>NW_028227272.1:88367500-89832500 GCF_978045245.1 Mus caroli
GCCTCCGTTCACACACCAACAATTGAAGTGAATGTCTGTGGAGAAGGACACGGATCTTATGCTATGAATGTTGCTCCCAGAGAGGAACCCCACTATGAGCAATTTCAGCTGCCAGAATTCCTAGAAGCTGGGGACATGATGAAGGGACCATAGGTAATACAGAACAGCACCTACAGCACAGCTAGGAAGTGGGACATAGGAAGTGGAACCGTAGAGTTTCAGAGCAGAGAGAATTTCTGGACGGCAGTGCAAGCAAGCTTCACAGCACCTAGGGCTGGAGAATCTCAGGGATGAGCTGGTACGAAGTTAGTTGGAGCAAGGACAAAGAGATACAGGCCCTAGGCTCTGGGTAGAAGGTGTTTTCTTTCTCAAGAACCAGAAAGTAAAGTCTTCCCCTGGGATTTCTCCTGCTTGGCCACCCCATCAAAGAAACTGGTCAGACAGGAAAGAAGAGCAGGTGAAAGCCAGGCAGGTGCAGGCAAGGGACCTATGGGACTGAGTCCCCACCTCTGAGGCCAGCGGGCCTCACAGTAGCTAGGGGGATGGTGGGGTGTAGAGAAACATGATCAGGTGAAGAGAAAGGAAGCTGCAGAGCAACCTAACATTCCCCACACGTCCAACTCACGATGCAGGGTACATAACAACTGTGCTAACTGGGCAATATCCGTAGGTCCTTTTTTCTGATTGATGACGAGCATATTTCACTTAGCATAATGTCTTGAATGCTCTTGCATGTTGTAGAATGTGTAATTAGTGTGTGTGTACACACATGTGCATGTGATGTGTGCATGTGTGACAGTGTGCCCAATGCCACTGTGTGTGTATAGGGGGAGGGACAATGTTCAGGAGTTAGTCCTCTAGCATGGAGTCGGGATTCACTCAGGTGACTAATCATGTATGTGGGAAGCGTCATTCCTGGATGAGCCATTGCGGCTTCTATTAAAAAAACAAACAAACAAACAAACAAAAACAAAAAAAACAGAATAATATTCTACTGAAGTGTCTGCACATTTGTGTGTCCATCCCTGGATGGCACTTGCCGTTTGTTCTGCTGTCTGCCCTCTGTTAGCTCTGGTAGATGCCACTTGTGAGCCTCTTCTGCAAACCTGCTTTCGTTTCCCTTGAGAATGTACCTACTACCTGTGAACATAGTCTCGCCAGGACTGGCTAGGTCATGTGATAACTGTTTTCAAGGAGCTGCCATAATGTTACTGTTGCGTTTCACAGTTGCATCTTTCTATCCCTTAAGTAACTTAAGTAACCATCTTTTCGTTTTCCTGCAGTTTCTGGGCCACCCCCATCACAGCACGTTTCTGCTGTTCTCCTTCCCTCCCCCTGAGGAGGCCGAGGTGTTCGACAGACTAAGCATCATCAGCGAAGAGTCTAAAGGCAGCAAGCAGAGTCCTGAAGACAGCTGTGCCTCAGAGCCCCCGTCTGATCCAGGGCCTCGGGAGCTGGGGTCCAAGGATGAAGCTCCCTCACCTCCACACGATGACCCCGCACTGCTCACATCGACCTCAGAAGCATGACCAGAGAGCCACCTGAAAAAACTCCAAATCTAGAACTTCCTGATGCTACACTGGTACACACAACCAAAGAGCCAGGTTTTAAACACTCTACTTGGGAATTTGCTGCCATATAAAGACTAATAATTTAGGGACTGAGGGTGTAGCTCAGTGACTAGAGCTCTTACTTAGCACACATGAAGTCCTAGCTTCGATCCCCAACACCATATAAACCAGGGATGGGGGTGCCTACCTATAAGCCCAGCACTTTGGAGGTAGAGGCAGGAGGATCAAGGTCATCTTGAACTATACAGGGAGTTCAAGGCCAAGCTGGACTAGAGACCCTGTCTAAGAGAGACTTTAATAATTATTTTTTATGGCCACTGAATGTAATTTGAGCCCTTTGTGCTCACTAAAACAAGGATCACATTTAACTTGTGACAAACAAAAATATTTTAAGTAGTGGGGGGGGGGACGTGGAAACACTATAAAATTATAAGAATGCCCATAGACCACCCGCATCTCAAAAGTGGTTGGCCCCGTGCTGGACAGACATGAACATTTTGGATTCCCAAGGAGCAAAGAGATTTCCTTCCTTACCTGTGTGTTTTGTATTAATATTAGTGTTCTGTAAATATTCTATATTTGTATGTTTGTGTTAGCCAACTTCCTGCTGTTGTAACGAAATTCCTGGCATAAACAATTTAAAAGGAAGAAAGGAAATTTAGGCGTTTGTTTTGTTTTTTATTTTTTAATGTAACATCACAGCTTTGGAGGTTTCTGTTCATGGTTTCTTCGCCCCTTTGTTGGGCTCTGCGCTGGCACGTCACACCATGATGGTGGCACATTACATCACAATGGGATGTGTACAGGATGCTGTTCACCTCATGACAGCCAGAAAAAGAAAGGTGGGGAGGGCCGTGGTCCCCGGAATCCTCTTTAAGGGCACTCTCCCAGTGACCTAGACCTGCCTTACCCCTGCTAGGCTCTACTTCTTAGGCTGCACTGCCTTCCAACAGCACACAGCTACAGCAAGCCACCATTGTCCATTTAGCATATGGGATTTGGGGACACTGAAGATCTAAGCCATACAAGAACTAACAATGCCACATTAGTATAACTGTTAAAATATGCACGAATGAGTCTCCACCTTGTCCCTGTTAGCACTCTCTGAAGCCAAGTTCCTAATCTTTCATGGTAGCTGTATCTGGGATACTTCCAATAGCAGAGAAGCCCTGGGCTTTGCCCAGCTCAGACATTTGCTAGCTGTGGCTTCTCAGTTTGACCTGTCTGTGGGCTTGAAAAGACATAAGGATTAAAGACACAAATGTAAAAAAGTGACTGCTCCAGAGGCAGCACAGACTAGTCACTCAATGGATGGCAGCAGTTAATAGCCAACTATATCATCCAATAGGTGTGACGACCTCCATGAATATACACCAACCAGAAATGTCTCCAAATCTGTGACAGATAGACCAATACAAGTAGACCCATCAAAGACCCCCTAAACAGGAAAAAACACTTTGAATTTGTTTAAGCCTGGGCTGGGGCTGGAGCACTTGCCTGGGATGAGCAAAGCCCTGACCACACTGCCACCCTACCATTAATCAGATGTCTACTTTTGGGCCTTGATCAAAAGCAGCTTGGGTAGGAAGAGTGTATTTAGTTACAGCTTAACAGCCCGTTGTTGGGGAAAGCCAGGGCAGGAACTCAGGGCAGGAACTGAAGCAGAGACCATGAAAGAGTGCTGTGTGTTGGCTTGCTCCTTCTGGCTCGCTCAGTTTGCTTTTTCACAGACACCAGCACCGTGCTTCCTGGGAAAGCTGAGCCGTTTTACATCAGTCATCAATGGAGAAAGTGTCCCATAGGCTTGTCCACAGGCCAATCGGATGGGGACATCTTCTCAATTCCTCAATTCTCTCAGATGACTCTAGCTTGCATCACGTTGACAGAAATCTAACCAACACACACACTACATTTTAAAAACCAAAAACAGAAAAGAAGAGCATGTTTTAAGAGCCAAACACTCTCTCAGGCCAACACACAGGGTTCCACTTGACTCTGCTAATCCGCCAGCGATTAGTCTGCCTCTTGCTCTCTCTTCTAAGAAGCCAAAGCTGTTCATCTAAAAACAACTACAAACAAAAAAACAAAACAAAACCAAAAAAACCCACAATATTCCTCTCAAAGTGAAGAAAAGATAATTTATTCTGGAGTTAAAAATATTAGTGACCAGGACTCAGGGCATAGAGTTCCCCTCAGAGATTATGTTCCAATGTTGGAGTGGTTTCATAAAGATTTTGATGGAGCAGAACAAAGGAAGTTATAAATCAAGGCATTTGGAAACAGACATGGGAACCTCAACTCCAGGCCTCAGATGCTGTCTGACAGCATTCATAGCCCTTCCACTGGTGGAGAATAAGGTTTGGTGAAGACAATGCCATCCAAAGATTTTTATCTGTCCATCAGGATGCTAGGTCTGACACATCTATGGACAAAGAATGGCTGCTGGGGGCTAAAATAGCCGAGAGAGATTGTAATTAAACTCGACCTGGAACTTTCCACAGTCAGTTGAAGTTTTACTCGGCCTTTGTAGGGAGCCTCCCTTCGGGAATTCCCATCCACTAGAGTTGGGATGGGGTTCACAGCCCTAAAGGCTGTGAAGATAACACTAGTTCCTGACACTTTCATCTTCAGAAAGGTCCACTGAGGAGCCAGGAGCAGCATCATTCCTGTAACTCCAGCACTCAGAGCCGGGGAAACGTGGCAACTTCAAGACCAGCCTGAGCTACTTAACAAGACTTTGTCTCATATAAATATATAAAATGAAATCCCCAGAAATGCGCAGTGAGCACAGTAGCCTGTGTCTGTAATCTCAGCGTTCAGAAGGAAAAACCGAAAGGAGCTGAGGTTCCAGGCTGGCCCGAGCTTCAGAGCAGGTATTCAAGGCCAGCCTTGAATTGTTAAGAAAGACATTGTTAAGAAAGAGGAAGAAAGGAGGGAGAAAAAAGGGCAGGAAGAAAAGAAGGAAATAAAGAAGGGAGGGAGGTGTTAGGATCAAAGTAAATCGCTAAAATGGCAGTGCTGGTGACACTGTCCTAAACAGAAACACATGACCTGATAAGGATTGCTATGGAGCAAACAGAAGCCTAAAGTCAGTGTTCCTCAGGAACCTTGCAAAATAAACTTGTGTTTGCCAGGAAAACCACTAATCTTTTAATCCTTCCCCGAAGGTCAACTACCTCCAGCAAGGACATCTAGACTCCACAGACCATCAAATAAAATCTCCCTGCTTTTTTCCACCACTTTGCTCCCCCTCCAGAGAGAAAGCCTTGGTAATTTGATCCCCATTAAACCTTTCTAAGTGGTTTCACTATGCCCTCCCTTACATTTGGTCTGAAACCCAGTAAGGACACTGCCCTCACCCAAAAAGCCCTGTCCCTCCCAAAACTGAACCAAACTGCCAATTTGACTCTACTGGGAATGGATCATTTGCCTACCCTGCTTTCTGATACCCGCCATGTTTTATTCCAAATTTGGAGTCTGCCTCCTCGGCTGCTCTTCTCCTCTACCTGCTGGTACATATGTCTGAACCGATCATGTTTCTGTGTCTATTTGGGTAAGTGTCCTCTTGGAGCTGCCCATTCTGTCCTTCTAGCTCACTAAAGTCTGCTCAATGCAAGTCACACCCGTGTACCAGGAAATTCCCTATGCCCTATACGCAGAAAAGGACACCTCTTCACTGTGATTCAGGCTCTCTCTTTGACAGGTATTACTTCCTTTGGGGGACACCCTTGGATGGGGATGGGGTCCTTGGCATTTACCCCTTAGAGTGTCACCTTCCCTGTGTCTCTTGGAATTCTCCTGGCAGGATTTCTATTTATGTCCCCTTCCCTAAGTCTCTCCCACCACGCCCTTGCTCTGGGCTCTTCCATTCAATATTCTCTGTGGAATTTCAATATTCCTTCAGTGGAGCTTGTTCTGCTGCTCGACCCCTTCCTCAGGCCTTCACTAATCTCTTTCCCTCTAGCACATAAGCCCCAAATTAACTTTTTTTTTTTTTTTTATGAGAGTTGCTTTGGTCATGGTGTCTCCTCACAGCAACAAAACATTGACTAAGACAGGCAAGAAGTCATGGCAGCGAGTAGCAGACAGGGTAACAGGAGCAGGAAGCTGAGGCCACCCATCCCGTCCTCAAGCACAGAGCAAAGAAAGTCAACTGGTAGTGCTACACGGTGTTTAATATCAGAGTCCAATCCCTTGCTACTTCTAACAACAATACCACCGAAAACTCCCAAAAGTGTGCCACACCTGGGGATCAAGTTTTCAAACACCCAAGACTATGAGGGACATTTCTCATTCAAACTACCACAGTAGATTATAGCATTTTGAGGGTTCAGGAAATCACTACACAAACCATACAAACACCGATTGTATGATTAAGCAAGAGTAGTTTATTGAATGCACACCCCAAGACTGATTGATCAGGACCACAAAAGGGGACTCTAGAGCCTAACTGTAGTACTAGTGTGTTCTTAGGGCAGGCTTTCAGAAGAAAAGGCAATATTCCATTTTGGCTAATGGAAACGAAGTATCATCAACTGATTGGTTCTAAGTGAGGTGAGAGGGGTGGTGGGCCGGAGGTGAACAGGAGAGCTTCGGAGCATTGAGATGACAGAGCATGAGCAACACAACCTTAGCATTATGACATTTTAGGAGACTTTTTTGGTGTCGGGAATAGACAATTACTTCTGGGAACTGGAGTCTGAGAATCTGAACTTAATCTCACCTTGTGAGCAAACCAGAGACGGAATGCAAACATGGCTACAGTTAGGTTAAGAGGAGCCGGCCTCAACAAAGTATGGCTACCAAAAGCTTAAACAGGTAGCAAAGCTCTAGCAAGGCATGCTGAGGGCAGAGGCAGAGACCTGACACAGATATGGTGGGAATAGCTGCAGGTGTGTAGATAGGACATTGAGAAACCCAGTCAGAAGGTCAGGAGCTGGGAAAGTTGCTTGTCACCTAACCTGACTTTGACCCCCCCCCCCCATACCCACGTGGTGGGAGGAGAGAACTGACTCCTGCAAGTGTTAAAGTATCTCATTCACCTGGCTTAACTGCCATCTCCAAGGCTCACTGCCTCCGTCTGCTAACCTAGGCCTCGTCCTGGAAGCTTCTAGCCTCTGTGCAGTCTCATATAATCTAGAATGTTTCCAGCCTCTGAAACTTACTGCTGAATAAGCTATAATTCAAGTGACTTAGGTCAAGTAGTAGAAGCCATGAAAGCAGACCCTTTGGTTGGTCCCTTAACCATCACAGTGTTAGAGCCCTTCTTCCTATGGGGTCCAGGTGAAGGTATTGTGCCCTTCATTGGTCCGGTGTGTTCAGTGACCTTGACTTCATTGGTCTGGTGTGTTCAGTGACCTTGACTTCTCCATATGGTTCAACTTGGAGCATGCCCATATGTCCCAAGTGACTAACCATTTATTAATCCAGTTGTGGTATGAATCTGGGAGAGCGGAACCTAAAAATGATACAGACTCAAGTCTCATTCGACAGCCAACTTTACTCAGGGTATCAGACAATTTATAGTCTGAGAGTTCATAAGAGCACCTGATCCAGGTGGTGGTGTCACAGGCCTTTAATCCCAGCACTTAAGAGGCTGAGGCAAGCAAATCTCTGTGAGTTCATGGCCATCCTGGACTGCAGAGCAAGTTCCAGGACAGCCAAGAGCCAAGGCTATACAGAGAAACCCTGTCTCGGTGAAGGGAAAGTCAGGGAAGGGAAAGAATGTTTTAAGTTGGTGTAAAGCTGGTGTCTTAGTTAGGGTTTTACTGCTGTGAACAGACACCATGACCAAGGCAAGTCTTATAAAAAACAACATTTAACTGGGGCTGGCTTACAGGCTCAGAAGTTCAGTCCATTATCATCAAGGTGAGAGCATGGCAGTATCCAGGCAGGCATGGTGCAGGCAGAGCTGAGAGTTCTACGTCTTCATTCAAAGGCTGCTAGTGGAAGACTGACTTCCAGGCAACTAGGGTGAGGATCTTATACCCACACCCACAGTGACACACCCATTCCAACCAGGCCACACCTTCAGATGGTGCCACTCCCTGGTCCAAGGATATACAAACCATCACAGCTGGGGACAGGGGGATCTGTTGAGCATTCCAAAGGATTTACCTAATGGTCACAAGGATGCTATACCACACACAGAGGAGAGCAAAGATAACTAAGGAGGGAGCAAAGATAACCCAAGGTAATTTGTCTCTGGACTTGCAACATCCCAACCTTCCCACATCATTTGAAGTTCTAATAAATCAGTCTTCATAGTCACAGCTTCTCTTCAGGTTCATAATTCCCCACATTGGCCAAACATCACATTTTGTGTATACGGAGGACAAATATTATTTCATTAAACATGTAATGTTCCATGTGGCCGGGAAGGCTCATTCCAAGGATCTCACATGCATGAGCTAGAGTAAGCGAACAACAGTTTTCAGGATCGAGGAATAGCTCGTCAATCTGACGGAGAAGAAACCATTGAGCCATTACCAAACTTCTTAACCATTATAAACCCAGGCTGACTGTTTTGTCCTCTGTGTACCCATTGACATTTACATGTGACATGTATTAGGAGGGTTGTATTTAGAATACAGAGAACCAAGAACAAGCCTGGCCTAATGAACTAAAGGTACCAAATAAAGGAAGCCGGCATCCCAGACAACCCACAATCCTCCAGCACACATCAGCTGATACTTGGAAAAGGTCCAGCAGGACCTACAATTTCTCACAGCCTTCCATGGGTCAGGCAGTACCATATTTCTGTTTAGTGTGAGCATCTGGAAGTGGTCTCTGCGTCCCGGAATCATTCAGGGGAGTTTAGTTATGTATACCTAGAAGAACAGAAACTGTGGGAACCAACGGCTTGGTAGGTAGATATTCTTCAGGTAACAATGACAATGTGCAAACTAATAAAGGTGTTCAGGCATTTGCAAGTAGCGTAAGCTTCTGGCAGGTACAAGGAGTCTTCCGTAGCAAACAGAAACAAGTTTTGCGGCATGACCTTGTCTAGACAGCTCTGAAAACCTTTCCTTTGGGCAGCTTCTGGAGAGAGTCTGAGCTCCCAGACAAGGGGCGGAGTCTTTAACAAGCAAGCAAACTCCGCTTACTAAGAAAGGCTTTGGCTCCCTCTGCTCCTGCATAGCTGTAAAGTTAGGCACAGGTTTTTTTTTTTTTTTTTTTTTTTTTTTTTTTTTTATCAAGCTAGCATAACACACTGTGCTGCACAGAGACATGAGAATAAAATACTCCTGTGTATTAGCTACCTATCACTATAGCTTGTTAATTAGGTCTGCTCATCCAATCAAAGGCCTCGGCTGAGCTGTGCAGGTGGGGTCTTTCTGTCCAATTGTCTGATGTGAAGTTCAGAAGTTAGGCCCCCTGGAGCTTTAAGCCTCTATGCATGCGGTGATGAATCAAGCCATACAATTCAGGATCGAGGATCCCAATAACAGACGGAGGAATAATTTGAGGAGATGCCCTGCCAAGGACACACACCAAGTGGTACAGTTTTAGTAATTGCTGTGGTAAGTGCACAGATTTCCCCATTTGGGGCCCAATGGGGAGTCACCTGGGTTTTTTATGAAGCAGGTATGTATCTTCTGCAGGGATCAGCTAGGTAACAAAAGTAGCAATTAGATTATGATTCTGCTATATAAAGACGTGCATATGTCCTGCAGAGTTTAGGACTCTGGCCAACACAAGAGGATTGGCAGTCTGTTTGGTTGGAGGTGTAAGACTGACAGTTACAAGGGGGGATTAGAAGACCCAATATCTAGATGTATAACAAGCAAGGTATAAGCAACAAGGGTAAGCAGATGACCCCTCCTGCAAACCAGCGTGTGCCCAAGAGAATTATCTGTGCCAAGCTTCTAATTCTGGAAGAGTGGTGGGTAGACCTACAAATAGCAACAAGGCCAATATTAGCAAAATTCTCAGTGGATCCAGGGGACATGGTGACCCCCATTTTCAAGATTCCCCCCATTGAATTAATTCCTCAGGCTAGCCCTTGGGTGTGGGGCTGAAGAACTCTTCAAGCTTATGCTTGCATGACCAGGTGCTTTGGGTGTGGCTAGGGCAAGGACTGTGAGCCATTCCATGCTGTCCCTGGAGCGTGACCCGGAGAGATTGTTTTGGGGGGACTCTAGCAGTCCTGGTCTTACTTCTCTGGCTGTGTTGCCTACTAGGTCCTGTGAAGTAAATCTACAGCCTTCAACAGCAGTGAAAGCTGTTAGGTCTTTAAGCAACTCAGGACAAAAGGCTAACTGTGATGCCTATTAGCATACCAAAGCATATGCTGGCCTCCAGACTTCCTCCAGGACGGGGACCAGTGGCTCCCCTCAGCTCTTCTCACCCTGCCCCTCTCTTAAAAGGAGAATGGAGTGGGAGGGGTTGTAGAAGGGAAAGAAAGTGTTAAAAAGTGATGTGATTCTATTTTAATTAAAACAAAACAAACGTTATTTTAAGGGGCTGGAGAGGTGGCTCAGTGGTTGAACCCTGGCTGCTCTAACAAAGGACTAACAAAGGACGGGGATTCAGTTCCCAGCATCCACATGTAGACTTACAACCATCTATAACTGCAAGTCCAGGGGATCTGTGGGCCTCTTCTGACCTCAGAGGGCACTAGGCACACACATAGTACACATACATACATGCAGGAAAAACATTCATATACATAAAACAAAACAGCTCAGCCCTGCAGGCTTCAGAGATAACAGAGAGACTCCAGCGAGAGTGTCATCCTGAGAGTCTGCCTGGATCTCCCCAGGAAGCACTTTCCCTAAGTGCTGAGAGCAGGCAACCTTCAGCTGCAACAGTCAGCATTCATCTTAAGTGCCCCAGCACTTACATACACAAAGACACAAAGGAAGGGGGGTTTCCTGTGAGGAAGAGAACAATCAGAGGCTCTTCTGTAGCCCCATGGAGAAGCATTGGCCGCGCTGACTCATGGCAGGATCCAAACTGTGACTTGAAACCGACTTCTAATCTGGTCCTGCCCTCAAACTGTGAATGTTCAGGATGGGACACGTCCTGAAGAACTCTTGTAGCCATCGGAGGCCAGCAAGGGCTTTACAGCCCTGGAGCTACACACTTGGGCGTCCACATACTGGACTTTTACCCACACATTTTATTTCCAGGTTGTCCTATGTCCCTCCCGTTCTCTAACCTCTTTGAGAGGTATTCCAATGTTGGTCTTCCAGAGAAGATCCCCAATGGCCCTAATCCCCCTGATGGCTCCCATAAGAAAGCCTGTGATGGCCTTCAGCAGAAGGTCACATCCAGGACAGGATCGGACATCTTCTAAAAGGTGTGGCCCACATTTAGGATGGGTCTCCCAACCTCAACTGATGCAGATTTAGGGTGGATCACCCCCTTAGCCATTCTAATCAAGAAAATGCCTCACAGGTGTCCCAGCTGCTTGGGTTTTAGTTGATTTCGGATGGAGTCAAGTTGATGATGAAGATCAGCCATGTCACCTCCTTATCGACACATAGGAGGGAGAGAATGATTTCATGCCTTTAAAGGCATTGTTGGAAGCAGCGGCTGGGTAGATGACAGGAAGCAGAGAAGTGTTGCTGCAGGTCTCAGATGCTACCTGGTGGCCTTCTTGACCTTACTTGGGATCTGTGGAAGCTAGGGCTCTGTTCATACTCTCCAAAGCATTCAGCGGTTAGTCAGAAGGCTTTGAGGCTCACCTCCGTCCTGCCCATCTCCCACCTCTTGGTAGGCGCATGCCGAAAACATATAATCACCATCCAGCTTAATCCAGTCTATCTCCCTGTAACAAAAATGCTCAAAGCTGGGTACTTCCCAGGGGAATGAAGTTTACTTAGCTTGACCTTCTGGTAGTTCAAGGTCATGACTCCTTCCTCTGGGCCCTGATAAGGCTAGCCAAAGGAAAAAAAAACTGTCTGGCAGACAGGCAGAAGAGAGATTTGGAGAAGGTCCCAGCCTGAGTTAAAACAACAATTAGTGTAATCTAATCTCCCAAAGCTAGACCCATCTCCACAAAACATTAATCAATTTGTTAGCAGAGTAGAGCCCTGTCTTAGTTAGGGTTTTTTCCGCTGTGAACAGACGCCATGACCAAGGCAACTCTTATAAGGACAACATCTAATTGGGGCTGGCTTACAGGTTCAGAGGTTCAGTCCATTATCATCAAGGCGGGAGCATGGAAGCACTCAGGCAGGCATGGTGCAGGAGGAGCTGAGAGTTCTACATCTTCATCTGAAGGCTGCTAACAGAATACTGGCTTCCAGGCAGCTAGGATGAGGGTCTTAAAGCCCACGCCCACAATGACACACCTACTCCAACAGGGCCACTCCAAATAGTGCCACTCCCTGGGCCAAGCATGTACAAACCATCACAAGTCCCAATGATCTAATTCACTTCCTTCTGATAGACTCCATTTCTCTAAGGTCCCCACTTTGGTGCCTTACTGGGGATCAAACTTCCAGCACAGCCCAGCCATAGCATCCTCCTGAGAATTCAGCTTTGGTGCCAACTCTTCCATGAAGAATCTGCTCGCTGCTCCAGTTCCATGGGGATAAGAGGATACTGTTATGGTCATTTGGCCTCCAGGATTCCAGTGATGCAAGCAGCAGAAATGCAGACTTTAGTTTCTTACAATATGATAGACCAGGTGACTCCCTGGGTGGCATGTAAAAAACACAAAGATGATGACATAATGTTTAAAGGAGATCACATGTGTATTTGTGTGCACCCAGGTTTCCTTGTGTGGGTGTGAGGGGATGCATGTGTGGGGGTGTGTACATGTGTATGAAGGACAAACATTAACCCAGGATGTCATTCTTTAGGTTCCATTCTCTCTCTCTCTCTCTCTCTCTCTCTCTCTCTCTCTCTCTCTCTCTCTCTCTCTCTGTGTGTGTGTGTGTGTGAGAGAGAGAGAGAGAGAGAGAGAGAGAGAGAGACTCACTAGCCTGGAGCTGGCAAGTAGACTAGGTTAGCCCCAGGCTCCTCCAATTGCTTCCTCCTGAATAAATGGGACTGAAAGCATGCCCCACCACGCCCAGCATGTTTGTGTAGGGTCTGGGGACTCTGGTGACTGATGCTGTCAAGTACTTTACCAGCTGAGCTAGGACCCCAGCCTGTCAAACAACCTTTAAAATGTTTCCTAGCAAGGTTAGAAATAAACAAACAACACCCTCAAGAGCCAACAAAACCCAGAGGTTGTCAATGACATCCCACCTCAAAGGCATTTCCAGTTTTAGCCTCTCATAAAAGCTCTAGATCACAAGTCACAAGGGATTGAGACCTCCTAGAAACTAGGAATGAATGAGTTCTAGCAAAATAAACTCCCCACCCGCCACTCTCAGTGATTCAAAGTGGCAGAATTAATTAATTTCATCACTGGGATGAAATCTCAAGTGTCCGAGGAGCCTCAGGTGGCTCTGAGGAGAACCTGCTCCCTGCCTCTTCTAAACCTTTTTATTCCTTGTCTTGTGGCCCACACCAATCCTCCCTTAGTCCACCTACCCCTCCTCTCCCTCCTTCCATATAACCCACTGCTTTTCTTCTAAGGACTCCATGACTGCTGAAGTCCCCTTCATAATCCAAGACAATCCCCCTATCCCAATATCCTTAGTCACATTTGCAAAGAGCATCCCACCCAACAGTCACAAGCATTAAGTACAAGGATCTGACGGTCCTTGGGATCAAGATCATTACATACCTGCCTAAACCACAAGGAAACCATTTTGGTTGGCTTTGGGGTTTGGCTTGGTTTCAGAGTGATGAAGCCAAGCTCGTCTTCCTGTGTTCTAACCTTACAGTAGTCCTTGTGGTGGTTCCAAACTCCAAACCACCCCGATCTAAGTTGTCATCCAAAACCTCAGGGCAACCCTTATGGGTCACAAAACCCGAAAAGGATCTATCACTAACAAGAGACAGCAGGAGCAATGGCCAGCTACTAAACCAGATCCAGCAAAGGACTAGAGGTGAGCATAGATTCTCCAAGAACAGGTGAGAAGGGCATTTGGTTTGTTCCCACAGAAGAAGCTCGGGCAGAATGAGGGGAGCCCAGGAGATGAATCACTCAGAGACCCTTATTGTCCAGAGTTTTACAGCAATGGCTTGTTTCTCACTCATGGTCCAGGTAGCTGGGGGGTAACTGTCAGGCCACGCAACCTCATTCCAAGATGCAGGCTGAAGGACAGGCCAACAGGGAAGAGGAACCAGTTCCCACAGAAGTTGGCTACTTCAGCTCACAGCACATCCTGTGTGTCTATATCCATTCCTGGCAGGAAACGGCTAAGTCCAGTGTGAAGGGAATTCGGAAGTATATTCCTTCTCGGGCAAGAGATCTGAGGCGTCCAGCAGCAGATGGGGAATGGGTGGGTTTTTTTTTTATTGTGTTGTGTGTGTGTGTGCATGTGTATGTGCACCTGGTATGTGTGAGCACAGATGTGCCATGGTGTGAGTATGAAAGTCAGAGGTAACTTCGGGTGCCTGTCCTCACCTGCCACCTTGGTTAAGATGGTGGGTTGGTTTTTAAGATTTTCTTTTAAAAAAAGAAATCTATTATCATAATCATACTTATAATTATTATTTATTGTCTTATTGTGTAACGTGTGATTGTGTTCAGCAATGCTTTTGCTGATTGTGCCTGAGGGAGTGTCGGAACACATGTGTGAGGGCCAGATGACAACTTTACCAAAGTCTGTTGTCTGATTCCACCATGGCATCTGAGCACTGAGTTGAAGTGGTCAGGCTTGTAGAACATCACATTTACCCACTGAGCCATCATTGCCCTGGCCCAAAGTCTCTCCTTTATTCATCAAGCATGGGTCAGCAGGTTAGCTGACCCATGAGCTTCTGGGCTTCCTCTGCCTCCCATCCCATCTGGGGCCACTGGAATTATAGCTGTGCTCTACTGTACCATTCTTTGCATCGGCCCTGGAAGTTTTGAAATCAGGTCTTCATATTGGGTATCAAGCGTGTTACCCATTGAGCCACACCCCCAGCACAGGAATGTACAATTCTGTATAGAAAAGAGATAGAGCAATCCCTATCATCTGCAGCAGGCTAAGAAATGACTGCCTGGATCTTTGGGTGATGAGAATACATTCAGAAATGAAAAGTCTAAAAGTTGAAGTCTAGACAGTCAGACATCGACTTCATTACCAGAAACAAAGAGAATTGAGAACCCAGCAGAAAGAGGAGGACGTCAGTCAAGGTTTCCCAGAGAACAGACATTTGTTCCAGGGAACTGGCTCACGTGTTTGTGAGAGTCAGCAAGACCCAAATCTCCAGGACAGACCTCTGTAGCCGGACTTCTGGCAACTTTATGGATTCTTATTTCCTCCAGCTTTCTCCTTGCTTCTCCCTTCCAGCCTCTCAACACTAGGTAGGAGAGAAAGAAGGCTGGAGGGGAAGGGGGACATCAGTTATGTTAGACTACTTCCTGTTGATTAGTGGCACCAAGTTCCTTGGGGCAAATTTGATCTTTTAGTCAGCATATCTCCAACCAGCAACCAGAATCCAGCAGACAGAATCCAGCGGACAGCAGACAGCAGACAGCAGACAGCAGACAGCAGACAGCAGACAGAATCCAGCAGATAGCAGACAGCAGACAACAGACAGAATCCAGCAGACAGACAGCAGACAACAGACAGAATCCAGCAGACAGACAGCAGACAGCAGTCAGCAGTCAGTAGTCAGTAGTCAGCAGTCTCAGCAGACAGCAGACAGAATCCAGCAGACAGCAGACAGCAGCAGGAAGAGCAGCAGCAGCACCCACACCCCTCTCAGGATCAGGACCCTTGCATTTACATACTCTCTCATTAGTCCCCAGAATTCCAAATGTCATACACTTGCAAAAAAAACTATCTGCAACTGGCAAAATGCCCCTGCCAGAGCACGAGGTAAATCATAGTCTGCTGCTGTGAACAACCGGAAGCAGCCCCATATCCCATACCTGGGACAAAAACATATTTCCATTACATTTCTTTGTTTTAAAAGAAACCAAAATTCTCACTACAGAGCACCAGGCTGACAGCCCAGGAAAGACCTTGTCTCCTTTCAAGTTCAAAGGCAGTTCAGGGTAGGAAGACCTCAGTTTGTTTGTTTGTCTGTGTGTTTGTTTGTCTGTTGTTTTCTTCTCAGACCACCTCCAGGGGATCGGTGGAGGCCTACCACATTCCAGAGAGCAAACTACTGCTCGGCTGCAGATCTCCTGACCTGACTCTCACCTAAAAAATACTTTCACAGTGTACGAGACTAGCATTTCATAAACTGTATCTTTGCAGAAATACAGTTATCCTAAAATTGTATCTTAAGAATGTTGTCTAACTAAATAGCTTTAGAGTAGAATATTTAGAATATTCTAGGCAAAAGTGTGTTGTCTGTATGCAGAGCATCTTGCTACTAAGACTAATGATTTTCCAGAGCAGGGAGGAGAAGAACAGAAAGACAGTTGCAATGCAAGACAAGGAAGGAGAGAGGAGCTCTGTCTTGTGGCTAGCCAGAGTCGGAGAAGAGTAGACAAACTATCCAGCAAAGGCAAAGCGCCAGTGTCTAAATGGCCAATAGATACAAGTTAGAAATCTCAAACCCCAATCTGTTCAAGATGCAAAAAATGGAGAGATCAGGTGAGAGTGAACCTGCTGGATACGGAGAACAGAGATGGCAGACTTTCTTGAAGGGAAACACTACCTTACAGAGAGGCCAGGAGGGGTGGAATTCCTCCTGAATGCATTCAAACCCAGTCCACCTGGCCTTGTTTACACTACTGCGTATTTATTTTTTTCAGGAAAATTACTGCAAAAATGCCAGGAAAAGAAATACAATGAAGACTCAGACAAACAAAAGTGAGAGGCTTTGATTTCAAAGGACCTTTATTAAAGATCTTTGGCGTTATTTTAGGAAGAAGGAAACTGACCTCAGAGGGGAGGGGTGCTATTTTCGAATACAGGAAAAGCCTGGGAAGTACACTGGCCAATCAAAACAAATATTGGTTCATTATATCAAATAGCAACAGTTCAAACAAGCCCTCTATAGTACAGCATTGGAGCGGGGTCCTCTTGATTCCCATGAATTAAGAATATGAAACTGTTTGCAAACCACTAAGAGAACAAATTTTACATTATATCAACATTAAGTCTTATCTATAGAATAATACCTATGTTAGTTAAGTTAGTCATTTCATAATGCATACACATTTCAAATTTTTATGTTTTACCCATCAAATAGAGACAGCTTTGCAACTAAAGATAAAATCCACGCATGGTGGCCCATACTTTGCCCCACCCAGGAGACAGTTGGGAAACTGAGAGGAGCTAAGGTCAACCTGGGCTACATAGTGAACTTGAGGCCAGCCTGGGCTACATGACACCTGTCTAAAAAATACAGTTTTTTTTTTTTTTTTAACTTTGAACAACTGTAGTTATTTAAAGTAACTAAAATGAAAGAAAAGAACTTTTTGCTTATTATATCATTTCATTTTTCTTTCATTTTTGGAAATATAATATAATCACATCATTTTGCCCTTCCCTTTCATCTCTCTAGACCTCCCTGTATTCCTCATCTTGCACTCCTTCGAGTTCATGGTCTCTCCTTTTTTAAAAATGTTGTTACATATATATATGTATATGTGTGTGTGTATACATACATACATGTGTATGTGTGTGTGTGTGTGTGTGTGTATGTATATATTCCTAAATGTGACCTGCTCAGTCTGTATGATTGCATTTGTATGTATATTTTCGGGGCTGGCCCCTTGGTCCTGGATAACAAATTGCTGTGCACTTTCCTGGGAGGACTCCCACTGTCAGCAGCCCTAAGTTGTCTGAAGCTCTTTGTCTGGGGTTGAGGCCTCGTGAGCTTTCAGAAGGGAAAACTTTAAATCCAAGGATCTCTGCCTTCTTGTTGCTTGGGAGGAAAAGAGTACACGTGACCTCTCTGAAACACTCAGGAGTTGACTATGTTAAAATTTCTAGAGCACTCTCGTTACCAGAGAAGTGTTTCTCCATGGGAGTTGGTTTTATCCCCCAGGGGACCTGAGGAAATACCTGGAAACACAGTTGACTGTCTCAGCTGGCTAGGTTACCAGTGGCACCTAGTGGGAGAGCTGGCCAAGCTTAGAACCCAAAGGTATGCAAGCAGTCCCCCACACTCACAAGTTACCAGGTCTAAGATGGCCACAGTGGACAGGTTAAACCCCTGTTGGAAAGGTGAAAGTGAACTAAAAAGAACTATTCAGTGACAAGACCACTCCAACAAGAGAGAAAAAGACTTTTTTTTATATATATATTTTTATTACATATTTTCCTCAATTACATTTCCAATGCTATCCCAAAAGTCCCCCATAGCGCCCCCCACTTCCCTACCCACCCATTCCCACTCTTTTGGCCCTGGCATTCCCCTATATTGGGGCATATAAAGTTTGCAAGTCCAGTGGGCCTCTCTTTCCATTGATGGCCGACTAGGTCATCTTTCGATACATATGCAGCTAGAGACAAGAGCTCCGGGGTTTTGGTTAGTACATCATGTTGTTCCAACAATGGGGTTGCAGATCCCTTTAGCTCCTTGGGTACTTTCTCTAGCTTCTCCATTGGGAGCCCTGTGATACATCCAATAGCTGACTGTGAACATCCACTCCTGTGTTTGCTAGGCCCCGGCATCGTCTCACGACTTTTTTCTTTAAAAGGTGGGGCAAAAGAAAAACACAAATAATGTAAATAAATCCCAAAGCAAAAAAACTACGTGAGCCAACAAGTGTCCGAATGGTCATGTTTGCTTGTTTAATCAAATCAAAGAGTGACTTCTGGGGCTAGAACGTGGTTCATCAGTCAAGAACACCCGTGGCTCTCGAAGCGGACTTGGGCGGGCTCACTTCCCAGCAATCACGTGGCAGCTTACAACTGCCTGTAACTCCAGCTCCAGGGAGCTGAGGCCCTCTTCTGACATCTTTGGCCACCAGGCATGCATGTGGGGCACACTCAGGCATTCATTCAGGCAAATGTTTATAAAATAAGAACAAATAGACCCTTTAAAAGTTTGCTCAGGCCTTGCAAACTGGTGCTGCTATTTGGTCTCAGCAATCTCTTTGTCTTGGTATTTTTCTCATGGGTAACATTTTCTGTCCAGGCTTACAGAGAGGGTGGCATTCGTTAGGTGTCACATTCTTGGTGCCAAAGTAGGGGACACTGCCTATGCAGCTCCCAACCATCTGAGAAGCTGTCTGTATTTGCTGATAGGGTATCGTGAGAGCCTCCCCTGTGGAGCCTGCAGGGGCCTCACAGGGAGAGATCCATGAGTTCAAAGGTGAGTTCTAAGGTCTGGGGAATTAAGATAACAGCTGTCTTCCTCGTAGATGTGCTTGGAACCTTGTTTTCTTTCTCATGCCTTTTAAGGTCGTCTCACCACGTAACACAGGTTGGCTTGAAGTCATGGTTTTCCTGCCTGAGACTTCTAAGAGCTAGATAAAAAGGCATGCATCGCCAGGCATGGTGGTTGGTGCACACCTTTAATTCCAGCACTCGGGAGGCAGAGGCAGGCGGATTTCTGAGTTCGAGGCCAGCCTGGTCTACAAAGTGAGTTCCAAGACAGCCAGGACTATACAGAGAAACCCTGTCTCGAAACAAACAAACAAACAAACAAACAAAAAGGCATGCATCATCATATCCTGATTGAACATGTTTTTTTTTTTTTTAATGTGATATTGATGAAAAAGCACTACCTATTAAAAGCTCGTTATTTGCCAGGTCCTCTATTCTTCTACAGGGATCTCCCACATAGAATAACAAGCAGCCAAGGAGCCCTTGGAGCCGCATGGTGTGGGTGGTGTGATGCCGGTTGAGGCTCTGCCTGTGCTGAGAGGATGTGGGCAAAGCTGCTAACTTCACAGCCAGGGAGCGGAGGCAGGAAGAACCCCCAAAGGCAAGGCAAAAGAATTTCTGAGTATTCAAGGTGTCAGGGCCAAGGTCAACTTCAGCAGGGTGTCCTCTGGGCCACCAAGATGTCCTGGCAGAATGTGTCCTCCTGTTTACAGAAGGCCCAAGACACAAGCTCTCTCCCTCTCCTCCCCATCCCTGGCCTCCTTTGCTGGCTCTAGCCTGCAACCCTGGGTTGCCTGGGTTGCCCGCAGGCTCACTGTGCTTCCTCACAGGGCCCCCTGCTCCAGTGGCTGGATTAACTTCAAAGCACCCCGTTTTTCTGTCACTATGGACGTCAGCCTTGCAGCCATGGGGGTGGAGGGGGATGGAAATGCCCTAGTCAGTTTTCCATGCACAGTTCCCCCAACAAGCCACAAATAAAACCATTGGCAGCATGGGCAGAGTTTTACGGGACAGCGATGCTGGCACTCTCGGTCCCAGGAATGTGCCTGTCCCCTTTGATACTGGCTTTAAGATAAACCAGGTGCAATCTCATTTGGATGAAGTCTGTCTTAGCCACTTTTACTTAATGCTGCCCCCCATTGCAACTCAAAATTGATCCTGCTGATCCTGCTGGCACCCAGGACCACGCTCTTGTCAGCAAACCTCACCCCCCACATACACACCCCAAAATAAATTGCAGCGGAAACAACCCTAGCTAGCTGGCTCCTTCATTCATTCCACGGCTCCTCTGGCTAAACCCAGTAGGCTTGGACAAGTGTTTTCTGGGAAACGGTTACTTCTGTTTTTAATTCTCAGCTAGCTGGATTCACTCGGTACTCAGACCTGTTCAGGAAATCAGAAGTTAACTCTGTTTCTTTTTAGAGGCCTTTGATCACCTTGGAGCGGTGTCTTTTCTGCCCCACCAGTGTTCCTGGGGAGCAGCTCTCTATGTCACTGCTACTCCTCCCTGTGTGGTAGCACCTGGCATGACTCATTCTACAGAGTTAGTACTCAGAATGAGGACTGAATTAATGTATCTTTTTAAAATTGTAACCGAAGTTTTCTTGGCACAACAAGTGAACATGTGGAGTAGAGTCTTTGATACATGCAGATAAAACAAAAACACACACACAAAAAAACAAACAAAACAAAACAAGGCACACACACACACACACACACACACACACACACACACACAAACTATAGTTAACCAAAGCACACATGCAAGAGAAAAACAAAACTAGTAAAAACTGTGAGACCCCGACTTAGAACATTTCTCCCTGGAAGGTAAAGCCCCTGGATGTTCCCCAAGCTTGTTTTACCTGATCTTTAAAAATACAGCTAGAAAAAAAGCTCTTTGTTCTCTATAGCCAGCAAAAAGCCTTTTTGTTTCTATACTGTACAACCAGAGATGCCTGCCTTCCTGTGCCGAGGACACGGAGATAAAAATTCAGAAAGAAGTCACTTCCCACTCCTGTCTTGTAAATTTCACCAAGGACACCCGGAAGAGAAGAACTCTTCCCAACTCCTCCCAACTCTCCTCCCAACTCCTCAGCTAGCTGTTAAAAGCTCCCTACTGTCACCCCTGGGGTCGAACTCAGCTAGCTGATAATAAAATAATAAAATCTCTTGCAGTTTGCATCAGGTGTGGTTTTCTCTCGAGATGTTGGGGTGTTGGCCAGCTCCTCCCAGGACTTGAGCAGAGGCCCAGCATCGGGGATCTTACAAAACTATTCCAGATAAAACAAATGTAGCTACCCAGGTTATCTTGATGTGAAGGTCTTGGTGTTGCTGTAGCTCTACGGTGCTAATGTTGAAATCCAGTCCTGGTATACTGAGAGGTAGTTGTTACCTGTGACGAAGCCACAAGGATGGAGTCCTATGGCTGGGACCAGTCTCTCTATAACAGGGACTAACCATCCAAAGACAAACAGGAGGCACCATCTATGAGACTAGGTCCTCATCTGACATCCAATCTGCTTGCACCTCAATCTTGGACACCCCCATCCTTGCAGAACTAAGATCAATAAATTACTACTACTATTACTGCTGCTACATCATTTCTTCTTCTTCTTCTTCTTCTTCTTCTTCTTCTTCTTCTTCTTCTTCTTCTTCTTCTCCTCCTCCTCCTCCTCCTTCTTCTCCTCCTCCTCCTCCTTCTCCTCCTCCTCCTCCTTCTTCTCCTTCTTCCTCTTCTTCTTCTCTTCTTCTCTTTCCTCCTCCTCCTCCTCCTCCTCCTCCTCCTTCTTCTTCTTCTTCTTCTTCTCTTTCTTCTCCTCCTCCCCCTCTTCCTCCTTTCACCCCTTCTCCCCCCCACCTTTCTCCTCCTCTTTCTCCTTCTTCTTGAGACAGGTTTCTTCGTGTAGCCCTGGCTGTCCTGGAACTTGCTCTGTAGATCAGGCTGGTCTTGAGCTCTGTACCACCGCCACAGGCTGATCGCTAACTTCCTAAAGCTGAGTCAAAACTGGTTTTCAGTTTCAGCTGTGTATAGCAAGTCACCCAGAATTTTACATCATCTGTGTAAAATATCTTAATACTTTTTAGATTGCTAAAATATAGCCTTTGTTTTAGTCAGCAGATTTGTTTTAAAATCTGAGGTAAAAGGGTGAGGTGGGAGGCTGGAGGTTCACAGCTATTCTCAACTGCACAGGTCTAAGCTTCTCAAGACCAGACTTAAGGAGTTACTTATAAACTTCAGGAGTCAAGCGTCTTCCACCTTAAGGATTTACTGAGTACCCGAGTTTGATTTGTGCTCAGTTTTCAGAGTTCTTATAAAGACTGTATGCTGAGGCTGAGGTCTTCACCGGGAGATAGTGTGTGAGACTCAGAGGCCCAGCAGAGACATTTGTTGCCACTTCATCCCCTCCTCCCCCCACCATGAAAGGCAAGGAAGAAGGAAAGCTACGAGAAGGGTAGATGAATGGTCACAGAATATTGTGTTTTTAAAAATCAGCCACACTTTTCTTCTACTAGATCTAAGAACTCCTAGCTGGAAAAAGGTTATTTAAAATGACAAACTGCTTTTTCTAAACCAAATGAGGGGACTTTCACTGTTTACTGGTTCCTGCCTTAAACCAGCTTCAGCCTAGAAGCCGATCACAATGTCACAGCCTCCTGGCCTTGCATGTGACAGGAATCACCGTCTCCAGGAAGCTGCTCAAAAAACCAAGGTGGTAATACCATGAACACAGGAAGCTGTAAACCCTGAAGGTACATGGCTTACCAACCTCACACCTGCCCAGGCATCCTGTGACAAACACAGTCTCACTGCTTGAAAGAAAAAAAAAAATCACCATTTTATTGGGGAATTATTCGAAGCCATGTGACTCAGCTGGGCAAGGTTCCTAATCTAGCGAGTATGCTTTTCATCCACTTCTACCATCCCACTGCAGAGCTTTCTCACCCCAGAAGAAGCCCCTAGCCATCAGCAACCATTTTATACACCCCACCCAGCCCTCTCAACAGTGATTTTGCTCCTTGTGGAATGTTCACGAAAGTAGAGTGAAGGAGGATTTACCCTTCAGATATTGCATTTTGACTCTTTGTACCTTAATGTGTCTTAAACGATTCATGTGTCTTTACCACTGTGCATTTTCCCCCTCATTACGGGTGGCTGTGAGCCACCGTGTGGTTGCTGGGATTTGAACTCAGGACCTTCGGAAGGGTAGTCAGTGCTCTTACCCGCTGAGCCATCTCGCCAGCCCCTCATATATGAGTCCTAAAATGTGAACTTAAAAAGAGCAGGTCTTGGAGTAGAGAAGCCTGGAAACAGGCTAAAGGAGGGGCCACCTTCAAGAAGGCAGCAGATTAACAACCCGCAACCCCCAGAAAGCCTTGGCGTAAGGAAGAGCCTCATACCCCAAGCAGGTCCAAGGGAACTGCATGTAGCAATCTTTATACAAACTCATCAGCCCCACCCACCCCGCTGCTATACACACTATCCTTCAGACAGGGTTCTACTTTAGTCTTAAAGGGGTGGGGGTGGGGGCCTGGTGAGATGGCTCAGCAGGTAAGAGCACTGACTGTTCTTCTGAAAGTCCTGAGTTCAAATCCCACCAACCACATGCTACTAGGGAAAAAAAATGGAGAGAGCACAGTCTAGATGCATAGTGGTCCATGCATCTATCTGCAAGTTTCCAAACATCTCCAGGATGTCAGTATCCTTAGCATTGGCCTCTCCGTGGGGCAGGCAGAAGTCAGCCAAGGGATCGCCCGGTGCCTCCTGAAGAACAGAGATCCAACCGTCGATCATCTTAACAACGACAGGAGGAATGAGTTCCCCCAGCGCCAGCATGCAGCACACAGAGATCCGGTTCATTTGGCCCAAACCATCACTTCAGAAGTAACGGAATAGTCTCCCAGCTGCTTCTTGTGAGTTATAAGCGAATGTAACCCATCGCCCAGGAAACAGAGAGAAGGTTTTTTGTTGTTTGTTTTTTGTTTTGTTTTTTACTTTTTTAACCATTCAGTTACTCAGAACGTGAATGAAACTTCTGTGGTTCTTTTGAAAAAAAAAAATGAAAGCTATTCACAGATGGTAGCTATTCACCATTTAAATACGGATAATTAAGCGGTTCCCTCAGTAAGCTGACCCAGGGGGCCCAGGTCACGAATGGGTGTGTGTTTCAGGAAGGCATCTTCAAGACTTCCTCTTATTTTCAACCTGAAGAACCCCTGACTGGTGCTGGGCACTGGGCAGGGATTGTGAGACTCTACTAGTACCTGCTGAATGGGACTGTGTCTGTGTGCTCCTGAGTGGATCTGTGCCTGTGCCTGTGCCTGTGCCTGTTCCTGTGCCTGTGCCTGTCTCTGTGCTCCCAAATGGACCCATGTGCTCTGTGTGCTCCTGAATGGACCTGTGTCTGTCTGTGTAATCCCCTGAATGGATTTGAAATAAAGTTGGCTCTTCCGTGGTGAGGTGGGGGGAATCCCAGGAAGTGAGGTCAGCAAGGTATGTGGACAGAGTCCCTCGCTTATCATCCCCAGCAGAAAAGGGAGTACAACATGCCATACCCAGCTCCATTCCAACTCCACTGACAGAGGAACTAAGTTGGAGAGTGACAGGGAGGTGGCGGGGTCCCTGCAATACACAAAACCCCGCGCAGCACAAGTAAGAGGGCAGGCCACCTAGGCTCACCCAACCCATGTGGTCTCCTACTCGGATCACTCAGCATCAAGCCAAATTTCTCCCAAGGACAAGGTAGACTGAAGACATTGCCAACCCCGAATGCTCTCCATTCTCACCTGAGGCCCCTATGACCCTCACAGGCCTCACCCTTGGGAGAGCTGCCCAGAGTCTGAAGTCAAACCACCACAGAGTTGAAATCCACACTGTATACTTTATCCACTGGGATCTAAGCCACCATCGCCTGGTACCATCTTCTAACCAGATTATTGCTAGAATGTATTCTTCCCTAGGGGCTGGCATCCATAGTAGGTCTGGCATCCATAGTAGGTCTCTTTTCTGGAGACTGCACAGTTATTCTGCTATGTTGTATAGATGACCACTAGAGTACCCCAATACTAGATGCTCAGAGCTCAAGTCTGGTAGGAAGAAGAAAACCTCAGGCTCTACCAGTATGGCCTCCTAAGCTTCAGCAGATGTGCACAGAGGGGAAGCTGACACTAACATGCCTGACATGCCCATGTGTATCTGTGGCCAGGCCCACAAGGCAGAAGTCACGGCCTCCCACCCAAAGGAACCATCACACACCTGACCCAACCGCAGTGTCCACCACACTTGAATGAGTGAGTACCCTTCCCTCCTCTTTGGAGAGCTCACTGAATAGCCATCCTTGCTACACACCTTTACCTAGTCCAACAGTCAGCAGGTCCCAGCTCAGCACCCTTCATGAGCCTACGTAGCCATGCAGTCCCCAACACCCAGGCACACCCAAGCCCAGACCAACCTTAAATCAGATAACATCCCTACCCACCATGGAGCCTGCTGTACAGCCAGTAGCTGAGGGTAACCACAGCACCTGTGCTAAACCATCAGCCAAACACACAGCGAAGCCATGCAACACCACCACAACAGAGTCTGCTCAGAACCGAAGCTGAGCCCTGCCATGTTCTGTGTGGACCAGAGACTAATCAGGCAGCCATGCTTTCCATTTGACAATGAGCCAATGTGAAAGATTAAATACCCAGAGCTAGGTGTAATGTCACAATCACTTAATCCCAGCATTTGGGAGACAGAGGAGAGTGGGTCTCTGTGAGTTCAAGGCCAGCCTGGGTCTACACAAAGCAAGCCAGGGTTGCATGGTGAGACCCTGCCACAAGGAAAGAATTAAATTGAATTAAAAATAAGTAAGTAAACAGGAAGCAAGAGAAAGCAAAACACGCAGCAGAGACCAACTGGGAAGACAGTCAGTCGGGGTTCCCAGGAGAGTCCTGGCGGAACAGACTTCCATCTGAATGGGCTCCCAGGTAGAAACCGAATAACTGTGGGAGACAGGTGGTGGTGCACGCCTTTAATCCCAGCACTCAGGAGGCAGAGGTAGGAGGACCTCTGAGTTCAGGCCAGCCTGGTCTACAGAGTGAATTCTAGGACAGTCAGGGCTATACAGGGAAACCCTGTCTTTAAAAAAACCAAACAGCGGGTCAGCAGTGTCATCATACATGGGGGCTTACAAGATGTCCATCAGAAACCACGCAGAGAAGCTCTGCTAACAGCCAGCCTCAGCACCTGATAGAGAGCGGCTCAGGCAGGGCGAGGTGTCTCTCCAGGCGAGGCTTCTGAGGAAAAGAGCAACGAGTGTTGAGGGCTGCTCCTTCTAATATAACTGGAACCATCTTATATCCAGACTCCATGTCACTCCCAAGGTGAAATTAAGTTCATAGTTGTTGCTTTAGCTGACACTGAAGAATATTACTAATAAGCCAAAAAGTGATGGTTGAATCACTTGTACCCTGTTATCTCGATGTTCTGATATTCCCCTGTTCACCATAACCTAAGGACCAATCAGCTTAAAGGTTGGCTGATAACACTTTGTCTAGTTAGACAAACATGTACCATTTCACTGCTTGCCTTTGAACCTTTGAGCGTGGTTTTCCTATAAAAGGCCTGCCCTGAGGACAGACAGGTGCCACACTCAGGTTTTCCTTCTTGTGGACCTGAACGTCCAGTATTATGGTGTGCGCTCAATAAGCTATTCTTGCTTAGCTGAGATGGGTGTATGTCTGGTTTGTGTGGCAATTCCCAGATCCTAATACTAGCAACAAACAGAGATAGTGTTACCTCTACAGGGCACTGCAACACTCAGCAAAGCCTGGCTGGGGAAGTTGAGGCAGTCAGCTGGAGTTCTCGATTGAGCTTTCTCTTCATGGCTGAACATCTGGCGTCTGCTTCTCACTGCAGGCATTTTGTATCAGGAATAGTAACCTCTACTGGAAATCACTTGCCTTCTAGCAGTTCTCAAAGGCACGGGGACTTGAAGGACACTTTGAGACAGACCTGATTTGGTCTGAAATGGGGGGCAGCTCACTACCAAATCCAACTTCTCAGTGAGCTCAAATAGCGCGTGGCAATTTACCAATGTAACATAAATTCCACGCTGCTGGTGTGCCCTGCCCTAGGAGCCATATACCCAAATTTGGGATGTGTGTGTGTGTGTGTGATTCATATGACTATGTGGGTATGTGAACCCATGCGCCTACAGGAGGCCAGAACAGGCTGCTTTTATGTCAACTTGACACAAGCTAGAGTCATCAGAAAGAAAGGAGCCTCAGTTGAGAAAATTCCTTCATAAGATCTAGCTGTAACACATTTTCTTAATTAATAATTGATGGAGGCCCCAGCCTATTGTGGGCTTGTGGTCCTGGGTTCTATCACAAAGCATGCAGAGCAAACCAGAGGAAGCAAGCTAGTAAATAGCGCCCCTCTGTGGCCTCTGCATCAGCCTCCGTCTCCAAGTTTCTGCCCTGTGTGAGTTCCTGTTCTGACTTCTTTCAGTGATGAACAGCAATGTGGAAGTGTAAGCTGAATAAACCCCTTGCTCCCTAGTTTGCTTTTTGGTCATGGTGTTTCCTTGCAGGAATGGAAACCCTGACTAAGATAATGAGTGTCCTCCTCTTTCACCTTACTGTTTTGAGTCAGTCTTTTCCTGAAGCTGGCTATTACAGCTGTAACAGCGGAGCTGGCTGGGTCAGGAAGCTCTTGGGATCCGCCTGTATCTGCTCCCCAGTGCTGGCATTGCAGGCATACACAGCTATGCCTAGCCTTCCAAATGGGTTCTGATTCAAACTCAGGCCCTCGTGCTGGGGAGAGCCACTGGCCACTCAGGGTCACTTAAGAATGAGCCTAATCTCTTCAGGAAAACCCCCTCAGTGACTTGGACATCTCAGTAGGCCCCACTCCTTAAAGGTCCCGCACCAAACCACACCCAAGCCATGAGAGCAGAGGCTCTGGCATCCTACAGGAATCCGAACCTTGCAGCTCTTGACAGAACTACACTGTATTTGCCATATGCTTCAATACATCGAGTGGTTTTCTTTTTTCTAAGAAGAAGGAGACGGTTGTTTCTGCTTGAAATAAGTTAATATGTTACCACTAGGTAAAGAAGTTGCCCCTGTGACAAACATTGGCTAAGTCACCTAATTAGGAAGAAAATTCTAAATATCCTACCATTACTAGTGAGAAACATACTTATTTTATGTATATAAGTGGTTTGCCTTCATGTGTATATGTGTATTGTGTGTGTGTCTGGTGCCCTTAGAGGTCAGAAGAGGGCACTGGATTCCCAGCAACTGGAGTTACAGATGGTGTTGTGAGCTACCATGTTGGTTCTGGGACCTGAACTGCAGCCCCAGCTCATGAAAAAGTCTGACGCTCTACAAGATATAATGACATAAAAACCGTGTGAGCCACATCAGAACGTAAGAAAGTTACTGTGGCTTTAAGAGTTACTGTTGCATGGGCTAGGGAGCTAGCTCAGTCTGTAAAGGGCTTGTAAAGTCATGTACAGGCCTAAGGGTCTCAGCTCAATCCCTACAATCCAGGTGAGGTAACACATGTTTCACAGCTCTGGGGAAGTGGAGACGGACAGATTTCTCTGGCTTGTTAGATGGTCACAAGCCCTAGGCCATTGAGAGACTCTGTCTCAGAAAATGAGGTAGACATTGCCTCTTGAAGAGCAGCACTTGAGGCTGTTTTCTGGCCTCCAAACACACATGCAGATGTGCAAGTGTATTCACTCACACATGTGCACCCATGTGAGTGCACACATACATGTGCACACACATGCACACACGATGTGTGTTGCATTCATATGACTATGTGGGTATGTGTACCCATGCACCCAAGGGTGATGGTGATAAAAAAAAGATCAAAATTCTTTAAACCAATGTTTCTCAAACTCATTACCATCAGAAATGTATTATAAATGCTCTGGTTGGCTCCATCTCAGACCTACTGGCTTAAATACCCCGGGTCTGTGTTTTAACGAGGATCAATGATTCTGGGGCACAATAAATTTGGAGAACCACTGCCTTGATGAATGCAGAAGTCACTGAGCACAAATGTACATTCTGACTCTTTAGAGCTACTGTGACTCTTTTTTTAGTATAAAAGTGCCCTGTCGTGGGAGATAAGCAGATATGAGACCCTTAGCAGAAGCTGTGTAAGGGCAGCTGGAATCTGTGTGCCTCCCACCTGCCCTTCCGGGTTTGTGGTCCAACAGCCTTAGAGAGACCTGCCACAGCCTGAGTCTTTCGGTGCTACCCAAATTCTGAGCAGAAGAGGAAGTGTGTGCCTCCTCACTAGGTTCTGTTCTTGACCTTTTAAAAGGGCAGAGTGGAACTTTTCTGTGAGGTGGTGAGGACAAGGGTGTCACTTTTAGACCATACTTCCATTTATTTCGATCTGCCTCTCCTGCTTCCAGAAGAGCTCCTGAGGTGAGGGTTGGATGCAGGGTTTTCCCCAGGAGAAAGGATGGTAACAGCTTAGAGAGGAAGCGGCACAAGAAGGAAGTCCCCCAGCAAGCCTGCTCTTGAATCTGATAACTCAGAATCCTGTGGGAAACATTGAGGAGATAGTGCAGAGCGTGTGACTCAGTCACTCTGGCCCAGGGTGAGAGCCAGAGTGCTTCTCTCTCTCTTTCATTAGTCACTGCTTACAAGAAGGCCTAAGGTCACACAAGTTCTAAGAACTTGTGGCCTGCACCTGGTGAAAGTTATTATAAACTACGGCCAGATGCACAGGGATTGTAATGGTATCAAAGGAGTCATGGAGAGCAATCCAGTCACGCTGGCGTATTCAAGGACAAATAACAGTGTCTAGCCTAGGATGTCAGATTGCCAAATGATGACTTAAACCCTGCTTGGCAAAGAGTTTATTTCGATTTCTTCCTGAAGCGGCAAAGAACTTCTGCAAATGTTATTAAAGTGCCGTGTGCCTGAGAGCAGCCAGAGGGTGGACCGTTTCCTGTAGAGGTCACCATTGGTTAGTCCTTGATGTAAAAACATCAGCAGATATAGTGGGAGCCTGATTTGTTGGTGTCATTTCTACCTGCTGCTACTGTTTGTTCTTTGACTTGGAAGCCTTACCCAAGGGGACTCGATCTAGAATGCTGGCTTCCAAGAGCTTTCCCAAGATGATTTTGAGCAGATGTTTTCAATGCCTGGGTAGATGGTGTCTTGCTATGTCTGTCTGTATGTATGAATGAATGAATGAATGAATGAATGAATGAATGATCTATCTATCTATCTATCTTCCTCTCTCCCTCCCTCTCACTATTCATTCTTTTACTTTGGCTTTTCTAACGAACTCATTGTCCGAAAACCAAACACATGACTACCATACATCATTCGCAGGACCATACAAAGCACGAGGGAATACTGCTATTGACTGGACTGTATTCATTCCAAGTTTGTATACTGAACCTTAATCCTCCACATGACCAAACTTGGAGACAGTGTCAGTGAAAGGTGATTGCGCTTACGTAGGGTGGTCAAGGTGGTCCCCTTGGAAGCAGAGACACTAGAGAGCTTATTCTCTCCACCGTGTGAGGGAGATCAGCGGGAGGGAGATCAGCAGGAAGGCAGCCACCTGAGAGCCAGGAAAAAAAGCCTCACAGGGAACCGTGTGATCTATTGCCTTGATCTTGGAATAAGAATTATAAAAAAATAAATTCCTGCTGTCCCATGGTGTTTTGTCATAGCAACAACTGGAGGGTACAGAAGCCATGCCCACTTGGCCTAGCATCTCAAACTCTCAAGTATATCTTGCAAGATGCAGTCCAGTTAGGAAACTTTGATTTGAGGGCTAAGTTGCTTGAGGTACATCTCCAGGGTATTTCAATACTTTTGGTAAACTCTATGAAGACATCTCATTTAGAAAAATTTAAGGCGGCCACTCAAGTCCAGGTAGAGTAGCTCAGAAAAGATCACCACAGACCCACATACAGGATCAAGCCTAAACTCCCTCCTGAACTTGGGCAGAAGGATGCTTCCTCTGTCTGCTCTGTGGTGCCTGGGACAGCAGTTCTTTTCCCTGAGACTGGAAATGACACAAACAGAGCAGCAAGCCAGCATCTCTGACTAGCAAGCCAGCATCTCTGACTAGCAAGCCAGCATCTCTGACTAGCTGTGCTTCGGGGTCACACAGGAGACCTGTATGTTGGAACCCCCACGGAGTGCAAACCAGTGGCCACCAACATGCATTGGAAATAAATAGTAGGAATTTTATTTGTTAAATGCCTTTTGAAAAATGCTATAAAATGTCTACTTAAAGGATCTGTTCCAAATATCATTTTTGCATGAGTTAAGACATGTCAAAGATAATGGACTAGCATGCATATTTAAACTATAAAAATGCATATATTGGAAATACATTTTCAAATACAATATCAAAGCTCCTCCCCTGTTGGATCTATCTAATTAAAAATATATAAAAGTCATTTCTCTCAGCTCTGAGGTGGTGGGAAGAGGAAAGCAAGATAAGGAGGCCTAAAACCTAAAGGATTATTTATTTTTAAAAATCTGTCAAAAGAATGGCAGTGCCAGAAGCTACTACTCTCCTGTTTATCTCTGTGCCCTCTGCCTCTGCCCTCTGCCTCTGCCCTCTGCCTCTGCCCTCTGCCTCTGCCCTCTGCCCTCTGCTTCTTCCCTCTGTCCTCTGCCCTCTGTCCTTTGCCCTCCTCTATAAGACATAGTATTTTTACTCTTAGGCCCAAAAGAAGTCTATATAATATTTATTCTTCTTGAAAATTTGAACTAAATCTATCTGGGAAGTGGTGGTACATGCCCTTAAGGTACATGCCCTTAATCTCTGCACCTGGGAGGCAGAGGCAGGTGGATCTGTGGTTTCAAAGCCACCCTGACCTACAGAGAGTTCCAGGTCAGCCAGAGCTACACAGCCAGGCAGGCTTATGTAACTTAACTACACCCTAAAACAAACCTCAAATAAAAACTAAAGAGAACAAGGATGTGAGATGCCGTGGTCAATCTGAGAAGTGAAATTTCTATCAGTAAAAACAGAAGTATAGACTTCTGCTGGTGGCCATGACAGAATAAATCAGACCTGGCTCGTTCTCCTGCTAATCTGCTTTAGAATGACAAGGAGGGAGGAAACTCGATTTCAGAGACAAGTGGGATAGTGATTCCAGAGAGAAGAGAATAACGTATCAGGGCTCCACAACCACTCACGCTGAGTCCAGAGAGTGTCTAGCCTCGGCCTGGGAAAGAAGAAAAACTCAGGGTTGGGTTGGGGTTGAGGGAGAGTTGAGCAAGCTGGAAGGCCGGGGGTGGGGGGGCCTGGACAAGCAGGGCACAGCCCAGAACAGCATAGAGCTACACTGAGAAAGCTCTGGAGAGCTATAAGGAGCCTTCAGAAATAATCCAGCTTCATATGAGTCTAGGACAGAGGGATTGGTCCCGAGGGTCCATACAGGACCGAGGGAGCCGTCTTGAGGGTCCATACAGGCTGAACCAGGGCACAGAGATCCGTCCTGAGAGTCCATGCAGGACTGAGGGATCGGTCCCGAGGGTCCATACAGGCTGAGCCCGGGCACAAGACTTGGAACTAACTGGAGTTTCCCCACCAGCACGGCAGTTAGCGTTACATGGAACTCTTCTCTAGTTCTACCCAACAAATGTGAATCTTGAAGTGACTGAGCCATTTTCATGTAACTCCACGACACCCTAAGACAACCCCCGAGCCTGTTTATAGTGATACAGAAATCCCAGTATCAACACATTTTACAGTGCTTGGGATTCAGTCGGTAATCAGCAGGCATTCCAAGAATCGGGAACTGCAACACGTGACAAGGAGAAGTCAGCAGCCTGGGACACTGAAATAATTGTACCACCCTGGGGAGGCGGCTTAGTGGGCAGACCTCTTGCTATGCAAAAGTGAAGGCCAGGATTCAAATCCCCAGTACTTATATAAATGCTGGGCAGGTACCGCGGCCTCCTGGAGTCCCAGCACTTGGGAGAGAAAGTCGTAAGCTCACTGGCTAGGCCAGCCAGCATTGGAGAGCACCAGGTTAAGGATGAGATCCTGCCACAACGAATGGAGACTGACGGAAGAAGGCACCTGTCATCCATTCACTTTGGGTCTACACACATACAGTAGAGCCGTAACATGCACTTACACGCACACACTGAAGCAGGTGTACACACATGCACGAATAGGACACACACGAAAAATAAATAAGTTATTAAATATATTTCACATGCTCAAGAAGACAGGGCAAAAAAATTAAAGCCGGGCATGGTGGTGCACACCTTTAACTCCAACACTCAGGAGGCAGAGGCAGGTGGATCTTATGAATTTGAGGCTAGCCTGGCTTACAGATCGAGTTCAAGGACAACAGGGTTACACAGAGAAACCATGTCTCAGAGAAAACAAAACAACAACAAAATATATTAAAATGTGACAGAGAAACCAAAAAGATTAAATCGAAATTCTAAACATGGAAATTACAGTAACTACAACATGTGAACCACTGTGTGGTTGCTGAGAATTGAACTCAGGACCTCTGGAAAATCAGCCAGCGCTCTTAACCGCTGAGCCATCCCTCCAGCCCTGGAAAGTACAGTATCTACAATATATAAGATGAAGACATTGATCCGGTCAGGATCTCTCAGGAGGTTCTGCAGAAGAAAACTGCAGTGATCTTGAGGATGTAGAACTTCCAAAAACAGAAAACAGAGAAGGAAGGTTGAGGCACAAGTGGGGAGAACCCATAAGCTTCCAGACAGGGAGAGCATGAGGGGTTGGAACCCAATGAGGAGAGGATGCCAAAACCACAGTAAAAGAAATGGCCCGGCACTCTGGGTAAACGCGGCTGGCGGTAAACTACCGGCGTCTTTCTGCTGAGGGCAGTCATGTTTCCTCATGTATTACCTCAGCGAGCAGGGTGATCACGTCTAAACGCTGAAGCAGAAATTTGACCCTATGGGACAACAGACTTGCTCAGCCCATCCTGCTCGGTTCTCCCCAGATGACAAATATTCAAAACACCGAATCACCATCAAGGAACGCTTCAAGGTGCTCGTGACCTAGCAACCGCGTCCTGTCCTCTGAGGGCTCGTTAATCTTCTATGCTGCTCATGCCTTAGCCAATTATATCAGCAACCAAACGCGTCAATCTGTAAGCCTTGAAGCCTTCCCATGCTGTTTGGAATCCTATCTCACTCACCATGTGAATGAGTCTATACTGATGATGGGCCTTGCCTGTAAAAAGGAACAATATCTTTCTTTCTTTCTTTCTTTCTTTCTTTCTTTCTTTCTTTCTTTCTTTTCATGCCAGGTTATTAAAGATACAATGAATTGAAAGTTAAAAAAAGAAAAGAAAAGAAAAGAAAAGGCCCATAGTTTCCTATGGGAAACGGTAAACCCACAGATCCAAGCTCAAGGAGCCATGGGCACAAAATTAATACAAGATAATTTGCTATACTACTTCAACTAGAAAGGGTCTGCTGGGTACCAGCCAGAGGTGTCCATGCAATAATCAGGGCAGCCAGCCAGATTGAAGCAGCTGCCAAGCCTCCGTTCACTTTCTGTGACAATACAGGCAGGAGGCAAAGGGAGGCAGCCTCTTGGCGTTCCTTTCTCTCCCACAGATCAGCTCAGCAGAAGTCAGGGTGCCGCAGGGAAAACCACGGGTCGGCAGCACGTGCTGGGAGACAGGGGGGTGGGGGGTGGGGTGGGGAGTGTGCACTAAATGTAAATTTAAAAATAAAAATAAAGCTTTGAGACAATATTATAAAGAATTTAGTGGATTTAAACACTAGAAGTTGGCTAGTAATCTTGCCCAGATCAAAGCAAGCAAATGGTGGGAACAGAAAGGCTGAGTTAAGGGGCTAAGGAATAAATGGGACATTGAAAAAATAAAGATAGTGAGTCTGGAGGGATGGCTCAGTGGTTACTCCTGCAGAGGCGCTCCCAAAACCCACAGCAGCCACAAACATCTGTGACTCCAGTTTCAGGGGATGTGACACACTCCTCTGACCTTCTTGGGTACCAGGTGCATATGTGGTACCCAGATGTACATGCAAACAAAACATTTATACACATAAAATAAATCTTTTTAAAAAAATAAATTTTGTTTTGGACAATGGTAGCTCATTTGCTTATGACAGATAGAAAGGATGGCCTCTGGAAGGACTGGAGAAGATGTTTCCCTTTTAGTTGGGAAGCTGGAGAAGGCTGACTGGTCTGTGAGAAGGAACAAAATGGAGAGGACATGATGGGAGTAGGGTGAGGGGGCACACTCAGCACTGGGAAACCACCCTGCAGAGGAAGGAGTCTGCCCACTAGAAGATAGAAGTATGAGCAGTTTGGTGTTAAGGAACTGAGACCTAATCGGCGCATTGCTTACATCTTTCAAGAAAGTAGAAGCTGGGTGGGGAACACCTGTTGAAAATGAGAAAAGTGAGGCTGGAGAGATGGCTCAGGGATTAAGAGCACTGACTGCTCTTCCAGAGGTCCTGAGTTCAATTTCCCGCAACCACATGGTGGTTCAGTCATCTGTAATGGAATCTGATGCCCTCTTCTGATGTGTCTGAAGACAGAGACAACATACTCATATACAAAAATAAATAAGAAAATCTTTAAAATGAAAAGAAGATGAGAGAGGTGCTGGGGAGAGGTTAGATGTGAGCGCAGGCCCTAAACTGCAGCCCACCTGAGGCTATGGACTGACTTTTTTTTTTCCACAGGCATTCGATATCCTTCAGGTTTTGTACAGAAGAACCAGCTCTCACCTGGGCCCTTCTAAGCAGAAAAATGATAGCCATCATCTCTTCCTTATACACAACTACTTAACAAACCTCAACCAACAACAACCAACCAACAACCCATTGACCTTCTTGGGGGCCTAGCATTTATATTCCCTCTGAAAAGTCCCCAGAAGGCCAAAGGTCAAACAATCGCAGAAACTATCTGCAGCTGGCAAAATCACGCTCCTGCTAGCACACGAGACAAACTGTGGTTACTTGCTGAGGACAGTCTGAAGCAGCCCCATATCCTGTACCCAGGATTAAGAAGAAAACATTCTTATAATTTTCCTGTGTTTTTTCAAATAAACCAAATTTCCAAAATTATCACTGCACATATCCCTTTTTGTCAAAGTAACCGAATATTTCTGCTTCCCCACTACTATCCTTGGCTGTCGCTCACATAGACTGCCTGCTGGGATGAGGGAAGAGCACCATGGGAAAATGAACTCAAAACTTCACATAGATCCATCTGCTCAGGTGACTCTCATCTTGCTTCCAGCCAGGATGCACACAGGCTATAATTCCTGTTGAAATAACGGGTTCACTTGAGCCAGACAGCAGTGGTGCACACCTTTAATCCCAGCACTTGGGAAGCAGAGACAGGTGGATTTCTGAGTTCAAAGCCAGCCTGATCTACAGAGTAAGTTCCAGGAAACCAGGACTACACAGAGAAACCCTGTCTCGGGGGGGGGGGGTGTCACTTGGGTGCAATGAAATCTGATTTGCATCGTTAGGTAAGAGATATATTAATATCTGACGTATGGCCTAGCACCTGCATGTCCACTCAGTCTCAAGTGTCAGCAGGTTTCAAGCCATCCTGTGTGACACCCCCACAGGAAGGGAAGTCCTCCGGGAACAATTGTGCCACCAGCTCTCTGCCGTTTCCCTTTAGAGTCTGTTACAGTGTCTACCCACAACTTGGGTAGACTGCTGTTCAAAAGTTTGTTATTTGTAGCTAATCTAATGCTCATGCAATAGACAACATTTCTGCAAATGAACTGAAACTTAAACATGATACTGTTAACAGCAGAACTGACACTTCTGCTGTTTATATAAACACAGGAAATGTCAAAACAGTAAAAATCTGATCAAACCATCGAGCTGTTAAAAACAAAACAAAACAAAAAGTTACCATAAAGACGACCTTTTTTTCATTGACCTGACCTTTTTCCCATTGTCCTCCTGGTTTACATATTAGTTAATCACGGTAGGAAGCCATCGTAGTAGGATGGCATCTCCCTTAAAAAGAAACATCTACAACTGTTTCAGACGTTGAGTTACTATTCATTCATATGGTTCTTTACAAAATTTCACAACTGTTGACAACATATAGAAGTTGCTTCATAAATTCTTAAAAGGATAAAAAAAAAACTGTGGTTTTCCTTGCTGCACTATGTTGGTGAATTAAAACATATTCCTTACTCAGCAGTTACTAGACTATTATTAGACGGTATTAAGAAATATGGCTCGAGACTAGAAAGGGTCACACTTTCCAGTAAGCACCTTCCTGTTCTTCGGCCACATGCCGGGGAGAGCAGCTGTTTCTAGGGTGTCCTTTTCAGAAGTAAAACACAGTAGTCACAGAGCCACGTATTCAGCAGTGACTAGTAAACTAAGGCTGTAGCACCCAGATCCTGGTTTCTAAATCATTCTAACAAAAAGAAAGACGTGTTCTGGAAAGTGGCTAATTTCCAGGCTGGGCAGGGACAGTATAAACGTACAAGAAACTACCAGTGGCTTTCAGAAAGCGTGCAAGGCTTGGACAGATGCAGTCATAAGAGCTCTGCCTGCCCCTGGAGAAAGTGGAAACAGCCAACATGTTCATAAATTCTCCAGATTAAATGTGTCACACACTTTGAGCTCATTCTTCTCAAAATAAAAATGCAACCTTTTTCAACTAGTCTTTCTCTGAATTGAAAAACTTTTACACAATATATTTTTGTTATGTCCCCCCCAACAGTTCCTCCCTAACTGTCCTTTTTCTCTCCTTAACAAACAAAACACACAAATCCAGAAATCAAAATATACAAGCAAAAAGAAAACAAAAAACAAAACAAAACAAAAACCCAGTAAGATTTAAAACAAACAAACAAACAAACGGAAGACAAAAAGTCACAAAAATACCACTGTGTCCTGGGCATGAGGCCTACTTAGCTAAAGTGTGGCTAATACACCCAGTGAGACTCCATTGGAAAAAACTACAATTTTTTTCTTTACCAACAGGTATCAGTTGCAGGTAGCTTCTTGGTTAGGGGTTATTGTCTGTCAGGCCTCAAACCCAGGACAAACAGCTGAGATGCTATGAATAGATCAAAGCAGACTCTAGCCATCAGGACCTCCCAGCACCCCTCAGTCCCTACATGGTACAGTGTACTCGTGACTGGCATTCCTGTCCCCTACGCTAAACTTCTCCAGCCCAGGGCCTGGGCTGAGCTGCCCTTCCCCCAGCTGGCCCTCCTTATATAACCCAGTCACTCTGGCTACACTGGCCTCTTGCCCTCTTGGCTGCTGCTCCTGGGTCCCCTGTGTCTCTCCCCTCCTGGCTCTCCTCACATGACTGCTTCAGTTTGCCCCTCTGTCCACTCTGGATTCTTCCAGATGTCTCTGACTCTGGCTATGTCTCCATTGTCTAGAATAAGAACCTTGCCGGGCGTGGTGGCACACGCCTTTAATCCCAGCACTTGGGAGGCAGAAGCAGGTGGATTTCTGAGTTCGAGGCCAGCCTGGTCTACAAAGTGAGTGCCAGGACAGCCAGGGCTACACAGAGAAACCCTGTCTCGAAAAATCCAAAAAAAAAAAAAAAAAAAAAAGAACCTCAAACCCCCCCCCCCCCCAGCAGTGGTGGTGCACGCCTTTAATCCCAACACTTGGGAGGCAGAGGCAGGCACATTTCTGAGTTTGAGGTCAGCCTGGTCTACAGAGTGAGTTCTAGGACAGCCAGGGCTACACAGAGAAACCCTGTCTTGAAAAACAGAAGAAGTAAAGAAGAAGAAGAAGAGAAGAAGGAGGAGGAGGAGGAGAAAGAAAGAAGAAGAAAGAAGGAGGAGGGGATGGGGAAAGGGAAGAAGAAGAAGAAGAAGAAGAAGAAGAAGAAGAAGAAGAAGAAGAAGAAGAAGAAGAAGAAGAAGAAGAAGAAGAAGAAGAAAGAAGAAGGAAGAAGGAAGAAGAGGGGGAGGAGGAGAAGGAGAAAAGAAGAAGAAGAAGAAGAAGAAGAAGAAGAAGAAGAAGAAGAAGAAGAAGAAGAAGAAGAAGAAGAAGAAGAAGAAGAAGAAGAAGAAAGAAGAAGGAAGAAGAGGAGGTGGAGGAGGAGGAGGAGGAGGAGGAGGAGGAGAAGAAGAAGAAGAAGAAGAAGAAAAAGAAGAAGAAGAAGAAGAAGAAGAAGAAGAAGAAGAAGAAGAAGAAGAAGAAGAAGAAGAAGAAGAAGAAGAAGAAGAAGCAGCAGCAGCAGCAGCTGGACCCCTTCTTTTTTTTCTTTATTTATTGTCCACATCCTGCTCTCAGTGTCAGGATACCCCGTGGCTGACAGTGTGCAGGCCTTGTGTGTGCTGCCACAGTCTCTGAGTTCACGTGTCTATCAGTCCTGCTCTATCTGGAAAACACCACCTCCTTCAGTCCTCTGTCACCTCTGACGCTTGCATCTTTCTGCCTCCTTCTTGGCCTAGACTCTTGTGCCTTGAGGGGAGGGGTTTGGTGGAGACATCACATTTAGGACCTTAAGCTCTAAAGTCTCACTCTCTTCATATTGTTTAGCTATAGATCCCTGTGTCAGTTGTTCTAACTCAGAGGTTCTCAACCTTCCTGATGCTGTGACCCTTAAATACAGCTCTTCATGTTGTGGTGACCCCCAACCATAAAACTGTCATTGCTACTCCGTAACTGCAATTTTGCTACACTTATAAATTGTAATGTAAATACCTCTTTTCAGATGGTCTTAGGTAACCTTTGAAAAAGGATCTCCAGCCAAAAGTTGAGAAACACTGTTCCAACGAGTTTGCAAGAACTCTTGGACACTGAGAAATAGAAACTTTAACAACCTTCACTGGTAGGGTTCTTCACAATGACTTAGTAGCCATGACCAAAAACTGTTGGATCCACAGATTTTCTTAGGGTTATTATTGCAGCTATGACAACTGTTGTTAAAACAAGACAAAGAGGCTCAAACCCAAGCTCCTTGAATGACAAAAACGAAAGAATCAACCCCCAAGACTGTTTGACTCATGAAATGAACAAGTCCTAACAGCCAGAGTTCCTAAATCACTGTCCACTTAGAAATACATTATTTTATGGTAGTCAGAGTATACCCCAAGACCATGATAATGAAATAGGTATGACTACTTTATAATTGAGAGAAAGAGAGAGAGAGAGAGAGAGAGAGAGAGAGAGAGAGAGAGATTCTCTGGCAGCCCAGGCTGGCTCTCCACTCCCAATATAATGGGGGCACCCTGCTAACTACCTGCTGAGATTACAAACATGTGTTCCCATGCCCGATTCAATTATTTCATTTTTGCTGCCACGGGGTATTGAACCCAGGATCCCATGCATGCTTGTCCAGAAGCTGCCGATGTCCTCATCCATCATCTTTAAATTTTATTTCCATTGCGTAGTCTTGAGGTATGTAAGGAAATAACCTTCTCAAACGCAGGCTCGAATTCTTTACGAATAGGCGTCAGGGAACCATAATCTCAGACCACGCCAGCCCCTAGGATGTCACCTCTCCGCACAATGGAAACCACCTGCCTCTCTGATACCACCGAGGGTGCCCGGCCCCCGTGAGTTCCCACACTAGGTTCCAAGAGAGCCCTTGAGGAACCAGCCATAGCTCACACACACACAAAACCAAGAAACGAAAGCGCTCAGTGCAGGAACTCTGCGCAGGCGCTCTAGCAGCAAACTGAGTTCACCTCCGCTGTTGGGACAATTAACGGTGGGCTTCCGGAAGTGGGGTTGGTCATGACCTGTCAGGAAACGGAAATTAAGAGGACAGCGACTGCATCCTACAGGGCCTTTGCAGAGGGGGTGGAGCTTTCGTCGAGGGGTGGGACCTGAGCAGAGGGCGGGACGGGGGCGGAGCAAAGAGATGGGGCGTTCCCGAAGGGCAGAGCCCGGGCTGGAGGGTGTTGCTAGGAGGGCTGCGATGGGCCAAGGATATTTTTTTGGCGCGCCACTTGAAGTGACAGAAGACGTAAGAGGTAGGGCTGCCGTAGGCGCGGCGTCCCTGGTGCTGCTGGCCCGGGCGCCTCGGGTTCTGCCCGTAGTCTTAGGTGAGCAAAGGCCGGGCAATGGGGAGTAATTGCTGGGTGCAGGTAGCTGGAGTCCAGCGCGCTCACCCCGACGCCCGCCCAACGGCTCTGCTCCAGCCTGGGATGCTGACCCGGGCCTGAGCCTGGGGCGGCTGGTGGGTGGGAGACCAGAGAGCAGCAGAAATGTGCTTTCCAGCCCTAGTGCGGTTTGCCCCGGGTTAACGGAGGAGTGAGATGAGAGGATCACTCCTAACAGTCGCAGCAGGCTAACAAAACAATAATAAACCAGGAAACCACTGGGCTAATTACATCGGGAGAATGACGACTGCTCTAAGGTTGAGAGACAAGAGAGATCTCTTCATAGTGATGGAAAAAAAAACAAACAAACCAAACAACAACAATAAAACCAAAAAAGACATCCCAGCCAGGACTCCTGGAGATAAGTTCCAACTCCTCTCAGGGAGGTAAGTGATGCCCCAGGTCTCACCCTGAAGATGGCACACGGTACTGGAATTCATGCTAGCGGCCTGACACAGCCCAGGGTGGTTGCTTTGGAACCTTTGTTCTTGGAAAGCTTTATGTTCGGCTCACATTTGGTTCACTGTGAAAAGAGTTTTACGCCTATTTTCGTGTAAAATTAACAATTGAGCAGGGTGTACATTGAGAAATTCATTTTCAGGAGCTACAGAGACGGCTCACTGGTGCTGCTGGTCTTTCAGAGGACTGCTGTTGGCGTCGCGGCTAACTCTAGGGCAGTGTTTCCCAGCCTTCCTAATGCTGCAGCCCCTTAATACAGTCCCTCGTGCTGCGGTGAGGCTCAACCATAGAATTATTTTGCTGCTACTTCATAATTGTAATTTTGCTACTGTTATGAATCATAACAGGCAGCCCCTGTGAAAGGGATGGAGACCCACACAGGCTGAGAACCAGTGCTCTACAGCCTCTTAATTCCATCTCCAGGGAAATCTGATCATCTGACCTCTGCACCTATATATACTTACACACACACACACACACACACATGCATAATTAAAAACAAAAATGACTCAAAATGTGGTGGCACCCACCTGCAATCCAACACTGAGGTAACTGAGGAAAGAGGCTCAGGAGCTCCATACCCTGTGCTGGGTGATGAGAGCTTGTCTCCTGGAACTACATTAAAAGATGCTGAAGTGGATGGCCAGGTGGTGCGTCTGATAGGATCTTGATTACACCAGTCATTGAGTGTATGAACTCATTTAACTTTCAGCCAGTTAACGATTACACCAGTCATTAAGTGTGTAAACTCATTTAACTTTCAGCCAGTTAACAGTTATGCCAGTCATTAAAAGTGTAAACTAGTTAAACTTTTAGCTCTCTGTTCCGCTACTATCTCCATTTTCCAGGAGTGGAAGCTGCAGCACTGAAAGACGAAGTCGCCTACTCACACTGTACAGCCCGTTTTTGGCTTAGCAGAAGAATGTCCTTCCTTCAGAGTCAGTCCAGAGGAGGGCTGTTGGTGTTGTTTTGTGCCCTAGTGTTTGTGCCTGCATGTTTTCCTGTGCAGCTGTAGACATTGCTTTGCACCCAGATGTGGAGGTCAGAGGTCAGAGGTCAGGCGTCTTCCTCCATTGTTCTACATCTTATTTATTTTGAGACAGAGTCCCTAACTGAACCCGGAGCTGATTAATTCAGCTGAATTGGTTGTCCAGAACGCCAGGTATCCTCCTGTCTCCATCTCCTCCGCCTGGGGCTTGTGGGTACATGACTACGCCTGGCTAAGGAAGTTACTCCTCATACTTCTGTAGCAAGCACTTTACTGACTGAGCCATTTTCCCAGACTTGCTTGTGTTGATTTTTAAAATCTTGTGTCGCTCTAGGTTGCCACCCAAACTCTTGATAACTCTGTGGATTTCTTTCATCTCCTCCTAATTCCCTTAACAAGGCTGGGAAAGTCATCTTATGGTTTTGGTTTTTGGTTTTGGTTTGTTTTTTTAACAGATACAGACTGCCCTTTTCCATGGGTGGTGATATAGGTTCTGGCCTCATTTCCTTTGTCTCTATCTTAGTGTCTTTGCCAATTATATATATAGTCTATTTTTCTTCAAAGACTTGTCTCCAATTTTCATCTTTTCATTTTTTTAAAATCATCTTAGTATCTGCATTCTTATTTGTAAACTTTTTCTAATTTTCCTTCGCAGATTTGTCTCCACTTTTCATGTTTTCCTCTTTCTTGTATCTCTAGCATCTTAGTAATGATAGACCTAGTGGGGAAACCCCCACCCAATTCCCGATTCAGCGTGCACCCAAAAAAATCACGAAGGACCATCTCTTGATGTAAATACATGAGGACATTTAATTACGGAGCTCCGGACCGACATGCATCCCACACAGGAGATAACAGATGTCGGCCACGAGGCTCGAAAGCTAGGGGTTTTTATGGGGTAAGGGGCTTAGGGGTATGGAATTCAGCATATCGACACACTATTGACTTATTCAAACATTAACAGAAAGATTACAGGGCATCAGGACTTTGTTCCTGTGGGCTGGGAGCTTATCTTTGTTCACATAGCAACCAGTTGATGTATGACTTTACCCTGCGTCAAGGGGCAGTAGACAGAGGAGAGATTCCGGCCAGGTAGTGTTGACCCAGACAAGATAGCCCTGCTTGTACAATCAAGCTGTTCTTAGGAATGTCTTAACAACAGCCCTGTCTGTTCTGCTTTGTTCTTGGCCCCAGGCCGGGGGCTCATAGACAACTCTTTTACATGAATCACAAGATACAAAATCTCATTTTCTTTCAGTATCATTGTATCTACAGCATCTTAGTATCATTGTATCTACAGCACCTTAGTATCATTGTATCTACAGCATCTTAGTATCATTGTATCTACAGCACCTTAGTATCATTGTATCTACAGCACCTTAGTATCATTGTATCTACAGCACCTTAGTATCATTGTATCTACAGCATCTTAGTATCTTCCTCATTTTTTTCCCTTTGAGACAGGGTTTCTCTGTGTATCCCTGGCTGTCCTGGAACTCACTCTGTAGACCAGGCTGGCCTCAAACTCAGAAATTCGCCTGCCTCTGCCTCCCAAGTGCTGGGATTAAAGGCATACGCCACCACGCCCAGCTCGTCCTCATTTTGATGTAGAAAATCTGTCTCCAGTTTTCATTTTTTTCTCCTTTTCTTGTCTCTCTAAAGCCGTTTTCTTTAGGAAGGCATAAGAAGCCATCTTGGCTATCAGGATTAAAATAAGGATTACCAAAGTGATTGTAATCATAAGGTAATGTGTCAGTTCCAATTAGGTCTTTAACTCTCCGCACTTTGTTTCTTTCCTTAAACCCTGGTGTTATACAGGATCCGAAAGTTCTGTGTCACTGTGCCCCCAACTTTACACGGATTATTTCCTTAAATTTATTTAATTCTCTAAGGACTTTATTTTACCAATTTAAACTATTTGTTTTTTCTATGATTATTGATACCCAGTTACTCTCTCTTATACTGTTTTTAAATTCAATATTGTACCAGTTCAGAAGTTTTAGGCATTTTAGTCCCACTGCAGCTCTGGGGAAACCTGCAGGCTCCTCAAGCCAGCACTTGTCTATGGTGGCTAACTCCATCCCCATAGCTCTGTCTAACAGGCTGATGGGCTTGTGGTTCCACCCACTTTGGGTCTGTCCCTTTCTGTGAGTGGTTGTAGGCTTTTTTTTCCTGAATGGACCCAAGTTGGGCTGTCTAGCTCTCTCAAGTGTACTTTTTGGCCTTCCTCTGGAACCATATCACCATTTAGAGAAGCCACAGCTACTGTGCCTGCGGGCTGTAGTGCAAGAGAGACCGAGAGGCAGCTCTAGCACCCACCAGCTGCCTTAGCTCACAGGCCTCCTCTTGGTCTCTCTTAGTGTTTTTAGCTTCTCACCCAACTAGGAAACTGCTCTGGGAAGTGCTTCTTTCCTGCCTTTCACCTGGGATTTATTTCCTCAGGCTCTAAGCTTGGATTCCAAGAGCCCCTCGTTGGGCACCATTTTTAACCATGGGCTTATCCACATGCTCCCAAGGTCCTGAAATAACTTAACTGAATTTTTTAAGAATAAATGCCTAGGCTAAAAGCTCTGGCTTGTTTCTGATAGCTTATAACTCAGATAACCATTTGTTTTATTCTAAGTCCTGTCATGTGGCTAGTTTCCTCTCCTCAGGTTCATGCAACCTTAACCATGAACACTCAGGGTGAATCTCTTCCCATGCCTGACTCTACCCCAGAATTCTCTCTCCCTTCTGGAACTCCAACCTCCTCTTCCCTGCCTAACCTAATAAGTCAACAGCTTTTTTATTGGCAGGCGATGCTTCCATACCATACACAAGAGATTCTCTGTACAGTTATATGAGTGTTTATAACCACAGAACAAATAAGTCCCAGTATATTCTGTAAATATGGGGAATGGAGGAGGGGCTTACATAGACATGTTAAAGGAGTAAGGGGATCCAACTACCAAATGAAATGGCAACTTCTTTCATTCTTGGAAGACTGTCTGAATCAGAGCTCTACTGTCTACCTACTAGTCCTGGAAGTGTTAGGTCAGAATCAAACGACCAGCAATGGCACTTGTTTCTGAAGGCTCTGGAGCAGCCTTTGTCCCAAGCCTCCTTGTGCCTGAGATGCAGATGGGCCTGAGTTCTCACTCCTACTGGAGTAAGAAGCTGTCTAACTATGGTCCTCGCTTGAAGTGTCCTATCGTGATTCCTAGCTTCTTTGGAAGTGTCTAACTCACACTTTAAGGCTACGAGATACAAGGCATTATATATTAATAAAGGCTCAATACAGCAATTATAAACCTCATGTTTAAAGTCAAAGACTGTGCCATTTGGATTATATGTTATTGTGCCTATTTTTCCCATTAAAAGTTAAAATAACCATATACATACCTATGTAGCAAAAAAAAAAAAATGTTTTGGCTAAAGCAGGGTTCTATCTTCAGTTCCAGACATCCATAAGGGCCTTAGATTACAATTCCCACCCATCAGACTGCTGTAGATGCTGCGCCGTCTGCATGTCTTCAGCCCTGCCATCTATATTAGTATTTCATAAAATATCTGTACATCTCATAAATAACCATTTTGCTGCTCATTGGCATCATAGGTGGAGAAGACCTGAAACCTCCTGAGAATGGAGACGCCTGTGTCACAGATAACAGGTTTACCCTAAAGTGGAGCAGCCACAGGCTGCTCCCTTTTAGTGGGCAATGAGACTCTTCAACAGAATACCAAGCAGAGGTGTCTGACTGGCTTGTTCCGTCATCATAATTCTCTCTAACTATGGGAAGCATTTGGTGGTCTCTGTTATAGGAAACCTTATGTCTACTTCACACAATGCTTGTAACTTTGTTCCAATAAGAGACTGAGCTAACGTGTGTTATGGCTCCACAAGCACTTACCACTGAGCCTGACAGATGACAGAGATTCCCAGAAACCACATGGAAAAAAGAACCAACTCCAGCAAGTTGTTCCCTGACCTCTCTGCCCATGCACCTTGGACATACTTGTGCACACATGATCACAAAATACTTGTAATAAAACATGTTTTAAAGATGACAGCCATTCCTAGCCATCTCTGCCTGGATAGTCCATACTCATTAAATGTACAGTAGCATCTGAGCCCAAGCCTGTAGCCTGTGGAAAGAACCCAGAATGGTCCATCCTAGGCCCCAAGCCTTCCTTACTAAGTCATCCTATTATTTCCACTATGTACGTATTTTCATTTTAGACACTGTTGGTCTACATCAGTATTGTAGACCCTGCATTTCCACAGACTCGAGGTTTCTGTCAGTGCCTCTTTCTCAGTACTGACCTCCTACTTCCCATCTTCCAGGAGGATAGGCAGAGAGCCTCAGAAGGCAGGCTCACAGGAGGGGCAGCCCTCCATCTCCTGCTTAGTGTTGGGGCTTCGTCTGGTCCCCTGTGTAGGATGGAGTCAGCAGGGAAGGAAGGGTTGTGAGCACTTTCCAAGTCAGGACCCAGAGCTGCACCCACTGGTTACTAAACAGAGATAGTGATCTCATAGCTTCCTGAGTGTGTCTGCACACACACCGTTTTACCTCTAGTGAGTTTTCTGTGTGCAGGTTTCAGTTTTGATACCACTTGGTTTTTGCCGTAGGTTGGGATTTTTTTCACCCACCAGCTGGCTTAGGTGGAGTGAGGATATTGAGGAAACCCGCAAGTTACCCTGTAATAAAGAGCAGACAGCCAGAGTCTCACACAAATACCTTATCCCAGATTCTCATTTGATAACCACCCTGGTCTGAGCATCCCATGTGCCCCGTTGCTCTGCTGGTTTAGGAGGCGGTCCCCTTGCAGAGATGCCCGTGATTGACAGGCCACAATTGATGCCGTGTTGTGTAGATGTGAGCAGATCTGCTTGCCTTGATTCGATCCTCTGCTGCTCTCTGCATCTGTTTTTCCTCATTTGCTAAAGGAGGCAATAGATGTGACAAAAAGTAAATGAGCACCCAAATCAAGATAGCTCTGAAAGTGAACGGAAACTTAATTTTAAATGAGCTGGACAAGTTTCAGCTGGGCCTTGCCCAGGGACCCTGGGCCCCATGATGCAGAACTTTACTCACAGGTTTTGAGTGATTGTTTACAAACTGCGGGAGAGGCAGCTCTGGAGTTAAGATTCCCAGCACCAAGACTGGATGGCTTACAACCATCTGTAACTCCAGCACCAGAAGGACCAAGGCCTTTGGCTTCTACTGACATCGGTACTCATCCGTGCCATCCCTCACACACATATACTGATAGAAATAAATCTTTTTAAAGGTAAAAACTAACGTGCTCAAGAAATCGATGCGGTGATCAACTCAAGTGTAGTGGTGTTAGAGCATGCAGGCGTGTTGCTTACAATATTTATCTCACGGACAGTCAGCACTAGGGATAAATAAAATAAATAAGCTATTAAAATCACAGTGCATCTAGAACATGCCCTGTTTAAAGCCTCAGTATCACCGGTTTCTAAAAGTAATTATTTGCTGGGCAGAATGGCTCACACCCATAAATCCCAGCACTCAGGAGGCTGAGATTGGAGAAGAGCAACTTCTGTACCAGCCTAGATGATCTGGTGTGCGCCAGTCCACTCTGGAAGACAGAGACAGGCACTATCTCAAGATAAACGAACCAGAAAGACTGTGCTATGTGATATAATGTGAGAGAGTCACTCTTTATTTAACAGGTGTTGGAAGCTTTTTATACCACACACTCCTCTGAGTATCCAAATGCCTCAGCAAGCAGGGATAGTAAATTACCTAGCCAGGCCACGTAGGGCCAGAGTTCAAATTGTATAAAGTAGTTTTGGATTTGAGTTTTGTTTTTTGTTTGTTTGTTTGACCTGCGCTGCCGTCTCACCAGCAAAACGCACGCAGGCCACTCGGATCCTTCTGCAGTAAAGCTTTAATACATCTCGAGAGATAGATGATCAGCTTCAGGAGAGGAGACCCAGAGAGCAGAAAACCCTTCCCTTTTATAGGCTGCGAAGAATGGTTGGAGACGTGCACCACCCGGATTGGCTGCTCACTATCAGTCAGTTAACGCCACGAGAGAGGCAGGGCTCAGGTAATGGAAAGATACCCTGACGCCTGCGCACACTTTACTAAGAGCAACGGATGTCAGCGCCATCTTGTAACGGCGACTGTGAGGGCGGCTCCTCACATTTGTTGGTTTTGGTTTTGGTTTTTCAGGACGGATTTTCCTCTGTGTAGTCCTGGCTGTCCTGGAACTCACTCTGTAGTCCAGGTTGGCCTCGAACCCATGTAGATCTACCTTCGTCTGCCTCCTGAGTTTTGGGACTAAAGATGTGCACCACCATGTCAGGCTTGGTAAAGTATTTTTAAGAAAATATAAAACAAGCTCCCTTGAGTGCGATATCCATTTATTGACAGAAGCAGTACACCTGCAGGACCATGAAAGGAGCCGGATGATGACTGAGCATGGGTCGAGCCTTGTGTTACTCATTCATGCAGTCTGTCATTTGTGGTACTGAACTCAGGGTACCACACCTCCTGGGCCTGCACGGGTCACTGGCAACATCCTCTTGTCTGATCCACATTTTGTTCACTATAATGTCTTACTGTGTAGCGAAAATGATCTCCATCTCATTGGGGTAGCAGGCAGTGGCCTCACAGGCTCAATCCTCTGGGCTCCTCCTCCCAGTGCTGGAATTTCCCAGCAGCCTCCATTCCCAGAGATGCTCCCTTGTTAAAGACTAATAACATCAACCGTGTAAGCTTCTCCTGTGGATCAATGTCACCGGAATGTATCTGTGTATGCTGACATATCACGAGTTTGTTTCTAGTGGTGGAACAGAACTTAGGAGACAGGAGGGGTAAGCGGCTGTGGAAGGGCAGAGGACACCCAAACAACAGCACTGAGGTCTGTCTTAGGATAGGCAGCCTGTTCATAGAGGCCAGAAGGGGATTGTTGGTCCAACTCCCGATTGTTCAATAAGGAAATTAAAGCCCAGAAATACAGGTTCATTTCCCAAAAGTCACACAGTTATCATGGCTCAAGGCAGCCGAATCTGCTTCTGTCATATGGATCATTTATTTCTCTTTCCTTGGAATGCTAACGTAACCATTCGTAATATTGAAGCAAAAAACTCTATTAAAAATTAATAGCTAAGTTGGGGGAATAATGGCACACACCTCTAATCCCAGCACTCAGGAAGCAGAGGCAGTTGGATCTAGCAGGCTAATCTCGTGAATTTGAGGCAAGCCTGTTTTACACAGTGAGTTCCAGGACAGCCTAGGTTATATAGAAGTTAATTTTTTATAGCATCCTAAGTGCTTTTTATTTGTCTGTAATGCCTAATGTAGTTATTAGCAGAATGGCTGGCATCCAAAGCACATCTCTGCAGATGAAATGTCAATGAACACAGCCTGAAGCACTCATCATTGCCAGCCTGGTAATTAAGGTCAGGGTGGGAGCTGGGCTTGCTCATAGTGTCAGCACAGTAACTGTCTTTCCAGAAGGGAAAAGCCCCATTTGTAGTTGTCTCAGGGTTTTACTGCTGTGAACAGACACCAAAGCAACTCTTATAAGGATGATGTTTAACTGAGGCTAGTTTACAGGTTCAGAGGTTCAGTCCATTATCATCAAGGCAGAAACGTGGTGCCTCCAGGCAGGCATGGTGCAGGAGGAGCTGAGAGTTCTACATCTTCATCTGAAGGCTACTAGCAGAATACTGACTTTCAGGCAGCTAGGATGAGAGTCTTAAGCTTATGCCCACAGTGACACACACAGTCCAAGGCCACACCTCCAAATAGTGCCTCTCTCTGGGCCAACCATATTCAAACCACTACACTAGTGCTAGACAGCTTTTGTGACAGAAATGTTCCCATTATGGCCACTTTGAAGCTAGCAGCTTGAGGTCTTTGACCTTGGACCTGGGGTGAATGCATGTGCGTCATGCGGTTAGGTAGTTATTGTAGCATGTGATGGCTGAACGGAGCTGCAAGAGCAGATAAGACTGGAGAGATGGCTGCATAGGAAAGAGCACTGGGGGCTTTTACAGAGGACTCAGGTTCAAGGACCCACACAGCGGGTCACAGCTCCCAGTAACTCCTGTTTCAGGGTGTCTGATGTCCTCTTCTGACCTCCACAGAGACCAGGCAAGCATGTGCAGAACAGACATATATGCAGACAACACATTCCTACAATAAAAATAGATATACATTTTTAAAAGAACAAATAAGCTATAACTGGAACAAGGTGAGTTTTGTATATTCATTACATTTGTACTTTTTAAAAATATGCATGTGCCTGTTTTGCCTGCACATATGTGTGTGCAGCACATGCATGACTGTTTCCCACAGAAGCCAGAAGAGGGCATCAGCTTCCTGCAGCTAGAGTCAGGCAGCTGTGATGGCCATGTGAGCAATGGGAACTGAACCGAGGTCCTCTGCGGGAGAGGCAAGTGCTCTTAACCACTGAGCCTTCTTTTCAGTCCCATGACCCAGATCTTTAATATAATTTTATTTATTTTTATTTTATTTGGGGGTTTTGCTTTTGTTTTGTTTTTTGTTTTGTTGTTTTTGAGACAGGGTTTCTCTGTATACCCCTGACTGTCCTGGAACTCAATCTGTTGACCAGGCTGGCCTTGAACTCACAGAGATCCTCCTAAGTTCTAGGATTAAATGAGTCTGCCACCACTGCCTAACTACTTACGAATTTTTTATAATCAATCTTTTGGTGACGGTTGGCTTTAAAGCCATCCTGTGGTTTGGGGAGAGGCCTCACTGGGTAAAGCACTTTCTACACAAGTGTGAGGTGTGGAAGGAGGCTTCCCCTGTCAAATAAAGCTGACTGACCTGCAGCTGAGGTGGGAAATAGAAGGTGAGAGACCCAGCAGGAAGCAGCATTCTGACACACAACCATGTGGGGAGTATTCACCAGGGAACATGGAGAATAGAAGCCTGGGAGCAGAACAGAGATAACCAGCCATGGGGCAGAACTTAGAATAAGGGGGTGACTAATATACACACCTCAGTTGTTATTCTGGGAGCTTGGGGACAGGAGGAAAAACTCCCACTTTTATAATGAAGGCCTGAGCTGAGATCTCCAGAACCTAGGTAAAACCCTAGATGTGGGAACCATCCTTAACCCCCAACATTTGACAGGCAGAGATGGGTATTGGGGCAAGCTGGCTAGCTAGACTGGTCAAATCTGCAAGCTGCAAGCTGGGTAAGATTCTGTGTCTCAGTCACATGGAGAGAAATCAAGGAAGACCCCCTGTTCTCTATTTCATGTCTTCATACCACTCATGTGCGCCTGCACACACAGTCACACACGCACTTTCACACACACACACACACACAGTGAAGAACAGCTTGCCACTTCATGGGAATTCCCCGCACACTCTGGAGCACCCGTGGCCCTCCTTTGTTGGGGTTCTGTGTCTCTTCCATTGTACCAGGAGTTCCCTAAGTGGGGAAACTGCCCCCAGGTCCACAGTGCTTACTACAGTGTCTGAGGTATTATGGAGCCTCAGTACATAGTGAATTAATACATGATTGGACTGGATTTTTTTCAAAGTGGCTATTCAAAAAGTAGTTCTGGAAGCCGTTCAGATAAATGGAGACAAATACCAACCTGTGCAAATGTCCAGACTACACACTGTGTCTTTTCTCAAGATACTGTCTACACAGGAACGTTCTTTCTCCGTGAACAAGCCTCAGAGGGAAATCACACATCCTTTTGGTCTGAAGAGAAGTTTATTGATTCTCAAAAACACAGTAAGCCGAGTTTTCTTTGAGACAGTCTGACACTGTAGCCCAGGCTGGCCTGGAACTCACGGTGTAGCCCAAGCTAGCTTCGAACTTATGGCAGTCCTCCTGCCTGAGCTCCTGAAAGATGGGATTATGAGTGTGGTTTATGCATGTTTTAAGTCAACTTTTTACATGAGACTGTGATTCCTCAATTTGATATACATTTTTAAAAATATGTACTCACACAATAATAATAAAGATAGCTTTGTAGGGGTGGGTCTGACGCTAAGGTTCTGTTCCCCAATTGGTTCTTGAAGGTTCAATAAAGATGCCAGGGGTTAATTGCTGGGCAGGGAGGAAAGAGGCGGGGAACCCGCAGGAGGCTAAAATAAGCAGGAAGAGAAAGGAAATTCTTGTGATGCTTCAGAGGGAGAACAGTGCGCAGCCATGTGAGATCTCTGGTGGGGATGTGAGTCATATGAGATCACAGCCACAGGCTGAGTCCCCCAGTGGGAGGTTAGAAACTTAACTAACCGCAGGGCAGTTTGGGGTTGCTGAACAAAGAGAGGGTAACTGAGCAACTGAAGTTGAGCGCAGCCTTTGGGTGCTGAGCTAAGAGTATTGGAAGGGGCACACTAGCTGCGTGAGATTAGAATTGCACAGCAATTGAGCCAATAAAGCAGGTTGGAAAATGAGCTTGTGTGTGTGTGTGTGTGTGTGTGTGTGTGTGTTTCATCTGCAGAACAGAGGGAATCTGGGCAGGGCTAGTAGCACGGTCCACCCAGAGCTTAAAGCAGGGTAGCAAAAACTACATGCACCATGTTTTAATAAGTTGTGATAGCTATTCTTGGTTGTCAACTTGACTACATCTGGAATTAACTAAAACCGAAGGGTCTGGGTCTACCCAGTGACCTGTGAGGGATTTTCCTTGATTGAATTATTTGAAGTGGGAAGACCTACTGCAAATCCCAATCTTTGAAGTGGGAGATCCACCTTACATCTGGGCCACACCTTCTGGTGGCAGCCTACAGGAGGACATGGAAGGAGGAAGCTTACTCGTTGCCTGCCAGCTTTTGCTGACAAATACATTCCTTCACTGGTGGTAGAGCCATTTCTTCAGGATCTGATGTATACTGAAGACCAGCTCAGGCATTCTTGGACTAGCTGCTGGGAGACAGGCATTGTCACGCTAGCTGGGCCACAGCCTCTAGATCACTCTAATAAATCATATACATACATACATACATATCTATATATACTTATATAGATAGCCATTCTATCAATTCTATTCATCAGAGAACCCTGACTGATACAGATGTCTGTTTCTACATTATGTCTGTATAAATATTTTTCAAATACCAATTCTCAGGTTATTGTCAAATGACCCCAACTAGGGATTCATTGTGTGTCTATATCAGTTGTCTAGATGATCCCACGAGCAAGTATTGTTGACTAATTTATCAAGTTATTTTTGGGGAAAACACTTTAAATACTGAAGCTAGAAAAACCCTACACAGTGTAAGTTTGTGCCTCAAGCTTATACCTGTGGAGGGGAGAGAAAGCTTGGCTTTGAGATTGAAGCTTTTGACTTTGACGGTTCTGTGTAGTATGAAGAGTGCCTGCAATTTTGTGTTTCGCATGTTAAGAGTTATGTGGCACTTGCCTCTGGCTCCAAACTGCTTATGTTTTTTTTTTCATTTTTTTAAAAAAAAATAAAGTTGTTTTAGTCAGGGTTTCTATTCCTGCACAAACATCATGACCAAGAAGCAAGTTGGGGAGGAAAGGGTTTATTCGGCTTACATTTTCCACATTGCTGTTCATCACCAAAGGAAGTCAGGACTGGAACTCAAGCAGGTCAGGGAGCAGGAGCTGATGCAGAGGCCATGGAGGGATGTTCCTTACTGGCTTGCTTCCCCTGGCTTGCTCAGCTTTCTTTCTTTCTCTTTCTTTTCTTTCTTTCTTTCTTTCTTTCTTTCTTTCTTTCTTTCTTTCTTTCTTTCTTCCCTTTCTTCCCTTTCTTCCCTTTCTTCCCTTTCTTCCCTTTCTTCCCTTTCTTCCCTTTCTTCCCTTTCTTTCCTTTCTTTCCTTTTTTTCCTTTCTTTCCTTTCTTTCCTTTCTTTCCTCCTTCCTTCCTTCCTTCCTTCCTTCCTTCCTTCTTTTTCTTTTTTGTATAGAATAGTTTATTCGGGGCATGGGGAGGGGAGTTAAGAGGGTAGTAGAGACAGAGAAAGGCAGAGAGAGTAGAGGAGTGAAGGACAGCCAGGAGTACATGGAGAGAGGGGGAAGGGGAGGGGACTGAGCAGGAACAAGAAGGAGAAAGAAGAACAAGAGCCTCAGCTTGCTTTCTTATAGAACCAAGACTACCAGCCCAGGGATGGCACCACCCACAATGGGCCCTACTCCCTTGATCACTAATAGAGAAAATGCCTTACAGCTGGATCTCATGGAGGCATTTCCTCAAGGGAGGCTCCTTTCTCTGTGATAACTCCAGCTTGTGTCAAGTTGACACACAAAACCAGCCAGTACATGTATTATTATGTGTGCTGCATGTGCGTGGAGATCAGAGGAAAGATTGTGGGGATCGGTTCTGTCTTTCCACCTTGTGCATTCCAGGGGTTTAACTCAGGTCTTTTGCCCTTGGTGAGGTGCTTTGCTCTGAGCCGTCTTGCCAGTCCCCATCCCCCTAACCCCCTCACCCTGAAATAGATTCCTGACCTAGTTAGCTTGAATCATCAACTTGACACAACCTAGAGTCATCTGAAAGAAAGCCTGGCTGGAGGAATAGATTGGCTTGGCCTTTGGGCATGTCTGTGGGGGACTGTCCTTATTGTTTATCGATGTAGGAGGGCAAAGTCCTCAGTAGATGATGTCATTTCATGGACAGGTGGCCCTGGCTGTGTAAGAAAGCTAGCTTGGAGTACATGGCTGAGAGCAAAGCCAGCAAGCGGCGTTCTTCCAGGGTTCCTGCTTCAAGTTCCTGTACTGACTTCCCTTTAGGACTGGAGTGTGAGCCAAATAAATGCTTTCCTCCTCTAAGTAACTTTTGTTCAGAGTATTATATTGCAGCAACAGAATGGAACTGGAACGATTCCTGAGGCTATTGTGGCTTGATTAGAACCCTTGTAAACATGATTTCCAAGCAGTCATCTAAGCAAGGGTTTTTCTGCACAAGTGACATTTGGCCCAGGTAATTCCTATAGTAAAGCTGTCCTTATTTCATAGGATAGCTAACATCATTTGACTTTTGTTGTGGGTTGCCCTGGCGCTGTTTGTTTTCTGATATTAATTCTGCTTCCTCAAGAGGGGCTGTGCCAAAGAGGAGTGGAGTCCATCATGTACTTAAGTGATTTCATGTGAACCTTCTCCCCATTCTAACTGGTCAAATAAAGGCTGGAGCCTATGATGGGGCAATGGAAGGGAAAGGTGGGGCTGGAGGTTTTAGAGATGAAGGAAAGGTAAGGGACAACGGAGAAGGAAGGAGAAGAAAAGGAGGAAGGAAGATGGAGCAGAACCACATGGCCTGGGGAAGCCACAAGTAGCAAGGGATCTCAGAGATGAGGAATAGATTGGTGTAGTGGTGGATCTGCCCAATCTAGGCGTGCAGCTTAGAAATAGAATAACTGAGTGGTGTGGCTCAGTTAGTAGTAGTAGTAGTGGTGGTGGTGGTTGGAAATTTACTGCAGCGGGCTCCATAGCAGGTGTCTATGGTGCTCCCTTGCTGTAGTGTCTCCAGACACTGTCACATGACCTCAGGTGGCAGCGTTGTGATGTAATTCCACCAGAGGAATGCAACCTTTTTTTTTTTTCCTGAAGTGCCTTGTGAGAATTCAGTCGATCATTCTGCAAATATCTACTCTCAAAGACACAGGTGAGATAGATAGTCAGGGGTTTCTGTCACTCTGGCCTGGGCACCTGCTGTGGAGTGTGGGGAGTGGGTGTGGCTGCAGTCCCAAAGGCGCCAGGGACTGCAGCTAAGTCTTATGACTTGCACCTGACTTCCTCATACATCTAGCCACAAACATTGTGAGAGCTGCGCAGGTGTACCAGGTTACTGGCGAAGCCATTTTGGTGGAGATATGCCCCTGCTGCCCTGATTAGCTGAAGCTGCGTACCTGGTGAGGTGATGTGGCCTGCTGTGAGTGGATGGGAACTGATAGTATATAAGAGTGAGAGACCCAGGGCTTGGAGTCTTTCGCCTACACAGTCAATGCTCTCCCAAAAAACGTGTGCAGAAGGATCCTATTGTGGTGTCTTTCTTGCTGGCGAGTCAGGCGTCCCACAAATGGTGCCGAAACCCAGGAAAAGTAACATCTTCAGGCATGAGCGAAGACCCCCTGTTACAGGGAGGATTCAGAACTGCATCACAGGGAAGGAGCGGTTAATGAAGTGTTCCCGCAACACAGACTGTTGAGAAGGATTCAACTGTGTGGATTCAGAACTCTTCAGCTGGGGAACAGTGGTACTGGTAAGTAAAAAGAAATTAATGTGAGTCTCTGAGAGGTATGCTTTCTTACGCAGTAGGTCCGGTAATTGTTGCTTGCCTTGATAAGGGTAGCAACTTTTGCAGGAGCACCAGGGAAGCATATCAGAAACAGAGAGAAATGAAAAAGAAGGCATGCGCAGAAATATAAGTAAAATAAGAAATATAAGAAGAGAAAAATGAAAATAAGCTATTTCAGAGCTCTCCTAGGGACAGAAGGAAAACGGGAGACGTCCTGTTTCCTCTCTGGCAGTAACGATAAGGTTCCCGGTTTTGGGACAAGTTAAGGTTCACGGTTTTGGAACAAATTAAGATTCATGGTTTTGGGACAAGTTAAGGAACTATGATAACCTCAGTGTAGTGATCAATAGATCCTCGCTGTGTAGTTATGCTTTTTTCTCCCATTGATCCTTTGTGGGTAGGTCTGATAATTTTGGTCTTGTTTGTTCTGATATATGGACTCTGTTACTGTTTGAAACTGTGTGTAGCGGCAGTCAAGACAGGTCAGAAAATCCTTACAGAGCAACAAGAAAGTATATCAGAAGAGAAGGGCGAAAAAGGAAAAAGAAAGGAGACACAGTGTTATCAGGTGGTCAGAAAGGACAAAAGAGCCAAGGCGGAGGAGGAAGGCTAATTAGCTTCCTTGCCCCCTCCCTATAAGGTCTTGTAGAACTCCAGAGAGTCAATGAGGCGCTGAATCAGGTAAGAGAGGAGCGCTCTCAATTGGTTTGGGAGAGAGGGTCTGTTTGTGTTTCCTCAGGATCATCGACAACAGCTGCAGGTCCCGGAGTGGCTGACCAGAGCAATTCAAAACAAGCAGAGCTATGAGGACGTGGATGAGAATGCTCCTGTGGCTGAGAATGCTCCAGCTAGTGAGAACTGAAGAGCTACATTGGGGCTGTGTTCCTGAAACCCATGTCATTGACGCATTCAAGTGTTTCCTCAATTCTTTACATCTAATGCTTTGCTACAATTGCCTTTTTTCTATGCTGCTTCAGCTAAAGGGATTGTTGTATTTTCAGATGATTCAAAATATTTCACAGATGAGTGATTGTGTTCAGCTGTATCTACTAAAGTTAATGTTACCTGGATTCCAGGGGTGTGGCCTGCCAGTATATTCAAGGGCAATGGCACTATACCCTCCCAACCTAGATGGGCCCCCCTTTCCTTTTTGTAGGAGTGTTCCTGATTCCCTTCCACCTTGGGCAGTGCCCCTTATATGTATGGTTGTTATGTGGGGTGAATTGTAGTTGCACTGATCTTCCCCCTTAAGCCAGGTGGCGGGAGGGGCCTGGGGTAATGCAAATTTTATTGGAATGGTTCTAATGTGTTTGAAACTTCTGTATTTCAATTTGCTGGAGGAAGGAATGTTTCTTTTCTGGCTACGGCTGTTTGTATGTGATCTCCTTTTGTGTTTATTGTTTATAAGAATAATGTTAATTGTAGTGATATTCGTTATATCATTTGGTTGTTGTGACTAGGATGCCTTGCTTTGTACCTTTGCCTTTTCAAGTTACTTTGTTTACAAACTGTCTATCCCTTGCTTCAGGGCTGATGAGCAGGGATGGGAGCCCTGGGATGTATGCTTGTAATAGTGTGTGTGTTGTGTGTTTGGCACACGTGTTAGGTGCAGCATGTGCAGGCCTGCACTTTTGCCATGGTAGCATAGGCTTTTGCTGCAGTGGAGGTGGGACAATCTCCTCAGATTCGGTTTGCCGCTCTAAAAGAAATTATGCTGCGTTATGCCGTGGGGTGCGAGGCTAAGCACTGCACAGAGGATAGCTTGCTGTTGGCATCCTGTGGAAGGCATGTCTGATTGCATGAAGGTTCAGTGTCCTAGTTCCCTTCCCCCAGGAAAAAACGACACGGGAGCTGGCCAAGACCTCTCTGGGTGATGAGCCCAAGGGATGGTTTTGTGTAAGGCCCCTATGCTTGCACACTGGGGATCAGACCTCTACCTTCACCCATGAGGCTTGCTTGCAGCAATCAAGATCTGGCCATAGATTAATCAACATCTTGGCCTTTTGATGCACCTGCTGCAAGCAAAACACAATCTCCCCAAGTGTGGCTTGGCATGATGGAGTAGTCAGTGATAAGACTCCCTGGGCATGTCACCAACCTAAGACAGGGATCAAACCTATACTGTTTGTCTCCCAAGGACGGGTAAGGGGCATGGCTGCGGGGGGCTATCTACAGACATTCTCTCTGCCAAAAAAGAAAAAAGGGAAATGTGGGGAGCGGGTGTGGCGGCAGTCCCAAAGGCGCCAGGGACTGCAGCTAAGTCTTATGACTTGCACCTGACTTCCTCATACATCTAGCCACAAACATCGTGAGAGCTGCGCAGGTGTACCAGGTTACTGGCGAAGCCATTTTGGTGGAGATATGCCCCTGCTGCCCTGATTAGCTGAAGCTGCGTACCTGGTGAGGTGAGTGGCCTGCTGTGAGTGGATGGGAACTGAATAGTATATAAGAGTGAGAGACCCAGGGCTCGGGGTCTTTCGCCTACACAGTCAATGCTCTCCCAATAAATGTGTGCAGAAGGATCCTATTGTGGTGTCTTTCTTGCTGGCGAGTCAGGCGTCCCACGGTGGAGGACAGAGTTAGCAGGCAGCACCACCCAGGCAGGCCTCCATGGCACTATGCTGGCGAGTTCAGCCTTTCTGTTGGTTCCAGGTACAACCTCTGCTGTGACATGACTGATCCAGGAGTCACCAGGCACACCTCATAGAGCCAGATTGGGGGTTGGGGGGGGGGGGGGGACAGAGGAAGCTGACTTGTCACTGGAATAGAGTGCCAGATTCCTTGGGAAGTTCCAGAGGGGGCTCATGTGTGCTAGAGGCAGGAGGGAGGACTCTTGCAATCAACACTGCAGGGAAAGATAAAGGTGGTCTTTTTTTTTAAGATTTATTTATTTACATGAATGCACTGTAGCTGTACAGATGGTTGTGAGCCATCATGTGGTTGCTGGGAATTGAACTCAGGACCTCTGCTCATTCCAGCCCTGCTCACTCTGGCCCAAAGACTTTATTATTATATGTAAGTACACACCAGAAGAGGGCGTCAGATCTCATTACGGATGGTTGTGAGCCATCATGTGGTTGGTGGGATTTGAACTCAGGACCTTCGGAAGAGAAGTCAGTGCTCTTAACTGCTGAGCCATCTCTCCGGCCCAGATAGACAATCTTAAAGCCAAATTAAAAGTCTGTATTATGGGCTGGTGAGATGGCTCAGTGGGTAAGAGTACCCGACTGCTCTAGTCCATTTAGGGAATGTCTTACTGTTCTGTTGCTGTGAAGCGACCATGACTATGGCAACTCTTATAAAAGAAAGCATTTCATTGGGGCCTGCTGACAGTTTCAGAGGCTCAGTCCATTACGATGGGAAGCACAGCAGCATGCACAAGTACCGAGAGTTCTACGTCCAAATCCAGTCAACAGAGGGAGGGACGGACAGAGACAGAGATAGGGTGTGGCTTGGGCTTTTGAAACCCCAAGGCCTACCTATTCCCCAGTGACACACTTCCTCTAGCAGGGCTACACCAGCTAATCCTTTCAAATAGTGATACTCCCTGGTAATCAAGCATTCAAATACTTGAGAGTATGGGGGGGGGGGGTGTCATCCTCACTGAAACCACCACAGGGGCTTCCCCAGATCCTGGAACCACACAGACTGGGCCTTTGATTGGTTGAGTCTTGGTTCCTGTTTTGGGCAGGTGTTAGGGCCCACAAGCTGGGTTCTAAGGTCAGAAGGGTGGGTCTAGCTTCCACTGTACTAAGTAAGGTCTCAGGGCCTGTTACAGCGACTCTAGGGAGAATTAGTTTTTAGGAGACAAAGATCCTTGGGTATCATGTTTTTTTGTAAGGTTTTTTTTTGACAAACCTCTAGCCAGTCTGACAAAAGGAGAAGAAAAGAATTAAAATCAGAGATGAAAGAGTACCATTACCCAGAGTCCAGCAAATTACAGAGCCTTACTAGAATATACTCTATAACCTTATAAAGTTCTGGAAGACAAAAATAGAAGAATTTCTTTTTTTCTTTTTTGATTTTTTTCGAGACAGGGTTTCTCTGTGTAGCCGTGGCTGTCCTGGAACTCACTCTGTAGACCAGGCTGGCCACGAACTCAGAAATCCACCTGCCTCTGCCTCCCAAGTGCTGGGATTAAAGACATCCGCCACCACCGCCCGGCTAGAAGAATTTCTAAATGCATAACATCTACCAAAATTACAGCCAGAAGCTCTCAATAATTTAAACATTTAATCCATCACAAGCCAGGAGACAGAAGCATCCTTGGAGCCTCTGGCAGACCCACGCCTTTAACGCAGTCAGATCTCTGTGAGCTTGATCCCAGCCTTGTCTGCTCAGCAAGGTCCAGGATGGCCGGGCAGGGCTGCATAGTGAAACCCTGCCTCCAAAATTAAAACTCTCATGGGGTGGCTGTGGCACATGCCTTTGATCCCAGGTAGGAGTACGAGGGCAGCCTGGTCTACAGATCAAGTCTCAGATTAGCCTGGGCTACACAGAGAAACCCTGTCTCAGGGGGGGAGGGGAGGGGAGGTGGAGGAAGAGGAGAGGAGAAAGAGAAGAGGAGAGAAGGGGAGGGGAGGGGAGGTGAGAAAGGGGAGAGGAAGGGGAGAGAGGGGAGAGAGGGGAGAGAGAGGAAGAGAGAAAAGTCAGTCAAGTCTTTACTCAAAAGTCCAGAACCAGACTGACACTAGAATTCGATCAAACGTCCAAGAAAAATCTTGCAGTAATTCTTCTTAGCTTGTTCCACAAAATACAATGTGAAATTACACTTTCAAACACATTCCAGGAAGTCAGTATTATCCTAATAACAGAACCAGCTCATGACACAACAGAGAAAGAAAACTACAGACCGAAAATTGTGTGGATCAATAGAGACGCAAAAAGTTCTTGACAAAATACTTTGCAAACCACCCTCAGGAGCATCTCGAGAACAGCGTCCATCGTGACCAAGTGGGCTTCACCCCAGAAAGGCAAGCTTTGGTCAACACGCGTAAGTCAGAAAATGTACTGTGTCATAGAAACAACCTTGAGGATAGAAACCACACAACCATCTCGGGTGATGTCAAAGAGGCATTTGACAACACTGAACATGCCTCCGTGACAAAAATCCTGTTAGGAACATATGGAACATACCTGAAAATAATAAGGGATATACAACCTATAGCCAATATTAGATGGAGACAAAGTGTGAGCATTTATTCTCGAGTCAGGAGTGAGACACACAGTGCTTGTTCTTGCCTCTCTTATTTGATATATTGTCTGAAGTCTTAGCTATAGAAATTAGATCATAAGGGGAATAAAGACAGAATACAAAGAAGTCAGACTACATTTGCACATCACATGATGCTATACTTTAGAAAAACCTCACAGAAGAAACCAGAAAACAGCCGGGCGTGGTGGCGCGCGCCTTTAATCCCAGCACTCAGGAGGCAGAGGCAGGTGAATTTCTGAGTTTGAGGCCAGCCTGGTCTACAAAGTAAGTTCCAGGACAGCCAGAGCTATACAGAGTAACCCTGTCTCGAAAAACCAAAACAACAACAACAAAAGAAACCAGAAAACTATAGCTAATAAACAATAGAGTTGGAGGATATGATCAGTATTTTAAGAGACAGTAGTTTTCATATACACCAATATATTCACCAATTAGGGAATCTATCCCATTCAAATAGTTTCCCCAACCCCCCAGGAAAGTTCCTAGGAGGACACGTAAAAGAGAAACATCTCTACAATGAAAATTTCAAGACACTGAAAAAGGAAATCAATGAAGATATTAAACAATAAAAAGGTCTGTCCTGCTCTCAAATTGGCAGAATATGTGAAAACGTCTGTACTACCAAAATTGTCTATAGATTTAATGGATATTTATCAAATTCCATTATCATATTTCCAATGCAATAGAAATAATTCATGGCTTCATATGGAACCACAAACAGCTTACTAATAATCAAAGCAGTCCTAACATAACACATACCTTCAAATTATACGGTAGAGGTATAGAGATAAAGACAGTCTAATACTGGCATAAAAACAGACAGGAAGGCCAATGGAACAGGTCAGAGGACCTGGAAATAAACTGGCAAACTGTGTCCACCCACCTCTAGACAAAAGAGGCAAAACCTTGGGGCTTCAACAAATGGTGCTGGCCAAACTGGACACCTGCAGAAGAATGAGATTAGTTCTGGCTTTCACTTTACACAACAGCCAGTGGATCAAAGACTTTAAAACCTGAAGCTTGTAGACAAAAACAATGGAAATACTGTTCATGACACTGGGGAGGCAAGAACTTTCTGAATGGTAACTAACCCCAAGTTTCAACAGATGGGATTAGTAGATGCATGAAGTTACAGAGCTGAACATCAAGGGAGACTATCTGTGCATCACACAGGCTACAGGATGGGCAAAAAGCCTGTCCAGCTAAACCTCAGACAAGGCTCTGATATCTCAAATTCATAAAGAACTTCAGAAAATAAGGAAATGAATCTAGCAGGAACAAATGGCCCAATAAATCGAACACAGTTTTCAAACGCTGAAATACGCACCCAGTAACTATCTCTAAAGTACTCAATGTCCTGAGCCACCAGCAAAATGAACACCGACACTGCTTTGACATTCTACCCCACCCTACTCAGAATGGCTGACAAGAAATCTGACGAACGTTGGTGAGGAAGCAGAGAGGAACTCTTTTTTTTTTTTTTTTTTCCTGAGACATGGTTTCTCTGTGTAGCCCTGGCTGTCCTGGAATCACTCTGTAGTCCAGGCTGGCCTCGAACTCAGAAATCTGCCTGCCTCTGCCTCCCAAGTGCTGGGGTTAAAGGCGTGCGCCACCACACCGGCATAACAAATAAGTTTCTTTATAAGATAGTAATCAGACAAAGACGGAGTTAAGCGGGTAGAGAGAGAGGGCTCAGTGGTTTAAGGGCACGTACAGAGGAGTGGCGTTCAAACATGGTAGCTCTGAAGATCAGTAACTTTAGTGCCTGGGTATCTGCGCTCTACTGGCCTCCATGGGTACCAAGCACGCATATATGTACGGTGCACATACATGCATGCATGCAAAACACTCATACACATAAAACCAGCCTAAAAACACATTTTTAGACAAAAGATCCAAATGCTGCATAATTCAAAACCCAAAGATAGAACGAGTCTACAACAGCAAACCATCCCATGAAATCAGGGAATCAAGTATAAAGATCTTGTGCAGTTGAGATAAAAGTGTCGCCGGCGCCTTCCAGGTCCCAGAGTCATTTGATCCACGGCCTCCAGGGATCCCCCACACCACGATTCGAGCCCGTGGACTAGTAAACCCCGGGGCAACGCCTCAGAATCCCCCGCCCCGGGACAAAAACAGGAAGCTGAGCCCGGAAGGGGGAGGGGCTGCGCAGGCGCACTGACTGCACCCCGCTATCCTTTCAGGAGTCTAAGGACAGTGCTGGGCAGTCTTTCCGGAAGTGGGGGCGGAGCGTGGCAGGGACCTCAAGGTCAACAGGCCAGGACTGGACCGCGCCCGGTACTTTCCGAGCCGCTTGCTCGCGGAGAGGGCGTGGCGTCGGCGGAGAAGCTGGGCTGGGTGGAGGGGCGGGGCGTTCACGGAAGGGGCGGGGCGCTGGAGGGGGCGGGGCGTCGCGGCGGGCCTAGCTGCCCTGAGGTAGTCTCCAGCTCCGCGGTGCTGCTGAGGAGAAGGAGAATGTGAGCGGCTACCGGGCTTTCCAAGACGATGCTCGCTGTCGTGGGCGCGGCGGCCCTGGTGCTGGTGGCCGGGGCGCCTTGGGTGCTACCCTCAGCTGCAGGTGAGCCGAGGGGCCTGGGCGAGGGCCGGGCACCAGGGAGGGAGAGCTGGGCGCGGGTGACCGGAGTCTGCGACGCCTGCCCCCTGCGCCGCTCTTCAGCCTGAGGACGCTACCCGGGCCGGAGCCTCCGAGCGGCTGGTGGGCGGGAGACCAGACAGCAGCAGAAATGCGCTCGCAGCCTAGTGCGGTTTGTCCCCGGCTGACTGAGGAGCGAGGTGAGAGGCCCCCTAACCGGCCCGAAGTCGCAGCAGGCTAACAAAACAGTAACAAGCCAGGAAACCACTGGGCTAGTTACATCGGGAGAATTGCCCCACTAACGGGAGAGACAAGAGTTTTCATAGTGATGTGAGGAACCTAAAAAGGACGACCTAGCCTCACTCCTGGAGGGAAGTTCTGATTCCTCTTAGAAATCTGTGTATCTGGGAAGTAAGTGATTGCCCCAAGTCTCACCCCGAAGATGGCCCATTTCTGGCTAGACGTGCATGATGTACATGCAGGCAAAGTGGTCACACATATACAGTAAGTCGGAAAAAGACTATTATGAACAGGATACCGTAACTGCTACAAATGCACTTGGGTCTTTTGTTAATCTCATGAGCACATTTGCTGCTCTTTCTGCACAGAATCAGTAGATCCCAGCAGTTGGTCTGGGGATCAAGCTAAGAGGATAAGGATAACAGGATAGAGTCAGTTTAGGGATGACATCAAAGACTCCGTTGGTGGTACTGGAAGTGTGGCTCAGTGGTAGTGTGCACTTAGCATAGACAGCACTGAGAACCTGACAACATAGAGTGGGGAGACTTGATGGATAGCCCTTGGTGGCTGAAAAGAAAGAAATTCAGACATCTCAGATGCATCCTCATAGGATGTAACTAGAGGCAGTTCTGTAACCCTCTGGAGTAGAAGCTTGACAGGCGACATGACATGATAGTCTGAGGCAGAAGTTTCCAAAACAGGAGATAACAGTGGAGCCAGACATAGCGTTAAAGGACACTTTTTAAAGTTAAAGCCTCGTTCGAGCTGGAGAGGCGGCTCACAGGTAAGAGCACTTGCAGCTCTTGCAGAGGGACCTGGTTTGGTCCCCAGCACACAGTTTGTGACTTGCAACCTTCCCTAAATCCTGCTTTGTTCCAGGGGATTGGAATACATTTTTCTGACTTCCTTGGCTACGGGGCACATGTGATGCACACACAAATGTGCAGGCAGAACACATATACACATACAGAAAGTCTTTAAAAACCTAGCCTTGATGAGCAGGCATGGTTGCATCAGTGTCAGACAAAAAGGACTTTACATCACATTTTAACACAAAGGAGTGACTCTGTTTTGAAGGGAAATTAAAAAATTTATTCTGAAATGTGAGACATACATGTTAAAGGAGTAAGGGGGTCTGTTCTTGGAAGAGTCACAGGTCTATTCTCTACCTACTTGTCCTTGAAGTGTTAGGTTAGCGTCTCAGTTAGGGTTTTACCGCTGTGAACAGACACCGTGACCAAGGCAAGTCTTATAAAAGACAACATTTAATTGGAGCTGGCTTACAGGTTGGGAGGTTCAGTCCATTATCATCAAGGGAGGAGCAGGGCAGCATCCAGGCAGACATGGTGCAGGCCGAGCTGAGAGTTCTACGTCTTCATGTGAAGGTGGTTAATGGAAGACTGGCTTCCAGGAAGCTAGGGTGAGGGTCTTAAGCCCATACCCACAGTTGGAAGACCACACCTCCAAATACTGCCACTCCCTGGGCCAAGCATATTCAAACCATGACGGGTAGATTCAAACGACCAGCAATGGCACTTGTTTCTGAAGGCTCTGGAGCAGCCTTTGTCCTAAGCCTCCCTGTGCCTGAGGTGCAGATGGACCTGAGCTCTCCTACTGGAGGAAGAAGCTGTCTAACTATGGTCGTTGCTTGAAGGGTCCTATTGTAATGTAGCTTCTTTGGATGTGTCTAACCCACACAATTAAGGCTATGAGAGACAAGGCATTATGTATTAATAAAGGCTCAATACAGCTAGATAAAGCAATGACAGAGGTCTGTGTACCTCATGTTTCAGCTGTATACCATTTGCAATATTGTGATGAAACCTCTCTGTCCTCCCTGGGATGGGGAATCTTCCCTTTGTCCAGGATATCCAGAAAACCAGTGAAATCATAGAGATCATTATATTCTAGAAACCCTCTTATTTGTCTAATAATGTCCCTTGTCACCCCAACCCCACTGTAATCACAGTGTGTCATATTTATTTTTATCATCTTATCGGGCCTATCATGTTAAACATTGTCATAACTGTGTACATACGTATGTAGGAACAAATCCAGATCGAGCTGGACTCTTTAACTGCAGTCTGAGGCATCCACTGGAGGTCTTGGGCTACAACTCCCACGTCAGAGGGGACTGCTGTATACTTTCCTATGTTTGAATAAATTCTGCCCTGGGTCTGGAGATGGTTTAGTGATTGTGTAATCACACTTGCAAAAGACTGGGTTCAATTCCTGACACACACACACTTTTGGTGGTTCACACCCACCTGTAAAAGGAAAAGTATTTAGAATATCGTTAGTGCTCATGCTGCCTTTACTAACGTGAAAATGGTAGGCTCTCTTCCAAGACTCCTGCTGTCACCAGCTATAGGCATTTGACAGGGTTCCAATACCAGTCACAATCTCTGTCCTACTGAACAGATCTTAAGTCTAGAGAACTGTAGTTACCAAGGTACATGCGCCACTATTGCCCTTGGGGTTTCTGTACCATACTGGTCATTATTGTGGTTTGTAGGCATCATAGCAGGGAAAAAAAATGAAATGAGTGCATTCAGTGATGTTGTTGATGTGATTAATAGCAACTTATACAATATTTTTAAAGCATATAAATAATAATTTGTTACTTGCTGGGTTTATAGGTGGAGAAAATCTGAAACCTCCTGAGAATATAGACATCTACATTATAGATGACAACTACACCCTAAAGTGGAGCAGCCCCGGAGAGTCAATGGGCAGTGTGACTTTTTCAGCAGAATATCGAACGTAGGTGACTGATTGGCTTGCTGGAATGATAGGTGTCATAATTTCCTTTTAATGTGGGAAGCATTTGGTTGTTTCCAATCTAGGAAATGTTATGTCTCCTGCACATAATGTTTGTAACTTTATCTCCCTGGAGACTGAGCTGAGATGAAGGGCTGGTGGATGACCGAGCAAGTAAAAGTGCTTGCCCGACGCCTGACAGGCTGAGTGGATTTCCAGAACCCACATGGAGAAAAAGAACCAACTCCTGCAAGTTGTCCTCTGACCTCCATTCATGCTGTGGTGTATTTGTGCACGCTTGCACATGTGTGTGTGTCTGTCTGTCTGTCTGACTTGAGGAGGTTTGAGGAGACCTTCCCTTCATGGATGTCACACATACTCTAAATGTAGAGCAGCACCTCAGCTGTCTGCACTGAGAGGAGAGTGCCCGAGGGCCATGCTGGGCCTTGAAACAGGCCCCCAAGCCACTGTGGTTAGTTTTCCTGTCATTTCCAGCACACACAGTGGTTTCTTTTTCTTTTCTAAATTACAAGTTTAGCTTATGGACTGGAGAGATGGCTCAGTAGTTAAGAACACTGGCTCTTCTTCTAGAGGTCCTGAGTTCAATTCCTAATAACTACATGGTGGCTCACAACCATCTGTAATGGGATCCAATTCCCTCTTCTGGTATGCAGACATACATGCAGACAAAGCACTCATGGACATAAATAAATAAACCTAAAAGAAAGAAAAATGTCAAGGTTTATTTTATGTATGTGTTTTGCCTGTATGTATGGATGTGTACCATCTGCATACCTAATGCCTGTGGAGGTCAGAGGAGGGCATCAGATTCCCTGGAACTATAGTTATAGAACGTTGTAAACCATCTGTGTGCTGGGAATGGAACCCAGGGCCACTGCAAGAGCAGCCATCTCTCCGTCCCCAGTGTTGTCAGCCACATCAGTATTGTTGACCCTGGATTTCCACAGACTCTTACTCAGTACTGACCTTCTACTTCCCATCATCCAGGAGGATAGGCAGAGAGCCTCAGAAGGCAGGCTCACAGGAGGGGCAGCCCTCCATCTCCTGCTTAGTGTTGGGGCTTCGTCTGGTCCCCTGTGTAGGATGGAGTCAGCAGGGAAGGAAGGGTTGTGAGCACTTTCCAAGTCAGGACCCAGAGCTGCACCCACTGGTTACTAAACAGAGATAGTGATCTCATAGCTTCCTGAGTGTGTCTGCACACACACCGTTTTACCTCTAGTGAGTTTTCTGTGTGCAGGTTTCAGTTTTGATACCACTTGGTTTTTGCCGTAGGTTGGGATTTTTTTCACCCACCAGCTGGCTTAGGTGGAGTGAGGATATTGAAGAAACCCGTAAGTTACCCTGTAATAAAGAGCAGACAGCCAGAATCTCAACCTCCTGTAAAATCAACCCCAGGTGCTTCCCAATTTTCTGACCTCACACGTACCCACAGTAACTAATGTACACACACCCACATACAGACATGTTCACACATAATTTTAAAAAGAATCGTTGAAGACTTAAAGAGTCCAGCAAACAGCCAATAATTGGCTTGGAAAGGCAGAGGAAAAGTTGGCCACAAAGTGCTAAGGTCTGTCCCCCGAAGGTTAGATAGTCTATTCCTATAGGTTTCAAACAGGAATATCAGATCAATTCCTAAGTTTTCAATAAGGAAATTAAAGCCTAGAAATACAGGTTTATTTCCCAGAAGTCACACAGTTATCATGGCTCAAGGCAGACGAATCTGCTTCTGTCATATGGATCATTTATTTCTGTTTCCTTGAAGTATTAATGTAACCACTCAGAAGATTGAAGCAAAAACTATTAAAAATTAACTAAATAAATTGCTGGGGCAGAGGGAAGTGCATGCCTTTAATTCCAGCACTCAGGAGTCAGAAGCAGATGGATCTCTGAGTTCCAGACCAGCCTGGTGAATAGAGTCAGTCCCAGGATAGCTGGGGCTACACAGAGAAAACTGTCTCAAAAAACAAAAAAATTTAAGAAAATTCTAATCATTCAAGTAGTAACTTGGCTCATATGTAACAAAGAAGAATCAGAGTCAGGAAGATGTTAACATGGCATCATCTCAAGCAAAATAAACTCTCTTTAGTATGACTGCCATTGTATTTTTCCCAGATGTTTTTTTTTTTCTCTGTCATCAAGAAGCTGCCTCCTTATGTGGGCTGTGGTCTAAAGTGTGACCTTCCAGGTCTTAGGGGGTGGATTCCTGGTGACCCTGCAATGAGTGGCTTAGTAATACAGTTTCACTTAGACCTTGGAAGGCACTTGCTTTAGACATGTCTCTAATGGCAGTAGCCTCTACAGTCCTCCACGTGACAAACCCCTGGACGTGCACTGGACACAGTCCATGACGTAAATTGGCTGTGCATTGTTACCAGCCTGTTAGAGGCAACCATTGTTAATCTGGGGGGATTTTGACCTTTCACTCAGGTTCGCTCCGTCAGCACACAGTGATACTCACCATAGGAGATATATTCTTAACCTAACTATGATGGTGAATAGAAAACACGTTTTAAAAGTCCATGTATACATTTGCTCATTCAGATTTTTCTTATTCTTATTGTTGTTACTAAAAGAAAAGACGAGGCGAAGTGGTTAAAAGTGCCTGAATGTCAACATACTACAAGGACCAAGTGTGAATTCTCTTTACTGGACACAAATGTGTATATCAAAACACAGTTTCGTGTCAGAGCAGAGGAAGGGAACAGCACATCTTCGTGGAATGAGGTTGATCCGTTTATTCCATTCTACACAGGTAAGAAGCCGCCATGGCTGGCTATATGTTCCTCTCTTCCTCTCTAATGAGCATTACAAGCGCAGTTTTCTGGTGCAGCTCCCTTCTGCAGAGGCCTCTTCCCTGGCCTTCTGTATTAGTGGCTTTCCCAGTGTGGTTATCAAGAGCCTTTTAGCAGGTCCATAAAGCCAGGGCATTTTTCCTCAGATTTCAGAGATGTTATTGGCATGTTCACTCGGATTGTCTCTTATCCACACAATGGACATGTGTGTAACTTACTGCAGAGGCTGAGTAGTCCACGGGAATGAGTTTCTTGTTTTTAAAGTAGAGCAATTTCACACCTTTACGTTTTGGGGTTTGTTTGTTTGTTTGTTTTTCTTTTTTAAAAGAACTTTTGCCAGACTGTGGTTTTGTAAACCTTTAACCCAAGCCATGGGGAAACAGAGTTAGGTGGACCTCTGAGTTCCAGGATAGCAAGAGAAACCCTATCTCAAAAACTAACAAACAAAAAAGTGTGTATTTTAACGATGTGCCCAATAGTTTTTTCATTCTACTCTTGTAATGGTCAATGTGCTAAATGTGAAAAGATAGAACCCATGTAATCAGACGCCCTTCGACAACCTCAGGTTCTCTTTTAAGCTTTATTTTTATTTATGCATATGTGAGATGTGTATGCTACGCGTATGTGAGGCTGGGGGAGGCCAGAAGAGGCTGTAACATTTGCTGGAAGTGGAGTTAGGCACAGCCTCTAGGGCAGGGTGGCCATGAAACTGTTTTTGACTCCCAGAATTACATCTCCTGCCCCAGTCTTCCCTCTGAGCATAAGACTGGTACAGTCTCTATTCAGTGTGTACCTACATGTTAGAAGTCAGCCCTTCCTGCAGCCCTCACCTGGCTGTGGGAATCACGTCAGCTGGTTATTTGTTCAAGCTCAGACCCTGGATTCATCTTTAGCCTTTTTCTACACCTATAATGTATATTTGTATATATGCCTATAATAATCTGGATTAGCATGGGCTCATATATTTGAATACTTGGTGGAACTATTTGGGAAAGACTAGGAGGTATGGCCTTGGTAGAACTGTGTCACTGGGAGTTGGCTTTGATGTTTCAAAAGCCATGTCATTCCTAGTCCGTGCTCTTGGTCTCTGACTGGCTTGTGCTCGCTCTATCTCTCTCTCTCTCTCTCTCTCTCTCTGCCTCCTGCTTATAGGTCAGGTGTAAATTCTCATATACTACTCTACTACTATGTCTGCCTGCCTGCTTCCCTGTTCCCCTCCCTTGATGGTCACAGATTCTACCACCATGAGCCCCAGTTTTCTTTGATCAGTTGCCCTGGTCATGGAGCTTTGGCACAGCAATTGAAAAGTAACTCAGACAATGCCTTGGCGCATTCTGCCTGACCCATCACGTGAGGAGAGCAGAGATGGCACCTATCTTTTTACGAAGGCATTTCTCTTTACTGATCCCTTGCTTCTTCATCCCTTGGCCAGGCTGATGATTCTAAAGCTGAATGGGATTTTGGCTCTTTGCCAACCTCAGCCCCTCCCACATACCCTGTACCCTTCACTGTCCTATCTTAGAGACTTCACATGCTCTCCACAGGGCCTGGGCTGCTTTTCCGCCATGCGTTTGCTTCTACTGAGAGGTTTCAGAACAGCTTTCCTGGTAACTTATCAGAGGCAGCATTTGCTGCCATTGTCAGAGTTACCTGTTTTTCTTTGGTGCATAGATGCATCTCTCTGCAGGTTGTTCTTGCCACGTCTTCCCAAAGTGTGAAATGCACGTGGGACTTTTTTCTTACTACACCAGGGAAACATTGTTTATTATTAACATTTTGGAATGATACTACTGTAGTTATGTAATTGTTCTTTGATGTCAACAGCTCACATGAGCCCCCCAGAAGTACGTTTAGAAGCTGAAGATAAAGCCATACTAGTCCACATCTCTCCTCCCGGACAAGACGGGAACGTGTGGGCACTGGAGAGACCCTCCTTCAGTTACACCATACGATTCTGGCAGAAGTCTTCCAGTGACAAAGTAAGTTTCTGTTTTTACCTGTTTGATGTGAGAAAAATAGAGGTGAAAGAATTCTAAAATTTGACTATTTTTAAATTTTTTTTATAGAAAACTATTAACTCTACGTATTATCTAGAAAAAATACCAGACCTCTTGCCAGAGACTACTTACTGTTTAGAAGTTAAAGCAATACATCCGTCACTTAAGAAACACAGCAATTACAGCGCAGTGCAGTGTATAAGCACCACAGGTAACGAAGACCTCCGTGTTAGATTCCGTAACCGAGTATCCTCAGCATTTTAATTGGGGCATTTTCTCCTCTTAATTCCTGAACTGTTTTATGTGATAAGGTTTCACAATGGCTTAATAGTCACTAAAACAAACCACTGAGTTGGGGGTATGGTTGGACATTTGTCCTAGTTCAATCCCCAGTACCACACATGGAAGGAAGGGAGGGAGGGGGGCAGAAGAGGAAGTGACAGCACTTACAGAGTCCAAAAATCACTTTCCTGGCAATTTTTGTCTCAGTACTATGAAATTTCTACTCAAAAGTTGATTTTTCTCATATGGTAAATGCTTTTTATTTACCTGTAATACCTAGCATAGCTGTTAGCAGAGTGGCTGGTGTCCCTCAACCCCCCACCCCACGCCCTCCCCTCCCCAGTGGACATGAATTGTTAACAAGGAACACAGCCTGAGACACTGTTAGCCAGGACAGTGATTAAGGTCAGGGTGGGAGCTGACCTGGTCATGGCTTTAGTTATAAATTTAGTATGTTTTAACTCTTAAAGTCAAATTAGATAAATGTGGCTCTGTATCACTAGCTTTAAAATGTATGTATTCTTTGGCTTCTAGTGACAAATAAAATGCCTGTGCCAGGAAATCTCGAAGTAGATGCCCAAGGCAAGAGCTATGTCCTGAAATGGGTCTACATTGTGTCTACAGACGTGAGCTTCAGAGCACAGTGGCTTCCGTAAGTCCTTCTTCAGTGTTCCTTACGCAGTCTGCTGTGTGGTCGCGTTACTTCTGTGTGCAAAGGTTTCCACAGAGTGGCGGCCGAGATCTGAGTGTGGCGCATTGGGAAGCAGGGACTTGCATGTAGGTTCCTTGCTCCAGCAGCTGAGGGGACAACTGACAGAGCAGAGACAGACACCTGACGGCCACCTCTGGCCTCTGCACATTCCTGCACATGCACTAGTATATACATCACATGTAGCTGGATGTGCATGTGTGCCTCGAACGCACGCATACGCATACACACACACACGCACACGCACACTGGCTCAGGTGCAAAGAAAAGAAAAATAATGTGTAACTGAGGAGGGTGGTTTCATACAAACGTTCTCCTGCATGGTCCTGAGGTTGTGGACAGAAGCCATGTCCTAAAGCTGTAGAGATGAGGCAGCACATCAGAGGCCGTTGGATAAAACTGTCCTAGAGACAGTCATTACTTATAGCTCAGGCCTTAGCTTAGGCTATTTCTCATTGTATAACTTCTTTAACCCATTTGTTCTAATCTGAGTTCTGCCATGTGGCCCATTACTTACCTCTCCTTTAGTCATGGTACCTGTTTCTTCCTTGGAGCCTGGCTGGCGAATCTCCCAGAGTTCCTTTCTGCCTGAAGACCCGCCTATCCTTGCCTGCTTTGCTGTAGGCCATTGAGCTCTTTATTAAACCAGTTAGAAAGGTGGGGGGGGGGCTGGGGGCTGGAGAGATGGCTCCGTGGTTAAGAGCACTGACTGCTCTTCTGAAGGTCCTGAGTTCAAATCCCAGCAAGCACATGGTGGCTCACAACCATCCGTAATGAGATCTGATGCCCTCTTCTGGTGTATCTGAAGACAGCTACAGACTACAGTGTACTCACATATAACAATAAACAAATCTTTGGGCCAGAGTGATCAGGCCTGAATCGAACAGGGCCAGAGCAAGCAGAGGTCCTGAGTTCAATTCCCAACAAGCACATGTTGGCTCACAACCATCTGTACAGCTACAGTGTACTCATATACATAAAATTAAATCTTAAAAAAAAAAGAGAGAGATAAAATGAGGGGGAAGATGTTTACAAAACACTGAGACAAGTGATGCTTCATACACTAACAAGACCTCTGGTAGTGAAGTCAACATATGAATAATACAAGGACAACCTTTACACAGTGCACAAGACATTACCTCAACATATGGCCTTTACACCTGTGTTAGGGTTCAGCTCAGAGGTCATGTCCACTACAAAGACGTTAAATTCCATTTACCCAAAAAGGTGGATTGGACCCTTAAGTGCTGCTTCAAACTCCCCTCCTCTTTGGCAGATAATGCACCCTCAGGGCAGCCGCTGTCTCTTCAGGTTTTGTACACTCTATGGGGGATGCTAGGGAGTGTGCCCCTGAGAAGGGAGGAGCCTGGGATGTCCTAGAACATTGCCTGCCATGGTAGGAGGGTGTCCTGCTAGAGGTACAGGATATTTGCACAAGAGAAGCGATTTAAGAAAACAAAACTTTAAGAGAACGGTTGGAAATCTTGCTCTTGGAGGCAAGGTGGCAGGAGTTCCCCATGTTGGGGAAGCTATATATGGCCAGTCTCAGGTAGTGTACACTTGCTTTGAGCTGTGGTCTCTGGCCAGGGGCTCACCCTTGGTGGGATGTTCTCTGTAATGAATGGCACAGATCTGTGTTATGGGTTCCTGCAGGGCTGTGTCAGCACAGCAAGCATCTCTCCACAAGGGAACAGTCCCATTTGTAGTGCTAGACAGCTTTTGTGACAGAAATGTTCCCATTATAGCCACTTTGAAGCTAGCAGCTTGAGGTCTTTGACTGTGGACCTGGGGTGAATGCATGCGCGTCATGCGGTTAGGTAGTTATTGTAGCATGTGATGGCTGAACGGAGCTGCAAGAGCAGATATGATGTAACTAGGATGTCTCAGCTATGGTCACTATTGCTGCGATGAATCACTGTGACCAAAACCAATTAGGGAGGAAAGGGTTTATTTCACTTACACATCCATCTTGGAGTCCATCACTGAGGGAAGTCAGGACAGGAACTCAGATCAAACAGGGCAGGAGCCTGGAGACTGGAGCTGATGCAGAGCCATGGCGGGTGCTGCTTACTGACATGGAGGGTGCTGCTGACTGCTGGCTCCTGAGGCTCGACCTGGTCGGCCTGCTTTGTTACAGAGCCTGAGGCCACCAGCCCAGGGGTCCCCACACCCACAGTGGACCAGGTGCTCCCCAGTAGGTCAGTAATTAACAAAATGCCCTAAAGGCTTCTCTACTTAGAGCCTGGATGATCGATCTAGAGGCATTTTCTCAGCTGAGGTTCCCTCCTCTCAGATGTCTGTAGCTTGTATCAGGTTCACATAAAACTAGCTAGGGCATAGGACAAGGTGAGTTTTGAATATTTTTAGTAAGTTATTTCCGAATTTGTATATCAGCCTTTTAATAATAACCTGCTTAAAAAATATGTTCTGCTTTGAAGAGATGACTTAGCAGGAAAAGCTCCTACCGAAGCTAAGATCCCTAGAACCCAGGTAAAACCTGCAGGTGTGGCAGCACCCATGACCCCAGCACTTGAGAGTCACACGGGGAGTTCTGGGGCAGGCTGGCTAGCTAGACTGGTCAAATCAGCAAGCTGCAAGCTGGGGAAGAGTCTGCACCTCAGTCACGTGGAGAGCAATCAAGGAAGACCCCTGTCTTCTATTTCATGTCTTCATACCACTCATGTGCGCCTGCAGACACAGTCATACACGAACTCACACACACACACACACACAGTGAAGAACAGCTTGCCACTTCACTGGGAATTCCCCGCACACTCTGGAGCACCCGTGGCCTTCTTTTGTTTGGGATCTGTGTCTCCTCCATTGTACCAGGAGTTCCCTAAGTGGGGAAACTGCCCCCAGGTCCACAGTGCTTACTACAGTGTCTTAGGTATTATGGAGCCTCAGTACATAGTGAATTAATACATGATTGGACTGGATTTTGTTTTTGCTTTCTGTTTTCAAAGTGGCTATTCAAAAAGCAGTTCTGGAAGCCGTTCAGATAAATGGAGACAAATACCAACCTGTGCAAATGTCCAGACTACGCACTGTGTCTTTTCTCAAGATACTGTCTACACAGGAACGTTCTTTCTGCGTGTACAAGCCTCAGAGGGAAATCACACATCCTTTTGGTCTGAAGAGAAGTTTATTGATTCTCAAATATACAGTAAGCCGAGTTTGCTTTGAGACAGTCTGACACTGTAGCCCAGGCTGGCCTGGAACTCACGGTGTAGCCCAGGGTAGCTTCAAACTTATGGCAGTCCTCCTGCCTGAGCTCCTGAGAGCTGAGGTTGTGGGTGTGGTCCATGCCTGCTTTATCCAAGCGTTTACTTGAGAGTGTGACTCCTCATGTAGGGCAAGTCCCGGAAGGTTGTTTGAAGGTATCTTAGTGCACAATTTGTGTTTGCATTCTTCCCCAGTTCTCCTTCCTCCTCCGGTCATTACTGTCACCGCCATGAGTAGTGATACCTTGCTTGTTTATGTCAACTGTCAGGACAGCAAATGTGATGGACTCAATTACGAAATCATCTTTTGGGAAGACACTTCCAATACTAAGGTAAAAAGCTACCCAGTAACTGACTTAGCCTCATACCAGTGATGATGGGAAAGAAAGTTAGTGGGGGAGGGAGGGCAAGAGCAAGCAGTCACAGCTCTAAGGTTTGGGAGGCCTTTTAATCATGATGGTGACCTGTCTGCAGTAGAGTGAATGTCAGCCTTTTCTATGGTCTGCATGACAGTACAGGTCGCCTGCATCTGGGCCTGACTTTGCTGTGTGTGAATATACAGGAGTGTGTGGGAGTGTGTGTGTGTGTGTGTGTGTGTGTGTGTGTGTGTGTGTGTGTGTGTGACTGTGCATGAGTATGTGAGTGTACGTGTGTATATGTGTGAATGTACATGTGTGTGTGAGTGTATGTGTGAATGTGTGTGTGAGGATGTGAATGTGTGTGTGTGTGTGTGTGTGTGTGTGTGTGTGTTGACAATTGCTTATGTACTATATGTTCATCACAGGACACTCACGGCAGCCAGACGACAAGCTGTGGGAGTGAGCTATCTCTCTCCTGCCTTATAACTCCCGGGGATTGAATTAAGTCCTCAGGCTTTGCATCCTTATGCACTAGGCCATCTTGCTTTTGAACTATATCTTGAGTCTCCTACTGCTGAATTAGAACCATTCTTACACAATTCCCAAGTGCTCTTCTAAGGCTAAGGCTTCTCTATACTAGTGACACTTGAGCCAGGTAATTCCTGTGCTAGAGTTGTCCTTATTTACGGGACACTTAGCATCACTAGGCTCTTTGAGGTGTCCAGCACTTCCTCAGAGTAGTGTCAACCAAGTGCCTACAGGTGGCGTTCTCACCTGTCCTCAGCTGGCACTCAGAGGAGGCAGAATTAATTCTTAGAAGACAAAGAGGGTGATGCTGGTGGCCAGCTCTTGGAACTACCCCAGCCAGTCTGTGGCCTCGTGGGAAAAATGGTGTCATAGCTGCTGAGTGTCAGAGTGGCTTTGTTACCCAGCACTTTCGTTGCCATGGCTGACCACTACAGACAGGAACGATGATTCTCCTCCCCTTATAAGCAGATGGAGAAATAGGTGCCAAAGAAATGACCCACACAAAGCAGCAAGGCTCTCTGGGAGCTACTGTGAGCAGTGCAGAGCCGGAGGGAGCCCATATTCTTAACTGTCCTCCCCGGTATAACACGATGGCAGTAAAAACAAGCCAACCCGCTAGTGCCTGTAGAATGAGAATCTCGGGGGTGCACTTACGCTTTTTTAACAGCAGATTTTTCACTCTCTGATTTGGTTATAATGGGTTACTTAAAACAAACTTATACTGCTTAGACAACCAAATAGGTGAGACTTGGAAGAGACTTCTTGTGAATATCAGTAGAATCCAGAAAACCCATATTCCGTATCTGACTTTATGAGGCCTGAGCTCCATCACTGTTGTTACCGTGTCTGTAGATACGGACGGTGGAGGACAGCCCGGAGCTCACCCTCAAGAACCTGCAGCCGCTGACTGTGTACTGTGTCCAGGCCAGAGTGCTCTACACGGCCCTGCTGAATAAGACCAGCAACTTCAGTGATAAGCTGTGTGAGAAAACACGTCCAGGTGAGATCTTCTAGATGTTTTTAATGCAGCTGGAAGAGATAAAAATACTGCATTGGGATTTACAAAGAATTTCTTCTTTGCTTCAGATAGTAGAAGGTGTCCTTTCTGAACTACAGGGAATCCAAAGTGAACCCAGCCGAGGCCTGGGGGATGAGGGATCACCTTGTTCTTGGTGTGGTCCGTGCTTATTGTTGCTTAGTTTCTCATCCAGTGTTAAATAATTCACTGCTTCTAGTTATTGCTCATTGGTGAGCAGTCAGAGCACTCACTGTAATGTCTTTAATGAACTTGTGGAAGTGGACCTGCCTGTTCAGAAGGCTTGGCTACACCTGCGCTCAGTCTTGTTCGTAGTTTACTTCCTGGTAGCAACAGGATGAGGCTTAGACACCAACTGTCTTGCCAGTTCTGCTCTGTGCAGGGCTGGGGACACCAGCCGTTGGGACCTGTGTTCTTACAGGTCATGTCTTCATCTCCAGGGTCAGTTCTCAGGTCATCTTCACCTGTGACTGTCACTGACCACCGCAGTGCACCAAGTGCCCAAAATTGGTTTTCAGGCCACTCTGCATTTCCTCTAGGATGGCTGGTCTCATAAGCAATGTGCTGACGCTCATACTGTTTGTATTTTAGGAAGTTTTTCCACGATCTGGATTATAACTGGATTGGGTGCTGTGCTCTTCTCTGTCATGGTCCTTTATGCTTTGAGGAGCGTCTGGAAGTACCTGTGTCATGTGTGCTTCCCACCACTGAAGCCTCCCCGCAGTATTGATGAGGTACCTTTCTCTCCCTGTCACCCACTAGGATGCTTGGATTCTGCAGATGATATTTGCTTTCTTGATATCCAAAAAGTTGTCAGTCTGGTGTGATTGTTTCTGCAGAATTTCAGTGGCATTAGAAGCCTGGTGAGGTAGTGCATGCTTATAAAGCCCAGGAAGCTAAGGCAGGAGATTTGCAGTGAGTTTGAGGCCGGTATGAGCTGAGTAGCAGATTCCATCTCCAAGAAACAAAAGAGGCTTAGGCCAGCAGGGCTACAGAGCGGCCCTGCCCCAAACCAGGCATGGTGGAGAAGCGAGGGTCAGAGGCTGCTCAGTGAGACCCTGCCTCTGAAACACACTTGAGAATGTTAACCAGTGACTCAGTGCAGAAGAGTGTTGTGTCCAGAAGTGGTCTGCAGCAGTGGACTCAGCCTCAGGGCGGACGTTGAAGTGTGCAGCAGCAGGAGTGAGCGTGGGCAGCAGCTGATACAACATCACTCTGGCACTTAGGACCTCTCCAGGAAATAACCAGGGAGCCCTGTCCTTTCCAGCTTCCTGTTCCCACCAGGCACTTGATACGAGGGGATAGTCACTAGGGACCTCGGTGCCTTCTTGCTCTTCTCCTATGTCCTGGTCACTGGGCTAGAAGGCCAGCCTGCTCCAAGACAGTCAGTCTTGGAGGACACTTGAGATAAACGTGTTTCAATCTGAGACAAGGGGCCACCTTGTTCCCATACTCTGCTCTCAGCAGCAGCATATGGCTGTTGTAATGAAGTGTATGTTACAATCTGAATAATGTCTTGTCCCTGCCTATAGTGGCATTTAGTGTTGCCATGTTCCATCTGTGAGATTTTTCATACCATATCGGAAATCCTATAATCCATCCGTCTTCACGTGGTGCCCTAGATGAAGTCACAGAAAACTGGAATAATGAAAGCCATGAGTTCCTTTCATGGTGCTTGCATGTTTTTCTCAGGACTCCTCTGATGATAGCACCTGAAATGATGGCACTGAGTGGCGAAGGCCTAGCCCTAGATCCTGGGAGCCAGGGCATAACACTGGCAAGCTCTGTAAAAGAAGCCAGGCCATGAGCTGTAGAAGCCCAGCGTTCAGAGTTCAGCACATGCTTGCCGCCTGCTAGAGTTTTAAATTCCCCTTTGTGCTCTGATAGCTACAGCTATGACACAGGTATAACCAGCCCCTTACCACCTAGGCAACAGGGTGACCTCCATCTCTCACTTGTGCTTTTGAGTGACAGAGAACTGGGCTGTCATTTCAAAATGTCTGTGATCCCAGCACCCCCAACCCACCCTTGGAAGCACAGTGCCTGTGTGAGGATTCTTCACAGGTTTACCCAAAAAATGGCCTTGAGCCTGGTGGCCTGCTGTGCCTTCTGAGCCTCACAGTCATTCCCGGGATAGCTCACGTGTCGTGATGCACACTCTGAAAGGCTGGACATAAAACAGAGAAGCTAGAGCTGGAGATGCAGGGTTTATTTTAAACAACCTGTTTTCCTTCCCTTTTACCATCAGTTTTTCTCTGAGCCGCCCTCAAAAAACCTTGTACTTCTGACGGCTGAGGAGCACACGGAAAGATGCTTCATCATTGAGAATGCAGACACGGTCGCTGTAGAAGAGAAGCGTGCGTCTGAGGAGGACCTCAGGAAGTACAGCTCGCAGACCAGCCAGGACTCCGGCAACTATTCCAACGAGGAGGAGGGGGAGGGGAGTGTGGGCACTGAGAGTGGCCAAGCTGTGCTCTCTGCAGCTCCCTGCGGGGGGCTATGGAGCGAGCCTGGCCCTCCTGGGACCTTGGAAGATGGGACCTGCTTCCTGGGAAATGAAAAACATCTTCAGAGTCCAGCCCTGAGGACAGAGCCAGCTCTCCTCTGCTGACAAGGGCTCGGCCCAGGCTGGGGGCCGTGTGGAGGAGACAAACTTATCTGAAGTGGCTGGCAGCTTCTGCTGCCAGCTGGAAGCCCTGGGTGCTGTTTGTACCACAGATGAGGCTCACTGCTGTCAGGCATCTGGTGGTTCTGTCTCGGGGTTCCTCTAGAACATTCCACTTTTTAATCCTGCCGTAGCCCCTCAGTGTGTCACAGGTACCGTTGTCTACAGCCGTGCTTCCTAGCCCATAACTCACCACAGCCGTGGCTTCTGACCAGAAGTCACTGAAACTGTGGAGAAAGGGGACACTAACTGGAGGAGCTGTCGTTGTTTACGATCTCATTGTGGCCTGGGTGTGCCCTTTGCACTCTAGTACTTGCGGAACTAGAAAATGCCAGGGACAAAAAGCAGGCATGAACCATTCAGTAAGAGAGAAGCTAGTGAACATGATGGTGAAAGAAGACCATGTCCAGTCAGTGTTTGTGTGAAGGCCCTGTGCTGCTCTCTCTGTAGCCTTTCCGTGGTACTTATAAAACCAGGCCGAACCCTGTCCTCTGTCCGGCACTATTCAGGTCCCTTCCCAGATGCAGGTGCTTCAAAAACCAAGTGTTGGGTCCTGAGGTGAGGGAACAGCTTCGACGACACAGTGCTGCCTGCAGTCGTCTATAAGTGACCTTAGATGGATGCTCCATGAGCATCTTCGGTAGGCAGGACATCCAGCAGTGCTGGCAGCTCCAGGGCAGACTCAGTTGCAGGCCAAAAAGGCAGAGAGAGGAGTGATGCATCACAGCCCTGCCCCAATCGGGCTCGTTGCTCGCTGCACTGCGCCGCTGTAGTCAATCTTGGGGTTTTTTTTTTTTTGGTTTTTTTTTTTTAACTTTAAGGTGATAACATATTCTCAGATATAGCACAGAAGAGACACTACAAAAATTATGTCTGAAAGTTATGATAGAAAAGAGCCTTAGACTGGGGTAGAGAGCTTGCTCCTCACTACTAACTTGTATCTCAGTCTCCTCAGCAGAGAGAATGCAGATTGATTTTCATCCTGAGTTTTGTTTTCTTGCCCGGTTTCTGGGTTCGGGTGTGCTTTCAAGGCCCTTAACAGCTTGTCTGCCCACAGGGTAGCCCGGAGTCCCAGCCATTTGGCTAAATGTTGCAGGTTCCTGTACTTAAAGGACTCCAGCTCCTCTGTAGAGGGGACAGTCATCACGTTCTGCAGTCACGCTGATACCCAGAAAAATGGCCACACAAGTCAAAACTGGTGCCACGCTTTAATAATTCTACCCAGCACAGCTCAGCCTGTGGTCACGGTGGAAAAGCTCCTTCTGCCAGGACAGCCTGAGAAGAAACAAGACCTCCTGGGACGTGGGCAAGGAAGGCCCAGATGCTATCGGGAAGTTGGTAGTTGGCATTCTTTCATCCCTCACAACTGTGACACAGGTCTTCAGGGTGAGGCCCAAAGCAGCTGTCAGTGGCAGCAGTGGGTGAGGAGGGGGCTTCACCTGAGCCTGGCCTTCTAGGCGAGCAAAGGCAGTTCTACCTGCTCGCTTCAAGACAGCCTGCATGACCCTTCCCACGGCACACTGCCTGATTGTGATGTGACAGAGGTTTCCTGTGCAGACACATGTTCTTAAGGAATGAGGTGCACACACACAGGCCTGAAGAGCTGGCTCAGCGGGTAGAGCACAGGTTGCTCTTGTCTGGGATCTGAGCTCTGTCCCCAGCACCCACAGGGTGCTTCTGGTTGCCTCAGACTCCGGGGGTGCACAAGGCACCCGTACATGTAAGCAAGACAGTTGTACACAGAGAAGTCAAACCTTTTTGAAAGAAAGAAACACCACGGGCTAGAGAGATGGCTCGGTGGTTAAGAACACTGACCACTCTTCCAGAGGTCCTGAGTTCAATTCCCAGCAACCACATGGTGGCTCACAACCATCTGTAATAGGACCTGATGCCCCCTTCTGGTGTGTCTGAGGACAGCTACAGTGTACTCATATAAATAAAATAAATACATCCTTTTTTTTTCTTTTTTTGTTATTGGATATTTTCTTTACATTTCAAATGTTATCCCCTTTCCTGATTTACCCCCCTCCCCTGCTTCTATGAGGGTGTTCCTCCACCCACCCACCCACTCCCACTTCCCTGCCCTTGATTCCCCTACACTGGGGCATCTATCAAGCCATCATAGGACCAAAGACCTCTCCTTCCATTGATCCATGACAAGGCCATCCTCTGCAACATATGCAGCTGGAGCCATGTGTACTTCTTGGTTGATGGCTTAGTCCCTGGGAGTTCGGGGAGGGGGGAAGGGTCTGGTTAGTTGATATTATTCTTCCTATTGGGGTTGCAAACCCCTTCAATGCCTTCAGTCCCTTCTCTAACTCCTCTGTTAGGGACCCCGAGCTCTGTCCAGTGGTTGCCTGCTAACATCTGCCTCTGTATTTGTAAGGCTCTGGCAGGGCCTCTCAAGAGACAGCCATATCAGGCTCCTTTCAGCATGTACTTCTTGGCATCCACAACAGTGTCTGGTTTGGTAACTCTGTATGGCATGAATACCCAGGTGGGACAATCTATGGGTGGCCTTTCCTTCACTCTCTGCTCTACACTTTATCTCCGTATTTGCTCCTGTGAGTATTTTGTTCTCCTTCTAAGAAGGACCGAAACACCCACACTTTGCCCGTCCTTCTTCTTGAGCTTCCTGTGGTCTGTGAACTGTATCCTGGTTCTTTGGAGCTTTGGGGCTGGTATCCACTTATCAGTGAGTGCATACCATGTGTGTTCATTTGTGATTGGGTTACCTCACTCAGGATGATATCCTCCAGATCCATCCATTTGCCTAAGAATTTCATGAATTCATCGTTTTTAATAGCTGTGCCGTACTCTGTTGTATAAATGTATACATTTTCTGTATCCATTCCTCTGCTGAGGGACATCTGGGTTCTTTCCAGCTTCTGGCTATTGTAAATAAGGCTGTTATGAACATATTGGAGCATGTGTTCTTTTTTTTTTAGAATTAATTTTTTTTATTAGGTGTTTTCCTCATTTACATTTCCAATGCTATCCAAAAAGTCCCCAATACACTCCCCCTCCCACTCCCCTACCCACTCACTCCCACTTTTTGGCCCTGGCGTTCCCCTGTACTGGGGCATATAAAGTTTGCAAGTCCAATGGGCCTCTCTTTCCAATGATGGCTGACTAGGCCATCTTTTGATACATATGCAGCTAGAGTCAAGAGCTCTGGGGTACTGGTTAGTTCATAATGTTGTCTTTAGCTCCTTGGCTACTTTCTCTAGCTCCTCCATTGGGGGCCCTGTGATCCATCCAATAGCTGACTGTGAGCATCCACTTCTGTGTTTGCTAGGCCCCGGTGGAGCATGTGTTCTTATTACATGTTGGAGCATCTTCTGGGTATATGCCCAGGAGTAGCAGAGCTGGGTCCTCAGGTAATACTATGTCCAATTTTCTGAGGAACTGCCAAACTGATTTCCAGAGTGGTTGTACCAGCTTGTATTTCCACCAGCAATGGAGGAGTGTTCCTCTTTCTCCACATCCTTGCCAACATCTGCTGTCACCTGGGTTTTTGATTTTAGCCATTCTGACTGGTGTGAAATGGAATCTCAGGGTTGTTTTGATTTGCATTTCCCTGATGACTAAGGATGTTGCACATTTCTTTAGGTGCTTCTCAGCCATTTGATATTCCTCATTTGAAAATTCTTTGTTTAGCTCTGTACCCCATTTTTAATAGGGTTATTTGGTTCTCTGGAGTCTAACTTCTTGAGTTTTTGTATATATTGGATATTAGCCATCTATCAGATGTAGGACTGGGTAAAAATTGGGTATCTTTTCCCAATCTGTTGGTTGCCTTTTTATCCTCTTGACAGTGTCCTTTGCCATTTTATGAGGTCCCATTTGTCGATTCTTGATCTTACAGCACAAGCCATTGGTGTTCTGTTTGGGAATTTTTCCCCTGTACCCATATGTCTGAGGCTCTTCTCCACTTTCTCAGAGAGAGAGAGAGAGAGAGAGAGAGAGAGAGAGAGAGAGAGAGAGAAGGAAAAGAGAAGAGAAGAGAAGAGAAGAGAAGAGAAGAGAAGAGAAGAGAAGAGAAGAGAAGAGAAGAGAAGAGAAGAGAAAAGAGAAGAGAAGAGACCATGCACTTGAGGGCACCTTGTTTATGTTGATAGTTCTTGGAGAAGCTGAGCGATGTCTAAGATCCATGTAAAAGCCTCATGAGAAATCGGTACTTTCACAGACACATGTAAATAGTAACAGGCCTGTGAGCACAGCTACACAGGGGAGCTGGCTGCATTCCACTAGAATTGCCACGAGGTACCTATCCCAGCGACGTCTACAGTGAGAAATGCTGTTCTAGACTAGAATCATTTCTGCCTGGGCAGAAATCTATAACCTATGAAAATGTTCATTTAAAATCAGGCTTGTTTCCATCCCAGCTGCCTAGGAATGTGGGGCCAACCTGAACCACATCAAGAGCCTATCGTACACATATGTACAGGTGTATGTGTGCATGTATATAGGTACTATATAAAATACAGAGCCCAGAGCCTGTGTTGCTTCAGATGGCCTCAGACTTCTCTGGAGACCATGGAAGCCGTGTGTCCCTGCGTTCATTGGTCCTTTGGTGTTTGCCTCCCTCTCTATTGCAGAAGCTCTTTGAGCAGTTCCTCCCTGTGCCCCCAGCCCCTGTGACAGTGCAGCGCTGGCACAGACAGTGTCCAGAAGCTACCAAATAAATGAGAACTGAAATTGAAGCAGATGACTGTTCTGGCTGTTTGTGTAATGAAATAACCATGTTTGTGTGTTTCTGTGCATCACGTTTGTGTCTGCATCCTTTTATATTTTTGTCTGGAGCCCCACTGTTGTATATCGACAAACCTAACAAACACCGGAACCAGGACTCTGGATCTCAGATGCTGCTCTTTAAACTGGAATGCGTGAGCCAGAGGTGCCGCCTACAACCCGTTCCTGACAGCAGGACTTGCATTCTGGCGTTCTGGATCCACACTGCTGTCCCTTCCAAGTGTTACTGTCTCTCGTTCCTCTGTCTCTGAGATCCCTTCTGCTCTACCTCAAGAGACTCAGAGGGTGAACACAGTTTGTATTTTTCATCTTCCTCACAGAGAAGGAAATAATAAATTCGTATTTGTTCCCAAGAAATGCCCTGTTGATTAATGATAGTGACAAATTCCAGTTGTACCCAAAGTTTGATTTTTGGGTTTTTTTTTTTTTTTAGATGCTCCTGCCTCAGCTCCAAGTGTTCAGATCACTGACTGTGGCCTGACTCTTCCAAGGTGAAGAAGCATCACTGTCCAAGGTCAGGCACCAGCAATAGACCAAGGAGAAGGTGCCGCCTAAATCAGCGTTCTCAACGGGTGGGTTGTGACACCCTTGGGAGTCAAATGACCCTTTCACAGGGATCAAATATTAGATATCCTGCATGTCAGGTGTTTACATTATGACTCATAACAAGCAAAATTACAGTTGAGTAGCAATGAAAATAATCTTAGATTGGTGTCAGCACACCATGAACTATATTAAAGGTCCACAGGATCTGAGAACCACTGCTGGAAGTCCAGCTTGCTGAGCCAGCGAGGTCATTCAGGTTTCTCACAAGAGCTCAGACAAGGACTCCCAAAGGCCCCGTGCCCAACTCACAGGCAGGACTCTACTGGGAGTCTCCTCAGCCTCAGCCATTGCACACCGCACTTGCAACCCCGCTGAAGGTTCTGGGGATCCTATAACTTCTTGAGCTTTGAGTTTCCTTGGCTTCCTAAATTTTAAGGGCTTCCCTTCTCACTCCAGGAGGGAATATTTTAATTCCATTACATTTGAAACTCATGCCAGGTGGTGGTGGCACACACCTTTAATCCCAGCATTCGGGAGGCAGAGACAGGTGGATCTCTGTGAATTGGAGGCTAGCTGATTTTCAGAGTGAATTCCAGGGTGGCCAGTTCTAAACAGAGAAACCCAATCTCGAAAACTATACACACAAAACTCTTAATATCTCCTTCCTCTCCCTTCTCTCGTTCTTCCCCTGTCCCCCTCTCCCTCTCCCCCACCCCCGTGTGTCTGCTGTGCTGTCCACATGAGTGTGCACACTCCTGAGCAGGAATGTGAGTACAGAGGTGTCACACGTGTCCGTACCCATGCCCACACGTGGAGGTAAACATAGGATGTTGTCCTCCAGCCTATCGTCTTGAAACAAGACCTCTCACAGAAGAAGAAGCTCACCATCCTGCCTTGGCTGGTTGACCAGTAAGCTCTGGGGATCTCCCTGAGTGTGCCCAATGCAGGACTGGGCATGAACAGTGAAGCCTGGCTTTTTTTTGTCAGGTATTGGAGGTTTGTACTCAGGACTTCACACTTGCACACCAAGCACGTGTCCGGTGGGCAGTGTCCCCAGGCCACAATCAGCTTTTTCTTACAACTCCTCTCAGGCTTGCAGTGATCACAGAATGGCATGAGTAATACATGTGGATTTCTGTGGTGGAATGCTTTCCTACTGGGATAAGTCTTTTTCTCCACCTGGAGGAAAAAAGGCAAGAAGGAATTCAGTCTTCTAGTGATCTGCAAGTCCCCTGTACCCTCACCCCTTAGAACTTGGCAGATTAGATATTCTGGCTGGGGGGGGGGGGGGCGGGTGTCTTGGGAAGAGGAAGGAAAATGCACATTTTAGTTAAAATTACTGACGATGAACTAACACCTTCTGCCCAAGTGTTCTGGGTTCAACACAGAAGAAGCTGAGGAAAGAGAGAGCGATCAATTGTTCTTTTGCTTGTTTTTATTTGTTTTTACAAGATGTGTCCCTAGCTACTTAAGGAGACCCTTTGTTGCTACTGCACCGCCTCCCCAGGTTCGTAGCGCTTTTCATATTCTGGGATCTGACTTACACAGAGGCAGTGCGTACAGGTGCATCATGCACTGGGAAATCTTCCTGAGAACCACACCACCATCACGTCGACGGCAGCTGTGTGCCCATCTGACGTGCATCTGACAGAACATCTCCTTCTAAGGTGGACCCTGGAAGTATAAAGACCCTTTTTTGTCCCCTTTGTTTCACTGCTACCTTTGGGGACTTAGAAGCTAACTTCTGGTGAGGGCTGACTAGGGCTTGGTCACTGAAGGTGCATTGACAGGATTCGCCACTAGAGGGAGACAGGTCACCCTATTTGGACTTAGCAACTTGGCTGCCATATTAAAAGGGGATGAGGGAACTTATTCTTGTTGGCTGTGTTTGTTTTTATAGTGAGATAAGGTCTCACTGTGTAGCCCCAGCTGGCCATCAAATGACTGTGTAGGCCATACTGGTGGTCTACATAAATGTCTGAGTGCTGAGATTAAAGGTGCGCAACACCAGGCCTTGCTTAAGGAAAAGATTCTTTTTTTTTTTTTTTTTTTAAAGAAAGGAAGATACGAACTTTATTAGAAAAAATAAAATAAAAACAAGAAAGGAAATGGGTTTGTTCAACGGATGCCTTGGTGGATAAGGCTACTTTTAGCTACACTGGCTCCCACCACCACCACCACCACCACCCCGCCCCTGCTCACGCTGAAGGGCAGGGTCCATCTCAAAGCAGCGCCACAACTGTAGAGTCTCATCAGCTGCTGCTGATGCCACTGTGGCCCCATTTGGACTCATTGTAAGACCCAGGACCCGTGCTGCGTGACCTTTGAGCTCAGCCACCTTGGCCATGGTTGGATACTTCCAAATAACCAGTGGCTCTGGGCAAAGTTGTGACCTGAGATAAGCCCCTTACAGTGGGGAGAACAGATTACGGAGCACACCTGGGAATGCATATCCACAGCACTCAGGCCCCTGAGCGGACGTTCCAAATGTAAATGTGCCGGTCACTGGTTCCTCCTCCTGTTGCCAGGATATTGGACTGCCAGGGACACCACGCAACAGCCTTGACAGCACCTTGATGTTGAGTGAATGTTTGCAGGGGAGCCCATCCACTTTCTCCAGGACCACTGGGCCACACGTTGACAATGTTATCATTGCCACCACTTGCCAGATGTCGTCCATCTGGGACCCAGCGAAGCCTACATACTTCCTGGCTATGGCCACTCAGTGTGGCCACATGGTGTTCTGCTACCCGAACATCATGGTGGTGGATGTGGCCAGACCGTGAACCACTGGACAGGATATAGCTGTTCCAACTGAGGGAGCTTACTGGAGCAGAGTGACTGGTCATGTTTCGAAGTCGTTTCTGCTGCTGCACATCCCAGAGCTGGACCTCAGCATTGCTGGTGCCCACGGCTAGGTAGTTGCCCTCCTTGATCCAGGCCACCGAGGATATGTAGTCCCCAGGCTGCTCCATTTGCAACAACTACAGGATGTCACCAGAACCAGCGTTCCATAATTACACACTGTTGTCCAGTGCCACAGCCAATACATTTCCTGAGCTCCAATCTACAAGATTCAGGTAGTAGTCATTCCAGATTTCGGGGGCATCAAGACTCCTGTCTGGCAGAGAGGGATGTATCTGCAAGCCTTCCTGCTGGAGTTAGGCGTGCCTTTCTGGCTGTAGAGTACTTTCAGTCTGTTCTGGTAGCCTTCTGGGGGCATTCTGAGGTTTGCCCGCTGAGCCTGAGGATCTTTGCTTCCTCCACATCAAAACCGGTCAGGTTGAGAGACCAGGCTTTCTGATGCTCCTTTTTGGTGGGCGTTGCCCTGTCTTCTGACTGGTTTTCCTTGCTTAAGAGGAAGCTGGCCACCTCCATTTGAGAAGCACTGCGTTGGGGGATAAAGCGGTCACTTCCAGGTTTCCTAGGGGTGGTCTGAACCTTGGAACTAGATTTGCCAGGAGTTTGGCCCCGGGTCCAGTGCCCTGTGATCTGTTGGTAGCCCGCATGGGCCAGGGGGCTGGGTCCGTGGCTTCCTTTGCTTTGGGCTGCCAGCGCGCAACCGGGGCATTGGGGATGGGCGCATCCAGTTGAAGCAGTGAGTGCAAATGAACAAGAACTGTGCCATGGCAGGGCTACCTTGGCGAGAGGCGACCAAGCTCGATCCTCGCAGGGCTCCTGGGCTACGCTTGCCACAGCTTGCACCAGCCCCGCCCCTCTCCATACTCAACTCTCCGGAACACAAATTCCTGGCTCCTTGCAAAGCTTCTGTGCGACTGCCTAGCACGTTCTTTTCCTGACCAGGAAAAGATTCTTAAATGGGTGATTGAAGGCAATATGTCCTGTTCAAAGTTGCCAGGTGTCCTAAATAAAAAATTGAGACCACCCATTCAGTTGACTCACATTTGAATTTCACAGAGGTTCGGCCTGGATGCTGGTGAGGTGAAGTTTCTCTAAAGCGCGTTCCCTTCTGGAAATGGAACTCTGCTACAGAACAGCAGGCACACATTCCCGAGTTACATCGGCAGCTTCAAAGGAACCACCTTTTAACGTAGACTTGTCCTACGTAATGTCTGAGACATCTCTCAAGCCTGGTGAAAAATATCTAGGCACAATCTCTGTCCTATATCTGGTTCTGATGTCAGTGTGGCTACTATAGCTGCCTTTGGCCACTGTCGGCTTTATCTGTTCTCTCATCCTCTGACGCTGGGTGTATTTTAGCATATATCAATAATATAAAATAGTTGGTTTCATTATGACAGGTTTTCTTTGTTGTTGTTGTTGTTTGCTTGCTTGCTTGCTTGCTTGCTTGAATAGACCAGGGCTCCTGTAGCTCAGAATGACCTTGAACTTCTGGTCCTCCTGCCTGTACCCTCAAGTGTTGGGATTAGAAGCACAAGCTGTCACACCCAGTTCAGGAGATGCTGGGAATCAAGGCAAGCATGTGGTACTTGCTAGGCAAGCACTCGACCAACAGTTAGGCTGTATCCCAGGCCCTTGTGATATTTTCATGCATGTATATAACATATCTTGATAATAATTTTTTTTGTTTGTTTGCTTTTCAAGACAGGGTTTCTCTGTTCCTTGGCTGTCCTGGAACTCACTCTGTAGACCAGGCTGGTCTCGAACTCAGAAATCTGCCTGCCTCTGCCTCCCAAGTGCTGGAATCAAAGGCGTGCGCCACCACTACCCGGCTCACTTACATTTTTTAAAAAAATTACTATTTTTATGTGTGTCTGAATGTGCCTGCATGAGTTTAGGTGCACCACATTGCAAGCAGGAGCCTTTGGAGGCCGTGGGCCCCTTCGAACTAAAAATTCAGATGGATTTTGAGGCCCCGTGTGGGTGCTGGAAATTGAACCCAGATCCTCTTAACCTCTGAACCATCTCTCCAGCTAGGGTGGGGGTCTGTACAAGGCTTCTTGGTTGATTCTGGAGTGAAGTTGGGATTAAGAAACACATAACAAGCCCTGGGGCTGGGAAACATAAAAGACCATTTCCCGTCCTCACAAGTGCTGACGGCGTCCCTTAGACCTGAGAAATGTTTGGGCCCCTTTAAGAGATAAAGCTCCTTTGGTACCTCCCAGTGTTGGCAGATGGCTTAGGATGTATTGTAAGGGCCTGAAAGTCTCTGGAGGAAGACCCCAGACTGTGAGTGTGCAAAGGCAAAGGGTGTCCATTCTGCAGAAACAGCCAGCACGCGGGGGTAACAACCACACAGACATTCAAGTCCCTTTTCTAACAGGACTTCTTGATTGCTTCTGAGGTAACAGCAGACTTCTAGAACTTAGGGCATATTCCAAGGGGTTATAGAAACCATCAAGAAAGGTCACAAAAGATACACACCACAGGACCCCACGTGCAAAAGCAGGGGATAAGATATTGACTGAGTTTGTCAAAACTTCAAGGAGGGCTTAGTTATATAAAGTCTTAAGCTTTCCATGGCCCTCCATGCTAGTAACAAATGATGAAAGTTAAGCCAGATACTCGCTCCTAGTGTATATGCACGTGCATATTCTCTGTTATAACCCTTACTCAATTTATGACTGAAGGTGTAAACTCGCAATGAGCTTTTTACCACGTGAACACACACTATGAGAATCATACATGTCCTGAGAATGAAGGACAGAGATAAGTCCCCTTCCCTTTTCTCCACATACAGCACCACACCTGTCTTAAAGTTTTTGATTGCTAACAACCAAAAAAAAAAAAAAAAAATCATACTAGCTGGGCAGTGGTGGTACATGCCTTTAATTCCAGCCCTTGGGATGCAGAGGCAGACAGATTTCTGAGTTCAAGGCCAGCCTGGTCTACAGAGAGAGTTCCAGGACAGCCAGGGCTACACAGAGAAACCCTGTCTCACCCAATTCCCCATCCCCAAAGTCAAACCATGGCAAATGTCTGACTGTATGGTCGTCAGCTTAGTCCAGCTGCATGTAACTAGAGACAACTCTCTTAAATCAACATCACTGGGTCCCAGACAGCGCTGCTCAGCCTCCGAGAGCACAGCAGACACAGCACAACAGGTTGTAAACATTGCTGTCAACGTGGGCGCAAACTTACAGTCTCTAGAAGTGCACCTCTCAGATAAGGGAACGCCGAGGCACCCTGACTCAACCTCTCCTTGCCATGTGCTTCAGCCCCCTACGATGGCCCAGTGCAGCCTGCGAAGGAACTTCGTCTAGGGTATGCGTGCAATGGGAAGGGGACAGCCGGTCTGAGAAGAACATGGAGGAGGGGCTACAAGGAGGGGGGTGTGGGTGCAGGTGTAGGAGAGGCAGAGAGCCTCGTCTGATGTTCTGCTTGCACAGTAGGGTAATAACTGTGGTTGGAAAATATCAGTGAGAATTTCAAATAGCTGGTGTTTGGCACAGTATCAAATACCAACACAAGGCAATAGTAAATGTTCCTAACCATGGATTTGCCACTAGTCCTGCCTGGATCCTTGTGCTTTGTATACACCTATTGAAATGTCACACTGTAACCATAAATACTATGATTTATTATTAGGCATGCTAGCACTCTAGCACCGAGCCATACCCGTAGATACACACGAGAGCTGCGTCAAAGCCATTGCCATGCCAGCTAGCACTGCTGACCCGAGCTTCTCACATGGCTAACCTGACTCTTGGGCTATTCTCCCCAAGTCTTATCACAAATTGTATTGTTTTTCTTATTTTAGTTAAAGTTGAATTTAGCAAATCATCCTAGACATTCACAAAACAAGAAAAAAAGTCAAAGCAAACAAACCTAGATATGCCAAGGTTAGAGCCTAGGGAATGAAAAGAAAAATATCAGTGTGTGCACCTATATGTGCATGTGTGTTCATGTGCATGTGTGTGTATGTGCACATGTGAAAACATGTACTTGTGTATACATGTAAATGTGTGCATGTTTGTACCCATGTGTGTCTGTGTGTACATGGGTATGTGTGCATGTGTACATGTATGACATGTGTGTGCATGTGTGCATGTATGATGTGTGTGTATGTGTGCATGTATGAACATGTGTGTGTCTGTGTGTACATGTGGAAGTCAAAGGACACCTCAGGTGTGTCATTCCTTAGGCACCACCCATCTTCTAATTGACTTTTTCTTATGTGTGTGCACATTTTGCCTCCACATATGTGTGTGTACCACATGTATCCTGGTACCCCAGGATGGCATCAGATCCTCTGGGTCAGGAGTTATGGATTGTTGCAGGCCACCACGTGGGTGCGGGGAATCAAACCTGGATCCTCTTCAAGAGCCACAAGCACTGTTGGCCACTGAGCCATCTCTCCAGTCTCTCTTAATTGTTCTTGAGAGAGGGTCCCTCACTGGCCAAGCCCTCACCAAGTAGGCCAGGCTGGTCGACCAGTAAGCTCCAGATTCGCCTGTTTCCATCTGTGCAGCACTGAGATTACAAGTGCGCACCACACAAGGCCTTTTTATGTGGGTTCAGGAATTGAAGTCACTCATGCTTGAATGGCAGCTCTGTGCTCAGAGAGCCTGAGTTGGTCCTGAAATGCATGGTTTTAACAGAAGAATACACAGGCAGCCCCTGTAGTCGCTTTGTCTTAGGTTCTCATGCATTATTTTCTTCTGGTCTCTACACAATCTAATCTCTTATCTGCCCAGAGCACAGGCAAGACATTTTTGTCACCAGTCATGTATTTGTTTTTAAAGTGAGCAGACAACAGTGCCTCAGACTGTTACACCGATGTTAACATGAAGCAGATATTGCACCTAGCCAGTGGAGGGAATGAATATTTACACTGAGGGGCAGAATGGGGAAGATGGATACAGGATGACTTCCTCCGTTTTGTGTGTTGATGCTGGTAATGGTGTGAAAGCGTCTGATCCCAGTACTTGGGACACAAAAACAGGAGGGTCAGGAGTTCAGGGTCTGTGTCCACTACATCTGCAACCTGTCTTAAAAACCAAGGCAAAATGATAAATTACTTGATTACGTTCAGTTTTTAAAAGGAGGCAGAGATACAGCTCAGTTAGCACAGAGCTTGCCTAGCATTGCCTGAAGCCCTGGCTTCCTTCAGTATCGCCACATAAGCCAGGCATGACGGTGTATATCTGTGATTCCAGAACTCAGGAGGTGGAGGGAGAAGAGTCAGTTCAAGGCCATCCTAGGGCACAGGAGTTAGAGGCTGGCCTGGGCCAGGGAGACCCTGTCTCAAAACAAGGGACAGGGAGGGTTACGTCTTTGAACATTGTGCTTATTTGTGCCTATAAAAGAATTTTGTATTTATTTTCTTTACATTTTAGTTATCTTTATCTGAAGTATTTCCTGAAAAGCCTCAGGTAATACTTTAGATAAAGGCTGTCCTTTCCAGCAGGTTGTAGTATTAACATTTTAAAATAAACTTTGGAACGTGGGTGAGAAGAGAGGACAGGAAGGGTCAACCAAGCTTCGGATGTATGAAAAGCCATAGGAAGACCTGCTTCTTGACAAGCTAACGAAAAAGTAAAAGCAAAAACCAATGCATTTGGGCAGAGGTGGCCTGTGAGTGGGGATCACAGAGCCATGAGTTACTAAGTGAAAATCTCAGTGCCTGCCAGGGAGCCACCTCCCTAAGAGTTTCTGGTCAATGATGTCTCTGAGAACCCCAAAACAATACAGTCAATCAGCCACTGCTCCGGGTTGCCCACCAGAACTAGATGGTAGGCCTCTATGCTGAAGAGACCACAGGCCCTGGTCAGAGGCTACAGAGAAATCAAGCAGGGACTAGGCTGGAAGCTCTTCCCCACCCTTCTCAGGCTGCCCTGGGGACAATTGTCATGAATGGTCTTACTCAGCTGTAGACCAGCCAGTGCCCTACTGGGTGGTAAGTTAGTTATGAGGATAACCAAACATTGCGCTACAGTTTAACTTGGTTGTCATCTTGCTTGGATATGGATTCAGACAGGTGGGTAAGGGTAATGTCATGCAGGGCTCAGGAGTGAAGGGTTCCATCCCTACCTGCCTGGGTGTTGCCGAGAGACAGCCCGGATGCTGTCAGCATCCCCAGGAGTGCCTCACCAAGGAGCTCTGACTTAGCCTTGATGAGAACTGCCCTGAGGGCCATCCTGAAGCTTGGTCTCCCCAGTCTTTCCTCCCCCTTCCCCTTGCTAGGTTTCTCTCAGGAAATACACTACTCCACTTCCTGCTAGTTAAGCTCAGTGCTAAGGATTTACCCAGGAAGCCCATCCTGTGGCAGGACTGGCCATGGTTTCTTGCGCACACCCGACTGGCCAGGAAGAACGACGCTGCAACAGGCTCCTTCCGCACATGTTTATTGGGAGAGCTTGATTGCAGAGGCAAAGTCACCCCAAGTCCAGAACTGGTGCTGCTTATATAGGCCTAGGAGAGGTGTTCTCTCTCATCTGATTGGTTAACTTGTCTCTCATCTGATTGGTTAACTTTGGTTAATTCTCAAAACCTCATCTTGGCAAAAGGACCTTTACTGCCTATGTATGTGTGGTGGCCAGCAGTAGCCAACTGCCACTCTGCAACTGCCACTCTGCAACTGCCACTCTGCAACTGCCACTCTGTAACTGCCACTCTGCAATGGCTTCCCACATCTCCCCCTTTTTGTTTTAATAAAATGAGGCTGGTCTAGGCCTATGCAATTATGTCCATCCGCCGTGGCTCCTGTTTTAGGTCGTTCCTCTAATGTCACAGCCTTTCCCATCATAGGGTAACCCTATCACCACTGGGCCCCGTGTCTTAGGTTGGTCTGTGCATGAGGAAAGTTGCCCATCTCTGGATACCGCAGTGCTGTGTGACAGTAACTGCTAAATGACCTAGGGCGAACTCTACAAAAGAGGCCAGCCAAAAAATGAATTAGTGGGGAAATCATGATCACCCTATCGCGTGCAATGAGGAAACCTCAGCGATGTGCAAGGGCTGATCAATGATCGTTGAGTCTCTCTCATCCCAGTGCAATGGATCCATAAATCCATGGGGTGCAAGAGCAGAGAACTCAGATGCCAACTAATTCTTGAGCATAGATAACCAACCTTCAGGGGAGGTGCCATTTTCAATAGCTAAAAGTGCCTGAGTTATAATCACCTTGTCACGTTTTTGTTGGGTTCTGAATTTGCATACCAACCAGAGCATGAACACCAGTCCACAGCATATGGCAGCACCAAACAAAATCACTCCCACCCATTCCTTAAGGTAAAAAAATGCAGAGATAAGCCAAGAGGTAAATTCTCCAAGGGTCACTGGTTCCACTCTGGTTCCATTAAGGTTCAGGATCTGTATCTGCAGCTTCGTCTGCAACCTTTCCAGCTCCTGCGACCAGTTCCCCTTCAGATAATTTAATAGGTCTGTACTTCTAATAAAAGAATCATTAATATACCTAACGGGAGTAGTGCACACATGCGGAGTGGATGCCACACAACTCATTTATATGTCATCCATCATCTGTTCCATGTTATGTTGTAAAATATCCATTCTCTGATTCACTAACATTAACCCTGAGGCGATATGAGAATCTGCCCTTTGCAGGGTAAGCAATGCCTCAGACTTTTTTTTTTTTTTTTTTTTTTTTTTTTTTTTTTTTGCTATCTGACTTATAGTGTCAGCAGTATTAATTTGATCTGCCCAATTAGAGATAATCTTTTTCTTTAAAAAAAAAATATACAGGGTATAAAAGGTTTATCCACATTATGCACAAAGCATAGTGTATAATTTAAATGAAAACTAGTACTCTTATACACCCGTGGCTCTTGAGGAGTTTGCCGTGCATAAGGCACATCCAAAAAAACATTCCTTTGCAAAAAACAAAGGCCAGGTAGAAGAATTGGAATGTACCGGTAAAGGTACTGGCCATGATCTTACTATGGTCCACAAATGTATACTTATCTCGGTCTCAATCATCAGGAGCAGGATCATCTTGGGATTCATCTTGATCTTTCACGGTCCTTGTGGATTTTCTTCACCCTGCGGAAAAACACAAATAGCTCCCTGGGATCTAACTAATATAGGATCCGGGCCATACCATTTATTATCAAGGACATTTTCCATTTGACCATTTCATTGGGCGATTGAGGCCATTGTCTGTGTCTTTCAGCTGGTGATCTTCCAGCATCATCCAATTTTTAAAAATTAAGAGTAAATATTGTAAGGGATAGAGCCATCTTTGGCGTCATAGCCTCTATTCCCCCCTTTTTGTTTTTGCAAATATTGTTTCAAAGTACGATGGGCTCTCTCAATGATGCCTTGGCCCTGTGGATTATAGGGCAACCCAGTAATATGTTTCACTTGCATTTGTTTGCAAAATTGGCTAAATTTAGAAGAAGTATATGCAGGACCATTATCTGTCTTTAGCACTAAGGGCTTGCCCCATGCAGCCCAAGCCTCCAAGCAGTGAGATATGGCATGAACTGCTTTTTCCCCTGTCAATGGAGAGGCATGTAGGACACCAGAACTGGTATCGATGGACACATGTACATATTGTAATTTCCCAAAAGCTGGGATATGCGTGACGTCCATTTGCCAAAGATCTAGGGGTTGCAATCCGCGAGGATTAACGCCCACGGAAGATGCATTAATAAATTCTACACATCTACCACACTGTAGGACAATATCTCGAGCTTCTGTTCATGTGAGCTTAAACTTTTGTCGTAATGTAGAAGCAGGGACATGATAAAGTTGATGAAAATTCTTAGCACTGTCTATAGAGCTTTATGATAGGAAAACCATATCTCTGGTGGCTGAATCAGCAATTGCATTTCCCTTAACCATAGGTCCAGGTAATGATGTATGTGCTCTAATATGTTGAATATAAAAGGGGTGCTCACGCATCAAAATACAATCTTATATTTTCATCAAAATTTCAGATACTGGACTAGACTGCTTAAAATTTCCAGCAGTCTCTAATGCTAGTATAGCATTAACCACATAAACAGAATCAGAGATAATATTTATGGGCATAAGAAATCTTTTAAAGACTTCTAAAACCACCAAACATTCTACTAATTGAGGGGCTCCTGGTGTAAATTGCAACCTTACAGCCTTTTCATTTATCACATAACTTCCAATTCCTGTTTTGGATCCATCGGTATAAATATCAACGGCTCCCTTTATAGGAGTATAGCCATTACCTTTGGAAATATCACTGGATACAATAGCATAAAATGTAATAAAGGACGTTTAGGATAATGATTATCAATTAAACCAGAATAACTGCATCTAAGAATGGCCCATTCATCTATAGTTGCACATAACATTTGCATTTGTGTGGCAGTATAGGGAACAATTATGCTATCAGGCATTTTTCCAAAGTGAGTAATTGAACTTTTTATACCTTTATGGACCATATTTGCCACCATGGTGGGATAATGCTCTATAGTCTTATTAGGGGATATATGTGGATGTATCCATACTAAAGGACCATCTTGCCATAACACAGCAGTTGGCAAATTTATGGTTCTTAATATGCATAGGTACAAAGGTTCTTGCTCATTTATACGATCTAACTGTGCTTTTTGGATAGCTCTTTCCACCTTCCTAAGAACATCAGAAGCCTCAGGTGTTAATTGTCTCAATGAGGTAATATGTGATTCTCCTTCTAAAATTTGAAATAAAGGTTTTAATTCCGAAGTAGGGATCCTTAAATAAGGTCTAATCCAATTTATATCTCCTAATAATTTTTGAAAATCATTTAATGTCTTTAGATGATCTTTTCTTATACTAATCTTTTGTGGCGTGACACACCGTAGAATAATAGTGGCTCCCCTAAAAAATGATTAACATTAGACTGCTGTACCTTTTCTGGTGCAACAATCAAGTCATTATTTTTTAAAGTTTCATTAAGCAAGCCATAAGCTTGCTGTATACTTTCTTCTTCAGGTCCACAAATCACAATATCGTCCATATAGTGACAAATTTTTAAGGAGGGGAAACCATCTCTAACTGGTTGCAAAGCTTTTCCTACGTATAACTGACATATGGTAGGGCTATTTGCCATTCCTTGGGGCAATACCCACCATTGATACCTTTTATCAGGCTCTATATGATTAACAGAAGGTAGAGTAAATGCAAATCTAGGTTTATCTTTCTTATTTAATGGAATGGAAAAGAAACAATCTTTAATATCTACTACTATAATTCTCCAATCCTTAGGTAGAGCTGAGAGTAGGGTGAGTCCTCTTTGTACAGGACCCATAACTTGCATTTGTGCATTAATGGCTCTTAGGTCATGTAACAATCTCCATTTACCTGACTTCTTTACAACAAAAATAGGGGTATTCCAGGGTGATTGTGTGGGTTCCACATGTCCCAGGTCTAATTGTTCTTGTACTAATTCTGTAGCTGCTTTTAACTTCTCAGAGGGTGAGGCACCCACACCGCATCCTCCGTACGCCACGGAATGGGCAAAGGCTCCTCAGCGGCCCCTAGAAAAATCCCAGCCCTTTCTTATCTGCTTTTTCTGTGGCTTAAACTGGTGAAATTCTGCCTTGTAAATTTTTTCCAAGACCTAGTCCAGGTATATATCCCATTCCTTTCATCATTTCCTTGCTTTTCTGAGAGTAATCATTAGTCAGTATAAAGTTCATGGCTGACAACACATCTCTTCCCCATAAGTTTACAGATAAAGGGAGTACATAAGGTTGAAAAAGCCCTGTCCTTCCTTCTTTATCTTTCCATTGTAAGGATTTTGCACTTATAGTTGGGGTAGCCTCATATCCTAATCCTTGTAAGCTATGTGACGATTGATTAACAGGCCAAGAAGCAGGCCACCAATTACTGGTTATAATGCTTTTATCTGCTCCTGTATCCATTATACCTTAAAGGTTTTTCCTTCTATTTGTAATTGTAAAGTGGGACGATTATCCAAATCTAAAGATATGTATGCCACATTAGTTCCTATAAAACCAAGTCCCTTATCTCCTCGGGAATCCTGGCTACTAGGGAACATGTTATGCAAACTAGGAAGAATCAGCAATTGAGCAATGTGATCTCCAGGAGAAATGGCTACTATACCTCGGGGTGCAGAACACGTAATCTTTACTTGTCCCTCATAATCTGAGTCTATAACTCCGGGATGTATCATCAATCCTTTCAAAGCAGAAGAGGACCTACCCAACAGTAGGCCCACTGTATCTTTTGGTAAGGGACCTCTAAAATCTGATGAAATAGGTTGGCACCCCATTTGAGGTGTAAGAATTACTCTGGAGGTGGCACAGATGTCCAATCCTGCTGAACCCGGAGTGGCTCTCCTTGGTCTGTGGGTGACCTCATGGACACTGTGGTCTGAAATGCCCCATACATTTGGGGGCCCTGGGGACGGGGGCCCCTCATTCTGTTTTTTAGCTGTTGTACTTTAAACTGAGGTATTGGCCTTCCTTTTATATCTCTGACTGATCTACATTCATTTGTCCAATGTCTTCCTTTCCCACATTTTGGGCAAATACCTGGTACTGTCTTTTCAAACCTACTCTTTCTACCCTTTGTACACTGCTTTTGCATATGGCCTGTTTGTCCACAATTATAGCAGGTTATTTCTTTTGTTTGCACCATCAAAACTGCGGCAGCCAGCCCTGCATTTGAAAGGGGTCCTCCTATTTCTCTACAGGCTTTCATCCATGCTTGTAGTCCTTTCCCTTTCCATGGCATGATAGCATTTCTGCATTCTTTGGTACATTGCTCATAAACTAATTGTTCAATTAATGGCATTGTGGCCTCAGAATCACTAAATATGCGTCCTGCTGCTTCCATCATGTTAGCCACAAATTCAGAGAGCGGCTCATTATTTCCCTGAATAATTTTTATCAAGTTACCAGATACCTCTCTTCAATTAGGCAATGCTTTCCAGGCTTTCACTGCTGCCTGATTGATTTGATCATAGACCTGCACTGGGTATGATAATTGATTGTTTGTCCATATACCCTGACCTGTAAGCATTTCAAAGCTCCATGCTGGTTGCCCTGCAGTAGCATTAGCACGGACCTGACTCAAACACAGATCATGCCATATAGACTTCCAATCTAGATACTGTCCCATCATAAGACATGCCTTTACCACACTCATCCAATCAAAAGGAGTCATGGCATTGTGAGCCAGCCTATCAATTTGGGACTGAGTAAATGAGGCATTAACTCCATAGGTCCTTACTGACTCTGCTAACTCTTTCACCTGTTTATGCGATATTGGCTCATAATATCGCTGTTGAGCATGATCCTGAAAAACAGGAAAAGCCTGACATATTTTCTGCAGCCCTCTAGGAGTGCAAAAAGAGTGACCATTGCCAATTGCTTTCTTATCTGCATAAGGTGGAGTAGGTGGGGGAGCACTGAAACTCCTCCCTATTGGACCAGCTCTTTCTGCCTCATACTCAGCAGCAGCCTCCTTCAAATCTTCCTCCTCTCCTGCTGATAATTCTGAATCCTCTGAGCTGGACAATTCTAACAACTCAGAGTCCTTGAGAGGAGGGTAAATTGACTTAATTTTCTGCTTTTTATTTTTTATACTATCTTTTGTATCTTTACATTTTGGGCGTTGACAATTAAGGCTATGGCATAAGATCAAGGCAAGAAAGATAGCAAGCAGCACAACCCCAGCGAAAATTATCGGATCTATTTCGTAGGAGAGCATGCCTCTCAGAGACTCACATTAATTTCTTTATACTTACCGGTACCACCGTTCCCCAGCTGAAGAGTTCTGAATCCACGCTGGATCCTTCTCAGCAATCTGTTTTACAGGAACACTTTATTACCACCGCTCCCCAGCTGAAGAGTTCTGAATCCACGCTGGATCCTTCTCAGCAGTCTATTTTACGGGAACACTTTATTAACGGCTCCTTCCCCTTGATGCAGTTCTGAATCCTCCCTGTAGCAGGGGGGTCTTCGCTCATGCCTGAAGATGTTTCTTTTCCTGGGTTTTCGGCACCACTTCTTGCGCACGCCCGACTGGCCAGGAAGAACGACGCTGCAACAGGATCCTTCCACACACGTTTTTTGGGAGAGCTTGATTGCAGAGGCGAAGTCACCGCAAGCCCAGAACTGGTGCTGCTTATATAGGCCTAGGAGAGGTGTTCTCTCTCATCTGATTGGTTAACTTGTCTCTCATCTGATTGGTTAACTTGTCTCTCATCTGATTGGTTAACTTTGGTTAATTCTCAAAACCTCATCTTGGCAAAAGAACCTTTACTGCCTATGTATGTGTGGTGGCCAGCAGTAGCCAACTGCCACTCTGCAACTGCCACTCTGCAACTGCCACTCTGTAACTGCCACTCTGCAATGGATTCCCACAATGGTTGATCATTCTTCAAGCTGAGCAAAATAGACAATTCTAGGATGGTCCCTGAGATTTCAGCACCACATAGAAAGGCCCTTAATAATACCAGGGCTGTGTCTAGGATGGATTTCAAGCCCTGTGATGATGTTATACACCACCATCGACCTCCAGACAGGAGGTCTCTGCAGATAGAAGCCAGCAGTCCTGTCCTTCATGCCGAGGACTAGAGACTCGGCTGGCGAAGCTTGGGATAGAATCCGTTGGCATCAAGTAGGTAGACGGGATGAGGCCCACCTTGAGGAAAGGAATCTTCAACTGAATAGAGTAAGAGCAGCCCCTTCTCCTCCAGGAGAAGCCCCAGCCCTCCAGGAGCAGTTCCCTGCCCTCCCTGGGATGCATGAAGGAAGACCTGCAGGGCAGCCAGAGTGTGCATTCGGAAAGGTTCATCTTCTTCCTCCTGACCTCGGGGTGTATAGGCATCTGCCAACAAAGTGAGATTGGCCTAAGACACTGAAATGCCAGGGGGCAGGCAGCACATTAGGGATCCCTGGGAGCAAGGAGCAGACAGAACTTTAATACCCTGATTTCTGTCCTACAGGACAGTTGTGGAAGGAAGGAAGGAAGGAAGGAAGGAAGGAAGGAAGAAAGAAAGAAAGAAAGAAAGAAAGAAAGAAAGAAAGAAAGAAAGAAAGAAAGAAAGAGAGGGAGGAAGGAAAGAAGGAAGGAAGGAAGGAAGGAAGGAAGAAGGGAGGGAGGGAAGAGGGAGGGAGGAAGGGAGGGAGGAAGGGAGGGAGGGAGGGAGGGAGGAAGTGAGTACAGGATTTAGAGTCCCCGTCACCCTGGGCCCTGCAGAAGTCAATATATCTGCAGCCTTGTCTTTAGTGTATCAATGGCAAACCTTAGGGGAGGAGGCTCTGTGTCCATGTCCAATGGACCCAGTAGGCCAAGGTGGTGAGCAGAGTCCCCAGCAGGTTGGTGGGAGGGTGAGGCCAAGATTGGGGTGGGGAGTAAGTTAGGTCCCGGAATGAAAAACAGTGAGTTTGGGTGGGTTTGGTTTTTTTTAATTTTTTAATTTTTTTGGTTTTTCGAGACAGGGTTTCTCTGTATAGCCCTGGCTGTCCTTGAACTCACTCTGTAGACCAGGATGGCCTCGAACTCAGAAATCCGCCTGCCTCTGCCTCCTGAGTGCTGTGATTAAAGGCATGTGCCACTACTGCCTGGCATTATGTGGGTTTTTTGTTATTGTTCTTTTGGTTTTTGTTTTTTTAAAAAAGGGGGGGGGATAAAATGAAGCTCTTGCCTTGTCTTTCTCTAAAATTCAACTGGCCGAACCCAAATCTTCCCCTGCATCTACCTGTTAAGGCTCTAGGCAGTGCCTGCTTCCTGCATCCTGTACTCTTTTCTGTTTGATTTGTTTTGCTGTGCTGAGGATTGAGCCCCGAGGTCCACACATGCTAGGCAAGCTCTCTACCATGGAGATACAGCCTGGCCATTCACATCTCTATGCTGATAATCACCAGGAATAAATATACTAACCAAAGACCTCGGTCATCTCAGGAACACAAGATGACAAAAAGACTAAGCCTCCATTCACCTCCCAGGCCCGATCATGGGTCGAGTACGCTACACTGAACGCCCGCCCACATCCTCTCATTAATCTAGGCGAGGAGAACTGGCCTGGACCAATTACACTATTGGTATATTGCTAGTGCTATTCCTTCCATCGTAAGTAATCTGTTATGAGCGTATATATAGCTGTCTGGTTCTTTGGTGGCCTGCTGGCCTGTGGACCCACTTCCTCAAACGTATGGGGAATTTTTTATGTTGAAATGTTTGCTCTTGACTAAGCATATAGTGTCTGGTTACACTTCCTCATCAATGCAGGGAAGTCTATTCCCCTGTCCCTCCTCCCTGCCCCCCATGTATAAAATTTAAAGAACAAGCATTGAAAAATGACCCAAAGGCTACATATACTGCCTTTCTCCACTCTGGGTCTATAAGTAGATAGCTCAAGGTTATTGCCAAGAATTTCCTATTGAGACAGACAAACAGACAGACAGCACAGTATTGCAATTAGGCCCAGGTGTCTCGAAGGAGTAAGCATCCTAAGATCTAACCTAATTCAACTCAAACCCTGCCGCCTGTGACCAGTGTGAGCTTGTCACAGAGCCGCACCTCTCTGTGCCTGAACCCTGAGAAGTGCTCGCAGAGACCACAGGTCTGACTCACACAAGAGTAAGCTGCCCTTTTGGAGTTGTTAGCCAACGAGGTCGCACAATAGTGATGGCAGGGGAATGGATGGGTGGTGATAAACAGTTCAAAGTTGTAGTATTATCCAGAAGATTCTACAAGCACAGACTTCAGATTTCTTTTCTTTTAAAATCAAGTATCCAAAAAAACAAACAAACAAACAAACAAACAAAAAAAACCAGTCTTTCATTACAAAATAAGGAACACTAGCCAGACATAACAGTGCATATAATGTCATAATCTCAGCACTCCAGACCTAAGGCAGGATGACTCCCTGTCTCAAACACTACAAATGAGGGATGAGAGGGATGCAAGGGATACGGATGCTAATTTGAAGCAGCAGGGTCAAACTGTTTGCTCTCTCAGTTGCTTTCTGTCACAACAGGTTAGTTCCTTTCTTTCACTTAGAAGCATGTGCTGGCCGCGACTTCTCCTTTCTTTCACACTCCACATTCTGTCAGGAAATCCTGCCAGGGCCATCTCAGAAATGTCTCACCCACCATCACCACGTCCACGGCCACTACAGTGATTCAAGCTGCCCCTAGAAAAGTGGGACTCGTCTTAAAAACCCCAGCACAGAAACATCTAGCATAGTGTTTAACAGGTATCTGAGTAGCTCCACAGACACAACCATCACGTGAGGCTTAAGTACAAATGCACACATAGTGGGCTCGGCTGAAATGACCTCATTTAAGCTATTGCTATTGAGAGGGGAAAAAGCAATGGTTTAAAAATATTTTCATGGGAGCTGGAGAGGTGGCTCAGCAGTTAAAAGCACTTAATGCTCTTCAGAGGTCCTGAGTTTGAGTCCCAGTACCAATATCAGGCAGCTCATAACTTCCTGGAACTCTAGATCCAGGGAATCTGGTGACTTCTTTTGGACTCTTCTACACACACACACACACACACACACACACACACACACACACACACTTTTTAAAAAGGCATATGAAAACCCACCACCACGGAAGCTTCTTAAAATATACACATAAATGCATATAAAAAGAGTTAAATTGAGCTATCGTATAACAGAACAATAGCGCCCATGCTGATAGACCACAGGTTAACAAATGAGAAACCCTGAGCCAGGAATAAGCTGCCCCTTTTGGAGCCGTTAGTCAGTGAGGTCTAGGTAAGCTCTCTACCATGGAGATACAGCCTGGCCATTCACATCTCTATGCTGATATTCACCAGGAATAAATATACTAACCAAAGACACTATAGAATATTTTCAATGCTATTAGTCTCTCTGCAGAACTTAATAAAACCTTGTTGCTGAAGACGTCACATGCCTGATTGGTGGAACATGGAGAAATCTAGCTGGTGTAGGCCTGAAATTCCCCATCCCTGTCTTAGGGTTTGTATGACCAAAGAGCAGGTTCAGGAGGGTAGGTTTATTTGGTGTGCACTGCCAGACTATAGTTCATTGATGGAGGAAGTGAGAACAGGATCTCACACAGGGCAGGAACAGGGAGGCAGGAGCTGACCCAGAGACCATGGAGAGGCGCTGCTTACTGGCTTGCTTCCCATGGCTTGCTTTCTTATAGAACCCAGGTCCACCAGCCCAGGGATGGCCCCACTCGCAGTGGGCTGGGCCCTTCCCCACTGATCACTAATTTAGACAATGCCTTATAGCTGGATCTCACCGAGGCATTTCCTCAACTGAGGCTTCCTCTCTGATGGCCCTAGCTCGTGTCAAGTTGGCACAACCCCTGCCAGCACACCTACTATCTAGCTTGCAAAGTGCTGGAAGCTACCATGGGTACTGCAGCCATCATGAGCCTTACATGAGTGTGTGACCCCTGCAAACTACAACAGTAACAACCTACCCAGAAACATATGAGCATGTGACCCCTGCAAGCTACAATTGTAACAACCTACCCGGAAACATATGAGCATGTGACCCCTGCAAGCTACAATTGTAACAACCTACCCAGAAACATATGAGCATGTGACCCCTGCAAGCTACAATTGTAACAACCTACCCGGAAACATATGAGCATGTGACCCCTGCAAGCTACAATTGTAACAACCTACCCGGAAACATATGAGCATGTGACCCCTGCAAGCTACAATTGTAACAACCTACCCAGAAACATATGAGCATGTGACCCCTGCAAGCTACAATTGTAACAACCTACCCAGAAACATATGAGCATGTGACCCCTGCAAGCTACAATTGTAACAACCTACCCAGAAACATACGTCCACAGCTACAGTAGTCAGTCATACAAACAATGTGGGAGTGACCAGCTACTTTTTGATTGGACTTAAGTCCCATTCCACAAGATGAAAGCCATACCGGGAATGATTTTATGGCTAAGAACTTGTGGCCAGACTGGATCACAGGCCATAGAAGAATAGCTCCTATTATTCCGCTAAGTGTACGTGGCATTAAACCAACTCCTAGAGACTTAGCAGCGTTACACCTACACATCAGTGCATCTCTTGGGCCTCATCAAAGAAGCTTCCATGTGCAGGAGATGGCTGTTGTTGTGTTTTATAACTCACTATAATGCCATGGGGGATGGGGGGAGCATTGCGGTGGGCCCATGCCAGCACATGCCCCTGAACAATCACACCATATAACAGACTTAGTATAAAGAAAGTTTATTGGGAAGGGGAGGGAAACGGGGACATGGAAAGGGGTGGAGACAGAAAAAAGAGGGACAGGAAGAAGGAAAAGAGAGGAAGAAGCTGACCAGGAACAAGTGGGGACAGAGGAAGGGGGAGGGGAAGGGAAGAGAGGGAGAGAGGGGAAAGGGAGGGGAAGGAGAGAGGAAAGGGAGGAGAAGTGAGAGCGAGAGAAGTGAGAGCGCTAGCTCTGAGGTACAAGCCCCAGATACCTGGCACCAGGTGATGAGGTAAGCTGTTGCTAGGTCTCTGTTGCTAGGTTCCTGGGAGGCTCCAAGTGGAATTATCTGCAAACCAATAGCGATTAACACTGAGACCCACAACTGGCCAAAGTGAAGGGACTGACTGTAGAATGCTCAGCCCCAAATGGGATGTCTGTATCACAGTCCTCTCCTCCAAAGACTCGGGGGGATTGTTTCGTAAAAGGGGCGTGGAAAGGAGAGGCTGGGGATGACAGGATGGCTACAAGGAAGCCGCGTCCTCAGGATATAGCAGGGAGTGTTTTTATGAACCCTCAGCCATTACATCAGCATGCACAAGAACTGTGGAACCTCAAGCCAGACACAGTCCCAGCATAGAGAGAGGCTGTGGACCCAGGTGTGATTCCCAGCACCAATGTAGTGGCTTACAGCCATTTGTAACTCCAGTTCTAAAGGCTCTGGCGCCCTCTTTGGCTTGTGTGGGCACTATACTTTTGGTTCATAGACACACATGTGCAAAACTCTCATATGCTTTTTAATCTTTAAAGAAATACAGAATTAGGCTCAAAATGAATATTTATTTACCAGAAGAAAACACAATTAAGAATTAAAATTTTTAAATAAAAGGGATTAAATATCATGAGCCTCACCTTGTGGGAACGTAACAAAGCCGGACAGGCATGCCTGCCTGACACTCTGACATGTCTCTCTTCCACTGCTGGCTGTACATTCTTCGATCCGTATGTTATCGTTTATATAGAGATGAGGTCTCACTCTCTGTGCATAAGATGTGACACACCCATCACACACCCCAATTGATATAGAGGCTTCAAGGAACGAGCCAAGGCCCTGAAGTCTTCCTGCCTTCCTGGGAGTTTCTAATGGGCAATAGAATCTGCGGATAGTGCTGGTCAAGCCCTGGCATCTCGTGCCCCATAGCCCTGACTCACAGCAGTGTGCTGTGCAGGTCTGGGCAGGGCGCAAAGCCAGAGTCCAAGGTGATGAGCAGCTCTGGGGTCTAGATTTACATGTGATCACCAGGGTGTGTAGACCCGGTGGCATCTCTGAGCCATCCCCTCCCTCATCCCCATACCTTGAAAGCCTTCTACTCTGAGCTAGCCTTAAGGTATAAACAAGACCATGAAAGAGGGTCTGGGGGGGGGTCAAAAAACACAATCTCAGGGGACCCTGGGGCTCATGTAACCTTCCAAATAAGCAGAGGGCCCATGAACACTCACCCCTTGGCCTCCACTACTGGGCTTTGTTGTTTGTAAATGTGCCTGTTTTCTTTCTTTTATGTATATGAATATATTGTCGATGTCATCAGACACACCAGAAGAGGGCATCAGATCCCATTACAGATGGTTGTGAGCCACCACACGGTTGCTGGGAATTGAACTCAGGACCTCTGGAAGAGTAGTCAGTGCTCTTAACCACTGAGCCCCACTCTCCGGCTCCTAAATGTGCCTCTTTTGCATGCACCCTGTGGCCTTTTGTGCCTGGTTTCTTTGCTTAGCAGCCCATTTTCCAGGCCTGCCCACACTGCAGCAGCAGCACTTTTTCTGGGTTTTCTCTTTTGTCTGGAAGTTTTATTCCACACACTGGGGCCGGCGATTCAGTCCTTCTTGGCAACCACTTTTCTCCTGGTGTTGGGAACTTCTCTCAACTTCTTTTCAATCCCTCCTAACTCCTTGTTGTCCTGAGAGTCCCTGGGCAGTTGTGGCACAAACACTTGCTCTTGAGGGTTGTTCCGCTTTCACAAGGAAGGTCTTCCCAAAAGGCTCCTTTGCTGAGGGCTTCACCCCCACCTTGTGGTGCATGTTTGGAAGGTTCTGGACAACGCAGAAGCGAGACCTAGCTGGAGGAAGTAGGTCACTGCGGGTAGATCCTCGGGCGATTCTCAACCCTCATTCCTCCTCGTCTGTCTGTCTGTTCCCTGGCCGCCATGCTGCGAAGTGTACCACTGTGCCGAGCACGCTTCCCCACAGTGGACCGTTATAAATTCCTGAACCAGGGTCTCAGGGAGCCCAAGCTGCCCTTGAACTCCTGTTCTTGCTTCTACTTCCACATGGCTGGGATTACAGGCCTGCCCCCCACCCCAGGTCCAGATCCTTTAAATACTTTATGGGAGGTACACGGTCACAGTGATAAGAAAATGAACAGAGGGGCCAAGCTACGTCCCTCTCAGGCCACAGCCCCCTGGGCACAGTGTGCTCCAGCCACAGCAGCTGTGCCTTAGCTGCCACATTCTTGGTTTCCTTGTGGCCTTGTTGAGGCTCATTGCCTCCCTCCCCCAGCGCTACTTGAAATTTTATTTCTTACATTTATTTATTGAGTGTATGAGTGTATGTGTGTGGACTTGGCACATCATGGTGCATTCATGAAGGTCAGAGGACAACTTCTGGGAGTCAGTTTTCTCTTGTCACCATGTGGGTCCCAGGGATCCGGTTCAGGCCGACAGGCTGGGCAGGAAGCACCCTTGCCAACTGAATCATCATGCTGAACAAAGGCGACTTTTAAAAAATGGCCAAATGATTTCTACAATATACCACATTTGATTTACCCAGTCGTGAGTGGATAAACAGTTAGGCTCTTCATCTGAAACTAAAAGTAATTGCAAGTAAGTAGTTAGCTGCCCACTTTTGATTCATGGACAGCCACTGCTCCAAACACACCCCATAAAATGCTGGAAGCCATGGCTCTAGCAGTGTACCCCAGACTGACTCCTCCTACAAGCAGATCATACTCCAGGGCCAAAACTCCCTTGCCTCACTATCGACTCCATCAGATTTAGAATCCAGTAGGAGACACATTTCTGGGCATGTTTGTGAACGCATTCTCAGCTTTAACCGAGAAGGGAGAACTGCTCAGTGTAGACATCACCACCCCCACCCCCACAGGCTGGCAGCCCAGAAAGAAGGAAAGGGGCAAAGGGGGACAGCCAGCTGGGTCCCAGCATCGTCTGTCCCTGCCCCCCCCAACTACAGAATCACAGCCAGCGTCTTCACATTCCATGTCTTCCCTGCTACAATGACTGTTGTCCCCTCAAACTGTGACCAAGTCAACTCTCCCTTCTACAGGTCACTTTTGTGTCCTGGCAGTGAGACACCTGTCCCCAGGGGGAGCCAGAGCCTCTGCTGCTCCTTTCTGTATGGACCTCAACCAAGCTTTCCCCATCCTAAGTGATCAGATGTGCTGCAGTGACAGTAACGTGAACTTCAAAAACAGAACGCTAGAGCGGCTTCCTCAGTACCCTGGCATCTTTACAAATTAGCCAGACTGTTGGCAGTCCCCCATCCAGATGCCACCTCATTACACACACCAACTGCACCCACCGCTGCCATCAACGTGATCCTTGGGTGGCTACCCGCATCTAAGTAGTTTCAAGGGTCTCTCATGGTGCCAACCCTTGACCTCAAGATGAAGTGTAAGGAAAATCCAGTTTCTATTCCACAAGGATGAACTGGCCACCACTGCTTTAGAATGATCTCAATATCCCTGGCCTTACATCCAGCATCCTTCTCTAGTACATGGAAATCCAGCACACCCCGGCTATGCAGACAGGGAAGAAAGGAAACCACAGAGGGAGGTAGCCTGTGTACTGGCAGGTTTTGTGTGTCAACTTGACACAGCTGGAGTTATCACAGAGAAAGGAGCTTCAGTTGAGGAAATGCCTCCATGAGATCCAGCTGTGGGGCATTTTCTCAACTAGTGATCAAGGGAGGAAAGGCCCCTTGTGGGTGGTGCCATCCCTGGGCTGGGTAGTCCTGGGTTCTATGAGATAGCAAGCTAAGCAAGCCAGGGGAAGCAAGCCAGTAAGTAACATCCCTCCATGGCCTCTGCATCAGCTCCTGCTTCCTGACCTGCTTGGGCTCCAGTCCTGACTTCCTTTGGTGATGAACAGCAGTGTGGAAGTGTAAGCTGAATAAACCCTTTCCTCCCCAACTTGCTCATTGGTCATGATGTTTGTGCAGGAATAGAAACCCTGACTAAGACAGCCTGGGACCAGTCACTGGGCTAGGGGAGGCCATAGCCTTGGCCTCTGCTCACCCCCTTATAACTACTGATCCTGACCAACTCAGGTCTTCCCCAGCGTCAGCTATGACGTTCTCGAATTTGGCGAAACTCCTTGGTCTCTGGCAAAGCAGAGCCACTAGACACCATGGCACACCAACTACAGCTTCGAGGTAATGCCACAGTAGACTTACATACCAGGCAGATTGTAGGGGTTATGTTACACAGGAGCAGTTAGCCAAACAATCCCATCCTGTACATCCCCAAAATAGTAAAAGCTTGAGACAACAATTTGGTGTTTCTAGAGAAGACGCACGTCAAATTGTAGAGACTTGTGCTCAGGGTTCTCAGTTTCCTCCTGTACCACATAACGGTGTTAATCCCCGAAGACTCGAACTAATCAATTATGGCAAATGGATGCTACCCATATTTCTGACTCTGGAAAGGTGAGATATGTACATGCGACTATGGACACTTTCTCAGGCTTTCTGGCTGCAACTGCTTTAGCAGGAGAGGCAACCAAAAACGTAATACCTCACTGCCTATGCTGGGTGTCCCAAGTCAGATTAAGACGGACAATGGAGCTGCCTGCTGGAGTCAGGCATGTGAGGTGTTCTGTTGACAACTCCATGTTCCTTGTGCCATGAGGATTCCTTACAATCCTCAAGGACAAGGGATTGTGGAACGGGCCCATGGAACTTTACAAAAATAGTTTTATAAAATAAAAAGGGGGAATTAGCCGGGTGGTGGTGGTGCACACTTTTAATCCCAGCACTCGGGAGGCAGAGGCAGGCGGATTTCTGAGTTTGAGGCCAGCCTGGTCTACAAAGTGAGTTCCGGGACAGCCAGGGCTATACAGAGAAACCCTGTCTTGAAAAACCAAAAAAAAAAAAAAAAAAAAAAAAAAAAAAAAAAAAGGGGGGGGGAATTATATCCCCATACGCCACAAATTTATTTAAATCATGTCCTTTTTATTTTTAAATTTGGGTGCCAAGGAACTCTCTGCTGAGTGTCCATGGCACCCTACAACCAGGCATACTTATGCCTAGGTGCATGTTAGCAATAGATAAAATCAGGACAGAACCTGGATTTTGAACAAATGTTAGTGCATGTGTTAAGGCTCCCAACCTTTTATTAACCGGTCATGTTAACATTACTTTTGTTTCTTCTACGGTATTTAACATAAGTTGTGTTGGTCGTACACTTTCTAATTGTATCAGTGTGTTGAAATCTGACATGTCTGCTATGGTGGTCTACCAACCAGCTTTTGTCTTATAACCTCTGAGTATTACGGGACCTTGGTATTCTGAAAAAAAGCTTGCAGATATTGGAAGAAGTGAGTCAGACTTTAAGCAGAAGCAAGACAATAGTGGGCTTCATTATTGCTGGTATACCAGCTTTGATTACATTAATAACTAGTAGCACTGCTTCAGCAATTGCTTTGACAAAAGACTTTAAGACAACTACTTTTGTTAATTGTTGGCATCAGGACCTCCCAAACCTATGACATCACATAGGCGACAGCACAACCTGTGACCTGCAGACTGGTTGCCAAGGCAACAAGCACCATATTCCCAACATCCACTTGGTTCACCTCCCACCTTTACCTGCATTACGTCATTTTCCATATAAATAAGGAGAACGCCCCTCTGTCACTCTCTCTCTCCTCCGCTCTTCTCTTTCTGCCACCACCTTCTCTCCTTTTCCCCAATAAAACCTCTTCCCGTGGAACTGCCTTGGCCTAGTGTGCTGTTGAGACTCGGCATGCTATTCTAACACATCATTAATCATTTAGCAAAAAAATGTTACTAATGCTCTGAGTATTTGAGATGATTTAGATAGGCGGTTGGAACAATGGATTGATGTTCGTTATTCAAACTGTTGGAGAGGAGAATCAGAGTCTCGGAGTAGGAAGCCGTCTCAACGGATCTGTGTCACTTCTAAAGTTTACAATGGCAGTCACTATAATTGGGAGAAAATTCAAAGACACTTGCAGGGTATTTGGCATAATTCTAACACCTCTCTGATTATTTTAACTTTGCATAATGAGATTATGAATTTAAAGAATGCTGCTCCACTGAGCTTTGGGGCTTCAGATAACTGTGGATAAAATTATTCTTGGCTTAAGGTCAAGCTTCAAGAATGGCTTATATATAGCCTGACCATGTTGGCCCTTCTTGTCCGGGAATACTTTTATTCCTGCTCATTGTGATAAAACTTGCCTTTAATAACATCAACATGTTGGCAGCCGAAAATACGTGGCTTGAAACTAAAACTGGATTCCCGACAGAGTCGTTAATTTAACAGGCTGGCAGTCAGAGGCTGATCCAGCACAGAGCCTTACCAACCTAAGACAGAAATAGGTTGCTTTTAAAAATGCGTATTCCAAGATGGGCAAGGAAGGCATGCTTGTCAGAACAACCTAAGACAGACAGCGGCTCATTATGAAATAAAAAGGGGGGAGATGTGGGGGCCACTTCTAGAAATTTGGCAAGAATTTGTCATCTGGTTCAGACAAGCTAGTAGGCCCAGGTAAGGACATTTACATTTGAGCTAATACAAAGCTCGAGGTAAGCCCAGCAGAGGGATGTGTGACATTCCTTTTATCTCGGTCCCCAGACCCAGTGACTAAGGGGCTTTATTGCTTTGTCTGATTACTACCTTGTTTGATCTCTTTGTTTATTGCCTGGTTTGACTACTTTGTCTTCCATAGATCAGACCGACTGACCCTATTCTCTGCAGGTACCTGGGATGGTATCAAAGCTGACTGGAGAGAAACAAACCCGCTTCAGCCTCAGCACTGGCTGGAGTCATGCTACAGGGTTGTCTGATTTTCTTTTCTTTCCATCCTCACTCCCTCCCTCGAGACACTGTTGTCTGACCGAGCTGGCTTGGTCATCCCTCCAAAGCAACTCTTATGCCAAGAGTATACACAGGGGCCAGTGGTCACTCTCAAGCCTAAAGCAGGGAAATGGAGGAGGAGAAGAAAAGGGAGAGAAGGCAGAAGAGAGGCAGGGAATGGAAAGGAGAGGCAGGGAGGGGGAGGAGAAGTGGGGGGTAGGAGGGTGTTGACAGGGAGGGGAGAAGAGAGGAGAGGAGGGCAGAAGAGAGTCATGGAGGGGGAGGAGGGGCAGGGAGAGGAGAAGAGAGGAGAGGAGGGGAGAAGAGAGGCAAGGAGGACGGGAGAGGAGAGACAGGTTCCTCCCACTTTCTTGGCAGAGCCCCAGACTGGAGAAACCTTTAAAAAGCAATTAAACCTTAAAAAAAAACATTAAAGACAAAAATCAATATAGAAGAAAGGGGAAGAAAAAGGAAGAGAGGGGAGGGTGGTGAGGAATTCAGTTCCTATTGAGAGTACACCTCCAATGACCAAAAGGCCTCCCCAAACTTGTCTCCCAAATGATACTATCTCCCAACAGCGCCACCCTCAAAGCCAAGGCCTAAACATGTGGGGTGTTGTGGGAACTTCTAAGTTAACACCTCAACCACAGCGTGACACACGTGACACACGGAGAGAGGCTCGCAATCTGTATTCCCTCCCTCCCTCCATGAGAGCTTCCTCCTGCCCTCAAGGATTCTCGGGTCTCTGCAACTTTACACACACACACACACACACACACACACACACACACACACACACACACACACACTTTTCCCTCCACCATTTCCTCGGCTCAGCACCACACTTCATTACCACATCTCTCTCTGCGTCCGTCCATCCGTCCGTCCGCACACCCGCTCAGTGGTTGGTTACCCTTAATTGGCCTCTCCCGTCAGCTGCTTTAGTAACACTTTCTTTAAAGTCACTGATGGGTGTAGGAGCCACCTACACATTGGTCTAACCTCCTCCACCCTTCCCCTTGTCTGCCCTCGAGGTATTGACCAGCCCCTCCCTCCTGATCCTCTCTCTGCCTCGTTCCTCCTCTGCCTCAGCCTGGCATCACTAGTGTTCCTGTCTTGGTTAGGAGATGCTGGAGGCAGAGTCATTTACAAGGACTCCCGCCTTATCGCCTGTCAGTCAGCACTGGCTGCAGAGAACTGTGTGGGTGCATTTGTTCCAAAACAAGACATCGACAGCGTGCACCCAGACTCTTTCCTTTCGGTAAGAGATCAAGAGCTTCTCTTTGCTCTTCTGAGTGACCCTGGAACATACTCTGGTTTTGTGACACTTAGAAAGCCTTGGGGCACAGGAGGAAAAAGAATAAGGCTTCAAGCCTCAGCCCTGGTGTGATGCTGACGTGGTTCAGGGTGTCATCAGAAAGCTTGGAGGGATGGAGGGTTACCAAGCTTCCTTGATGTTCGTAGAAGTCACTGTTGCTTTCACGTTTAATTAAGTAACCTTTGATACTGTGTGGTTATAGCGTGCTAACCACAGGTCGCTCTGTCTACACTACTTTCACCACTGATACAAGTGTCTTCTCACATCAACCACACAGCAGCACCTTGCTACGAGCCAGGTGGGTATTCTCCCGAGGGGGTTGTACACATTACAGGCTGACTCCAGGCTTGCCCTGGGCTGAGTGGAGTGTGGGTTAGCCCACAGATGTGACACTTATCCCTTCTAGGTATCCATGAGTTCTAACTAAGTAAACCTCACCAGAACCTCTCCTGGCAGAGACAGTGGCCCACACTGTGTTCTGGAGAATACTCTGGGCCACCCCAAACTATGACCCCCGCCTTCCTTTACATCTGCTTTTTCCCTAGCTTAATGGATCTGCTTTTGGAGGGCAGGCCTTCTCCAGAGGGGTTCCTGGGGTCCAGTCTGGTCACCTTCATCAATTGTCCAGGAAGCAGGCTACTTCGGGGCGGGGGGGGGGGGATTGTTCTAGAATCTAGTCCTCTAGATTATAAGGAAACTCACCTCTCCTATCCAAAAAAGGATTCCAGATCTGCCCCGTCTTCAGAGTATAGCCTCTCCAAACGACACTGCAAACCAGACCAAGTTCCTTTCGAAAGCCCTTTCTGGGTCTGGAATGTTCTTCAGGACGTCTCTCTTTGACCTGAGCGCACCACCAGATTTTTGGCTACCTACTTAACCTCCTCCTAGTTTAGGAGTCGTCTGTTCAGCTCCCTCCCTCTGCCTCCTGGCCAGGGCTCTACAGCAGTCTTTGCCAGGGTTCCCACGCCATTCTTTCCATGCAGGATTGTGGAGTTGATCCTTAATTACTCTGACAAGCAACTCCTCTAGTGCCACATGTCACCCCCTATAGGGGCCCCTCCCTTCCAGGAGACAGGACTCTTCTGGGCCCTGTGACTCACGCACCACACACCTCTGCAGTGTCACTACAAGTCCAAAGGAAACTAGCCAGTGACATTAACTGGCAGTGAAAACCACCTGCTCTAGAGCCTCCATCCACTCAATTCCAACCCAGCCCATATGGTATCCATACATCCGTGTGGACGGGCATACATGCATGGTATGTAAAACCAATAAAGTCTTAGGACTATCTCAAAGAGCAAAGTGGACGGCCTTCCTGGAATTCAACACCCAAACTGACCTCTGACCTCGACATGCACATGCAATCACATGCATTCGCACCCACAGAAACATGCACCCACAGGAGCACATATACGTGAGGTGGGACCGTAACGGCTCAGGATAAATGGGGGAGGAGTTGAGGAGAGCTTCAACCCTAGATACCTTATGAGGACAGCACGCGTTGGCTCCCACCATCAACTCTAGTAAGAATTTACTACCCTCCCAGTTATCAAGCTTCACGCCTTGTTTGATCCTATACGGTTGTTTTCCCTGCATCCCCTAACCCCTGAGTTTTGGATGAAGTATCTTCCAACACCCCTCTTCTGGTTAATTGTATATGGTCACACCAACCTTGCCTGAGAGACCCTGGCCACCTCCCCAAGGGCCTTTCCCCTCCCCCAGTAAACGGCACTAGTTCTCCAAAGCTGTTTTCCGGTTGGTTTGTGTGTTCTTTACCTGAGCACTCGCTGCCAACCAAGGCCCTGCGTTGCATCCACCAACCCCAGCTAATGAAGCTCACCTCCCTCCAGAACAGCCCTGTGCATGATGCGCCGGCTACTCTGAAGGGGAAGAGCAGATATGGAATGGCACACACACACACACACACACACACACAAGTAAATAAATGGCATTCTTCCTTGTCTATGGAGGGTAACTTCCAAACCCAGATTGAATACCTAAAACCATGGATGGTACCAAGCTATGTAATATACTTTCATAGCCTATATGCAAATACTTACATGTATACAGATAAAAATACATATCTAACATACTTATATAGTATTAGGCACATTGGGACTAAGAACAGTAACTATGGTAAAACAGTACAATTATAACAATATATTAGACTGTTCTTTTAGAGTCATCTTTTGCTCTCAAAATGTCCTGTTGGATTGTGCCTGCTCCCCTGGTGATGTAACGCGATGCAATGTCTAAGAGGGGAGATGAGGTAAGGTGAATGATGCAGTGTGGTGATATCATAGCTAGGGTTTTACTGCTGTGGACAGACACCATGACCAAGGCAACTCTTACAAGGATAACATTTAATTGGGGCTGGCTTACAGGTTCAGAGGTTCAGTCGAGGATCATCAAGGCAGGAGCAGGGCAGCATCCAGCAGGCATGGTGCAAGGAAAGCTAAGAGATCCACCTCAGCTAGCAGAAGACCGACTTCCAGGCAGCTAGGACAAGGGTATTGAGGCCAACACCCACAGTGACACACCTACTCCAACAAGGCCACACCTCCTAACAGTGCCACTCCCTGGGCCAAGCATATACAAACCATCACAGTTACTACCTCAGGGTTCCCTGACACAGGGCTGTATGACCCATACCGCAACAACCAATTGAGTGACCAACAAGGAAGTGGAGTACGCAGTGTGGATAAAGGGACAAAACACTGAAGCCAGGAAGCTGCTATCTTGCTCACAGACCTGTGAGGCTTCATCAAGAACTGCCTCAAATCCTTCTGGGCCTTAGCTCTCCGGGCCAGAAGAGAGCTCTAACCCTTCTATACCATTTAGATTTTCTGTTGTTTTTATTTTATTTTATTTTATTTTATTTTATTTTATTTTATTTTATTTCCTTTCAGTTCTGGAGATGGAACCCAGGGCCCACTGGGTAGATTCTCTGCCACTGAACTACACTCCCTGGACTTCCCTTTCTAGTTAAGCCAGGATGTTAGTAAGTTAACAAGGACAAAGTCAGTGCCTGTCCCAGGATGCATATCCTTACCAGGTCATGGCCTGTAGAGATGAGATAGAGAAGGTGGCATAGTGGCCAGCCAGGGCTGCTATTTGGGTACGAAATGCCCACTTGGAAATGAAACACAGACCCAAAAAGGAGTGCTGAGAACGGCCCCCTCTGCACCAGTCAGTCTGTGCTACCCCTGCTTGGGAGGATTAAGGGTCTCAAAGATGTCTGTGATCTAACGGCCAACATGGGAATATTAGCTAGCTTCCTGTGCTAGAAGGACCTGGCTGAGACAAAGAGAGGAATGGTGGGGTTCACTGGAGCCTTCGACAGTGCGTTCCCAATGACCTAACTTCCTCCCATTGGGCCCTATGTCTTAAATGAAGTTTCCACCACATACAGGCAGTAACACAGGCTGGGACCAACCTCTGGGACATGGGCCTTGGTGGCTGGGCACAAGTTTCCCTGTATGTGGAAGGGGAGAGGGGTTCAGAGAGTGAGAGGGTGAGAGAGAGATCGAAAGCTGGATGGAACAAGCAAGAAGGAGAGGGAAGGAGCCAAACAACTGGAAAATCTGTGCTGCTGCTGACTTAAGAAGGGCCCACCAACGGGAAGGCTAGAAAAAGCAACAAAGTGAATCTCTTTTCCCCTGGAGCCTCCCCCAACGCCATAGCTATATCAACCCTTTTGGGATTCCTGCTATTTTTATCTTGAAACACTAAGTCTGTGGCATGTTAGAGCAGCAATATGGAACCCACCTTGACCTCGGGACAAAAGCCCAGGCAGGCCTCACAGAAGGCACCGCTGAGGAACATGGCTCGCCCGTCTCTGAACTGGGGGCTCCTAGGATGGATCCCTGCCATGCTGGGGGCATCCCAGATGGGAGGGACGAAGCCCCCATAGGGGTTCAAAAGTTCCCAAAGACCTGTGGAAAGTGCTCACATTCTTAGAAAAGCCTCGGGGTCATATTAAAACAGAAAGTCTTTTTACTTGAGGCCTTTTTATTTACACCCTCCTCAGTGTGGTAACCCACTCTGCCTCAAGAGATGCCAACTGGCAGCTCCCAAGGGGTTAGAGCAGGAAGCAAGTTAGACTCACTTCCCCCAGTGCGTTTTTGTTGCGGCTACACGAGCAGCTAAGGCCCCGTTCCTAGACAAGCTACATGCAATGAGACAGAGGCTGAGACTGGAAAAAAACAAACAAACCCAAACTGTCCTTTCTCAGCAACTCTGCTCTGTGGGCCTTGTCACAGGTCAAAGCTCAAGTCTTGTTCAAAACATACTCATGTGCACTTATCACACAAGTGTAAGCACACATGCAAGTGCACACAGATGCACGCTGGAGAGGGACTCTCCTCCCACAAGTGCGAGAAGCACCGTAAACAAGATTTATTCGAGCTTCAGGTAAATCCTTTCCAAACACAGAGAGAAACAGTAACCAAATAAAAATATATTTTTCAAGGGAAAAGATTCCTGTTTGTTTGTTTTTGTTTGTTTTAACAGAGTCAATTCATTTATTTTTCTCGTATAAAAACTCTTATGTTTTAGGCACAGCTGGAACCTGGGTCCTCTGAACAGAGACTCTGCTGTGGGTTTTCACAAGATGATGAGTGAACTCCTGATAAGGAGACTTGGTGAAGACAGTCTCTTTCCAGAGGTCAGGGGTCAAGTAGCTGTAAGTCTTGGAGAAGGCATCAAAGTTGGCCTTGGCAAAGTTGCCCAGCGTGGCAGTGCAGCCCCTGGCTGAAGTGTAGCAGTCATCTATACTGGCCATCATCAGGAGCTTCTTGGGCACAGAAGCAGAGACAATGCCAGTGCCTCTGGGGGCAGGGATGAGACGCACCAACACAGAGCCACAGCAGCCTGTCACCTTGCATGGAACAGTGTGGGCCTTGCCAATCTTGTGTCCCCAGCAGCCTCTCCGCACAGGGACGATGGAAAGCTTGGCCAAGATGATGGCCCCTCGGATGGCAGTGGCAACCTCCTTGGAGCACTTAACACCAAGACCAACGTGACCATTGTAGTCCCCAATAGCGACGAATGCTTTGAACCTGGTCCGCTGGCCAGCCCGAGTCTGCTTCTGCACTGGCATGATTTTCAGAACCTCATCCTTTAGGGATGCACCGAGGAAGAAGTCAATGATCTCAGACTCCTTAATGGGCAAGGAGAACAGGTAGATCTCCTCCAAGGCCTTGATATTCATGTCCTAACCAGGAGGCCCAGCTTGGTGATGGGGATCCATTCCTTATCTTCAGCTTTACCTCCACGAGCTCCGCGGCCTCGACCATGGCCACAGCCTCAACCACGACTGCGGCTCCTAAGACCACTGCCAAATCCTCCACAGAAGCCTCTGTGGCCTCCTAATCCTGGGCCCCCGGGTCCTCAGGGCCCTCCCACTGCACTGGCGTCGTCGCCATTTGGTGTTTTCCCGAGGAAGAAGAAGCAGCTGTTTGTTTGTTTTTCAAGACAGGGTTTTTTCTGTGTAGCCTTGGCTGACCCGAAGTCACTCCGTAGTCCAGACTGGCTTTGAACTCAGAGATCCGCCCGATTAAAATCGTGCACCACCACCAACTGGCACTTACTACAGTTTTTAACATTCGTGGGGGAGAGTGCAAGTGTAACTTCTCACTATCATAAAAATATCAGTCAGGTTTCCCTCTCCCTCATTTGGGGAAATCACAGAGATCAATATATCTCAAACAAAGTGGCCATTAGGGTGGCTTGCTCTGGAAAGCCAGCTTAATATCAAATATATAGTCTTGTTTTGTTTTGTTTTTTTGTTTTTTGAGACAGGGTTTCTCTGTGTAGCCCTAGCTGTCCTGGAACTCACTCTGTAGACCAGGCTGGACTCAAACTCAGAAACCCACCTGCCTCTGCCTCCCAAGTGCTGGGATTAAAGGTGTGCACCACCACGGCCCAGCTTCTAGGAGGTGTTGCCAGATGAGGACCGGGAGAGATTTTTGGTGTGTTTTGGGGACAATGGCGACATGCTGTTTAAAGTCACTCCTGTGCAGGATGAAGCTGGCACAAACCTAAAAAGATGGATGCTTGCTGTATGCAAGGGGTGCTCGCGATCTAAATTTTCTTGAGGCACAAGGTATTCATAAGACTAAAAATGGTCCCACAGACAGCAAGGTTCTGGACAGTCCAAAAACAAGACCCATGATCACTGCCTTCTGTCTCGGGTTTGTGTGAGGCTCAGTGGAGTAATCACACATCATAAGACTGAACGTAGAGGACCACTGGTCAGTGGACGTAACTTCAGGTCTGCTGATAGCACCGCAGTGAGTCACACATGTCCCTCTGGTGCCTCGAAGCTCATCCTGTGACTTACAGCCATCACCCCAGCACCAAGCGCTGCATCTAAAACAGCTCTGATTTGCTCAACTGACAGGATTTTCCTAGAAACTTACAGGATCCCAGAGAGTAAATGTTACATCACATACCACACACACACACACACACACACACACACACACACACACACACTGATCTTAATCTTTCTAGAAAAAAAGACTAATGGAAGGTTCTCAGAATTAACAAAACACAGGAGATTTCCGCTCCTGCTGCTCCCCTTGTCCCTGCTGAGATACAGTGAAACTCTCTGAGATCCTGAGCCAAAAGAAATGTTCCCGTAAGGAAGTGAGAACTGCAAAAGTCACTACCATTTGTGGAAAGGCTGAGCCTGAGCCTGGGTGCCCAGCAACAACCCCAAAACTTCACTCAGGGACCATCAGGCTCCTACTTAGGGTTAACTCAAACAGGGGGCTCAGTTTGTGCCCACAGAGGGCAAACACCCAGAGAAGTCAGTGAGCTTCCCCAACCCCCAACCTCCCCACCCCGCTATGGAGGTGTTACCCCCTATAGAAAGCAGTAATTGAGAAGTGACCCCAAGTAAAGAAAGAGGGTAGTGAGGGAGGGCCCCAGGTCTCAGGAGGCAGGAGCCCAGAGGAGAGATTAAGCTTAGATTTTAGACTATAGGCATGAGAACGAGGGACCAGGAGAGGAGGGGCAAGGGGTTAAATCCACAGCAGCAAAAGAAGCAGAGGTGGGGGCACAGGTGGCCTCTGAGAAGCACAGCTGCAGGGACTCATGGGTAGTGACAGCAAGGAGAGAGCTACTGGGAACAGGGCTGGTTACAGGAGAAGGAACAACAGCAGCCAAAGTTGGTTAGATATGAACTGAAGTAGGCTTTGAAATCAAGCAAGACTGAGCTATGGGAAAATTTCCCTCATGCTAGCAGCCTGTGTTTGGGAGGTTGCCGGTCCCTCCCCCCAAGCAGATGGATGAAAATGTCAGAGAGAAGCTAGTACACCCGCCCAGCAGCAGCTATCGACCACGTGATCTGAGGCAAACTCAGCCTGAATGTGAGCAAAGGGGCAGAAGCATCATGCAGTCAGCATATGTGCACATGCGTGCATGCAATAAGCGATTGTAAGTATTTAAACTGATACAATTATAGGAGTTAACCACAGTCTATGTGGCATCGTCTTTTTGATGTCTGGGGATGAAGAACTCAGGCAGGAAATTGGGAGAAGATGAACCGGAAGTAAGGAATCGTGGACCAGTTAGCCCCTAAGACTAACTAGAATTCGGACCTCACTGGTCTCTCCATCACCAGGCCTCCAATTTGAATATTCATTACCAATTTGAATATTCATGCAGGTGTCCCGCAGGTAAGCTGGCACCCTTTGCCACAGAGCAAAACAAAGCACACCTGGCACAGAAGACAATGCAGCTATAGTGGAATATCCAGTAGGGGCTCATTCCTGCCATCCAGGAAGTAAGCCATACCCTGTGAGCAGTGACAAGGGTTTACTTACAACCCGACCTTCTGAGTATAAAAATTACAGAGCCGGGCGTGGTGGCACACACTCGGGAGGCAGAGGCAGGCGGATTTCTGAGTTCGAGGCCAGCCTGGTCTACAGAGTGAGTTCCAGGACAGCCAGGGCTACACAGAGAAACCCTGTCTCGGAAAAAAAAAAAAAAAAAATTACAGCCATGTGCTCCCTTCAACCCGATGAGCCCTGTGTACAAGCTCCTGTTCCCACCCGTTCTGACTCAGGGAATCTAGGAAGAATAGTCCCAACTCAGCAAAGCTGATACAATACAAATCCACTCCTGGGCAGAGTTCCAGCTCTGATGGGTCCCAGATCTGTGCAAAGGAGTCAGAACCTTTAGGCCCTTGAGCACTGAGGGACCCAACATTTCCGGACTCATCACTAGCTTCTCTCTGACATTTTCATCCACCTACTTTGGGGGGAGGGGGGACTGGCATCCTTCTAAACGCAGGCTATTAGCATGAGGTAAATTTTTCACATCAACAGTCTGGAAGGCAATGACTTCCAGAAAAGGGTGGGGTGGACTCAGGTTTTGTAAAGCCAAAGTTAATATAATATTTATGAACTCTCTTTATATAAAACAATACACAATAAAGAATATAACTGTAAAATATAGATTATAATATTTGATACAATAATATTATATGTTAGGCACAACAGTAAGCATTAATTTAGAATGAGAAAATAAATAACAGGTTACCATTTCAGGTCTGCCAAATACGCTAGTGTCACTAAAATCTAGAAAAAAAAAAAAAGGAAAGTATAGAAAATAAGGAAGCAAAATCCAGAAAAGTAAGGAAACGTTCCCACTGCCCACCGTGCTTTATAATTCCCTCCACTGCTTCTTCACAGTGTTGTCCTTGCCTTTGTGGCAACCTTGTGTAGAATCACTTAGAAACGGGAAGGTCCTTTGGTCCCTTCAGCGCCATAGTTTATCAAAATTTGCTCTCTAAATTATGAATTAGAAAAGTTGCTTTTGACTTCATGATTAGTTGAGCTTTGTATGCATGAAGTAAAGTGCCAAGTGTTGGTCTCGATATGTGTAAATGCAGTCGCATGTATGTACATTTATACATACAAATAAACTTAGTCTTTCCTCTAGCGTTAGTCAAAATTTGTTACCTGTGTGTGTATGTGTGTATGTGTGTGTATGTATTTGTGTATGTGAGTGTGTTTATTTTACAGTATGTGTATCTGTCTCTGAGTATGTGCATTGTAAGTGCAGCTACCCAGAGCCCAAAAGAGGGACCTGGATCTCTGGGGCTGAAGTTGTAGGAGGGTGTGGCTACCTGATATGGGTGCTGAGAACAGCTTGGGTTCTTTGCAGAACAGCCTGTGCTCTTATCAATGAGCCAACTCTCCAGTCCCTAAAATTTAGCTTTTATTAATAATTGTTGGCTTACAGAAGCTGGAAAGAGCCTATGTCACGTACTTTGGTTAAGTCAGTTTGACATAGCGAAAGCTGGGAAACTGACCGATGAAGCAATGGGTTTCAAAGGGAACTCTCTTCCTGAAGTCTGACATTCTTCTCCCCAAAATTTTAAAAATCATAATATTAATCCTCCACTCACCGTTAGTCTAATCTATAGACTCACGTGCACTCTATTAAGCATTACCTTATAGTAAATGCCTTTTAAGATTGTATTCTAACATAGCTAAAGCCTTTTCCCAGTATTCTTAGATTCCAGATAGCAGCAAGGAGTTTAACCTATTCAATAACCAATTAAGTACTAGTCATTATTTCACCTATCTACAGAAAGAGACTGGAATTCTCACTGAGATAGAAATTCTTATTACAGACTATATTCCGTGCCAACAGCAAATTAAGTTACTATACTGAAAAATGGGAATTCTCCAGACATAGATAAGAATTAACAAGGCCTAAGTCCTTGACACTACTTTATTCCTGAAGCCAGGCAAGGGTTAAAACTCCTCTAGCCCAATTAACTCTAAAGTGCGAAACTCAGCAGGTGCTAATCTCTAAGATAAACATAGTCCTTTTGTAGTCACTCCTCTTACAGCTGGAGGGATGCTGATCCCTAGCGTAAACTTTGCAGTCACTCCCTTTGCACCTGGGAAACTTCAATGTACCGTATCTGTTATGTTTTACAATTTATGATATTCGCTGTAATATAATTAGTGTAAGCTCAACCAGAGGAATACATTCAGATTCAACACCTCTCTTGTGTGCTGGATTCTGTCTGTCGTCATCTGACTCTTTGCCTATCTGCTCGAGAGACTCATTCTTACACAGGCACAGAAAAAGAAGGTCTGCGGCAAGCCTAAATATCCCTCAACAGAGGAATGGATACAGAAAATGTGGTACATTTACACAATGGAGTACTACTCAGCTATTAAAAAGAATGAATTTATGAAATTCCTAGCCAAATGGATGGACCTGGAGGGCATCATCCTGAGTGAGGTAACCCAATCACAAAAGAACTCACATGATATGTACTCACTGATAAGGGGATATTAGCCCAGAAACTTAGGATATCCAAGATATAAGATACAATTTGCTAAACACATGAAACTCAAGAAGAACCAAGACCAAAGTGTGGACACTTTGCCCCTTCTTAGAATTGGGAACAAAACACCCATGGAAGGAGTTACAGAGACAAAGTTTGGAGCTGAGACGAAAGGATGGACCATCTAGAGACTGCTGCACCCGGGGATCCATCCCATAATTAGCCTCCAAATGTAGACACCATTGCATATGCCAGCAATATTTTGCTGAAAGGACCCTGATATAGCTGTCTCTCGTGAGGCTATGCTGGTGCCTGACAAACACAGAAGTGGATGCTCACAGTCAGCTATTGGATGGAACACAGGGCCCCCAATGGAGGAGCTAGAGAAAGTATCCAAAGAGCTAAAGGGGTCTGCAACTCTATAGGTGGAACAACAATATGAACTAACCAGTACCCCCAGAGCTTGTGATTCTAGCTGCATATGTAGCAGAAGATGGCCTAGTTGGCCATCATTGGGAAGAGAGGCCCCTTGGTCTTGCAAACTTTATATGCCCCAATACAGGGGAACCCCAGGGCCAAGATGTGGGAGTGGGTGGGTAGGAGAGCGGGGGTGGGGGTGGGGGGAGGGTATGGGGGACTTTTGGGATAGCATTTGAAATGTAAATGAAGAAAATATCTAATAAAAAATTGGAAAAAATAATTGTTGGCTTACAATGTTCATTTGGGGCTGGAGAGATGGCTTAGCAGTTAAGAGCACTGACTGCTCTTCGAAGGTCCTGAATTCAAATCCCAGCAACCACATGGTGGCTCACAACCATCCATAATGAGATCTGATATCCTCTTCTGGGGTGTCTGAAGACAGCTACAGTGTACTTACATATAATAAATAAATCTTTAAAAGAGAGGGAAAAAAAAGAAAGAAACTTTGTTTGTTTTCACTTCACAACTACTGTTGCTCTACCTAAGCTATAAAACATGGCATTTCTCAAGACTCTCATAGCTACCCGACACTTCCCTATGTGAGAAGTGTGTCAGATAGAAACTTCCAGAGGAAAGACACAGAAGCCTTCTCAAAGTGGCTAAAATCTCCTACTCTGCAGAGCTCCAGGGACTGGAGACTGGCTCAGCAGTTAAGATGGCCTGATGCTCTTGCAAAGGCCCAGGATTCCAGCACCTCACAGCCATATGTAACTTCACTTCCTGGGAGGTGATAACCTCCACAGGGCCCTGCACACACATACACACACACACACACACACACATATAAATATTTTTGAAAGCATTGTGATTGTGTGCATGCAGTGCTGGGACCAGTCTTTGCTCTCATGGTTTTGGAAGATGCAAATAAAGCACCCTAAGGTTTAATCTTTTGCTGTGTCCACAATAAGCCTACCTCCAAAGGGGAGAAACAATGGGGAGGTAAGAGAGAGAGAACACAGAAATGGTGGCACACTGGCACAATCAAAGCAGGTGCTCAGAGGGACAGACAGAGCCAGGAGTGCTATACACACAGGAAATGCCAGACCCGAGTTCCTGTTATCTTCTGCTGCCAGCTGCCAGATCTCAACAGATGGCCCAGCTATCAACGACATCAGGGTTTCTCTAGGCAGGAAGGGCAAGAGAGTGGATGCCAGCACCTAGCTGGCCTTGCCCTGGCAAAGTTGCCTTGGAGAAAGGAGAGAAACGCTTGTCTTTGGGGGGTTGTATGCTTGAGACATGGGGGACAGAGCCAAGGAATATGCCCTTAGCACTGTGCTGAGGGAGGGAGATTCTAGAGAGGGGTGTGGTAGGGAGTTGGGTGGGGCAGTAGTAGCACTTCCTTTAAAGGCTTACCATTTGGGGTCAAGACCACAGGCTGAAGAGCTTAGTGGTCACAGGTCCTTCATGGATTTAGCTGAGTCCTTTTCCTTACCCTGTCTCATAAAAATAAAACATGCCGGGGGCAGGGCACGGGGCGCTCAGAGGGGTATACTTATAATCCACAGCCTGTGTGGTTAGGTTTTCCCTCCTCTGCCGTTTTCAACACGTCCTGTTGAAAAGGATCCCCACAGCCCTCCTCTTCTCCTTGGCATGTAAGTACATTTCTGTGTCTTGAAATTCTCAAGGCAAAGTTCAAATTTTTGCTAGATAATTTCATCACGTATTTTTATAACAGGCCAACTTCTGGAGCCACAGGCACAAGGGAAGGGTTTGGGGGCCCACGACTAACCCCTGAGAGGTAGAGATGTGAGGATCTGAAGTTCAAGGCCAGCTTCAACTACAGTTTAAAGTCGACTCTAGCTTCCTAAGACGGAGGCCTCGGCGGTTAGGAGCAATAGCTGCGGTTTCCCCATGACCCCTTTCTTTGACTCTTGTCTCCCTCTAACCATTCCTTTCGTTGCCCCTTTTTTTGTGGCCGAGGTGTGAACGTCTCTGCCAACAGGCTGGCCACTGGGGAAGGCTCAGGCTGGGAGCCTATCCCTACCCTGCTCTGGGGTCACTTCCTTGTAGCTTCACAGCCACAGGGGGCCAAACCCACAGACTATTAAGCAACCAGTGAAGTTCCTCTAGCTTTTCTTCCTCTGTGACACCACGGCCTAGAGGGTCCTCTCTGCTATACCCTTAAGTAGCCCTGTGCTTAAAAGGGTTCAAAGCTTAGCACGATCTTTCCGGCCGGTCATTAAAGAGAACAGAATTCAAAATAAATGGGTACTTAAATCGTGCATGGCGGGAGTCCGAGGTGGGGTGGGGTAGGGTGGGGATGGGTGTCCACGGGTCTCTCCAGAAGGATGGTACTAGAGATCTCTGGCCACGCATTGGAGGTCGGCTCGGCGAGGTGTGGCCGGGGTCACCGGGGCTGTGTGCTGGGCTGCGGGGGCCGCGGTTCCCGGGAACACCGGGGAAAGTCCCACGGGCCGGGCGGGGGCGGGGCCGGGCGCGGTGGGGGCGGGGCGGGACGCAGGCGGGGCGAGGCGGCTCTGCGGCTAGGCTGGGAAGAGGCGGGCGCTCCGCTCGCCATGGCCGCTGCGGTGCGAGTCTGAGCGGCGTCCACTCCGCGGTCCCGGGCCGCCCGGGCCATGCGGCCTCTGCCACTGTGGCTGCCGTCGCTGCTGCTCTGTGGACTCGGTGCCGCGGCGTCCTCGCCAGGTAAGCGCGACCCAGGAGACTTCCCCCCCAACCCCCGACTCCTCGGGCTCTCCCGAGTGTCGCGTCCGCGCGTGGTTGGCTCCGAGAGCTTGCACCCGGCGCAGGGTGGGGTTCTGCAGTCGTTCCCGATCTGCGGGTGACCGCGATCGGACGGGGGACCGACCAGGAGGAATCTGCAAGAGGGAGCTGCAGTGAGTGTGGCGTGGACCGCGGGGAATTCCAGGCCTGGAGGTGGAGAGCCCAGTTCGTCTTTGGCTCCTTGGTGCCAGGGAGATCAGCTGAAGGGCAGGACCAGTATTTGTCTGGGCAGCCTATAAAATCCTCGTACTCAGTTCCTCAGGATCTTATAGATGGGGAGCAGAAATGCCTGTGTCCCCTCCAGTGTATGGGGACAGAAGGTCAGCTGAGGCACACTTTTAATCACAGCTCTACCCTACTCCGCCCACACAGCCCTTTACCGGGGGTTCAACTTCCCACTTTTGTCACCAACCTGACTGTATTTATGAGCCAGTCATCAAAACCAACAAAAGAAAGACATCACTGACCAACAACATTCTTCCTACGTGATTATATTTTGCTGGGTTCTTTCCCGTGCAGAGATCATATCAAAGCTTGGATATCTGGAGTCTACGGTGGGAGTGGGGTGCACTCTTGTGAAAACACAGAACTCAGGATGAGAAAAAAAGGGTCCTGAAGTTTCTGGACGGGCGGGCCAGCTTGGGTTACACAGTGGGTCTTGCTGTTGTTGTTTTTTTTTGTTTGTTTGTTTTTTTAAAGTTTGGCCATTAGTTAAATAAGCCTACGAAATGGGACGTTCCCTCCCATTGGAAGTGGTGCTGAGGAGTTAGTTTGTCCTCTGTCAGCATCCCTGCAAAGGCCCTTAAGTTCCCTTTCTCCTGAAGGGCAGAGGTGCACAGGAGGATGTATGGGTTACGCAGTTAACTTGTTCTCCTGGAGTCAGACAAATACTTTAAACCCTGACTCTGATGTTCCCCATTTTGCCTTGAGCAATCTGTGTCTGCCACACCCACACACACACACAGGTCTCCTTTGGAGGAGAGCCTGCGATTGTCTGAGATGTCTGTGAACTATGTGTTCAGAAGTTGATAGACACATTTAGAAACTTTACAACAGACATTTTTCTAATGATTAACTTTTATTATGCTCCAGAAAGGTCGTGGTCTGTGGCTCATTAACAACAAATTGGATCCTTAAATATTTTGAAAATGGTAGCCTTTTGTAAATGTCTTAGACTCTCATGCCACTCTTAACGCGAAATTTTCACACTTTTTTTTTTTTTAAAGAAAAGCCTTACTAGGATATGTTTAAAAGAAACCCTTTTAGTCACAGTGCAGAGTGAAAATATTGACATTGTTCTTGCGGCCAACAGGTAATGAGAAGATTCCCATAACTGTTCCATAGGTTATGAATATCCCTCAGGAATCATAAAATTGCTTTTAACAACATATGCATGTTTTGCCTGCATGTCTATGTATGTCTATGCACCACTTGAGTTCCTGGTGCCTACGGAAGCCAAAAGAGGCCATCAGATCTCCCAGAACTGGAGCTATAAATAGTTGTGAGCTGCCCTGCTGGGGCTAGAACTCTAATAGAGTAGCAAGTGCCCTAACCACTGGGCCATCTCACAGCCCCCGGAAACAAGGCTCCAGGGAGTCAAGGCTAGCACATCAATACTGTACCCCAAACAGGCTGGAGTTACTCTCTGTTGCTTTGTTATGTGGCAGCCATTTGCTGTAGATCAGAAAAATAAAACAAAACAAGAAAAAATAATTGATAGCATGAGACTCTTTAGTTATTCAGTTTCCTGCACAGAAGGATCAAGGCTTCTGCTTGTAGCCATGGCTGCTGATTGTACTGTGGAGTAGCCGTGTGTGAGTGTGTACGTGTATGTGTGTGTCTGTGTGCATGTGTGTCTCTCTGTATGTAACTCTATGTGTATGGGTGTCTCTATGTGTCTGTGTGTGTATGTGTGTGCATGTGTGTCTCTGTGTGTAACTCTGTGTGTCTCTATGTATCTGTGTATGTGTGTCTGTGTGTGTATGTGTGTATGTGTGTCTCTGTGTGTGTGTAACTGTGTGTGTGTGTCTATGTGTCTGTGAGTGTATATGTGTGTGTGTCTCTGTGTGTAACTCTGTGTGTGTGTCTGTGTGTGTGTGTCTATGTATCTGTGTATTTGTGTCTTTGTGTGTATGTGTGCATGTGTGTCTCTGTGTGTGTGTAACTGTGTGTGTGTCTATGTGTCTGTGAGTGTATATGTGTGTGTGTGTCTGTGTGTAACTCTGTGTGTGTGTCTCTATGTGTCTGTGTGTGTCTGTGTGTCTGTGTGTATAACTCTGTGTGTATGTGTGTGTCTGTGTCTGTGTGTGTGTCTATGTATCTGTGTATGTGTGTATGTGTGTGTTTGAAGGAATGTCCAAACCAATGGGTGTTAGGGAATTTCCTATTTGGCTGTTGTCTCTTCAAGTGGAACTGTCTTGTAATTGGATAGGTGATAATCCTAGCTCCCTTTTATTGAGACAAGCTGATAAGGGCTGTGTGTATATTCTCTCTCTCTCTCTCTCTCTCTCTCTCTCTCTCTCTCTCTCTCTCCCCCCCCCCGTTTCTCTCTCTCTTTTGTTTTTTGTTTTTGTTTTTGTTTTTTTGAGACAGGGTTTCTCTGTATATCCCTGGCTGTCATGGAACTCACTTTGTAGATCAGGCTGGCCTCGAACTCAGAAATCTGCCTGCCTCTATTTTCTCTCTTTTAATCTTCATATTTTACTGCCAGGAAGAGACAAATGATCTAGGGAGAAAAAAACCCACTTGCTGTGGGGATTTACTAAAAAGAATCACTTCCTGGTTCTGACTGAAGGGTGAGGACTGTTTATTTCCCTGTCACTTTTAAGTTGCTGGAGGTGAGGTCATTGGTGTCAGGTATGATTCATGTGAGGCTGACCATAGAGAGAGGCTAGAGAGAGGCTAGAACCAGGGAGTGGGTATAGCCTTCAAAGACCTGCGTCCGCCGATCTGTTCCTTCATGCAGGCCCTGCACTTACAGGCTCCACAGCCCTCAAAATAGCCTCACAGGCTGGAGACCCGGTATTCAAAGCCTGTGGGGGACCTGTCAGCCCCTAACAATAATGAGACTCCCACCAGGCCGCAGTATTTGCTGTCGGGTAAAGGGCCTCACTTATCTGGAATCCTGCCTTGAGCCACAGGATCCCGCAAGCCCCCACCTGGGCCTCGGTTCCCTCATAAAGGACAGAACTCCTTCCCATAGAGCTGTGAGAGGCAAACCCAAGATCCGAAGTAAAAAGCAAAGCTGAGGAGATAGCTCGGTGGTGGCTACGAGCACTCACTGCTCCTGCAGAGGTCTGGGGTTTGGTTCCCAGCGCCCACCCACCCACCTGCCCTCCTGGCACCTGCAAGCACGTGGTACACATAGCCACACCCACATACACATAAATAATGAAGCGAAAGGCCCAAACCAGACAGCATAATCTGTCTTTTGTTTTTGTTTTTAAAGATGTGATTAGTTGGGGGTTTAAGTTGTTTTTTTTTTTTCTTCTGGATGGTGAGATAGATGCTTGCTACCAAGGCTAGTGACTTAACTCTGAAATCTAGGATCTGCAGGAGAGAACTGACTTCCACAAGTTGTTGTCTGTCTCTGTCTCTGTCTCTCTCTCTCTCTCTCTCACACACACACACAAATTAAGAAAAGATGTCACATTTAAGATGTGGCTGTTTCTTAGTTTCTGGTTCCCATGGCTGCCTTGCAGGTAATGAGAGCTGGTTCCAGAGACAGCTCGTTGGCACAGTATTCAAAGGCTCTGTCCTGTCACAGATTAGCCTGCCTTCTTCCTCAAGATGCCTGAGTTTGTGCCTGTTAGGTTACATGAGAAGTGGCAGGTTCCTAGGCAGATGGTCTTAAAACTGGCAGTCTATTTTGGCATTTCTGGGTTGTGTCCAGTATAATCACAAGGGAGGTGGTTTCAGGACAATCTAGCCAGGGTAGGGCTCTTCCAACTGCAGCTCCTAGGACCACGGCCTTTGCCCTTGAAACACCTGCCTTCTCTGGCCCGGAGCACCATAAAGACACTGTATCTCCTATGGGGGCAAAAGCTCCCAGACCCTAGGGGACTGTGCAAAGCTCCTCCTTTCCCCGTGCGCCTGTGGCCTCTGAGTCACGAACCACTAATGATAAGAGCTGCTGGGTGTAGTCTGTTTGAACGGCTCCCTGCACCTCAGCCCTGTACAGGTCCCTCCATCCTGCCCTTCCTGCTTCACCCGTGATGTGCCTGGGGTCGAGACACTTGAGACTTGATAGATTCTTCAGACTAGGTCAGGTGTGCAGCCACACAGTCCAGCGCCAATGGCAGCGTCGTCCCCACATGCCTGCCTTCCCTGTTAGCATGGACTGGAATCCAGTGCATTCTGTCAGGCAGTTTGGTCCCAGGGACACAAAAGTAACAGGGGTCTTTAGAACCATCCGGAGAAGGTCAGCACCCCTGCCCTGGCCTGTGACACGAGACAAAAACCACGGGCCAAACATAAAGCAAGGAACAGAGCGCCTGGGCCTTGAGTGGGTTCTGTTCCATTTTTTTTTCATGGTTGACAGCTGTCTGTCAGCGCAATGCTCGTTCTCCACATCTTCTGAGCCTGCTGTTCCAAGCCCAGAGAGAAAGCACCCCTGAATCCCTCAGCACCTCAACTTCTCAAAGTGTCTGCGTGGCACTGAGAAGTAACTGATGGGCAGCTGTGAAAAGAAAAATTGTGAGCAGAGCCTACAAAGCACACAAACTTGCTCCTTCCACAGAAAGACTGTACTGAGGGCGCACAGTGACTGGTCTCCAGACCCAAATGCCTTATCCAGAGGCAAGCACACAAGACAATAGCAGAGGAGCCTCTCGAAGGACTCCAGTGTGAATCACACTCTGGAGTACAATTGGAGCAAGACAGTAGAGGTGAGAGCAGGTTTATACGTTTACCCCAGGGCTCAGTCTGAGTGACAGCAGGGACGCTCCCTAGAGAGGAAGCTGCAGAGCAAGGTCCCAAGTACGGCTGTGCTGTTTCCCAGGAGCAGAGAGGGTGAGGTTCCAGGACAGGCCATCCAGAATGTGAAGAGGGCTATCTGGTAAAGTGTTTTATGGTGTGCGGACGGTCTCTGGCACTTCCCGGAGGAGTCCACAGTTCTGAGACTCATTTTCTTCAGTGAAGAAGATTAGATAAGGTTCCCAAGAAACTCCCGGTGGAGACAGAGCCTTGCTGTGTGAAGCTGTCCTTAGAGCCAGTCTGAGAACTCCATCTTGCCAGGTCAACTCTATTTTTTTTTTCTTCGAGACAGGGTTTCTCTGTGTAGCTCTGGCTATCCTGGAACTCACTCTGTAGACCAGGCTGGCCTCGAACTCAGAAATCTGCCTGCCTCTGCCTCCCAAGTGCTGGGATTAAAGGCCAAATTAAAGTGTTGCCCAGCCCAGGTCAGCTTTTTGTTGTTTGTTTTTAAGTGTTGGGCATCCAGCCCAGGGCTTTGAGCCATGACGTGAGTGGTGCGCAACTGAGTTCCACCCCCACCCCCACTCCCAGCCCTGTCGTGCGCATGCGAGTAGAGCGAAGTAAAATTCCCAAGGTATGGCTGAGGGGAAGATCTGAGGGAGAGTACAGCCGGAGGCATCCAGAGGAGTCCGGAGCAGGAAAAGTAGTAGATGAGCATGGCTAGCAGACTGGACCAGGCCAAGAAGAGAGGAGATGAAGAGTGAGGAAGGCCCAAGAGGCCCAAGAAAGCGCATAGCCCAAATGTCAGGACTACTTAGGGATGAGAAACTGGGGGCCAGAAGCCACTGGAAGCCAGTGAGCTGGAGGTGAGCTGAAGTTTAGGATCGGGTGAGCTGAGCTGAGGGGAGCTACAGGTCCTGAGTGGGCCTGGAGGCCGCAGACACTTGGTATGCTAATAGGCACCACAGTTAAGCCATTTGTCCTGAGTCTCTCTTGTATCTGAGAACCCTGACAGAAAGCTTGCCCCTTCCACATGTGGTTAGAGTAAGATTCTTTATAACCCGGTCCCTTGGCCTCCCTCTCCTAAATGGATGTTTACATTGTGAGAATAGGAACCCAGTAGAGGAAGAGAATATTCTTTCTGGTTCCTCCGGAGATGTGAGAGATGGTGAGAGGGAGGTGTGTTAGGCAGAATAATGTCCTTTAAAAGATGTCCAGGCACTGATCCCCGGACCTTCCGGATATGTGTTCTGACAGAAGGGGCTTTGCTGGTATGACTGAGTTGAAGATCCTGACATTCTAGACTCTGGATTCTACCCTACGTGGACTCACGGTCATTAACAGGGTCCTTGAAAGATAGAGTAAGAAGGAGAACCAGAGGGAGGGTAACACAAGGCTGACTGGGCCCAGCATTGACAGAGAAAGGGGCCACAAGCCAAAGAATGCCACTAGCTTCCAGAGCACAGAAAAGGGAGGTGCCCTGGCGACTCCAGAAGGAACAGGGCCCCCACCCCCAACCCCGCTGCCATCTCCACCCTAGGCCTGCTTCACACACCTGACCTCAGAGGGATGATAAGTGATAAATGCCGTGACATAATTGAGATGATATGTCTCGGTTGGTAAAAGCTCTTGTGTTTGGGGGATGTGCTACAGCGCTGGCAGAAACCCGATGAGGGCAGGAAACGCTGCTGTCTCTGAGATTTGTTGATGGGTGCCTGACTTCCCTGGCTTCTGCCAAGCCCTCGTGCCTGCCCTCCGCCTCATTGCTTTGCCCCCCTCCCCGCCCCGTTCCCCTGAGGCCTGTGTGAATGGTCTGCAGTGTTGAGCAGCCGGCATCTCCCAGAGGTGGAGGCGCTGGGTAGTCTGTGGATGGACGGTGACAGCCCGGTGGCGGTGCGCTGGGGTGGGGGGTGGGGGGGCTGGAGGCGCCTCCGCACCCTTCTTCTGACTTGGAGGGGCTCTCTGAAAACATGGTTTGGTTTATGTTTCCTGCTTTCATTTCTGGAGCCGCATGTCTTCCTTCCCACCTTCTAAATATTTCTCGTTAATCTTTCCATCAGAGAAAGTGTTACACGACGATGTCTCTTTTGAGGGAAGGTTCCAGTGTTTTCAGTCTCTAGCCCAACCCGCCCAATATCTGCCTGTGGCGATGGTTGGAACTGGTCTCATTGGGGAATCTGCTACCTCCCCCCGCACCCCCCCCGGGAATGTGTTCTTTTGTGATTTGTGGCTCTCAGGGCTGGGAGGCAAGTTAAAATTGAACATTTCCTCTGTGGCTTCGAACCTGGGGTGCAGAAAGTTATCCAGATCCCAGCGATGGGATGCTGAGAGCTTTTGAGGAGCAAATGATGTCTGATCTTGTCCACATAGCAAGGGCCTTGGGGAGTGGACTGACTGATTTGGGGCATCCGCATGAACACATGCATGCAGGGTCATCTTGGCACTCTCTGGGCTTCGCAGATGCTCACTCTATGGGGGGGGGGGTCTGTTATTGGTTAGAATTAGGGTTACTCCTGTAGAAAGATGGAATTTTGGGCAGCCCACAGTCAAGTGGGATAGATGTGGGAACCCAGAGTAGTCTAGACTGTGGTCCCCACGACCTAGAGGGTGACCTAAAAACATGTCTCCCATAGTGCCCTCCTCACAATCAGGCCCAGGAGGGGGTGAGTCAGGGAGATCAGCTGCTCTTGTTTCGGAGCCAAACTGCAGCCAGAACTGTGTTGAATAAATGACTTTGACAACAGGCACTGAAACATTGTTTTAATTCAGTATTTTCTTCTTCTCCCCTGCCCCCTTTCCTCCTCTTGTTCCCTGTTCCTCCCAAGACTCTTTTTCCCAGCTTGCGGCTCCTCTGAACCCAAGGCTTCACCTGTACAATGATGAGCAGATTCTAACTTGGGAGCCGCCACCTTCCAGCAATGACCCGAGACCAGTGGTCTACCAGGTGGAATATAGCTTGTAAGTGGCTGGTGCTCTGCGGGTGTCCTTGATGCTCTGCAGGAGTCCTTGATGTTCAGTGGGTGTCCTTGCTGGGTGAGACCTGTTGGGGAAGTTGGCTGGGAGCCTACCGTGAGATCCTGACCCCGGGCTTTCAGCATGACTATGGTGAGACCCCCTATGCACTCAAAAGCTTCAAGGACAGAGATCTCAACACCTCCTGCTCATCCAAGGCGAACTTAAGCCTGGCTGTTAAAGAGCAGTGGCTGCTGGGACCTCCTTTATTGGTGACACTTGATCCCTTTGCTCTGTACAGAGCGAGGGTTCTCTTCTGCCCTGGAAAGGCAAGAGATAGCTTTCAGGTTTATAACCTCAAAGTCCAAACTGAGCCTACTGAGGAATGTGTTCTGCATACTACAGTGAACTCTCAGTTTCTCACCTGGTTTACTGTTCTGAATAATCGAGTGTTCACGCCCTTTGTGCTGCCTCTCACCTCAGTTGCAGGCCACCGCTTGATTTGCAAAGCAGTATTCACTAAGAAACTGCTCAGTCAAACAGTTTTGGTTTTTTGTTTTTTCTTTTCTTGGTGACATAAGTTAGTTGAAGATCAAGCTGAAAACACTGGGCACACGGTTATAAACAAAAGCTGTCTTAAGACGAGCATTCCTGTTTGGCTCAGATAGCTCTGGAGCTAGAGATCCTCCTGCCTCAGCCTCCAGGAGGAGCTGAGACTCCGGCCGGGCCCATGACACTACACTCTGAGCTTTGTTTAAAAGGCTTCTGTCTTAGTCAGGGTTTTACTGCTGTGAACAGACAGCATGACCAAGGCAAGTCTTATAAAAAAACAACATTTAATTGGGGCTGGCTTACAGGTTCAGAGGTTCAGTCCATTATCATCAAGGTGGGAGCATGGCAGCATCCAGGCTGTCATGGCGCAGGCAGAGCTGAGAGTTCTACATCTTCATATAAAGGCTGCTAGTGGAAGACTGACTTCCAGGCAACTAGGGTCAGGATCTTATACCCACACCCACAGTGACACACCCATTCCAACCAGGTCACACCTATTCCAACGAGGCCACACCTCCAGATGGTGCCACTCCCTGGTCCAAGGATATACAAACCATCACAGCTTCCACAGAGCTTTGTATTACAGGCTCACTTCTTTGACGCTAGGGTTGGTTGGTTGGTTGTGGGGTGTGTGTGTGTGTACGCACATGTGTGTGCAAGCCTCTCTCACACACATACACACATGCACATTCACATACGCACACAGCCATGTGGAAGCCAGGGAGCATGGCAAAGTGCCTTCCTTAGTCCCGCTCCCCGTATTTTTGGGGACCGTCTCTCAGTGAACCCAGAGCTCTCCAATTCAGCTAGATTGGCAGACCAGGGATCATCCGGTTTCTTCTCTCCACACCTGCCCCACCCTTCTCCACTCCTGAACAGTGCCGGGGACACTGGGGTTTTACAGGTTTGCTTGGATGCTGAGGGTCTGAGCCCAGGCTGACAGTTTAACAATCGTCATTTCCCCAGCTCCCTTCCTTTCTTTCTTCTTAGTAAACATTTTGTATCTTTTTAAATCAGGGGTTGAGGTTGGTTTTAGTAAGAAAAGCATTGGTAAACACTAAAGCAGTCTGGTTCCCCACCCTCACCCCCTCTGCTGCAGGGCTCGGCTCTCAGTGAGCGGAAGAGGTCTCTGGGTTTGTTTGGCTTTAAAAATCAGTTTTCTTGTTTGAGTTTTTTTTTTTTTAACTGATTTTGAGACTAAGATTTAAAAACTGTGTTTGTCTGTGGTCAAGCATGACTGCCATTGTAAAGGAAGGCACCCCCTTAGCTTTTTATGAAGGTTGTGGTAGCAAAGCCAAATCTATAGGAGAGTCTGGTCGTGTCAGGCTAGCAGTTAAAATCCACCATCTCGCATGGCCAGCGTGCGCTCGCACGCACAACACGTGAGGTAACCTCTGAAAGCAAAGGTCCAGAACGACCCTGTGCACAGTGTAGAGAGAATCTCCCGTCTCTTGCACTGCATGGCATCACCGTGTGTCAAGAAAAAGCCGACTGCCTTTTAGCAAGAGGCAGGAAGAAATACGTGAGGTGGAAGAGGGTAGAACTCTGGGAATCCATCAGAGGTGCTGGAGATAGCAGCGGTAACCAGCCAGCCATGTGGCCTTCAGAATAGAATAACCGGGAACTAAGCAAACAGGAATGAGCTAATGTTTGTGGCCTGGGCATTTAGTCATAATTAAGTCTCCGGACGGAAAAGCTCTGGCTACAGCCTGGAAGCCAGGTGATCCCCCCTGATGAGTAAACCTTAGACGGAATTGGTGGCGCTTGATGAACCGTACGATTGAGCCGTGTTCATTTCATTGTTCATCTAAATGCAGCCAGAATCATCTTATTTTTACCCTCTGTACGCAAAGGGATTCCTTCCCTCGGACCCCCCCTCCCCATAAATCTGTCTTCCGAGAAACATTCTTAAAAACCATTCTGAGATGGGTGGTGGTGGCTCACACCTTCCATCCCAGCACATAAGGGCACATAGAAATAAAACACAGAATTTTAAAGCTTTAGAGGAAGAAAAAAAAAACCCATTCATTCTATATCTTGAATGGACCTGTCACAGAGGAAGTCACAGAGACCAGGGGTTCATAGGTCTCCATATGAGATGGTTCCCTTTGGGCTGAGGGAGCCTGTTGAGGCAGACGGTCCCTCAGTCACTGCCGCTGACTGAGGCTTCCGGGTGAAGAGAGGTGGGGAATCACTATTAATGGATACCAGATGGGGGTTTGGAGGGGAGGGGTAAGTAAGAACATATTTTAAAAATCGGTCACAGCCAGGCTGTGGTGGCTCACGCCTTTAATCCCAGCACTCGGGAAGCAGAGGCAGGTGGATTACTGAGTTTGAGGACAGCCTGGTCTACAGAGTGAGTTCCAGGACAGCCAGGGCTACACAGAGAAACCCTGTCTCGAAAAAAAAAAAATCGGTCATACTGGTGGTCTCCTAACCTTGTGCTCACCCTGAGAGCGTTGGACACTTGAGTAGGCGTGGAGTATGACCTAATCTAGCCAAGAGTTTCTGTATGTGACCTTTGCCCAAAAGATGAATGAGTAAGCGGGTCCTCGGGGGGTGGGGGGAGTTAATGTCTCTAGAGAACAGGGTTACACGAGAAGAGAGAGTTCTGTGAACTGAGATCTTGTTTTCCCTCCCAGCGTCGATGGCTCTTGGCATAGGTTGCTGAAGCCGAACTGTACGGACATCACAGAGACAAAATGTGACTTAACAGGAGGCGGCCGCTTGAAGCTTTTCCCACACCCATTCACAGTCTTCCTGCGGGTGCGAGCCAAGCGAGGGAACCTCACTTCCGAGTGGGTGGGGCTGGAGCCATTTCAACACTATGAAAACGGTAAGAGAACGTGGGAAGAAAGCCTTACAGGGGCCAGAGAGACAACTCAGCCGTGCCCAGCACTCTGGCTCTTGCAGAGGACCGGAGTTCAATTCCCAGCACCTACATTGGGGAGCTTACAACTGTCTGAGACTCCAGCTCCAGGCATCTAAACACCCTTCTCTGGCCTCCTCGGGCACCCACACTCACACGCAGATAAATAAAATAGACACACCTTTAAAAAGAAATGTCACCGTCCCAGGTTTTCTCTGCATGCTTCTTCAGTGATCAGTATGGAACCCACCCTAGGCCTTGGTCCTGGCGCCCATCCTAATACACCAGAGACAAATGGTGAGGTTGTCAGAGACCACTGACCTCAGGCTGATGCTAAAGAATAGGGTTTGCTGCACCAGGCTCTGGGCTCTAAATCTGACCCCACGCCAGTTACTGTAAACAGTGTTTAATGGGACGGCAGTTACTGTAAACAGTGTTACAGCCATATTTGGTTTTCTTTGCTATGCTCCTGGGGAGCAGGGACCTGATACCTCCCTCCTAGGCAGGCTGTACTGTTGAGCCCCCATATGCACACACACACACACACACACACACACACACACACGTGCACGTGAGAGCGCTGGAATTCAAATATAAGACAACAGATATGACCGCTGTCTACATAGTCCATTCTGTAGTAAGCAGTAAGTGTTTTGGCTGGGTTGGTTTGTTTGTTTTTTGTTTTTTAAGAAGTATAATCCTAGCCTGGCAATGGTGGTGCACGCCTTTAATCCCAGCACTCGGGAGGCAGAGGCAGGCGGATTTCTGAGTTTGAGGCCAGTCTGGTCTACAGAGTGAGTTCCAGGACAGCCAGAGCTACACAGAGAAACCCTGTCTCGGAAGAAAAAAAAAAAAAAAGTGAGCCGGGGGTTAAGGGTGGCACACACCTTTAGTTGCAGACCTTGGGAGGTTGAGACAGGCAGATGTCCATGAGTTCAAAGCCAGCCTAGTCTACAGAGTGAGTTCCAAGCAAGACAGAGCCACACATTGAGAGGCCTTGTCTCAAAAAAAAAAAAAAATCAACTGTAGAGGAAAACTCAGTGATGCGGTAAATGTTAAACCACACCGTCACTTAGTCCTGTTTACCTACCTGTAACATGTCTCGTGTTCCACGTGGACAGGGTAGACTGGGATCCTCGTATGAGGCAGAGCAGGCGGTGTCTTTTCCCCTCACTTAACATCATGCTCTCCAGATCCACACACTTCTCTGCAGATTTCAAACCTTGCGCATCTTTTCCCCCCTGAATGAAAACTTCGCCTCCAGCTTACGTTTCTGTTCTTGTCTCTCTGGGATTCCGAAGCCTGCTGTGATTCGGGAGGCTTTGCTTGCAGTCAAACAACTCCCAGCTGAGAGACAGCAGCTCAGCTGGACCGATCTCGAAGGCCTTGAGCAAGGCCAAAAACCCTTGCAGAGTGCTGCACAGCCCTCCCTGATGGGAACGGGAAACAACGTCCATGGAGCCCTGATAGATCCTGGCTCAGAGGGCCTTTCAGCAGGGCCAGTCCTGCACCCGCCAGAGCCCAGTGGGTTCTGCAAGGGCCTCTCCTTCTGCTTGGATGCTGGCTCCCTGGTAAACCTCGTGTTCAGAACGGGCATCTGGGTGCAGCCCATTGTGTGTGTAAGTGTGAACGTGTGTGTACACACAATGTTGATATGTGTGGTGTTTAATAGGCACACACAGCGTATATGGGTGCCTGTGTGTCACTCATGTGAGGTCTCTGTTTGTGATTCCATTTCAGTTACTGTTGGACCTCCGAAAAACATCTCGGTGACCCCAGGAAAAGGTTCCCTCGTCATACACTTCTCCCCTCCCTTTGATGTGTTCCACGGGGCAACTTTTCAGTATCTTGTCCACTACTGGGAAAAGTCGGGAACCCAACAGGAACAGGTAAGGACCCTTTTCTTCTTTGTTTATGGTTTTTTTCTCTTTAGAGTTTTGGTTGTTTTTTTTTTTTTTTTAAGATTTATTTTATGTATATGAGCACACTGTAGCTGTTTCAGACACACCAGAAGAGGGTATCAGATCCCATTACAGATGGCTGTGAGCCACCATGTGGTTGCTGGGAATTGAACTCAGGACCTCTGGAAGAGCAGTCAGTGCTCTAAACCACTGAGCCATCTCTCCAGCCCCCTAGAGTTTCTTACCCCGAAGAAAGAAGAAAGATTTCCCACATGAGACAGGAGACTAGGGTTGCCAGTGTCTCCTGGAGCTTGGACCCTGAGCCGGTTCTAGTCCTCCTTGCTGTCCTGAGCCCTCCTCAGCCAGAAGGACCTGACCCCTTTGGCGTCATCCATTCCTGCTGTCTGGTTCCATTCATGGATTTTGCTAGTTCGGTGGCTATAATGGATTTGCTGTATCTGAACCTTGGGGAGGTCTAGGGACCTGTTTTCTTTTCAAACAATTTAGATAGTTAGGCCTGGCAGATGGCAATAGACTTGTGATGTGCTTTCAGTTACTGTCAGCACGGGAGCAGCACCCAGGACAAGGCCAGCAGAAGGCTGAAACAGCCTCAGGCAGTTAGGTCCAGACTATGTGCTCTTAGACCTATGTGCTCTTAGCCGTAAAGGGGTTAGCACATTTCACTTCAAATCACCAGCTGTTTGGGAACTAAAGGGACATTGCAGGATGCTTGTTCTCTGTTATCTAACCCAAGACACAGATGGTTATTTTATTGTCTGTGTGTGAGGGTGTGTGTGCACGTAGGCTTGCAGACAGGTCCACATATCCATGCTTGTGGGAGGAGGGGGGCCAGAGGGTGACATCAGGTGGCCTCCTCTGTTGCTCTTCACCTTATTTTTTTGAGACAGGGTCTTTCCTGGAACCTAGAGTTCACCATTCATCCAGCCTGGCTGGCCACTAAGCTCTGAGGATCTGCCTGCCTCTGCCCCCCAGTGCCTGCCTCCCCCCCCGTGCCTGCTTCTGCCCCCCAGTGCCTGCCTCTGACCCCCGTGCCTGCCTCTGACCCCCAGTGCCTGCCTCTGACCCCCCATGCCTTCCTCTGCCCCCCCGTGCCTGCCTGTGCCCCCCCGTGCCTGCCTGTGCCCCCCCAGTGCCTGCCTCTGCCCCCCAGTGCCTGCCTCTGCCCCCCTGCCTCTGCCCCCCTGTGCCTGCCTCTGCCCCCCCTTGCCTGCCTCTGCCCCCCTGCCTCTGCCCCCCTGTGCCTGCCTCTGCCCCCCAGTGCCTGCCTCTGCCCCCCTGCCTCTGCCCCCCTGTGCCTGCCTCTGCCCCCCCTTGCCTGCCTCTGCGCCCCCCGTGCCTGCCTCTGCCCCCCCCCAATAACAGAGATAAGAGATAGAACATCAACATGCCGAACTTTACAGAGGTGCGGAGGGAGTGAACTCAGCTTCTTGGGATCACACAGCAAACACTGTGCCCACCAAACCATCTCCCCGGCCCGGGGCTTTAGTTTTACAGGAGAAATTTCTATACTTAGAAATTAAGATTGCTGACGTTCTGGATGCCTCCTGAGGCTTAATGAGGCCTCACGGCCCCGCAGTCTTGTTACCATTTGGTTGTGTTCGCTGTGGATTTGAGGAGTCACTAGAAAAGCTAGAAGCTGCGTGGCCCCGTCTGTCCCTCTGTCTGTCTGTCTATCCATCTGACCTGTGTGGCTCCGGTGCTGTCTACACAGGTTGAAGGCCCTTTCAAGAGCAGCTCCATCGTGCTGGGCAATCTGAAGCCATACAGAGTATATTGTTTACAAACTGAGGCACAACTGATTTTGAAAAACAAAAGAATCCGACCACACGGGCTCTTGAGCAATGTATCCTGTCACGAAACAACAGCAGATGGTAAGACATACCTTCGTGTATCCATTACCTGCTGCAAAAAAAGGCTTCTCCTGAAGTGGTTAGGATGGCATGCTGTGGCGTGGCTGGTGGTCGGAGAAGAGACCGGAAGTGCTTACCCGACAGAATTATATTGAGGTCTTCAGCAGCATTGGCTGTGTGACTAGGCTGAGCAGCAGCCACAACGCCTGGGACCAGGAGTATATCAGATTTGTGGTCGTCTTGTTTCAGATTTTAAAATGTTTGCATATATATAAAATGAGGTGTCTTAGGGATGAATCCTAAATCTGACCACAAAATTCCCTTATGTTTTCATGGACACCTTGCATGCATAGCCTGAAGGAGGTTTTATATAGTATTTTTAGTACCATGGTATAGAATTTTTTTATTGCATTTTTGGCTTACTTAAGTGTGTGTGGGGGGGTTGTGTGCATGTGTGTGTGCACGCGTGTGCGTGGGAGCGTGCATGCATACATGCCATGTGAGTACACTTGAGTGGCCTTCAGAGGACACTCTGTGGTCTGTGACAGGATAGAGGACGTTCACACTGCCCTCTGCTGTCACACATGGGTCTCCAGGATGAAATGCAGGCCTGTCGGTCTTAGAGGCAGGCAACGTCACTTGCTGAGCCATCTCACCGCTCCAATTGCACCGGGGCCCCTCAGGTGAATTTGGATGTGGAATTTTCCGTTTGTGGTATTATGACAGGGCAGTTTTTGATTTTTGAATAGAAATTTTCAGGTTTTACATTTTCAGGTCAAAATTATTAGTTTAAGCGCATATTAAGGCAAGGGCAGGGGGTAGAGGGGGCCTGTGGATCTTCCTAGGACGAGAAAACGGCCCAGCAGTGGGAGATGGGGCGTGGACTGCTGCTGGCAGCTTGCTCACTTCTGTGCCATCTTCTTTAGCCTCCGCCAGGCTGCAGCAAGTCATCCTGATTCCGTTGGGCATCTTCGCATTGCTGCTCGGGCTGACGGGAGCCTGCTTCATCCTGTTCATCAAATACCAAAGCCGGGTGAAGTACTGGTTTCAGGCTCCGCCAAACATCCCGGAACAAATCGAAGAGGTCAGTGCGCAGATGCGCGAGTGACCCACTGTGGCCCTGCCCGCCTCGTGGTAGGCGAGAATGGACACCCCGTGCTGTCCTCTGCCCCCCATGCATGGGCACATGCCCACCCACATACGTTCACACAGAATAACTAAGTAGTAAAATGGCTGTTGGGTTAGGTCAGAGTCTATATAACACGTGGCTCGTGGTGATGGGTTAAAGGTTTCCCTTGTTGACACTGCCGGAGAGTAACAGTTCTGGATGGCCCTTGAGCTTTCACTGGGCTCGTCCTCTCGGGTACAGCCCTCAGAGGAACTGAGCCTGGGCCACCACAGTTGTTTCTCTGGGGCAGAAATCTAAGGTTTTGGTGTACTTTCTTGGGAAAGTGTGAAGAACTGCCACAGGCTGCTGATGTTACTTGAGAGTAGAGATTGGTTTCGCTTCTGTGTCTGGGGTTTCACATGGCATGCACATGACTTCTGTTCCTCTTTCCATTGGCCGATAGCACTTCTAAGAGCTGCAGATGGAGCCCTGGAATCCTGGGGGGGGGGGGTTATAGCCAAGAGCAAAAGGGAAAGAAAGTTCGTGGCTGTGAGACCCCTCTTCACTGTGAGGACCCTAGCCCCACCCAGATGCGTCCGGGGTTGTGTGCAGGTGGAAGGAGGGGCTAGAGATTAGGGACGGTCCCTGCTTTATCCTGCCACAGCTGGACACAGTGGGGAGTCCCACTTTTCCTGAGTTCTGCCCTTCCCAGCTTTCATCAGATGAACAGAGGATGGAGCCCAGGCCCTTGTACTTTCTAGACAAGCGCTCTTGCTCTGAGCTACACCTAGGCCTGCGCCATTACAGAGATGAGGGCTGAAGAGGCAGGCACGTGCTGGAAATCAGGGCTGAGCATGAGTTAGCAGCAGTGTGCCCTTACCGTGTACCAGGCCTGGGCTTGACCCCTAGGGTCACAACAGTTAACAATGATGATTGGTGGTGGTATCACTTCATTGATGGACAAAGTGGAGTTGTACCTGATGACTACATCAACTACAAGTAGGGACATTGTATCGGACTGTTTGTAACTGGCTGGCCTTCTATCCTTTTCTAGTATCTAAAGGACCCAGACCAATTCATCTTGGAGGTCTTGGACAAGGACGGTTCACCGAAGGAGGACTCCTGGGACTCCGTGTCAATTATTTCTTCTCCAGAAAAGGAGCGAGATGATGTGCTCCAAACACCGTGAACCAGGCCAGGGTCTCTGCTTGCCCAGGAGGGCAGCGATCAGTGCACCCGAGAGAGATCCCCAGGGCCCCAGGGCCCCAGGGCCGGGGAAGATGGTGTAGTGTTTGTTCTTTATGAGTTTTCTGGATGCTACAAGTATTTAAAAGGATTCCACACAAAGATATCTCAGAAACAAAACAAAAACAAGCCAAGCGTTTCTCTTAAACACTACAAAAGACAACTGCTCGTTACTGGCAACGTGGCGGCAATCCTGTGGTGCTTTCTCCAGTGTTAGCTGCCCCCACTGTCAGAAGACTGGGTCCTTGCCTTCACTCTGGAAAATGAGTTGTCCCAGCCATCCCTGCCTGTCACAAAGAGGGGACCTTAGTGTCCCCTTCATGTCCAGTGTGATGGCTTAAATGTGACACCCCTGGGCTCGGTGCTTGCCTAGCATGTACACGACCCACCCACCCCAGCACCTCACGCACAGAGAGGTGATTAATCTTGTAAATAATGTCCTGATAATTTAAGTCTTTTTTTTTAATCTAGAAATAAAAGATTGTATGTTAAACTTTTTTTTTAAAAGTCTATCTGCCGGTTGGTGGTGGTGCACACCTTTACTCCTGGGACTTGGGAGGCAGAGGCAGGAGGATCTCTGTGAGTTCGAAGCCAGCCTGGTCTAGAGTCCTGGTCTAGGACAGCCAAGGCTACACAGAGAAACCCTGTCTGGTAAACACAAAAACAAAACAGGAAAAAGAAGTGCACGTGTTTCTTCTTTTCTCGTCCCTTACCACGTCGCCTTCTTTGCCTGTTTTCCATAAAGTATTGACTTGTGAAAAGTCTTAGCCAGGCATGGTGACACATGCCTTTATCTCAGCACTTGAAAGCAGAGGCCAGTAGATTTCTGTGAGTTTGAGGCCAGCCTGGTCTACACAGTGAGTTCCAGGACAGCCAGGGCTATGTAGAAAGATCCTGGCTCTCTAAATAAATAATAAATAAATATCAAACTTAAAAATATTTGTATCTAAACTTGTATTTTCTTCAGTTACATTTAGTAAGGCTGGTAGTCCTCAGGAGACTTCAGCCAGAAAGACGTTCCTACTGTCTCTTCCCTTAGTTCTTCAAAGCCATGGGGACAACACAGTCCACAAACGAGTCACACTGTTTGGCCCAGTATCCGAGTAGACCACCAACCATGTTATCCAGGACCATACCTGTTATCCAGGACCATACCTTGCCCAGCTTCCCAAAGGCACCTTTTAAACCCTTTGACACTATTTAACATTTAAAGGGTGTCCAGCCCACCCCTCCCCCCTCCAACCCTATTGCCCCTCGTGGTTCCCACACATACAGTGGCACACGGCGCCCACGTGGTCCGCTGTGAGGAGCCCCCGCCCACAGCCTTGTCCTGACAGTGGGAGGAGACTCAGGCTTGCTGGCATAGCCACTGCATCCTCTGTTGGGTGCTGAGCCCTTAGGGAGCCTCTCTAACGAGAGACATTGTGTATCCGATATCTTGGTGGGCAAGGGGTTGGGGGCATTAAGGGTTAAAAGGACAGGGCTGGGCCTAGGACTCAGTAATGAGTGCTTCCCTAGTGTACACAGGGCCTTGAGTTCCATTAGGCACCCCCCCATAGCCCCTCCACTTGGGGCAGGGGGGCTAGTTCCAACTGTAGTCAAGTTGACAGCCAAGAGTAGCCATCACAAACTGTTTTGGGGGCAAGACTGATCTGTTGTCCTGAGGCAGGAGGTTGGCTGTGGTTGAGCCCCAAAGGGCAGCCAAATGGGCCCAAGGTGACAAGAATGCCAGCAGGGAGCTCAGAGCAAACACTTCCTAGAAGTGGGGTGCAGGAGGGCTATCCAAGCTTATTCCCTGAGTGAGGGGCTGACCTGGATGCCTTCATCTACTGAGAATTCAAACTGCTCCAAATGGGCATGTTTGTTGTAGTTAGTTTTTTGAGACAAGAGTCTTACCAGGTAGCTCTGGCTGGTGTGGAGCCATCTATATTTGGTTAATACATCTGGACCATGGTGGAGGGCCATGGAAACCTCAAATGTGTCTCCAAGGAAGATGCGACATGGGGGGTGGGGTGGGGCTGAGGGCTGAGACTGGCTGTGTGGATCAAGATGTCTTCAACATCACAGGGCATGTGTCACCACGCCCAGAGGAAACAGAAAAGCAGTTTTACAGCCCTCTTTACCATTGCATTACCATGACTCGGGTCATTATTGAGAACAATGTTCAGCCAATTTAAAGTCTGAAGTCCTTTTTTATTTATGACCTGGGTGGGCCCTGTGCCTCAGATGCCAAGTGCAGGAGGATACAGAATTTTTAAAGGCAAAAAGCACAAAGACCCGTAAGGTGACAAGCAGAGTAACCTTGAAATGCTTGTTCCTGGCAGAACATAGTAATTATTTTAGACATAACTTGGCAGTCATATTTGGATTATCTCTTTTCTAGTTATTTTAGTTTCATTATTTTGGTTAATACATCTGGACCATGGTGGAGGGCCATGGAAACCTCAAATGTGTCTCCAAGGAAGATGCGACATGGGGGTGGAGGGTGGGGCTGAGGGCTGAGAACTATGTAAGGAAACGGGAGATAAATGGAGTCAGAACAGCAAGGCGGACAGAGGTCCTTCACCATCCATTTTTAATAAGAGAAAATGCCCCAGTCTGCCTTGTAAAATAAACAACTAGCCAGTAGGATTGACTCCTGTGCTAACTTGAAACTTTAATTTCTAATTGGAAGCCCATCACCTATGAGATGGGCTGGGCTCTCTCTTACCATAGAGCAGCTGTATCCAGTCTCTATCCACTAGCCACACACATTCCCTGCTGTTCTCCAGTTGTGGGTCCACAACAATTTTACATCTTTAAAGGGCTGGAGGGACAAACAAAAGATAAGGGCCGAGAATGTGGCTCAGCAGTCAAGGGCCTGCTGCCCGTCCAGAGGACCTGGGTTTTGGTTTCCAGCACACACACAGGGTAGCTCACAACCACCTGTAACTCCAGTTCTAGAGGATCTGACACCCTCCTCTAACATCTGTAGATACCTGTGCACACAGGGCGAACATACAAACAGGCACAAACACTACACAAATAAATAAAAATTAAAAAATATATATATAAAGATAACACTTCAAACCACGTGAAAATAATTTGGAGTTCCACCCGGCTTGGCTCCGTTGTTCACTCGAGGTCTGCGGTCACTTTGCACCGCCAGGCGGACTTGAGGCGTTGCTACAGAATATGTGGCTCACAGAGCCTGAGGTTTATACCACCTGGCCCTCTGTGCCAAGCTTGCTGGCCTAGTTAATGACAGGGTCACTACACAGTCACAAAGAGATCCACTCTTATCATCAAAGTTTATGATGTAGGGTCAAAGGTCATAAATCATAGCAGGGCACACTGCATTCTTGTGTGTATACCATAAAGCACGTTATGGGTCAGGAAAGGCCGCGTGCGCACAGTTTAGGAGAGTGCAGGGTTGCTCATCCCAAGCTGATAGGACTAGCTGGACCAAGCACTAACCTGTAAGGAACCTCTCTCTTTAAGTCACCTTACTTCCAAGTGCAACAGATTTTCTTCCTGAATAAGCAGACACAATTTGTGTGCCTGTGGTTGTCAGGGACTCAGGCTTAGTGTTGCAGGGATCAATCTGCAACACAGTGTCAACTGCTCGATTCACACCCACAAGAACAAGGTCAGGTAGGATTTTATTGTTGTTACTTCACTGTAAGGCTTTAGTTACTCAAAGCGTTCATCTGTACATTCAGTGTTCCCAGCTGGAGGTAACCACAGCTCCAGGAGCAAGCATGGGAACATCATGAGAACCGGCTTACGTCCACTGTACAGCCACTGCTGAGCTGGGTGCCGGGGGAGGGCAGTAAACCTACATCAAAGGGCTTTCAAGTTTCAGATGCTCCAAAAGTCAAAGCTCCTACAATGCCTACCCCAGCATAGCTTCTGTCTTAGTCAGGGTGTCTATTCCTGCACAAACATCATGACCCAGAAGCAAGTTGGGGAGGAAAGGGTTTATTCAGCTTACATTTCTACATTGCTGTTCATCACCAAAGGAAGTCAGGACTGGAACTCAAGCAGGTCAGGAAGCAGGAGCTGATGCAGAGGCCATGGAGGGATGTTCTTTACTGGCTTGCCTTGCCTGGCTTGCTCAGCCTGCTTTCTTATAGAACCCAAGACTTCTAGCCCAGAGATGGCACCACCTACAAGGGACCTCTCTCCCTTGATCACTAATTGAGAAAATGCCTTACAGTTGGATCTCATGGAGGCTCTTCCCCAACTGAAGCTCCTTTCTCTGTGATAACTCCAGCTGTGTCAAGTTGACACACAAAACCAGTCAGTACAGGATTCCTACCCCAGCATAGCATCCCTACCCCAGCTTGACACCCCACAGTCTTGAGTGACTGCTGTCTGCACCGTTACTGTGGAGATGTAAGCCACCAGAGCAACTCAAGAGGCACGTGCTTCTATCTTAAAGCCCCAGGGAGAACATTTCAAACTTCAGGACAGCTACAAAAGGAGGGGCGGGCTTAGCAGGCCAGTGTGGAGGTGCAGGAGGCTGAGGAAGGAAGAAGGGGCTCCAGTCCAAGGTCAGCCTGAGCCACCGAGGGAGGCAGACGCCCAGCATCTAGCCTTCACACTCGAGAGCACTTGAGTGTGCGCGCACACACACACACACACACACACTCGTGTGCAGATGTACCTGTGTGCACACAAGCACACACATACACTTGGACATCCATACACAAGACACACAAGTAAAACAAACTTTAAAGAGTACAAAGTACATTTAAGCACAAAAAAAAAGTCACAATGAGACACATTTTTGTAAGCTAACCAAAAACGTAATTTTAAAAATTTGTTATTTTGTGTGTTTTATGCGTATGGCTGTTTTGCCTGGCTATAGGACTGCCCATCGTGTGTATGCAGTATCCCTAGAGTTCAGAGAAGGGGTCAGAGTCCCTAACACAGGAGCTACAGAAGGCTGTGAGCCGCCATTTGGGTGCTGGTGCATGGACCCAGGACGTCTGGAAGAGCACCCATCTTTCCAAGCCCCTGAAACACAATTTTAAAATATTTTTAAAAATATTTATTGAGGGCTGGAGAGATGGCTCAGCAGTTAAGAGCACTGACTGCTCTTCCGAAGGTCCTGAGTTCAAATCCCAGCAACAACATGGTGGCTCACAACCATCTGTAATGGGATTCGATGCCCTCTTCTGGTATGTCTGAAGACAGCTACAGTGTAATTAGATGTAATAATAAATAAATCTTTAAAAAATATATATTTATTGAAAGCAAGTGTGGGAAGCACTATATAACCCTCCCCTCTGTAAAGCACACCAGGTGAACTGTGCATCCACGTGGGTGCACACGTATACACACTTGTGCATGCATGTGCAGAGGCCCAGAGGCCCTCTTCGGGAGTCAGTCCTCAGAAACCATTCGCCATGGTTTTTAAGAGAGGGTCCCTCACTGGCCCACAACTCACCAATTAGGCCAGGCTGGCCAGCCAGAGAGCTCCAGGAATCTACAGTATCCGTAGCCCCAGTGTAACTTTCACAGCGAAAAACTTAATTATTTTAACTTGTGTGCTGGGAGATTGAAGTCAGGTCTTTGTATTTCCAAGGCAAGCACAGTACCAACCAAGCCACCCCTGTCCCACAATGCACATTTTATAGAGCTCTAATTTTTAAAATTCCCACAGTGGGGAACTAAAAAGATGTTTGCCCTACTTCCGTCCAGGGTTTCCCATGTTTCTTTGACACTGTACTTTTCCTGGGTCCCTGAAAGGTCTTGAGTCCTCAGCATAAGTGGGGCTGAATCAACAGCAGGTCATGGAGAAAGGCTAAGTGACCAACGAGCTACCCGACCTCTCTGGACCCAAGAGGGAACTGCGGAGGAGAGAATATAGGACATGCTGTTCCCAGAGCTATCTATGTAGAGCAGAAAAATGACTCAGGCCACCCAGAAGCTGAGTGCCTAAACTGGCAGTCATAAAAGGGGGGACGATGACCCACTGCAGGAATGCTGAGGGAGAGTGAGACAGTCAGAGCTCCTCAGCCACTACACACCCTCGTCACTCCGACCCCGCACGGGCTAGCCCCACTACTGGCTGAAGTGTATTGTATTGGATCCAGATATTGACTCCAAATCAATATCTGGGGTGACTTCCTGATCCTTTAAGGATATATACAGAGAGTTCTAAGTCATCTGATGGGGCTTATGCAAGCAAGGGTCTAGTCTAGTCTGTCTGTCTGGTAACATGTCTTTTTTTAATATTTATTTATTTATTATATTTAAGTACACTGTAGCTGTCTTCAGACACTCCAGAAGAGGGCATCAGATTTTGTTACGGATGGTTGTGAGCCACCATGTGGTTGCTGGGATTTGAACTCAGGACCTTTGGAAGAGCAGTCGGCACTCTTAACCACTGAGCCATCTCACCAGCCTCTGGTAACATGTCCTTCTTGCTTTTGCTCTTGCTGGTATTTCACGTGGCCTCCGAGGGCGGAGTTCAAGTTCTGTCTAGTGTTCAGCTGCAAGAGGGTTGTAACATCGAGTCCAGTGTAGCGTGTCAACAGTGTCTGTTGAACGAGGTGAGGTACAAAGCATCCTGATCGATGGGGGCCACACTGTGACGAGTGGTCTCGGGAACCTGTCCTGCCCTTGCTCTGCGGACAAAGGTTTGGTGTTTTCTAAACCAGGGTCCACTGGGACTCAGAACCAACCATGGGAGAAAATCTAAGAAGTGAGTGTATCTGGGGTCAAATCCAAGGCTTCCTAAAGGGAAAAAAAGAAGTGGAGGACATCTGGGAATGGTTAGCTGCTGTTTAGCCTAATTTAGTCATTTCAGTATGTGTTTTTTTTTTTTTTTTAAACAGCCTGGCATGGTGACCCATGCCTTTAATCTCAGCCCTTTGGAGGCAGAGACAGGTAGATAGATCTCTCTGAGATCCAGGACAGCCTGGTCCACATAGTGAATCCTAGGACAGCCAAGGTTACATAGAGAAAGCCTGTCTTGAAGAAGAAAAGAAAAGAAAAACAAAATAAAAAAAAAATGAAAGAGAGACAGCCGGGCGTGGTGGCGCACACCTTTAATCCCAGCACTCGGGAGGCAGAGGCAGGCGGATTTCTGAGTTCGAGGCCAGCCTGGTCTACAAAGTGAGTTCCAGGACAGCCAGGGCTATACAGAGAAACCCTGTCTCGAAAAAACCAAAAAAAAAAAAAAAAAAAAGAAAGAGAGAGAGAGAGGCACTACTCCGTACCCTCTGAATACATACCATTTGTTAATACCTAGAAAGCTAGTGTGAGCATTTGTGAAATTCAAGGATTGGGAAGGGGAATGTGGACTCTTTTAAACATTAAACAGCCTGTGCAAACGAATTAGCTCGTTCTTAATAAAACAAACACGTCATAGAAAGCTATTTCTCAGAAAATGGGAGTGGGCTGTAAGAAGAGAAATTGTGTCGTGATTTCCTCACAGCGAAGAATGACTCCAAGATGAGATAACCCTGCCCCGCTTCCCTCAGCAACTCTCAGAGGAAAGGAGCCGGGCCTGTCAGCCATGGCAGCGAGTCAACCCCTCTGCTTTCCCCTCACAGGAAGAACACAGTTCATGGAGTGGCACGAATGATTCGTAGGCCACGGCTGTGTAGCTCAGTGACCCACGATGCACTGTGTAGGTTCAACTCCAGCACACACACCCCCAAGCTCTATTTCAATGAGCTTCTACTTTCATGACTGTCCTGGCTGGTTTTGTGTGTCAGGGTGACATAAGCTACAGTCTTCAGAGAGGAAGGAGCCTCAGTTGAGGAAATGCCTCCATGAGATCCAGCTATAAGGCATATTTTCTCAAGTATTGATCGATGGGGTCGGGCCCAGCCCATTGTGGATGGTGCCATCCCTGGGCTGGTGGTCCTGGACTCCATAAGAAGCAGGCTGAGTAGCCAGGCAGTGGTGGCGCATGCCTTTAATCCCAGCACTTGGGAGGCAGAGGCAGGCGGATTTCTGAGTTGGAGGCCAGCCAAGGCTACACAGAGAAACTCTGTCTCGAACATCAACCTGTCCTGACTTCTTTCAATGATGAATAGCAATGTGGAAGTATAAGCTGAATAAACGCGTTTGTCACCAACCTGCTTTTTGGCCATGGTGTTTTGTCAAAGCAATAAAAACTCTAAGACACACTGGTACCAGTATAATAGGGTATTGCTGTGACAGCCCTGACCATGTTTTTGGGAGGATTGTGGAAGGACTTTGGAACTTTGGGCTAGAAGAGCGACTGTGTGTTTACAGCTCTGTGGGAGCTTGGGAAATAAAAACGTTGAGAGCAGTGCAGAGGTTGGAGGCCTGGCTTGGGACACTTCAGAGGGAAGATTAAAGACTCTATCAGGACCGTTTTCTATTTTGGTTTAAGATTCTGTGGTTGTGGTTAGCTGGGGCTGAAGAATCAGCTGTGATTAACAAGATACCAGAACTCCAAAAGTGAAACCTTTGTATTACTGGAACAATTGATGCTGGTCAGCTGGAGCTAAGAAATTAGTGGTGATTAAGAAGAGACCAGCATCACTGAGGTGACATCTTCTGGGAAGTGTGTTCTGAGAACACAGAGAAGCTGTGTTCCAGAGATAGCCAAGGTTGTACCTCGTGCTGCAGCAGGACTTGGTAATGTGTAAGAGTCACCCAGGTGGTACTGGTTTTGAAGGTAGGAAGAGGTCATGCAGAGCAGCTGAGGGTTGGCACTGAGAGAAGCCATGGAAAGCCACTGAGGGAAAGTGCATTCTCAGTGACAGCTGAAGCCCCAGTCCCATTCAGTGCAAAAGAATTTGAGGCTTGGCACCATGGAGAGAGCCTATGAGACGCTATTGGTGAAAGTGTGGCCCCAGTGAGAAGCTATTGATGAAAGTTCGGCCAGTTGCAGCGGAAGACACCAGCGTTTTGGAAATGCCAGCATCGTGGGCTGAGCACCACGAACAGTAGCAGCAGTGGCGTGGAGTGGAGCCAGCTAGAACCCAGAGGCCAATCCGCACTACAAAAGGAGGAGCTGGAAAAGTGACCCAAGCCCTTTGGAGGAGTCCACATCATGCATGGATCCCAGACAGTGGATGGCTGGAGTTTGCTTTTGCTTTGCTTTGCTTGTGACTGGGCCCTGATTTTTCCCTCTTGAAGTAAGAAACGATTTCACTGGAGTCCACAGATGAGGAGACTTTGAATTTTAAAAGACTGGATTTTAAAAATAAATTGGATATTTTAAAGAGACTGAAATTTTAATGTGCTTGAATTTGTAAAGACTGTGAGACTTTTAAAGTTATTTATGTTTGGGGCTAAGTAAGAAAGGAAAGGTTGTAGTTTAACAGTGATGTTTGTACAAGTTAGAGTCATCAGAGAGGAAGGAACCTCATTGAGGAAATGCCTCCATGAGATCCAGCTGTCAGGCATTTTCTCAATTAGTGATCAATGGGGGTGGGCCCAGCCCATTGTGGGTGGTGCCTTCCCTGGGCTGGTGGTCCTGGGTTCTATAAAAATGTGGGCAGAGCAAGCAAGCCAGTCAGCAGCACACTTCCATGGCCTCTGCATCAGTTCAGGCCTCCAGACTCCTGCCCCATTTGAGTTCCTGTCCTGACTTCCTCCAGTGATGAACAGCAATGTGGAAGTGTGAGGTGAATAAGCCCTGCCCCCTCTGACTTGCTTTTTGGTGGTGGTGTTTCATCACAGCAATAGAAACCCTAAGACAGTGTCTAACCTCTGCCATCATTCGATGCAGTGGTGGCCCTCACTGAAGCAGTGCACTTAACCTGTACGTTGCTCAACAACAGAATATAGCTCTCTGCTTATAGAATTCACCTCAGAGATGTCCTTCAGAGTTTAACAGGCTGTCATTTGAGATTAAAATGTCCAAAATCGAGAGCCAGTGAGATGACTTACTGGGTAAAGGCCCTTGTCGCCAAGTCTGAAGACCTGAATTTGAGCCCTAGGTCACATATGGTGGACAGAACTTACCCAGACACATACAAATAATACTAAAAGAAGCTCAAACCTTCACTATTTTTGTCTGTTTGTTTGTTTGTTTTTGCTTTTCAAGACAGGGTTTCTCTGTGTAGCTCTGGCTGTCCTGGAACTGGTTCTATACAACAGACTGGCCTTGAACTCACAGAGAACCACGTGCCCCTGCCTCCAAGTACTGGGATTAAAGGTGTCCACCACCACCACCGCCTAACAAACCTTCACGATTTTGATCAGAGGCGTACTCAAGAGTACCCAGGACAGCACATACAAGACTTGGGATAAACCTGTGAGGCTGGCAGAAACTGTTTCCTATGACATGTTTACATCTAAAATGATGAATATAAACGCTGTGCTGGAGAGACGGCTCAGCAGTTAAGAGCACTGGCTGCTCTTGCTGAGAGCTCAGGTTTGGTTCACAGAGCACACACGGCAGCTCACAGTCATCTGTAACTCCAGTTCCAGGGAATCTGACACTGTCTTCTGGCCTCTCCTTGCACTGGGTACATGTGTGGTTCCTATACATACATGCAGAAAAGATATTTATACACATAAAATATATGTTACATGATCCTGAATTGACTGGAAATGCAGAGAACATGAATTCAACCTGTCCATGGCAAACACTCTTGAGTTTCCTACTTAAGAGGCCAAGCTATGTGCTTAGATATCATCAGCTTTTCAGCCTTGAAGAATTTAGTTTATGCATATCCGCTTCTTAAAGAGGAAAAACAAATCTTTTTTTTTTTTTTAAGATTTATTTATTATATGTAAGTACACTGTAGCTGTCTTCAGACACTCCAGAAGAGGGTGCCAGATCTCGTTGCGGATGGTTGTGAGCCACCATGTGGTTGCTGGGATTTGAACTCTGGACCTTCGGAAGAGCAGTCGGGTGCTCTTATCCACTGAGCCATCTCACCAGCCCGGAAAAACAAATCTTATGATGGAAAAATCTTCTCATGTCTTCCTCAGCGGCAAGAGAAAAGTTCACGCGGCAAGGGGGCCCGAAGAACAGAGCCTGCCAGGCAAGTGTTCGTAGCCGAATTTCATCTACAGAACCCAAGTAAAACTCCAGGCACGATGGCACATGCCTGCACTCACAGTGCTAGCGAGGCAGAGACGGCGGGGTTCCTGCAGATGAACAGCTTGTCTAACTTGTGAATCCCCAGGTCCCAGTGAGGAACTGCTTCAAAAGACAAGGTAGACAGTTCTGAGGTATATCTGAGGCTGACCTCTGGCCTCCACAAACACACACACACACCTGCACACGTTTGTGCACCCACACATCACACACACAGTAACACGGGTTATGAGAGATGCCCATGTCTATAATCCCTGCACTTGGGAACCAGAGGCAGTCAGATCAAGGTCAACCTGGTCTACAACCTCAGGGTAGCCAGGGCTACATAGTGAGACCCTGTCTCAAAACAACAACAAAAGTAACAGTGAGGACCTGAGAATGGCCTCGAGAACGCTCTGACAAAATGGCCCACATAGAATGGCTAGAGAACACTGATAATGGCCCCCATAAAAAAAAGATGCAGATTCCATGTCGAGCTTGAGCAACAGTGAGACCTTTATTAAGAGAACCGTGTGCATTTTATATGATTACCAAGAATTCTACTGACTCATAAGATCTATAAGAGGATACAAACTTCATCTCTCATTTAATGAAACAACAGAGGAAATCAACGGATTTGCTCACAATTAAAACAAAATTCATGAATAGAGAAGCCACTGCCATTTTCAGTCGGTCGTCAGGACTGCCCTTCATAGACCTCTGTATTAGCACGATGTGTACAGTGTGTCCTCTCCTTGTTTCTCGGACAGTGGAGGACGCAGAGCAGGGTTGTACGGGTCGCTGCCCCCAGCACACCTAACTGTGCAGCGAGTGTGAGAGGGAGTATTTATTGCATCAGTTCTAAGAATGGAAACATATGGCTAGCTTTCTAGTTCACTGGAAGCTAGACAAAGCTGACATTTTGAGGGACTGATGGGAGAGTAATGAAGCAAGATGGATCAGGATGAAGCGCAGCGATCGGCAGCCGCTTCACGCACTGTGCTTGGAGGGGCCTCTCAGAGAGGCTGCTAAGTAAAGTAAGGCTTGCATGGGAGGTGCACTACAACCATCCTTACTACTGTTTTACAGCAAAATGTCTTATAAAAATCCTCTGGGGTTAAAAGTGCAACACAAAATCTTGACTCAAGGGAAAGGCCCACAGAAATATACGTGGGGCAAGCGCAGCACTCAAACATGGGATGGAGGGTCTGGTGTGGAGTGCGAACTTTCAGTACAGGATACTTGTACTCTGCAGCAGCTGGCCGCCCAGAGCCTGAGAGCTACACAGAAGGAGTCAGAACAAAGTGAATGAAGCAGCTGACCTTTCGTAGGTCACAGCGCCCTTCGGGAAGAGGTCGTTAGCTAGTTATTCCACTTGGCCATGCATCTAAACTGCGGCTGCTGCAGGGTCCCTTGCTGTGTGGTAATGCGGGACAGAGGCAGGCCGCCCACAACAACCCGGGCATCAAAGCTGCTCGGTGAGACGGAAAGCACAGGGCTCGGCTGCCTGCCGTCTGATTTACAAAATGGAGTTTATCTCTGTGTTATCCCTTCTCAAACAAAAGTCAAGTTAGAGGAATTCTTTGCAAAGAGGGCTTTCAAACTAGTCCTTTGGGCATTTAAAAAAATCTTCATATAAAAAGTCCAGCTCTTTAATACATATGCACAAACATTTTTTTCCTTAAAAAAAAAATCTCATTCCTAAGTCAAAATAAATTACACCTGGCAGAAATGCCTTTGTTAATAGCTCAGGGCCTCTAGGGACACGGAGCTGTGTATTTTGCACATTTTCAAACATCAGAGATACCAAGACAGAGTGTTTATCTCTAAACACCAAGACAGTATAACCCCGGCTCGGGAGCCATACCAATCTTAGTCTTGGGAATAAAAACCTGACATTCAGCATCATGTATATGTAGTGATGTATTATCAACATATTAACTTGTCTAGTTGATGAAAAACCAAGACAGACATTTTGCAAAAGCAATTCCAAACTCAGGACACAAAACTATGAAGAAACGAAGCCCTGAGCACACAACGCTCCATTTGGCAATCTGTAACGTCATATACTAGAGATAACGGAGCTCGCCATGGAATTCAAGAGGAAGGGGCGGTGTGCGGTGATCTCAGGCCCAGAGCTCTTCAGTTCTTCCAAATTTGTAGATCAGAGTGCTGGAAAGGGATGGGTAAAGCTGTGAGAGACACGAACAAGCAGCACGGAGCTCTCCCCCTAGCTCACCCCAGAGCTCACCCCCTTCGCGGCTCGAAGACCTAAAACCAGGGCAAGCTCAGAGGTGCTGCTGAGGCATTGCTCCTTCTGGAAAGCAGACGCAACTCATTTCTGCGTGAAGAACACCCGTGTAACACTGAGACAGCCACTGCCTAGGGAAGTGTGGGAGACAGAGGCTGCCTTGCGTGGTTAGTGGGCACAGGCCACTTTACAGCTCTAAGAGCACCTCTGTCTGTGCTATGGTCACAGAAACATCCTCGCACAGACCAGATGTAATTCTCTCTCCTTCAAGTATACTGCAGGCTGAATCCTGGGATGCGCCAGGCCTCCGGCTAAGTGCTGGAATATGGCTGAATCTAAAAGAACAGATATGCTCCTCGTGGAACAGAGCCTACCGAGGGACACAACTGACACAGTCACAGTCCAACCATAGACCATGCTGTGAAGGAGTGGCAGGGGTCGGTCGTAGCATCAGAAGGAGCTGATGCCCACCATCCCAGCACCTGGGAGGTAAGGCAGGCGCAGCAGGAGTTCAGGGCCATCCTCAGCTATAGAGAGCCTGAGGCCAGCCTAGGATACGTGAAACTTGGGCTCAAAAACACTATCAAAACAGAATACCAAAAACTACAACCCCAACAAACTGCACGGAAAGCTGCAAATGGAATAAATAACCCAAACTGAGAAGTAAATGGAAATAGTCAATACATTAATACAGCCCAGGCCTTAGATATGGTTATCAGAAAGGTTATAAACTGTCAGGGGTGCTAAGGAGAGACACAGAAAACACCAAAGACCTGAGCTGAGCTTCTAGGGCAGAAAATCCAGTGTGTGGGGTGAGTGGTCCAGGGGACACCGAGGAAGCTCAGCTCAGGGAGCCTCAGGATGGAATACTGGAAACCACGCACATAGAGAGAAGACAGCGGAAAAGCAAAACACAAGGCCAGGGAAACACAAAGAAACCGCACCACACATTGCCGCATTGCTATGACGGTGGCCAATAGCAAAGGTGTCCAGTGTTGAGCTTCTGTGATTTGGACAGAAAGATAATCCTGTAGTGCACAGCTAACCCTCTCACCCTGGCCTGGACAGATGTCCCTTGGACAAGTACAGCAGGCAGGTTTCCAGTGAGAGGCTCTAACAAGTTTCTTCTATGAAACACTTTTAGTACAATGTTACTTCTATACTTACTTTAAGTTGTTTAGAAAACTCAGTCTCAGCGTGCTGTGTACAGTGTTTCCCCTTTCTTTTTTTGGAGGCAGGTCTCACTGTGTAGCCCTGGCTGTCCTGGAACTAGCTCTGTAGTGCAGGCTGGCCTCCAACTCACAGATTCACGTCTCCTCCTTTCTTTCCTATAAGTGTGCACTGTTTTGTTAAGCAAAACACGGCTGTGGCAGCAACAATCTGGATGCTCCAGCTCTGCATTTACTTGCTGTGTCTTTCAGGAGCTCTGAACTTGTCTACAAATAGAAGAGCATGTGGTACCTCCCTAAGTCGTAACAAACTGGACAGGGACAAGAAGATTGCCCAGATGAAGGAGGTCTTGGCACATTGCAGGGCCCTGGCTAAAAGGTTCCCACTAATGTCCCATGGCCATGGCACTCTTAGGATGCTGTTGACACAGGATTCTGTAAATGTTTTAGTTATAAATGAGAAACGAGGTGCCTTGGAGCTGGAAAGAAGGCCCAGCAGTTGAGAGCACTTGCTGCTCTTATAGATAACCCAATACCACATAGTGGCTCAACCCCCTGCAATTCCAGTTCGTGGGGAGCAGGTACACTCTTCATGCCTCCTGGGTACCATACCAGCATGCACACAGAACACATGCATACATGCAGTCACTCATGCATACACATAAAATTAGTCTCTTTAAAAATGTAAAATGAAAGGAAATTAGACAACTTACCTAAAAAATATAAGAGCATTTTGAAAGAACACAGCTAGTCCAGGGTAAACATCGATGTCTGCACACAGAGAGGGAAACGAATTAGAGGAGGGGGGCGGCAGAGGAGGGAGGTGAGGAGGTAGGGGGCAGTGGAGGAGGGGAGCGGTACAGCCTGTGCAGTTCAGAGCAACATAGGCTCTGTGTGTCAGAACACAGGACATTTACGTCAACTCAAAGATGTCTACAATGAAACAAATAATTTCATTCCCTAAAACAAAAGGTTACTTTTTTTTTAAAAGATTTATTTATTATATGTAAATACACTGTAGCTGTCTTCAGACACACCAGAAGTGGGAGTCAGATCTCATTACGGATGATTGTGAGCCACCATGTGGTTGCTGGGATTTGAACTCAGGACCTTTGGAAGAGCAGTCGGGTGCTCTTACCTGCTGAGCCATCTCACCAGCCCCTTGTTTTTTGTTGTTGTTGTTGTTGTTTTGTTTTGTTTTTAAAGATTTATTTATTTATTATATGTAAGTACACTGTAGCTGTCTTCAGACACTCCAGAAGAGGGCGTCAGATCTTGTTACAGATGGTTGTGAGCCACCATGTGGTTGCTGGGATTTGAACTCCGGACCTTCGGAAGAGCAGTCGGGTGCTCTTACCCACTGAGCCATCTCACCAGCCCCAAAAGGTTACTTTTACACTAAATAAATGCCAGGGAACTCTCTGTCTAGCTCATATGACTCAGGCCACAAAGGCAGCAGGACTGGACACCACAATTCCAGCTATGTAGAGACTCAGCAGCAGGAACACTTCAGCCCAAGAAAGAGTGGAAATAGGGGCCAGCCTGGCAAACAGTGGGCCAGCCTGGCAAACAAACAGTGGGCTAGCCTGTGAAACAGTGGGCTAGCCTGTGAAACAGTGGGCCAGCCTGGGAAACAGTAGGCCAGCCTGGCAAACAGTGGGCCAGCCTGACAAACAGTGGGCCAGCCTGGCAAACAGTGGGCCAGCCTGGCAAACAGTGGGTCATGGTCTCAAAAACAAATAGTGCCAAGAAAACACAACACCTTTCCCTGGAAAGGCCAGCATAGAAATAAAAAGGAGGTTGATTATTTAAATCTGCTGACTCATGTGTGACATCATGCAAACCCCGAGAGACACAAAGGAGCCATCATGCTCTCTTCATGACTGAAGCAATCAGCTAAATATCCCTAGGAAGATGGGAATGTTGTTACACTGTAACTACTGGTGTAAAAGCCACTGTCTATCATAAAGAAACTGGTTTACATTTCAGTCTTCTGAGAGCATAAGAAACAAACAGCGGGTTGGCTGGAGAGCTCCAAGTCTGAGCCAAGTTCTTGGTGATGAATCCTAATTCTGCTACTTACTAAACGCATATCCTTGAGCAGGTTACTAAACCTCAGGGTCTTAACTTTCTCATCTGTAGAATGGGCATTCTATCAGAGGCCACCAAACAGGAGTGGGAATTAAGTGGGCGACTCTGTCTAATGGCTGCAACTGTATTTGACTTGAGAGCAGACACCGACACCTCATTTAAAAATCTTGGGGTCAGAGTTTAGTTTTAGACTTGGGGATACATGCATATGCCAATCTTGGGAGTGGGGCCCAGGTGTGAACATGAAGTTCAGTTATGTTGCGTGTGTACCTTCCCACACAGTTGGAAAGTGATTTTATACACGTTTTTAGTGCACCTGTTTGACTCCACCCATCACATGAGTTCAGGAGGTCAGGGGTTGACTCTGAGACCTGTGGTGTCAGATCAGAACTCAGAATGTTTCCAATTTTGGAGCAATTTGGATCTCAAATCAGATTAGAGATGTTCAATGTATACATAAATGGTAGCTGCTACTATAAGTATTAATAGTTCAAGAAGCACTATGATGAAATCTGAAATATGTCAGAAGTGGCCCCTGAAACGAGAGAAAGCTCACGGGCCAGGCACTGCTGCAGAGATCACATGAGACCAGAGCTGAGAAGCCTTTCGCTGTGCGCTGGGTTTTCTGATTAAGATGGGAACTAAGCAGAGCCCGTTACAAAGGTTCCCGACGCTGCACCGGAACGCTGGCTTAGTCCCAGTTTCTCTACAGCAACTGTCAACGGCTTGTCAGTCTGTCTTTCAGATGAAATGAGAAAAGCTATCACCTAGTGCCATCGTTCTGAGTTCTCAGTCTGGAAACAAGCTGAAAACTAATTGGTATTTTACAGCACCCTAGCTGGCTCGGGCTCAGCAGCCACAGTCAAATACACTTAATTCAAATCCACTCCTGCAATAAAACACTTTGAATACTTAGAATAAATGCAATAAAGAAAGAATGAGCCACATGTCCATTTAGATCTGGTCTCACTGTGCACTAGTAAAGAAAAGCTTGAGTTTCCAGTGTTCTGGGTGTAAGAACTTTGAACTGTGTACACGGGAGTGCACACAGTAGGGATACTCGGATCCCTTTTACTTTCTCACTGTGGCCCCCAGTGAGCGGATTTGTACTTTAAGAACTTAGCTGCCCAAGGGAAGTCATTCAGGAACCCTAGAGATGGCTGGAGGGCCTGGATTGGTTAGAGGCTGTGGTTTTCTATGAACCAACACACTTACTAAGACAGGTTCTATGAATTAGTGTGTCTTTACCCAGAGGGAGAATTTAACCTAATTCGATAATCACATTCATACTAACTCCAAACGAACCAGACAGAAGAAGCCAAACATAAAGTCCGCCTGTAACATAAAGGAGGAATGCACACTTACTTTGAGTAACATATGCACCAAAAAGGATCCACATGGAGGCGATGAGTGACCCGAACATCAGCATGAACCCAATGAAGAGCCAGACCCGAGCACCTGCGGGGGGACAGGGGCTTCCTTACAATCCGAAGCTACACAGAGCTATAATGTCTTACACTCCTGCAGCACTACACAGAGCTATAATGTCTTACACTCCTGCAGCACTACACAGAGCTATAATGTCTTACACTCCTGCAGCTACACAGAGCTATAATGTCTTACACTCCTGCAGCTACACAGAGCTATAATGTCTTACACTCCTGCAGCATTATACAAGCTATAATGTCTTACACTCCTGCAGCATTAGAAGTAGCTGACTTAGTGAATCCTGTATATTCCTGCTACAATTCTTAACTACATGAAGATTTAAAATACACGCACACATTTAAAGTGAGCTCTCGAACTCTCACAGACACAGGCAAACACACACACACACACATGCACACACACACACACACAAACACACACAACCCAAAACAAAAAAGGTAAAAAGGGTTAGACAACTTAGAAAGGAGACTAGTTAGCTATTTACTGCTAGAGAAACTAATTCCTGAACAAGTTAAGAAAATGTCATTGGCAATCACCTCACTAAACTGGCTTATTAAACCATAACTCAAAGGATGGGATAATGGAGCTATCAGACGGCCATCGCTGCCCTTGGGACTCAGGGGCAGGCTTCTGAAGAACACCGAAGGCTTTACACAGCAGCTACTCTACAGACAGGCAGATTGCTCTGCTGCTAAAGGAAGCCAGCCCACAACACTCTTGACAGGTTCAGGGGCAGTGTCTGGGTGGAAACGGGCAGATCCCTGGAGCCTACTGCCAGCCAAACCGATGAACTCCAGAACAACGAGAGACCCTGTCTTTAAAAAATGAAGGTGTAGGGCTGGAGATTAGCAGTTGTAAGCACTTGCTGCTCTTGCAGAGGACCCAGGTTTGGTTCCCAGCACCCTGTGGCAGCTCACAGCTGTTCATACTCAGTTCCAGGCGATCTGACATCTTCTGGCCTCCTTGGCACCACGTAATACACACAGTGCACTTGCATGCATACAAGCAAAGCACTCACACACATGAAATAAACCTAGAGACTCCTGAGGAGGCTCTGCCTTCCGGGGACTTGTCCCTGTTCCGCGAGTGCCCCTGCATCTCCTTCACCCTCTTACCAGTTCGTCCTAGGCAGCCGCTTTCATAGCTGTCACCTCGCACCTGGGCATTGGATACAGCATTTATCCTGCAGACAAGATCAGCCAATGAGCACTCACGTCAGCACAATTACACAGGCATTTGCATATCATTTGAGGGAGAAACAGACTATTTCCTAGGTTGAGCTAAGGAGTTAAGAGAAATTCTAGTGCAGAAATATTATTCCTTTTGTTTTCCACTAAGCACACCCAAAACCAGATGAGACTATGAGACAGGCGCTAATCTTCTTTCCATTCCTCCCCTTTCTTTCTTTTGAGACAGGGTCCTCCTATCCAGCCCTGTTACACAGACTAAGTTGGCTTCCAATTCAGAGACCTACCCACCTGCTCTGCCTCCCAAATGCTGGGACTAAAGGCGTGAGCCACCACAACTAGCTTCTCATTTCTTTACCTATTGTATACATGTACATACAGATGAGTCTGTGTTATTTATCCCATTTTAAAGTTTCCATGATAATAATTAAACAGGTGGGGCTGGAGGCGGCTCAATGGTTAGGAGCTGTCTGCTAAAGAACCCAGAACCCACATGGTAGCTCACAACTATCTGTAACTCCAGTTCCAGAGGGTCCAATGCCCTCTTCTGGCTTCTACAGGTACTGCGCACATTTGGAATGCATACAAGTAGGCCAAAACACCTGTACACATTAAATAAAATAAAAACTATTCAAAAATTGTCAAAATAAATAGACACTGGAGTATAACTTAGTGTCAAAGCACATTCTTAGTATACACAAGGCTGTGGTTGAATTGAAAAAGAACTGGAGAAGGGAGAAAGGGAGAGAGAGGCAGAGGGAGGGAGAGAGGGAGGGAGAGAGGAAGGGGAGCAAGGTGTGCCACTAGAAGGGGTGCTTACTCGTAGTTTGAAGGATAGCAAGCAGTTTTACCTTTCATAATATAAACTTTCTGGTTTACATGGCAAGTTCTAGTAGGGCAACATAGAGAGGCCCTATCTCAAAATAAATGAATCTATAAATAAACACATGAATAAAACAAAACTGCTAGTCCAGGTATAGTGTGACACATCTTTAATCCCAGTCCTTGAGGAGCAGAGACAGGTGGACTCCTGAGTTTGAGGAAAGCTTTGTCTACAGAGGGAGTTCCAGGACAGCCAGGGCTACATAATGAGACACTGTCTCGAAAAATGAAAAGTTGTTTGGGTTTTTTTTTTAATTTTTGTGTGAGTGTGAACATGCATGTGTGTCTCTGTGTGTGCATGTATGTATGTATGTATGTGTATTTGTGTCTTGGACATGTACCACTGAGTGTGCATGTGTGTGTATATGAATGTACATACATTCATGTGCATGTGCATGTGTGTGCATGTGCGTGTGTACATGTACCTTTCTGTTCCTGGGGCAATCAGACAAGAACTTTGTGGAGTTGGCTCTCTCCTTCCACCTTTAAGTAGGTTCTGAGGATCAAACTCAGAGCTCCAGGCTTGTGCAGCAAGCCATCTTGCCATCCTGAGATTCTTTCTCTTATATAACTAAGAATGAGTACAGAATTTAGTCACATCTTTCTAGCAGCTGTAAGAGAATCATGTACGATTTCTCCTTGTATTTCAGAATTTTATTTTTCAGTTCCAAAAGTAGATTTTCCCCATTTATTTGTTTGTTTGTTCGTTTGTTTGTTTGTTTAGTGTGGGTCGGGTTCTGTCTGAATATGTGTACCGCATGTGTGCCTGGTGCTTGTGGAGGCCAGAAGAGGGCATCAGATTCCCTGTAACTGGAATTTCAGCTGTGAGCTGCTTTTTGAGTGCTTAGGAATTGAATCGGGGGTCCCCGGTAAGAGCAGCCAATACCCTGAAGATGGAGCCATCTCTTCCATCCCATGACACTTTTTCTTTCTTGGCAGCACTGACAAACAACAGCAAAAGTCAGCAGGACCCGGGTCCCGCGGGGCACGCCTGCCCTCCAGTGCTCAGCTTTCCCTGGGACACTGGAACTCTTTCCCTAGCGCTCTGACAGAGGATGAGACAGACCATGCAGGGCTGTCGCAGAGGAACTCAGTCCGAGGCTCCATTTCTCTTGATTACACCCATTTACGGTTTGTCAGGTACTCCAATGCACAAAAAAATGTAAACCTTTTGTAGGTGTCTTTTAACTTTTTTTTTTTCACAAACTTTGAGCACATAAAATTTTTATAAAAAAGACTTTTAATAAAAGGGGACTAGCTGGGCGTGGTGGTGCACGCCTTTAATCCCAGCACTCCGGAGGCAGAGGCAGAGTTTGAGGCCAGCCTGGTCTACAGAGTGAGTTCCAGGTCAGCCAGGACTACACAGAGAAACCCTGTCTCGAAAAAAAAAAGGGGGGAGGGATAATCCATCATGTTAAAGAAGAGTCCATCAATAAAGTTTAGAAGTTGGTTTTTAAAACAAACAAACAAACAAACAAAACCACTAGCAGTTGAAGAGGACGATTTTCGAAAAGCAATGCTGACTTGAGAATCACATCACACTTACATGAAGAAGGCCAGCGTGGAAAACACACCGCACGTGTGGAAAGCGTGGTTCAGCTGCTCAGGCTTAGGGTACACCACCGCGGCATCAATCATTATCCACCAGCCTGTAAAAAACTGCAGAGCCCAAGACGGCAGGACATGAGACTCAGTATGCCTCCTCAATGCCTACCGCCCCCTGCGTAAGTGAGACAAGGACTTCTGCTCCTGTGTTTGGATGATTGCCTATAAAAACTCGCACCCTTGGTTTCCCGTTCTGTACAACTGATGATGTAAGTAAGTTGAGTTTACTTGCAGTTGGCTCAGGTCCTCCCTTCGCCATCAGGACCTGAGCGGCAGCCTCCTCACCACCGCTCCCTGCCTCCCCTGTAGCTTCTTCTCTCTGAAGAGCCCCACACTTCTGCCCCACAGAGGATGCTCAGACGCTCAGTCACCAGCAACCAGCCGTCGCAGTCCCCCAACTATAAAGGCCCGTGCTTGGTACAGCTTATGTAATTAATTAAATACCTTGTAGCTGACTGCACAGGAGTATATGAAACATAAGCTTTCGATGTCAACCAGACTGACCATACCTAAACAGACTGGTGCTAAAACCTGTCTCAGAGAAACTAAGGACAGGATGCAAGAACACTTTCCTAAACTGACAGAAATGAGACAATTATATAATTTAATGCTTAGAGAGCTCAAAATTCATTTTAAATATATATGAAGAGCCTCCAACCTCCTTTATTAAGAAAAATGACAAATAAACCTGGAAACTGCTTAATATAAAAGCAGAGTCCCAGCCGGGCGTGGTGGCGCACGCCTTTAATCCCAGCACTCGGGAGGCAGAGGCAGGCGGATTTCTGAGTTCGAGGCCAGCCTGGTCTACAAAGTGAGTGCCAGGACAGCCAGGGCTACACAGAGAAACCCTGTCTCGAAAAAACCAAAAAAAAAAAAAAAAAAAAAAAAAAAAAAGCAGAGTCCCAGAGCAGCCCTGCAGAGGGCTAGCCTGCCTAGGACACAGCTAATTGGCAGAGCTCGTGCATGCACGAGGCCCTTGGTCTAACCCCTGGCACTGTGCAAGCCAGGCAAGGTAGCACAAGGTCATTCTTGGCTACACAGCAAGTTCAAGGCCAGCCCAGGAGAGATGAAATCCTGTGTGAAACAGAAAAAAGAAAAAGAAGCAGCCAGACAGAGCCCCAAAGTCCTCTGACTTACAGACATGCTCCAAAGTGCGCCCCACACAAAAATAAATACACGTGGGGCTGGAGAGATGGCTCAGCGGTTAAGAACACTGACTGCTCTTCCAGAGGTCCTGAGTTCAATTCCCAGCAACCACATGCTGGCTCACAACCATCTGTAATGAGATCTGATACCCTCTTCTAGTGTGTCTGAAGACAGCTATGGTGTACTCACATAAATAAAATAAATAAATAAATAAATATTTTTTAAAAATACACATGATAAAAAAAAAAAGAGTTAAAGCAAGAGAAAAGGGAGAGACAACATGACTGCTGTCCCTGTATGCAGGCTTGCCTACAGTTCAAGGCCACACTGGGCTTTGGGCTGAGTTCTAGGTAAGCCAGGATTAGAGTGAGACCTATTTCAAAGAAAGAAAAAGGAAGGGAGAGAGGAAAAGAGAGTGAAAGCTGGCAGGTGCTGTACGCTTGTAATTCCAACATTTAGACAGCAGAGGCAGGAGGACCTCACACTTCAGGCCAGTCGGCTGGGTGGTGGTGCACACCTTTAATCCCAGCACTCAGGAGGCAGAGACAGGTGAATCTCTGTGAGTTCGAGGCCAGCCTGGTCTACAGAGTGAGTTCCAGGACACCCAGGGCGACACAGAGAAACCCTGTCTCGAAAAACCAAAAATATAGAAAGGAACAAAAACTGAGACCTAGGCTATATAACAAGACCTTTTTCCCAAAGTAAGGGCAGGGGGTTACATATTATACAAATAGAAAAATGAAACTTGTTTTTTAAATGCAGTGGGGGTGTGTGAATGGAAGCCAGGACAACTCCAGAAAGGCCTCAATGCTCAATGCCAGGTCCCATCTACATTCTCACTTTATACTCTAAAGCAATGGGGGAGGGGGAGGGGCGGGGGAGGGGGAGGTGGCGAGCAAGCAAGATTTTGCAGGAGCATATGTGGGTTGTTAGGGGCAACAACTTGTTTTTCTGCTATTACTTCAGGTCACTCTGTTCCAGGTAGCAAGTGAAGCCATGCTTGACAAACAGGCAGTACAAGCCAGCTTTAAGTAGATCACTGAATAAATCAATAAATCACTATTTAGTAACTGGTCGTTTCCGCCTCAGAGGCAGGACAAAATGGTCACAGAATATAAGACTGGTCAGGTCTTGTTTATAAAACAACAATAGCAGCAAACTTAAGTAAGTCGGGTATGGTGGGTCCCATCTGTGGTCCACTGTTCAGGAAGCAGAGGCAAGGTTGGGAGCTAAGCAGGCCCCTCAACTACAGAAGACCATGACCCAAAATAATTAATTAAATGAAACAAAAAATTTGTGAAGCTAGATGACCAGTTTGCAAGTGAGAGGTGTTGGTACAGCTAGTTTCTTATATAGTCTTAATACTTTCCTTAATAAAAAAATAATTTAAGTAAACCAAACAAAAAGAAGGGTAACCCGCTGCCCTGTGGTTCATACCTGTAGCCCTAGCCCTTACAGCTGACCTAGGATGCTGGAGATCGTGAGCTTAGAGCCAGCCCGGGCTACATAAGACCCTGTCTTAAAGGAAACAGGAAAGTCTCCTCCACAAACTTCTTTACTGTGTCTCCAGTGCTAACAACACCTGAGGTGTCACCACTGTCAACATGACCTTGTCTTCAGTGAGTCACAGTGCCTCTGAGTGGCATCTAATTCTGAGGCTGGAAGGACCACAAAGTACTTACAGATACTGTCCCACTAAATGGCGAAGACTGTGGTAAGTCCTGCAACTGAAGGGAAGATCCCAAACTTAAGTCATTCTCAGAATCAAGGGAACCCAGCTCAGCTGGTCAAGTGCCTGCTTAGACGTGCAAGTCCCCAGCACTGCGCAAACCAACCCAACGTAGCGTCAAATACCTGTACACTTAAAAGGGAGGGGCTGAAGTTCAAGAAGCACAAAACCAACCTGGACTACACGATACCCTACACCCCAAAACAGACGGAACCCCACTAGGCTACATAAGAACGTTACCTATCCTCGACCGCAGAGGAAGAGCTCGGGAACGCTGTCCACCATTTAAGGACTCTGACTTTAATTGGAAGGCAAAGCCGTGACATCACCAGTGCATCGATCTCCTTACCAATATCCCTGCGACCACAGAGGCCACCGTGTTCCTGCGCTCGCTCCAGTCAATGCACTCACACTCCGGCCAGCGGAAGTTATCCAGGAAGCCTGCCATCTTCACTCTGTACACATGGAGTTCTCATTAAACAATGGTTCCTAGAAATCAAAAGATAAAAAAAAAATCAGCCTCAACAAATGCTTTCTAAAAATGATTTACTTTTATTTATGTGTATATAAGTATGGGGGGGGGTGCCCACCGATGCCAGGAGAACACACATGATCACTCAGAGCACGAAGTATTACAGTGGACTAGAAGCAGGCAGATCTCTGAGTTCCAAGCCACCTTGGTCTACATTGCAAGGTGTAGACTAGCCAGGACTCCATAGAGAGACCCTGTCTCAAAATAAAATAAGTAATAAAACAGTTTATTCCCCTCTCTCTCTCTCTCTTTTTTTTTTTTTTTTTTTCTGAGACAGGGTTTCTCTGTATAGCCCTGGCTGTCCTGGAACTCACTCTGTAGACCAGGCTGGCCTCGAACTCAGAAATCTGCCTGCCTCTGCCTCCCGAGTGCTGGGATTAAAGGCGTGTGCCACCACGCCCGGCTGCAAGAGTTTTAATCCTGAATGACATAAATTTTAATCTACTATAGTTAGGAAAAACTACATTTCAAGAAGTACCTATTAACAAGACAGCATACCTGAGATCCTGTCTCAAAAACAAAACAAATTAAAAAAAAAAAAACCCATACACACACAAAAAAGCAAAACCAAACCTAGTGCAATGTATGTAGGACTCTGACTGGACACCGGTAGAGAACAGGTGAGAAGGGAGGAGAGCTTGCTTTGATCATCGGTACCACAAAACAGAAACAAAATAAAGAGGCTAGCTGTAAAGTCTTTGACATCCCTTCCATTCAGGGGAGAACTGTGAATTTGAGTGGTATAGTCAGGACTATACTACAATCTTTCCCACCTCTGGAATCTGATAAAATAAGGGATTGGTCGGCCAAACTGGAGGAAGGACCGACCACTGGATGACTTCTAAGATTCAGCCTCAGGAAGCACTGCAGCTTCCACCTGGTTCTCCTGCTTCCCGGGTGAGCGTGGAAAGTCTCCAAAGCCACCATGCTGTGAGGAAACCACAGTTGTAGCTGAGTCCCCGCCAACAGCCTCCAGGGCCAGATGTGTGAGTAAAGATGCTTGGTGTAGCCTCACCCTGTGCTCTGAGCCTTCCCAGGGAAGGTGCCAGGCAGATGGGGCAGAGAAACATAGTCTTGGATGGGCCCTTGCCAAAGTCTCTACCCACAGAACCTATTAGGTAAAACAAAAGGCATTTGAAGACTCTAGGTTTTGAGGTTAATCTATAGCAACAGCTAGTGAAACAGTGGGGATGAAGAACTGTTAAGAATGTAGCATACTGGGGACTGGTGAGATGGCTCAGCGGGTAAGAGCACTGACTGCTCTTCCAATGAAGTCCTGAGTTCAAATCCCAGAAACCACATGGTGGCTCACAACCACCCGTAATGAGATCTGATGCCCTCTTCTGGTGCTTCTGGAGACAACCACAGTGTGCTTTCATATAAGATCCTTTAAAAAAAAAAAAAAAAAAAAAAAAGATAAAAGAAACGTGAATGTAGCATACTAGCCCACAGGGGCACACCCACTAGCCCTCAAGGACACAGGCCTTTGATCTCAGGGCTCAGGAGACAGATGCAGCCAGTGTGGAGTTCAGCCAGGAGCCAGGGGTCCATAGTAAGACCATCTCAAAACAAAAACAAAGTAAATAGGTAAGTGAAAGAGAATAGCATACTATGCTAAAATAAAAACAAAAGAAGTGTACCCAACAGGAGATTCAGAACACATTATAATGTCTAAAAAGATCCAACAAAACAAAACCCTTACTTAAAACACACAAGCTATGGCCACCTCCTCTGTTTTGTGTTTAAACAAGACTTCAAGAAAAGAAAGATCTCTGTACCAACAGGATAAGAACAGAAGTTGTGAGTCTAAGACAACCCCCAATCCAGCTCTACACGACCCCAGACACCGAGAAGCCCACCAAGAGGAGCAAGTAAGTGGAGGACAGGTGGATCGGAAAGACAGACAGAAGGATGTGTGAACAGTGAGCGGGGGAGAAACTGGAGACTCAAGGTAGTGAAGAACAGCCTGCTGTGAGGAGCCGGTGATGCCATCTAAGGTTAGGGTGGTCTGGCCCTTGCTGCCAGCGAGTCATGTCTGAGTCTGTGGCCCTGCAGCAGTGGGTATCTGGTACCAACAAAGGACAGATGGACATCCCTGGTCTGGACTGCCGCCTGGAGCCGTGTTGCTGTCTGTGGGCTATGTAGACTTGCCAGCTGTAGCACTCGTGAGAGCCAGCCCTGCACCTTGCCTGGGCAGCACAGTAGAGCTGACCCTGAGGGTAGAGGCAAGGGTGAGCCAGCTGGCTCCAAGGGACTGCGGCGTGTGGGGGAGCTGCCCTGCCCCATCATTTGTCTACTGTGTAATGGTTTGGAGACCCCCTTCCCCATGCCCCTCACTACCTACAACAGGCAAGAGAGCTGGTCCAGCCCCTCACCAGCCACAGCACTTGGGAAAGTGGACCCTGCTCCTCACCTGGGCCCTGGTGGTGTGGCACAAGTGAGCTGACCCTGATTTGTGCCCCTTGCCAGATTCGGCACTGGGTGAGCTAGCTGGGGCAGTGCTAGAGAGCTCCCTGGCAGCCTTGGTGTGGGAGAGCTGGTGAGCTAACCAGCTCAGCTACCACCCAGGCCCAGATCCAGGGCTTTGAGTTGGCTCGTCCCAACATGTACCCCAATCTATGATCTGCTGGAGCTTGTGAAGGGGCTCCTCATATGAGATCTACTGGATCTATAGGAGAGGAACGGATCCTATGAGGATCTAGTAATGATAATGTAACCGAAGCCAGAGCCTTGAACCAGACCAATGACTCACTGCAAGTAATGAACAATTGCAAGGAGAGCGGTGTGGACCAGAGGGTGTACTGTGGGACACACTGTCACACGTGACGGCTTCCACAGTGACATTTGTTTTCCTTTGGGGGCGAGGTTGCAAGGGTGGAGAGTACAAATGGACGAACAGGAGTTGAGTGGGTTTGGGGTGCATGGTGTGAAATTTACAAAGAATCAATAGAGTTAAAAACAAACAAACACTGAAGCTGGGTACATGCCTTTAATCCTAGCAGTCAGGAGGCAGAGAAACACAGATCTGTAAGTTTGAGACTGGCCAGCCAACTGTAACCTTGAATTCCAGGCAGCTAAGGCTACCGAGAAACCCTGTCTCAAAAACAAACAAAACCCCAACCACTGGATATTGCTTCTCTAAAGTAGCAAGAACCTGAAGGAGACTCAACCTTATGAGCAAGAAAATTCAATGACCTGGACTCACTTTTATACAGCCCCACCCCAGCCCCAAAGCCTCCACTCCCAGTTTAGGAAACACAAGAAAACCATGGGATTTACTAGTTTGGGATTCCAGGTCAGCTGGACACTGAGGAGGGAGTAAGTCATGAGGATAATCCCACGCACGTCAGTGTAAACTGTCTTTCAGTTCCGTGACGAACTCCTGAACGCCTGGTGCATGGAGACCCCACGAACACCATCAGGGGAAGCAGCTGCTGACTGAGTGCATGCTGAAGAGATCCTAGCTGCTGCTCACTGCCCGGGAAACGCTGGGCTCAGTTCCACCAGGTCAGAGGGGTGCAGGACCCGCTGGGACTTCCAGGCACACCCTAACAAAGTACAAAACCTACTCACAATACCAAGGTGACCAAGCAGCCAAAGTCTTGTACCTGGTACAACAGAAGGCAATATTAGCACTTTGAGCAAGATATCCTGTGGACGTGTTATCAGACTATTAATGAGAGATTCAATATTAACCAGGGAGAAGCCAGATATCATCAAGGTCACTACAGTGTGAAACAAGACCTGAAGGCTACAGAGGAGAGCGTCATTCCCCACAAAAGCTCGTCCGTAATCGCATTCCCAGAGTGCAGCTGGAAGGCCTTCCAGTAGCAGAAACTGCAGTTATTGCCACACACTGATTTGTGACCATCCCGGGCTTAAACCACATGGGCCAGGCATGGAGGACAGAGGGACATGAAAATGTCATAGGACAGAAGGACACGAAATGATGAGTTTAAGGATGTGCAAAGAGGTATAGCAAAGATAAAGGGAACTGTATCCAAACAAGGAAGAGTTGACTGGTACCAAAGACAGTTGCCAGGTCACGGAAAAAGACAGCCGAAAGCTCAGTCCCAACACGGATTAGTACAGACCTCACTAAAGACTCCGCCTTCACTGCCTGTAGACAGGAGCCAACTGAAGACCTCTCAGGAGAAAGGGCCCAAGACACCAGGACCCTGGATGCATGGCAAGCATCTGAATGGGGAACTCTCAGCTGGAAGCTCAACTTCAATATCACCGACATAATTTACCACCTGCAACTCCAGCTCCAGAAGAGTGGGTCTGACATTCTCTCCATCCCCGGACACCATGCACATGCACGCATGCCCACGAGTACTCACATATAAAGTAATGTTTAAAGTGATATTTTATGTGTGTGTGTGTGTGTGTGTGTGCGCGCGCGCGCGCGCGTGCGCCTGAGAGCATGTATGCATGGTGTACATGCATGAAGGATCCCACAGAGGCACGAGGGACCGTCAGATGCCCTGGAACTAGGGTTACAGGTAGCTGTGAGCCACTATGTGGGTGCTGGGAACTGAACCCAGGTCTCTGTAAGAGTGGAACCTTTTAACCTCTAAGCCATCTTCCCCAGCCCCAAATAAATCTTAAAACAGAAACCCAGGTGAACAGCTCATAGATCCTTGTTCTAAACAACAAGGAAACCGTAACAGGTTTGCAAGTGACCGGGTTGGGTCTGTAACTTAGAGGTAACTCTGGAGGTGGCTGTAAGGGGTGGGAGGAGGAATTTAAAGTATCTGCTAAACAGAGAGAGGATGAGCCGGGTACTGAGATCAACCCAAGGAAAAGGCTGTAGAACATAGGTGTTAAAATACCATCTACAAGTTAAGTACTCTGTCAGACTTCCTGGTTGTCCAGTGAGAGACCACTGGTCAACACTGGGAGTGCCCACAGGGGAAACAAGCAGACAGCGTGGATGTGACAATCACCTCAGGACGTGCAGGGGAAACATACAGAAGACTACTGAAACCAGCAGGCCAGAGAAGAGTCGTCAGGGACCTAGTGGGGCCTCAAGTGGAGATGCACATCTTGGGACAAATTGTGGTCACATGACAGACTGGAGGTCTCCTCTATTTCCTGTCTCCCTGGGTTACTGCTGCCCAGAGCCGGTGTGTTTATACAATGGCATTAAATAGCACAAAAACGCCTGCCTCTAAAGCAGCGCTTCTCAACCCGTGGTCTCCACCCCTGTGGGTGCCACACGACCCTTTCCCAGGGTTCCCCTAAGACCATCCAAAAACACAGACAGCTATCCCACAATTCACAGCAGTAGCAGGAACACAGTTATGAAGTAGCAGAGAATGTCCTTTTATGGATGGGGGTCAGCACACGAGGACTATTAGGGAGCTGAAGCATAGAAAGGTGGGGAACCATTAGATAATTACTAAAGGCCTCCCTCTTGTGGGGAGGAGCACGGGGGAACGGAAGGGGCACAGATCAGTAAAACTTTCCCTTCATCGTTAGGGTGTTCCATGCTAGCCAGAACCAGTCAACACTTCTCAGTTGTTAATTACTTTCTTGTTTGTTTGTTTCCTTTTATGTGAAAGGGTCTCATGTAGCCAGGCCATCCTCAAATTCACTGTGTAGCAGAGGTTGGCTTTGAATGGCTGAGCCTCCTACTTCTACCTCCTGAGAGCTAGGACCACCACATGTCAAAGGACCCCATCCTGCATTTCATCTATGGCGACAGACAGTGTTACTAACAGGCCAAGTTAACTACTGAAAGCTTTACTGAGCACTTCAAAGGCATCCTGGGTCCTGCATTAAAGGACATCACAGGTCCATCTCCTTAGATGTGAGAATGGGAGAGAGTAGAGAAAACTGCTAACGTCTGTCTGTGTACTCCAAGATTCAAATGTTAAAACCTCAATTCCCAGCCAAGCTGATAGGATTAAGGAATAGCTGAGGGACAGATGACTATGGATTAGATTAGGCAATGACTGTGGGACCCTCATAAATGGCATTAGCAACCTTATAAAAGCAGCCTGGTAGAGATCCATCACCCTTCCCGCTGTGGCAGGGCAAACGTGGTCTGTGAGCCAGACAGCCCTCCCTGGGGCAGAGCTCCAGTTTCTCTCTGACCTATCCTTTTCTTGTCTTGTTTTGTAAGACAGGGTCTCACAAGCTGGCACATATAGCCCAGGCTTATGTCAAACTTGAACTCTCTCTCTGCCTCCCTGTTCCCAGTACTGGTACTACAGGTTTGTGCATTATGTCCACTCTGGCCCATTCTTTTCTCAATTATCTTAAATCCCAGACTAAGGTTTAAAAATTAAACATTCCCCAAGGAAATGGAAACTGCTTCTCTGAAGGCAGCAGTCTCCTTGGCACAGGTAAGACTGTGGAGCCAGCCCTGGGGTCCTGACCAACTACAGCACAATCTGAACAGACTTACTATGTGGAGACCCTGCAGTATTACTGTTCTGTTGCTTTCTGGCTGTTGTTTGGTTTGAGACAGAATCTACTGTATTACCCAGGCTTCCCAGGAAGCCCTGGGCTCATGCTCTCCTGCTGCTGCAGCTCCCAATAGCGGGGACTACAAGTGCATGGAGCTAGGGAAATTGGAGAAGTGCCTGTCCTCTCCTGAGTGCGTCTGCTACGACCAAGAAGAGAGGAGCGAGATTGGAACAGCTCACAGAAGGAGAAGCAGAACTTAAGCTGTGGAAAGAGAAGAGTGCTTGTTCAGGACAGACCACAGGCCTGAGCAGATGACCTCCGACAAAGGAGGCAGTGTGGACCAGTGAGCCCGGTAGAAGCCAGGTGGCACTCTTCTAGATAATGGGTCCACTGGTGGTCCATGTCTTTAATCTCAGCACTTGGGAGGCTGAGGCAGCTGGATCTCTGTGAGTTCAAGGCCATCCTGGTCTACAGACTACAGAGTGGTTTTATAGAAACTCTGTCTGGGGAGGGGAGGGGAGGAGAGGAGGGGAGGGGAGGGGAGGGGAGGGGAGGGGAGGGGAGGGGAGGGGAGGGGAGGGGAGGGGAGGAGAGAGAAAAGGAAAGGAAAGAAGATAACAGAAGAAAAAGAATCAGAAGTTACCAGGACTACTAGCCGATCACAGGCCTGGGTACAGCAGCCCTAAAACACACAAGCTGACATAGTTGCAGGTCAAGTGTCAATGTTAGCAGCATACTAGAGTAACAGTTGCTGGAGAGATGGCTCAGTAGGTATGAGCATGTATTGCTCTTACAGAGAACCCAAGTTCAGTCCCCAGTACCCACAGCAGGTGGCTCACAACAGCCTGTTATAACTCCAGGAGATCCAATGCCCTCTTCTAGACTCCATAGGTACACCTTATGGGTGAACACTCACACATATACATATCCAAACATACTCATACATGTACACAGAATTAAAATAACATAGATCTTTAAAAAGTATTAGTAATACCAACAGCAAAATAGTTGGGTGTGGTGGCTCACGTCTGTCATTGCAGCCCTTGGAAGGGTGAGGAAGGATTACCTCAGGTTAGTGAGTTCAAGGAAAGCCTGGGCTACAGAATGATACTCTCTTAATCCCAGGAAAAAAAGGAATAATAACATAGAAGCGGCAAATATTAACAGTGTTTATTCTACTGTTCTTTCAATGTTTATGTATTTTTTAAAAGACAAATTTAAATTTTTTACAAAATGTATGTGTATGGTGTTTTGTCTGCAGGTCTGCCTGTAAACCATGTGTATAGCTGGTGCCCTGCCCATGGAAGCCAGAGGACAGCATTACCTGCTCCAGGTGGCTGAAAGCAGCAGCCTGGCATTTCCACTGACCTGGGTCAGTACAGCGCCCACAGGGGCAGGTTCACGTGTCTGCTCCTGCCTTCCTGGACTAGCCCTGTGCCAGCAACAGTTTCAGCTTTAAGCCTCCGTAAGCTATAGTCTTCTGGCACATGAACTGGGCACTGGCAACACTCCCCACAGAGAGTGAGAATGAAGACTGCACCGGTGGCTCAGTGGGAAGTGCCTGCGTGAGGGCCTGAGTCTGGATCCCCAGAAACCACATAAAATCCGGGTGTAGCTAGTCTCTAACCCTTCCAAGAGCAGAAACAGGCAATCTCAGTTACTTCTCTATTGTGATGAGACATCATGACCAAGGCAACTTATTTTAAAAGGCAGGCAGGCATGGCAATGGAGCAGTAGCTGAGAGCTTACATCTGATTCAAAAGCATGAGGCAGAGAGAGCTAACTGAGAATGGTGTGGGCTTCTGAACCCACCTCAAAGCCCCGCCCCCAGTGACACGCCTCCTCCAACAGGCCACGCCTCCTAACCCTTCCCAAGCAGTTCCACCAACTGCAGAACAAGCATTCAAACACATGAGTCTACGGGGCCATTCTTTTCAGAGCACCATGCAAGTGGTCCCCTGAGCTCACGGAACTGCCATCTAGCCAATCAGCAAGTCCCCAATCCAATGAGAGACCATGTCACAAAAAGATAAAGTGGAGAACAATTCAGAGGAATACCTAGTGTTGCACTCTGGTGAGGCAACTGCTTTGACTTGTACTACTCCTGACTCAGCATCAGGACTCTCAGGTTGAGAAAAATTATGACCGTTTCTGTAAGACTGAACATATGCACCTCACTGCACTCGTTCCTGCAGCCTCACAATAAATAAATAAATAAATAAATAAATAAATAAATAAATGTATCACTAAGCATGATGGCGCACACCTTTAATTGGAGCACTCGGGAGGCAGAAGGAAGTGGGCCAGCCAGTACCAAAGGATCAGAATTGGCTCAGAAAACCAAGCCAGTGAATTAACAATCACTCTTTCTGACAGGAAGGACAGAAGAGGAGACAGGCACAACAAAAGAGCAGAAGCTGGAGTGGCTCTCCAACCAAAGAAAGGCAAATGCCCAGGCCACAATGGCGGGGAAAGCTGAGGCCCGACAGTAAAGAGCAGGGCACATAAGAAACGTGGCGGCCTGTGGTCCCTCCACTCTCCTGCTCCAGCACCGGTGACTTCTGTGCTGGAGAAGCCTGTGGCTGATGCTGGCTTTGCTTCTGATCTCTTGTGCCCCAGACTGATGGTACCTACAGAAGAGCGGGCACAGGCACCCCAAGGGAAACAACATAAGGAACTGCATGCATGCGCAGGCAAGTCTCGGCCTCTGTGTGGCTCGGACACTGATCATCAGGGGAGCTTCCAAATGAGACAACTCTTCCCCAGGGAGCCTGCCAGAAAAGATGCAGTGTACGAAATCATAGGTGTGGGGCTTTCCACTAACCTGATGGCCTGGATCAGTAAAACAGGTCAAAGGTCTCCACCACACCTCAGAGACTGCAATCATTTTTTAAGCCCCTAGTTTTATTCTAAGCACAGTTAAAGATTACTACCAGTATCAACAACTTTTGAACTTGAAAGATATACAGAGTAGTTAAAAAAAAAAAAAGTAGCTTGTTACAACAAACCACACAGGGGGAGGGGGGAAGTCATTCCAAGCCCAGAAAACCAAGGCAGCCAGGGAGATGGCTCAGCTCCTGCGCCTGACACCGAGCACCTGGCACCTGAGTGTTTGATCCCTGGGATCTACACACTAAGAGAAAACTGACTCCTGCAAATTGTCCTCTGCTCCACCCCCCCCTCACACACACACACACACACACACACACAAACACACACATAAATAAAATGTATAAAAGCATTTCAAAAATGAATACCATGCTAAGAAACACTGAGGATGGAGACTAGCCTTTGGGAGTTAGAACCATCGCACTGGAAACTGTTTTAAGTGCAGATCCGGGCCAGGGAGCAGCTCAGCAGCTCAGCAGCTCAGCAACCTGAGGGCACCTGCCCCACCCAAGCTTGGCAGCCTGAGCTGAGGCCTAGAATCCAGGGAAAGAGCTCTCTCCTAAGTTGTTCTAGGGCCTCCACCCCATGAATTGTGTCGTGCACATACCCACAGACATACACAAGTAAATAAATATGCTTTGAAAAAGAAAAATGAGATGCAGAAGATGTTGGCTCACGCCTTTAATCCCAACACTCTGGAGGCAAAGGCAGGCAGATCGCTGAGTTCAAGGGCAGATGGTCTCTAGAGCAAGTTCCAGGACAGCCAGGGCTACACAGAGAAACCCTGTCTTGAAAAACAAACAAACAAACAAGAGCCACATCTAATCGCAGCATCCCAGAGGCCGAGACAGGAGAAACAGAGGCATGAGGAAGCCTAGGTGACGCAGTATCCAAACAGAAAAACTGAGAAGAAAGAGAGAGGCTGGGGTACAGCTCAGGGGTTAAAGTATCAGCTGCCACACAGAGGACCAGGCTTTGATTCCCAGCATCCAGAGAGCCACTCCCAACCATCTGAACTTCTCTTCTGATCCTCACAGGCAAACAGATGACTCGCATGTATACGAGCAGACAAGGTGCCGTCTGTAATCCTTAGCACTACGAAGACTGCAACAGGAGAGCTGTAATTCCAAGTACAGCCTGGCTACCCTGAATTACAGAGCAAGATCTGGGCAAAAATAAAAAATAAAAAAATAAAAACCCAGCCAGGCATGGTACTCCTGCTTATACAGTCAGCACTGGGGAGAATCAGGCAGAAAGACAGCTTTGGGTTTGGGGCAAGCCTAGGCTATTTAATGAGTACCTAGCAAGCCTGGGCTACAATGTAAGAAACTATCTCAAGCAAACAATAGTGTTGTGTGTATGTATGTATGGAGGGTGGATGTCAGGAATCAAAGGGAACTAGAAAACCAGAAGCAGAAGTTCACATAAAAATGACAAGAGAGCCAGGCGGTGGTGGCACACGCCTTTAATCCCAGCACTTGGGAGGCAGAGTCAGGTGGATTTCTGAGTTCCCGGCCAGCTTGGTCTACAGAGTGAGTTCCAGGACAGCCAGGACTACACAGAGAAACCCTGTCTCGAAAAACAAAAACAAACAAACAAACAAACAAAATGACAAGAGAGATTACAGGGAAAATAACAAAATATTTCCAGGCTCCCTAGAGACTATACTTCTACATTGTTTGTATTCAAGGGGTTCAAATACCCAACTCGGGGATGGAAACAGAGCCGCACGACACATTAAACTCACAGAGAAGTGGCACTTCTCTGTGATGAGTGGGGAAATGGCCCAGGGTCTGAGGAGTGGTGCTTAACAGCAGCCCAGGAGCAGGTCAGGGTGGGGCGAAGCTGCAGAACCTCGAGAGAATCTATTAGCAAACCTTATCAATCAGCGAGAGGAAGAGAACCGAAGCAGGGCCTTACGAACTCCCAAATGGTCACCTCTCAGCAAACCCCAACAGCCTTTGAGCACCACTAGAGAGGGTAAACCCCTCAACCTAATGCATGCTACAGGAGAGAGCCTCCCCAGGGAGGAACACTAAGGAAGCCAGCTGTGCCCTGAGGCAGAGGATAGCAGGCCAAATGGAAGCAGCGCACAGCCCCAGCTGCTCTGGCAGCCTCCAACCTGTGCTGATGGCCCTGGAGCCTGGCCCAGAGTCCTTCCTCCCTCCAATTGGCAGGGCTGGCTTCATCTTGAGCGCTTGCTGATGCCTTCCTCCTGCAAGCCTTGAGACCCACTGGGCCTTGCCTCACAGAGAGCAAGGCTTGACTGTGATGGACCCTGGAGAGTGCAGACAAGCTGCGGGTGAATAAAAGGCAGAAATGACTGTATCTGCTGTCCTTCCAGCCCTTGGAATGGAGCCCTCCAGATGCCCTGGCTAGGCCCAGCTTTGGTGTTTAGGACTCTCTCCTACATGGTGCAACGCCCTGACTTCCTCACAAAAGGCCCTTACAGAAGCCAGGCAAGCCCAAGCCACTCTGTTCAGTTCACCTTTTCCTGGAAGCTATAATGACCATATGCAGTTCTTTCTTTCCAGTCAAGTTTGAACTTAAGATATAAAACAGTGAAAACAACCGCAAGCCAGGAAGTCCTATCTTCTCCTGTCGTAAGGCTATTTAGATGTCATGTGGGTTCTGGGAAATGGCCTTGTTCTAACAGTTTGCTTAACAAAAATTAGTAAGGTATGATTAGGATTTATATAGCTTAGTAGAGAAAATGTATTCCAAATACTGTGATTTTTTTCTTGCCCTCTAAGTAAAGAATATGTATTTTTTATTGTGAGTTAAGTACCAACAAAACAACCAGAATGTCTATCAGTAAGAGGCCAAAAACACATTATAGTACATCCAAATAACATTACATGGCTTTTGAAATTGTATATATGTGATCCTGTGTGGACTGCATCTGAGTGCAGGTGCCCCACAGAGGCCAAAGTCATGGGATTCCCTGGAGTGTGAGTTTCTGGGGAGCTGTGAGTCTGATGTGGCTTCAGTCAAGAAACTGAACTTGGGTCCTCTGTCAGAACAGGGAGAACTCAACCTCTGAGCCACCTCTCCAGCCCTCTTAGCAACTTTTTAAATTTTAATTAAAAAAAAAAGATTAGTCTACATATATCAATGTGTAAATGTGTCATTATCTGTTGCCAAATAACACTGTGTTATGATGGCCTCCTTAAGAGTAGAACTGGGACATAAAGAGTGGAGAGTGAAGGAGAGAATTTTGAGGAACTCCCCCAGCCTTTTTTTCAAGACGGGGTTTCTCTGTATAGTCCTGGCAGTCCTGGAACTGGAGCTGTAGACAAGACTGGCCTCACCTGCCCGGAGTGCTGGGATTTAAGGCATGCTGGAGGGTTTCACTTTGTATTTGCTGTTTGTTCTGTATTGCCTGAAAACTTTACTTGGTAACCTTCCTCAATGTTTATTACATTAAAAGACACATAAGGACTAAGCAAGATTGATCCTTTAATCAATTGACCCCAGAAGTCAATTTAGAAAACCAAAACCAAACAACGAAGTGTGGAAGGCTGCTGTCTAGCTGATAGAGGAAGAACGTGGAGGATCAAAGGGTGTGTCTCCTGAAGAGGAAAAACTACATCCTCACCCCCCCCCCCCCCCGCTCCGATTAAACCTGCTTTTCTTGAAGCATCGCTATGCAAATTAACCTCTGGGTTTCATTTTTAGGATCAGGAAGTCTTGGAACACTATGCTCGTTTAAGGGTTTAAATTGCTTGGCTCTGCTTTTTGGAAGCCGCACACAGGTAGAAAGGATGAGGAGCCTGGGAATAAGCGTCCCTGGAATTATTTGTGGTACAAATAGGGTGAAGAGTTGGAGAGCGAAGGATGCACGGGGGGGTGGGGGGGGGTCGGGGGTGGATGTTGTTGAGGGTGAGCATATCTACTCCAGCGAGAGGTTTGAATTCCCACGCCCCTCCTCCCATCGCAGCAGCAAGGTGGAAGAGCGAGCCCAGCCCTCTGCTGCTACGGTCGGTCGGAAAGGTCAAGTATCTACCCACCTCTCAGGCTCAAGTACCTTCCAGTGTTGAAAACCAACTTACTGGCTAAAGACCAAAATGGCCTAGCCTACAACGACCACTGCTCTGCTACTTCTCTGAAAAGGCCACTCGCCACTTAGGATGAATTCCCAAAGACTTCCCTCCCTCTCCTCCCTCTCCCCCCAGCGCTTGCAGGATGGAGGGGGGAAAGTCAAGGATACAAGGACAGTTCCTGGCAACGGCTCAGAGCAAACGGGAGGGTCGCTCGTCCCCAGACGCTCGTGGGGCCTCGGTGGCGGCTGCGGCGGTGCCCCACAGGACCTCCATCCCCTACCGATCGCCTTGGGGACCTCCCCAGACTCAGGACGAGATGCGCGGCGGAGCGGCCTGCCTTGGCGGAGCGCGGGTCACGGCGGCGTCAGGGCCACGGGCCGCCGAGAGGACGCGGGCGTAGACCGGGCCCCGCCGGTCGCCCGCGCGCTCCTTGGCACCGACACGGGCGGCGCCACAGAACCTCAGGCCGCGCCGGGCCGGCGCCCTGCGCTCCATCGGCGGATCACAGAAACCCGAGACCTGCCAACCGCACTCACCCGGCTACCTGCGACGTCCACGCCGAGCCCAAGCAGGAGCAGGGACGTCGAGGGCGCGCGTCGGTCCCGGCAGCGGCGGCCCGATCAACCTCAGCCCGGGAGCCGGGGGCCGGCGGCGGGCAGGAGGCCAGGGCGCCGGTGGGGCGGGGGCGAGGCGCCGTGCGCACCGCAGGGACCAATGGGATTGCAGCAAGTGGCCTGCGTGGGCGGGGCATAACCCCTGGAGGCGGGACCGGGACCTCAGAGGCGGAACGGGGCTGGACCCGTGCTCTCTGTGGAGACCAATCAAAGTGCGGCCGATTAGATAGAGGGCGGGGCTTGATTCCTGAGGGCGGGGCTGGCGCGGTGCTCTACCTGCGTCCTGGAGCTGAGGTCGGGACCTCTCCTGCTGCGGTTTGCGGTAGTAGTGTAAACCCAAGCGCCTCAGCTTCGGTGAGAGCACCGGTACGGGGAACCCAAGCCTATTACGCAAGGTCCTCTTGCATATCAGCAATTGAGCATTGTTCACCAACTGCCGAGAGTCGAGAACGCACTCCAAGACGTTCAAAAACCAGGACCTCAGAAGACGAAGTTACAGGTCCAGGGATCCCAGTCAGTACTGGTTTTCCGAGGGTACCCGCAAAGCTACATAGCTATTTCAGCCTGATTCCTTTTTCCGTCTATCCAAATAGATTTTTGGCTTGTTTGGGGAGCAAATCTTTACTTATCTCCTTTAGAGATACTGCCTCTGGATTTTTCAGCATAACTTCAAAAACCACATTTCCTACAGAATATAAATGCAGTTAAAGAAAGATACAAAGTCCAAGTTACTACTACATTGAAGGCAAAAACACACTTCACCTAGATAGAGTAAAGCAAAAAGATTTTTGTGTCACGTAACTGTCACAAATGGCATCCTGGATTCTGTTACGCCTGTAGTTCTTGTATATAATCTAGGATTTAGGTGCTCAATAAATATTCACTGCATAAATCCCTTTTTGGAGTATGGGATTATGCACGCACACTAACAAGCAAGAGGGGCAGCAGAAGGGATCTTTAGGGATCTGTCTCAGAGCTAGGGAATGTAGTTCAGTTGGTACATTATTTAGCCTTAAATACATAAGGCTCTGGCTTGTATCCCCAGCATCATATAAACAGGTGTGGTGATACATGCCTGTGATCCCTGCATTCCAAAATGTCTCAGCTTTGCTTTGGGTATGATCATGGTCTCAAGCATATTTCTATTTCCAGTCAGGCTGGATTACACAGCAAATTCAAGACCAAGTTGAAGTGAGGTCCTGTCTCAAAACTACTGGAGGATCTGGGATATAGTGCAGTAGTAGTGCATTGCCTGTCTAGAATGTGCCGTCTGCTTTCACTTCTCCATCAGTTAAAAAAGGGGGCAGGGGGACTGGGAAGATGCTCTACCAGAGAACCCAGAGTGGGGCTCACAGCCACCTGTAACTCTAGATCCAGGGGGTCCACCTTCCTCTTCTGGATTCCCTGGACATCAAGCATGCAAATGGTGCACATATATGCATTCAGGCAAAACACAAATACACGGGCTGGAGAGATGCCTCAATGGTTAAGAGCACCGACTGCTCTTCCAGAGGTCCTGAGTTTAATTCCCAGCAACCACATGGTGACTCACAACCATCTACAATGGAGTCTGGTGCCCTCTTCTGGTGTGTCTGAAGAGAGCAATGGTATACTTATATACGTGAAATAAATAGATAAATAATTTGGGAAATAAAACCTCTCATACACATAAAATGAGTTTGAATATTGAAGAAAAATACCAGACCTCCATACATGCATTACTTGAATTGGAACTCCACTAAATGCTATGCAATCATATACTTTGGTGGTTTGGTTTGGTTTTGTTGCTGGGTTTTTTGATTGTTGGTTTCCAAGACATGGTTTTCCTGTGTAACAGAGCCCTGGTTGCCCTGGAACTTGCTTTGTAGACCAGACTGATCTCCATCTCGTAGCGATCCACCTGTCTCTGCCTCTGAGTGAGCCAGCACACCCTGCTGCTCATACACGTTGTTGGATTCTGGCCTGAGCACCTGTCTGTCGAGGCTCCCCAGGCTGGGGAGATTTTGAAACTTTGGGATCCTTTTCTGCCTTGGACCAGGGCTGAAGATCCACTTCAACCAAAACAGCCAATGAACTCTACTCCAGAAGGAGGCCTACCAAGAACAGAGAACAGTTCAGGATGGGTGGGCTGTTCTGATTCGTCCTTAACTGCCAGCCAAGGACTGTACTACTAACGGTGCAATTCACAGCCCATCTTCTAAGAGTGCAAAGCAAACACTACTCCATGGGAACTGAAAGATTGCAGTGGGCTGTTTCAACATGGAAGTGTAAACACTTTCAAATACTGCGTCTCCTCTTCAGAGGGCTTACTGTGTTGAGTAACAGAACAGCTTCACCCACTAGCTTTACTTTAGAAACACCTCTGGCACGTGGGTCATGGTGATAATTGCTGAGGTTACTCTTCAGAAGTCAGGCCTGCATATGAGGTGACACTTTATGGCACTTGTACTAAAAGCTTTACCCTCTGATCGCACCAGTGCTACCATTTCCTTAACGTGTGTTTCATGAAGTGACATGAAGATGTATTGCACACATGCAGACATGGCTAGGGGAGAGCCATGGGAGAGTGTCGTGACCGCTCTAATTGATATGGGAAGACTTGGCCTGAGAGAGGGGCACCATTCCCCGGTTTGGGGGCCTGGATAGTGTAAGAGAATGTGTGCTGAGCAGGGGGCAAGCATGCGTTGTCTGCTCTTGGCTGTAGGTCTGATGTGACTGGCTGTTTTAAGTTCCTGCAGCCTCGACTTCTCTGATGGACTGAAACCCTATATTATAAGCCAAAAGTGAACCCTCTCTGCAGGTTGTCTTTTGTCTGGGTATTTTGTCACAGCGACAGACATAGCACTAGGACACCTCCAGTGTCTGAGAGAGAGAGTTTGCCTCTGGAAGGAGAGGAAACTCGTCTTTCTGTGGTGGAGACTAACAGACGTAGCTGTTTAGTTTGCTTCTTTTCGTGACAAGGAACAGAAAAACATCACCTCACATTGGCCTAAACAATAATTTTTTTTTTTTTTGAGATAGGGTTTCTCTGTATAGCCCTGGCTGTCCTGGAACTCACTTTGTAGACCAGGCTGGCCTCGAACTCAGAAATCCGCCTGCCTCTGCCTCCCGAGTGCTGGGATTAAAGGCGTGCGCCACCACGCCCGGCCAATAAAATTAATGTGACTTGTAAAGCTGGGGGAAGTGTGGTAAGGGGTATGTATGATCTGAGAGTAACATCTCCTCAGATCTGGTTCGTATATTGAAATCCCATGGCTGATCTCAAGAGTGGTGGCCTCGGGAACAGGGTTAAAGCCCTTGTAAACAGAGCTCTCTGTGCCTGAGAGCTGGCTTAGGGGAGAGGGGCTTGCTGACAGGGCTGGAGAACTAGGGTGATCACTGGAATTCATGAAGTAGAAGGAGAGAACCAATTCCTTCAAATTGTCCTCTGACTTCCACATACACACATACACAATAAAATAATCCACATGCAAGTGGGCATGCACTCATACACAATAAAATAAATGGATGGGGCTGGAGAGATGGCTCAGTAGTTAAGAGCACTGACTGCTCTTCAGGAGGTCCTGAGTTCAGTTCCCAGCAACCACATGGTGGCTCACAACCATCTGTAATGAGATCTGATGCCCTCTTCTGGTGTGTCTGAAGACAGCTACAGTGTACTTACATATAATAAATAAATCTTGAAAAAAAAAAAATGGAGCCAGGCGTGGTGGCACACTCCTTTAATCCCAGCACTCGGGAGGCAGAGGCAGGCAGATTTCTGAGTTCGAGGCCAGCCTGCTCTACAGAGTGAGTTCCAGGACAGCCAGGGCTATACAGAGAAACCCTGTCTTGAAAAAGCAAAAAAAAATTAAAAAAGGATGGATCAATAGATAGATGATAGATAAATAAATGGATGATAGATGTATGATAGATGGTAGATAGATGCAACTTTTTAAAAACTAGTTTCACTCCCTCCACCTATGAGGTGGTGGATCCCATACCAGAAACTGAGTTTGCAGGCAGACTTGATCCTAGAATTTGGGGCCCCAAGTCTGTGAAAAATGAATTTCTGTCCTGAATCCCTCAGCGCATGACATTTTGTTACAGCAGCTTGGCTCAGTCCCACTGTCATTCCGTCTTACATCTCCACAGAACTGCTTCCTCTGGAGCCTGGAGAAGAGTCCCCCACCCCCACCCCCGATTTGACTACCCGTAAGCCAATCCCTGTACACAGTGAAACGCTAAGTGATTAGTGGCCTAGGCTCCGTTACATAGCCCAGTCACTGAGGCTTTTTTTAAAGTTTCTTTATTTTTTATTTTTATTTTTTTAAACTTAAAAGGGATGCCTCACAGGGCAGTGGTGGCACACGCCTTTAATCCCAGCACTTTGGGAGGCAGAGGCAAGTGGATTTCTGAGTTCAAGGCCAGCCTGGTCTACAGAGTGAGTTCCAGGACAGCCAGGGCTATACAGAGAAACCCTGTCTTGAAAAGAGAGAGAGAGAAAGAGAGGGGAGAGGGGAGAGAAGGGAGGGGGTGAGAGGGGAGAGAAGGGAGGGGGTGAGAGGGGAGAAGGGAGAGAAGGGAGGGGGGGAGAGGGGAGAGAGGGGAGAGAGGGGAGAGAGGGGAGAGAGGAAAGAGAGAGAGACCTCAGTAGGTAGGAATACTGTAAGTATGAAGACCTGAGCTCAAAGCCCCAGCACAAACAAAAACTAAACACAGCTGAACATGTCTGTGACCCCAGCATTGCTGGGTAAGGACAAGAGGGTCCGGGAGCTTACTGGTCAGCCTAGCCGAAAGAGTGAGCTTCCAGATACAATGGCCTCTGTCTCAAGGCCACAAATCAGAGAGCAATAAGGGCACACGATGTCTTCCTCTGGCCTCCATGGGACCACATGCCTGCACACTGATTCACCTCCTCTCTCTTTCTCTCTCTCTCTCAGAGGGAAGGAGGGAGGAGGAGAGAGAGAATTTCAGAAGTGATATGTCATAGTACATACATTCTACTGGCTACATAGACCAAGTCTGATACAATGGTCAGGGGTATTGCTCAAAACCCTGACTATCAGAAGTTGAGACTCGTCGAGGATTATCTTGAAGTATCTCGAAGGCTGGCTACTACACTTACTTATTTAGTGATATTTTATTCTAAATTAGAAAGGATCTCTCATGCTGGAGAGATGGCTCAGAGGTTAAGAGCACTGACTGCTCTTTCCAGAGGTCCTGAATTCAATTCCCAGAAACCACATGGTGGCTCACAACCATCTGTATTGAGATCCAATGCCCTCTTCTGGTGTGTCTGAAGACAGCTACAGTGTACTCATATACATAGAAAAAATAAATAAATCTTAAAAACAAAAAGAAAGTCAGGTGTGGTGGCGCACACCTTTAATCCCAGAACTCGGGAGGCAGAGGCAGGCGGATTTCTGAGTTCGAGGCCAGCCTGGTCTACAGAGTGAGTTCCAGGACAGCCAGGGCTATACAGAGAAATCCTGTCTCGAAAAACCAAACAAAAAAAACAACAAAAAAAAGAAGATGAGACTCATTGAGGATTACCTTGAAGGCTGGCTGTCCCATTTACTTATTTAGTAGTATTTTATTCTAAATTAGAAAAGCTTTCTAATATCTTCTCGTGTGTGTTTTCACGGAGCACCTTAAACACAAACTGCAATAGCTATGTGGTACAGGTAACTCAAATACCAGAGGCCCGGTGATGGCTAAGTTGGTAAAGTGCTCATTCACGAGCATGAAACCTGAGTTCAGACCCCGGCATCCATACCATCCACATGAAAAGCTGTGCACAGCAGTGTGCCCTGTTCTCCCAATGCTAATCGGGGAGGGGGGGAGATCTTTGGGGCTCACTATCCAACATGACTAAAGAGATGAAGCTCCAGGGTCAGTGAGGGACCCTGGCCCAGAAAATAAAGACTGATAGAAGAACACACCAGACGTTGACCTTTGACCTCCACATACACCCACACACACATACCATACCATACACGCATGTACATGAACACACACAAACACACAATTTATTTCAAAAGGTCTTTTGGGGGTATATCCCGTAGTAAAATTTCCAAGAAAGCAAAGCATGGTTTTCTTACCATGTCCACAGGGGTTGTTGCTCTGTGGTGAATGTGTTAGCATAATTAATAGCAAGCAAATAATATGCTGTGTTTCCGTGCAATGTGATGCCAGGCTAGGCTGGGATAACGAGCAGGCTTTTTATTCATGTGACTCTTTACTGGGACATTTGCAAGTCAGGTGAAGCAAGGAAAACTTCCCTGCTGTGCCTCACCGGTCTGAGCATTGGAAAACATCTGGCAGTCTGCCCGTGCTCAGACATGGTGCTTGAAATACCTAACACGCAGAATGGCATGGACTTAGATGCCAGTAAGGACTGCCAGCCAAGAGACCACACTGGTCCAACTCCGATAACCAGAAGGTCTGCTGGTAGCAATGTCCTATCATTGTAACAACTGAGGAGTCCTCTTCAAATGACCCCTGCAGGACGGCAGCTTCCCCGGAGGACCACTGACAAGCTAAACAGGATGCTGCCCAGCATCTGGCATCTCTTGTCCTAGCAAAACCTCAATCCTGCGAGCTGGGTTTATCTTTCTCTCTGTGTGCATGAACATGTACGTGCGTTCAAATGCATGTGAAAGCCAGTTTCACCTTCAGACATCTTTCACTTACTTCTACTCTGCTTTGGTGTGGGGGACTCTGCTTTGCTTGAGACATGGTCTCTCATGGGGGCCCAGGACTTGCCAATCCTGTGAGGCCAAATGGCCAGTAAGCCCTGGGGATCCACTTGCTTCCTCCTTCCCGCACTGGGATTATAACTGTGATAGCACCTGGCTTTTCTACATGGGCGTTGGGCATTAGGTTCGGGTCCCCATGGCTCTACACTTTGCTGCATGTTATTTCTCTCCAGCTTCTGATTTTTCTCCTTTGACAGAGGGGTTCATCCGAAGCCCAAAGTCACACAGCTAGTGAATGAAAGATCCGGGGTCTGAAATGAAACTTGTCTCGTTGGAAAGTTTGTTCTTTGCCACATTATGGTGCTCGTTGGTGTTATGTATGGACACTCAAGGAGTCAAGGTCTCCTGGGAATCCAGGACGACAGTGTCAGCGCATGCAGAAAGCACACTAGCGAACAGAGTTCCCGACTCTCCACAGCACCATAGGGCCGTATGGGAATAGAGTTCTGAAATCAGAGTACTTGCAGGTTCCTAGGATCAAATTCTTCCTCTGTCACTTTCCATCTGTGACCCAATATGCCATTTAATCTCTCTGTGCCTTCATTTTCTCCTCTCTCCCTGTACTGGTTTAAATATGTTTGGACCATGGGAAGTGGAGCTATTGCAGGTGTGGCCTTGTTGGAGGAAGTGTGTTGCTGTAGGCTGAGCTTTGAGGTCCCGTGCTCAAGCTCTGCCCAGTGTGGAAGAGACCCTCTTCCTGGCTGCCTGGGGAAGACAGTGTCCTCCTGGCTGCCTTTAGATCAAAATGTAGAACTTTTGGCTCTTCCAGTACCAAGTCTGCCTGGATGCTGTCAAGCTTTCCACCAGTGGACTGAATCTCTGAACCTGTAAGGCCGTCCTAGTTAAATGTTTCCTTTATAAGAGGTGCCTTGATCATGGTGTCTCTTCACAGCAATGAAATCCTACCACACAGGATCTCACTCTTTAGACCTGTTGGGCCTGGAACTTACTACATTTACTAGGCTGGCTTTGAACTTGTGGCTAGTCTCCTGCCTTTGCCTCTTGAGTGCTGGGACTAGAGGGTCCATTGTCACTTTTTTTGTTGTTTTTTTGTCTTGTTTTGTTTTGAGACAGGGTTTCTCTGTATATCCCTGGCTGTCCTGGAACTCACTCTGTAGACCAGGCTGGCCTGGAACTCAGAAATCCACCTGCCTCTGCCTCCCAAGTGCTGGGATTAAAGGCATGCGCCGCCACCACCTGGCCATTGTCACCTTTTTAAAGGGTTTGTATGAGAGCACCTTTGACTCATGGTTGTTGCCAGGATTGAACTAGTGACTGTAAGGGAAACAGCCCACAGCTGTGTGGTAATACCACCCACACCTGTTCTGTGCCAGGATCGTCCATCTTCCTGTCAGTCATATCTCCTGATTGCCATCATCTTCCCTCTCCTTATGATTCATGCTTCCTCATTATGCCATGTCTTCTTCCTGATTGACAGTGAGCCTCAGCTTCATTTCTCCTTTCTATGCCTCGTGCCTTCTCTTTGTGGAATCTTGCACTGCAGCTCTTTGCTTAGCAACGAGTTCTAACCCCCATAATGCACACAATATCATGCAGGTGCAATAAATAATGACATAGAGCCAAATACAAGGATCTGGAGATGTATTGAAGATCTAGTAATAAACAGACAAAGAAGGGGGCTTGAGAGATGGCTCAGAGGTTAACAGCTCTTATTGCTCTTCCAAAGGTCCTGAGTTCAATTCCCAGCAACCACATGGTGGCTCACAGCCATCTGTAATGGGATTCCATGCCCTCTTCTGGCATGCAGGTATATTTGCAGATAGAGTACTTGTATACATAAAATAAATAAACAGGCGAAGAAGATATACAACAATGTCTATAACATGTTCACATTTATAGACAAGAAAGAGGCTGGGTATATATGAATTCTGCATACAATTTGTAAATTTTTGAAAGCATACTGTGGTATCAAAATAATAGTGCCCTCATTTCTTAATCCCCAAAATATGTAATTATGTTACTGTATTAACTATTCTTCTGTTGCTGAGATAAAACACCATCACAAAACCAACTTATGGAAGAGAGAGTTTTATTTGGGCGTATGTTTTCAAAGGGATGAGTCCATTATGGCTGAAAGGCATGGTGGTAGCAAGTGGCCGGCACTGTGTCATGAGCAGAAAGCTGGCGACTCCTCAAGGGCAGACACAAACCAGAGGTGGTAAACCAAAAGTGGGGACAGGCCATGAACTCTCAGAGCCCACCCCTGGTGACTACGGTCCTCCAGCAGGGCTGTGTCACCTCCTCAAACGACACCACCAAATGGGGTCCAAGTGCTCAAATACCTGAGCCAAGGGGAGACATTTCTCATCCCAACACCAAATTACAAAGAGAAAGGAGGGAAAGTTGCAGATGGGATGGAGGTTGCCAGGCAGCTGACCTGCAAATAGCTAATTATGGTGGATTGTGTTATTACTCGGTGGGATCCAGTGTAATTACAAAGGGTGGTCAGGCCGGAAGAGGACGGCAGAAAGAAGGCAGAGTGAAGTGAAAAGGGGCGGGGTCGACCTGCCCTTGCTGACTTTGAAGATGTCGGTTGTAAATTAAGGTCGGGCAGCATCTACTACAAGAGACAAGGGAAGGAATTCTTCTCTAAGGTGTCCCTAAAATCCTGATTTTAGCCCAGAAAGACGACTTATAGTGATTGTGTGTGAAGTTACAGAATTCTTCATTATAGAAATTGTTTGGCCGGGTGGTGGTGGCGCATGCCTTTAATCCAGCACTTGGGAGGCAGAGGCAGGCGGATTTCTGAGTTCAAGGCCAGCCTGGTCTACAGAGTGAGCTCCAGGACAGCCAGGGCTACACAGAGAAACCCTGTCTCGAAACAAAAATCAACAAACAAACAAAAACAAAGAAAAAGAAATTGTTTGTAGTAGTAGTGGAATATTGTATACACGAACACAAAAGGAGCTGGACATGGTGATCAGACCCAAGAAGTGGAGCTGGAGGGCTGGATGGCGGCACTCTGGAGTACAAAGTGCCTCATTCGTTCAAATCTGTTCTTCTGCACAGTTGAAATCTTTATATATAATGTATATAGATATGTACATTTTACATTTCTTTCTGAAGTAATTAGATTCATTAGCGTATCTCCAGCTGTGTGATAGTTCATTGACCTATCAAGGCGTTTCCCCCGTCCTTTGCCTGAGGTTTTTTTTTTTTTTTTTTTTTGGTTTGGTTTTTCGAGACAGGGTTTCTCTGTATAGCCTTGGCTGTCCTGGAACTCACTTTGTAGACCAGGCTGGCCTCGAACTCAGAAATCTGCCTGCCTCTGCCTCCCGAGTGCTGGGATTAAAGGCGTGTGCCACCACGCCTGGCTGCCTGAGTTTTTTATCTGTTGTGCAGCCATGGATGCACAGAACAGAAAATCCTCAAACCCTTCCATGTAGTCAGATGTGTAAGTCTGGAGCCCAGGCACAAGCAGACACTCGCCCCCTTTTCTTAAGATTTATTTATTATATTTAAGTACACTGTAGCTGTCTTCAGACACACCAGAAGAGGGCACCAGATCTCATTACAGATGGTTGTGAGCCACCATGTGGTTGCTGGGATTTGAACTCAGGACTTCTGGAAGAGCAGTCGGGTGCTCTTAACTGCTGAGCCATCTTTCCAGCTCCACACTTTCTTTTGAAGAATTGTTTTCTGTGTAGAAGTGTCTTGGCTGCACATGTATATGTGCACCACTTGTATGCGACGCTCATGGAGGTCAGAAGAGGGCATCAGACCCCCTGAAAATGGAGTTAGAGACAATTGTAAGCTACCATGTAGGTGCTGGGGACCCAGGTTTGGGTCCCAGCAAAAAGTACTTTTAACCACCAGGGCATCTCTCCAGCCTGAGTCACAACTTCTCAGACCACTTTTTCCAAAGTTGAAGGAGAAGGGAGCAGTTTGGCTCGTCAGGCCAATGTAGGATGGCCTTGAACTCTGATTCTGGTTTCCACATCCTGAGTGATGGGGTTACACACTTGCAACTCCATCACTAATCTTTGTTTTTGTTTTGAGAGAGACTTTTACTAGGTAGCCCAGGCTTGCCTTGAACTGTAAATCCTCCTGTTTCTGACTCCAGAACGCTTCAAACTTAGACCAACTCAAAAGGCCTGGCTTCCTGTTGGAAGAGCTCCATTTTGCCCAGATGTGTAAGGCAGGCTGCCATCAGCATGGGCCATCTGAAAGAGGCCAGCTGGGAGTGGTGGCACACGTCTAATTTCTGAACTTGGGAGACCGAGGTAGGAGAATTACAAGGTCAAGGCCTGTTCGACTGCATAGCAAAGGCTCATAGTCAAGAGCATAGCAGCGCCCACTCTTCCTGTAATCAAAGCTCCCCTAGGGCAAATCATGGTCTTGCCTTGTGTTTCTATTTTGTGACCAAAATCAGCTTGGGGAGGGAAGGGTTTATTTCAGCTGGTAAACTATAGGGCAGTCAGAACAGGGACTCAAGCAGATAGGACAGAATTCCACTTAATAGTCTGCTCCTTCGGGTTCTCGTTGGGCTTTCTTACCCACCCAGGACCACCTGCCCAGGGACAGCACCTCTCAGTGTGGGCTGGGTCACATACACCAATCATCAGTTAAGGAAATGCCCCACAGTGACAGGCCAGGCCAGCCTAATGGCATCATTTTCTCAATCGAGGTTCCCTCGTCTCAGATAACACCAGGTCCTGTCAGTTTGGGGAAAACTGGCCAGCACATGCATGCGTGGTCATGTTTGGATGACCTCAGTTTGTCCCCTGGCATTCCTTGTGTTAGGATTCTGGTCTAGAGGATAGCACTTTTGGGGGTGATGTGGAGTCTTTTGAAGGGTGGGGGTCTCTAGGGCTGGGATGTAGCTTAGTCGGTAGACTGTTTGCCGACCACGCTCGAAGCACTGGGTTCATATCCAGCACCTGCATAAACCCAGCATGGGTGCACATGTCTGTAATCCCAACACTTCAAACCGATAGGCAGGTGGATTTGAAATCTTGGGATACATAAGACCCTGTTTCAAAGGTAGGTAGATAGATAGATAGATAGACACATACATACATACATACATACATACATACACAGGTAGGTAGGTAGGTAAGCCTGGTTTGGTGGCACATGCTTAGGCACCAGGGAGGCAGAGGCAGGAAGATCTCTGTAAATTCCAGGATAGCCTGGTCTACATAGCGAGGTCCTGTCTCTAAGTAATAATAATAATAATAATGATGATGATAATAAATATATTTTCAGCAGGAGTCGGTGGGGGCAAGAAACGGCAATCGGGTGAATGTAATTAAAAGTATATACATATATTAGAATGTCATAATGAAGCATTATGATAATTAATAAATGCTAATAAAAAATGAAACTAGTGGGGTCTAGAGCCTGGGGTAGCAGTGCTTGACTGTAATCTCAGGACCCAGTGTGAGGACTGAGGCAGAAGAACCGCTGTAAGTATGGGCCAGCCTGGGCTACAGAGACCCTGCTTCATGAAACAAACCCATCAAAATGAGAAGTTCACTGGGGTCCAGTGGGAGGTCCCTAGGTTAACTGGTGACGTGCTCTAGTGCTCTAGGAAGGGATTAGGGTGTTTTACACAAGACTATAATTAGTTCTCCCCAAAGGGTTATTTCAAAAGCTTGAGTTTAGCCCCGCCCAGTTTCTCTCTGACTTCCGGTTTTCAGTTGCCAGCTCTCCAAAGTCAGGTTCCTGCCAAGACGTGATGCAACCAGGAGAACTCGCGCCAGAGCTGATGGCAGTGCTCTACCCTTAGCCCTCCAGTGCCGTGGGCTACCAGACTTTCTCTTATTAATAAAGTTAGCCCTCCCCGGGCATTTAGTTGTAGCAGTACCGGACCGGACGGATAATACACCGTGCCTGGATGAAAGAGCGGACAGAACCAAGCTTGCCTGTAATAGAAGGCGGGAACCAACTCTAAACATCAGAGGAAAGAACACGCCTTCTGGAACATCTTCAGCAGCACAGATGTCCTCTTTACCTGTGTACCCCAGGTAGGAACCCTCCCCACAGCCGTGGGTCTGTCTGAGCACGTCTATAAGCTTTCTCAGGTGTGTTTGGGCGCATCTGGCCTGTTGTCTCTTAAGGGTGGTGGGGAATGCCCACATTCGCGTTAATCACCTGAGAAGATAGAGCCCTCCCACAGGAAGCCAGACTTTTGAGATTGTGATTGGAGGCAAAGGACATCCATCATCCCTGGGACCGCCTCTAGATTTTGGATGGGTAGAGGCCCAGTCAGGGCCTTTAAGGGTATTCCTCTGAGGTGGGTGACAGTGGGCTCTGTCACTCTCCAGCAAGCTAGGAACTCAGCTTGGTGACAAACTGGAGAGAGTGACAGGTGAGGCTGCCCATCCCAAGGCCTGTCCTTATGTCTGAGCCTCAAGTAAAAAGGATTGGCTGCCCCAGTCTGCTTGTCAGCTATTGGGGGTCAGAGCTATTCCATTTGTGTTTGTCTTTAAACCAGAGATGAAGAGGGTTCCATTGTCCTCTGCCTAAGGTGCTGGTGACAACTGACACACTAAGGAGTCCATTTGGCCCCCTCATAGATTACTGACGATTCAGATAGGGGGATGGTAGCCAGACAATGTCCAATCCGCCACCAAAAGAGAAATACGATATTGATGATATTCCTAAGAACAGGTAAACTGTTAGTTGACCATGGGGGTACCGGAATGTCCCCCTCCTGGGCACATGCTCCCCTTAATCATGCCTCTTAGCCTGACCTTCTCCCCCCCCCCCATTAATCCGAGACAGAGTCTCACTATACAGTCCTTGCTGGCTTCGAAGCAACTCTCAGAACCCTTCACAACTGACCAGTGTTGATAGGCTTGTCCCTGGAAGTACTGTCTCTCCCTTTGACCGTGTATGGTTGCTCTTCTTTCCGGGTTCAGCTGTAGGGCTGAGGTCCCAGCAAATTGATGGAGGCTGTGACTCAAGCATATGACTCAGAGGCTCTTGCCTCAGACTGATGGGGCCGGTCCTGGCAGAAGCAGGTGGCGGGCAGCAGGCAAGGTTCGCTGTGTGTTTTCCATTGTGCTCTGACACCTCAGCCTTTCCTCAATGGCTAGTTCTGTCAGCTTGATACAACCTCACAGTTGCTTGGGAAAGCGGGGTCACCGTGAGCGAATGACTACGTCAATCAGACTGGCCTGTGGATGTGCCCGGACGTCCGGCTTGTTTTGCTGGCCTTAGTTGGTGTGAGAAGACTTAGCCTAAAAAGGGGGCCCCACTTTTCCTGGGTTTGGATCCTGAGCTGTGTGAGCGGAGAAAGCTAAGCCTGAAATGCACTGGTGTCTCTGCCCCTGACTACCTACGGAAGTGATGTGCTTGGCTGTGTCGCGTTTCCAATGTCTACGCTTCCCTGTGATAACAGACTGTAATGGGGAACAGAGAGTTGAAATAAATCCTTCCTCTGCAAGTTGCCTTTTGTCAGGGTGTTTAATCACAGCACAGCAATGAAGCGGGGTGGAGAGCTGAGAAGGGATGCTGAGATGAGGCTGTTTTTACATAAGTGAAGTTGCCATCCCCTTTAAGATTTTTTGTTTGTTTGTTTGTTTTGAGACAGGGTTTCTCTGTGTAGCCCTGGCTGTCCTGGAACTCACTCTGTAGATCAGGCTGGCCTCGAACTCAGAAATCTGCCTGCCTCTGCCTCCCAAGTGCTGGGATTAAAGGCATGCATCGGAGTACACTGTAGCAGTCTTCAGACACAGAAGGTGGTCACGGATCCCAATACTTTTGGTCGTGAGCCACCATGATGTGGTTGCTGGAAATTGAACTCAGGCAGTGCTCTTAATGGCTGGGCCATCTCTCCAGGCCCTGAGGTTGCCCTTTTAATGTGAAGATTGATGTCACAGTCAGATGTTCGATCATCCACTGAAAAGGTCAGAAGGGCTGGGGCGTCAGCTGGGAGCGCGCTTGCCTCGCTTGTGTGAGACCCTGGTCCTAGCCCCGCACTGTGTAAACCATAAAGCTGTGGTAAGGCATGCCTGCCTGTGTGTGCTCGCAGCACCAGGGAGGTGGGAGCAGGAAGGCCAGGAGTTCAAAGTCACTCTTGGTTACGTGGTGAAATTGAGGCCAGCTTGGATTACCTCAGACTGCTTCAAACGATATAAGACAGTGGAGGCTGGGGACGTGGCTCAGGGGTTAAGAGCACTGGCTGCTCTTCCAGAGGACTTGGGTTCAATTCCCAGCATTCCAGTGGCAGCTCACAACTGTTTATAACTCCAGGCTCAAGAGAGCTACCCACCTCTGGGCTCCGTGGGCATCAGGCATGGGTACTGTGCACACACACACACACATGAAATAGGAAAACTAGAAGAAAAAGAAAGAAAATAGCACAGGAATAAAAATGATTTAAAAACCCACTTAGCTAGCGCAAAATGTGGCGGTTGTTCACGATTGCTTGGTTATAGATCAATGGACCACGGAACAATCATTAAGGTAATTTTATTAATATAGACATTTGCAAATAAAGTGAATGGTACTCTAATTAATAGCTTTGGTGACCTCACCTTCTCATGTATAACACTGAAGATTATTCCACTCCATCTTTACTCCAGACTCTCATGTTTTAAAGCAAGCATCACAGAATACCAGGCTCTTACAGTGATTTGGAGCCATAGCTCTTAGCACAAAGCCATACTCCACGCTGCTGACAGTTTCCTTTAGTGATATATATATATATATATAGTCCTATCAGATAACTCATTCCAACAACAACAAAAAATTACTCATTATGTCAACCAATTGCCCCATCATCAAAGCAGAAAGGGCCCAACTTTCTTTTGAGGATGTTGGCTTCTTTGATGTTTTAACCACTGCAGACTTTACACAATGACTCGGCCCCATGTCCGTGTCAGGAGCTGGTCTCCTGAACCCCATCTCCACTCTGCTCTGGAAATGGGTCAGCTCCTTTCTGCACACTTCAGCTTCCTTCTGGGGACCCGATTCTGTGCCCAAAGCAATTAGCCAAGCCTGAGAGCCCAGGGTTTTCTGAAAGGAGACTCGCTGAAGATGCCAAGGAACACATTTCAGATACTTCATCTTAGACAAACTGCCAAAGGGTCTCTAAGACAGGAAGCTGTGTTCCAAAAAGGGTTAAGTTGGGGGTTAACATTGTTGAACCATCTCTGGGGAGTCTGCTCTAGGACATCATGGCACTTACGCAAGGTTTATGGAAACCTAGCATATAGCTTGTGACCAGAGAAGAAAATACTAGTGAACTTTTACCTTTGTATTGTTCTTAAGGATTTCTGCCCCCTCCAAAAGTTACAAAAATATAATCATCTTTAACATTTTCAGAACTTCTAAATCAATCAGTTTAACTGACTTCTGTGGCCAGTGGGTCACAGTTAGCCTACCTACTTGGCCTTTTCTTTGTCCAGTGCCCACAGGGAAGGCCTTTGTAAATACAGGAGTCCCAGAAGGCTATTTTTTCCTGACCTTCAGTTTTAGAACACCTAGCAGGTGTTTGAAAAGCCTTCCCACCGTCTTAGAGCTTTAATAAGCTCTGGAATATACCAGAGGAAACCTGCAAAAACTACCTGTTGTCTGGAGATCTTTAATTTGTTACATGTGCGTGCACATGTGTATGTGTGCACATGTGTGCGTGCCCACTGGATCCCTGGAGCTGGAGTTACAGGCAGTTGTGAGCCACCTGACTAGGATGCAGGAGCAGCGAGGAGCAAGGACTCTCACCCTCTGGGCACTTTCTCCAGCCCCTTTCTTTTTCATTTCCTTTCATATCTCCTTTCTTCTTTCCTCCCTTTGTTCTTTTGAGGTTTTAAATTTTCATTTGGAGACCACAGTTGGTTAAATCTCATTACAACTTCTTCAGTTCTACACCTTTTGGTTTCATTGCTGCTTAAGTCCTTATGCTTAGAAAAGTCAAACAGTGACTACCTGTAAGTTGCCAGTGTCTCAGAGAGCTCTGAGGTTTCTGGAAGGCCCTATGTGACCCTCGGGTCCGTGCTTCAGTCCTAGAGGCCCATACCTGAAGTCTGGCACCGGAGCCTGCTACTTCAGGGGCAGGGTCTGCCTCTTACTACATCATTACAGCAGAACTCACCCAAGTTTCCCATCTACACCGTGGTGTGATTAGTTCTGTGAAAACTACAAAGGCACACACTTCTCAGGCCCCTGGGACACGACAATCAATCTTAGGTTCTACGTCTGACGTCAGAGCAACTCAAAACTGACCAGAGTGGGAAATGATCGTGAATAACAAAACAGTCATATTTTAATAGATTTCCACAGATTCAGCCAGTTTAGAAAGCCTGCCTTGACTCTGGGTGTTTTTGATTCTTCTCCCTGGCTAACGTCAGTTTGGTTCTCTTCTGTGACTTCTTTTGCTTCTACGAAGGCCCCGTACATTTCTTGGACTCTGATAATTTCTTTCTGTGCGTCAAAATGGACTTTCTGCCTGGTCAGGATGGGAACAATCAAGTTGAAATCATTAATTCGCTTGTTCAGCTTTCCTATCTTTTCTTGAAACCGCTCACACACTTGGGCCCACTGTTTCTGTTCTGCGGGTGATAGGGGGTTCCCCAGCTTCTTCCTAGACACTAAAAGCGCTTCTCGGAGTTGCTCGATGGTGTCCTTAATCTCCTTCTGCATCAGGATCCACTCTGGTTGGTATCCATTATCTATCAATATTCGGTTCAGGTTGTGAGTCATGGGATCAATATATGAGCAGCCAGAAAACTTCTTCAGAGGTTTTCCTTTCCCGCTGAGATTGTCAAAGTCTCCTTTTGCCATGGATTCCTGAATGAGGTCCTCCACCAGGCGCTCGATGGCTTGAGTTATCTTCTGTTGCTTGCTCTGCCGTACGTCTTTGACAGTTATGCTGTTGGCGAAGAACTCCCTCTGAAGCTTCTGCCTTTGGTATTCCATCACCTGCTCCGTCGCACGATCCGCCCTGAACTGCCTGTATTGTTTCTCTCGCTGGCTGGGAGTCCCAAAGCCGACGCCTTCGAAGCTTAAGTAATGTCGGTGCTGAGGTGTGTTGTATTTGAACTTTCCTTCTTCTTCATCTTCTGCTGCTGCTGCATCTTCAGCTTTATCCCGTCTGGCGTGCATCCGTTTTGTCGCATGGGACAGCACATGCCTGTAAGCCTCTTCAATCTTTATAAATGTGGCAGAGTCAGCATCACTAGAACCGCTGTCTGGGTGGTACTGCCTGGCGAGCTTGTGAAAAGACTCCCTGACGTCGTCTACGGAGCATCCTTCATCCAGATTCAGCAGCCTGTAATATTCTCTCAGCTTCTGGGATTCATGGGTTGATATCATCCTGGATCCGGGATCTGAAAGCATTTTCATCCCAGGAGGAATCAAGGAAGTGTTTGTTAGGTGCAGTCTCAGGATCCGAGTGGTCTTCAGGCACACTGTGTTTATCATTGTATCTGGAATTCTTAACAGTGATCTACAAAACAGCAAAGAGCAGTTGGATACACTTGTACTATCAGTCATTTTCTTTTCATCAATAACCAGGTAAGGGTGTGGGTTCCATGCCCTTAGTAAGCATTGGTTCTTGGGGACAAGAGAGTGGGCTGAGGTGTGGTTCCTAGCACCCACATGGCAGCTAATAAATGTCCCTCACTCTGGTTCCAGGGGGTCTGACTCCTTCTTCTGGCCCACTCAGGCATTGGACACACATGGGGCACAGCCATAGTGCAGGAAAAACACCATATGCATATAAAAAAGAAAGTCAGTTCTTTGTAACAATGTTGCTAAACAAGAAGATATAAGTATCTATGACTTTTCTTGGTGCAGCTAGAAAATGGACAGTGATGTTTGGCTATCACATAGTGTGACGACAGGACCTGAGGTCTACTGCTGGAAGACAGGGTTTCTCTCTGGGTAGCCCTGGTTGTTCTGGACTCACTTTGGAGACCAGGCTGGCTTCAAACATAGAGAGATCCACCTGCCCCTGCCTTCCATGTTCTGGGATTAAAGACATGCATACCTCCACCCGGATCTAATGCACAGAATTTTAGATCTAGAAAGTTGTTAAAACTCAGCTAACCTAATTTTCTCATTTTATAAGAAAACGGGTCCAGAAGGTTAAGCAACTCTTTAAGGTTAACCAAAGAACTTACATTACCAGGTACGGCAAATGGTTAGGCTTGGGGCACAGTAAAGCTTAACTGCTTTTTGCTTGTTTGTTTTTGAGATAGGGTCTCTCTACATAGCCCTGGCTGTCCTGGGACTCATTATGTAGACCAGGCTGGACTTGAACTCACAGAGGTCAGCCTGCCTCTGTCTCCTGAGTGCTGGGACTAAAGGAGAGCATCATCCAAGCCCCACACTTGGCTTAGCTATACTCAGCAAATTACACATTTCCCTGAGCGCAATTCGTGTTGTTGTTTTGTTTTGCATATAGTGTAGAATGGTTGTCACCATTTCCAAGTATCTAACTTGCTGCATATCAAACAGGGAACATACAGACCGGTACTCAGTGGGATACCAGATGGGACAGAGAATCAAGAATGCAAGCGACTGCCCGGCGTGGTGGCACACGCCTTTAATCCCAGCACTCGGAAGGCAGAGGCAGGCGGATTTCTGAGTTCGAGGCCAGCCTGGTCTACAAAGTGAGCTCCAGGACAGCCAGGGCTATACAGAGAAACCCTGTCTCGTAAAACCAAAAAAAAAAAAAAGAATGCAAGCGACTTTAAGCTCTGCACCTCGCTATTTGCTAGGTGCCAGGGCAAGGAAGGGCGATAAAAGGTGAGAGAGCTTTTGCTGTATTTAAAAACGCATGGTCCTGTGGAGAAAGATACTGAACACTGACGAAAGGCAACGGAGTACTGGAGGATTACTGGTCGTTTGAATGTAAGGTGCGTTTTAGAAGTCATGGTAGCCCGATGTCACAATAAAGGGGTCAATGGATTTTAGAGTTGTCTGGGATGCCGGTGGTTATGCTCACTGTGGTGAGGGGTGTCTCAGAAAAGTGTCGGTCCGCTGTACCCCCTACTCACCTTCACAGACGTGATGGGGGTTCAGCGGCTCGAAGCTCAAGCTGCGCCTTTGCGCAGCACGCTCGGCCCGCTCCGTCCGGGTCTCGGCTACTGGACCCTCTGCCGCGCTACACTGCAGAGCCTTTCTTCATACCTTACTACGACAGGCAGCCTCCCTCACCAGGGACAGCGATCTCTTTCTTATAAAACTATCCCCCATGGAATAGAGGACAGACACCCCTGGACGCTCGTTGTTGTGCCGGGGGCGACAGGCCCCGCCTCTACCCGCTTTCGAGGGCAGGGTTCGGCCGATTTGGATTGTGGGAAATGTAGTTCTCCGGCAGGTGCAGCGTAGAGGCATTAGGGCCTGGAGAGGAGTTATGGCTTGTGATAGATTTGTGACCCCAACGTGTATGTGATTTGGAGAGCACTGACCTCAGTAAATTGTTTTAAATGGAGGAAGATTAGGCCGTTTGCCTCTGTGGGACACCTGCACCGTCAGTAGGCTTCTTTAAGCCTAGAAAGATGGTCTTTCCGTCAGCCAAGTTTGGATTAAAGGCGTGCGCCACCACTGCCCGGCCCAGCCAAGTTTGTTTGGGTGGATGGTTCTTGTTTTTTGACACTGTCTCCCTTAGCCCAGGCTGGCCTCACACTCGGTATGTATTAGAGGAGGACTTTGGGTTGTACATCCTCCATGCTTCCGTTTTCCAGGTGCTGGGATTACACAGTAAAATTGCTACTTGTTTATGGAATGTTGGGGATATAAAACCAAGGGCTTATGCATGCAAGGCAAGTTCTGTCAGGGCTCTGCCTATTGTATGACATCTCACCCCATCGAGCACCAAACATGGTCAGGGGTTGGAAAGGAAGGGAAAAAAATGTGTCTTTGGTTTTATTTTATTTTTTATTATTTTATTTTTATTAATTATTATTATTATTTGGTTTTTCGAGACAGGGTTTCTCTGTGTAGCCCTGGATGTCCTGGAACTCACTCTGAAGACCAGGCTGGCCTCGAACTCAGAAATCCACCTGCTTCTGCCTCCCAAGTGCTGGGATTCCCCCGCCTCGTCTCTCTTGAATGGTTAAAGACACGCCACCACACTCCATCCTAAAGATACAATTTTTTAAAAATTAGCGGCACACTTTTAATCCCAGCATGTAAAGGCAGAAGCAGGTGGATCTCTGTGAGTTTGAGGCCAGTCTAGTCTACACAGTGAGTTCCAGAACAGCCAGAGGTTCATAGTCAAACTCTATCTCAGAAACACACACACACACACACACACGAAAAAGAAAAAGAGAAAAGCAAGCAGTAGTGTCTAAGAATTTCTCTTTTAGCACTGTTCCCACCATGGGTGAAGAAAGTGAGGAAGAACTGGCTGTTCTGGTTCTTTGTTTTGTTTTGTTTTTGGATTTTTCGAGACAGGGTTTCTCTGTATAGCCCTGGCTGTCCTGGAACTCACTTTGTAGACCAGGCTGGCCTTGAACTCAGAAATCCGCCTGCCTCTGCCTCCCAAGTGCTGGGATTAAAGGTGTGCGCCACCACTGCCCGGCTTTTGTTTTTTTTTTGTTTTTTTTGGAGGCTGTTCTGGTTCTTAAGCTTTATTATTACTAAACAACATATTTAATAACTACCTTTAATTTTGCAGACAGATCTTACTCCCTACCCCTGGCTGCCCTGAAACTCTGTAGACCAGGCTGGCCTTGAACCCACTTGCCTCTGCCTCCCAAGCGCTGAGATTAAAGGTGTGTTCCACATCTGGCTTTGAAAATCTTATTACACCGGTTATTTTTTGTATGTGTAGTTTCTGTGTTTTGTATGCTATGGTACCTACTGGTGGAGCTGGTTGTCTCCTTCTGTTGTGGATCCTGGCGGTCAGATTCAAGGTGTCAAGCTTGAAGGTAGTCTTTACAGGTTGGGCTATCTCAATCTTGAATAACTAATGTGTGTATACTAAGACAGAAACTTACAAATTTGAGGAGTATTTAAAGGCCAACTTAATATAGCATCTTCCAGTAGCTGCTCACACTCAATGTGTCTAAATAGTATTCTGTTGTGACCACCATGAGAGCCAAGCATTGTGGGAGTTTGGCTGTGCTGCCTGTAAAGTGTTAGCCCATCGCCCGGGCTTGCTGACTCGGCACAACCTTCATCAGTGTCCACTGCTCCCACCTGTTGTATGCAAATCTGCCTTAACTACCAGTGGCTGGGGGAGGGGCTTGGGTATATAGGCCAGGGAAGGCAATTCAGGAGGCCGGCTAAGCTCTGTAAGGAAGCCTTGTGATGTTTGCCCAGCGAGAGCTTTGGCAGAATGGCCCCTGGGTTTGGGACCCAGGGAAAATGGAGAGGAAGGTTTCCTCTTCCCCTGGGAAGGGGTTCCGCAACATGCCCTGCTGACTCCTCCGCCTTCTATTATCACCTCTGCTATTTTAAAGGGTATTTTGATTTCAGGCAACCGGACACATGGATTCTTCTCCGGAGACATGGTATCAGCTACTGTAGGGCAAGGCTAGTACTTAAAAAATGGGTGGAAGATTGGCTTGAAATAAAGAGCTAGAACATTAATGTACTCTGTTGTTAATCTTGAGTACCGAACATTCTAACCTCCAGGTCATAGGGTCACAGTGACTTCTAGTAGCTGGTTTCTATGTAAGTGGTTTCCCTAACCCATGGGATTTCCTTCCTATCTGCCAACCGTCCCTTCGACCATGCAGGGCGGCAGCGAAACTCTGCAGACAGTTTTTGAGACAGGGTTTCTGTGTAGCCCTAGCCCTGGCTGTCCTGGAACTCTATCTGTAGACCAGGCTGGCCTCAAACTCACAGAGATCTGCCTGCCTCCTATGTGCTGGGATTAAAGGCGTGCACCACCACATCCTGGATTGCTTAGCCTCTTCTTTTAAGGCTGCAGTTTAAGGATCTGCTGTTGTTTTGAATTTAAAGCTTAAGAGAGGTTTCAACACGGTCTCTAAGTGCCCTCAGGTGAGGAATCCTGTCGTGCTGGCTGCTTGGCAGCTCAGGGTGGCTGGCTGGCGGGTGTGGTCATCACTTGCTTGTGAGTGTGTCTGGAAGCAGGAAAGCAAGGCAAGCAGGAAGCTTGGAGATCTCTCGACTGGGTTCGTAGGTGCCCAGGATGTTGGCGGCCTAGACCTTCCCACTTCTGGATGTCTTAAGTAAATGCTAGATAAGTTTTCAATGAACCTATTTATTTAAAAAATGGCAGCGGGTAAGGATTAAAGTCTTTTTGCTAGCAGGTATTTCCGTTTGGCCATGGTCACGATGAAAAGGCACCCAGCAAGGCCCTGCCTCTCTCTCAGCACTGGGCCCACTCCTGCATCAGGACCGGTCACTGCTCCTTGGCCCAGTGGATCTTGCCATCTTCTCGCAGCTGCACAGCCCCACTGGCCACCAGCTGGAGGGCGGCAGGAAAGATCTTATGTTCTGCCACTCTGACCCGTTCAGACAGCGTTGCCACAGTGTCACCCCTCCGCACAGGGACAGCTTCCTGCAGGATGATTTGTCCGGCATCTACATCTTCCTGGAAAAGGAAGCAAAGGTTTTCAACCTTTCCAGCCAGTGTAGACGGCAGCCAGACGCTAGGTAGCTCAAAAGCTTGGTAGGGACAGATATACTCACAGCGACAAAGTGTACGGTACACCCAGTAATTGTGACTCCAGCTTCCAGGACTTGCTCGTGGGCATTTGAACCCTTAAAAGAAGGGAGCAAGGATGGGTGGATGTTGAGCATTTTCCCTAGAAAGCAAGAGAGCAGGAGTCAGAAATCTCAGGTCCTGTTTAGACTTTCAAGGAACAAGAGATAACTACAGTTACTGAGGGGATGAACTCTGGAGGGAAGGTCAGGACCGGTCACTGCTCCTTGGCCCACTAATGTGCGGACCAATGACCACACCAGGCTGCAGTCAGAGGTTTTAAGGAAGAGAACAGGGCTGGCAAGATGGCTGACGGGTACAGGGTGCCTGCCACCGTGCCTGATGACTGCGTTCAATCCCTAGGACACACATAGTGGAAGGAGGCACCTAACCCTACAAAGTGTCCTCTCACTACCACAGCATGCTGAGGTGACCCACTGCTCCATGATCACTTAGTAAATAGAGAGCAAGGAGAAAGGAGACAAAGAGACTGTAGATACTGCAGTTTTAGTGACAACGCCGTGCTTGTCATCTTCTGTGTATTATACAGGAGGGCGTGGGTCTCAAGTCTTTCTGTGGTACCAGGACCTGACACATGCTAGGTAGGTAAGTGCGCTACTGCAGAACTAGCCCCTGGCTACTGCTGCTCTCTATTATTTTATTACGAGAGCTTTGCTTGCATGTATGCCGGTGCACCAGAAATGTGCCTGGGGCCTGAAGAGGCCAGAAGAAGGTGTTGGGTCCCCTGGAAATGGAGTGACAGATGGTTGTGAGCTGTCATGTGGGTGGTGCTAGGAACTGAACTCAGGTCCTCTGCAAGAGCAGCAAGTGCTCTTGGCCACAAAATGTCTTGGTTTTTGCGACAGCGTCTTGGCTTTGAACTGATTCCATCAAGGCTGATCTCTGTCCAGCTCTCCCTTCATCTTGGGATCTTCCTCCTTTTTCTCTCCCGTTCTTTCACTCTGAGTTTGAGAGAGTATGTAATGAGCACGCTGGCCTCCTGCCTGCCTCAGCTTCAGGATGCTGGGGTTAAAGGTGTGGACTGAGTCTCACTTTTTGCTGACTTCTTGATTCTACTGACAGTAAGATGTGTCTTTAGTAATGGAGCCAGGGATTAGTGACAGCCAGTGCAGCTGAGTGAACTGCTCAGGGAATCAGTCTGGGCACTTCCTACCGCGCTGACCCCGGCCCGGGAGAACTGCTTGCTTACCGTCCCATTTTCTGACGAAGGGCCCAGAGAGGATCCTCATGAACCCTGCGAGACAGACGATGTCTACCGAGAACTCTTCCAGGACGTGGTCAACTGCAGTGTCAAACTCAACACGATTTTTATATAATTTGTGATTAATTACCTGTAACAGGAAAAAGGCAAATAGCCTATTTTCAGAGGATCAGCAGTAATTTAAACACAACCTTGCAGAGACTACACTTCAGCAGTAAAGATGTACCCACTTAGAGGGTGGCTGAGGAGCGGGCAGGATGCAAACCCAGCACCCACCCCTAACTGGGAAGTCCCACGATTTCACAAGCATCCGCGGCCTCCTGAGAGCAGAGTGTGAGTTTCAGTACAGCCTGCAGGGCCTGGAGGTGTGGGCACAGTGGTACATCCACGGCTCCAGACCAAACACCTGCCCACCAGGCCTGGCCTGCAGGAAGGCCTCTTCTGCAGTCACTCACCCTGGTGGGAATACCGGCTCGCTCTGCTCGGTCTAAGCCGGCTACGGCGGCTTTGTTGGAGATGACGAGAACAATATGTGAGGAGCTCTTAGGATCCCGGGTGCTGTCTATGAGCGCCTGGAGGTTTGACCCTGAAAAAGCAGGACAGCAAGTGAGCTGACACTTCTGAGAGCTCGGTCCTTCTTTGCTTTATCATGACCTTGGGCCTAAAAGATGTTGAAACTGTAAGAGCACCCTGCAGGACAGCCACAGCACTGGGCCACTGTCTAAAGACGATGCCTCCGACAACACACTGTTCAGGGCAGTGCTACTCGTGGCAAAAAACAGAGCTGAATGAGGTGGCCCCCCACTAAATCCCACACTAGGAAGTCTGTGGCCAGGCCAGCCCGGGTTACTTGGCGATTCTGAAAGCCAACAGCAAAGTCACTGTGGTGACCAATAGAATCAAATGTTCCCCTACCCAGGTCTTTTAATAAAAGACAATTTTAGAATATTATATTGTATTCTCAAAGGCTAAAATACCAGGTTAATAACATTCATCATTTCTCACACTTAAGAACGTACTGAAGGTGAAGACATGTAATTATTACTTCAGCTTTTAAGCTTTCCCACTATCGAGAATCCTTTATCCTTTCGTTCTTGTTATGTTTGCTTTTAAGATTTTATTTTATGTGTGTGAGTGCTTTGCCTGCTGCTCAGACTTCAGGGGAGGGCATCAGTGCCCTGGAGGTAGGGGTGGCTGTGGCTCACCGTGTGGTGCTGGGAATACGACCTAGGTCCTCTGCAAGAGCAGCAAGCACCCTCAACTGCCGAGGAGGAGCCTCTCCTGGTGGTTTCTGGAGGCAGCGTCTCTCTGTGTAGTCCTGTTTGGCTTGGAACTCACTCTGTAGACCAGGCTGGCACTGAACTCCGGAATCTGCCTGCCTCTGCCTCCCAAGTGTTGGGATTAAAGGCGTGCGCCACCAGGCTGTCCTTTCTCTCTTTCTCTTAGACATGTTTTCCCACATCCCCTTTTCTGATCCCCATCTGAGGTTCTGCTAGAGCATGCTTACTATCCAAGGCCCTCCCTGCCCTGTCTGGTCTGTGTGAGCCATGCTTACTATCCAAGGCCCTCCCTGCCCTGTCTGGTCTGTGTGAGCCATGCTTACTATCCAAGGCCCTCCCTGCCCTGTCTGGTCTGTGTGAGCCATGCTTACTATCCAAGGCCCTCCCTGCCCTGTCTGGTCTGTGTGAGCCATGCTTACTATCCAAGGCCCTCCCTGCCCTGTCTGGTCTGTGTGAGCCATGCTTACTATCCAAGGCCCTCCCCGCCCTGTCTGGTCTATGTGAGAGGTGCTGAGGAGAAGCTGTGCTCCCTGCCCCTTCTGTGTGAGCACTGAGGAGAAGCTGTGCTTTCTTTACCTGTTCCAGATATCAAGACAGCCACTCTTGCCTTCTTTTGCTGGACAGGGAAATTACTTCTCAGGAAGCCATTTGCCACCAATGACCCATTTGTTTGTATGGTTTCAATCAGATTCTTAACTCTGACACGAGGGGAATCTTCATTTCAATTATATGCATAAATAAGAACAACTATGAATTAATAGGAATAACAGAAAAACATAAGAAAACTTTAAATTATTGTATTTTATGCTGAAAGTAAAATATACAGGAACTAAAATACCAGTATAATAACATTTACCATCTCTCACTTTTAAAACCATACTGAAGGTGAACATATGTAATTACTACTTCAACTAGGAGCTACTGTAGAACACATCAGCACACTGAAGCATAGCTGCATAAAAGAATGCCTGCCTGTGTTCTCTGAAACCTGTCAGCCTTCCCAATGAGCCCATTCACACAGTGCTATGATATCCTGGCCTTGTGGGAGGCATGCGACCCAGCAAGGACACTCAAGACTGACATAGGATGCTGTTTTGAGAAGGGGGGTGGGGGTGGCTTCTACTACAGTGTAAGCTGAAGGATGTTATTATGCAGCCCTGGGAGAACCTGCCTGTAAAGAAAACCTACACAGCATTGGGTAGATGGACAGACAGACAGAAGGTATGCCAACATCATTTATAGCTATCTGAATGGCTCAGCCTGCCACCCTGTCAAATTCGGATGAGTTCTGACCAACAGAGACCTGGTCAGGGTGTTCACTCTCTAATGCTTGGGTGAGCTAACCCTCCAGGCAGAACCATGAGGTATTTTGTGTAGTAACTTTATCCTGTGCAGTGTGGCTGTGCCTGTGAGTACTACCCAGATGTCAAAGCTCCACAGTGGAGACAGATGTGTCTGGCACAGTGTAGACAGTTCATGCTGCATCTGGGTAACGACAGATGCCGTGGCAGTGGCTGGAAGAAAGGTACAGAGCTGAGTTATAGTCAAGATTATAAACCTAAAAGCCAAGAAGGAGCTGTTACCTTCAGGACATGCAACGACACTGCCTATCACCCAGGCTTCCTCCTGCTGCCGCCGAATGTCATGCAGAACCTGCTCTGCCTGGTCCTTTGACACCACCAGGGCAGCTCCAACCCCACAGTTGAATGTCCTGGCCATTTCTTCTTCAGAGAGCTGTCCTTCCTGCTGTAGCCATGAGAAGACCTTGGGGACCCTCCAGGTGCTGGCATCTTAAAACAAGAGTCACCCAATTAATCTACCGTCCCATAGGGAGTCCTAGCCAGGCCACCGTCCTGTGTAGGACAGCACTATGAATTGTCCTTCAGATCCCATTTCTGTCAGTACTGATACTTGAGGAGGTGCGTTCTCTGCTTCATGAACTTACCGGATCTTTAGAACCCTCTAACGATTTAGATGCGCTAGCAGCTGATTACAGCAGAGACTGCCACCAGTGGTCCTGAGCAAGCCACAGGGCACAAGCCAGTAAGCAGCACCCCTCCATGGTCTCCGACTCAGTTAGGAACTCCAGGTTGTGCCTTGGGTTCCTGCTCTGACTTCCCTCAGTGATGCGAGAGTTGTAAGATAACACCAACCCTTCCTTCCGTAAATTGTCTTTGGTCATGGCCGTTATCACAGCAAGAAAAACCCTAACTAAGGTGGATTTTTATTTAAAATTTCCTAAGGAGGGGGGAAGGCATCTGCAACATTCCACACAGACCATGTAGTACTAGGTATGTTCTCCAGATACATATATTCTGTGTGTATGAGTGCTCTGCCTGCATGTATGTGTGTGCACCACATGTGTGCTCGGTGCCCTTGGGCTGGAGTTACCAATGGTTGTGAGCTGCCCTGTGGTATGAGGTCTGAGTCCGGGTCCTCCACAAGAACAGACTTAGCCACGTCTCCAGCCCAGAACTGAGCTTTGGTTAGATGACAGAGTTGATTATTCGTTCCTTCTACTTACTTAGCATATCTGTATGATAACCACTTTATGTTTGTTTGAAACAGGGTCTTATCCTACAGTTCTAGCTCACCTGGGACTCCCTATGAAGATAAGGTTGGTCTCGAACTCATGGAGGTCATCTGCTTCTGCTTCCAGAGTGTGGGAACTAAAAGTGTGGGCTACCACACCTGGCCTGATAATCAGGTTTGGTTTTTGATTTTTGTTTTTTGTTTTTCTTTTGAGACAGGGTTTCTCTGTATAGTCCTGGCTGTCCTGGAACTCACTCTGTAGACCAGGCTGGCCTCGAACTCAGAAATCCACCTGCTTCTGCCTCCTAAGTGCTGGGATTAAAGGCGTGCGCCACCACTGCCCAGCAGGTTTGGTTTATTTTTTTAAACGTAATTTAAAAAATGCAATTTAGCCAGGTGTGGTGGCACACGCCTGTGATCCCAGCAGCTGTGTGGGTGCTGGAAAATGACCCTGGGTCCCCTGCGGAGCAACAAGTGCTCTTGATGCGGAGCAGTCTCTCAGCTCCCCATTAGGTTCAAGTCCACTATGGACCTGAGCGAGTTCAGAGGATTCAGCCACCACAAATGCTTGCCATGATGTCAGAGGTCAAAAGCCAATAGCAATGTAAAGTTGAAACCAACACATGTATAAAACAGATTACTCTTCCACAAGAAATGGTGCTACCGTGAAAAGTAGACATAACAATAATAAGCAGCCAAATTCCTTTTTTTTTTTTTTTTTGGTTTTTCGAGACAGGGTGTCTCTGTGTAGCCCTGGCTGTCCTGGAACTCACTTTGTAGACCAGGCTGGCCTCGAACTCAGAAAACCGCCTGCCTCTGCCTCCCGAGTGCTGGGATTGAAGGCGTGCGCCACCACACCTGGCTTTTTTTTTTTTTTTTTGGTTTTTCGAGACAGGGTTTCTCTTTATAGCTCTGGCTGTCCTGGAGCTCACTTTGTAGACCAGGCTGGCCTCGAACTCAGAAATCCGCCTGCCTCTGCCTCTGCCTCCTAAGTGCTGGGATTAAAGGCGTGCGCCACCACGCCCGGCTCACACCTGGCTTTTAAGCAGCCAAATTCTTAAAAAAAGAAAGAAGAAAAGCTTTTTGAAGCTTTCTGAAGAACTTATAGAAAAAATGGATATAAGCTGGGCACAGCAGGACATGCCTCTAATACACAGGGAAGCTGAGGCAGAAAGCTCAAGGCTAGCCCGGACTACGTAGAGAGATTATGTATGATTGAAAAAATGAAAAAGGCTCTCAGGAATATGGCTATATGGTTTAACATCACTAATTCAAAGTAAGAAACTTTTTGAATGGCACCATGATGCCAGAGTGAAAAAACGCCACTCTTAATCCCATGGGATAGATCATAGTCAATATGAACGCATTAAAGAACATTGTGTGAGGTTGTGTGGGGCATCACTCTAGAGGCAGAGCATAATCTCCATGTGTTCAAGGCCAGCCTGGTCGAGAGAGAGAGAGAGAGAGAGAGAGAGAGAGAGAGAGAGAGAGAGAGAGAAGGAGAGAGAGAGAGAGAGAGAATGAATGGATTCTAGGACAACCAGGACTACAAAGAGAAACCCTATCTCAAAAACAAAACCAACCAGCCAAACAAACAAACAGACAACTATCTCCCATGTATGACTGCACCGACTCGCACCTACCATGTATGATTGCATCACACACACCCACAGTACATGTGTGAGTGTGCATGCACTTGCACCCACAATAGTTTTTTTCCCTTCAACCTTTGTTTTCTTAAATCAGAAATTTCCTCGGGTGATCTTATCCAAATCCACTGCAGACTGCTGAGGGAGGACTGGGATGCTTTCCAGCAAATGAGCTTACCTAAATCTACTCCAAACTTCTGAGGGAGGACTCTGGGGATGTTTTCCAGCAATCCGCCTCCAGTGATATGAGCAAAAGCTTTGACACGTCCTGAACGGATGATGGGCAGCAGTGAATGGCTGTAGATCCTGGTTGGAGTTAGAAGTAAGTCCCCTGTGGGTTGGAGAGATAACCCAAAACTTAGCCCACACACAGAAACCCAAACGAGCCATTCTGAAATGAACAATGATAGGGCCTTGCATGCAGAACACATGGGTTCTGTCATGCAGTCCAGGCAGGAAAACCACGGCCAGTGCAACCCTTCCATCCTAGTCCTAGTGATCTGGGTTTCCTCCGCAAGTGCTGCTCAGAATCTCCAAGTAGGACAGCAAGAGTCTGTTTACCTAAGGTCTGATCTCCACAACCACCAGGAGCTGGGGAGGAGTACTGGAGGGAAGACCTCTCCACGATTTTCCTCACAAGGCTAAACCCATTGCTGTGAAGACCAGATGAAGCCACTCCAACAACAGCATCCCCTTCGGTGATCCTTTCTAGCTGAGGGAGCTTCTGGTGTCTCTCCATAGCACCAACAGCAAACCCAGCAAGATCATACTCTCCAGGAGGGTACATGTCGGGCATCTCTGCTGTCTCCCCACCTGGAAAGACAAGGACGTCCTGAATCCTTAGGAATACTACATTCCACAGTAGTGTGATTTCACAAGTATTTCCATGTTTGATTTTTTTTTTTAAAAGAGAATTAACATTTTGCATGTATGAGTGTTTTGTATATGCCTGGTACCCATGGAGGACAGAAGAGGGCATTGGGTCCCCTGGAACTGGAGTAACTGCAAGCTGTTATGTGGGCTCAAGGACCCAAGCCCAGGTTCCCTGGAAGAGCAGCAAGTGCTCTTAACTGCTGAGCCAGGTCTCCAGCCCTTAGTTGCTTTAGGACCACTCCATCTTCCATGCAGTGCCCTCACCTGCAGCACAGTGCCAGATCTATCGCACATACAGATAGAAGAGGGAAGCAGCAGAGCCCAGCGTAGAAGCTACTGTAGAGGCAGTTGAAAGGCAACTTTTGGCCTTGAGATCTGACTTGTCTACAGATAGAGAAGTGTATGTTTTTTTCCACTGAGACAAGAGTCTTGCTATGTAGCCTGGGCTGGCTCACACTCTCAACAGTTTTTCTGCTTCAGCCTCCAACTGCTAGGATTACAGGCACACACCAGTAGACCAACTCGGAAATGACATAGTTCAATGGAACTATTGATCTACCTAAAAATTAATTTTGCTAACAAACCCCCCTCATATATGGTAAAGCAGAATGCCTTTAAATCGAGGGTACACCCCATGCCCACCCCAGAGAGGGCTTCTCTGTGTAGCCTTGGCTGTCTTGGAGCTAGCTCTGTAGACCAGGCTGGTCTTGAACTCACAGAGAGCCACCTGCCTCTGCCTCCTGAGTTTTGGGACTCAAAGAAATGCTATCAGCACCTGGTTACATTTTTTTGTTTATGTCACTCCTGAGGAAACTACAGTTAAACATCCCAGGAGTCCATCTCCCTGCTGCAGGCCCAGTCAGGAGGAAAAAGGCCTAGGCCTGGCCAGGGAGGCTCTTGAGAAACCTGAAGATGAACCAAAGAGAAAGATAAGCCTGCCTCGTGTGTGTGTGTGTGTGTGTGTGTGTGTGTGTGTGTGTGTAAGATGAGCAGGTGGTTTTGTGCACACTTCCTTCCTGTTTGGTGATGTAAAGTCCAGCCATGACAAGGCCCGTTTAAGCTCTACATAAGAGACAGGCCGTGCAGAGGCCCCGTGGGTGGGTGCATGGTCGTACCCAGCAAGGCACAGCCAGCCTGCCGGCAAGCTGCAGCAATTCCAGCAATGACGGCTTCAGTTGTACTGAGGTCAAGCTTCCCACAGGAAAAGTAGTCAAGGAAGAAGAGGGGCTCTGCTCCCTGGGCGAGGATGTCGTTCACACACATGGCCACCAGATCCTGCCCGATGGAATCGTGCTTACTGCACAGCTGGGCAATCTGTAGAATATAAACAACCACAGGGAGTAAGCGCTACCTCTTATCTCGTTGGCTCACCCAGAGCTTTGCAAACGCCACTGCCCGTGGCGAGCTGCTCAGAGCCTCAGCACGGAGAACAGTACACTCTTTCAGGGTTGTACTGTCCCCTCTCTTCTTTAAAACATCCTTTCAGCCAATGGAACTGGAACGCTACTGTTTCAAATGTGCACCTGAGCTGCATGGTTGCAATAAATGGCTAGTCGCCCGCCATGCCTCTTTTTAGCTCATGCCTTTAAGAAGAAAATGTCTATTTGATAAACAAAATTCATTTGAAAGACAAATTCCTTTTTCTCTTTCACCAAGGCCCTTAATCACAAGTGCCTGGTTACCTTTAGTTTAGTTCCGACACCATCTGTTCCAGAGGCCAGAAGAGGATCTTTGAAACCAGCTGCTTTCAAATCAAAAAGACCAGCAAAGCCCCCGAGGTCAACGCTGCAGCCTGGGAGGGAGAGAACTGATTAAGTCCATGGATACGGCACCCTTTCTTCCTGACAATGGGTCATGTGAGGACTATCTTTCCTGAGAGAGCTCCATGGAAACAGGACACTAATCAAGCAGGGAGGAGATCCTGTCCTTGGCTTAAGAATAACTTCAAGGAAACCTAACAATACTTTGAAAAGCTTCCCTCAGCTAAATATAAGGCCCAAACCAATTCACAATACCATCGATCTATTAGCAGAGTACAGGGTCTGATTTACCTGGTCTGGAGGTGGCTTTTGCTAAAGGCTGAATTTTCTTAACCAGCATATTTCCAGCTGCAATGTCTACTCCGGAGTCCTTGTAAGTCAAGCCCCTAAAGAAATGAAAACAAAAACGAGGATATCACCTTAATGCCAGTGGAAAATATTTGAGGGGGTCTCTTTCTGTAGCCCAGCTGTCCTGGAACTCACAGAGATCCGCTTGCTTCTTCTGGGATAAAAGGCACGGACCACTAAACCATCAGGGAGAATTATTTTCACCTAAAAAAACCCTTAAGGGGTAGAGAAATGGCTCGGTGGCTAGAGCACTGCACTTACCCCAGGAATCCTGGATGGATACGGCTGCCTGCCTGTAATTCCAACCTGCTGGAGTAGAGACGGGGTTCCCAAGCAAGCTGGATTACAGAGACTAGCCAAACCATCGAACTGAGGCTGATTGAGGGACCCTCTCTCAAAGGATACGGTGGAAGAGATCTCTCTCTCTCTCACACATACACACACAGACACACACACACACACACACACACACTTGGTTTTCACATCCACTACAGTGCTCACTATGTTTTAAGCCAGTGCCTGCACCCAACAGACTCCAGAGCAGGAACAGGCAATGAAGTGTGCCTTGTACCCTTCCCAGCTGACCTGACTACATTGCCGATACTGAGAACAGCTTTTATTTGATCATGTGTATCTTGCAGAGGTAATATACTATTTTTAAAGATAAACTAAGTTTTTGAGCCAGGTGCGCTTCAGACTTGCTTTGCAGTTGAGGGTGACCTTGGGTTTTCAGGCTTCCTCCCTCACTTTCCCAGTGCTGGAGTTAACAGGTGTGCATTACCACACCTGGCTTCATTTTTTTTTCCCCTAAATTGTGATAAAGCATGCATGGTAAAAAATATGATGGAAATAGAAATATAGCATCCTATCCATTTTTAAGTCTTGTTCAACTGGGCAGACCAGTTTCCTGCAGCTGTGGTTACTATCCGTCCTTTCTCAGGGAGCAGCTCTCCATCTGACTCTCATGGCAGATCACCAGTCTACTGTTCTGTTTCTCTGTAGCAAACTCCCCATACTCCAGCCTCCACCTCCCCAGTGCACCTTCTACTTTTAAACAGAATATTTTACCACAGCTACAGTGTAGCTCTCATTTCAACTTCAGTGTGAGTAGAAATGAAATGCTAGAAAAAAATTTAAAAAATATAATTAGGGGGCTGGAGAGATGACTCAGCAGTTATGAACACTGACTGCTCTTCCAGAGGTCCTGAGTTCAATTCCCAGCAACCACATGGTGGCTCACAACCATCTGTAATAGGATCTGATGCCCTCTTTCTGGTGTGCAGGTGTACATGCTGATAGAGCACTCACGTGCATAAAATAAATTTAAAAAAATTATAAATATAATTAGGACTGCTTAGAATTCTGAAAAAAAAAAAAAAAAGATGCAAAATGTGTTCTTACTGTGGCAATACACTGCTCTGCTGGTCTTCCCATAGCCGAGAGCACGGGAGCTGCGATTGCACACTGTTTTAGAAAGCACAAGACTCATATAGAGATCAAGTGTGGGAATGGCACTGTGAAGTCATTCGTCTTCCCTTGTAGAGGAGTCTCTGGCGTTTGCGACTCGGTGACAGATGAAGAAATGTTTTTTTACAGGCAAGCTGCTGGGCCCCTGGGAAGGCTGCCAGCCAACTACTCCCTGCCTGCAGTCCAGGGCCACTCACAGGATATGCAGCCCTGCGGGGGACATCTCATTTGCTACAGTTAGGATTTAAGTCCCTCGATAGGGCACGGGCCATTGGATCTCTGTTTCAGGCCAACCAGGGTGTCACAGTGAGACTCAGTCTAAAAAGAAAAAACCAAGCCAAACTAAAGGAAAAAAACCAAATCAAACTTCAGCCTCTTAAGGTAGAGAATTTCCATTTCTCGATATTTTAAACTTATAAAAACGTATCTTTTGCTCAGGGCATAGTTTCTGAGAGATGGCTCAGTGAGTGAGCGCACTTGCTGGTCTTGCCGATGGTCTGGGGTTGGTTCTGGCACCTGTATGTTGGCTCATGGTCATCCCTAAGGCCAGCTCCATGGGACCCAGTGCCCTCTGACCTGAGGTCACCAGGCACGTGTGCTACCCATACATACACACAGGCTGCACATACACACACCACACATACACCCACGGAAGAACTTAATGAAAGGCAATGTGATATCCTTTTCTTTTTCTTGAGACAGGGTTTCTCTGTGTGGAGCTTTGGCTGTCCTGGAACACTCAGGCTGGCCTTGGACTCAGATCCGCCTGCCTCTGCCTCCCTAATACTATGATTAAAGGCGTGCGCCACCACTGCCCAGCATGGGATGTGATATTCTTTAAAAAAAAAAATCAAAGCACTCACGTGGCAACCAACAGTTTATTTATTTATGTTAATAATTGAATCAGTAAGGGATTAAAAACACTCAGGTAGTAGATAAAGGGACACACCAGGGCCTCTGATACAAGCTCAAAAACATTTAATTATGTAATAACTCAAGGAGTAACCGTCTTTATTATCTTGACAAAATTTTCAAAGATAAGGAATTGCCAAGAAGATTTTTCATTATTTATTCAAATATTGCTTTGATCAGGTTTGTGTGTGTGTGTATGTGGTGGGTGATAGTCTTATTTATCCTTGAATTTGAGATGCCCTTCCTATCTCAGCCTAGAAACAGTTTAGATTTCAACCAAAATATAAGCGAAAGTCCAGTGAGTTCCACAGGTAGGAAATGCGCAATGACTTAAAACGGGGCTTAGCCGAGTTTCCTCCCAGCCACGGAGGCCAGTTCTGACCCTGCACCCAACCGTCTCAGAGGGCATCTTTACCTGGGCCGCTGGAGGAAGGCCACAGCACGGAAGCCAATGTCCTTTCTATAAATGGCTCCCTCAAACTTTAGAGCAGCGAGTCCTTTCCTGGCCTCAGCAAGGGCTGACATGAGATTTTCCTGGACAGCTGTCACGGTGAGGACCCTGCCTCCGCTGGTCACCACTTTGCCATCTTTAAGAGCAGTGCCTGCATGGAATACCTGCAGTCCTAAAGCCTGGGCCTCAGGAAACCCTGGAAAAGAGCAGAGTTAAAAACTATTGTTCATTTCTTCTTTGTTTTTTTGAGACAGGGTCTTTACTATGTAGAGCAGGCCCCAAACTCAGTGATCCTCCTGCCTCTTCTTCCCAGGTTTGAAGACATGCTCTACAACAGAGACTCTGAAATAACATTTCATCCTATGGTCCTTGTACTGGCTGGTTTTGTGTCAACTTGACACAGCTGGAGTTATCACAGAGAAAGGAGCCTCCCTTGAGGAAATGCCTCCATGAGATCCAGCTGTAAGGCATTTTCTCAATTAGTGATCAAGGGGAGAGGGCCCATTGTGGGTGGTACCATCCCTGGGCTGGTAGTCTTGGTTCTATAAGAGAGCAGGTTGAGCAAGCCAGGGGAAGCAAGCCAGTAAAGAACATCCCTCCATGGCCTCTGCATCAGCTCCTGCTCCTTGCCCTGCTTGAGCTCCAGTCCTGACTTCCTTTGGTGATGAACAGCAATGTGGAAGTGTAAGCTGAATAAACCCTTTCCTCCCCAACTTGCTTCTTGGTCATGATGTTTGTGCAGGAATAGAAACCCTGACTAACGGCTGGAGAGCTAGCTCAGTGGTTAAGAGCACTGGCTGCTCTTCCAGAGGTCCTGAGTTTAATTCCCAGGAACCACATGGTGGCTTACAACCATCTATACTGGGATCTGGTGCCCTCTTCTAGCTACAGTGTATTCATATAAAGATAAATAAGAAAAAAAGAAAGAAAGAAAGAGAGAGAGACCCTAACTAAGACAGTCCTATTTTAAAAATTCTAGTTTCTGGGGAGTGAGAAAAAACCAGAACTCAAGTACAGTTTCAATGAGGGAGGGGAAAAATGCCTGAAGTGGCCGAGACTTAAAAGTATGGTTAGCGCCGGGTGGTGGTGGTGCACGCCTTTAATCTCAGCACAGAGAAACCCTGTCTCGAAAAACCAAAAAAATAAAAAAAGTATGGTTAGCTTTTCTTCACAAGAGGTTTCAAAGATAACTACACTATTTCTTTAACTGTGAAATAGCCAGTTACAAAGATAACCCTCTCTCATCTCCCCATCTCAGTCTCCTGTCCCCAGTGTGGTCACACCCCGGTGTGATACTGTGCTAGCCAAGGTCTCTCTGAGTGTCTGACCACACAGTGCCACCCAGCACAGATCACTTCATGCCTGCTGTCGTGTCCAATACTCTTTACTGGAATTGCTATCTCACTTCTCAGCCCGTCTGAGGAGAAATTTCATCAACACAAAGGCTCCTGGTTCAATCTCATCTTTCTGCTCCCTTCCAAAAGCACACAATTCCGAGTGTGTGAGACCACAGAGTGACAGACTTCTTGCTTCCTTTGCTGGGCAGGAGAATAAATAAAGTCCTTGAACCAAACACACCATTTGAGTACTACCAAGCTACACTATAGCACGTTAGGGACCACAGAGGTTTTTGGCTGGAAAGCACAACTTATCTGGCACTTAGTTTTCACTTATTTTTTTTAATTTTTTTTTTTCAAGACAGGGTTTCTCTGTATAACCTTGGCTGTCCTGGAACTCACTCTGTAGACCAGGCTGGCCTTGAGCTCAGAAATCCGCCTGCCTCTGCCTCCCAAGTGCCGAGATTAAAGGTGTGCGCCACCACGCCCGGCTTAGTTTTCATTTATAAACAGACTTAAAACCATTTAACCAGATACCTCATGGCCTGTTTAAAAAAAAGGGGGGGAGGTGAATCCTGCCACAGAAATCACTCTCTGGCAAGCCGTCCCCTCATACAGCAGAACGGTGTCTCTAAAATCTCAGTCGCTCATGCTAACCATGCTGAGTCTCGCCCTGTCCACCACCCTGACTCTGGGAAGGTGGAGGTGCTGGGCTGTAATGGGATCACACTGGAAAACTGACCGGGTCACTCACACTTCCTGGAGCAGGAAAGGGCATGACTGGCACCTGCTGTAGCTAACGGCCCACCTGCTGCTCCTCACCTGTAATCTCCATGCCTTTGGTGTAGGCTCCAGGGTACCCCTTACTCGCCATGACGACAGTTACGGCGCTGTGGTTTTCTAGCCAAACAGGCAGAGATGTGCTCAGCTGGCCATCCAAGGTGGACTGCATCACTTCATAGAGGTCACTTTTAAGAAGTGGGAGGATGACCTGGAAGGACAGTCAAGTCAGGAGGAGGACAATGGGCCTTCCGTAGCCTCCCCTTCTCCATTGTTCCTGCCGCACTCACAGGGCACTCAGCAGCGAGTGTTTCAGGACTGAAAAGCGGGGAGAACAAAACAGAGCTTGTCTTCTAAAGAGCAGCTGTTTATTACTGCTACTGCTGTTGTTGTTATTGTTATTGCTATTCCACCACCATTGTCTAGTCTGTTTCTGTAGCCCTGGCCGTCTGGAACTCACTGTGTAAACTCAGAGCTCCATCTGCCTCTGCCCCAAAAGTGTTAGGATTAAAGACATGCAGCACCACAGCAGGCAGCGCTCTATGTATTGTTACCCACCTGGCATTCCGGATCACCAAAACGGCAATTAAACTCCAACACTTTTGGGCCATCTTTGGTCAGCATTATACCAGCATAAAGAATTCCTATATTAAAAAAGAAAAGGAAAAAAAAAGGAAGGAAGTCAGTCAGTCTGTAACAGCATGGGGCAACAGCGCATGACAACTCTAAACCCTAGACCATGAACTGTCTCAGGGTGTGTCCCGTGCGTCTGAGGCCGGCCTTGAGCTCATTCTGAAGCTGAGGATAGCTACCTCCATATCCCGGGTACTGGGATTACAGGCGTGTTCCGCCATGCCCAATTTCTGGTAGTAGAGCTAGAACCCAGGGCTTTATTAATTCTAGGCAAGCATTTTATCAGCTGAGCTACAACTCTAGTCCTAGAATACAAGCCTCTCATACTGAACATTTCAATGTGATTAGCGTCATAGAAAAGAGAAAATACGTTCTAGATAAAGCAGAGATTTACTGTAAGATGCCCTGTGCCAGCAGCCTGCTTACCTGTGTACGGCATACCCTCCTGCTGCATGCCGTCTACTGCTCTCTGAAGAATAGTGTTCTTAATTTTTACTAACAAGTCCTTAGAAACCTGGGAACACACAGAAACCTTTAAATGGAACTTTTGTTTTAAAAATTATTTTAGGCTAGGGATTGAGGTGTATTCCATTAATCTGAATATCTGGGAGGCAAGGGCAGGTAGATTGTGAGTTTGAGACCAGCCTGGTCTATATAAAGAGTTCCAAGCCAGCCAGGCCTTGTCTAAAACAAAGACTTCTTACCTTGACCCTTATCTTTACAACATTCAAGGCCACAATGGAGACAAGAAAAGGAACTGACCAGGAACAATGGCCAGTCAGGGTCCACTTTCACTTTCCCTCAAAAATTCACCAGACACACCAATCGTACTGATTCAATTAGCCTGCCCACCCGCTCCGTCCAGTAGGAAGCCAGCGGCAGTCACTGTCTTGCCTCAGCAGGGCTAAAAGTAGCTTGCTCAGAATTCCTCAGACACAATGCCAACATTCAAAGTTTTCTCCCCGTCTCATGCCCCTTAGGAATCCCTCTGGTACATTCTACCCAAAATTTTAAGCCTACATATCTATGGATATGAGTTAGTAAATTTAATTGAGGAAATTAGGGTTACAGACAGTTCTTTCAAGATCACTATTACCAAAGCCCATAAAAGACACTTGCTTGCTTTTGCTGGGGTTTTTTTTGTTTGTTTGTTTTTGAGACAGAGCTTCCCCATGTAGCCCTGGCTGTCCCTGTACTCAGAGATCTCCCCTCTTTGCCCCCTCTTTGCTGGGATTTAAGGTGTGTGTTAGCTCTTCTCAGGCTCTCAGAGGCGGTTGTTAGGGACCGGGAGAACTTTTCAGCTGAGAGAGTCAAGACTGTGCATCAGCGCCATGCTCAGTACCTGAGGTGCTGGGCAGTAGGCTCCCATCCCCCCGGTGTTGGGGCCCTCATCTCCATCCAGCAGTCGCTTATGGTCTTGTGCTGGGGGCATTTCGGCCACCGTCTTCCCATCAGTGAAGCACAGGCACTGTGGAGAAGACAAATCAGTCCAATCAGGTTAAATGAAATGTCAAAAAGTCAAACAGTCCTCTTCTGAGAGGACAAGGCTTCATTTCTGAAGCAACTCAGATGGCCAGAGCCAGAAGACCTTGGATGTCCACCTTGTAAAGGGGATATCCACATTTGTAGCACCAGGGGCAGACGTAGGTTCCACCCACGACAAAGATCAACCTCCCTGCTGTTGAGACCGCCAGCACTCATACTGTATTTAAGGTGCACGTGCTGTGTAATAAGTGAAACAAAGACCACAAACGTATAGAGAGAGCCACTGTGTCCACGTGTCCCCACCAAAGCATAGACCAGTGGGTCTCAACCTGTGGGTCATGACCCCTTGAAAGAGGGCACACGTCAGATATCCTACATTTCGATTCATGACAGTAACAAAATCAGTTATGAAGTATGAGAAACACTGTCACATTTGGGGATCACCACAACATAAAAGGGCTGCAGCATATGGAGGTTTAGAAGCACTGCTGCAGGGGACGATGGAGAGAGAACACACCTGTTGTCTCAGCCTCCTCAGAAACTGCTGCGCTCCTGTTCTCACAGGAAGCTGCCAGAGCTAAGGATTTTTTGGGGTGGGGATGGTGACAGGAGTCTGCTAAAGGCACAGGGGTGGTTATACGTACAGACACTTCTTCCCCTTCCAGAAACTCTTCCACAACCACGGTCTCACCAGCTGCTCCGAAAGACTTTTCCTAATTGTAAAAATAAAATCCTTGTAAATTATAAAGCTTTTAATATTTACCAAGTGGACTTACAGAACTATCTCCCATTTGAGCTATGAAATACATAAGCATCAGGATTCTTTCTTGTCTCAAGACTTAGCATGGATTTTTCTGGTCTTTCCTGTGACAACAGGCACAGATGTGACGGACACATTTCTCAGTTTGCTGAGGTAATTTTATGATCATCACTTCATCCTTATTCCTGAAGATGACCATGTAGCTTTGTTCACACACATTAGACCAAAGCCAGTATGTGAAAATGGCTTTCTCTAAGCGGTTAAGTCACAATCATCAAAGTAGATTCGGAAAGCAACATTGTATCTATCCATCCCCGGCTCTACTTCTAAGACTTGGCACACACTGGGCAATGCCTTTGTTCTCAAGGACTTGGAGAGGGAGCTGTAAGACCTTGTAAATCTGTCACACACAGTACAATGAGAACTGACACACTGAGGCCCACTCCAGAAGCCTGCAGCGTCTGCCAGTCTGTATACACAGAGAACCTCTCAGCAGCGTCCACCTACTTGCATGATCTCCTGTACAGCTCTGCAGGCCTCCGCTTGGCTCTTGGCCACAATCACCCCCTTCCCTGCTGCAAGGCCACTGGCCTTCACAACCAAAGCAGGAAAGTTCGCGCTGTAAGGACAGGGGAGCAGTTAGTGGTCTGTGCTTTTTAACAGAATGGTTTAGCAAAATTGAAAGGGACACAAAAAGGTGACACCAGCATTATTTCAGGTACTTCTTGCCAAAAATTTTTTTAAATTCCTTTGTAATTTTGATCATAAAGCATGCACAATTTTGCTTTTTCCACATATAGTTAAGTCACATAAGGAAGAATCATTTAAAAAATAAGCAGACCCGTAGAACAGATAATCTTTAAAATACAAAGCCAAGCCTCTCACTTACGTAAGGGATACTGCTGTAGGAGACTAACACTGGCAGACACCCACAGACCATTTCTAGAATACACAAAGCAATGGTGTGGGCTGGAGATCTGGAAGGAGGCTTAGCCAAAGTAAGTAACAAAGCTGTCACTTACCCGAGGCGTATGGGTATGGGGTGACAATAGTCAGTGTAGGAGCTGGGCAGTGGTAGCACGCATCTTTAACCTTAGCACTTGGGAGGCAGAGGCAGGTGAATCTCTTGAGTTTGAGGCCAGCATGGTCTACAGTGACAGCCAGGACTACACATCTAATCCTCCCTTGCCCGCTACCCCTGGAAAAAGAGGAGCCTTGCAGGATGAAGAATGAATAAAGATCTAGGGTCAGCGAGGTCCTGGAACCCACGTGGTAGAAGGAGAGAACCTGACTCTTACAAGCTATAGTCTGATACAAGGGTAGAGTCGTGTGCCCGCGTGTACACGCACACTTGCACGTGCACACACACACACAGAGTAAATAACAAATTCAGAAACTCTGCTGGGTATGGGGGGTTACGCCTACTATCCCAGCACTAAGGAGGCTGAAGCAGGAGGACTGCCGTTAGTGTTGCTGGGTTTCCTCTTAGAGATCTCTCAATAGTGAAGACATCAACATACAGTCTACAAGATTATTCAAGAGAAGCACGCACAGAATGTTTCTTTTTAAATTCCTTCTCCTTTTGGTTTGGATCCATGTAGTCCAGGCTGGCTTTGAACTGACCCTTTAGCTTCTACCTCCCAAATACTGGAGAATCCGATCTTATTTTAGTAGCATAAAGGAAATGAGTTATTTTATTGAGAGTATATTTCCATAATTAATTCAATATAAACCTGTGAAAGCCTAAGAAGTAAACATTTTTTTACTCTTTTTGTTTGTTTTTCTTTCTTTTTTTTTTCTTTTCTTTTTTTTTCTGAGACAGGGTTTCTCTGCATAGCCCTGGCTGTCCTAGAACTCCCTCTTGTAGACCAGGCTGGCCTCGAACTCGGAAATCCACCTGCCTCTGCCTCCCAAGTGCTGGGATTAAAGGCATGCACCACCACTTGCCTGGCTTCTTCTTCTTCTTTTAAACATTTATTTATTTATTGTATGTATGTGAGTACACTGTAGCTGTCTTGAGACACACCGGAAGAGGGCATCAGATCCCATTATAGATGGTTGTGAGCTACCATGTGGTTGCTGGGAAATGAACTCAGGACCCGTGGAAGAACAGCTGGTGCTCTTAACTGCTGAGCCGTCTCTCCAGCCCTGTTTGTTTGTTTGTTTTAAGACATGGTTTTTCTGTGTAGCCCTGGCTGTCCTGAAACTCACTCTGTGGCCTCAAACTCAAGAGATCCACTTGCCTCTGCCTCCCAAGGGCTGCCTGGCAACATTGTGGTTTTTTTTTTTTTTTTTTTTTTTTTTTACCACTAAAGTGACTTTATAAAATACCTGCCCTTCAAAGGTGACCTTCTGCCCACCTGGTAATAAAGCTGCAGGCATCTTCAGGGTTGGTGAATGCTTTCCACTGTGCAGTTGGGATTTCATGGCGGTCCATAAACTCTTTGGCAAACTTCTTACTGGACTCTAATTGAGCTGCTTGTGCTGTGGGGCCGAAGCATCGTACTCCTGCAGAGGTCAGGTCCCCAACAATTCCTACAGAACCAAACAGAAATCTAGGTGGTCCAGGGTCTCCATGGACTCAGACCGAATATGAATTATGATTAGATTAAACTTTAAGGGATGAAGCTCCTCTTCTCATGTATTTTATTACAAATCCTTGTGGACAAGGGAGTCAGAAGCAGTGATCTCTGGTCTTCTGTGGGCCCCGTGTATGTTCTCACAGTGAGACACAAGGTTACCTGCAGCCAGAGGGGCCTCTGGTCCGACAACTACGAGTTCAATCTTTTCATCTTTGCAGAACTGAGCGAGGGCACTGTGATCATTGACAGAGACAGCTGCAAGCAGAAAATATAAACTCACACATGTGCAAAAATAGCCCCGGTTAATGAAATAAACTAAGCACTAGCCTTAGTAAGGTAATTAAAAACCAAGTTAATTGTTGGTTTGCTTCTGTTGGTACAGTTAGTAATTTCACCATAAGAACCTCCAAATAGTGCATTAGGTTCAAGAAAGCTTTGCAGCAGTTGAGTGACTCTCAATATTATAATGCGACTGCCCCGTCCCAGTGTTGGTCACAGAGTAATCAGACAAGCCCAGACAATACACTCAGAAACATCCTTTAAACGTCACTCAAAGTTTATTGAGAATCAACTGTGTATTAGGTACTGTGGTAAGCCCTGCGATTAAGATGTTACAACAACCTAGGACCCTTAATCTTATGATACTAATATATTGCATTAATACGAGCCATAGCAAATACGGACAAAGTCAGCAAATCTGCTCTAAGGCAAACTGGGAGGCTAGTTCTGGTCGAGTCACGAAGGGTCTTTGAGCTGTTTAAGCAAGGAAAGCAAGAAAACAGTGTAAGAAAACTCTTCTCCGTGTCCAGACACAGCTGGGCCTAGCTGGATTAACTCCATCAGTATAGCAGAGGTAACAAGCGAGGGCACCCCTCTCCTCAGCTGCTGCCAATGGCAGTTAGTTTATGATAATCCCGGGTGATTCTGATGGGTGTCCCTACAACTGCAAGTGCATAGACACAGACGAGCCACTTCTCTAACACGCATACAATACCTTGTCTCTAGACAAAGCACCTCAGAGAAGGGGGTATTTCCTTATTATTTCTGTCTTTCTCCTGATTCCCTTCATAAATATGATGTGGGGCATTGGCTATGGTACAAACAAGGTGAAACAAGACAGGTCTTTGTAAGGGTAAGATGGGGGGTGGGGGCTTGGGTTCTATCCTACATCCTGCAAACCGATTGAACCGATTATCAATGGGACCAGCATGCACAACTCTGAACACATGAATCTACATACACCTTCAGTCCCCACCGTGCACGTGTTGCCTTTTCGGTCACAGTGGCTCAGAAGGCTTAAGGGACACTAAGCTTTATTCCCTTCATACACTCACTTTACTACCTCAAAAATGTAAACTTAGAATGCATTCAAACTTAAATAGAAATACACCTTACTAAAGAGCATATGTGAGCCGTCTTTTATTATCAACAAATATTAACCACAGTTCCCCATTTTGAAACATAATTACCAGTATTGGAGATCTTCCCAGCGCACGCGGTGCCTGCATTTCCTGGGGCAACCAACACTTGTTTGACATGAGGAGACTGTGCGAGTTTCCAGGCTAGGGTATGTTCCCTTCCACCACTACCAATGACAAGGACTCGGGCTGCCATTGCTGTCTCCGAAGCAGGGATTCAGAAACAAAATGCAACCTGCTGAAAGTAAACCATAGGCGACATTTTACATCACATGTATTTTGAAAAACAATCTCTCTTTTTTGGTGGTGTTTTACTTTGTTAATTTTTTATGTGTGCTGGTGTTTTGCCTGCATGTATGCCTGTGTACCACAACTGTGCTGTGTTCATGCAGGCCAGAAGAGATTGTTGGATCCCCCGGAACTGGGGTCGTATTATAGGTGGTTGATAGTCACTAGTTGCTGGTAATTAAACCCCAGACCCCTAGAAGAACAGTCAGTGCTCTTAACCACTGAGCTGTGTCTCCAGCTATTCTTTTTGTTATGAGAAAGACTTGCTATGTTGCTGAGGCTAGTCTCAAACTCATGGGAACCCCCCTGTTTTAGCCACTATCCAAGTGTTGGGATTGCTACCATACCTGGCTGTACAAATCATAATTTATAAATAGGATTTTCACATAATCATTTGTTTTCATACATGTGACATTTTCATCCAGAGATTCATTATTTAGAAATCCCTAAATTGGGATTTAGGCCAGGCGTGGTGGTGCACGCCTTTAATCCCAACACTTGGGAGGCAGAGAGAGGCAGGCCAATTTCTGAGTTAGAGGCCAGCCTGGTCTTACAGAGTGAGTTCCAGGACAGCCAGGGCTACACAGAGAAACCCTGTCTCAAAAAAAAACCCAACCAACCAACCAACCAAACAAACAAAACCCCAAACAAACCCAAAACAAACAAAACACAAAACAAAACTAAAAACCAAAAACCAAGAGCTAGAGAGATGGCTCAGGTTGCTCTTCCAGAGGACCTGGGTTCAATTCCTAACATTTGTATGGTGGCTAACAACCGTTTGTAACTCTAGATCCAGAGAACCTGACTTTCTTTGATGTCTTCCTTGGGCACAAGAGACACATACATGCAGGAAAAATATTCATAAAATAATAAACTAAAAATTCAGACCCCCCCCTCCAAAAACCCCTGGGAGGTTAAAATTGGAAAGCTATGACCATCATAGTGACCAGGAAAAGTGGGCATGTGCTAAGAAGGTGGACCCACTTACAGAGACCACACACCTCCGTAACCGTAAGCCTACACAAACATCTTTTCCCTGTAATTTACCTAGCCTGTCATATCATAACAGCAAGCCCAACAAACCGATCAAAAACCTGCATACTAATACAGCCCCTTATGTGAGAAATAACCTACCAACACCCCTCCTCTTTTGGAAGATCTGGTAATCATTAACCCTTAACAAGAAAATGGATATCGATATTTGCTTCTTCGTTCAGGACATGGGGTCCTGCTACTTTGCTTACCCTAGGCCTGAATTTCTGAGCTCAAGAGATTCTTTTGTGCTGGTGTGTGTTGGCACATTCCCTTAATCCCTGCACTCAGGAGGTAGAGGCAGGAGGATCTCTGAGATCTCTGAGTTTGGGGCCAGGCTACAGACTATAGAGTGATCTCTATGACAGCAAGAACTGCAGAGAAACCCTGTCTCCAAAGCCAAAGGAGAAGAAGAAGAAGAAGAAGAAGAAGAAGAAGAAGAAGAAGAAGAAGAAGAAGAAGAAAAGAAAACACACCAGATTCTTGCCCCAGTCTTCAAGTAGCTGGGATAGCAGGCATGTGTCATTCATTATACCCAAATTTAAACCTTGAGGTGGCACAGAGAACAGGCATTAACAGTACACAATTCCTCTGTCAAGGGTCAGGAAATAAATATATTTGAGGGCCATCTGTGCATTGTCCAAACTATGAAGTTTGTATTGTAATGTTGACAGGACATAAGTGAGTGTACATCACCCAGAAGAAGGATTTATGTCCACAGTGGGCAGAGGTCCTTGCCTAGTCAGCACTCTAGGCAACAGGAAGCCATTATGCACAGCAGGGCCATAACAAAGTAGCATATTTTGGGCACTGCAACTTCAACCAGTTTCCCTTCAACATTTTTCTCCCTCTGTATCCCTGGTCGACTGAGAACTTGCTACAGCAGGCCTCAGGGCTTCAGCGTGATCCTCTGGCCTCTGCTTCCCTAGTGCTGAGATTATACGCACGTGCCACCACATCCGGCTCCTCCCACCGGTTTTGTTTGGTATCCATACAAAAACAAGTGGCAAAATCATTTGTTTATTGTCTACAGCTTGCAGGCTTATGATTTGAGATCTTATGGGAGGCTCTAGATTGGAAATCTATTAGAAACCACAATTAAATACTAACATCTCATTTGAATACAAGCACTTGTTAAAAGTTTAGTTCTTAAGAATTAACTGAAATAATTCTTTAAGAAAAAAGGTGGGGCTGGTGAGATGGCTCAGTGGGTAAGAGCACCCGACTGCTCTTCCGAAGGTCCAGAGTTCAAATCCCAGCAACCACATGGTGGCTCACAACCATCCGTAATGGGATCTGGCGCCCTCTTCTGGAGTGTCTGAAGACAGCTACAGTGTACTTACATATAATAAATAAATAAATCTTAAAAAAAAAAATATGTTAAAAAAAAAAAAGAAAAAAGGTGGAGCCGGGCGTGGTGGCGCACGCCTTTAATCCCAGCACTCGGGAGGCAGAGGCAGGCGGATTTCTGAGTTCGAGGCCAGCCTGGTCTACAAAGTGAGCTCCAGGACAGCCAGGGCTATACAGAGAAACCCTGTCTCAAAAAACCAAAAAAAAAAAAAAAAAAAAAAAAAAAAGGTGTGTGTGTGTGGGGGGGGGGGTGGGGCTGGCTCAGTGGTTAAGAGCACTGATGAGGTCCTGAGTTCAATCCCCAGCAACCACATGGTGGCTCACAACCATGTGTAATGGGATCCAATGCCCTTTTCCGGTGTGTCTTCAGACAGTTACAATGTACTCACATACATAAAATAAACAATTCTTTAAAAAAAATTAACTATGACATTAAAATATTGTATATTACAAAGTACCCAGAAATAGGAAGTACTAATTTGCTATGTGATGTAACTTCATATACCTAATTGATACCTATTGCTTAGAATAGAAGTCTTGTGTTCAAATTCTAGCACCGATAAAAGGGGGGCGGGGGGGGGGGGAAGCAAAGATATTATCAAGATATTTACTTATGTAGAAGATGGTTACGGAAAGAAGAAAACTGAAATCTGTAAATTCTAAATTGATCCTTTATTTTGGGATTACTTTTTTTTTTTTTTTTGGTTTTTCTAGACAGGGTTTCTCTGTATAGCCCTGGCTGTCCTGGAACTCACTTTGTAGACCAGGCTGGCCTCGAACTCAGAATTCCGCCTGCCTCTGCCTCCTAAATGCTGGGATTAAAGGCGTGCGCCACCACTGCCCGGCGGGATTACATATTCAAAGAAAGCCCGAGCAGACTGGTACGGTAGTCCATCAGATAAGAACACTTAGTTCTCTTGCAGAGGGCTGGGGTTTAGTCTCCCAGCACCCACACGGTGGCTCACAAACATCCTAATCTGGGTCTGGAGACTGAATGCCTTCTTCCGGCTTCTTTGGGGCGTTCATTGTATGCACGTGGGCACAAACATACATGTAAGGGACAACGCTCCTACACATAAGATAGACTTTAGTTCAATTCTGTGTCATTTTCTTAGAGAAATAGCTGAAGCCATTAAACTTTTTGTTAAATCTAACTTGAATAAGAAAGCAGTGCAAGAGGACAATTTTCATTTTACTACTCAGGGTCTGTGAAATAGCAGGACTGGTCTCTTCACCAGGAGCGGCTGGGTGCCTGGGCTCCGCTGTCAAGGCCTTACTAGCCGGGAGACTCGGAGAGTCTTTTGTAACTTCTTGGGTGTCAGTTAACTAACAGGCAATTTATACCGAGATTAAGAGAATAGGGTAAGGAGAGAATAAAAGAATCGGTTAAAACCACTTCCAAATATTTGTTTTGAAAAAGTAGAAACTCAATACGAAAGTGGTCCAGGTAAACCGTTAGTTACTGTGATAAAACCAGAGCGGATAAAAAAACCATCGGTGTACAGGGTCTGTCTTTACAAGGCAGAGATGCACAGAAACCTGGACCCGGCCTCAGAATTAGAAAGCTGGGAAAGAACTACCTGGCCGACCTCCATCAAGGCCGTGCAAAGCACGTGGCCTTTTCGCCAGCCACGCCAGTTTCAATAGTAGCACCGGTCGCTGAGGTTAATTAAACCCATGGTCAAAGCGTTTAGGCAGTCCACGCATCATCTTAAAAACTAAGGCATTCACGCACCTGCAAGCCCCGCCACGCAGCTGCCGCTCGCACCCGCCGCTCGCACCCGCCGCTCGCACCCGCCGCTCGCACCCGCCGCTCGCACCCGCCGGAAGTTGGCCCGGGGAATCCAGCGCGCCCGGGCCTCTGCCCCGCCTCCGATGGGCTCTGCTGCTCATTGGCCGCGGCCCGCCTGGGTCCCCGCCCGCGAGGCGACCCGTGGGGGTTCCTCCCGCCTTAGGGTGCGGTCGGAGCCCGCTGCCTAGCCCGGCTCAGAATCCCTGGCACCACGATTAGAGCTGATGATGCTCGTCAGGGGCTGCCACTTAAGGTCCCCGCGTTTACCCCAGAGCCTCCTGCACTGGGGGCAGAGCCGAGGCTGCCTGACTGTGGCTGTTCACCAAGCGCCAGGGCGGAGCGGCCAGGGCTGGACTCCGGAGCAGCCCAAGCGCACCGCGTTTAGAACGCAGGTCGCTCAGACGCTCCAGCCTTTGCTAAAAACTACGCGAGGCCGGTTATAGCAAGCATCGAGGCAGAATGGGAATGGCTCCTTTCCACCTCATAGTGGGAACGCGGGACGGGGATTTCTTTCTCATGCACGTCTCCCTGACCAAAGTAAACTTGGCGCTTGCAACAAACGCGTTGGAGCTCCGTGCCGGACAAGCCGAGGCTTTCCTCGGTCCTCGCCCCCCCCCCTTTTTTTTCATGGCCTCTAATCTCAGGCATTTACACGCTATAGAAAGCCTCTTAGGAGTCCCCGCAGGCTGAGGGGATCAACAGCAGAAGCTGTCGCGGTCGCCTCGGGAGCGACTTCTCCTGTAATGGCGCCTGCGTCAACCACTAACATGGCGGCCGAGTTCGTGCGCGGCGCAAACGTCAGCAGCTCTACCCCGGCGGCTCAGAAACAGCGGAGGAGAGCGGGCCGGTGTTCGCTGATTGGCTCGTGGGTGGAGCGAGCCCGTGCGGACGCTCCCTCATGAGCCAATCAGGACAGGGATAAAAGGAATTGGCCGCTGCGCCTCCTCCAGAGGCATGCTGGGAGCCTGGAGGACTAGCGAGGAGTAGTTGAGAGAACGGAGCGGACGCCATGGCGGCCGACATCGAGCAGGTTTTCAGGTCTTTCGTGGTCAGTAAATTCCGGGAAATACAACAGGAGCTTTCCAGGTAAACGCTTCCCAGACTTTTCTGCTCCTCGCGGGCTGTTAGGGCTTCGTCTAGCCTCCCGTGGCATCTTTCACGGAACGCCGTCGTTTCTCGGCTCAGGCCCCGCTACGGCCCCGCCTGGGCCTGGGATCCATTTTCCGGGCCACCCCCCCCCCCTCAGTCCCCCGTTCGTTCCTTTCGAGAAAGATCGTCTCTTCCGCGGTGTCGCACACGCCGTTTCTTTCTTCCAGTTAAGACGGTCACCTTTCCCTCGTTTGGACACCCCCTACCCTCCAGCTACTCGGAGGCCCGGCGTCCACCAGGGACGGGCCTAGTTCCCTTCCCAGCTCCTCCTCCGCCGCCGCCTTTCCCCTCCCCCTCCCCGCCTCCGCGCATTTCGCCGGCCGGTGTCTACGGCCGGAAAGGGTCTCTAACGGCCGCTTCTTGGGTAACCTTAAAACTTCTTTATTATTGTACGCTTGCGATCGTTTGGCCACCGCAGTCTATTTATTAGACGATTTGGGCCCCGGTTAGTGCTCTGTGCTTCAGACCGGATAGCACTCTTTTCACAGTTGTAAGCTGAAACATCTCAGTTCGATGTAAAACACAAGATCAAATATTCGACAGGATGATAGGAGGGGGGCTTTGGAACTGCTGGATGCGTAATTTGGTTGAGTAGAAAGTGGAGTATGTGTTATTTTTCCTCGCTACCCCGACTTAACGGACGGATTTTTGTCACTGCCTTGGTTCTCAGAATTTAATGTTGAAGAGATCTCCTCAGTTGTTTACTTAGGAAAATAGTGTGGGTCATGTTATAACTTAAGGAAATATTCAGAGGTAAATATTTTTTTTTACTTTTTTTTTTTTAACGAATGGCTTAAGTTGAAAACACAGCAATACATGAGTTAGAAAAATCAGCTGATAAGCAGTTGTAAATTATATGCCCAAATTACCTGGGACTGTGGATAGAATAATGTTAATCATATTTTATTGCAGAAATTGTCATTTTTTTTTCAAGATAGGGTGTTTTTGTTTGCTGTTTTCGTTTTCACTTTCTTTCTTTTCTTTTTTTTCTTTTTTTTTTTTTTGTGGACAGGCTGTAATGTCATGGCTTACAGCTTTGTAGCTGAAGTTGGCCTGTTGTCATCTTTCAATCAATGGGTGGCGGGCGTCACAATTTTTTAAGTAATAAAAATATTTATACACTGTGTTGCTTTTGAACATTTTGAGACATTGGGTACTTTTTTTTTAAATGAGATGAAACATAAACTAAGGGAATATCATTTTACCTGGAAACCTTTGATCTTTGAGACAGGGTCTCACTAGGTAGTCCTGGCTGACCTAGAATTCACTGTGTAGATTAGGCTGGCCTTGCCCTAATAGGGATCTGCCTGCCTCTGCTGGGATTAAAGGCCCGTGCTACCACCATTCTGAAGCTCAAGCAGTCTCTTGTACTGATTGTATTTACTTTTTTGTAGGGTGGGGGTTGGAGACTGGGTTTCTTTGTGTGGCTCTGAAGACCAGGCTGGCCTTGAACTTGAGAGATTCACCCGCCTCTGCTTCTCTAAAAGGCTTGTGCCATCGTGCCCTTCTAATGTGTTTTCTCTTAGTGTGGTCATTTTGTATTGTATTTTAGACATAATAGATTATGAGCAGGTTTGTCCTTCAAAGTCTCAATTATTGGAACTCTTTTCATAACTGGTTTAAAATTCTAACTGCTTTTTAGTAATTGTAATTAACATTCTGGTAGCTTTAAGGAAAATTATTTTTTATAGGTTGATTTGACTTTTATTTTCTTTTTCTTTTTTCTTTCTTTCTTTTTTTTTTTTTTAAAGAAAGCTCTCCCTGCCTCTGCCTCTCTTCACAGTGCCTGAATTGTCCTCCTGCCCAGCCCTAGATGACTGGAACAACCCTTTAATCCTAGTGCTCACAAGGCAGAGGCAGGAAAATCAATCCCTGTGAGGTAGTTGGTCTACAGTAGTGAGTTCTAGGCCAGACAAAGTAGAGAGACCCTATCTTAAAAAAAAAAAAAAAGTGTAAGTGAGAGCATTAGAAAAACCAGCCTGGTTTATAGCATAATCAATATAAAAACTTTTTTTTTTAATTTGCCACTTGAGTGAGCTACTTTCCCCCTATTTGCTTATAATCAGTATAGGTGGTGAGACTAACACACAATTTATTGCATACAGTTTTTTCCTCCATTTATAGAAACAATAATTGTCCTGATTGTGGACTCTTATTAAAATTTCATGGTTTTTAAAAATAGGTGGCAGGCCAGGTGTGGTGGTGCAGGCCTTTAGTCCCAGTAGATGGGCAGAGGTGGGCACATATCTCTTGAGTTTTAGACTGCCAGGGCTACATAGTGAGGCCTTTGTCTTGGAAATAAAACAATAGAAAGTGGCACTAGTCAGTACTTAGAAAAGTTATTAGCCTAACAAGGTTTGTGTGTTAGAAAACCAATCATTCCTCACTAAAGTGTTCTGTTTCTCTAATAAAACTGTTAGCAGGTAGCAGTTTTATGTGTATTCAGGTAGCAACATTCTAATTCAAACTGAATGCATTTTAAATTTTTTGCAAGTTTATTCAAAAATAGTAAAAAATGTTTATGTGAATGACCTTGTTTTATCTACGGTGATGCTCTGGCCCTGTGATCTGAAGACAAGCTATTGATCATTTTACTATTAGTATAAATGAATTGCCACTTGTTCTGTGTAAAGGTCTTGAATTTCATAAGTAGTTTAGTAAGCAGACTTTTAAAAAAATAGGTATAAAGTACAAGGGTTTTTTGTTTTTTCGAGACAGGGTGTCTCTGTGTAGCGCTGGCTCTCCTAGAGCTCATTTTGTAGACCAGGCTGGCCTTGAACTCAGGAATCCGCCTGCCTCTGCCTCCCGAGTGCTGGGATTAAAGGCGTGCGCCACCACTGCCCGGCCCATGGTTTACTTTTTTAAATTTACAGCATTTCAGTTACAGTCTGAATATGAAGAGGCTACAAGCAGCCCTTTACACAGTGTTTGCCTGGATGGTTTGTGATCAGTGCACAGTGTGGCTTTCTACCATAATGCTTGGTCCTCTGTTTTTCTTTGTGAATTGGCTCATTGTTACTTAGGTAACTGGAAGCTTTAAGTTGTTTTAATCATAACAATTATATTTTTTCTTTTTCTTTCTTTATTTTTTTGGGGGGGGTGGATGGGGGACAGGGTTTCTGTGTTGTCCTGGAACTTTCAATGTAAACCAGGCTGGTCTTCAACTCAACAGGGATCCTCCTGCCTCTGCCTCCTTAGTGCTGAGGGCTGGGATTAAAGGCCACCACTTCTAGCTACCTTATTTTGAAAACACAGTTGGACGTCTGATTTTAAAAGTTCTTTTAACTGTCTTAGTTCTTGAAACTTTGTGTACTAATGACAAACATCTGAAATAGAAAATCTTGAGGTTTATGGGTAGCATAATATAATGTAAGGTTATGTTAATTGCATTATTAATGTTGAGTTACCGGTTTATTATAGTATGATGGCAGTATTAATGAACTTTGAAATTTTTTTCTTGTCAAGTGGAAGGAGTGAAGGCCAGCTGAATGGTGAAACAAATACACCCATTGAAGGAAACCAGGCAGGTGACACAGCTGCCTCTGCAAGGAGTCTCCCAAATGAAGAGATAGTGCAGAAGATAGAGGAGGTCCTTTCTGGGGTCTTAGATACAGAGCTACGATACAAGCCAGGTAAGGTGACGCTCACTGTCAGTTTCAAAAATCTTTTGAAAAATTTGAATGTCAATTGTACTATTTTTAGGTTATTTTTTTCATAGTGTCTTTGAAAATAGTCTACTCAAACAGGGGCATTGGAGCTCTTACATGTTTCACTGGTAAAATAAGATTTTTCTTTCTATTTAATTCAATTTTGTAACTCAATGCCAGGATTTTTCTGTGTATTTTCTTTGAAGGGTTGTGTAAATAGCAGCTCTTTTAAAAGTAGCTCTTGGAGCCGTAACCATCCTGCCACAGCCCCTGGAGCAAGGTCCCCAAATCGGGACCCACGGGCCACCACTGGGGTGACTCGTGGACTGGACGCCAGGGAACCTTTGCACAAGCAGTTCCTGTATGAGGAGAACATGGCCACCCATTTCTCCTGACTCAGCCTACATAATTCCCACCCCTACTGTAGCCCCCTGTGACTTTTTCCAAAGCCCTGCCACCACTCAGGAGCCCTTGCCCAGAGCCGCTTCTCTGGTGCTATCCCAGGAGCCTGATTTCTGAAGCCCTCAGGCTGCTGAGGCTGCGGGATACCCCCAGTCCCTACTACCCTGCATCCCCAGCTGGGATATCATGGAGCTCTGGGTGTGGATGGCCTGTGTCCCTCCCCATCTTCCTTCTGACATCAAACACCAGCAACTCCTAGAGAGGGATGGAGTCCTCCAAACCAGGCGCCTGGCCACCAGGACCTGCCCCCTGGGAAAAGGACACTAGCTTGGTGGAACCCACCCTCAGTGAGAGACAGCTTGGGAAAGGGAAAATGTCACCCCATTAGTGAATAAAGATCTGTGAGCAGTTTAAAAAAAAAAAAGTAGCTCTTAGTGTGTTTTTCCTCCCTTACTTTTTGTTTGGTACATTTGGGTGTTTGCGTGTACTGAGTCACACGTGTGTGGTTGGAGCCGAGGAAAGCAAGAGGAGGAAAGTCTTGGGTCCCCCAGACTTGGAGGATGGGTAGCTGTGAGAACAGTGTAAGCTCTTCAGCAGATTGTTATAACTCTGAAGTGTCCGTTTTGTAAGCTGCAATATCCTCAACTAAATCGCTACTGGTTTTAAACCACATTACATTTTGTTTTAAAGCCCATGCTTAGAAGTTGACTTGTTTGTACAAAGCAGGTTAAGGCACTTTCATTGTGTACAATTTCTTTTTTGGAATTGATCAAATAATGGGTGATTAAAAATGAAGAATCTGTGATTAATCACAAGACTAAATTATTAAGTATAGGAGTTAGGTGTGTAGTATGGTTCATAAGATAGTTTAAAATAACTAGTCTTGCTTAGATCATGTCTGGTTAGGTATAAACTACCTTTTCTTGCTGTGAAATAAGCATTAAAAATTGATTAATTTTCTTTTGGTATGATGCCATGTTGGTGTTGGTGTTTTTTTCTGTAGTAGGAATCACTGGTATATTTGACTAGCCATTTCCTTAAGATTTATCATATTTAAAATCTATAGGGTAAATTTTACTGTGTGGTTGTAAGGTAGAGTGTAAAATGTCTTATTTGTAATAGGCAAGTTGAAATGTTAGGTCTGCATTCAAGAATAAAGTGTTTAGGGAAACATGGTTTTATCAGAATATGACAGTTTTAAATTAAAAGTGAGCTCTGTTGATGTGTTGGTGCATTGGTTCAGGCGTTCTTAGAAGGATTCACTTGGATTGTGTTGGAAACTTGGATGTAGTAAGCGCATTCCTTGTACTTGGGATGCTTTCTTGTTATTCTGTCTTCCTGGAGATCAAACCCAGGGACGGTACAGTGTGTCAGTAATTTGACAAAGCCCTTCCTCTACCATGGGATGGATTAGTTTAGACATTCTGTTGCAGAATGAGTGCCATATCCTTTCCTGTGTAAACGGCATGAATAAAATTAGAAGTTAACTCAGAACATTTTCTGTCATCTAGGACTTTATTGACAGTCTTTGTGCATTCTTGGACATTAATCTTATTAACTCTATATTGAGTTTTTTTTTTTTTTTTAAGTAGGAATTGAAATAACAAAATATGAAGTAAATTTATTGATGTAGTTTTAAAATAACTTACTATAGTTTGAGAACAAAGGTTTTCTTTTGGGGGGGGGGGTGTTGCTTTTTTGAAACAGGTCCTCACTTTTCAGTTCTGACTGGCCTGAAACTCACAGACCTGCCAGCTTCTGCCTTCAGAATGCTAGATTAAAAGTGAGTGCCGTTATACCCAGCCTAAGAAAAGAATACTTTTAAAAATACTATTACTTTTGTGACCACATGTGGGTAGGTAGCTACCCACATACACACACGCACACACACACACACACACACACACTCTGTGTGTGTACTGCCTCATTTGTGGAAGTCAGAGATGGTTTTCTACCATGTGGGTTGGACAGTTGCACTCAGATCATCAGGCTTTGCTGCGAGTGTCTTTACTCACTGAGACATCTCACTGCTCCTGAGGAAAAAGAACTTTAGATTTTAATGGAACATCTTTTTCTTTTCCATCTGCCAGGGGTAAAAATTGAACTCTGCACAGGCTAAGCAAACATTCCGCCAGTGAGCTGTATCCCATCTTAAAACATAATTAAATTAATTCTAAATGGTTTTTTGTGTTACACCAAGAATTATTTTGATGCAGACTTCAAGTTGTATAAATATTGAGAAATGGAAGGTTTACTGCTTTATAGATAGTATATTACTTTGTAAGTTTTTATTCACAGTAAGGTAATTATATTGTGGTTTCTATATCTGAATGGAAATAGTGGCAATTTGTATGAATCTACTTGGGGGAATGGCTGACAATTTTTCATTACTTTCAGACTTGAAAGAGGCCTCCAGAAAAAGTAGATGCGTATCTGTGCAAACAGATCCTACTGATGAAGTGCCCACCAAAAAGTCAAAGAAGCATAAAAAGCACAAAAACAAAAAGAAGAAAAAGAAGAAAGAAAAAGAAAAAAAATATAAAAGACAACCAGAAGAATCTGAGTCCAAGCTGAAATCTCATCATGATGGGAATGTTGATCTAGAATCTGATTCCTTCTTAAAGTTTGATTCTGAACCTTCAGCAGTGGCACTGGAACATCCTGTAAGAGCATTTGGCTTATCTGAGGCCAGTGAGACCCCCTTAGTGCTGGAACCTCCAGTAGTCTCAATGGAGGTTCAGGAGTCACATGTTCTAGAGACGCTGAAGCCAGCTACAAAAGCTGCAGAACTGTCAGTTGTATCTACATCAGTAATCTCAGAGCCGTCTGAGCAGCCTGTGCCAGGTATGCTGGAGCCATCAATGACAAAGATTCTGGATTCCTTCACAGCAGCACCAGTGCCTATGTCAACAGCAGCGCTGAAGTCACCTGAGCCCGTTATAACAATGTCAGTGGAATATCAGAAGTCTGTGCTGAAATCTTTGGAGACTATGCCTCCAGAGACGTCAAAGACCACGCTGGTAGAGCCTCCCATAGCAAAAGTGGTTGAGCCATCAGAAACCCTCACAATAGTGTCAGAGACACCTACTGAGGTGCACCCTGAACCAAGCCCATCAACAATGGATTTTCCAGAGTCATCTACAACTGACGTGCAAAGATTGCCAGAGCAGCCTGTAGAAGCACCATCGGAGATTGCAGATTCATCCATGACAAGACCTCAGGAGTCACTGGAGCTGCCTAAGACCACAGCGGTGGAGCTGCAGGAGTCGTCGGTGGCCTCAGCCCTGGAGTTGCCGGGGCCACCTGCGACCTCCATTCTGGAGTTGCAGGGGCCCCCTGTGACTCCAGTGCCAGAGTTGCCTGGGCCCTCTGCCACCCCAGTGCCAGAGTTGTCAGGGCCCCTTTCTACCCCAGTGCCTGAGTTGCCAGGGCCCCCTGCGACAGCGGTCCCTGAGTTGCCGGGGCCCTCTGTGACACCAGTGCCACAGTTGTTGCAGGAATTGCCAGGGCCTCCAGCACCATCCATGGGGTTGGAGCCACCACAGGAGGTACCAGAGCCACCTGTGATGGCACAGGAGTTATCAGGGGTGCCTGCAGTGTCGGCAGCGATAGAGTTGACAGGGCAACCTGCAGTAACAGTAGCAATGGAGTTGACCGAACAACCTGTGACGACGACAGAGTTCGAGCAGCCTGTGGCGATGACAACGGTGGAGCATCCTGGGCATCCTGAGGTGACAACAGCTACAGGGTTGCTGGGGCAGCCAGAGGCAGCAATGGTGCTGGAGTTGCCAGGACAGCCAGTGGCAACCACAGCGCTGGAGTTGTCTGGGCAGCCTTCGGTGACTGGGGTGCCAGAGTTGTCAGGGCTGCCTTCGGCAACTAGGGCACTGGAGTTGTCAGGGCAGTCTGTGGCAACTGGGGCATTAGAGTTGCCTGGTCAGCTCATGGCAACTGGGGCACTGGAGTTTTCGGGGCAGTCTGGGGCAGCTGGAGCACTGGAGCTTTTGGGGCAGCCCCTAGCAACGGGGGTGCTAGAGTTACCAGGGCAGCCTGGAGCGCCAGAGTTGCCTGGGCAGCCTGTGGCAACTGTGGCGCTGGAGATCTCTGTTCAGTCTGTGGTGACAACATCGGAGCTGTCAACGATGACCGTGTCGCAGTCCATGGAGGTGCCCTCGACGACAGCGCTGGAATCCTATAATACGGTAGCACAGGAGCTGCCTACTACATTGGTGGGGGAGACTTCTGTAACAGTAGGAGTGGATCCCTTGATGGCCCAAGAATCCCATATGTTAGCTTCTAACACCATGGAGACCCATATGTTAGCATCCAATACCATGGACTCCCAGATGCTAGCATCCAACACTATGGATTCTCAGATGCTAGCATCCAATACCATGGACTCCCAGATGTTAGCCTCTAGCACCATGGACTCCCAGATGTTAGCCTCTAGCACCATGGACTCCCAGATGTTAGCAACTAGCACCATGGACTCCCAGATGTTAGCAACTAGCTCTATGGACTCCCAGATGTTAGCAACTAGCTCTATGGACTCCCAGATGTTAGCAACCAGCAGTATGGACTCCCAGATGTTAGCAACCAGCAGTATGGACTCCCAGATGTTAGCAACCAGCAGTATGGACTCCCAGATGTTAGCAACCAGTTCCATGGACTCCCAGATGTTAGCAACCAGCAGTATGGACTCCCAGATGTTAGCAACCAGTTCCATGGACTCCCAGATGTTAGCATCTGGTGCTATGGATTCTCAGATGTTAGCTTCTGGCACTATGGATGCTCAGATGTTAGCATCTGGTACCATGGATGCCCAAATGTTAGCATCTAGTACCCAGGATTCTGCTATGATGGGTTCAAAGTCTCCTGATCCCTATAGGTTAGCTCAGGATCCTTACAGATTAGCTCAGGATCCCTATAGGTTGGGTCATGACCCCTACAGGTTAGGCCATGATGCTTACAGGTTAGGACAAGACCCTTATAGATTAGGCCATGATCCCTACAGACTAACTCCGGATCCCTATAGGGTGTCACCTAGGCCCTATAGGATAGCACCTAGGTCCTATAGGATAGCACCTAGGCCATACAGGTTAGCACCTAGACCCTTGATGTTAGCATCTAGACGTTCTATGATGATGTCCTATGCTGCAGAACGTTCCATGATGTCATCTTATGAGCGCTCTATGATGTCTTATGAACGCTCTATGATGTCCCCTATGGCTGAACGCTCTATGATGTCGGCCTATGAGCGCTCCATGATGTCAGCTTATGAGCGCTCCATGATGTCTCCTATGGCTGAGCGTTCTATGATGTCAGCTTATGAGCGCTCTATGATGTCAGCTTATGAACGCTCCATGATGTCTCCTATGGCTGATCGATCCATGATGTCTATGGGTGCCGACCGGTCTATGATGTCGTCGTACTCTGCAGCTGACCGGTCTATGATGTCATCGTACTCTGCAGCTGATCGATCAATGATGTCATCTTACACTGATCGATCAATGATGTCTATGGCAGCTGATTCTTACACTGATTCTTATACTGATTCCTATACGGAGGCATATATGGTGCCACCTTTGCCTCCTGAAGAGCCCCCAACAATGCCACCATTGCCACCCGAGGAACCACCAATGACACCCCCATTACCTCCTGAGGAACCACCAGAGGGTCCAGCGTTATCAACAGAGCAGTCAGCATTAACAGCTGACAATACTTGGTCTACAGAGGTGACATTACCTACTGGAGAATCTCTATCACAGCCTGAGCCTCCTGTGAGTCAAAGTGAGATTTCAGAGCCTATGGCAGTACCTGCTAATTATTCAGTGTCAGAATCAGAAACTTCAATGTTAGCATCAGAGGCTGTTATGACTGTTCCAGAACCTGCACGAGAGCCCGAGTCTTCAGTCACATCAACACCAGTTGAGTCTGCTGTAGTAGCAGAACATGAAATGGTTCCAGAGAGACCGATGACTTACATGGTTTCTGAGACTACCATGTCAGCTGAACCAGCTGTGTTAACATCAGAGGCTTCTGTTCTATCAGAGACATCAGAAACATATGATTCCATGAGACCATCAGGACATGCTATCTCAGAGGTAACTATGTCACTCTTGGAGCCAGCAGTAACTATTTCACAGCCAGCAGAGAGCAGTCTAGAGCTCCCATCCATGACTGTCCCAGCACCTTCTACTATGACTACCACAGAATCTCCTGTTGTTGCTGTCCCAGAAATTCCTGCTGTGGCTGTCCCAGAACCTCCCATTATGGCTGTTCCAGAACTCCCCACCATGGCTGTAGTAGAAACCCCCGCTGTGGCTGTCCCAGAACCTCTTGTGGCTGCTCCAGAGCCTCCTACCATGACTACTCCAGAACTTTGCTCCTTATCTGTCTCAGAACCTCCTGTGGCTGTTTCAGAGCTTCCAGCTTTGGCTGATCCAGAGCATGCTATCACTGCAGTGTCAGGTGTTTCTTCCCTGGAGCCTTCTGTGCCTATTTTGGAACCAGCAGTATCAGTCCTTCAACCTGTTATGATTGTTTCAGAGCCATCTGTTCCTGTCCAGGAACCTACTGTGGCAGTTTTAGAACCTGCTGTCATAGTCTCAGAGCACACGCAAATAACATCACCTGAGATGGCTGTAGAGTCTTCACCAGGAATAGTGGACTCTAGTGTTATGTCATCACAGATTATGAAAGGAATGAATTTACTTGGTGGTGATGAAAATCTTGGTCCAGAGGTTGGCATGCAGGAGACTCTGTTGCATCCAGGTGAAGAGCCACGTGATGGAGGACACTTGAAAAGTGACTTGTATGAAAATGAGTATGATAGAAATGCAGACCTTACTGTAAACAGTCATTTAATTGTTAAAGATGCAGAGCATAACACAGTGTGTGCTACTACCATTGGTCCTGTTGGTGAAGCAAGTGAAGAGAAACTTTTGCCTATTAGTGAGACTAAGGAAATCACAGAATTGGCTACCTGTCCTGCCGTCAGTGAAGCTGACGTAGGCAGAAGTCTGTCTTCTCAGCTTGCTCTGGAGCTGGATACAGTAGGAACTAGTAAGAGGTTTGAATTTGTCACAGCATCTGCACCCTTTTCAGAGAGTAAATATGATGTTGAAGTATCTGTAACTACTCAAGATACTGAACATGACATGGTCATTTCCACCAGCCCTAGTGGTGGCAGCGAAGCAGACATAGAGGGACCTTTGCCTGCTAAAGACATTCATCTTGATTTGTCATCAACTAATTTTGTTTGTAAGGATGTAGAAGACTCGTTACCTATCACAGAGAGTGACCAGGCAGTGGCAGTGGCTCTTAGCCCTAAAGAAAGCAGTGAAGATACAGAAGTACCTCTTCCCAATAAAGAAATAGTTCAGGAGTCAGGATATTCTGCCAGCATTGATGAAATTAATGAAGCTGACTTAGTGAGACCATTACTTCCTAAGGACATGGAGCGTCTTACAAGCCTTAGAGCTGGCATTGAAGGACCTTCCCTTGCTAGTGAGGTTGAGCGTGACAAGTCAGCTGCCAGTCCAGTTGTAATCAGCATACCAGAAAGAGCTTCAGAGTCCTCTTCAGAGGAAAAGGATGACTATGAGATTTTTGTAAAAGTCAAAGACACACATGAAAAAAGCAAGAAAAATAAAAACCGTGACAAAGGTGAGAAGGAGAAGAAAAGGGACTCTTCATTACGGTCTCGGAGTAAGCGTTCCAAGTCTTCTGAACATAAGTCACGCAAGCGCACCAGTGAGTCTCGTTCTCGAGCAAGGAAGAGGTCATCTAAGTCTAAGTCTCATCGTTCTCAGACACGGTCACGGTCACGGTCAAGACGCAGGAGGAGGAGTAGCAGATCAAGATCGAAGTCTAGAGGAAGACGGTCTGTATCAAAAGAGAAACGCAAAAGGTCTCCAAAGCATAGATCCAAGTCCAGGGAAAGGAAAAGGAAAAGATCAAGCTCCCGAGACAACCGGAAAACAGCTCGAGCACGGAGTCGAACTCCAAGTCGGCGGAGTAGGAGTCACACTCCTAGTCGGAGGAGACGGTCTAGATCTGTTGGTAGAAGGAGAAGTTTCAGCATTTCCCCAAGCCGCAGGAGCAGAACCCCAAGCCGCAGGAGCAGAACCCCAAGCCGCAGGAGCAGAACCCCTAGCCGCAGGAGCAGAACCCCCAGCCGAAGGAGCCGAACTCCCAGCCGCAGGAGCCGAACTCCCAGCCGTCGGAGAAGATCACGGTCTGTGGTAAGACGACGAAGCTTCAGTATATCACCGGTCAGATTAAGGCGATCAAGAACACCTTTGAGAAGACGGTTTAGTAGATCTCCCATTCGTCGGAAAAGATCCAGGTCTTCTGAAAGAGGCAGATCGCCCAAACGTCTAACAGATTTGGGTGAGTCGTGCTTCGCGTTGTAATAGAGGATGACTTAAGTTTAGTTTCTGATGCTCTTGAGACAAAAATAGTATTTTGGGTTAGTGAAAAAGGGGGGGAGAAAGTGCACTTAAAAGGTTAAAAAGACCTGCTGTGGGGAATGTATTAGAGCCTTGATGGGTCTGTCCTTGGGATTTTTGCCTTAATTAAAAAAGTAGATGGAGAAACCCTGTTACAAGTCAGATCATTGTGTGTTGCATATATTTCAGTTCAACACATGGTTTTGCAAATAAGCAGAATTCTCAATTAGTAATTTTTATTGGGGGGCCTCTTTTTCTTTTCTTTCCATTTGTCTGCCTGCCTTCCTGCTTTTGTTTTTCTTTCTTTCTGAGACAGGGCCTTAGTTCATGTTGGCCTGGAACTTAACTGTGTAGCCAGCCCAAAGTGGTTATTTTCTTTCCTCAGATTCCTGATGGCAGGGATTTCAGATTGAGCCATCATGCTTGACTTTAGCTAGCTTAAGGTGGCAGTCTAAGATTGTTAAATGGGTTTGGTAGGTATTAGATTAAGACATTTTGTATCCGGGGAGTTAGTTAACTGAATTAATGATGCAGCCTTTTCAATGAAGTGATAATCTGTTGTCTCTAAAAATAAATGGTTTTTTTTTTTTTTTTTATTAAAACTGCTAGGTAATTTATCTTGTTTCCGATAGATAGGACAGTCTTGGTTTGTAAAGAAAGTGAAGCTAGTAGAATTTGTATTCAGTTTAGCAAGAGTTTTCTGACGTCTCTTTTTTCAGAACAGAGACACAGTAGGTAATTCTTACTGATTTTTAAGTTAGTGAAGGAAGTTGGTAGAATGTCTTCCTTTTACCAAAGGACAGTACTTAGAAGAGTAGACTTAGGTAATTGCCTTAGTAATAGTGTAGGGCACATTTGCACAATGGAGAGGAATGCTAATTCCCACTCAGTGAAAGGCTTCTTGAAAGAGATGACACTTGGGGCTTAACAAGGGATTGAGTTGTTTTCAGATTGTAATGAGGTTTGTCCAAGACCGGCAGACTAGCTTTTATAGCCCACTATGGAGTTGAGGTTGACCTTAAACTTGTGATACTTCTGCTTCCACCTCCCAAGTGCTAGGGATAGCAGTTTTCCAAGAGCAATTTTATAGAATGCTGAGGCTTGTACAAGTTTGGTACGCATTCTTCAACTGAACTGCATACCTAGTATGAAATGGTCATGCTAATTTTAGGAAATAACACTGCTTTTGGAAGACTTGTGCCTTATAATTTGTGGTTAGTCGATTGTCATAGATTCACAGTAAGCTATTGTGTATATTTGAATTGGAAACATAGTGTTAATTGTTGAAAAGGACCCATCCACCTGAATCATGGCTCAAATTGGGCAGAATACTGATGCCTTTGATTTTACTGTATGTCATATTGTTGACAGAACTGAAGACAACGTATGTAGCTTTTAGGAAAACTGCTTCGTGTGTGTGTTTTTCCTCTTACAGATAAGGCTCAATTACTTGAAATAGCCAAAGCTAATGCAGCTGCCATGTGTGCTAAGGCTGGTGTTCCTTTACCACCAAACCTAAAGCCTGCACCTCCACCTACAATAGAAGAGAAAGTTGCTAAAAAGTCTGGAGGAGCTACCATAGAAGAACTAACTGAGGTAAGCTAGACAGGATTTGTTTCCATTCTTAAATGGATTTTTCCATGGATGTTGACTCTGGAGCGTGCCAAAACCTGAATTGTGGGCTGAACTGATAATGGCTGGCACCGAGTGCCCAAAACCCGAAATACAGATGTGGCAGCGGCAGAAGCTCTGTTTAGCAGGCCATTATCCGGGATGGCTAAGCTCCGCTAGCTAAAAAGTTACTTCCCATTACTTTTGCTTTCCAGTTTTAGAAGCCAAACTGACTGAGGAGTGGAACGGTTCGTGTGAATGGAGGAGGTGTTGAGTGAGCAACACGCGGAAGCTCGCCTACAGTTTCGTTTCCATTCACGACGTGTTCACTGATCGCCAAGAGTGTACTGCATATACGCAAAGACACAGACAATCTTCAGAAATGATCTTTTGCCACCGGAGCTTGGAAATTAATGAGAATAGCTGGCCATTGCCTGAAAGGAACTTCTTTCGCATCAACATTTCGGGTTTTGGCTGTTTGGTACCAGCCATTGGCGATAATGGCCGGCCATTATCAGTTCTTCCTGCGGTTCGGGTTTTGGCAGTAACATATTTTAAATATACTTATTTTTGTTTTTAAAAATTTGATCTTTTGAAATTGAGGCTTTTGGGGGAAGCTTTGTTTTACTTTAATATTTTTTTGTGTGTGTGAGGGAAGACGCTGAAATATTGCTGCTAGGATCCAGAAATAACACACTGTTTCATATGCTGAAACTTGTTATTGGCTAGCCTTATGCCAGCCTGCCACTGTCAACATACTCTGTTCCATTGGTTATATGCTTGATAGACACACTCTTGTGTTTTTGGCTAATTGAGCTTTTTAATTCTATTGTAATATTTTCAATTGATAATAGATGTGATAAATTCTGCTTGTATAGACAGGTCTACTAAAATTTACTCTTAACCTTTTTATAAATGGAATCTGTCCTTTGCTTCTGAGGAAGGAATTGACTTTCTGTGTTGGACTGCATCAATTGTGCCCTCTCCATCATGCCTTATTTTCCATTCTTAAGTTACAGTCCTGAAATAAATTTTAAAAAACATTTATGGAGAGAGATGTTACTATTTACCCTGCCACAAATGTTTAAAATCTTTTACCACACATTTGGGGGTTATAAAGTTTCTTAATTTGTTTCTTCACTTAGACTCATATAGTATAAATTATAACTTCAAAAAGACCTAGCAAAAAGTCTCTATTGCTTACTTACCAAATGCAAGCCCTTTATCTAAAGCTCTGTGAACGCTCAGCGCTTGCTGCTGTTTGCCTCATCTTCAGCGTTCTTGTCCCTCTGACAAGTCTCTCCCAAATTCTCCCCACCACCTGACCAAGATGACTTCCCTTTCCTTCCTATTCTCGTTCTTTACTGTGGGAATTTTGCTTAGAACTCTTGAAGGAATATTCTTTGATCCTTAAACCCTGCCTGAATATTCTCCTAAGCGTTTGTTCTTTTAGCACTTATGTACCGTTTGTATTATATCAGTTTGCACTTGTTATTGTGTTGCTCTGTAAAAAGGTTCTTCAATTACTTCATGTGTATGTACTTTTGTCTCGTATTAGATTGTAAGCTCCTTTGGAGCAGGGACCATGTCTTTCCCTTTTTTATCTTTTTCTTTTCTTCTTTTCTTTTCTCTTCCTTCCTTTTTTTTTTTTTTTTTTGTTTTGTTTTGGTTTTTTTTTTGTTTTTTTTTTTTTTGTATTTTTTCCCAAGACAGTGCCCAGTACAGTGCTCTGCACATAGTAGGTGCTCAATAAATGTTGTTGACTGACTGAGCAGCCATTGTGTGTTTAAATAATAGTTAATGATCTAAATTACGGTTTTATAAGCTATCATAAATATTGATTACTTGAAATTGATCTTAAAATATTTTTTTTTAAAATTACATGCTGTTTTTGTAAGCCATATTCATCTTTTGTTTGTTTTTACTTTAAAGAAATGCAAACAGATTGCACAGAGTAAAGAAGATGATGATGTAATAGTGAATAAACCTCATGTTTCGGATGAAGAGGAAGAAGAACCTCCTTTTTATCATCATCCCTTTAAACTCAGTGAACCCAAGCCCATTTTTTTCAATTTGAATGTGAGTATTAGTAAAGTGCTATGGCTGATGAAGCAGCACGGCTCGTGGGGCTGTTTAACTGTGGTGATGAGTAGTGACGGCATCTCCTGAACATAGGGCCGGGAGAGTTGTTGTGTGGGAGTGTGTGTGCCTAGGATGTTTGAGGATGTAGGCTTAACTCCTTTTCCTTTCGACTGCATTGGAATTGGTTAGAAGCTATAGATGGTGTGTCTGTTACCAGTGGGTTCTAATTAAATACTATATTTCAGATTGCTGCAGCAAAGCCAACTCCACCGAAAAGCCAAGTAACGTTAACAAAGGAGTTTCCTGTGTCATCCGGATCGCAACATCGGAAAAAGGAAGCGGATAGTGTTTATGGAGAGTGGGTTCCAGTAGAGAAAAATGGTGAAGAAAGCAAAGATGATGATAATGTTTTCAGCAGCAGCTTGCCCTCAGAGGTAAGTAGGAGGAACACCACATGTTTGTTTTAATAATCTGAATCTTCCATTTTATTGTTATTTTATATCTGATTTGGATTCTGTTTCACTCTTCTTAGGGCCGGGTTAAACGGCAGGGCCGGGTTAAACGACAGATGAAACAACCCGCAGCTTCTCATTTGACAGTAACTCGATGCAATTCACTTTGTGGAACGAAACCACAAAGTGAAAAGCATCGAATTGCAGAGAAAAGTGTTATCACATCCCTACCCAACATTGGGCCCTCCATGCACTTGTGGGAAGGTAGCCCAAGGTACAACTATTTAGCTTCCCGTTTTGCTTCAAGGCTCTATAGCTCTAGATTTTGGTGGTAGCAAGTTTATTGGGTGGAGGGATTGAGGGGAGAGAAGGCAGATCTCAGGTTCAACACAAGAACTGCATTGAAAAAGTTCTTTTAGGCTGATGTCAACATCTTGAGGTTCACAGCCCATTGCCCTTACGTGATAGTATCTTACTATTTCTCTGGGTTTTCAGTAAGTCCCCTTCCTTGTGCTACCTTAGCCCTTTTGAATTCTTGTGTTTAACCTGTGTTCAGCCTTGCTTCTCCATTCCCTTCTCCTTCCCCTCTTTGCTACTATTAAAAGTTGGAGGAGTGGAATTTACATATTGAAATTTCTCAAGGCAATAGTTGTATCTTGTCAAAATGACACAGTAACAATGCCAAATGTCAAAACAACCCCATTAAAATGCCGCCTGATTAAGTACTGTGCTGCTAATAAATACAGTGCACATGAGAACAGCAAAACTGTATATATATGTAAATATATATATATATCTGTATCTTTGTATGTATCTCTGTATCTGTATCTTTGCTGTGTCTTTTAATAAACAGTTTACTTTTATTTAACTTGTTGTGCAAAATCACGCTTGGGGACCGGGGCGGGCGGAGACTTGAGTGGGGGGTGGGAATTAGACCAGCAGCCGCCACCTTGCCCTTGTTGTCCAGGTGTTGGACTTAGATACCTGATGCCCTTATGGACTCCTTTGTCTTGCAGTTCTGGGATATGTAGGTCTGAGAGACCTCAACTCTTCACTTGAGGTTCCCTACTTTGGCCATAAACATTTTCCAGTAAACACTTGCAATTCTACAGATAAATCTTATGAATCAAAGTAAACAGAACTCAAACTTTTTCATGCAGTACTTTCCCCAGAGAAATTCAAAGGCGACATTTTCACTGTGTTTTTTTGACCTGCGGCATTTTGAATGGGAGCAGTTCTCTATAGTAATGCTGAACCTAAGTGCCAGTGCGGCTAGCTGATTTATAGTTAAAGGTGGTGGTCAGTATTCCCATGGAGTTCAACAAGAGAAGCAAACTATCCCATCACCAGGGAGGAGAAGAGAAGCTGGTTTGGAACAGTGCGTTACAAGTTTAGTGCTCATTTACTAATCCCCAAATCAGGCTACTGCCACATCTCAGGAGGGAAAGCTAACTGACATTTACAGCTAACTTAATCTTCTTGTAGAAGCCGGATATAAACCAGGTGAGGGCTGTACAGATTTAGATGTCCTGATATGTGCGCTTTTAGTAATTTATTACAACGTAAGCATTGAAACAGTTGGAAAGAACATAGATAGCCAGGCAAGAATCTCCTATGTGGCCAAGACTGAGTAAATTGTAGAATTGTTACAGATTTCCCTGAGAGAATGAAGGATAACTGTTGAGCCATGGGGAAAGAGCTTAGTGTACAGGTTAGTTATACTTTCTGACCAAGAAAAAGTATGATTATAACTTAGGACTGCCATCTTCACTCTCATCACTCATTGAGGCATTAGCCTCATTTCCCATCAGAAGTTAGGTTCTCAGTGAGGGGCAGTGTTGAGAGAGGATGGCAACACTGCACAGATGGAAGGCTCCCCTGCTCAGGTGAATAAAGCTGATGTCGTCCTTGGGAGAGGCGTGCGGGTGAGCTCGGATCTGCTCAGGCAGAGATTTGGACTTGGACTATAGAAAGGAACTGCAGAATCCTGAGCTTTTTAAGAGCAAAGGGACAGAATTGATTTGCATTCAAATCTGTATTTCTGTGACAGTGTTCAAGGTGCCAGAGAAAAGCTGACAAACAGTAATAGGCAGTTGGCACTTAGTAGGTACCTGCGGGTACTACTTTGTAGTACTTAGGGTTGTACTTAGGAGTACTTAGGTTGACACTGGGAGCAATGACCCTTCTGATTCTAGTAGGGCTTCAAATGAGGCTTGCTTTGTTTTTTGAGTAACATTTTTTTAAAGGCAAGGTAGTTTTTAGAAATCAGTCTTTGTTGTTTTAATAAGTATAACTGAAGTTTATAGTTCTCCAGTCTTGACCATAAAACATTTCAGCAAAGATGACAGAATTTTATCTTCATAAGGGCTAAGTTGTCTTTGTAATTCCTAATCCCACAACTGTCTTGCACCTGAGTGTGCTGATGTGAGCGAATAGACACGGATGGAACTGCATAAGTCCATGTTGTGGAAAACGACTCATCAGATCCTTCTGCCATAGCATCGTCTTCCAGAAACCAGCCAGGAGCATCCTCAGGAAGGAGGGACTACAGAACGTTCACCAGATTTGTGTGAATCTGAGTTATAAACAAAAAAGTTGGAAAGTATTAAAAGAGCAGTCCTCCAGGGCAGTTGTTGAACAAGGTCAGCGCAGGTCATTGTTCAGGGCATTAGAGTAGAACAGATGTGCAAGTGGGTGATCCGACTGTGCTCAGAACCACTAATCTGGGATGTACACATACATTTGCTTTAGAGCCGCCCAGCTCTAGTTATTGCTTGGATGTTAACAACATTTCTGTCTCAAGCAGTTTGTCGGGTTTGTATTACTGGATCTATCTACATCCTATTAGCTAAAATTCTCTTGAAATTGGAAGCTCTTAGTTTATGAAGTTTACCAGCAGTAAATCTTGACAAGGATGAAAACTGCAACTGCAGCAGAAGTACAGGCTCTTGGATTAGACACTCCAGAATGATGTGGGGCTTTGTGACTCCTGTTTCTCTAGATTTTTATAAGCTGTTAATCCCGAATTTCTCTGAAGCACTTAGGAGAAAAATATTAATTCATTTAAATAAACTCAATTATGCTATACAATTCTGAATAATAAAAATATTCACAATTCATTAAAAAACAGTGACTTAGAGATGTTCTATGTTGATATGCCTTTTCATTTTGAAGTTGACAGCATATTGTATAACCAGTCCATTTTAATAATTTTGTTAACTATTGTAAATGCTTTATATGCTCGAGTTGTTTTTCTTTAGGTATTTTTTGTTAGATTTTCTTTTATACTGTTTGAGGTGACTGCAGTCGCCTGTGTAGAAAATAATGTAGTTTAGCCTGCCTATCACACTTAACTTTTTACCTTTAGCCTTTGTCTATCAGTCACTGAAATTCTGTGAAATTCTTACAATACACTCTTTTTATTTATAGAAATCCCTGGGCTTAAGCAAAGTGGATGGAGGAGAAGTTAAAGCCCACACTGTAAAAGGGAGCCTTGTGTGTGTGCGTGTGTGATTACAGGCCACGAAACCAGATAACTTGCAATAGTGGCAGTTTTTAGAGGACCTGCGAGCAATGGGATTGTTATTAACGTGAGGGAGGGAGACTGAGCGGTCTCCTGGGTAGTACCTAGAGTAGTGCTACCACGTAGTTCCTTTACAGACGCATCTCAGACATTGGGAAGCAAGGTGACCTGCTCATCTATCAGTGGAAACAAAGTGTGGTAATAATGGGACAAATGTCTTACAGAGTTTTTAAAAATTTCTTAGTTTGTAGAAGGGCTTTATCTTGGGACATTTTTCATGTTTGTTTAATAGGCTGGTTAAGATTTTAAAACTTTTAAATGTAACAATCATCAACCATTAATTTCCTGAAATTCTAAGTTGTTAGCTGTGTAGATTTTTTTTTTTTTTGGTTTGTTTTTTGTTTGTTCATTTGTTTTAAGACGTGATCTCAACATACCTTTGGCTGGCCTGAACTCTTTATGTAGATCAGGCTGGCCTCAAACCCAGGGCCATGTGCCTCTCCCTCCTAAGTGCTCGGATTAAAGGTGTGTGCCACTATGCTCAGCCAGCTCTTGTATTTTGTGTTTTAATCAGGCTATGTAACATTTGGTTTGGGGACTGTGGTTAGTCCTTTATGTTTTAGTATATAATATGGATTGCCTCGAAAAGCTGGGTAAAATATTATAGATCTTAAAAACTTTCCCTCATCTTTTGTGGTGCTGGAGATGTAACCACAGTCCTGTCCTTGTGGGGAGATAGATGCTCTAAGGTGACTCTCCCAGCCGAGGCTGTCCTCACGCTCAGTTAGGATGGGGACTTGGTGCTTCACTTGCTAAGCCTGCTGAGTAACTGCAGTTGTACTAGGAAACAGTTGCAATTTAAACATCAAGGTCATTATATTAAACATGCCTTTTACAGTGAAATGTAAATTTCATAGGAAACTTACCAAAGGTCTGTTTTGGGCTAGAAGGAGTAGTTATGTTATTTCTCAATAACATTTCCAAGAAAAATATTGTAGGTAAAGATGTCTATAAAGGATGGAGAAGATTTAGCTTTTAGAGCTAAGTGCATTTTTTTATGGCTTATAGTTGGAAATTGGAGAGTCTGACTGGAGTGAGCAGACACATTTTCCCCAGTGCCTTAGATTTTAGTTTCTCCCTGGACCCTAACTAACACCCTATCACTTAGATTTGCAAATTGTTCTTAAACCAAAGCCATGAGATCGTTCACGTCTCATTTGGCGGCTTGGTGGGATAATTCCACTTGACAGTTTAGGTGACGTCTCAGGGAGGCCTAGGGAACATAAATTTTGGTTTGAAATAACTATATTCACATTGAAAAACCCAGGAATCACATGGAGCACATTCTTGAGTTCCGGGATTAAATCAACTCACAGTAAAAACAAAAGGTGAATACAGTGTGTTGGTGTGATTATATATAGGTTGTCTTTAGGCTTTAAAAAATATTGGGCCTGGATAATTTACTAAGCAAGTAAGAGCTTTCATTCAAAGTAAATAGTCTAATAAGCACAAAATATGGGCTTTTTTGCATTTTATGTCAGAAAAGTATGCTTTGTAGAAAAATGATTTAGTCAGAGTCTTGGGTAATTTTAATAAAGATAAGAGAAATAATATATAAGGGAATTTGAAGTTGGAAAAAAGGACACTTAGTTCTTATACATAAAATATTATTCTTAGTCCTAATAGATTTATTTTTCTAGGAACTATACACAGTATACAGTGAGATTTCATCAGCTTCTACTTAAAAAAAAAAAGAAAGCTATCTTACTGATTTATTTGTAATTTGCAAGTAGTATCTACTATTGATTCTTTGTGAAAAAAGTAATTTCTTATATCACATATTTTATAAAAAATTATGTGAAATAACTGGAAAGTACTGTTAGGTTAAATGATGAAAAAATAGTGTGTGGATAGAACTGAGTTCATGTTATAAACAAAACTCAAATAATTTCACAAGGCTTTTGGTCTGTGGTTAAGCTTTAACAAATCTGATAGCTAAGAATTTCCTTTAAGGGTGGCTTTTAAAAAGTTAAAATTACATCTGCTTACCACAAGGGCTTTGTTTCCATCTTATAAAGAAATTGTACCTAACACACACCAGGCCACTGAACTACACCTCAACCTTCGCCTTAGGTTGAAGAGGTGGATTGACAGTATTTGGGGGGAGGATTTATGGTAATAAGTGTTTGTAAATTCAAATTATCTACTGAATGTTTATCAAGGTTGTGGGTTCTCAGGACCAAAGCCTATCCATGCCCAGCTCTGCTCCCAGGAAGCATGGTGGTGAGGGAGAGCCATACAGATTGTTGTGGTGGTCCGTGTGCTTATCCACAGATCTTGCTCACTACTCTGGAAGTTACAGTCATTATCAAGTAGAGTATGAGGAATGAGTAAAGGTAAAACTACCATCTTAAATGAAGTGGCTTGTTAGTACAGAGCACAAGTTACAAGTCCATAGTGAAACGCAACAGTTACAGTTTGATATTGTAGACAATTCACAGATGAAATCAGTCAACTTAGTTCTGCCTCTCAATACTTGATGACTGACTTACCTTAAATGTCTTCTATTTTCCAGGAGTGCCCTCTTTGCCTTTTGAATCTTCTCTTTTCCAAGAATCTTAATATATAGACTATTGTTTATTTTTTATATGTAGCATCTAAGAGTATTAGGGGACTGTGGTAATTTGGGATAATTATCTCTGTTTTCTTCCTTAGCCTGTGGACATTTCAACAGCAATGAGTGAACGGGCACTTGCTCAGAAGAGGCTCAGTGAGAATGCATTTGACCTTGAAGCCATGAGTATGTTAAACCGAGCTCAAGAACGGGTATGTGGCCATCTCTAATGCTTACATGAGAGTCTCACTAACTAGATGGCTGAGTCATTACAGGGCAGGCTATGCTCGCAGGGACTAGACTGTCAGTTTATGCTTGTTACACTTGGTTCATAGGAACTCAAAACGACCTGACCTAAGAATCACCGAGAAAATGCTCATTACATACCGTGGCTAGGATTAAGTCTTACATGAAGTATAACTGTTATTTCCCATGTTTTAGCAAAGCAAACTTGCAATACTAGGTATGCATTAAATGCAGTATAAATGGCACTTGATTGCATTACACACTAGTTGGTTAGCGATGTCTACTTTTTAAAAAAATAGTTTTCTGTTGATCATTTTTTTATATTATGCCTAGATAGGGATAGCTCATTATCCCATAGGAGTAGCCAGCGATTTAGACTGTCTTGGCATTCATGTGAACACCTAGGTATGATAGCTCAGATGGCAAACAGAGCTTTGGCCATGACAACAGTTTTCCACCTATCTGTTATTTTAAAGAAAGAGTGTTATAGTGATAATTTTTTGTTGGAGATACAGGGAATACCTTCCATTGCGTTAGTGGATTTTATGGAATGCTATAACACTTATTTGAAAGACTTAGAAAAAAATAACACTATTTGGCCATTTTAGGTACCAAATCCTTTTTTTCCTCAGTGAATTAAACTGTTACCAGTGTGGCACTTTGATCAGATCAGTAATTTGACTTAGTGAAGATGGCTTCTTTTTCCTCAGATTGACGCCTGGGCTCAGTTGAACTCTATCCCTGGGCAGTTCACAGGAAGTACAGGAGTGCAAGTCCTGACACAGGAACAGCTGGCTAATACTGGTGCCCAAGCCTGGATTAAAAAGGTACAAACTGTCAAAAAATACAAAGCTAAGTTGTTTTTGTGTTGTTTTTGTGTTTTTATAATAGTACATTAGAAATGCAGAGGCAGGTAACTAACCTAAGTTCCTGAGTAAATCTGTGTGTATGCTCCAGGACGGACACTGACGACGGCTGGAGAGCCTGACACAGGCAATGCCAAATGTGTAACTAGGGCTCAAGAGCCGCTCACTTTGTATCTGAGGTTGTTCTTTTGCTGTTGGTTTTGGTGGGGGTGGTTTTCCTTGACTGTTTTGAATGCTAACTGTAGCAGACGCTGTTCAGATACTCTGCAGTTCCTATTGGACTACTAACCTAATCATTTCAGAGCAGTGCTTCTCAACAGCTTTCATCATGGGATACTTTATTACAGGCTTAGTTTTGGTGGATCACTATCCCCAAGAACCCTTTGCCACCCTAATATTCCATTCCTGTCCTTGTCCTCTCATAGTGCCTGCACCGCCTATAAATGCCTTTGCTCCTGCCTCCTATGACGTCTAGCCCCAGGTCCCTATATGGTGGTCAGCTATTAGATACAGCAAGTGGTTGGGAGGCCCTAATTAGTGCTGCATGTGGTAACCTTGTCCTGGGACTGAGAGGCTGGAGGGGGGGAGGGTGGCTTGAATGTGGGGTGGGCAGTTGTGAAAGGGGTGGTAACAGGGTGGGATGGGCTGGAGATAACTATCTGTGGACCACCATTTAGGTCCTGGTGGCCTCTGGTGATCCACAGGCTCAATTTGAGAACCACTGACTTCATGAAAAAACAGGATATGTAAGACCTAAAGTCAAGGGAGAGGACGGACATCCCATGCTGCGAAGATGTAGTGCGCCCACCCGGTCTCAGGTTCCTGCAGTGGGATTTGTCAACTCCACCTACGGCTACCTCATTGTTGGGGGAGTCTTAGGTGGTTATAAAGGGGTTTTCTGAAGAAACAAGGTCTGCTGAAGGGCTGTGGTTTGGTTGGACGGGTGATGGGAAATTTGTTTCAGGAAACTGGGAGGCTGCGTGGTCTCTCGGATTGGGAAGGTTTCTTTGTCCTGCTGTACTCCTGACTCCTTGTGTGATCGTGGGCAAGTAATTCCTTGGAATTTGTGTCTCCCAAGTGTCAAGGGGCTGGAGACAGGGTCTTGTAACTGCCTCAGAGAATGGCAGAGAGAAGGGTACTTACTGTTTGTAGAACTGGAGTGAGTGTTATTCATGGGTGTGCTCACGTTTTCAAGAGAAAGTTTGGGTTGTCTTGGACATTTAATACCATAACAGTTTCATAGCAGAAGCATTCATTACCTGTGAGTCTCTTATTAACAGATTAATATAAGGCACCATACATCCTCATTGTGCTTGCCTGGTTTTCCCCTTAAATGGTTGCACGAATATATACCTAGGGATTAGTTTTGGGGAAAAAAAGGAATAATAATAATTGGATTTATTTTATATACTAATACTTTGTATAAATTATGAAAGTGATAGTTGAAAAGTAGGGAAGAATTACGTGATCAGTTTTTTTGTGACATTGGATTTAAAACTTGGGACCTCGCATTAGGTTGTAATGAGTAAGTTTCTACCACAGAGCCCCATATTGAATCCTTCATTCATCTGGTGCTAAGGATTACAGGAAGTTAGGTACAAAGTATTTTTGAGTATTTATGCACATAATAGTTGATGCACAGTGCTTGGTACAGAGAAGCATCTGTAAGGACGTTGACTGTGAAGTGTGCTGCAACTGTGCTTCTGTATAAAGAAAGAGCAGGTGAAGGCAAGTAAGGTCCAGGGTGAGGCTTGACTTCACAAGTGGCTCCCTAAATACTTTGTCCTGAATATACTTTTGCTGTTTTTCAGTTTGTAAGTAGTCAATGTTTACTTGAGCCTGTAAAATGAATTTGCTTTATATTTTGTATAGAATATAATCTAAAAAGCAAATCATTTTGCTGCGTTACGTGTTCATCAGAGCAGGCTTTCTGTCCGTTACAGAAGTCAGCAGTAAAAGTAGAACAGTTTGTATGCACTCGAGAGTATCTGCTTCATGAAAACCACAAGAGCGCTAGTTTATTAAAATGGGCCAGGACATTTAGAGGCAATCATTTCATTCATAAGTTTTGTTTATACCCATTAACCAACCATGTTTAGAAGATATATTGAAAGGGTCATTTGGCTTTTTCTTGGACCAGCACTGTCATTGTGTATTAAAATCCACAGGGAATGCCAATAAACACCCTCTGTGTTCTTTAGTTTGTTTTAGAATACTTCTAACTTAATATAAAGGAAATATTTCATCAGTATACTCATTCATTCACTAGTAAAATATTTAAAAGGTAATTGATTCAAAGGACCTTTATTTTCTCAAATGACTTAGGACTTGATTTCATAATAATTGTTGGTTATTGTGTGATCTCATTAGATTAAGACAGGTTTTTTATACTGGGAATAGAGGGATGTGAAGATAATATAATAGCAAACAGAAGCAGAACTGGAAAACGGGGTTAATTGGGGATTTATATTGTACTCTGTCTGTACAGCTGCCCTTTTTTTTAGGAGTGTTTCCTGGAAAAGAGGGGGAGATGAACCCGGAAGTAAGTAAAGTCATTCTAGGTGTGTAGCATCAAGGCAGTTGCTATCCAAGTACCAGCTAACTTTTCTTTTTATACATCCACAATGCATGGCCTGCACCAAATGAGGAACTGAACCAGGGGTGTGTTTTTACCTCTACAGCTGCCTCCTTCCATCAGAGCACCTTGTTGAACTTAATGTCTAGTCACATGTCATTGGCATGTTTTCTTCCCAACATTTAATTATAAAGCTGGGAAACAGTGTATGCATCTTACTGTACTGTAAAAACGTGAGTGTTAAGTATTAACTTACCCAAAGAAGGAAATACGTGCATACTTGCTGATTTTGTAATGACTGGATATATATTTGGCAGAGCATTAACCTAAAATGCCGTAATGATTGGAAATAAAACATGGTTCGGAGATGTTTCAATTAGAAAGAAACAAAAGCAAACACACACAGTTCAACAGCAGAATCCATCACTGGTAGATTTGCATTGATACTTTTAAAAAGTAAAAAGAGGCACTGGACATTTCTTAACTGGAGACCACTGACTGCTGACCGTGCTGGTGCACACAGTTGTGCAGCTTAGGACATTAAGTGCTTTGCTGCTTTGATGGAAATTATGGTTCAGTGGGTTGGATACAAGAGAGATGATTGTTCACAGAATAACCTGTGAACTTTCACCCCTCTGTATGGAAACTTGTTTCAGGGCCAAATCCTTGTAGCTGTCTTCTTGCCCCGGTCAGTGCCAGCCGTACTATTCACAACACTGCTGCTACCGAGGCCTAGGTATGTAAACATTTAAGGAGTTTCTTAAAAGCCTTTTAACATCAAGCCAGGTCTTAGAGGAATTGAGTTACGTGTGGTATACTTACAGGGTGTTTCATGTGCTTATCTTCCAGCTTATTTACATGTAAATTTATTTTGTTTCATAGGGATTTTCTAAGTAAAAATATTGATACTTGCCTTATAATAGAGTGGGGAAGAAACCTGGATGACAACTGTATGTTTCTTCAGTGTCCAAACTTTTAAAACAATGTCTAGGCTTTACTCATAAATTAGGTTACCTGAGATAATATATTGACTGTTTTAACATTGCCTTCTTTTTATTTTGCAAGCTAAGAAGAGATACCAGTGAACCTAAATAGTGGACGAAAACAGGAGTGCTCCTGTTGTTGTTGTTGTTTTTGGAGGGGGGCACCGAGGGGCTACTGTTACAATTGCCATTTGACTTTCAAAGTGTTGGTAATTATAATTAGAACATATGCTACAGAACATGTTGAGTATAGAAGAACTTAAGTTGAATGCTATTACAGATCTAGACGTAAGATTTTCTTTTCTTAAGTTACCATTAACTCTGTATTTCAGTTCTAACTGTAAAATGGGGGCATTTTACCTTTTTTTTTCCTTTGGATAGGATCAGTTCTTAAGAGCAGCCCCAGTAACTGGAGGAATGGGAGCTGTTTTGATGAGAAAAATGGGCTGGAGAGAAGGAGAAGGATTAGGAAAGAACAAAGAAGGAAATAAGGAACCCATCCTTGTTGATTTTAAGACAGACCGAAAAGGTAAGTTCTTCCTGAAGTTAATACTTTTTCAGTTATATACTTGAGCCTCATTACCTCTTTGTCTTTTAAAACAAAACAAAAAACAAAACCCTATTTTGGTCCTTGTGACCATGAACTAGATACACAAATAGTGAACAACTCTTTGCTGGAGAAACCTTTTAACACATTTTCCACACATATCAGCTTATTTCTACAGATGGATAACATACTAGTTTGAGCTTTTAAAGGACAACTTGCCTTGTGTTAGTCACTATTAGGAATGAAAGTCTGCATATGACTTAAGAAAATGAATCTTGTTTTTGTTGTTAAGAGAGACCACATATGCTTGTTGTCTTTTCCCTTGCTACATTTATTGTATATGGGTGCATGAATGATACGCCAAGCATCTTTACCCATTAAACCATCCTCTTGATCCATCGTCTGTTTTTAAATGGTTTGTCTATGTGGCTGTTTTGTCTGTGTGTGCCCATAGAGCCCAGAGGAGGGCCTTGCATCCCCTATGGTTGTGAGCGGCCACGTGGTTGCATGGAATCTAATCAGTGCTCTGGAAGAACAGCCACTGCTTGCAAACAGCTGAGCCGTCTCTCCAGCTTGTTTGTTGTCTTCTGAGACAGGGTCTTGAGTGGCCTTGAACTTGTAGTTATCCTCTGCCGTGTCTGGGGCTGCCTGCGTCAGCACTGTTGGTTTATTCGCTTATCTTTATTTCTGAGGTGTTACCAGGCAGATTCAGGGAGGAGTCACCACAAGCTGTTCACTGACTTCATTGTTTAAGTCCTTAGGTATTTATATGGAGGCTGGGAGTGGTAGTGCATGTCTTTGATCTCTTAGGTTTGAGAGCTTGCTCTACTCTGAAAGTTCCACCACAGACATGCTACAAAGAGAAATCCTGTCTACAATTCTCCTGCCTTAACCTTCCCAAAATTTTGGATTATAGGCATGTGCCACACCATACAGTTTAGGCCTGATTTTTAAAAACTTGACAAGAATCCATTCAGTGTGTTAGAATTCTAGGGCACATCCACATGGAAATTCCTCAACACAATGTAGGTATGGCTTCTCAGACAGTGGCTGTGTCCTAGAACAGGTTTGAGAGATACATAGTCTAGTGTGTTCTTAACAATGGATTAGCCGAATGTTTGCTGTTTAAAGACACATGGAAAGTGGGAAGAACACTGTTGGGGCTTTATGGCATTATTCCTGTGTAGTGAGTGACTGCCTTTTTCAGGAAGATGTTAACTTAGGAATTTGTTAGGACAGCGGGTACTGACTTGATAGAAGATTTCGTCTATCTTCCTTTGTATTTTGGGCGACCACATTCTTTATTCGCTGTTTTAAAAGATGATGAATTTGTAAAGTTACTTGTAGTTAGTAGCTACCACCTTAGAGTTTTAACTCTGAGATGCTCACGGATACCTGACACTCATCTGTACACGCTGATGTCGCGTCATTTGGGCACTGTCCACCTTCATTTGGGAGGCAGTCCTACTGGCCTGGAGCCCACGAGGGACCCCACCTGCCTGTCACCCTAGTGCTGGGACTACTAATCTGTGCCAACACAGCTGGCTTTTCTGAACTCAGGCTCAGATCCTTATGCAAGTGCTGTGTTGACTGAGCTATTTCTCTGGCCCCTTTAGTTTTATCTCTTCGTAGGTATATGATTATAAAGGAAAATTAAGACTTGTCATCTGAGGATTTTAGTTGAAGGAATGGGTTTTTAGGTTTCAGTAGTGAGAGGTATCTTTTCTCCATCTATTACATTTTTAGGTGTAATAGTAAATTTGCCTTTTTTTTCCCTTCTCCTCTTAAGGTCTTGTTGCAGTAGGAGAGAGAGCACAAAAGCGGTCTGGGAACTTCTCTGCTGCAATGAAAGACTTATCAGGTGAGAACAGCCCTGCTGACCTGTTCTTGCTTTTACCCATACCTTCAATTCACAATTCCTTGCAAAGTTGATGGGAATCTTTTATAACTAGTTGTTTTTCTCTCTACAGGCAAACATCCTGTGTCTGCCTTGATGGAAATCTGTAATAAGAGAAGGTGGCAACCACCTGAATTTCTCTTGGTCCATGACAGTGGCCCTGATCATCGCAAACATTTCCTCTTTAGGGTAAATATGAACTTACATACTAATTACATATTTATGATAGAGGGTTAAGGGATGAGTGTGATATAATCAGTATTAATATTCTGTGGGTGGGTAAAGTGGGTTTTTATAAAAAGGGTACAAAATTAAAGGGGGGAGGGTATGTATGGGCGAAATGTATTTTCTAGTGGAATGTGGGGATACTTTTATTAGGGCTTTTAAAAATAGTACGGAGACTTGCATTTATTTTGCAGTTTCCTTTTTAAAATCATTTGTTGCTTCTGGGCTGAGAGTAATTTCTATAATGTGGGGTTTGTAATTTATAGTTATTTTTAGAATTTAGTGAAAAAGTACAAAGCTAATAGATATTAAAGTTTGATGCTGTTCTTATTGTATGTTTTTCTTGAATAGGTATTGAGAAATGGAAGCCCTTACCAGCCCAATTGTATGTTTTTCTTGAATAGGTATTGATAAATGGAAGCGCTTACCAGCCCAGCTTTGCCAGCCCTAATAAGAAGCATGCTAAAGCCACAGCAGCTACTGTGGTTCTTCAAGCAATGGGCCTTGTACCAAAGGACCTCATGGCTAATGCCACTTGCTTCAGGAGTGCCTCACGTAGATAGATTGAGGTTTTATATTAATCATTCAGATAATTTTACTCTGCATCACAATGTATTTCCTCCTTAATGTTGTAAATATTTCACAATTTAAGACATTGTGTAAAAAGCAATCTGTACAAACATCTCCAGGCTTTCGTTTTTGTACCATGGAAATTGTATTTAACCATACAGGGTTTTGGTATGTTTATATTGTTTACCTTAGTGATGTATTTGTTTAAGTGGCTAACATCAAAACAATTGTTTGAGGGCATCAGTAATATTCAGTGTGGAATGTTAAATAACGCTTTTATACTGTATTTTGTACTATGATGTAACTTCCCTTCCTTACGGCTAGGCTGCTGTAACACTTGCCTGTAATCAGTGAAGGGCTGTGCACCTTGTACTATTTCACAATGGGTTCTGCTGGACAGATACTGGGCCAGTGTTATTAAGGTAGTGAAGCAAGATCTGTTCCACAGGGCTAATGCCACCATCTCCCCCTTTTTGTAGAGATTACTAAGAGAAAGTGATACATTGTGTCATGATCAGTACTAAGTCCTGCATTCCCATTAAAGCCACTTGACTTGGGTCATAAGAAGGAAGTCAAAATGGAAGTCCAACTAGAATTTTACTTCAGAGGCCAAGTACATATTAGTATGGCTTGAGTTGTGATATAGTTTTACTTTGATGTGCATTTTGAATTTCAGCTACACCTAGATAGACGTAAATAATAAAAATGCTGTAACCAACTTATCTAATAAAAATTGGCAACCAGCCGCTATTTTGTTGACTGAGGAAGTTTAAGTTTATGTTAATTTTTTAGGGTCTGATAGAATATTCATGTGTATTACAGTGGTATTCATATGCTATGTCTCTAAACTTTATTTTCAAAAGCTTAAGGCCCAAATACAAACTTCTCTGGAATAAATGTTGTGTCTTATTCTCTGGCTTTTATGGAACACATATAACTAAGCACTATTTGTTTCTTACCAATTCTTGTGATTTCTATGCACGTTTATTTAAAAATGCTGAATTTTATACACACATGCAAACACAGATTACCTGTAAGCATACTAAATAGTATGACTATAATAGTGTGACATGACTGAGCACCCAGCACTTAGATGAAGTACAAAATAGCCTACCATCTGACTTGACACATAAGACCAAACAGAGCAGAGGAACTAGAAATCATTAGTAAAAATGCTGATTTCCCTACGTCTTGAAAGAACTCACTGCTCGTCTAAGGTACAATGTGGATGCTTTTGTTCTGAGCATTAGTCTCCACTGGAATAATTGCTACAGGTACTCTCAGTTTCTCAATTGTAATAAAACACTGACTTTTCCACTCAGGTTAACAATAAGTTGCAGGGATAGAACTCTTATTTGAATTATCTGAGGTATTAAGGAAGCTCCTTGCATCTTCATCTCTGAAAATGTATGAAAATAATAAAAGCAAAATCTTGATTTAAAACCTAATGCTATTGCATGTAATAAGTTAATATAAAAATGTTTAAGAACATTTCAGTATTTTAAAATATATTCTTCCAAACGAACTTTAAAAGCCAGAGGCCTACGAATCTTGCATTTCCTTGCTAGGAAGCTTTTTCCTCAGATTCCTTTTAGGCTTACTTTGGTGTTCAGGATCTCCAATTTAAAATGTAGTCACTCATTTCCACACTCCGCAAGGATGACTTCCCCAGCACTGGCGTCTGACTGAGCTGCTCCAGGGTTTTAGGATGCAGCCCACAGTTAGCAAGGTCCTTATGAGCAACTTTCTGCAAAAACACAAGTCCACAGCCATAAAGCACATTAGTTCTTGAACACCGAGGTTTTGTTGTTTTTAAAAGATTTATACAAGTACACCAGAGCTGTCTTCAGACACACCAGAAGAGCGATCCCATTACAGATGGTTATGAACCACCATGTAGTTGCTGGGAATTGAACTCGGGACCTCTGGAAGAGCAGTCAGTTTTCTTAACTGCTGACCCCTCTCTCTTGCTGCTTGGAACACCAAGTTTTTAATAATCCCCATAAAGACTTGCCAATAAATGGCTCAGTCAATCACAGCTAGAAGATGATCCTAATAATTTCTGTAGTATGAAAATCCTAAATTAACTAGTCTATTAGGCTTGATAGATACCGGGCCAATTAAAGGACTGTAAACTATCTTTAAAAAGTCAATCCAAAATAAGTAACTAAGGCTTGAAGATGGTTTAGTGTTAAAACACTTGCTGTACAAGTGTGATAACCAGAGTTGGAGGCTATCTAGAACGCCCAAGAATGCTGGGCAGACATGGTTTGCACTTGTAATTCGTCTGAAGGTGGCACACAGAGACCAGCTAGCAAGACTAGCCACGTTCGGACATTCAGGTCTTGAGGAAAAAACTACACTGATGACCGAGGTAGAAGAGCAGCTCGGGGTGAGCTCACTTACTCCCAGGTACGCTTAAACACATGCAGAACTGCAAGTTATGTACACAGACATGAGAAACGGGAAAAATAGCTGGGGTAAATCCGTATTTCCATAAACTACAAAGGAATCAGGAATTAATATTTAGCGTTTCCTAAATTCGTGAAATTTATCTTATGTGCATGTAGATATTAATTTGTAACTTGTTTTCAAACGATATAAATTTGGCATAAGTGACATTTACCCCAGCAAGAGGATACAGGGTATGACTGAGTCTACTTACTCTGTCCAGTTCTTTATCCAGAGACAGGCCAACATTGAATACTGCAGTTGGCTCGTGTGCATACAGTCCTGCAGAGAAGGACCCTCTCTGTGAAGATCGGAGTAGCATGCTCATAGAATGCAATGCATGAGGCATGACAGGACCTGTGATATCCAAACTAAACTTATCGCTGTATCCAGAAAGAGCTTGCGTCTTTACATTACTGCTCCGTGCCTTCAGAACATTTAAAAAAAAGTCATGTGGTACAGAAAATTAGTAAAAGGGATTTGACATAACTCATGTCACCTAGCTCTCAAGCAAAAACAAAACTCCTGTGAATTCGACTTGGATCAAGCTGCTTGTCTAGTAGGCCTCTTCCCCCATGCAGTCTCAGTGCCGACACAGAGCCCAAAGTATGCAAGAACAGTTTACAATTATGAAAACTTGTTTATATGCTATATATATACACACCACACACACATATACACACACATTTTTTTGAGATCGGGTCTTACTATGTAGGCCTTACTGTTCCTTAACTCACTGAGATCTGCTTGCCTCTGCCTCCCGTGTGCTGGGATTAAAGGTATGGCCACAACGACTGGCCTTGTATTTTCTCAAATGTATGCACACCCAGTTGTGCCTGCTCTCTGTGGGGGTAAGAAGGCATCAGAACCCTTGGCACTGAAGTTACCAATGGCTGTGACCACCATGTGGGTGCTGGGAACTGAATTTGGGTCTTCTGCAAGAGCAGCCAGTGCTCATATTTAAATACTGAGCCATCTCCCCAGTCCCTAGAATTATTTTTTAAAAATTGAGAATTTGAGCTAGGAACGGTGGCACTCGCTTTTAATCCCAGCACTCAGGAGGCAGAGGCAGGTGGATCTCTGTAAACTTGAGATCAGAGTGGTCTATGTCCAGGACAGCCAGAATTACAGAGAGCCCAGGTTTACATAAACAACCAAGTTGCTGGACTGTATGTAGATGAAGTAAACACTTACCTTAAGCATTTGCATGGAGGCACCTCGGAAGGCTACTGGGGATAAGAGAGTGGGTGGGAGACCTGCCTGTGCACCTGAGGTAGCAACTAAACTCTTGCAGTTGATCAAAAAATTGAGCAGTTTGAAGGTGTTGAGTCCTTTCACCAGTACGACAGACTCAGGTCTGTGGTCCATTTGTACTTCATGTTTTTCTTTACGTCTGAAGACAACAGTCAAGGAAAGCAAAAGTAACCCACAGAGGCGCAGCCAGCTGCCTGGGTGGGCGGGCTCCAGAGACCTGGGCCTTCCAGTCTCAGTCACAGCTTGAATGAAATGCTGACCATCTGAATATGAGAAACCAACAAACACTCATACTTGAGCAGCAAGGACTGTGTTAAACCAGTGTTAGAATCCCTAACCCAGTGGAAGTTCTTAACAGAAAGGATACAGCTTGATAGAGATCACGTCTGGCTTCTTAATTTGATCTTGCACGCCTATCTCTTCCAGCCAAGAAAAACTCTCCTCTTCATCTTCGTCACTGACTGTCTGCTCCCTAGGAAACTCTATAGTTAGAAGCACATAGTCACAGAGCTGATGCTGTTACAAACCGACGGCCTTGAGTTTGAATTAGAGAACTCATGAAAGTGAATATGCAAAGGGCTTATGATTACGTACTCCTCAGATTCCAGGCTTGGGTCTCGAACTTTCTTCTTAGGGCCAATTTCTTCTAGTAAAGGCAGAGAAAATTCAATACCTACATCAGAAAATATAATCCAATTTTCTTCCATTAACCAGGAGTGTCCTACTTTCAGGCTACACAGACTAAGTTTTCTATAAAAAGGGACTTGTCTCTCCTTTCTGCCCTTTCTAGACCCACTAACTGAGCAGATAGCATGGTTTTAAAATTATTAAAGGAAAGGTTAGACGATTTTTAATATCAAAGAATCTAGGACTGGTGAGAGGGTTTAGTGGGCAGAATCTGCCAAGTTTTATGACATCTGAGTTCACATCCTAGAACTCACATTAATGGAATGGAAGGACTCTTTGAAGCTGTCTCTACATGTGTGCCTTGGTATGTGTGTGCCCACAGAAACACATGCATACATACAAAATAAGTGTCCAATTTGTTTTAAAAAGCAGAGTATATTCAATAAGGCAGTGCCTTACAGGACCTAATGTGTGCTTTACCTCAGAGTTCAGAAAGGGGACATAAGTAACTTCCAGACACATTTCAGATGCCTTGACCAGCAGGGAGAAAAGGAAAAACAAAACTAAAGCTCATAAAATACTGATGACCAATTATAAAAGATGAATTTTTTTTTTTTTTTTTTTTTTAGTGCCTATAGGTGTTTGTGTCCGGGAACCACTTATGTGTCTGGTGCTTACAGAGGGCACATCTGATCCCCTGGGGCTATAGTTGGAAGGCTTTTAGCCATCACGGGGATGCTGGGAATTAAACCCAGGTCCTAGGTAAGAACAACCCATGCTTGTTAACACGAAGTCTTCCCTCCAGCCCCTAAAGTTTAGCATTTAAGGCAAGAGGAGTCTTGCCTTCAAAGCTGCAGCTATTACCTTCGTTTCTCATAGCTTCTCTTAAGCCTCTTGTCGTAGGGGATATGAGCGCCGTGATCACACTGCTTCCAGCCAGTCCTGCTGCCCGGAACAGGACGGTGAACTGATAGGAGCAGACGTAGAAATAGGGACAAAGCTTTGTCCTCAGCAGGTTATACAGAGACGTGAGACTCACAGACCTAGGGAGGAAGGAAGGGTTTCCAGGTGTTAAAATATTTTAAATTCAATTCTGAATGAATTTAATTGTTAATTAATTTTTTTCTAACATGTAGATAAAAACCCAACATTTCAAATACTGAGTTGAGTTTCTGAAGTTGTGTAATTTTGCATTTGAGGGCTGCAGATGTTCTTTCAAGCAGCTTTTTTACCTGGTCCCAAACCATGAACAACTTCTGATGAGAAAGCATCGACTGACAAGAAGCTGGAAGACTTACCTTTTGCTCTGTTTGTCCAGGACATACATTATACACTGTGTACTATACAGCTGATAATGGTCACGTTGGGAAAAAGCAAATGTAAGTCCTGGTCACTACGTGTCTGACAACATCCCCAAACACAGAGAGCTACTCAGCATCAGCCCTTCCGCTGACACCCAGCCGCCAGCAGGGAGAAAAGGAAAAACAAAACTAAAGCTCATAAAATACTCCGCACGCTCACCTCTGCAATGCGCTATCTTACCAGTCGCTCATTAAAGCATGCTGCAGGGTCTCATCAGCTGACCATGGGCTTGTCTTTGCAGCCATTTTCCTATCAGCTCCAATTCGAGGGAAGAGTGGCAGCCATGAAAAGGCAGGGTGAAGCCAGTAGACCAGAGCCTGCTGGAAGGCGCAGCGCAGCACAGTGGACAGTTTGGGATCCTAAATTTCAGTGGGGAGAGAGGTGACTTTTACTCACCACGAAGGTGACATTTCACTAGAAACACTGAACATATCACACACTTAGTCTAATCAATTTTCTAAGAAGATTTTTATTTGTTAGTTGGGGATAAATGGCACACACCCTTAATCCCAGCAATTAGGAGGAAGGATGACCTACGAGAGGCCAGTCTGGACTGCATAAGGAGTCCCAGGAAAGTCAGGGCTATGTGGAAAGATTGTGCCTCAAACACCCCCACCACTCCCCAGAAATGATTTTTATTTTTAATTTTTTGTTTGCCTGTACTATATTATAGGTGCCAGTAGAAGGCCTGGAGCTGGAGCTCTGAGCAGTGGGAACGTGGGTCCTCTCTCAGGAGGAGCAGTGGGAATGTGGGTCCTCAAGAGGAGCAGTGTTCTCTCTTCACCTCTGAGCCGTCTTTGTAGCCCAGTCTAAGAATTCTTAGTACAATAATTACAAGGGAGACCTTAGCAACTGCTAAGAGGTTAAAATGCAGCCCACATTTGCTTTCTGGACAGCAAAGTGTGTGTTGACCCCGCACTGGAGAGAGCACACTCGTGGAGATGGGACATTCTGTCTCTGCCTTCCCTGAGAACAATGGCGAGCTACTGGATGATCGGAAGAGGGGTGTGCATGGAGGACTCTTCCCATAGGACAGCACCAAGTCCCCCCACCCCTGGGGCATGCAGCCTCAAAAGTAGTGAACCCCACTAAGTACAAACTTTCCTCATCTATTTATCCAGAAATATATCTTAAGTCCTATTTTCAGCAAACCGTTACAACCTAGTCTGCATTCATGAGCTGCTTCATGATAATTAAACTACTCTGAGGCCATTCTAGAATTCATTTATTATTTAATTTATTAAGAACCACAGTATACCCAGCACTCGAGAGGCAGAGGCAGGCAGGTCTCTGTGAGTTCGAGGTTAGTCTAGTATATAAAGTGAGTTCCAAGACAGCCAGGGCTATACAATACACTAAGACCCTGTCTCAAAAACTGACAAACTTAACAAAACCACAAACACCAACAAACAATGAGCAAAACTTCATCAGCTACTGTAATTCAATTGTCTATGTTTTCTTAAAAACCTAAGAAAAGGATGGTTTAGAGAGGACACTGCCTGCCTACACTACTGTTTTATCTCCAGTCTCTAGCTGTACTGAGCACTTCTTAACCTGACAAACAGGAAGTGAAAGTACCTTTTGGGAGAAATGACATCAACTTCTGGACTCTATACATGTCAGAAGAACAGCTCATGTTACATTGAGGAAAGAGCCTTCTATACTTAATTTGAAACACTAGCCTAGGTTGACAGGGGCTGGAGATTAACAGCATTACAGGAACCTGAGTTTGGAACTCGGGACCCAGACAACAAGTTGAGATTATCCTGTGCCTGACTGTGACCCCAGGACTGAGGAGAGTGGAGCCAGGAGAGTTGCTGGCATGGCCATGCCACCAGACTAGCTAAAGAAAATGAGCCCTAAGCTCATACAATCCCTGTTTCAAGGCAACAAGGCAGAGAAGGAAAGACCGGGACACAAAACTAGATCCTTAGACTCTGTCCTGATACCTGCAATGTGCAGACGCAGACACACATACACACGCAGACACACACACACACACACATACACACGAACATACATCCCTTCCTCTCAGGCTCCTTCATTTCGGACTTACCTGTATACTCTGGGGTAAAGTCACTTCTGTTGCCCTACAATGCTGGACAAGTCCTTGGGCTTCTTCCTGTGCTTTCAAATGATCTGCCCAGGAAAAGGGTTGAGAAGAGGTGAAAAGGAGTCGGGTTTTAATACTCCAGTCCACAGGTAACTCAGTACCATCTGACGACCAAGTGTCCGATTCAGACAACGATACACGTTGACTCTTAGGAAAACAAAGAATACAAAAATTAGTATTTCAAGGAAAATCTTTTAATAAAGAGGTATCAGTTCTACTCCTGGTTGCTAAATGTCAAAATTTATGAATGGTCTAATATTAAAAATGGATTATACCTAACAAGTCGGGAGGGAGGTAAACTAAGCTATTGAGAGGTCTCAGAGCACAGAGATGACTCACTGGGTAATAGCACGTGCCACTAAGGCTGACAGTTTGAGTCGGAGGGAGAGAACTGACCCGAGAGGACATAAAGTACATAAAGCCAGGTGGGGCGGGGCTGGAGGGTCCTGGCTCACGTCTGAGTTTTCATACTTCTATACTATAGACAGCAAAGTAGAAATGTTTCCAGTATCCATCCTCTACCCCCTCCCCCCCCCCCCAGCCCCAGAGAGTTTCTCTGCATGGCGCTTGCTCTCCTGGAACTCACTCTTATAGACCAGGCTGGTCTCAAATGCAAAGATCCACTTGCCTCTGCCTCTAAGCCCACTTACGTTCTTAGTATTTAAAAAGTCTCTTGTAAGGCTCAGAACTATTGAGACAATAGTTTAGAGACAAAAGCTCTTTCTTTAGGCTTAGCAATCTTGGTAGAACTTTTAAAGGGTTTTAAAAACATTACCTGCAGTTTAAAAAAAAAAAAAACATACAAAGAAAAAACAATTATAGTCAACTAGCTGCACAAGTCCGTATTGGCCACTCCCTTAGGGAACATCATACAAAGATCCTGTCAGGGAACTGCCTCCCGAAGACTATGTGAACACTAGCATGGGTCTTGGGCACTCTCAGCCTGTTCCCAGAGGGGGAAAAATGCATCTACCTGTAACTATGAGCGAGGGAGGGCAGACTGCTTCTCAACTTGTAGGAAGTGTTGGGCTTGATCCCCAGCACAAAGCAGGCTTTGGCCACCAGAGCCCATGTCTAGTATCAAAACACCTGTATAGAAATAATCACTCTCAAGTTTCTCTTTTCTTCTCAGAGAAGGTTCTCATGTGTCCCAGGCTGGCCTCAACTGTCTCTGCATCTGAGGATGCTATCAAACGCCTGGCAATCCCTCCTTCAGTCCACTGAGACAGCTCTAAGTGTGCAGCGTCGTGTCCCATGCGATCCATGGGATTCCTGGAGATCTCCAGCCCCGAGGTCTTTCAACATTAGGCAAGCATTTTTACAAACTGAGGTTCAGTCCCAGACTTTGAATTCGTTCCTAGAACTAATTTTTTCAAGAGAAAAGCTTTTGAGAAGTATGTTTATTAGAATATACATTATATTCAGCCTTTTGAAAGTATTTCCTAGGCTAAGCCATTGAGATGGCTCAGAAGGTAGAGGCACTTGCTTCTGGCCTACCTGACAACCTGAGTTCAAGCCTCTTACTCGCACAGTGGAGGGACTGACCTCTACACACACACTTGTGGCACAAAGAAATGTAGTTTTTAAAAGTACCTGGGACAGTTCCGTGCCAGTTCTTTCATGAGATGAGGCGTCCTCCCACAGCAAGTTATTTTCTTCATTGGGATCTAGAAGCTGAGGGTAAGAAACGAGTTGTCCTTTTAAAACCTAAGCGATGAGGGAATGTGAACTATGTAAGGGCTCACCTGGCACACCAGTTTCTCAGGAGAGTGAGTGGAAGCTCACATCCATACTGTACCATTTGTTTCACTGCAGATTTGTGCCTGAACATATCTAAACGGGAGGAAAGGCCAGACTTTGACGCATTTAATAACTGATACATAAATCTTAGACCAAAAGTTCCAAAAAAGCTTTATGAGTAAAACCAACATTTGTAAATTCTGACCCGATTTATCTTCAACAGTCCACAGTAATTTCAAGTGCCTGAGAAAAAGGTCTTGAAGGATGGTGAGAAGGCAGATTCTGTGGCTTTCCATCCCAGTTCTGAGGACTTTTCGAGCCACCTTCCCGTGTATCCATCCCTAAGTCCTTCTTACAGGTCTTCGAGGGCAGCCACCCCCTCCCCCGCCCCAGCTCGGGACATCAGCCTGCGGCGGCTGTTCGCGCCCATTCCCACCCCTGACACCCGGCTGCCGGACGCGGAGACTCACCGGGCCCGACGCCCCCTGAGGACCGCGGAGCGGCTCTTCGCTGGCCTCGTCGGAGACTCGCGGCCGGTTGTCCAGGCGGGCGAAAGGGTTCCTGCGGGCGATGGTCGCGGCGGCGCCTCCTCTGCCGCCCGCGGTCGGGAAGGGGCGCAAGGGCAGCCCAGCCGCCAGCGCGGCGCGGCGGGGCGCGGGCTCCGGCAGTGAGGCGGGCACGGCGGCACCATGGTCCCGAGACCTTTTCCGGCGGAGCCGCACGGTCTCAGGCGGCCTCTTGAAGCTAGGCGAGTAGCCGGGCACCGAGACAGCCATTGCGCAGCACCGAGGCAGCTCCGCAGCCCTGCCGGGGCTTCCCGCGCGCCCCGGCCCCGCCCAGACCCCGCGCTGCTCACGGACTGGAGGCTCCTGAGGCCCCGCCCCGCCACGGGCCCGCCCCGACGGAGCATGCGTGCCAGGCCGTGCCGCCCCGCCCAACAGATTTCCCGGTGGCCGCTTCCGGCCGGGCGCGCGCAGCTGGCGGCTCTCCTGCTGCGAGGCCGGCGTCGCTGAGAACGCGACGGCCGCGCGCAGCACCCCGTAGGGCTCGGAAAAGGGATTAACAGTACCAACTCGGTAGCGGGCGTAGTGCCTGCCCGGGTACGGAGCATGAATGCACAGCAAACAACACCCTGAGTGGTGGTGATGGGCAGTTATTTCTCTCCGTGAGAAGCCGCAATATCATTCTGAGAGAGACGGTGATGGGCCGAGCTCAACAGAGAACCCACGAGGGGGAAATGTCCGCCAGCTCAGGCTAGCCGCAGGCCAACTCTTCCACCCTTGTCCCCAGTGCCCGACCACTGCAGCCCTCTATGCAAATGCTATGTCACTACTACAGGACCAGGTACTATGATTCTGTATGGTCTCGGAGAAATTCAGAGTGAATGAATATTTAAAAACAAATTTTAAATGCCAGTGGATTAGATACTTTGAAGTCGGAAAGTACAAATGCTAAAATAATGGCATCAACGGTTTGTTAAGGAAGGTGTTGAGAATGAAGTTGATAACAAAATCAAATGACGTTTTAACAGTATAGCAAAAGCACGTGACAGATGTATTGCTAGAATAGTGTAGCTTTTGCTGAAAGCAGTTTTCTTAATGGAAAGAATTTTATAGCAGAGGCAAAGTGTACAGATACAATAACAAAAAGAAGCTTTTGGAATGTCCCCTTCAGATGGTAAAAAATTATTTGGATTGTTTGCACATTAATTTTGGAAGTATTTTTCAAATATGTCAAATAACCAAACATCTTATTGTGACAGGAAAACAGGCTTAAAAATATAAAATCTTGTTTTATCTTCCTTGATTTTTCTCAACAATTTCCAAAGAAAACTGGCTTCATATACTGGTGTGGGTGCATCCAACTGAGATCTGGGAAAGAAAATTAAAATTGAACGACTTGCTTTTTTCTTTCTTGATTTTTCTGAACAACTTCCATGGAAACTTTTGCCTCATACAGTGGGATGGGCTCATCGAGCAGAGGTCTGAGGAGGGAAATGATTCGAGATGTCAGGCACAGGCACAGAGGAGCAGATCACGCAGGATGCAGTAGACCAGATATTTGCTTATTTTCCTTTAACTAACACAAGCAACTCGGTGGTGGAGCACGCCTTTAATCCCAGCACTGGAGAGGCAGAGGCAGGTGGACCTCTCTGCAAGTTGCTGGTCAGCCAGCCTGAGCTAGATAGCTATCTTCAAAAGAAAAATTCAAACAGAAATTACAAATGCATTCATTAGTATTTCTGTGGCTTAAAGAAGTAGTAATTTCCCCCTTTTTCTTTCTTTTTTAAAACTGGGTTTGTCTTGTTAGCTAGCCCAGTATGGCCTCAGACTCATGACTCTTAGTCTTCCAAGTGCTGTGAATACAGCTGTGTGCCACAACACTGGACTAAAAGTGTTTACGTTTTGAAAGAAAAAAATATACTACTCAGTCCCTTTATCTAATTCTTACTTTATAATTGACATAAAACCCCAATTTAAACAACCTTGTCAAGCTCTGAATTATTTCAAATTCTTTGGCTAGAGGGGAAGGAGAAAGGAGAGACACACAACAGAATTGGGGGAGAAAAGGCACAAGATCCTTTCTCTGTGGGAATCCTCACGGGTGCACAAGCAGACACATTTTGAGAAACATGAAAGAACAGCTATTTGTCTACAGTGAATTAAAAAAAAATACAAGTACAAGATATACTATAAAATTGGAATGAACACAAACACTTGATCTCTTTGAGAATTGAAAAATGATGATTTAGTTTTTTGTTTTAGCATACCTGAAAACACCAGCTGATAACTTCTCCATCACGTCTTTTAAGATACGTAAATGGAAGAATTGTTAAGGTTCAACTTAGCAGAGAGGGGTAAAGAAACCATTCAAGATGCTGGGCAGGACTTCTTTTTCTTTATATATAGCTTTGCACTTTCAAATTCAAAGTGGTACCACAGCTACTAGAACTGTCAATCACTTCTAGAACAACGGGATGATTAGCAATATCTGAGGTATGACAGGAACACAAGCTCTGGAAGAGTGGTAAGGACAGCCAGCCAGCTAGCTCGGAGCTGGTCAGGGGTGCCATGGTCTTCTTCACTTAAGCATTATGCACGCGGTATAGTCAGCATTTCAGCTCTCACAGGGAGTTAACATTCATCAGTTAATCCGGTTGGTAACAGGTTCAACTTGTTTCCATAAATTCTTTTATTTGTTTCAAAAATGAGAAAAAAAAAACAAGTTAATATGTATCTATTTGTGGTAGTTTTAATGAAAAATGCCCCCCACGGGTTCCTGTGTCTCAAGACTTGGCTCCTGGTTGGTGTTATAGAAGTTATGGTAGAAGGTACATCTTTCTTGGAGGAAGTACTTCACTGGGAGCAGGCTTTGGTCTATGGCCTGGCCTCACCCCTGCTTACTGTTCTCTCTCTTTCTCTCTCTCTTCTCCAGGTATGTGGATAAGGGTGTGTTACCCTAGGTACCTATCTTGATGACAAGGCTTCCCAGCCATTATGGAACTGTAGGCCCAACTGAACCCTTCCATAAACTGCTTTTGGTCATGGTGCTTGCCGTAGCAACAAAAATGTAACTAACATACTATGTTACTAGCAATCAATATTATATCCATATTAAGAAAAATAACAATAAATAAGGTCTGGAGAGGGGCTGGAGAGATGGCTCAGCAGTTAAGAGCACTGACTGGCCGGGCAGTGGTGGCGCACACCTTTGATCCCAGCACTTGGGAGGCAGAGGCCGGCGAATTTCTGGGTTTGAGGCCAGCCTGGTCTACAAAGTGAGTTCCAGGAAAGCCAGGGCTATACAGAGAAACCCTGTCTCGAAAAACAAAAAAAACAAAAAAAAAAGAGAGAGAGAGCGAGAGAGAGCACTGACTGTTCTTCCAGGGTCCTTAGTTCAAATCCCAACAACCACATGGTGGCTCACAACCATCTGTAATGAGATCTGATGCCCTCTTCTGATGTGTCTGAAGACAGCTACAGTGCACTTACATATAATAAATAAATAAATCTTAAAAAACAGAAAAAAAGAAGGTCTGGAGAGAGGGCTCATTGGTAAGATCACTTGCTGTATTTGCAAAGGACCCAGGTTTGGTTCCCAGTACTCAAGTGAGCCATAAGTGTCTGTAACTCTAGTTTCGGGGGACCTGACACCCTCTTTTGGTCTCCTTGGACACTAGGTACCCAGACAACATGCAGGCATAGACCCATACACAGACACATACACATAAATAAATAAATAAACTTCTAAAAAAAAGTTCCATTATGATACTTATAAAATTAAACTGTAAGCATTTAGGAATATTTTATGCAATGGCACCATCATAAAAGTTAAGTATGCTATCAATTTAGGTATCAGGTAATGCCAGGTTAAAAGCAAAAGAAAAATTTCCACTTGTCTCATTCTTTATCTCCCGTTCAGAAGGAGTTAGACCCTGTGGTGTCATTATGACTCTGTCTCTTGCTCCCTGTACCACTGGGCACACACTAGTAGCCTCTCACCTGGGAAATGGAGCTACATTACTCAGACATCATAGACTTCATGTTTAAATGAATACAAGATACATGTCACACTGTCAGACAGACTCAAGGAAAGTTCACAGCTAATTATCATTTCTTATTGTTACACTAAAAGAATTTATAAGTACAAGGCAATTCAAAGCTAGCAATTCAAATTCAAGTCAGTACAAAAAAAAGGATATAAAGATATTTTCCCTGTTGTGCATTTGACAAATTCCAAACTTCATCATTGAGGAAAGCCACGGTTGCTCCCTTGAGGAAGAGGCAGTGGCTATCTGGAGGATCTAACTTTATAGAGGAGACAAAGACAAAACAGCCACTGTGAAGTCGAACAGCACCAAGATGCTCAGACTGCAAAGTCTTTAGTACAAATTAAACACTGTAGGAAGCACAACACTTGCTACAAGCTTCAACAGCCATTAGTTAACTCTTAGGTTTCCTTCTCTATGCTTTGATGAAGTAGATAGAACAGGGCAGTTGCAGGGCCAATCTGGCATCTGGGGGAGGTAGGGTGATGTGTGTGATCCCTTCTCTGTGTGCCTTCCACCCACTACTGTCAGGCACCTTTGTCTGGACTGGTATATTATTACAGTACTTATATATTAGGTATGATATAAATATTCAATTAGAATTCTGTTGAAAAATATACCCTTGGGAGGTAATTCATATATATAGACATATAGGAATATCAATTTGTGTTATAAAATTATGATAGTATTATTTATAATTATTTCATTACGGTTATGAGGTTACTGGAAATAAAATTTTTAGGGTCTAGGAGATGACTCAAGCTACCAATGTGGTTGTTGCATAGACACAGGACCCAAGGTCAGATGCTAGCACCCAGTAAAAGGCCAGGTGCAACAGCACACCTGTCATCCCAGATGTAAAAGGCCAGGTGCAGCAGCACACCTGTCATCCCAGATGTAAAAGGCCAGGTGCAGTAGCATCGCTGTCATCCCAGTGCTAGAGAGGCAGAGACAGGATACTTGGGTCTTGGTGCCAGCCAGTCTAGTCAAACTGGCAAGCTTTAGACTCAGTGAGAGATCCTCTCTCAAAAGATAGGGTGGAGAACAATAGAGGGAGAGACCAGATGTTTACCTCTGGCCTCTCTTGCATATACACGTGTGCACAACCATAAAAAAAGTGTAATATGAAATACAATTTAAAAATACAACTGTAATTCATTCTAACTGAAGCACTTCCCTGCTGGATAGAATTTGAGCAGTGCATACCTAACACAGACAAGAAGCCCCCTTCTTGTAAGCCCAGGGTGTAATTAGGACTTATGCTGCTCTTTGCTAATGGCGTTCCCTTGGTGTAATAGCAAGGCTTTCTTAGTTCTGATAATACCTGAAGGTTTTCTTCTGTTGTTACCCAATGGCCTCCAACACCAAGAAGTGTGATGATGTCATGCTTATGTGGCAGATGTAACTTTACAGCTGGTTCATCATCTTTACTATATAATCTCACTTACAAATGAGTAAGTAAAAAAGAGAAAAAAGATAATTTATAAAAATCTGGCAATTTATTTTATTTATCAGTCAGTTTTATAGCAAGAAACACTTTTCTTTGGAAAAGGCAAACTTAGTTGGCTTTACACTATACCAAAATGTACTCTAGACTTAATTAAAATTAAATGCAAAATAAATTTTTATTTGGAAGCAAGCAAGGTATGTCTCATGATAATTCTAACCAGCCTGGCTTCATACAATGGGATGAAATGCTGTCTCATTAAACTACAGAATCACATGCACTGAAGCCCACACGTGAGAAGTGAGCACACTGGTGTACAGTATACACTTCCACTGATGACTTTATCCTGGAAAACAAACATCAGGAAGGCCCACACAGAATGGCTACAGTACAACAGAGTACAAGTACAGTCACTGTGCGGCTCCTAACGCTGACTCTTCAGGAGGAGTGGTGCCGCCACATGTGCAGGACTAGGTGTGAGATGGCTCCAAGTTAAATGTAAAAGCTCACAAAGAGACGGGACAAACTTGTTTCCCTCTATAGCAGTACAGAGGTCAGCCGTCCACTAGAGGGCAGCCATGCAGTACCCGTGCCTAGGGAATGCTGGCCAGGCGTGTAGTATTAGGGACCCTCTGTGGAGACTCATCCTGATGACAGGTTTTCTCACAGGGATTCCCCTGTTCTGTTTAAGCTTCAGTGCCTAAGGCTTAAAACCTGTGCTCTCTTCCAGAGGAACAGCGTTGAGGATGGGAATCAGGGAAGGAGTTAGACTTTAAATAATTTTTAATTAAAAGCAAATCCTTAAACATCCAATTTTATGAATGCAGTAATAATTAGTTCCTAGTTAAACCTTTTCTTCAATTTATCTAACTAAAAATATCACACAGGCTACTCAGTTCTCAGGAACCCACCTCCTGCATCTGCTCGGTTCTCAGGAACCCACCTCCTGCATCTGCTCGGTTCTCAGGTACCCACCTCCTGCATCTGCTAGGTTCTCAGGAACCCACCTCCTGCATCTGCTAGGTTCTCAGGTACCCACCTCCTGCATCTGCTCGGTTCTCAGGTACCCACCTCCTGCATCTATGACAATATCTACTCCCAGGCCACCTGTTTCCTCCAAACAGCTTTCAGCAACATGGACTTTCCCATTAGACACATCAATCACACGGGCTGTAAAGGACAGGAAATGAAGCAATTGTACTGTTTTCTTTGCGATCAACACAAACAGATCAGGGGAAGGAAAAAAAAAACAGCTAGTAAGTTTCAACAATTATTAAATTAAAAGGAAAAATTCAATCCTGCTTAAACTGGTTTTTTTTAGGAATTCAATCTGGGTTGGCAGATCCACTAGGCTGAAAACATCCGAGGCTGGCCTGTGACAGAGTCAGCTGTCTGTGAGCACGGGACAGTCTGCCAGCCCCAGGAACCATGCATCCTGTGTCTGTACACTGTGACACTCATGGGCCCACCTCCCCTGGCTCCTCTAGCTCCCTGGAATGGGTAACAGCCCTGAATGTGAGGAACAGGAATGTGATTGGTTTGGGTAGAGATAGGGTAAAAATCAAGCTAATTTTAATTCGCTTCACTTATTGCATATGGGCGTGTGCACACGCACACAAACATACACTTTTTTGTATCTGCATGCTAAGTGAAGAACATGGATAAACCCTGGACCTTATCAATTGCAAAAAAGCAGACTACTATGGAGCTATGTTCTTAGCTCTTGAAAAAACTATAGCAATAGGAAAATGAATTATATTAATAGTACAATAGAACTATACTAAGAATTGAAAAAAATCTCAGAATTTGAATTAATGAGGATATAATTCTATTTCATTTTGTTCTTAGTACCTTGGTGAGGACAATGTTTGTCAGAGCTGTTCAGACTATAGGCAGAGTCTAACAGCAATCTGTGACTCTTGGTAGTAAGATAGGGCAAGGATGGGGTACAGGGTGAGGGTGAGAGTGCAGAAGCAGGGGTACAGGGTGAGGGTGAGAGTGCAGAAGCAGGGTGCAGGAATGCAGAGTGAGAGTACAGAAGCAGGGGCTGCAGGGTGAGAGTGCAGAAGCAGGGGTGAAGGTGAGAGTGCAAAAGCAGGGGTGCAGGGTGAGGGTGAGAGTGCAGAAGCAGGGGTGCAGGGTGAGGGTGAGAGTGCAGAAGCAGGGGTGAAGGTGAGAGTGCAGAATCGGGGCTGCAGGGTGAGAGTGCAGAAGCAGGGGTGCAGGGTGAGAGTGCAGAAGCAGGGGTGCAGGGATGGCTTACACTGCACATACTGCTCTTCCAGAGGACCTGAGATCAGCTCCCAGGTTCCCAGTGCCATTGTCACACAATTCTCAACTGTCTGAAACTCCAGCTCCAGGGGATCTGGTTCCCTATTTTGGAACAGCACCCGCACATGTGTGGCGTACATACACACATATAAAATAAATTGTAAACAAAAACTTTACACGAAGGTGCTGGGTAATCCTGGGAGGGCAGAATTAGCCAGCAGGCAAACATTTTCAAGAACACAGTCGTAGCTATCTACCTCTGTCCTAAGCTCTCTCCCCGTCTCCCCATGCCAGAGAGAGAAACACAGGCCTTCATACATGATAGGTAGGATTCTATTACTGAACTACAATTGACACCTCCATTCCACGTTCTCTTTGTGTGTATATGAACATTTGCAAATGTGTTTAGGTGAACATGCCCTCATATGCACTTGAGGATGGAGGCCCCAAGCCTACAGTGGAAATGATCCTCATGTGTACAAGTTCACATGTGTGTGCCACAGCACAGAGGACAGCTTTTCTCTTCCCACCATGTGGGTCCCAAGGAAGGCATTTGGTGGCATGTATCTTTACCCACTGGGCCATCTCACTGGCCCATCCACTTGTGTACTGACTGAGGTAGGGCTTCCCACAGACTCTGACTTGTCATTCAGCCTGACTAATGTAGCCAGCTTCCCCAGGGACCCCATCAGCCTCTACCTCCCCAGTGCTGACTACAGGACATGGGTTCTGGGACTCAACTCTGGTTTTCATGTTTGAGTGGTGACTGCTTTACCCACTGTGCCATCTCCCTGCCCCCCCAGTTCTATTCTCAAATTTCTTCAATCTCCAGCTTCTCCCCTTAGCTCCTGTATTACCTGGCTTCTATCTCTGTTTATCTTTGTCAGATGCAGAAAGCATCAACAGAAAGAACTTGGGACTAGATTAAAGTCTTAGTCCAGTCCTTTGTCTTGTTTATATCTTTCCCCTCCCCCCTCTCCCTCCCTCCCTCCCTCCCTCCCTCCCTCCCTTCCTTCCTTCCTTTTCTTCTTTCTTTTTGGTTTTGCCAGACAGTGTTTCCCTTTGTAACAGCATTGGCTTTCTTTCTTTCTTTCTTTCTTTCTTTCTTTCTTTCTTTCTTTCTTTCTTTCTTTCTTTCTTTCATTTATATAAGTGCACTGTAGCTGTCTTTAGACTCACCAGAAGAGGGCATCAGATCTCATTACAGATGGTTGTGAGCCACCAGGTGGTTGCTGGGAACTGAACTCAGGACATATGGAAGAGCAGTCAATGTTCTTGATCTCTGAGCCATCTCTCCAGCCCCCAGCATTGGCTGTCCTTGAACTTATTCAGTACACCAGGCTGGCCTTGAACTCAGAGATCCACCTGCTTCTGCCTTCCAAGTGCTGGGATTGATGAGCCTGTGCCACCCACCACTGCTCAGTTATATCAGAAGAAGCCAGTAAGACTCTTTGAAAGCGCTGTTGGTTGCTAAGGGCTTAAAAGTCACATTTCACATGACTTTTCCTGACTGCCCTTCCCTCATGCTCTGCTTGTTTTTCTCTGTTACTTTCTTCGTTCCAGTCTTTCCTTGTTCTTCTGTTCACTATCCCTAGCCTCAATACTTTTCTTCTTTTCTGTTCAACCTTTCCAAGAGCTTGTCAGCCTCCACCATGACCTGCACATTTCAGCTATAGCTGGCCTGTGTTTATATGTACATGGGTCTACTTCTCTGCATTCTGCACAAGGCAGGCAGTGATCACGGCTGAGAACTATTGATTAAGAGCTAAAATAGAGACAACCTGTGTTTCTAAATTGTATCAAAGTTGACTTTGTTTAAACTTGGTTAAGTTGGTAATAACAGAACAAGGAAGAAAAAAACCGAAGATGTAAAAAAAAAAAATGTAGGTTTAGAATCTTAAATAGGGGATGAAGCTGTAGCTCAGTGACAGTGCCCTTACCCAGCATGCATGAAGCCCTGGGAGACCAAATGCACAGACACCAGTAATGAGAAGCCCCAGTAGTGAACGGCATCACTGAAGAAAGCTGAGGCTAGCACAGATGCTAAGAGCATTTTAAAGCTTATTTTTATTTGGGATTCTGTACTTTGTTTTACCTGTGTAAATTTTTCCTTCCTTCCTTCCTCTTTTTTTTTCTTCCTCTTCTTTTTAAAGAAGGATCTCAATGGTACCTTAGGCTGGCCTTGAACTCATGATTCTCCTGCCTCACCCTGCTGAGTGTTAGGACTGCAGGCAAGAGACATCACGCCTGGCTACCAGTGCAGGTGTTGGTTCCCTGTAGGATTTCATGTCTTACATGGTCTGCATTGAGTACTGCAACATGTAACTCACCTATAGAAGGCCTAAGCCTTTCAAGATGCTGCTTGTCCTCCAGGCTGTGTGCTGTTGAGATAACCTTGGCTCCTCTGTGGTGGGCTAACTGAATGGCTATTGTGCCAAATGCCTGTGTGGAAATACATATCAATAGATAAAGGTGAGAGGGCACAGCTAATTTACTTCATAGACCATTTAACACATGTAATTCTTTTTTTCTTTTCTTTTCTTTTTTTTTTTTTTTTTTTCCGAGACAGGGTTTCTCTGTGTAGCCCTGGATGTCCTGGAACTCATGCTGTAGATCAGGCTGGCCTCGAACTCAGAAATCTGCCTGCCTCCCAAGTGCTGGGATTAAAGGCGTGTGCCACCACCACCCAGCTAACACATGTAATTCTTTAGTATTACTTTAATATATTTTAAAACATTACATAATAGAAAAAAAGAAATAATTTGCTCCAATTTAGGAGGGCAAGCATCTGGCTGATTCCCTCCTAACTGCAAGGTCAGACTAACCACACACAATAAGTCACATAAATTTATTTATTTTATTTATGTGAGTACACGGTTGAAGTCTTCAGACACACCAGAAGAGGGCATCAGATCCCTTTACAGATGGTTGTGAGCCACCATGTGGTTGCTGGGAATTGAACTCATGACCTTGGAAGAACAGTCAGTGCTCTTAACCACTGAGCCATCTCTCCAGCCCCTGGCTGCCCCATTTTTTAAAATTGTTTTTTTTGTTTGTTTGTTTTTTGTTTTGTTTTTTTGTTGTTGTTTTTTGTTTTTTTCTAGACAGGATTTCTCTGTGTAGCCCTGGCTGTCCTGGCACTCACTTTGTAAACCACTCTGGCCTTGAACTCAGAAACCCGCCTGCCTCTGCCTTTTTTTTTTCATTTTTAAAAATTGATCATACATGTAGCATCTTAGGGTTTTTCTGTGACATGTAAAACACTTCATGTGAGCCCAGTCTGGCTTCTCTGTGGTCCATCTGATGGATACCACGACTCTTATGAGGTGAGCATAAGCAAGGGGTTAGAGCTCAGACTTTGTGGAGGCTTCTAGATGACTCTACAGGCTTATCAACTCTCACTCAGAGGAACAGTAATGAATAAAACTGCCTGACTGGGATGCATCCCACTGGCCGAGCAGTAGCCTAGTGTGTAAGCCTTGGGGGTGGATCATCTCTGTTGGAAAGAACAAGAGAGAAACAAGTCTTGCCTTGCTTTTAAACTTACTGGTGAGTTCCAAGTAGTCAGCAGTAGCCACAGGAAGTCTAACTCTTACGTACTATTGATAAAAGCTGTCTACAAGGATAAAATGGGAGGATGGAAAAGAAATCGAATGATTTAACGACAAAGAAGGACAGCTGCAGGGGCTGGAGAGCTGGCTCAGTAGTTAAGGGCACTAACTGTTCTTCCAGGGGTCCCGAGTTCAAGTCCCAGCAACCACATGGTGGCTCACAACCATCTGTAATGGGATCCAATGCCTTCCCCTGGTGTGTCTGAAGACAGCCACAGTGTACTCATATATTACGTGAATAAATAAATCTTTTTTTTAAAAAAGGAAAGAAAAGAAGGACATCTGCAGACAACTTCTCTACAGTCCCCATATTTATGGTATATTGGACTAATTTTTGTTTTAAAACAACATCAACTGGAACTCACACTTGCCCCGTCCATGATCAGCACAGACTTTCCGGGAGAGAGTTGAGAAAGATAATACAGAGCTGTGCAGGCTCGGACTCCATCCCGAATGACGCCAGCGGCTTCTGTCCATGACACCTTTTCTGGCTTATGAACTATATGACAAAGGACAAGAAGAAAAAGCTCATTGGGAAGTTCCATTAGTACCTCGTCTGTCCCACCTCGGGCACCGACGCTGCTGCAGTCGTCCTTTTGCCTCTTATGTCACACGTCCCTGTTTCCATCCACAGGCACCCAGGAAGCACACAGAAGGTCAAGCACAGCGGTGGGGCTGACCAGAAAGCACACACAGGTCACACACACTGCCTTCCTCCTGACCTGTCCCCGCTCTCTCATTCACTCGCTCTCACCGGTCCTGTTTCTCCTCTACCTTCAGCTCATCACGTGGCCACTCAACAGTTACCAGCTCTATCTGATTCTGCACTTGATCTTTTTTTATATTTCATATTGTTTTTAAAATGTGTGAATTCGTGTGTAAGAGCAGGTGTGTGTACGGCAGCCGAGGGCGCTCACTCCCTGAGTAGGATTCTTTTACTTATTCACTTTACCTCTCGCTCACTCAGTGCCCCCCTCCCCTGTTACCCGCTTCCACAGTTCATCCTCCATCCTCCTTCCCCTTCTCCTCTGAGGGAGCAGAGATCCCCTGAGTATCACCCACCCTGGGACTTCAAGTCGCTGCGAGGCTAGGCACTTCCTCTCCCACTGAGGCCAGACAAGGCAGCCCAGGTAGTAGAATATACCCTACATACAGGCAACAGCTTTTGGGATAGCCCCACATGAAGGTCAAGCTGCATCTGCCACACATGTGCGGGGAGGCCTCGGTCCCGCCTGTGTTTGCTCTTTGATGGTGGTTCAGACTCTGAGAGCCGCCGCAGGGGCCCAGGTGTGTTGAGTGTATGCGCTGCTGAAGCCCGCACCTCACCTGAGTTTTAAACAGCTTTTCCCTGTCCTGCTTAGGAGACCATGGTGGAGCTTTCGCTTTTATTATTTTATGGCTTGGGCCACATAGAAGTATTGGAAGTGTTTGTCCGTTCTTAGCTGGTGAACGCGTTTGCAGTCTTGGGCTGTCAAACAGTGGCTCTGAGCAATAGCACCTGCCGCCAGAACAGCCGCTGGCCATCCTTGGCTCTGAGTCCACAGCCCATCACTTGGACATGTGACAGTTCTTACTGTGCCTGTCTAATAAAATGCTGAGGATCCCCCCTCTCGTGCATGCCGCCTCTAGAGTACTTTTATGAAGTGACGAAGTCTCAGCACTTTCTTGTTTATTGTTGTATGTTATTTTCATGTATTTCAGATGCCTTCCACTGCACTTAGAAAAACAGTGAAATTCCCAATATAGTTTTAAAAGCTCAACATATAGCTGGGTATCATGACATACACACTTAATCCCAGTACCTGGTTGGGAGGGGTGTGCAGGGACGGCAGAGGCAGGCAGGACGCTGAGTTTGAGGCCAACCTGGTCTACATAGTGAGTTCCAGGCACCATGGCTACATGGTGAGACCCTGTCTCAAAATTAAACAAAACAATAACATCCCTGCCCCTCAAACCCTAAAGGGGATGAGAGCCTAAAAAGTAAGCGCGTTCTGCATGACCTGTCCACTAAGCTGTTCCTCCTTCACAGTTCCCCTAAGTCTCGATCAAATAAACTGCTGCTGTTCCCACTAAACCACTCGTTCCATAAGAGCTCCTCACAAAGCCTGCAGCCATGCACCACAAGAGACTGATACCACCTGGTGGGGAGGCGGAGCCTACACCCCACCCTGGTGAAAATGCTGGGCTGAAACAGGAGTGTTTCTTTATGACACTCTTTGGAACAGGCATGATTTATAGATCTGCTTTCATCCTTGGTTCCTGGTCATATCTCACACTGCCTGTCTTATTTTCTAAATGATGATAAGTGTATCTTTCATCAAAGAATTTGGACCTTTTGTCCTTGGTTGCCTGCTCAGTGAAGATAAAATGAGGTCTTTTTATTGCTGGGGTGTGTCAGTTCAGAAGCAAGCTTCAGAGAGCAAAGTCCCTGATTCTCTGAGCTCTGATCTTGCTGTTCCGGTCTTGGAGCCATAAAGCTATGACATGTTTTGCCTGCTGGCAGATATGAAGACCCTCAGTTTTTATTTTTATCTATCAGTCTGTCTGTCTATCATCCGCCCTTCTATCTGTGTACCTCTGACTGTCCAAGAACTCACTCTGTAGATCAGGCAGGCCTTAGACTCAGAGATCTGCCTGCCTCTGCCTCCTGAATGCTGGGAGTAAAGGTGTGCGCCAGTACCAAAGACCTCCAAGAGAAAGAGACATTGTCCTATGTATTTCATTTGTTTATTTGTATCCTTTAGTCTCCGTTACAGTAAATCAGTAAACTTATTATCTGCAGTTCTGCATTTCATGCAGCAGTGTTTGCTTGCATTTATGTGCATGCACCATGTGCATGCCTGGTGCTCCTGGAGGTCAGAAGAGGGCACCAGTTCCCTGGATGGACCTAGAGTCACAGACAGTTCTGAATGACCATGTAGACTCTGGTCATTAGACCTAGGTCGTCTGCAAGAGCAACAAGTGCTCTTACACATAACCTGTCTCCCTCTGAGCATCCGTCTCTCCGTTCCCTGCCCTCGGCTCACTCGGACACTCTTACAAACCAAACAAGCCCAAAGTGGAAACCCGAACTCTCACTAGAGTCCCGAAGGCCCACACTAGTGATCATGCCACAAATGAAGGCACTTCTGTGGGACTGAGCCCTCAAACTGCAGCATCTCTGCTATCTCCAGACAGACAGCACCAGACTTAAAGAGACTTAGATAGGAATAGAGCATGCCTGGTGTGTCCAGTGTAGAAGTGATTGGCATGGGGAGAGACCCCTGCATTCTGAGGTCACCACCTCAGGAGTGACCATGTTTAGTACACTGCAGAAGAAGGGCATTTTGGTTTTTTCTTTCTTTCCTCTTTATCTACCTAATACTATTTTTCTAATTTTGCTGATTATTAAATTAGGTACAGAATAGTAATTGATTTACCTAAGGCCTCATAGGTAATAAAGTGAATATATGAAAAAGACTAAAGTAGACCTATCTATTCTCATGTTCATCTGCGCATATTTTACTTATATGGCTTTTTGGGAGGCAATATCTCCCCACCATAAGATTTCAGTCTGCCATATTTTATCAAAATGTTATTCATATGACATAATCCCCACTCTTGTAAAAGAATGACAAATCTGAGACCATCTGTGGGTACACAGCCTTCCTTATCTTGGAAGAGAGAGAAAGGTGATAAAAACAGGGTATATATATAATCATATATGCAAGTGCACACACATGTGCATATACACACCATTCATGTAGTCCTTCAAAAAACATTAAGGGCAATAAAACTACATTTAAGAATCTAAACTTTTTTTTTAAGATTTATTTTTAGCTGGGCATGGTGGCACACGCCTTTAATCCCAGCACTTGGGAGGTAGAGGCAGGCGGATTTCTGAGTTCGAGGCCAGCCTGGTCTACAGAGTGAGTTCCATGACAGCCAGGGCTACACAGAGAAACCCTGTCTTGAAAAAACAAAAAAAGAAAAAAAAAGAGTTTAAGATTTATTTTTATAATTTATGTGTATGTGTGCACTCAAGTGCCAGGAGCCCAGAAGAGGGCGAGATGCTCCTTGCTGCTGGAGTGACAGGAATCTGAAGGCTGCTGAGTGTGGGGGATGGGCTCTGAAGCCCAGTCCTCAGGAAGCAGCAAGGGCTCTCCGGGGCTGGCCTCCAGAGGTTCTAACTAACTGGTAAGGGGCCTTGCTTTGACGGTAAATGCTCAATGCTTATTATGTTAGAAAGACTAACAAACAAAATATGGATCAATGGTAGCTACATGACCACTAAGAATAAAGGACAGAGTTGAAAGTATATGCCCAATTTTGAGTGAATGAAATTATTTTTAAGCTTGGTGGAAAGCCTTGAGAGCTGAGAGCAGCTGGGGCTATGGCGATGGCTCCATGCTAACACGCACTCTCCCCCCAGGCCTGACGGCCAAGATCCATCCGTGGAACCCACGTGCAGAAGGAAGGAGAGAACTGACTTCTACAAGTGGTCCTCTGAGCTCTACACACGCACCCTGCCTCCTCGTCACCTCCCCACCCCATACAGACAACAAACAAACAAACATTTCAAAAGGAGTCTAAGCGAGATGGAAGGAGCCCAGTAACACTCTTCAGGGTGTTACTGTTATTGTGAAACAGTGCTCACATCTGGGTGCTCGTTTGGAACCACATACGTGGGTTTGGTAAAAGAACAAGATTCACGTGAACTCAAAGCGACTGAATGCTGAGTCTTACTACACAGTCAGCAGGCTAAGCATGAATCGCTCAAGTTGAATCTGAGATTTCCCAGTGCAGAGTTTCATGAAATGTACTGAAAGCGACCTCTGCCCATAAAAAGTTGGAGCTGCAAACCACAGCTTCCTAGCCGAATAGCCTCATTCTGCACAGTGAGTGTGGCCAGGACGCTCACCGAGGGGTCATAACTTTGGTGGTCATTTGTTAATTTTTTTAAAGATTTTCCATATGGATGTGTGCATGTATCTGTGTCTGAAGGCCATATATGTGCATGTCATGGAAGCCAGAGGGTGTCGGGTCCCCTGAAGCTGAATTACACATGGTTGTGAGCTGCCAGGTATGGGTGCTGGGAACTGAACTTAGGTGCTCTGGAAGAGAGGCACGTGTTCTTCACCACGGAGACACCTCTCTAACCCCAGTGGTGGTCACTCTTATAGACTGTTCTGAGTTAGGACCTTGGTTTGTAGCCCAAGTCTTGAACTCTAGATCCTCTGTCTCTGGCCTAAGTACTAGGAACACAGCCATGTTCTGCCACAGCTGGACTAGAGGACCCCTAAGGAAACATCGAATCCCAGCTCTGTCCTCAAATACTCTCAGCAATTGTTTACTCCATAGACTTCGGACACTTCTGGACTATAACCCACCTTCCTGACTTAGAGCATCATTTAGAGCTCACACATTACAGGTGGGCTCCAAACGTAAGTGCTCGTTTCCTGCTGGACTGGGGATGCAGATGATGGCAGAGCACATCCATCTCCAGCACCTCAAAGGACTCATCCTGCCTATCGCGGCTTTGTCTTGTTGCTGGTATTTTAAAAGCCATTTGGCTGTATGTATGTGCTCATGTGTATCTGGGTGTACATACCCATGCACATGGCATGTGGAAGCCAGCGTTACATGTGGTGTGTCTTCTCAATCATTTGCAATCCTACTTTTTGAAATAAGATCTCTCTCATCAAAGTTGGTGTCCCCCAGTTGGTTAGGGTGCCTGGCCTACAAGCCTTGGGAACCTGCCTGTCCCTGCTGTCCTCGGCACTGAGGCTACCGGTCTGCACCACTGTCCCTAGATTTTCTGTGGCTTCAGGAGTTCCAAATCAGGTCCTGAGGGCTGTGCAGCACGTTCTTCACCACCCGAGCTGCCTCTCCAGCTGTCTCTCCTTAGGGCTTCAGCTTCTACAGCGGGTGGGGGCCACCTATCAGCTCTAGCTCCTAAATGTTCTTTATCTACTCTAATCGCACAGGAGATGAAGTATCTTTTCATTATTTTCAGGACGTGTATATGCATTTACGAAATGTTCAAAATGGAATTTCTCATGAAAAATAAAACTGAATACTGATCAAAGTCTATTAGCAACAAAAAAAGCTTTTAAAATTTTTTCCTGCTTCAGCTTTGACAAAGACTGTCTAAATTGTGTACATTTTTTTTTTGTTTGTTTGTTTTAGTCAGTAATGAAGAGTTCAATGGTATAGTTCTTGCTTAGCAGACTGGAAGCCCTAAGTTCTATCTCTAACAACACACACGCGAGTACACATGCACACACACACACACACACACACACACACAAATAAGCCAAGAGCAAGACATTTATAAATTCTGATGTGCAAGATTCTACAGCCATGAGCAATGTTAGTAAATCTCACAGGTCTACACAATGCTTAATCTAAGCATTAATTTATAAATAACATAAGCCAGAAGTATCACACGGCTAAGGAAAGGTTATGCTGTCAGTGGGACAGACTTATTCAGTTCTGAAGGACAGACTGCCACGTACCCAGGTAATGCTCATGTACTCGAATAACCTCACAGAGTCCGGGGTCTTCTGAATCCAAAGGCAGAATTCCTAAAAATTAAAACAAGAAGCTTAAGGGGAAGTCTGTGAGTGAACTCATTCCCTGGGAGATCCGTTCATGTAAACTGTGCAGTGCAGTTGATGTAAAGGTGGCTGATGTCATGCAGCAGACCTGGAGTGCTGCTGTCCCTGAGCCTCCTTCCCCCAGTGTGCCCTGAACAGTACCCTTCGTTTCTGGAGGCTACTCAAGTTCTAAGTCTGCTCTCTTACAAAAAGAAAGGTAGGCAATACAGAGTATCACTGAGTTCTTGGATAACTAAGACTACAATCATCAGTTCTTCCAGTGAAAGCTGGAGACACACTTTCCTGTACCTCTGATCTTCAGCGGCCTTTCCCAAGGCTCAGAGGATGCCGTCTATGAAGACGAGGAAGACTGAGACAGTTATGAACGTGGCGTTCACGCGTGGTTGCAGGACTGTCTGGGGCACAGGCACGAGCAGATGTTCCCCAAATGCTTGCAGTGATTACAGATTTAAGAATAACAAATTTGGCTGGGCGTGGTGGCGCACGCCTTTAATCCCAGCACTCGGGAGGCAGAGGCAGGCAGATTTCTGAGTTCGAGGCCAGCCTGGTCTACAAAGTGAGTTCCAGGACAGCCAGGGCTATACAGAGAAACCCTGTCTCGAAAAAAAAAAAGAATAACAAATTTGCTTCAAGCTAATTTTCAGTTGTACAAATAGAGCAGAGAGCTTTGTGGGGTGGAGAACAGGGGTTCTATACGGCTCACTCCATGGACAATCTTTAAGCACAGGCCTGTGACTTTTTCTAGAAATTTCAGTCTGACCAAGCAGGAGAGCAGAACATGGAGGAAAAGGTGAGTCCTGCTGGCTTTTGTCTGTGACTGCTCGGCCAGCGGCTGGCAGGCCTGACGTGCTCTGCTGAGGCTAAGCTCTCCGTTTTCTTCAGTACTCGGTATCTGAGGACTAATTCCAGAAGTCAGGAGAATGTCTTTACTTTTGCAGTGTGAGGATTGCATGCACTGCACTCCCAGTGGAAGACAGTGTTTGCTGTGCCGTGAGGTCACAGTGCATGCACTGCACTCCCAGTGGAAGACAGTGTTTGCTGTGCCGTGAGGTCACAGTGCATGCACTGCACTCCCAGTGGAAGACAGTGTTTTGCTGTGCCGTGAGGTCACAGTGCATGCACTGCACTCCCAGTGGAAGACAGTGTTTGCTGTGCCGTGAGGTCACAGTGCATGCACTGCACTCCCAGTGGAAGACAGTGTTTGCTGTGCCGTGAGGTCACAGTGCATGCACTGCACTCCCAGTGGAAGACAGTGTTTTGCTGTGCCGTGAGGTCACAGTGCATGCACTGCACTCCCAGTGGAAGACAGTGTTTTGCTGTGCCGTGAGGTCACAGTGCATGCACTGCACTCCCAGTGGAAGACAGTGTTTTGCTGTGCCGTGAGGTCACAGTGCATGCACTGCACTCCCAGTGGAAGACAGTGTTTGCTGTGCCGTGAGGTCACAGTGCATGCACTGCACTCCCAGTGGAAGACAGTGTTTGCTGTGCCGTGAGGTCACAGTGCATGCACTGCACTCCCAATGGAAGACAGTGTTTGCTGTGCCGTGAGGTCACAGTGCATGCACTGCACTCCCAGTGGAAGACAGTGTTTGCTGTGCCGTGAGGTCACAGTGCATGCACTGCACTCCCAGTGGAAGACAGTGTTTGCTGTGCCGTGAGGTCACAGTGCATGCACTGCACTCCCAGTGGAAGACAGTGTTTGCTGTGCCGTGAGGTCACAGTGCATGCACTGCACTCCCAGTGGAAGACAGTGTTTGCTGTGCCGTGAGGTCACAATGCATGCACTGCACTCCCAGTGGAAGACAGTGTTTTGCTGTGCCGTGAGGTCACAGTGAGCATGACTATTTACACAGAAGGAAGACAGCTGACCCGAGCAGTGAGGACTTGGGCACCACCACTCACCGACCACTGCGTCGTCCGGCTGGAAGAACGTTACTTTCCTGCCAACTGAAGAGCAGAAATAGGCAGGCATTAGCATCACAAGGAAACTGCATTTAATTATTTACCTGCTTATTTTATTATGTGTATGTGTGTTCTGGCCACATGCACATCTGTGTATAATGTGTGTGTTTGGTTCCATGGAAGCCAAAGAGGGCATTGGATTCCCTGATACTGGGGTTACAGACAGTTGTGAGCCGCCATGTAGGTGCTGGGAAGAATCAAAACCAGGTCTTCTGGGAGAGCAACCAGTGCTCTCAACTGCTGACCCATCTCTAGCTCCCTAAATTTAATTTTTATTTGACTATGAAAACAAATGAAAAAGCCAAATATAGTGGGCAATCCCTAGAATACCAGCACTTAGGAGGTGGAGTCACGAGGCTCGAGAGATCAAGGTCATCCTGGGCTACATACACATCAAATGTAAGGGCAGCCTGGGCTACACGAGATCCTGTCCCCCAGACAAATAGTCAACTAAAATTAAAGAAATGAAATAATTCGCAGGGTGGTAAAAATCCACTCAATCCAAGAGCCAGGCCTGTGTGGGGTATAGGATGGTCTATGAGTTGCACAGGGTAGGACATGTCAAGTCTCGTTTCTCTAGAAAATCTGATGCGCATAGGGGTTGACACTGTGGGGAAATACGGCTCTGTGTCACTGCCAACAGATGAAGGCCCTGAAGGCCTCCCACAAGAGGCTACAGAAGCTGCAAACACACACACACACACACACTCACACTCACACACTCCTCTGCCAACAGTCAATTCATTTGACTATTTTTGTTCTAGGAGCTATGAGATGAAACAGGAAGAAAACACTTCAGTGTTGTGAATACTTTGGGCTCAGAACCTTCCTAAAAACTTTATAAAACAGTATGCCTTATCTCATGTCTTATAGTATGTCTTACAGTATACCTTATAGTATTCCTTATACCTTATAGTATGCCTCATAGTATATGGTATTATTCTTCTAGTCTACAGATAAGGAAAACGAAGTAAAATGGCCTCAGAATTAACTCATCCTTTGGTACCAAGATAGTAAGTGTTTAAGTCCGCCTCCCCTCTTGCTTTCTCTGGGGACCCATCCCGTGCTGTCACCCCCACTTCTGGCTCCCATCCTACTACACCTTCCCTCCTGTCTCCTGGGATCACATGCTTGCTTTTGCTGGCTCCTTCCACACTTCTCTTTCTTCCACCATCCTTTAATCGCTGGTGTTCCAAAAGGTTCCTCTGTTTCTACTGCCTCCCTAGCTCCCCAGCTCTGTCTTGTTTGGTTTTGAAGTGTATACACGGACAGCTCTCAGACGGAATCCTAGCTGCATAGAGAGAGCGCTCATCCTCCCGAATCAGCCAGGCTCTGCTCACTAGCGATTCCACGCACCAGCGATTCCACGCGGCAGGTCATCATTGCCCTTCTTGAACTCAAGTGCAAGTGCAAGTGTGAGCTCACCTGGCTGCGCCCGTGTACCTTACTCATAACCCTCTTCCCATCTCACTGAGGCCAACCTTATCACCTCCTGCTGACTCTGAGGCCAACTGCTTATCACCTCCTGCTGACTTCCTTTCCTCACTCTTGCTTCCGTCAGTCAGTCCCTCTTCTGCCATCACTGTTTAGCTTATGGACTTTGTGACATGATTCATGTTGGTTTCTGACCCTACCAATCCTCTTCCTAGGGACTGGTCTGCCACTCCCTTTAACAGTGATCTAGTGATCTCATTTGTAATGCTCACCAAAAGACTGGCCGGCTCTGGTCCACCCTCCTGTTTGTGTCTTTCTGAGAACACGTCTGTCTTCATACATTCTTTTGTTCTCCTATATTTGAGGAATGATTTTCCTTTTTTTCTGCCAGCTCTCAGGACTGAACCCATGGCCCTGTGCATGCTGGGCAAGTACTTTACCACCAAGCTACACACTCAGCCCCAAGCATCGTCCTTCTGTAGAATGCTTACACACAAGCCCAAGTTACTTGCATCAGTTAGCTTTAGACCAAAGCGTACGTAATCATCAGCAACTGCGTCAAATCAAGTTCTCAGTTTGCTTTACACCACGGAGGGGAAGCCAAGCCGTTTGTCCTGGGGATGCAAACTCAGAGTTGGTCTTTCTGATGAGAACGACCAGTGAGCTTGCTTCATCACCTTGAAGTATTTTTAAAGCCAGTAACGATTTTAACAGACAGACCAAGAAGCCTGAGTATCTGAAGTAACGTGGTTCTAAGTCGAGCCCGACCACTCACTAAGAGGCTTTCACGGCCAGGGTTCACCCACTCCGCTCACACACCAATCGATGGTAACTTCTGAATAAGTTTATGGGGTGGACCGTATTTGAATCTTAATTGTGATTTTAGTTAAACACGGATGATAATTTTACTTATCTAAACAATGGTATGCTCCTTTAATCTGGTCAGATTATAGGTAAAAAGTGTAATTAGACGACCATTCAGTCCATCTGTTGCTTACCCATTCCACATTTCATAAGACCGTGCCTGTCCTTGAGAGTTATCAATAAGAAAAACACATATACACAAATAAGCAGATCATTATAAAAGCTCAAAAGCAAGCCAGGCTCTGGGACTCAGGTGCCACATCACAAAAATTCAATACAATTACATATGAGTCAAAACCTAGATTTTACTGAAGTATAAAGTTCTTCAATCATAAACTCAATCCTACTTTCAATTTTTAAAAATGACCTTTTAATAAATTTATATTATAAAACATATTATTTTATGTGTTGGTAATCTTATTAGCTATTATTAACTTTCCTTCTTTCTTCTGAGACAGGGTTTCTCGGCGTAGCTCTGGCCATCCTGGAGCTCGTTTGGAAGACAAGGCTGGCTTCAGACTCATAGTGATCCACCTGCCTCTGCCTCTAGTGTGCTGGGATTAAAGGTGTGTGCCACCAGTGCCTGGCCTAAATGTCTTTTATATAGAAAATACAGATAATACTTACCCTCTAATACAATTCCAGAAACTTCTCTTCCAACAGGGAAGAAATCCTTTTCCATCTTCATTTCTGCTAGAAGCTAAATCATGACAGAGTGTGTCAGCACATTACTGTCAGGAATAGAGTCTGGGTTTACATGCTAACACACTATATAATCCCGACACTTGCCTTAACACCAGCATGCTGGACAGAGAGGCAGGAGACCTTAAGTTGGAGGGTAGTCTAAGCAACACAGTGAGTTCTCATGGCCAGCCTGGGCTGCAGAGTGGATCAAGAACCAAAACGACAACAAAACCAAGCAATAAAAACCCATTTCTTTTTTTTTGTTTGTTTGTTTTTTGAGACAGGGTTTCTCTGTGTAGCCCTGGCTGGCCTGGAACTCACTCTGTAGACCAGGCTGGCCTCGAACTCAGAAATTCGCCTGCCTCTGCCTCCCAAGTGCTGGGATTAAAGGCATGCGCCACCACGCCCGGCAAAAACCCATTTCTGACATATGAGAAAGCAGGACAACAAAAACCCAAGCCACAGAACAGCAAATACAATTCACCTTCAGAATGACAATAAATATAAAAAAATTACAAAAAACATCAAAAACTCCCCTGTTCCAGAGTGGGAACCGCGAGCTGCTGAGGCCCGGGACACAGAACTGAGTCCTGGGTGCCAAGACATCTGTAACATTTTCTCTGTGGAGATGAAGTTCACCTCCAAACAATCTCAGGTACCCGAGCACAGCTTCCCTGTCCCCCGTTCAAGTGAGGTGAGGGAGGGCAGACAGAGCACTGCTGACAGACAGACAGACAGACAGACAGACAGAGTGGCCTCCTCACACCCTCAGGATCACCGCTAGGGACACCGCTCAGCAGGCAGCCTTGCTGAGCACGCAGGAAGCCCTGAGTCCCACAAGGCCTGAGTACTATCTTAATGTACTGTCTTCAGAAAGACAACCTGCCTAGCGGCACGTGACAGTTTACTCAACGGCTACTTGTCACTCTTTTCTGTTAGCCTGCAATCCCAGCACCACCGAGGTGGGCAGGGGTGTCAAGATCTTATGTTAAGGCCAGTCTGAGGATTTATGGATTCTGTCTTAAAGAAAAGCAGACACCATTGTTTTCCTCAGTCCCAGGTTAGAGGGCTTGGGGAAGAGTGGTGGTATGTGTATGTGTGGTATGTGTGCATATATGTGTGTGTTGTGGTGTATGTATAGTGTGCATATATGTATGTGTGCATATATGTGTGTGTTGTATGTATGTGTGCATATATGTGTGTGTTGTGGTGTATGTATAGTGTGTTGTGTGCCTGTACATTTTCCTACCTTAACCTACTGTCTTCAGAAAGACACCCTGTCTAGCGGCACGTGACAGTTTATTCAACGGCTACTTGTCACTCTTTTCTGTTAGTGGCAGAGCGCTTGCCTCACATCCACATGGTCCAGGTTCAAGCGTCAACACCACACAACTGGAATCTGTGCGGTCCTGTAATGTGGAATAGTAGCCATAACTGGACAGCAGCATCTCTTCTTAGTAGACACATTAGATATTTCCCCAGATGTAGTCATGGACATATAAAACGTGTGCCTAAATCAGTTTTCCTGTCTGTATTCTTTACGGCTACAGCCTGAATTGGCTCTTCCCACACTGACTGACCCTCATGCCCAAGGTGACTGGCACAGAGAAGGACTTTACGAAGGTAAGTGAAGTTGTGGGGTAGACTCCTAACTGTCAGGACTGGGGACTAAGACGACGAGACACCAGAAGCAGCTCACACCGAAGAAAGGCACGAGGACACTGCCAGGACCTCATTCAAACCCTGAAGGATGGACTCGAGACAACCATGCTTGCACAGTGATCTCGGGCTTCTACCCTTCAAATCTGGGTTAAAAGAAGTGTCAGTGGTTGTACTGGCTAGTTTTGTGTCAACTTGACACAGCTGGAATTATCACAGAAAAAGGAGCTTCAGTTGAGGAAATGCCTCCATGAGATCCAACTGTAAGGCATTTTCTCAATTAGTGATCAAGGGGGAAAGGCCCCTTGTGGGTGGAACCATCTCTGGGCTGGTAGTCTTGGTTCTATAAGAGAGCAGGCTGAGCAAGGCAGAGGAGGCAAGCCAGTGAAGAACATCCCTCCATGGCTTCTGCATCAGCTCCTGCTTTCTGACCTGTCTGAGTTCCAGTCCTGACTTCCTTTGGTGATGAACAGCAGCATGGAAGTGTAAGCCGAATAAACCCTTTCCTCCCCAACTTGCTTCTTGGTCATGATGTTTGTGCAGGAATAGAAACCCTGACTAAGACAAATTGGTACCAGCAGAGTGGGGTATTCCTGTGACAACCTGACCATGTTTTGGGGAGGACTGTGGAAGGACTTTGGAACTTTGGGCTTGAAGACCCATTTGTTGTTAAGAGCTCTGTCAGATGTTGTGTAGGAGCTTGGAAGATAATGCTGAGAACAGTGCAGAAGATGGAGGCCTGGTTTGTGAAATTTCAGAGGGAAAATTAAAGACTCTCTTCAGGGCCATTGCTGTTTTTATTGTGAAGATTTTGTAGTTCTGGTTAGCTGGGGCTGAAGAATCAGCTGTGATTAACAAGATACCAGAACTACTAAAGCAAAAACTTTGCATTACTGGGACTATTGATGCTGGTTAGCTGGAGCTAAGAAATTAGCGGTGATTAAGAAGAGACCAGCATCATTGAGGTGACATCTTCTGGGAAGTGTTTTCTGAAAGCACAAAGAGGCTGTGTTCCAGAGATAGGCAAGGTTGTACTCCTTCTGCAGTGGGACTTGGTAATGTGTAAGGGTCACCCAGGTGGTACTGGTTTTGAAGGCATGAAGGGGTCACACAGCAGCTCAGGCTTGGCACTGTGAGAGGCCATGGAAGGCCATTGGTGAAGGTGCAGCCCCAGTTGTAATTGAAGGCCCAGGACTGAAGGGGTCATGCAGTGTTTTGGAGATGCCAGTACCATGAGATGACCACCAAGAGCAGCAGCAGCAGTGGAGTACAGGCATCTGGAGCCCAGAGAACAACGTGTGTGCTACAAAGGGCATGGTTGGAGAAGTGACCCAAGCCCTTGGAGGAGCCCAGAAGATCGTGAGTTGGATCCCAGACGTTGGACGGTTGGAGATTGATTTTTGCTTTGATGGTGACTGTGCCCTGATATTTTCCCTCTTGAAGGAAGAAACTATTTTAGTGGAGCCCACAGTTAAGAGACTTTTAATTGTAAAAAGACTTGGATTTTAAAAGATTTTGGACATTTTAAAGGGATTGACTTTTAATATGTAAAGACTGTGGGACTTTTAAAGTTGTTTAGATCTTGGGGATGAATAAGAAATTAAGGGTTGAGGCTTACTAGTGATGTGTTTGTGTGTCAAGTTGACAAGGGGTCAATTGTACTGGCTAGTTTTGTGTCAACTTGACACAGCTGGAATTATCACAGAAAAAGGAGCTTCAGTTGAGGAAATGCCTCCATGAGATCCAACTGTAAGGCATTTTCTCAATTAGTGATCAAGGGGGAAAGGCCCCTTGTGGGTGGAACCATCTCTGGGCTGGTAGTCTTGGTTCTATAAGAGAGCAGGCTGAGCAAGGCAGAGGAGGCAAGCCAGTGAAGAACATCCCTCCATGGCTTCTGCATCAGCTCCTGCTTTCTGACCTGTCTGAGTTCCAGTCCTGACTTCCTTTGGTGATGAACAGCAGCATGGAAGTGTAAGCCGAATAAACCCTTTCCTCCCCAACTTGCTTCTTGGTCATGATGTTTGTGCAGGAATAGAAACCCTGACTAAGACAGTGGTTCAAGTCAAAAGACCAAGTAAGACCCACAACCAAACAAACAACAAGTCCCCCAAAACAACAACAGGAGAAAACCCGATGTGGGCTTGTACACACCTAGAATCCCAGTTCCTGGGAAGCCAAGGCAGGAGGGCCATGAGTTTAGGGTCGCCCTGGGCTATACAGTGAGATCCTGTCTGACAAAAAACCTGAGAGAACTTATCACGGTGCATTTAACTGTCATTATTAACGATGGCACATTTACTCACTTATGTCTACTAACTGTTTACTTGTTTTTTATGACAAGGTCTCACTGTCTGGCCCATTCTTACTTGGAACTTGCCGTGTGGAACAGACCTGCCTCAGCCTCTCAGAAGCTAGTGCCTCCTGGGTAATGGGTTTAAAGGTATGTGCCACCATGCCTGCACCAAAGACACATGCTTTATGGCCAATACTAAAGATAACTGTGGGCGATATGAGACTGGAGTGTCTGTGAGACAGAAACATGACAAGAATACAAATCATAGCTGAAAATATGTTAACTAACAATACATACAACTCGTGATCAATAACTGTTCCTACTTCCTTTCTTTCTTTCTTTCTTTTTTTTTTTTTCGAGACAGGTTTCTCTGTGTAGCCCTGGCTGTCCTGGAACTCACTCTGTAGGCCAGCCTGGCCTCAAACTCAGAAATCCACCTGTCTCTGCCTCCCAAGTGCTGGGATTAAAGGCATGTGCCACAACTGCCCGGCTTCTACTTTCTATTTTTATTGTATTTGTGAAGGTAATTTCTTCCTTGACTTATAGGACTTAATAATATGCTTTCAGATGCTTCCAAAATAAATTCTATAAAATATTCCCACATAACGATATAAAACACAAATCAAACCGCTTACCTTGGTGTGGGACACTCGCGCTTCAAGCTCGGTTTCTCTGAGGAGTAATGTCCTGCTAGCACTGAGCACACAGTCACCACCAGACACTAACTACACCGTGACACCCTCCTCCCCGCTGGCATCCGTACCTTTGTGTTTATGTGGCTCAGGGCACAAGCTTTAACTTGAACTCTCACAAAGTTATCCTCTGTGACAGGGACATTTTCCTGGAACCAAATAACAGAAGGTCACATTACACATCCTGTGAGGGCATTCATTCATCTTGTGAGAATGTCCACATATAACTAAAAACATGAAGCTGACGCCAAGTCTCGTGAGCATCCTGAGTTTAAAAGACACAAAGAAATACCTAACAGTACATGATAAGAAAAGGAGAAAGAAAATCAGGGGCTGTACTTTTTAAAAGCATTCGTATCTGTATTTTAGAAGCACTCAAAACACCAGCAGAGATGCCATACACACAACTCTGCTTCATAAGCCAGGAAGGCAGACACAGTATTTTAACCTAAATACTCCAAGCTGCCAAGACTTTACAGTACACACAACAGACAGCTTTTACTAAAATTCAGAATTTCCGTAAGGTGACCAAGGCAAGGCTGAAGCATTCAGAGCCGTCCGGCTAAGTGATCGGTTGTAACGTCACTTCTGTATTCCAGACCGTGAACTGACACATGTCCCTGAGTGACGTGAGGAAAGACCCTGCACGGTTTGTGACCCATCGCAGGGACCACTCAGCATCCTGGGCGCACTTTTACTGCATCTCCAGTTTTCTCTTTAGTGACACGGATGAAGGCATTAGTATTGATGAACTTGTTAATTAGACCTAGAGACGAGTTTTACTGGGATGCAGCCAAGCCCTAGGTTCTTTTGCTGACTGTGGCTGGAGGTTACCTGACTGCAGCTGAGACTCCAGCCCCTGCTTTCATCCTGAAACCCACAAGCAGATGATCTGGCTTGATGCAAACCTTTCTAACAATCACCACTAAGTCATTAAAAGCTTAATGAGACCAAATTCACACAACATCTTTCCACGAATCCAGCCCTTCAAAGGATAATAAAGGGAAAACACCCAACAAAAGGACGGAAACTACACTCTAGAAAGGGCAAGAAAGTAATCCTTCAACAAACAAACAAACAAAAAAAAGTTTAATGAGAAAAGTAAGCTTAGGAAGCCCCTAAATTTGTATAGAAAATAGGCTTTTCTCTCCTGTTTAATAACACAGACATTTCCTATTATGTCTGAAACCTCACCTCTGCACAGTGCTTACAGAGAGTTCCTGTTGCTGGAAACCTGTGGATGCTGTGTAAGAGTGTGCGACTGAGTGCCATCCATTTACCTAGGCCATTAGAGTGTGCCACTGAGCGCCACCCGTTCACCTGGGCCACAGAGTACCACATCGGCTTGGAACTTGCTCCGCCTTCCCGGCACCTTTCACAGTGCAGCCAACTCAGCAACTCCTTTTAAAATGCACTTCATTTAAAAGTATTGTGTGTATATGTGACTGTGGTTTGTGCCCATGACTGCAGTGCCCCCAGAGGCCAGACAGGGCTTCAGATCCTCCGGCATTGGACTTCCAGGTGGTTGTGAGACACCTGACATGGGTGCTGGGAACCTAACTTGGGTCCTCAGCCCTGCAGCAGCTCCTTTAAGACTACAGTCACACTACAACACAAACCACCAATCAAGGGGAATACTATGGGGAGGTTGGCTTCTGCTTTTACTCATTTAGTTCCACTTAACTAATAACACATTGAAAAGTGAGTCTGGGGGCCATGAACGGCTCCAGCAGGTAAAGGTTCTTGCCCAACAAGCCCAGCAATCTGAGTTGGGCTCCTGGGGCCAATATAAAGGTAAAAGAAGAGAACCGACTCCAAACAGTGGTCCTCTGACCGCCACATGTGTCATGTATCATGGAATGGGTACCACCCACCTCTGTCTCTCTGTCTCTCTCTGTCTCTCTGCCTCTCTGTCTCTGACTCTCTTTCATATACATGTATACATACCGTATCACATGAAAAAGGGGGAATTATAGAAGTCTCTGTGTCTCTTTCATGCACACACACACACACACACAAACACATAGATACACACAGACACATGCACACACATATGCACACTCACAAGCCACACATATACATTCACAAGGTACACACACACACTTTTGTTAGTGGGTCATTACTGTGATGGTTAGTACTAATAGTGTTGACTTGACAGAACAGAATCGCTTGGGAGCCAGGGACACTCAGGAGTGAGCCTGTGGGGACTGTCTTGATGGCTGGCCCACAGCAGGTGTCGCCATTCCATGGCCGGGTCCTGTGTGTATGAGGGACAGAGAGCTGGGCAGCAGCTGCACTCATCTCCTTCTCTGAACACCATGCAACAGGCTGCCACGTGACAGGCTGCCATGTGACTGACAAGCTGCCTCACGCCCCAGCAGCTGTGACTTCCCTGTCACAGCCAACTTTAGCCTGGGCCTGAGAGATAAGAGCTTTCTCCCTCAAGTTACTTTTGCCTAAGCATTTTCTCTTAGCAACCAAAACAAAGCAAAGGCAACCTACCTATGGAAAGAAAATATTTTATCTCAATTAATAATTATTCTTACCTTTTCTTGAAATACAAATGTTACTTCTTCATTTGTAGAATTCTGTTGAAAATATAAGCCTTTCATAGTTACCTATACAAACAAACAAAAAGATAAAAGCTTTTTAAAAAGTCTTCTTGAGGGCTGAAGATAGTGGTTAAGAGCATTTACTGCTCTTTCGGGGAGATAGGGTAGACAGAGATGGACTAGGATCAATACCCAAGCTGTCATAGGAGCTTTCTGAAGGGTCAGGTTTCAGGCATGGTGGCATGGGCTGGATTCTGCATTCAGTAAGCTGTGGGAGAGCCTCAAGGTTGAAGCTAGCCTGGATTACAGAGTCAGACTCTGTCTAACAAGAAAGGGTTTAGGAGGGGTGATTAGAACACTGGCCAGAGGTCCTGAGTTCAATTCCCAGCACCCACATGGTGGCTCACAACCATCTGTAATGGGATCCAATGCCCTCTTCTGGTGTGTCTGAAGACAGCTACAGTGTCATGTACATTAAATAAATCTTAAAAAGAGAAAGAAAGAAAAACGGGGGAGGGAAGGATTTCCATTTCCTATTCAGTAACAAATGTTTGTGTATTTAAAACAGACCAACAAAAATGCCTCACAAGGGCCACACAAGCAGGCCAAAAGTGTTCAAAGGTAATCGAATGCGGTCAACAATTAATGTAAGAGTGGACAGCCAAGTTGCGCTCAGTGGAACTGTGGTCTGGATTCTTCTGGGGCATTCTTGTTTATCTAAGTCCCACTGTAGCATGAATGCTGACCTCAGACTCAGGGATTATAGGGTGTCCCGTGTCCAGATCCTATAAGCCTTTCTAGTTTTTCTTTTTTTTTTTTTAAGATTTATTTATTATATGTAAGTACACTGTAGCTGTCTTCAGACACTCCAGAAGAGGGCGCCAGATCTCGTTACGGATGGTTGTGAGCCACCATGTGGTTGCTGGGATTTGAACTCTGGACCTTTGGAAGAGCAGTCGGGTGCTCTTACCCACTGAGCCATCTCACCAGCCCCCGAGTTTTTCTTTTTTTAATGAAACGTTTTTAGGTTTATTTATGTAATGAGTGTTGTGCCTGCGCACGTGTATGTGTACAATCTGTGTGCCTTGTGCCTGAAAAGGCTAGAAAGGAGTCCCCTGAGTGGAGCTACAGATGGTTGTGAGCTACCATGTGAGTGCTGGGAAGAAAACAGGGTCCCCTGAAAGCAGCCACTGCTCTTCACTGCTGAGCCATCTCCTCAGCACCCCCTTTTATTTTTTAATTAAAAAACTGTTTTGGTTTGAATATGCATGTGTGTTATATGTAAGGATGGGCATGCACATGTGTGCACGCATTCAGAGGCCACAGGCTGACACTGTTTCTTCTTCTCTCCATCTTATTTATATTTGGGGGGACAGGGTCTCACTATAAAGCTCTGGCTGGCTTTGAACTCAGAGATCCACTTGCTTCTGCTCTGAGTTCTGGAATTAAAGGTTTGTAGCCCAGCCACCCTATCAAACCTGGAGCTCACCAATTCATCTAAAGTGGCTGGCCAATGAGCACCCTCGTGCTGGATACACTGGAGAGGAGGGAACCTCAATGGAGAAAATGCTTCCATAAGACTGAGTTAGTGATCCATGGGGCGGCCCCGCCCATTGTGGGTGGAGTCATCCCTGGGCAGGTAGTCCTGGGTTTTATAAGAAAGTAGGCTGAGCAAGCCATGGGAAGCAAGCCAGTAAGCAGCACCCCTCCATGGCCTCTGCATCAGCTCCTGCCTTGCTTCAGTCCCTCAGTGATGGACTATGATATATGGATGAGGAAGCTGCACCTCCATCCACCTAGCAGGGAGACAACAGGAACCAAGGAAACTGCATCTTACAGGGGCTAAGTCACTAAGCACACAGTACCAGCTGGGCTGGAGCCTCAGTAGTTACTTAGAACTGTCACAGTAGTGATTTTTCTACTGAGCTGCTGCTAGGATACACTCACCCGGAACTACAAAACTTTCTCCGGTGGGACTGACTATTCAGTTGCCAATAGATCTGTTGTTTTAATCTGTAGGTACCAAAGCCAAAGAGAGAGAGAGAGAGAGAGAGAGAGAGAGAGAGAGAGAGAGGTGGGATGCCTTCTTTGTAAATTACTAGAATTTCTGAGAGTTCACAATAGCAGCTCTCAAGCCATGCACAGGTCCTCTGAACAAGAGGCCCAGCGACCAGCATAGCTGTCATGCTCATGAAGCCAGCTCTGGGTGCCAGGACCTCTGTGGACCTAAATGGATCTCTATAAAAGAGTTGTATGGAGTAGCTGAGTAACAGTTACTGCTCTCTAGGATGAGAAAATCAAATGCAGAAACTAACCACAGTCATGCCTTTAAGACATGGACTTATGTAGTATGTCAAGACAGTGAAAACCATGGCTAACAGCAGCCCTTTCTTTATCAGTGTGTGTGCGTGTGCACACAGACACACACTGAACCATGAGGGGAGAAGAACTTAAACAGACACAGCACGCATCTCCCACTTCCGTCTTTCAGTGTCTGCCCAGCTTTCTAGGCTGAGTGCATATTGCTGTTCTACCTTATTCCACCCACGGCGGCGTCTCAGCACAAACCTGTTTGATGGAGTCAGTGTGACTTAGCACGTAGTTGGTCCTACTGCAGGGTTTCTAGGCACAGCACAGTCTTTGAGAGTGTGCTGCACTAACACACTGATGCACCGAGTGAATACATACATTCCAGATCCTCCTCTGTACAGCCTCACAATGGGAGGGGTGTACCCACCGCTCCACTCTCCCAGGCCACCCTAGGTGGGAGGAGTGTCCCCACCAGCTCCACTCTCCCAGGTCACCCTAGGTGGGAGGAGTGTCCCCACCGCTCCACTCTCCCAGGCCACCCTAGGTGGGAGGAGTGTCCCCACCGCTCCACACTCCCAGGTCACTTTACTGCCTCACGAGTGAGCTTCTCCAGCCATTGCTTAGGCACATTAATTCCTTCCCTATGCTTTGGCTTATATGTTTTGAGGCAGGGTCTTGATTTGTGGCCTTGCCTGGCCTTGACCTCTGGATCCTCCGGGCTGTCTCCGATGTACTGGCATTAGAGGTGTGCAGCACGTGCCCAGGGATAGCCATTATTACTTCAACAAATCTCTGCTCCTATTCAGTCCTGACTTAGTGCTGTGGCCTTTTCTCCAGGTACAAGTCTATACTAACATCCTGAGTTCAAAACAGTCCCCTTTGTCGTTCTAGAAGCCACTGTTTCCTCAGCCTATTGAATCTGACATGTGGCCTGGGTCAATAATGTATCAGTTTCAAAGACCTGGGAGACAATTCCGCACCCCCTAGAATCTTCTTCAGAGAGAGAGAGGGTGGGGGAGAGGTAAGGATTAGTTAATCTAATTATTAACAACTGTAATGGGATCAAAACTATTCTCCAAGCTACAACATAAAGAAAAAAAATTGTTTAAAAACACTTTCTTAAGCCGGGTGTGGTGACACATGCCTTTAATTCCAGCACTTGGGAGGCAGAGGCAGGCGGATTTCTGAGTCTGAGGCCAGCCTGGTCTACAGAGTGAGTTCCAGGACAGCTGGGCTCACAGAGAAACCTTGTCTCGAAAAACCAAAAAAAAAAAAAAAAGAAATCCTTTCTTTTTGTTATAATCTGTGTGTCTGTGTGTCTTGGAGGATGGCTCGGCAGGTCAAAGCATGTGCTGTCAAGCATGACAACGCAGTCCTACAATAATCCCCAAGGTGGAAGGCGAGACCTGACTCTCCTCAGCTGGCCTCTGACCAGCACGTGCACGCGTGCATGCCTACACACTACAGGTAAATAAATACAAATGTGACTGAAAGATTATGCTGTAAGTGAATGCCTGCTCGAGGCAGAGAGGCCACTGGGTCCTCCGGAGCTGGAGGGAAGGCTTTGGGAGCCCTCCCCCCACCCCGCCCCCCCACCCCCCCACCTGTGTGCTGGGGAAGGAGCTCAGGGCCTTGCAAGAGCAGCACGAACTCTCAGTGCTGACCTCACTCTCCAGCCCTTAAAGGGGCGGCTTGGTTTATTTATCTATTTATTTACTTCAAAAGTAAGTAAATCAATATAAGATAGAAGATAATCAAGAAGTATAGTATTCGACATACAATAGTATTCGATTGGGGCCTAGCAAGCACAGGAGTGGATGCTCACAGTCAGCTATTGGATGTATCACAGGGCTCCCAATGGAGAAGCTAGAGAAAGTACCCAAGGAGCTAAAGGGATCTGCAACCCTATAGTTGGAACGACATGATGAACTAACCAGTACCCCGGAGCTCTTGTCTCTAGCTGCATATGTATCGAAAGATGGCCTAGTCGGCCATCACTGGAAAGAGAGGCCCATTGGACTTGCAAACTTTATATGCCCCAATATAGGAGAATGCCAGGGCCAAAAGAATGGGAATGGGTGGGTAAGGAAGTGGGGGGCGCTATGGGGGACTTTTGGGATAGCATTGGAAATGTAATTGAGGAAAATATGTAATAAAAAATATTAAAAATTAAAAAAAATAAATAAAATTACATAAATTAAAAAAGAATAGTATTCGATTTACATTTCTACCATCCTTTCTGCCCCTCATCAAAATGGGAATTCTGAGCCCTAAGCACTGAAAATCTTGTAGAATGGGTGATAGTCAAGGCCCAGGTGGCTTCTTAGGCACTGGACTGGGTTAACAAAGACTCGAGTTCACTAAGATTTTTAATGAACTTAGAGATATTTGCACATAGACAACAACTAGATATCTGGCTCAATTAAAGATGAGGATGTGCCCTCTCATTTCTAAGAGTATTATATATAATTTGGAAAATTATATGACTCGATATAAACTTTGCTAAATCAAAAAACGCTACATAATTTATTTATTTGTGGTGCCGGGGCTTGAACCCAGGGCCTCATCCATGCTATGTAAGTGTGGCACTGCTGAGCACATCCCTAATACAACAGTTAAAACTTTTTATGTGCTCTTGTTTTGGTAATAGAGTCCCCCTGTGTTGCCCAGGCTATACCTGAACTGTAGCCTTAGCCGGCCTGAAACTCCTGATCTACCACATCCAGCTCATAAAACTTTTCAATGACATCAAATATGTTTAGAAAGGTAGGGTGGCGGGCCTGGAAAGATGGTTTAGTGGTTAAGCACTCTGGCTACTCTTGCAGAGGACCCGGGTTCAGTGCCCAGCATTCACACTCAGGCTCACAACTGTCTGTGACACAGTTGTCGGAGATCTACTGCTCTCCAAAGATGTACACCTATGTTCAGGCAAAACACCCAGACACATGAAAAGAAAATAATAATAATAATAATAATTCAACAAAAATTTTAAAAGGTATGTAGGCTAAGATGTGTTGTGAGAAGCACACAGATTTGACATTTTTACAAGTATGTCAGAGCTGAAGACAAAACTGTGGATCATGTTATCAATAGTTTAAATGTTTATAAAGCCATGTATTAAACATGCTGAATCTGCAGAAAAGTAGGAAGAATGTTGACTTAAGATTTGGCTGTGCAAACAGAGGGACACCTTGGCATACGCTGAGCACCCAACTGTAAGTCCTAGTTCCTAATAAAGGCAGGCCGCTTTCTCCAGAGCCAAGGGAAGAGATCTCAGATGGCAGCTTCACTTTTGTTGTAACAACAAGAGCTACACTGGCTCACCTTCTGCTACCCTCAACTCCCCACGGAGCTCATCTATTAATGAGTGTAAGCAAACCTCTGCACATTAGCCCTTACCTACGCTTGCAAGGCCAACAGAGGCACGAGTGGGTGTCCTTTACAGGACGGGCAGAGATGATCTGGTAGTGATGTCATCATGGACATGTCACAGAAAGTCCAGCACGTAAGGTGTGGTTATAAAACTTAACAGACAGAGTCTCTCTATGTAGCCCTGGCTGGCCTGGAACTCACAAAGATCTGCCTGCCTCTGCTTCCAGAATGCCGGGACTAAAGGCACGCACCACCACACTTGGCAAGACTTAACTTCTTGTAATTCTTATTCATATACAAGTGAGTGACTGGTCGTGTGCCACTTGTAAGCAGTGCCTACGGAGGCCAGAAGAGGGCACTGGGTCCCCTAGGACTGGAATTACATATGGCTGGGACCTGCCAAGTAACCGCTGGGAACTAAGTCCAGGGTTCTCAGAAGAGCAGTCAGTACACGTAGCCACCAAGCTGCCTCTCCTGCCCCTGTAAGGGGCTTCCCTTGTATAATTTAAGTATTTACGAGACAACATCTAGCTGTGTAGCCCTAAATGGCCTGATGATACTCACTGCGTTAACAGGTTGCACTTGAACTTGCAGAGAGCTTCCTGTATGCCTGACTTTAGAAGTACTTAAATAGGCTGGATGCCATTACAGGGATTCCAGCACCAGGTGAGTGGGACAGGGGACCAGATGGCTTTTAAAGTCTCTTCTAATAATGGCAATTTCTTTTATTATTATTTTTTGAAAGGGTAGTTCAGGCTAGTTCCAAACTTGCCTTCTAGCCAAAAATGACCTTGAACTCCTGTACCTTGAGCCTTCATCTCCCAAGAGCTGGGACAGGTGTGTGCCCTCAGCAGGCTGACCATCTGCAGCTCTATGACTATCATCACGTAAGACTGGACTGACTTTGTACATGTGGCATAATTCCTACACTTTACGCAGCTTGCGAACTAAAGATTGCGAGAGAGGCAGAAAAAGTGTAGTGACAGAAGCAGATGGTGTGTGTTCAGAGATGTCGAACTGTTGCTTTATCTAGTCAAGAAGTTTTCAACAGGTGTCCAGGGAGCAGGGAGGCACCCATCAAACACCTGTTCTATAAATCACAAAAGAAAAATGTAATATTTTCTCCCACCCACCTGCATGTGAATTATAGTCTATAAAGTTGATTTTCACTTCAGCGTGTACACGGCTTTAGGGCTGAGGAGGTGGCTCAGTGGTTAAGAGTACTGACTAGTCTCCTGGAGGACTCAGGTTCAATCCCCAGCACCCGCATGGTGGCTCACAACCATTGTAATTCTAGTTCTAAGAGAAGCTCATGATTTCTTTTGGCATCTGAGGGCACCCAACACAAATGTTAAATATTTAAATACGTGGGGGCAAAACACCCAGAAAATAAAATAAAATACATAAAGTATGGACCCCCTAGGACTGGAGCTACATATAGCCTGCCACATAGGTGCTAGGAACTGAACCCAGGGTTCTCAGAAGAGCAGTCAGGGAATTTAGCCACTGAGCTGTCTCTCGTCCCCTGTAAGAATGTTTTGCTTGTATATTTTAGGTTTCAGATATTTAAATGAGACAGTGCATTCTTAAATAAGCTAAAATAAAAAATGCCTAGGATTTCTTACATCAGATATTTCCCTGTCAGTATCCTCGGGAGTGGGAGTGGTGGGCTGGCAAGGTGGAAGGCCGTTGTCTCCAATGCTGTTACTCAACATGGCCATTTACTATGATACGATGCAGAGCAACGGAGACGTAATCTGTTATTTACCTTTCTGAATTGGGCTACCAGGGCCAAAGGCAGAAGCCACGTAGTGAATGGGGCCTTTCCCTTACGGTGGCCTGGTCACGTGACACTGGGACACTCAGCGTGGAGAGGTGTAAACATGGAGACAGGTACTTGAGGGTCTTCTCTATCTATTAGCCTCCCCCCACCCACCCTGTCTAGTAAGAAAATCTCCAGCTGTTGACACTGCATCCTCCTCCTGTAAATGGCGACCTCATCTGCCAGCTCATGATAGGGTCCTGAGGAACCATTTAGATGTGGCATACAGATTATAATTTTGATTTTAGTATGTACTGAAAGTGGGAGAGGAGGTTTTTGGTGCTCCTCCTTCAGCTCGGTAGTCCACTTCCTCTGTTGGGAGGGCCATCTCTGTATTCCATGCCTAACTCAGAAGGCGTGGATTTTCCTGCCTCTCTCCTAGTGGCTGCCAGAATTCTCACCTAACCTATACTATGTTTTCTTTCAAAACTCTAATAAAAATGTCCTTGAGCTTCCTTATCAGAAGACAAAGAATTGAAAGAGGAAACAACCTCGTAAAGTCTATTATATAAAACTGGAAGGAAGTCACTTTGTGAAGCATTGTACTCTACCATTGTCTATTTACAGTTCCCAGCACAGTGTTGTAGTAGGTCTGCAAAGGCTACAGTTAGCCAACAGTGCTGGGGAGGTGGAGGCCAGCCAGCCTGGACCACCTATTGAGACAAGAAGAGTCTGCCACAAACACAACCATGAGACCCTGTGTCTGTGGGCTTTCATTCTTTTTTTTACTACTTTGAGGCAGTCTCACTAAGTTGTCTAGGCTGGCCCATCCACTGGGTGGGAGTCCAGGCCTGCACCACTAGGAGGAATGCCCTGTGATTTCAGAATGAACCATGGCATTTGCTGAGTTCTCGAGCTTTTCCCAGCCTCCTCCTTAAGGGAGGCACACAAGTGAATCAGGACTCTTTCTGGTCCAGAGGCTCAGGAATCTCCATCAGGTTTGCACGTTCTTCTTAACTGAGCAGCATGGAGAGCTATAAAATTACCACAACATTGTACCACAGATGCCAGGCAGCTTTATCTTGGTTTCTTTGAGGTGGGGTCTCTCTACGAAGCCCTGGAACTTGCTCTGTAGACCATGGTGGCCTTGAACTCACAGAGATCTGACTGCCCCTGCATCTCAAGCACTAGGATCAAAGGCATGGGCCACCATGCCTGGCCAGGCAGCTTGATCTGTATCTGCACTCCGCCTGTGTGCCCTGTGCTGTTGGATCACAAGAGGACTTCAGATCCGCTGGAACTAGTGTAACACGTGCGGTTACGGCGGCGACTGGGAGAGTAACAAGTGTCCCTACCCTGAGCCAGCCCTCCAGCCTTGGGCGGCTTGATTTTACACGGGGAGGACTGTTTCAAATATGAACATCTCATCTCCTTCTACATGCGGAGACAGAAGCGTGGGTGACATTAGTTAGAAAAGCCAGTAATAATTATACATTGCAGTGGCTGGTGCCTAAGATTTACAACTCCCAAGAGACAGGACCCTGCAATAGGACGCAGGCTGCTTCAACGAGCATGGTACGCAGTGCACACATTACTGAAGTTGGCTTTTTAATAAATATTACTTTTCCTGGTATTCTTGTAAGCTCAGTATCGTACTGTGAAAGTAGTTCTGAACCCATGTAATGGAGCAGCAAAGGGATGTCGCTGGCAATCACATGACTAACACTGCTGAGTTTGTGCAGTGGTCCCTTGTATCATCTGGATTTGGAGAGCGGGCGAATAGCCACAGGTGGCTACTCTGCATGTGAGTGGTGTGCCATTAGGATGAGGGTACGCTGTGAGGGTAAAACGCACAACAGATACACTGTCTCATTTAAATACCTGATTTCTTTAAAGGTTGAAATAATATTTGGATAAACTGGTTTAAAAGAAACATAAAATTAATTTCACGTGGTCTCTTCACTGTCCAAATGTGGCTCCCAGGAAATCTAAAAGCGTCTGAGTTCCTAGAACATCTGTCCTGGACAGGCAATGCAAAACTCAGCTACTGTGGACTGGCTATACTTGGCAGTTTGTTTAAAATGCCATATATAGATATATATAATTTTTAAAAAGCAAATGCAGACCACCAGGCCCAAATCCAGAATCAGTACCTGCGCCTCCTCCCGACCCTGGGATAATTCTTTAGTATGGCTCAAGTATGGCCGGCTCAATGAAGCAGGCAATTCCTGACCCAAGGCCCCATTACTGTGAACACCCACCCTTGTTTGCTTTAGGAAACCGCTTACTGGAACTGCAAAGAGAAGGATAAGAAGGGTGACAAGGGAAGTAGTAATAGAGACTGCATCAGAAACAGTGATAGGGAGAAGCTGGGGGCGGGGAGGACTCAACCCAGGAGAAAGGCAGTTCTAGACCTTTGCCTCCATAAACGCAGAGGAAGAAGCAAAGATCAGTCTACAGTCAAAACCAAGCCAGGGTCAGGAACTGTCCGTCAAATCTAGTATTACCCGCCCCTCAGCGGCCTCAGCCAAGCTAGGCCTGAGCCAGGGCATCTCTGAGGTCGGCGTGTGATGCGAAGCACCAGTCTCCCCAGGGTTAGACAGCTCCTTCAGGCGTTTCTCCATCTTTCGCCCAAAGTCCCATTTCAGAGACACACATCCTTCTTCCCTGGCTCACCTGGCTCGGAGCAACCTCAACCGCCAGCGCCTTCGCCGCCGCCACCTTCCCAGTCCTTCTGCAGAGAGCCCGCCTTCTTGGGTCCAAACAGTACTGCCATTGGTCAGACTGCCCGTCACTACCGCAGGATGACCGATCTGGGGGAGGCTGTGACGAACGCCATAGCAACCGAACCCGGAACTACATCTCCCAGCATGCTCCTTCCCGTAGAGAGACGAGTCGCCGCCCCAGGGACCACCAATAAATGGGAGAAGTTGGGCGTTGCCAAGATGGGTTCCGTTTTATGCAAATTAGAGTAAAAGGCCACACCCTTCCTCATTCCAACCGTAACCCCTACCATCTTTCTTCAGTCTTTGTGTCTTTCGCCTTTCGTCCCCACGTTCTTTCTGCAAAACCTTCAATTTAGTTGAATGTATCCTAGCTACTGTCGCACATAGAAAATAGCAAAGCGCCAAATCGTGAAACAAAATCTCCGCACGCATAGACCAGAAACCTCTAGTTACGCCTTCAAGGGACGAGACAAGGATGGGAGGGGAAAAAAGTGTGTGTGTGTGTGTGGGGGGGGTGCTACCCAAACCACTTCATTGGTTTATCTCGTTGTCACTCTGTACACCTCTATCTCCTTTGGCTCCTTTCTTCTTTTTGCCCACCCAGTGGGCGGAGTCATAGGAGAGAGCGAAGGCGTGGTCTCCGCCTTCCGATTGGCAGGCGGTTATCCCCGCCCATCTATGGGTGGGGCGGAGGGCAGGCTGTGGGCTGAGGGGCGGTGGCGGAGGGAGATGAGGAGATAGGCGGGAGTGAGGGAGCGAAGGAGCGAAGGAGGGCGAGAGGAGTGGAGCGGCGCGGGGAGGGCGCGCAGCTTGGTTGCTCCGTAGTACGGCGGCTCGCAAGGGAGCATCCCGAGCGGGCTCCGGGACGGCCGGGAGGCAGGCAGGCGGGCGGGCGGGCGGGGATGGTGTGCAAGGCTGCGGACCCTGCGTTCCTTCGCGCGGCGTGCGGGCTGCACTGATTTGTGTGAGGGGCGGCCGCGCGCACCCGCCCGGAGATGAGGTGAGGAGCTGACGCGGGCGGCCTGGCGCGCGGGCGGGGGTCGGCGATGGCCGCCCCGGGGTCGGGTCCAGCGGCCGGGCGCGCGTCCCTGCGGCCGCCGTCGCCGCTCCGCCCGGTCTTTCTCATCCTCCCCGGGGGCAGCGGGGCGGGCGGGCCGCGGCGGTGGCGGCCGCGGGACGGGTTCGGGCTGAATGGGCGTCCGCAGCCACGGCCGGTGCTCCCGTGGGGGGCATCGCGGCGGGCGGTCCTTCCACCGCTGACCCCTCTGCCCTCGGCCGCCGGAGGGTGGCGGGCCGACCCGGCCTCCCGGGGATCCGGAGCTCGCGGGAGCCGCATCGCGCCGCCCGCGGGTGCCCCCGGCCTCGAGTCCCTGGCTCATCCTTTTTCTCTAGCGCCTGCTTGGAATACCCTGTCAAGTGAAGGGCGGTCAATGCCGTTTGGGCCGAAGTGGTGCGGCCGGGGCTGGCTCTGATGGCATTTAACAGAAAGCGGCTCCCCTTGCAGCGGGCGTGCGTTCCCTGCTCGGCCGCTTCGCCCTCCTTGCGCACGCACTGACTCGGGTGTCTGCTGTGGACTCAGGGCACAATTGCGGTCCCTTCTTGGGGGTGGGGGTGGAGGGCACCAGAAAATGCAATCCGGATTCCCAGAAAGAAAAAAAAGAAAGAAAGAAAGAAAGAAAAGCAAGGAGGAGCTGGCTGGATCTCCCTGCACTTCTGTTTGCCTTTGCTTTGGAAGACAACTTCGCTGATCCTCTTGCCTATGAGCAGTCTATTGTTGTGATTCAGACTACAGGCTTTGCTTTTGAAGGAATAGATTCGTGGCTTCTTGCTGCAGCTTGAGGGTGTAGAGGTAGTTGGTAGCATCTTGAATGTGAAAGTTTGCGACTTTGCCCTCATCACTGCTTTTCGGAAAACAGAAGCAACCTGGAAATGTAAATGCATGCAGACTCTGGCCAGATGCGGTTCTTTTGTGTTTATCTGTTGGTATCTTTCTCTTGGTACTTCGTGATCGGAAACACGGAGGATAAATAAGAAAAAAGAAAAAAAAAAGAGTCTGATAAATAGCATAGATAGTGAAAGCATGGGAACAAATGCCCGTGGAAAATATCAGTTCTATTTTCAGGGAGGCCGGTTTACTAGTCCCGCTCAATTGATGAAGAGAAAGGCTTGCTCATGGATTATGTAGTGGACAGGATGTGAGGGCAGGAGCTGGGGCCAGGAGCCCGCAGGCCAGCTGCTTGGCAGGGTGCTTCTCTAAATGCTCCAAACTGGAGGAATGTATTTATTTGTTGGGATACTTTTATTTTTAGAAGATGTTAACGGTGAAGAGTGCAGACGTTTCAGCAACCATTATGGTTACCAACTAGTTTGCTTGAAATATTTCGTATGTGTGTGTGAGTTCCCTTATAACTTAAGAAGTTTTAAAAAAGCAACGTCTTTCTGTAGGAGATATGTAAAGAACTCAGGAAATTATAAAGGATTTAAATTAAGAAGTGAAGGCCACTGATTTGGTGACAGGGCATAGATATTTCTATACACTTTTAAGTGGCTGCAGTAAGGCACCTCTCAGAGAGTATGTGTTTTAAAAAAAAGTGTCTGTCATTGAAATTGCTGAGGATTGTGGTACCGCCACAAAACTATTATTATTCTGCCTGAGTAAGAGAGGAAATGAACACATTTTAATGTACTTTGGAACCCTGTGGATTGTTCAGATGCTGAGCATTGTGAAATAGGGCATAAAATGAGTAGCGGCAAGTTAGTTCCCTGAAATGTTTGTCCCTCAGCATTTTCTTTCTTTGAATCTTTCTTTCTTTCTTTCCTTCTTTCTTTTTTTGTTTCTTTTTTTAAAAAATTTTTTTAAAAAGATTTATTTATTTATATGAGTACACTGTAGCTGCTCTGTTCTGATGGCTGTGAGCCACCATGTGGTTGCTGGGATTTGAACTCAGGACCTTTGGAAGAGCAGTCAATGCTCTAACTGCTAAGCCATCTCTCCAGCCCACATCTTTTGCTTGTTTGTTTGTTTCTTTCTTTCTTTTGCTGTTGACTAGCAGTTTCTTTTTCCTCTGGGCAGTCTTTATCTTTTCCCCAAATAACCTAGATTGAGATACACCCTTAAAACACTTGCAAGAGATTCAAAGGGAGGCCCTGGTAAATTCCTCTGCCTGTGCCTTTTCTCTTTTGGTGATTGAGTCAGGCCTTGGAGCATGTTAGAGTGTAACCTAGCACCTAGCTACATCCGCAGCCTCACATTGTCTTTGTGTGTGGTGCTGCTGGCATTAGATCCTGGGGCCTTGTGCTACAGTCTCTAGACTCTCATCCTTTTAATTTGCTCAACCTGTGACTTATAGAAAATTAATTAATGGAGGTTGGGTTTATGTCAGACTTCTCTTTTTAGTGACTCCCTCCTGAATGGCTCCATTTACTGGCTCCATCTAAGTCTGGCATTCGGATATCTTTACATCAGCTTACCAGGTTTCTGTCTCTCCAGCTCAGTCAGACAATGGGAAGTAGTCAATACAGTTTCCAGGAATCTCTCCAAGCCAGAGAGAGAACTTGGAGAACCTTGGCAATTGTGCTTTTCTCTCTTCCCGAGTGTCTCCTAAGACCGTCTCTGAAGTGGGTAGCAAGCTTCTCAAGTGGCAGAGGTTTTACTGTGATGAGGCTGTGATGAGGGTTTCAGAAGAGCAGAGTTGGTGGTGGTCTGCCTAGAAACTAAGCCAGGGCCTTTCGGACAGTTGCAGAGTGGATGGGTGAGCCGCACTGCCTCCATCCCACTGTTTTGAGCCTTTACCTGCCAAGTTGGTCACATCACAGAGTAGTCACAGCGCTGTGTCCTAGCCAGTCCCCCTGAGCTTGACCAGTGTTGAATGTACAGCCCTGCTGGGTGATGTGCTAGAAAGAGGTCTAGCAGATGTTGTCCCTGAGGACTCAGAATTTAATGTAGTCTGATCATTTCACAGATCATTTTATTAAGGACGATGATCCCAACATAAAGAATCATTTTTAGAAAATATGGACACTACATATGCTTTCCAATTCGACTCTTATGATATACGACCTTTACTCCCTTTTACAGAGTCTACCACAGGGCCCTATAAATTACAGATTTTATGTGGGTGAGCGCTACATGCAGTGCCAAGCTCTGAAGAATATGGGACTTCATCACATATTGTCAATGACTTAGATGTAGTTACCAAACCTTTCAGGACCTCAGTTTTCTTTGCTAAAAATGGGAAGAATGGCAGTGGACTTTGCATACCTCTATGTTGCCCAGGCTTGCCTCCAAGTGCTGGGATTTCAAGCATGTGTCACAGTGACCTACACTTAAACGCAGTGAGTTATTAAGCAGTAGTTCACACTGACGGGAAGAATTGGAGTGTGTGAGATATAAAGTTTGCAAGCTGACACTCACGTGGCTTCTGTGCTGCCGTGCTTTGGGGTCACTTTGTGTAGAGACTCATTGCTTCCTAAAGGAAGTCTCTTGATAATATCTTGGTACTAAATAATGTATACTTTACTTAATAAACTACCAAGGATTATACATATGATTACAAAATAAATTTCATGTTCACTTTCATCTTAATTGTATTACTTTAGAATTAGTCTCAATCAATTTAGAGTGAATAACTAATAGCCTTTGTATTTAAAAAAAAAATCACACAGAAATACAGAAAAGCAAGGAAACTATGAAATACCCATAAATCCATGACCCAAGCATATATACCAGGCCGTTTTTGTGTGTGCATATGGCTGTTCGTGTACAGCTTTTGGTACAAAAATGGGATCTTGCTGTGCATGTCTGTTTTCCTCTTTCTCTTCTTTCTTCTTCAAGGTCCTATCTAGCCTTGGCTAGCCAGGAGCTCACTAGATTAACCAGGCTGGCTTCTAACTTGCAATGATTCTTTCCCACCCTTTGCCTAAAAGGAACAGTTTAAAAACATATGAACTCCCCATGCCCCCCACATATATACATGAGGACTTGAATCAGGACCACTGAGCCGTTTTTCTAGTTTGTTTTCTCTTTGTTTTCATTCTCTTTCTCTCTGTCTCTGTCTCAGGGAGAGGGAGAGAATGTGTCTTGCTGTTGTGACCAGGCTAGGGTCAGTCTTATCCAGATCCTCTTGCCTCTGCTAACCTGGTATTGGAATTCAAGCATGCACTAGCCACAATAGATTATTATTATTATTTTTCTTTCTTTTTTTTTTCATTTTTATTAATAGATTATTTTTTAACTTGTTTTCTCGGCATTAAAAAAACAAAACGAAACAAAACCAAAACCCTTCCATGTCTATAATATAAATTTAATAGCAGAATAATATATCACTTTATGGATCTGTGAGAATTTGGCCAGTTTATTAGACATTAGTGTAGTGTGTCATGATGGACTCTCCCTAATAGCATTTCTTTTTAACTTATTTTTGAAATTTTACTAATTTTCAAAAATTTTTAAGTAGGTGTTTTGTCCATATATTTTATTCTAAAACACGTGTATCACCATGGTGATGGCCAAGGAGGCCAGAAAAGGGCATTGGATCCCCTGGAACTGGAGTTATTCATGTCACCTGGAAGAGTAGTCAGCCTCTCCAGTCTGCTACAGGCATTTCTTAAGGATTTTTCCCCCCTTTTAGATGTGTTTCTAGGGAGATGGCTCAGTGGATAAAGTGCTTTCTGTCCATGCACAAGGAACTGAGTTTGGATCCCCAGAGCCTACCTAAAGCTGGGATGGTGACATGGGGAAGAAACATTACAAGTTAGAGGGCAGCCTTAAACCCAGGAGCAGGAGAATGGAAGATCCCTAGGCATGCTGGCTAGAACAGCTCTAGTTTCAGCAGTAGACTGTCTCACAACATACATGGTAGAAGAGCAATTGAGGAAAAGACATCTCCATGCCAGCCACATACACCCACTCGAGCAAATGTATTTCACACACAGGTGCACACACATAACAACAGCAATTTCTTACAAGGCCTAAGTTTCTAGAAGTGGGATTACAGAGTCAAAGGCTGTGCTAAAGTTGTTTTGTTTTGTTTTAATCTTTCACATTTTCAGACACATACATAGTATGTTTGATTATCCCCCATTGTCCTCCCTGGTCTCCTTGTTCTCATCCCCTTATCCCCAACAAGTCCCACTCCAGCTTTCACGGATGTCTTTCTTTGTTGGTGGGCTCGGGGTGCCGGGAGCCCAGGTCCACTGCATTTAATCAGGGATGTTTGCATTATTTGGGGTTGGGGGGAAATGGGCATCTTACCAGTGGCTGTGCCACTAAGGACTATGAGTTCCTTTTCCCCTTTCAGCCACTAACTTGTCAGCAGCTCCCCAGGGAGAAATGGGGCTTCTGGGCCCCTCCTCTCTCCATGACCAGTCTTGTGCAAGCAGCTTCTAGTGCTGGGAGTTTGTGGGTGCAACAGCCAAGTCATATCCACAGGAAGCCTTTTACGGGGCTCCTTCCCACCCTCCGGCTCTAGCAGTCAGTCCCTCTGCCCTGTAACGTTTGCTGAGCTTTGAGCGGGCAACAGATGTCCTGTAGAGGTCTGAGCAGTCAACAGTCACTTATTCTTAGCGCCCTGGTCAGTTTTGAGTCTGTGTTACTGTGATTCACTGCAAAAAGAGGCTTCTCTGTCCAAGACAGAGGCGGTACTTACTGTGTATAGGTGTATAAAGTTTAAAGATCAGCAGTGTGTACTTCCAGTTTGCCATCTAGAAAAGGTAGAGCAACTTCCACCCCACGCTTCCCTTTGGAGTGACTTAGCCAGTAGGAAACACAGTTTTGCTTATAGCAAGAAGAGTGGCCTGGCGTAAGCTTGTGTGTGGAAAGTCAGAGTATGATGCACCCGTAACAGGAGCAGCTGACAGAAGTCCTTCTGCAGCATTTCTGTGTGTTAACTTACTCAGCCTTCGTAAACTCTATGAACATGCTTTGCAAACTGACTTAGCCAACAAGTAGCTTGGGAAACTTCTAACCAGGGTCCAAAACTCTTGGCCTGATTCATGGGTACATTTTATGAGGTTTCCCCCCTTCTTTATATCTGTTGTGTAGGCACTTAGAGATTTGTTAACAAGCAATGATGTGTGGGAGTTAGGTGGGCTTGAGGGCGCCACTGGAGCTCTCCCTTGAGCTGTCCAGGTAAGCGGGCTCTGGGGAAGCAGCTGCCTGGCATCTTTCAGTTTGCCGAGTTTCCTAAAAGTGCCCTGCATGAAAATGAGGAGTAGAGCAACAGAAGGGTAGTAAGACTTGAAAACGCGCGGTGTTGCTTGTGTGGACTGCAGAAGTTCGAGGAGGGAGACCGCTGGAGCCAACCATCTCTCCGCTGGCCAGGTTAGAGATCTGAAGCGGCTGTAGAAGTTTGCTTCAGCACTGCCAAGGCCTCCCTGCAGGACGTTCGTTACAGGTCCACTCAGAAAGCCTTAAAAAATGAACCGCAAATCTTGTGTTACTAAATGTGATGATGGGTTGGCCTTAAAGTGTTGCTGAAATACAGTTTGTAGCCACCCAAGGAGCTGAATTTGAAACAAATTAACCTTTTTGAATTCATCCTCTCTCAACCTCTTCCCGGTAGATTCAATGATGAGTAACTTGTCTTACTAACCTATTGTCCAGACAGTGTGTTGCTGAATCCATCCTGGCCTTTGTCCCCTGCCCTGAGTTTATCTATGCTTCCTGGCAAAGTGGGACAGCCAGGGTTTAGTTTTTAGCTGACCATCAAACCCTATCTCACAGTTTCGCAGCACGGGGTTCCTGGAGACAGGAAGTGGCACGCACCAGTGCTTTTTACCTTTCTCTGAGTGGTAGAATCAGGTGTTGAACTCAAGGATGTGGCTGGATTTTAGATTCAACTGAACTAGAATGTGAAAGTAACAAGGTCATAGCAAGCGGCCAAGTTTTATCCTTAATGGCTAAAATTAAATGCCCTCTTCTTACAACTGCAGGGCACTGCTTCCCGTCTTCTTCTGCTTAGCCTTTGGCTTGTGTGCTCTTGAGGGTTTTTTTTTTTTTTTTTTCCTTTCTTTTTCTGATGGCATGAATTTGTAAGACACAGATGCGATGCATGGGGTCACTGGCTTTTAATGTTGTGTACTAAGGAAGACATTGACTTAGAATAAAGCCATTAAAACAAAAGACATTCAGTGTATATGTGCCTATTTTTGTGTGTCTGTAAGTTCAGGGCTAATTATTTCCAGTGAAAACTTATTCTTTTTGTTTTGTTTTGTTTTGGGAAAGGATTTCACTGTAGCACAGGCTAGCCTATCCTGGCTTTGAGCTTGCGATTATCATCTGCTCTGGCCTCAAAAGTGCTGGAACTACAAGCCTGGCTACAGCATAACTTTCCTGAGTGAGTTTGCAGTTATGAGGCCTTGTGACATTTGCTAAGTTAGGGGCAGTGAATGTGTTTACACAGCATTCCTATAAATCATAAGGGCTTATGCACCGGACATCCAATGTTTTATACAAATCCACTTCTGCTTTAGATTCAAGAGAGCAGATTGCAGTTAGCAGTGGCCAATGGGAAGTAGCACTTACTTTTGTATAGCCGTTCTTTTACTGTTCTTTAGTGATTAGAGAGACTGGGAAGAAGATACTTGCGGGCGTTATTAGGATGCCGCCAACTGCATGAGAGCAAGGAGCACCGCTGCTGTTGCTCTTGGACTTGTCTCCATGTCCCAGACAGTCCACCACACGGAGGCCCCTAGCAGCCATTTGTCAGTGTGTGGCCTGGAATGGCTAGACAAGAGCTTTGAGACGGGAGAAAGGTGGGAGAGAGGGCTGCGGAGGTTTGGATTCCCCAGGAGGTAAAAGCTAACTGACAGCTGCTGTGGTTTGCTTCTGTGTAAAAGGCTCTTTGGAGTTCATCCTGCAGGGTGAATGGTTTGGAGGAGAACAAGAGAAATACTGGATCAGCACCACTTTAGTTACCTTTCGCCTTGTCTTTATCTTTCTGGTGAGGATGATGAAATTGACTCTTGGATCTCAGGTTGTGGGACATAAATGGGTTGTGTATGCTGTTTGACGTTCTGTGAGGAGGAGAGTCCATAAGATCCTGGTTTAGGGTGAGTCCAGTTGAATGCCTTGACTGTGTGGTGCAGGAGCAATGTGTGTTCCGTAGCAACAGTAGTCTGGCAGTCTGGTCTAAGATGCTCCTAACTGATCCCCTGGACCACTGGCAGGACAGCTAATAACTCTCCAGTGTGCTGTGTGACCAAGCACTGACATTTGATAGATTCAGAGCATTGCATGCATTTCCCACTTTGGATGTTTCCAGTTTATGATAAATCTATTGGGAGATAACCCCATTTTCCCTTCAGGAACATCTGTACTGTTGGTCAAATAAAATAGCAGTCTAGGGCTGGTGAGATGGCTCAGTGGGTAAGAGCACCCGACTGCTCTTCCAAAGGTCCAGAGTTCAAATCCCAGCAACCACATGGTGGCTCACAACCATCCGTTACGAGATCTGGCACCCTCTTCTGGAGTGTCTGAAGACAGCTACAGTGTCTTACATATAATAAATAAATAAATCTTTTAAAAAAAAATAGCAGTCTAAGGTGGTGTACAGCTACTATCCCGGTACTCTGGAGGTTAAGGCTAGGCTACGTAGTGAGTTTTAGGTTGGCAAGGGCCATATAGTGAGACTCTGTTAAACAAACAAACAAACAAACAAAAATTAAAATGAACAAATAACTACCCAGAAACCCAAACCTAAACAAAAATGCACTGTAAGATGAAAATCAGTAATTATTTAATACCATAAATGTTACATTAATTGAGGTTGTGGATGTAGATTTCTGAAAGGGAAGATTTTGTTTCGCTTTGTGGAAAAAAAAAACCGCTTTAAAAGCACAGAAATGGATCCTTAAAAATAGATGTTTTGTGAGTTGGGTGTCCATAGAAGCTGTTGTCTATGAAGATGATCTCTTTTGCACATGCTGTGGCTGCCTGTCCAATCTGTAGTGTTGTTAATTAGTGTCACAGGAAGGATAGATAACCCTGCAGTAATTGTAACCTTGCATTTCCTTTTCATTCAGTTAATTTCAAATCGCAGTCATTGTGTGTTATCTGTAGTTGTTTTGATTGCATCAGTTGAGTTGTGATTTGGCAATTTAAAAAATAACATGGTTTTCTTACTACAAAAGCAGTGCATGCTTATTTAAGAAATGTCTTGAAAATATAAATAAGGCAAAAATACCAAAAGCCTTCAAAAAGTCTCACCTTCCAGTGCTGTCTGTAGAGAACCCAGTGAAGGTTGCTGCAGGTGCCCAGTGTGCTGTCGCCCAGCCTGGGAGATTGAAGACCTGTTGTCTGTGGGCACCAAGGGTAGTCCCGTCAGTGGGGCAGCCTCAGGCCACTCAGTCCTCTGAATTAACATAGAGACGCTGACTTAATATGAACTCTCCTTCTTTGGTAAGACTGGCAAGTCAAAGTTTACATGAGAGCAGAAGTCTACGTTTGGTGCCTTGCCTGTTTGTAATCTCTAGAACGGAAGGTTTACCAGTGTTCAGTTAACACGTGCTGAAAATGTTGTCCGCTTCTGTGGCGCAAGCTTGTCACTCACTCACTTGTTGCAGGTAAAATCAGTTTGCTTTTTGTTTTGTTTTGTTTTTTGTTTTTTTCGAGACAGGGTTTCTCTGTATAGCCCTGGCTGTCCTGGAACTCACTTTGTAGACCAGGCTGGCCTCGAACTCATAAATCCACCTGCCTCTGCCTCCCAAGTGCTGGGATTAAAGGCGTGTGCCACCACGCCCGGCCTTTTTTTTTTTAAGATGTATTTATTTATTTATTTATTTATTTATTTATTTATTACATGTAAGTACACTGTAGCTGTCTTCAGACACACCAGAAGAGGGCATCAGAGGGCATCAGATCTCATTACGGGTGGTTGTGAGCCACCATGTGGTTGCTGGGATTTGAACTTCGGACCTTTGGAAGAGCAGTCGGGTGCTCTTACCCACTGAGCCATCTCACCAGCCCTTGTTTTGTTTTTTGATCAGTTTGCTTTTTAATAAAGGCTAGGAAAATTCTTACATAGAAAGATTAAGACTGCAGTTCACCATTTTTAACTACTTTATTCTTTTTTTCTAAAAGAAATTTTGAAGTGTGTGTTGTGTGCACAGAGCAAAGGAGGGTGTGAACTACTCTGTAACGTTCTTCCACATTATTCTCTTCTGTCTGAGTCTCTTGCTGAGCCTAGAGCTCTGCTGGTGACCAGCAAGCTAGTAAAGTTCCTGTTTCTGTTCCCAACAGTGCTGGGGTCACAGCACACTGAGGCCCACCCCAGTCTGCTGCTTATGTGGATTTGAACTCAGCTCTTTATGCTTGCAGAGTAAGTGCTCTGACCTCCATAGCCATAGCCCAAGCCTCAAGCAGAGCTGCTTCCATAATTGTGAGTGTTCTTAGCTACTCCCAGTCCCAATTTTGTTTTGTCTGTCTGTCTGTCTTTCATTCTTCCTTCCTTCCTTCCTTCCTTCCTTCCTTCCTTCCTTCCTTCCTTGCTTCACTTTACATCCTAATTGCTGCCCCCCCTCATTCTCCCCTCACACTGTCCCTCTCCCCATGTCCTCCTCTGAGAGTGTAGAGGCCCTCCTTGGGTATCTCCCCCACCCTGGGATATCAAGTATGCAGGGCTGGGTGCATCCTTGCCCCCTGAGGCCAGACAAGGAAGCCCAGTTAGGAGACCGGATTCCACAGATAGGGAACAGCCACTGCTCCAGTTGTTTGGGACCCACATGAAGACTCTGCACATCTGCTACATGTGTGCAGGGGAAAGGGGCCTAGGTCCAGTCTATGCGTGCTCTTTGGTTGGTGGTTCAGTCTCTGAGAACCCCCAAGAATCCAGGTTAATTGCCTCTGCTGGTCTTCCTGTGGAGTTCCTGTCCTCTTTGGGCCCTTTATCCTTTCCCCAACTCTTCCATAAGAGTTCCTGGGCTCTGTCCAATGTTTGCCCATCTCTCAGTTTTAAATGCACTTTCTGGAACTGCTGGAAAACCATGTGTTTGCTCTGGAGAAGGCTGCTGAGAGACGTTCGTTCCATCCAGTGCTGTCTGTTTCTCTCCTGGAGTCTGTCGGGGTGGGGCACGTTTTCAGATGGGCATGGGCCTGGTTGAATCTTTTTTCCTGTTCCAAGAAGACCGTGAAACTATCTACAAAGAGAGTGTAATATCTTGGAAAAGGTTGCATTTGGTTTTTTTCCTTTATAAATCCGTAGGGTCATTTACTCCGCACTCAATTGTAGCAGTTTCTGACCACCAAGCCCATGTGGGCCGCTGGCATCCTATGACTTTCATTTCCTTCTGTGTGCATCTGGGATCTCAAAACTGGATTTTCAGTTCCACCCTGTTCCCTGCTTTTTATTTCAGCCCAACAAATGTTCATCCCTAGACCCATCCCACGGTCTGAGTTCTGTTTCCTGTATTTGTTCTCTGTTAAGTCAGCTGGAGAAAGCCACAGCACAGCCTAAGACCTCTGCCCTTCAGTTAGATGTGCAAGTCTTCATGAAGGAAGCTTCAGGCTTCAAATCAAACGTGGCACCTTTCCTCAAGCCCCACACACCGTCACCCTCAGGATGTAATCCTGCCTGCTGGCTGGGCCTTCTGCCACTCTCTCTCCCATAATTCTAGAGAATGCATCTTCTCTGCCGCTCTCTCTCCCATAGCTCTAGAGAATGCATCTTCATCACCAGTAGTCTTGTTCCTAGAGATGGGAAGAAGAGGTAGTGACTGACCGGTCCCTTTCCCAAGGGCTAGATGCTGCGCTAGGCTGTTTCCTCTGAGGCTTGGTTCCTTTCCTTCCTGCCTGTTTCTCTGCAGAGCCAGACCATGCCCTGCTTGACTGTCACGTGCCACGTGGTGTGGCAGTCAAGGACAAGGACTGACAGGGTCCCTGTCCTTACTCCAGTGGGGCAGATAAACAAGCAAACACGTAAATAATTGATTCCCAGCTGTTGCAGGGGCTGAAAAGAGATGCTCAACAGAACCTAATTTGGAGAGCCCACCCCCCACCCCGGCCTTCTGAGATGCAGATAGGCCTTAATCAGGGAAGCGGAAGTTGTTTTCCTAGCTGAGGAATCAGCACATTCTGTGGCTTAAAGGAGCACAGAGTCTTTGCGGAGAAGGAAGGCCTCCATCACTGATGGGAGGCACAGGGCCTGACTGTGGAGGGACAACTGCACCTCCATCCTGGTTCTGTAAGCTCAACTGCGGTGATGCTCATCTTTGTGTTTTCTTTCTGTCTTCCAGTCTTGTGGGCTGTCCTTGTCCTTGGCTCAGCTGTGTCCTCTTGACCTGTTCCCTGGGATTCTTAACCCTAGTCTTCCTTTAGTGTGTAGTATCTGCCTAGTGCCTCCCACTGAAGGCTGATTTAGAGGAGCTGTCCTCACAGCCAGGAGCCAGTGGGGCTGAAGCTGTCACCCTCCAGCATCTCAGAGGAGAAACCTTGGAAGCGGTCCAGGTGGACACACTGAGGCTTGGGGAACTCCACTCTGTGGATTGCGTATGTGGAGAGGTGCACCCGTGTTCCCAGAGGGCGGATGGAAACTCTTCCCCACCCATTCCTTATCTGGTGCAGTGGGCTTTGCTTGCAGATAGAGTGATTTTCTGAGTTCTGTGATTTTGTAGTGAGTCACTGAGCTTTAAGGGGCAAGTAGGAACCTCTTCTGTGTTGTAGAAGGGATGGGGACTTGGGCATACATGTGACTGGGGGCTGGTATGTGAGGTGGGAGCAGTCTTTGGGGACTGAGGCCTTAACTTGTAGGCCACACTAGCTCCGATGGGTGGGTCACAACTATCTGTAGCTCCAGTTCTAGGTGATCTAATGCCTTTAGATATTTAAGGGGACCAGTACACATGTACACACTTATGCTTGTGAGCAAAACTGCTCACACACATAAATAAGTATAAACAAAAAAATTAAAATAATCGTTCCTCTGTTTGCATGTGACCTTGGTTGTGTATGTGCCACAGAGAGTGTATAGAAGCCAAAGGTCAGCTTTTAAGAGTCGCTTCTCTCCTTGAGCCTTAGGGGTCGTCGGCACTGAGCTCAGGTCATCAAGCTTGTGCAGCAGGTTCGTTACCATCTCTGTGTGTGTGTCTGTATGTGCATGTGTGTGGTGTGTGTGTGTGTGTGTGCTTTTACTCAAAGCACCGTAGTTCTGTTTGCCTTGTATGTCATGCTTTCCAAACGCTCAGCCTTGAGAGTACTGAATGTACATGCAAGACTGAGATTTAATAAGTAAATGTTCTCATATGCCAGGCATGGTGGCCCGCCTTTAATCCTAGCACTCGTGAGGCAGAGACAGGCAGATTTCTGAGTTCGAGGCCAGCCTGGTCTACAAAGTGAGTTCTAGGACAGCCAGGGCTATACAGAGAAACCCTGTCTCTAACCCCCCCCTCCCCACCCCCCCCAAAAAAACATTGTTCTCATGTGAGCATGACTTTAAAAAGTTAAATGTCAGCCGGGCGTGGTGGCGCACGCCTTTAATCCCAGCACTCGGGAGGCAGAGGCAGGCGGATTTCTGAGTTCGAGACCAGCCTGGTCTACAGAGGGAGTTCCAGGACAGCCAGGGCTATACAGAGAAACCCTGTCTCGAAAAACCAAAAAAAAAAAAAAAAAAAAGTTAAATGTCTGTTATAGTGACAGACAGTGGCCACAAGCACAGTTTGGCCTGCTGTGCAGTAAAGACTGCGCTAGTTAAAATCAGCATTGACTTCTTTCCTTGTGAGAACCTGAATACAAAGCAATGGAAAATAACGTCTCAGCAGTATTGTCATGATAACCCTGCCCTTCACTCCTAGCAAGGATTTTGGGAAGCTCTGGAGTCCACATGCCACACTTTGAGAATTGTTGCTGTATATAGATAGCCTTTTCTCTATCTCTACTCTAGTTTTCTACTAACCATCTATAACTCAGAATTCAACTTCTCTTAATATCTGCACTTAAAGAAATGCCGTTTTGTCTTTTTTCCTCCCCTCCCTCCCTCTCTTCCTCCCTCCCTCCCTCCCTTTCTGTTGTTGTTATTGGCTGCACAGGGTATTGAATCTAGGGTTTGCAAGTGCTCTGTCATGAGTTGTGTCCTTAGGCTTCTCATCCTAGCGAGTTCCCTGTACCACTTCCTTTGGCTGTTCCTACACCGCATCTGACACCACCTGGGCTACAGAGCGTTGTTGAGAAACTCCCTCTCCTATGACTCCCAGTACTAAGCTTTTGGTGACATCTGTTGCTGAGGTTTCTTGGTTGTCTCTGCTTATATTTGCAGTCCTGTAATTCCATCACAACAGGTCTGGCACTCACGTGTATGCCAAAGTGAAGCCATTCCAGGACGCAAGACTGGTTCAATATTTGGAAAACCAATCAACGGCGATATACCACATTCACATGATACTGTAGAAGAAAAACTACATGCTTATATCAGCTCTTTCAAAGTATTATTTTTAAGAAAATTCAGCATCCATATATGATAAAACCTCATCAAACTTGGTAGAACTTTTCAGTCTGATAGTGGACTATGGCATTAAAAAGAGCTTAAACAACTTCAACTACTTCTTCTTCTTCTTCTTCTTCTTCTTCTTCTTCTTCTTCTTCTTCTTCTTCTTTTTGTTTTTTTTGAGACAGGGTTTCTCTGTGTAGCCCTGGCTGTCCTGGAACTCACTCTGTAGACCAGGCTGGCCTCGAACTCAGAAATCTGACTGCCTCTGCCTGCCGAGTGCTGGGATTAAAGGCGTGCGCCACCACGCCCGGCTTAAACTACTTATTCTTGTACAACTTCATGCATGTCAGCGATACCTGATCCTAGTCTCCCCAGCTCTTCCTCCCCACTTAGCCCAAACATCCCAACACACAAACCTTCCTACTTTACATCCTCACATTTGTTGTTAAGAAGCCACTGAGCCCTGTTACTGGTGCTTATTGGAATCCTGACCCCTGATATTGTTGACTTTTTCTCATGCAGGTAACAGCTGCAGAGACTTCAGGGTTCAGTGGCCGTATCATGCCCTGAAGATAGCATTTCATGGTATTTCCCCCATCCTATGGCTTTTACATGTTTCTGTCCTTTTCTGTGATGTTCGCTGAACCTATGGGCTGGGGTTCATCCAGATGCTCCATCCATTTAGGACCAAGCACTCTAAACAGACAACTTGTGTTTAGTACTGACCAGTTGTGAGTCACTGCAGAGATGCTTTTCTGGCGAGTGTTGCAGGCACCAGTAATTTATGGGTAAAAGCATAAACATTTATTTTTACATTAGTTTACTTTATGTGTACAGGTGTTTTGCTTGCGTGAATGTTTGTGCACTGCACTGTGTATAGGCCTGGTACCTTTGGAAGCTAGCAGAGGAACTAGAATTACAGACAATTGTGAGCTTCCATGTAGGTGCTGGGAATTGAACTCAGGTCCTCTGGAAAACAATCAGTGCTCTTAACTGCTGAGCCATCTGTCAGATGAATAAAAAGGCAGTTGGACAACATGTCCTTTATCAAAGTAGTAGTAGTAGGTTCATCCCCAGGGCATATGAGCTCTGAGCTGTGGGCTTTGGACCAGGTTTACAGGACCAGGCCTGCCTGAATTTGTTCCTGTGGAACAGGCCTCAGGTCTGATCCAAAAGGAGCAGGTTTTATGCATAGCTCTCTAGCCACCATTGCATCAGTGGGCACATCGTGCCCTGCAGGCTGACACTGTATGTGGCGTGCAGGGATAATGTGGATGGCTTCCCGCAGAGGCTAGTCAGCAGGGAGGAAGTTTTCAAGTCAGCTCCAGCTTGGTCTCTCTTTGTCTCTCTACCAACGTGTGTTACGTTGTCTGCAGCAGAGTGTCACCATCTAGTTCTGGCCACAAGGGTGGGTAGCCTGTGGGGGCCTTTTGGTCAGTATGCCTTAGGGAGGTATCCCATGACTGACACTGAGACTTTTATATGATAATTCGTATATTCGGAAGGAGTCATTGTCCACCAGGGTCGGAAATCTGTTTCTAAACTCATTTTTTTTTTTTCAATTATGCTTTTAATTATTTTACAAAGTAGTGAGCTTCTATAGTTTTTTTTAAATGTGTTTTTATTTATGTATATGTGTGTGTACCTACTTGTCTATATGTGTGCAGGATGCATGCAATGCCCACAGAGACTAGGGGAAGGCATTAGCACCTCTGAATATAGGACTATATGCAGCTGCTAGCCATTCCTCAGTGGGTATGTGATGGGACCTGCAAGAGGTCTTAACCACTGAGGATGCTCTTAAGCTCTGCTGTGTGTGTGTATGTGTGTGTGTGTGTGTGTGTGAGAGAGAGAGAGAGAGAGATCATCTATCTATCTATCTATCTATCTATCTATCTATCTAACAGAACAACTTCTAGAACCAACAGTTTACTTAAAAGACTTGTACAGTCAGTGGTGCTGGCACCTGAAAATGACACGCCAGCAGTATGGCTATTGGTATTTTCCCACACAGACCTAATTTCAAGTGACGGGGCAAGGTGTGTTACCATTTCAAGCTCGAGAGGTGTGAGAGGTGGCAGAGCGTAGAAACTGCAGCTCCTTTGCAGCCGTGGCATGTTTAACTGTGTGGTGTCCCCACCTCACCAACAGGACTGATGGCGTTCTGGTCATGCTGTTGTAAGGGTGGTCAGGCAGTTAGCACAGAGCCTCTGCATAGGAAATGACAGTCTTACCATCACCTTAATACATGCATGGAGTGTGGGCTTTAAGACAAAAATGGGAGGTATTGTGTATTTCTTACTTGCAGATAGATTGTCAGGCCTCACATTGCTCCTCAGTTGTTCGTTATCTGGAAGAATTACCTTTTCCTTTAAGCTTGGAAGAAAGAAGAGGGCCAGCTAGCTGCATGATAGGCTTCAAGTGGTCCACTAACTCAGAAAATACTGGACACAGTGCTTGCAAGTCAACATTAAAAGGATAAACAGCTAAGTTAAAAAGTGGGGAGAGGTATGAATAGGCATTTTTCCAAAGAAAATAAACAAATGGTCAACAAACTCATGAAAGATGCTCTACATGATGGAAACAAGATTGCACTTCTCACTAGGATGGCTACTGTTTAAATAACAAAAGGAAGGTGCCAAGTGCTGGTCGGGATGCTAGCCAAGCAGAGTCCTCGCCTCACAGGCTGTTGGTGGGAGTGTCAGTGTTCGACTGCTGTGGAAAGCAAGCAGAGAGCAAGCGCTTGCTTGTCAGTAGTTAAATACGGAGTTATCATATGGCCCTGCAAATTCATTCCTACGCACACAGGCAGCAGAATAGAAAGCAGGTGTTCACATGCAAGTGAGCGTTCACAGCGGCACTGTGCTGGGGCTCCTTTCCAGGTTCTGGAAGTGATTGTTGCACATCATTGGTGCACGTATTAAATGTCACTGAGCTAGAATGGCGAGTTTTATGTATGCTACATCATTATTCAATAAAGGACAGAAATGTAACATGATGCTTATTCCTAGCTTACTGTAGTACTGATTTTCCTAAAACAACTTACTTAAACCTTATTTTGGGTCATTTTAGGAAATCTTTTCAGTTCAATGAAATATTTCATAATTCTTGTCTTATAACCCCTAGAAAAGGTGGGAAAAGAAAGCAGGCTGTGAAGGTTTTGACATCTGCTTTTAGTGCAACATCCATCGTAGCAATACAGACTGGTCCCCAGGGGCTAGCAGGAAGCAGACTGCCTGCTCGCCTTGCTTTATACATAACGGTGCTTGCTGCTACTCCACTTCACCCAGTACACTGGCAGCTCTCCAAAACGTAACAACTCCGTCCCTTTGTGGCCAGTGGTTTAGGTGCTGGTGTGTGTGTGTGTGTGTGTTGTTTTGGTTCTACCAAAGTTTTCTAAGGTAAGCTCTTTGGGATCTCCAGTCTGTGCAAACAGAAAACCAGATGACTTTGTTACTGCTCAGGAGTGACTAGATTTGTAACCCAGGTGTTCTTTTCAGGACATCATAGTTTCTTGTTTAGGCAAGAACACATTTTACATTAACTTTGCCATACTTAGCCCCTCAAACTTTTAAAGAGTTTAATATATTTTAAGTATGACAGTGACAACTAATATTTACTATTTTTCATGCCTAGGCAGTATTCTAAATAATTCTGTGGGTAATCACCCCCCAAATGGCAGAACAGGTACTGTCACTTTCATTTTATATCCAGAGTACAATATAGTTGAGTAGCTCAACTTTAGTGTAGGGGCTGGTAGGTGGCACATGTGGCCTTTGGACTCACAATGTCTGCCCTGTTAGCACTAGGGTGTGTGTTTTTTCTTACAAACATTGCCTAATGCAGCTCTCGGGCAATGTCTGCGTGGCACTTCTACTTGCAAAGCCTACCCCTTACCTCATCGTAGTACTGCACTGAGAGGTTGGGGAAGGGGTTGGGTTGGGCAGGGGCCCTAGCTAGCTAGTCAGCCCTAGGGGTTGGCTGAGAAGTGAGGGTGAGCTATCGGCGTCAGTCAGACCTCATGCTCTGGTGCTTCTGGTCCTGTTTGCTGGTTGGACTTTCCCGCTGAAGAGTATCCTTGTACACGGCTTTCTGACCCCTTAAAATGAGACATTTTCACAGCTTTCTCCAAACTCCGTAAGTATTCGAATCAGGCATTTATCCCATTTGAGCCTTCCTAGGGGTTTTGCTACCAACCAGAGAGAAGAGAAAAGATTGTAGGAGAGGCAGTATTAGGAAGATAAACTTTTTTTGGGGGGTGGGAGGGTTGGTTTTTCGAGACAGGGTTTCTCTGTGTAGCCCTGGCTGTCCTGGAACTCACTCTGTAGACCAGGCTGGCCTCGAAATCAGAAATCCGCCTTCCCTCTGCCTCCCAAGTGCTGGGATTAAAGGCGTGCACCACCACTGCCCGGCGAAAGATGGACTTTTAAAAGAGGGTTTCAGAACACTGTTTTTTATTACCAGCTAGAAGCAATCTCCAGAAAGAGACTGAGGAGAGCCCAGTGGATAAAGCTCTTGATGTACCAGCATGTGTTTGGGTCTCTAGCTCTCATGTCAAATGTGGCAGGCATGGCAGTTGTACTGCTTAGTGTTCGTCAGCCGAACGCTGTCCTAGACACATCTGGGAAGAGGACGCCTCAACTGAGGAAATGGCTGGGTCAGATTTGCCTGGGGGGGGGTGCATTTTCTTGATTGCTAATCGATGTAGGAGGACTCTGCGGACTGGGGGTGTTCTATCCCTAGGCAGATCATGGGGAGCAAACCAGTAAGCTGCATTCCTTCATAGTCTGCTGCAGTTCCTGCCTCCACAGTCCTTCTCTGGCTTCCCACAGGGATGGACTATAACCTGCAAGTCAGATAACCCCTTTCCTTTCAACTTGACTTAGTCAGTGTTTAATCGTAGCAATAGAAAACAATCCAGGACTGTAGCCCAACTCTAGTACTAGTGTTCAGGAGGTAAAAGTGAGATTCTCAGCGCCACTCTACTAGCACAGATTGCCATGTCTGAATTGAAAGAGAGACCCTGTCTCACTAAATAATAAAAAGGGGAGTCACTGAAGAAGGTATCCAACATCAACCTCTTTGACCTCTACATATGTACATGCATACATTCATACATATGTTCATACATACCACACACGTAATACATGGACAAAAGAAAATAGAAGAATGAGCAGAAAGGAGTTACAATGTTAGTGAATAGTATGTCAGTATAGCAGTATGGGTTTGGAGGGTCATGACTGAATCTTGTTGGTTTGGGTAGCTGATGAGAGCACATCATAGTAGGAAGCACAGTGGAGGATACTCAGTTTTGTGTGGGATGTGGAGGGACCATCTCTTCAGCACACACCCAAGTCCCATCAAGTCCCACCTCTTAAAGGTTCACAGTGCCTCTCCACCTTCACCCATTAGGTTTTAACCACCAGGGCCTTTGAGTGACCCTGCATATTCAAGCTACAGCAATGTTGTGATTGGGTTTCTTGGATTTGGTTATGAAAATAAAAATCATCAGCTTCTCTGGGGGTCCTGTGGTGTCACACTGAAGTCTTGGTGGGATTGTGTCATGAAGAATGAGCTAGGACCTTTAGCAGTAAATCAGGTATGGCCAGGAGATCTAAACCTTCTGAGGCTGAAGAATGCCAGAATACTTCATTTCTATGATATCGAAATGCCATATTTGGTTTTAAATGAACTGGAAAGCTGTAGACAAGAGCGCTGCTTCATCCCTCTACCCTGTGTGTGAACTGAGAAACTGTAGACAAGAGCGCTGCTTCATCCCTCTACCCTGTGTGTGAACTGAGAAACTGTAGACAAGAGCGCTGCTTCATCCTTCTACCCTGTGTGTGAACTGAGAAACTGTAGACAAGAGCGCTGCTTCATCCCTCTACCCTGTGTGTGAACTGAGAAACTGTAGACAAGAGCGCTGCTTCATCCTTCTACCCTGTGTGTGCACTGAGAAACTGTAGACAAGAGCGCTGCTTCATCCCTCTACCCTGTGTGTGAACTGAGAAACTGTAGACAAGAGCGCTGCTTCATCCTTCTACCCTGTGTGTGCACTGAGAAACTGTAGACAAGAGCGCTGCTTCATCCTTCTACCCTGTGTGTGAACTGAGAAACTGTAGACAAGAGCGCTGCTTCATCCTTCTACCCTGTGTGTGAACTGAGAAACTGTAGACAAGAGCGCTGCTTCATCCCTCTACCCTGTGTGTGAACTGAGAAACTGTAGACAAGAGCGCTGCTTCATCCCTCTACCCTGTGTGTGAACTGAGAAACTGTAGACAAGAGCGCTGCTTCATCCCTCTACCCTGTGTGTGAACTGAGAAACTGTAGACAAGAGCGCTGCTTCATCCTTCTACCCTGTGTGTGAACTGGGAAACTGTAGACAAGAGCGCTGCTTCATCCCTCTACCCTGTGTGTGAACTGAGAAACTGTAGACAAGAGCGCTGCTTCATCCCTCTACCCTGTGTGTGCAGTGCCATGGAATCGTACTGGAATAATCTAGGCGCTATTCAAGAAGGAAACACTCCATTAGTATCTAAAACAGGCACTGGAATTCTTTCCCTCTACAATAACACTTTGGGTTAAGGGCCTTTCCTCGCAGAGGCTTTCCTGTGCTGACAGGTCCCACGAGTCAGTCTATCCTGAGCTCTGTGTTGGGTTCACAGCAGCACTGTGTTGGCAACCCAGACTTCCCTGTAGAGTATGGAAAGCTCAAAGCCTTGCAGTAATCTTGTGCTCCGTATGTTATACAGGAGGTCCAGAGGGCAATAGGTAGCTCTTCCAAACATTTGTGGGTGGGAGAGATCTAAATATGGGCATTTATAAAGGGTGAACTCATTTAGGTAAATATACAGACTGATGTATAGCATGATACCTATAGTTAGTTTAAAAGTATTATTGTGTATAGGAAATATGGCAAAATGGATTTCAGAAGCTGTTAACACACAGAGGCAAGAGCACATGTAGTAAATATGAGAAGATGGATATTCTATTTTACTTTGGAGAATTTATTAGTTCTCTCTATATATATAAGGCCCTGCTCGTTTACCAGCACCGCCTGGGGGTAAATACCACCCCCCTAACCTCCAAGCTATTGTAAAAGTATCATTCCTGCTTTCGTGCGCCATGAATGTATGCATGTATGGGTTGTTTTTTTTTTTTTAATTCTTCTTCTTTTTTTTTTTTTAGCACAGGATTTTACTATATAGCCTTCTCTGGCCTTGAAATCACAGAGATTGGAGATCTGTCTGCCTCCCAAGTGTTGGGGGCAAAGGTGTGCGCCACCAGGCTTAGCATATATTTTAATTCTGTAGAACAAACAAAAGAAAACCCGTGGTGCTAGATGGGAGTGTGTGGATAGAGTGTGGACTTGGAGGGAGTTTAACGGCCTAGAAAAAGTGTCCGGGCCATTCAAAGCCTTGATTATTCTCTTGTTATATGCTTTAGAGAAACAGTATCTGCTGTAGGGTGATACCTGTCTGTTTCCTTGCCAGAATTTAAGTCTGAAATGTTCCCAGGCTCCTAATTTAATACCTGGGTGGGAGTTTGTGGTCCTAGCTTGAAGAATTTGGAGCCCCTTAGGAGGTGGGGGGACTCACTCTAATATACTAGGAAGGGTGGGCCTCTGAAGGCTTGGCCACCCCAGGTTCCAGGATGCTGATCTGCCCCAAGTGAAGACCTGCCCACCACTTGGTGGTCTCGTTGCCCTGCTGAGAGCTTCCACCATCATGCTCCCCCTGCACGACAGCTAAAATCTCACGGAGAGTTGCTTCTGTCAGGTGTGTGGTCCGTGCACACAGCGCTAACTAATGCACCTGTTCCTATCTGCGAGTGGGCTGCAGACTCTGAGGAAAGCACGCTTATATCTATCTCAGTTGCTCATCACCAGTGCTAACTTGCTTTTTAGCAAACAAATGTGACACGTTTGCAATTGGCATTTTTGGTGTTGGACAGCAAATACACTTTGCTTCATGTTTATCATGGCTGTCTTTTAGTTCTAGGATAACTCACCCTGTGTAAAGAACTATGTGAGTGAGCACAGCAAACCTCAGCAGACCTAGCCCTAAGTGGGCTCACTTACGAAACATGAAATATTTCTGAAGTGTCTTTCACACCTGACTGTTGTATTTCTTCCTAGATACAGCCGGCACCTTGTTATTAGTCAGGAATCTTGTTGGTTGAATGTTTGGTTGCGTAGCCCTGCCTTTGACTGTAATTACATAGCTCTGTAGCCAGTGTCTGAGGAAGCCCAGATGTGTTGGGATGCCTCGGAAGCTGCTGAAGGCCTGAAGCCATGGCTCTAGGACGCACTGGCTCTAACTCTCCGATATCACTGAGGTATGATGCTGCTTCTCTGTGCTTTTGTTCTTGTTTCAGAAGTTTTTCAGCTGTTCAAGGTTCTGTGGCTCAGCCTCTTTGAATGAATGACCGTGTTTTTGTTGGAATCTTGGGAAAAGACTGTAAAATGTGATTTGCATGTTGGGAAACTTTCTGGACTTGGAGGCCAGGTGCTCTCTTGGATTGAACAGGTGCTCTCAGACACCAGCAGGATCCATCCGCTGGACCTATTATAATGGGACCCAAGAGTTTGCGCTTCTGGAAAGTTCTCTATTAACATTAGTACTTTTGCTCTGGGCACCAGATTTTGAGAACCCCTAGGCTGGTGTGGAAGAGACTAGACAATAATAATATGAAGAGGACACTGTGCTTAGGGGAAGAATCTCTTTGTTTTCCCCTCAGCAATAGAACGGTAAAGAGTTGGCTTTGGAATCTGAAAAGAAGGAATTCCTTTTGATGGTGATACTGTTTGAGCAGACAGACAGGGATGGTCCTGGCCGTGGAGATGTCAGATTTAGAGACAGTGTAGCCTCACAGTCCTGTGCCTCTGCTAGATTAGAGGGAAGGAAGGGCTGTCTGCGCAGTGTTGAAAGGACCCTGAGGTGTTCTGTACGAGAGGATGTGGCTCCTCTAAACACACTGTACGTCTTGGCAGTACTTTTCAGTTACCTTTTGGGTGATTTTCACCCTGTATGTTTTATGTTAGAAAATGATGTTTTTCCTATCTCAGCAAACGGCGCTTATTAAAAGCAGGTGGTGAGGACATCAGTATGGGCAGCGCCGTTGCCCTCCCGTAGTCCATTTCCGAGTGAGTCTCATCCCATATCTCCACTGATATCTAGTGTCCTGATTCTTGAGGGTTAGAGCATCAGTTTTTCTTGCAATATATTTTCATATCATGTAATTTTGAAACTTCCCCCCAACTCCTGTGTTACTTATATATTTTTTGAATTTCTACTCTTATCACATGTTTAAGGTAGTTAACCTTTTTTGTTTTTAAACTTATGAGCTTCTTATGCTTAAAAATATTAATTCTTATGATACATGCTTCAAATATTTATTCAAAAAATTTTATTTTTTAAAACTTGTGACTCACTCACTATGATGGCATGTGCCTGTTTCCCCAGCTGTGTGGGAGGCCAATGCAGGAGGTCGATGTGGGTTTACTTAAGCTTAACATTAGCTTACACTATGTAGTGAGACTCCATTTCAGAACAACAACCCCCCCCTTACTTGTTTAAATACAGTGGTAAGTGGATTTATATTCCCACACCTAATAACACCATTATTTTCCATTTTTATGACTCTTGCCTTGGTGCTAAAAGAACCAAGAATATTCTCACTCCAAGATTTTATAGATATTATCAACCTGGACTTTCTTTTACTACACTCCAATAGCTTCATTTTTTTTCCTAATGAAATCTTTAAGCCATCTATAATTTATGCTAGTATAAGCAAGTAAGTTTATTAGGAGTGAATATAGCTTACATGTCTCAGTGTTCCATTATCTTTAATTTATCAAGCTCTGTAAACCAGCAGGTTCAGGTGAAGGTAGAAATAAGTAAGCTCTAAGGGGTGCCGGGAATCCTGAGAGGGCAAGTGCAGGGATGTCGCTGCAGCTCTTGGGACCAAACAGGACCTAATTCACAGGCAGAACTTGTGAATCCCTAATCCGAGCCCCAGACCTCTCTCACCCTAGGAAGTGGGCTGCCATCGCCCACTGGCACCATTATGACCATTGTTTTGTTTGTTTGGTTTGTTTTTTGGAAACTCTTTATCTAGTCCAGGCTGGCCTCTAGCTCAGTGTGCAGCTGAAGAGGGTCTTGACCTCCTGATCCTCCTGCTTCAGGCTCCTGAGTATTATGACTGCAGGCATGGGCTAGCTACCATGCCATGCCTTTATGGCTATCCCTTCTCTCTGAATGTCTCTCTGTTTCTCTCTCTCTCTCTCTCTCTCTGTTTCTCTCTCTCTCTCTCTCCCTCCCTCTCACACTGTGTCAATGCTACCATGTAAGCAGTTTTGCAGTCTTTCTGCTGAAGCTCATCTTTCTAAGACATTGGTCCTAGGCACCACAGTGGTATCTATCTGCTGTGGTTTCCTCGGGGATTCCCCCAGCTCCTCTTGTCAATAGAGCAGCTTCTGCACTGTAAATGGTGGTGGCATTCCCTTCTTAAATCATCTTAGACGTTTTCGTTACACCTCAAATAAAGACTGAGGTCTCTGTTTGTCTGGCTTCTCTCTGCATTCCCTTGTCTACTTTGCTTGTTTCAGCCAAATGGCCTTTGTCTCTGGAGTTGTCTTCTTGGGGTCTTTGCATTGGCTGAAACATCTCCGGAACATCTCAGAAACTACTCCTAACGTCTTCTCTGCTTTTCCTGGCCTCTCAGATCGTGGAAATGACTAGTCATCCACCTTGTTGCCATTATCTGTTCTTTGCATTAGTTCTCTGTATGTCACATGATCACGTGGTTTACCACTCCTTCCGGTAGATGCCAGTCTGAAGCCTGGCATCAGCCTGGTACCTCGCCAGCACCTCCTCCCTTACTATGTGAGAGTAGCACAGGTTGCCTTTGGGTCCTGTTCCTAGTTTAATCAGCACTTGCTGGGCAAGCCTTCTACCACAGAACTACATCTTCAGGCTCAGCTTTTCCATCTTGAGCATCAGTGGGGGGTCTGCTTTCAGAAAGTTTTCTTAGTTGACAGAGTTCAGAAGTTCATTTGCTTACACTCAAAGCCTTAATCTAAGAATATAAAAGAGAGCATTAGAGCATTTTTAATTTGAGCGCCGTCAATACTTTGCTTCATAAGTCCATTGGTAATGTGGCAATTTCTTTTTTTTTTTTTTTTTTTGGTTTTTCCAGACAGGGTTTCTCTGTATAGCCCTGGCTGTCCTGGAACTCACTCTGTAGACCAGGCTGGCCGCAAACTCAGAAATCCACTTGCCTCTGCCTCCTGAGTGCTGGGATTAAAGGCATGCACCACCACGCCCAGCCCATGTGGCAATTTCTAACCCAAACGGACAAGCATGAATAATTTTAAATATTTTCTACCCAAGTGTGATGACTATTCTTGGTTGTCAACTTGACTACAAGTGGAATGAACTACAATCTAGAAATGGAGGGCACACCTGTGGTCCAGATCTCGAGGCTGCAAGACACAGGTTTATGACCCGGATCTTGATATAGGATGGCACATGCTTTTTTCTCAAGATCCAGATTGAAGCAGGTTGCCATGAAAAGCTTTGGCCCAGGCAAGGTAGTACACACCTTTAATCCAAGGAGACTAAGGCAAGCCAGCCTCAGAGGTCAAGGCTAGTCTAGGACCAAGCAAATCCCAGATCTAGGTATGGTGGTGCACACCTTTAATCTGGGCCACACCTTCTGCTGGAGGCCTTCATAAGGACTTTGGAAGAAGAAAGGCTCATTCTTCACTTGATTGCTAGCACATCTGTTGGAATCTACTTCTATAGAAGATGGCCAGCTGAAACAACCAGCCTTGTGGGACTGAGCAACTACTAGATTCTTGGATTTCCATTCACAGCTGACCACTGTTGGGTTAGTTGGACTACAGACTGTAAGTTATCACAGTAAATTCCCTCAATGTGGAGATATTCCATAAATTCTGTGACTCTAGAGAACCCTGACTAATACACCAAGATTATGCTTTCTTTATTTCTGAATTGCAGTGTAGAGTTTTATCCTATAATTAGGAAGCTTATGAGATTATACCATGTTATTTTTACTATTTTTAAGTTCTTCCTGAATTCCAAGCCAGTACATCTGTGTACCTGTATAATGTAGATATATGACTGGTTTGTTCTTTGTGTGTCTAACCACGCTGCCCTAGGCTGTATGCATGTGTGTTTTCACATTGTGTTGTTGCCTTGTTCTTTAGTAAGCTGTCTACACCATGACTCAGTGCTACCTCCTGTACTGGTGTACAAGACTGCCACCGCTGAGCTGTAGTGAAGTCTGGCATGAGTCCCAAGTCAATTTCAATTTTAATTTTTGGTTATTGTTTATGTGAAATTCATCTCAGTTGTGCACCTCGAACCTGATTTGGCATAAGTCCTTCCTTCCTAAGGTTGCTTTTGTGGACTTTTGTCCCCACCATGGGAAGGTAGATAAGACCGTTGCACTCTGGGCAGCGCTCCTCTGCACTGCTCTCAGTGTTCCCCTTGGGGCCATGAGTCCAGGGTTTGTTCTGAGGTCCCATCATGCTACTGGCCTGCTTGAGCTTCCACGTGCCCGGAGTTCAGCAAAGGGACCTTCCCCGCCTTTGGAGACCGGAGTATAGCCCATTACTTGGGGACTTCAGAGTCAGCTTCTACCTTTTGTACGTTGTTTTGATTCGGCGGTTGCTAAGCAGTCTTGCAGCACCCACCCTCAAATTGCCAGCTTTCAACATGAGTTTATTTCTTGTGCCGGGGCCTTCTGTGCATACCACTCCAGAGCACAGGATGACATGGCCTCTCATTGGCTCTCCATGCTTTTCTTGCCTTTCTACGCATACTTCCTGAGCTACCACTCCAGAGCACAGGATGACATGGCCTCTCATTGGCTCTCCATGCTTTTCTTGCCTTTCTACGCATACTTCCTGAGCTAGAGGCAAATCCTATGATCTCACATGTGCCCCACAGACAAGAATTTAAGGTCTGTAGGAATGTACTGATACAGGTGTTTTTCATACACTGTGTGCTGTGGTGTTGTAGCATTTGGAGATGCTGATGTTCTTGAAAGGATTTCTGGGGTGTGTGTGGCTTGGTGGCCTTGGCCTGCTTTGTCGCACGTGAGGAAGAACTTCACTACTTATACCTTTAAATTACTCTCTGATTTTAAACTTTGTATGTGTATGTGCATATGTATATACTTTGCTGTGTACGCATACCATGAAGGTCACAGCACTCTGAGGTCTATCAGTTCCGGGGTCACAGGTGGTTGTAGTCTACCCAACATAGCTATTAGAAACCAAACTCAGGCCCTGGGCGAGGACTCAATCTCTCCGGCTGAATACTTGTGTCTTTATCACTACTATGGGGGTGTCTGCAGACACGGATCCAGAGCATGGTAGCTGTATAACAGATGCTTGTTGACTAAGACAAAGATTCCTACGAATAGCAAGGAAGGAAGTTGAGTATTTTCATATTTGGCAGGTCACTTAGCTTGGGACAGTTTTACAGAGTACTTCCTGTAATAAGTATCTATGTTTTATATATAAAATGTTCAGCATGACAAAAATTGTATGTGCATGTGTGTACATTTGTGCATGCTTCCTTTCCTCCCATTCTCCTTTTTTAAAAAAAGATTTATTTATTTTGTGTATATGAGTACACTGTTGCTATCTTCAGACACACCAGAAGAGGGCAGAAGAGGGCATCGAATCCCATTCCAGATGGTTGTGAGCCACCATGTTCATTCCATTGCTGGGAACTGAACTCAGGACCTCTGGAAGAGCAGTCAGTGCTCTTAACTGCTGAGCCATCTCTCCAGCCTCTCTTTTCTTTTCTTTTCTTTTCTTTTCTTTTCTTTTCTTTTCTTTTCTTTTCTTTTCTTTTCTTTTCCTTTCTTTTCCTTTCTTTTCTTTTTTCTTTTCTTTTTTTTTTTTTTTTTTCCGAGACAGGGTTTCTCTGTGTAGCTCTGGCTGTCCTGGAACTCACTCTGTAGACCAGGCTGGCCTCGAACTCAGAAATCTGCCTGCCTCTGCCTCCCAAGTACTGGGATTAAAGGCGTGTGCCACCACCGCCTGGCCTCTGTTTTCTTTAAAATTTTACCAACTATAGATAATTGGGAAAATATATGTGCATCAAATACAAGCATGGTAAAGCCTGTGCTCTCTGGCTGCTTAGAGCGTCTCTAGAACAGTCTTTGTTATCTGTTGTCCATTAGTGCTTTCTTCTTCACACACTGTTAGAGCATTGTCTACATTTATGCTCAGTGTGATCATTTAATTTAGGACTTTATTGATGATTTTTACTTTTTTAAAATTTTATTTTATCTTTTGAGGCAAGGATTCAGGATGTAGACCATGCTGGCCTAGAACTTACAGAAATTGTTCTGTCTCTGCCTCTCACAATACTGGCCTTTATCAACAACTACCATAAGATTAATTTTAATTTGCCCTTTCTTTGACTTTTTCTCCTCATGGACCATTCACTTAAGCAAACATTCATACAGCTTTTCATGGTTAGAATGCAAATAACCAGTGAGTTGGAAAGTGGAAGCCGGAATGGAGAAGAAGGCAGCCATGTGATTCTTAGCTTAGGGGTCAGCTGGTCAGTCTCCTTTAGATTCATTCGTTTTCTTTTCTTGTGAAGCCATCTTTTTTGACTGGTATGGCAGTCTGTTTGTTGTTTGGATGGTTGGTTGGTTTTGGTTTTTTCAAGTCAGGGTTTCTCTGGGTAGCCCTGGCTGTCCTGGAACTCACTCTACAGATCAGGCTGGTCTTGAACTCAGAAATCTGCCTGTCTCTGCCTCCCAAGTGCTGGGATTACAGGCATGTGCCACCACTGCCCAGCAGCAGGTAGTCTTATCATTCAGGCCCCTTGAACTTGTCTGTGGAGGGCCTGTGGGTTTGTCATTGTTGTTGTTTTCTTTGGAAGCAGTTGTACTAGTTTGCCATGCCTTGTTCTTTTGTCATTTGCTGTCTTTGTCCCCAATCTCAGAAAGGTGGCTTGAGTCACCTGGACCTTCACAGTGCTGGGTGTCCCTCTTCTGAGGTGGATGGAACATTTTTGTCAGTTGAGATTTGGAATGTAGTTATCCCCAGTAAGGCATAAAGTGAATTCCTTCTGAGTCCCTTCTGTGTCTGTTGTACGAAGAGGCCTGGTAGCATGTAGATGACATGCTAACTGAACCACTAAACTCCTGAATAACTCATATTTAGTGCACCTTCCAAATGCTTTGAAATACCCTACATAGACTCAGGCTACTCTGTGAGTAGTTTTTATTTTTTGAAGTTTCGAGAATTCCTGTATTTTACTTTTGTAGTGATTGTCTGCTGTAGAGATGTCCACTTTGTCAAGTCAGTTAGGAATGTGTGCAGATGGCAGCTTAAATGATGTGTGCTTGCTGTTGGAGCAGATGCCCAGCAGAAAAGTGATCCCACCAAAGCGGAGGTGGTGGGAAGGAGCTGCGGGCAGCGCCTGAAGCATCTGTCAGGGACCGCTGTGAGCCCCGCATTAGTTTGTGTTTTCTCTTCTAGGTTTTACTTTGATTTCCTCTGCAGTATTAGTGTTTCATCTGAACCAGTATTTAATGCTGATAACTGATACTGTCTTAAAGGCTCTTAAACAAATATAGTTCAGTGATAACTTTGTTATCTTTTTATTACTTATCTAATCTGACAGGAATATCCTTTGAGAAATATGTCCATTAGTAAGGTTAACTCACAGGGCAGACATTAATCTTGCTTAAGCCGCTCCCATTATTATGAAGTCTAAATTATCCTTCTTTAAAAAAAATTAGTTAAATTTGTTAGTTGACTCTTTCACCCAAGTACCTCACGTATACTAATTTGAAGGGAGTATACATTACCCTCCAATTGTCTTTTCCACATTCATGTCTGTTTGTTTTGTTTCGTTTTGTGATTTACTGAGTTTAGCCAGGCTTGTCAGTGTGATCTGAGTTTGTGCTTTCCGTTGGAACCTGGTGAGATCTGAGAGCGCGTGGGTGTAATGGCTCGGCACTTGTGCCATTATAAAAGGTGGGAATACCATGCCCAGAAGGTTTGCTTGTGTGGTGTTGGTTCCTGGGGTTCACAGATGGAGAAGACCAATGGTGCGTTTTCTCCCGCAGCAGCTTTCCGGAACTTTGAAAGCTAGACACCAGGGAGGAAGTTTCCAGCTCTATTCTGGCATGTTTTCTCTAAGTCTTGCAGCAAGGGATGTGTTCCCTTAAGCAGTAGGGTCTTATCCTGTTAACTCTGATGAACCGGAGAATTAGGTGCCTCTACATCGCCGTGATAAGTTTATTTTGGCTTATGGTTCTAGAAGCTTAAGAGTCTAACATGAAACAAAAAAGTCTGTCCTGGGGAGGAGGCTTGTCAGCAAGTGGCAGATATGTCAGGAAGAGCCAGAACCTGAGAGCCAGTGCACATCAGTGTTGTAAGTCCTCCAATGAGGCTGCGCCACCCAGGCCTCCCCGACAGCACCGCACCCGGAACCAGCTACCCGAGTCTCTCCTGGGGGCATTCCTCGTTCAGACCAGAACAGGCAAGAGGACTGGCTAAGTGGGACCTCTGTGGCCCCACTGACGCCTCCTGTGGAGATGTCCCACACTGGACTGGGGCTTTTGTTTAGTCACCCATTGCTTCTAGGATCAGCATTATTTGGAGTCCACTGGTCATGATGTCACGTATCAGAGATTCAGTTCTTTTGGTTGGTTGGTTGGTTTGTTTGTTTGTTTGTTTGTTTGTTTGTTTGTTTTTCGAGACAGGGTTTCTCTGTGTAGCCTTGGCTGTCCTGGAACTCACTCTGTAGACCAGGCTGGCCTCGAACTCAGAAATCCACCTGCCTCTGCCTCCCGAGTGCTGGGATTAAAGGCGTGCGCCACCACGTCCGGCTTCAGTTCTTTTGGAAAGAAAGGTATTGATCCCTCATGATTTCAATCTTAGCAAGATTTGAAGAATATCTTTTCAAATATGGAATGGTGTAATTTATGAGAATATCAAGGTTAAGGCAGTACATTAACGTTGTTGTTTCACCTAGGGATACAGTAGCTATGGTATTAAGCTTTATTTGAAGCCAAAATTGAGGTACAGTTTCTCCAGGATATCTTAAATTTTTTCTTTTATTATCTCAGGAGTATTAGTTTGGAGGCTGAAGAGGGAAAATGAGCATTTCTTTTAAATTAGCCTTAATTGTAGTGACTCAAGGCGGGACAGAGACATCAGCTTCCCGGCTGAACCTGTGAACAATGGGAAAATCACAGCACATAATATGCATCTTATGATTTGAAAACTGTAAGAAATGAGCTGGAAGTGGCTGTGTGCCTGTAATGCTGCAGTGTGCAGGCAGAGGCAGGTGGGGCTCTGTGAGCTGAGTCCTCCTGACACTGCAGACAAAGGCTGGATAAAAGTGGAAGGAGACAGAGCGCAGCCCCCTGTAAAGAAGACAGCTCTGCCCTTCCTTCATGAGATGCTTGTGTGAGGTCAGGGCTCGCCCGTCACTTACACAGGAGCATGTTTACAGCGCTCTTTCCTGCTTGGAAACTCCTGGGTGGGTTCAGGTTTGGAGTTCTTTGGCTGTGCCTTATCTGATCGTATTGAGGGAAGAAAGAATTATTTCACCAAGAGTTGCTTTGCAGACAAGTTAGATATATTGGGTGTGTTTAGGAAGTACCTCTTATCACTGTAATGGTATACCAGCTTTTAAAGGGCTTTCCTAACAATGACTCTTGAAAGGTACAAATTAGACACTTAAAGTTTATCATTTATCCTAGCCTGTGACAAACTAATTCCTTTGAGTCAAACTTGAGAAAAAAAAAAGTATCTGAGATCTGCAAGTATTGGTTGCCTGTGGTTTGTTTCTCAACTGATTGGTTTCTCAGCCGAGTATGTCTCTGTATGTCCAGCCTTGCACTTTCCGCTGAATTCTTCTGTCCATTGAAGGATAAAGCTGTCAGTTCCTGTTTCTGAATGTGGGAAGTAAATTTCATTGTCTACACATTTCTGCATGTCAGCGGGTTTAGTGGCGATCATAACTGTTTCTCAGTCTGCTGCTAAGGAAGAGTGGACTCCCTTGGACTGTTCGAGATGGCTTTGTCTCTAACCCTGAAGCCAGCTTGTTCTACTTACTCATTCTCGAGCATGGAAATCTAGCGCCTCACCTCGTCTTACTTATTACACTTTGGAGGGTAATTGGAGACTTGTGTCTGTGGAAGCTTGAGATACTGGGCTGAGCTAAACCAGAATCTAACGAGCTACGTGATTAAATAAATCAGTAGCCAAGAGAAGTAAGGATATTTACATTCTACCTATTTCACAGGGTGTTGTTAGAATCACTATAAATAGACTTAAAATTGTAGCATGTATTTAAGTTTTTCACACGAGTGCTATATAAAAAGCCAGGTGTTAGCATCCCACTTTCTGTTTTTGACACTAGAAATGTATGTTGTATTCTGTAGTTTCCTGCTGTATGTTCTAATAAATGTTTTGTACTTGTGCTTTTGGTTAGGATGCTATTCTATCTAGCCTTCTGTCCTATTTTTAGTCCTTCACGATGAGTCTGGACATAGCTAAGTTAATAGCAAGGTAATTGAAGTGTGTGTGCCAAGTGCTCGCCTGAATATCCTCTGGCCTCTCCACTTTCAGGGTTGAGTTACTGTTTACAGCGACACATTTCACCATGACTGGGCAGTCTGATTCCATTTGCTTGTTGTCTGGCCATCTTGTGCCCAGTATTTGTCAAGTTCTACATCTCCACTATTCATCCCTTTAATCTTAAGTTTCAAGAGGGTTGGTTTAACCGGGAAAGATTAGCTGTCTAATAGTCAGACCTGGATTGTTCATGCCCTGAGGCAGGCATTGGAGAACCAGAACTGAGGGACCGCAGAGCTGAGACCCCACTGGCCCCGTATTTCTCTCGTGTGATTTTGATTGTGGTGTCTCTCTATCTGATTTGGGCCCTTCTGCTTGCTGTTGGCTAACCAGGTTGAGTATTTGACAACAGTTCGCTCATGCTTCATGTGGGTTTTACAGATGTTTCGTGCCTTTCAGTTTGGCAGAGGCTCACAAGGCCTCATCATTCCAGTAGTTTTCCAGCCTCATTGGGAAGCAGGCAGTCAGGAACGCATCACCATCTCTAATTCGTAGCATTTGAAGATGTAAGGATTTGAGCTGGTGGCTTTCAGGGGAAGGACTCCTCTTTTTACAGGGTGGTTTTTAAAATTTTGTTTGTTTTGGTTTTTTTCTTGTTCATGTTTCAGTTTTGTGATGTTTAGAAATGAATAAACATTTAGAACAAACGAGATGACACACAGCAGCAGCATTCAGAATCTGTAATCGAGACAGTTGCCCGTGGCTTCTAGATGTTTGAAAGTGGCTCTCATTTGATCATGCAGCTTGAAAAAAAGGCATCCTTGACAGACACCCTGATTTTTCAAAGGTTCTTAAAAGCCAGGAACAGTGTGCTTTGATATCAGGAACATAAAACAAACAGGCAGCCTCTGATGTTAAAGCTGAATTTGTTTGATTTTTCAAGTCAAATAAATGAAAACTGTTCTGAGAAAGGTGTGTGGCATTATGTGTAGATCGAGAGGAACCTTTCACCTTGTGACAGTCGACTCTAGAACAGTACAGTTATGGAATACACCACCTAGTTTCTTTAAAAACAAAAGGCTTGCCTCCTGTGTATTAGAATGTTAAGTTTAATGTTTTGATCACTTTATTATTTTCTTGAAAAGGCATCAGTTTGATCTTACTAATTGTGCTATATTTTATATATATTTTCCCAGAACCTCAGGTAACTAGTGTGAAAATTGCATGGATGATCTTACATACAAAGTTAGGAGCTGATAGGTCATTTCTTTTGTGTTCCTTGCAACATATTTGGTATCAAAGTACATTGTAAAATCGTTTCTTTTTGCTTTAGCATTTAATTGTTGCTTCAAGGGGAAAAAACTGGTTCTGCACCATTTATAGATATTTGCTATAGGAGGAATCAGACTAGGAAAGAACACTTGCTTAGTTCTGAGTGTAGGTGAGGATTTAGTGACCACTGGAGACCAAGACAAAGGGGTGGCCACATGGCTCACTCAGGACTTTATCCAGCACACAGCTTCCCAGCCCCGTGACAGATGCTGGGAGCCCCCCAGACATCCTTGCTCCCAAGGGAAGTTGGTGAGCCGCAGTCTACAGGGAATCCACACAGAGAGCACAGGAGAGAAGGGTTCTTCTAGATGCCACCCAGGATGGAGGAGGCGGGGAACCTGGGCATGGCTCCTCAAGGGGAAACGCTCTCTCTGAGGCTACTTCTGCAGCCTTGTCTGTGGTGCTTGTCCACCACTCTGATGTCAAAGGGTGACATAGAAATTATGAACACAATTTTCTTGGAGTGTTTCTGTGAACTATCTATGCTTTTTTTCTTTTCCCATATATTTTTGCTGTTGCCCATGGGCAGTGTCTGTATAATTATGCAGTGTGTGTCTATAGAACTTTGAAGCTGCCACCTGCCCAGAGCCAGCTTTTTTGTTTGTTTGTTTGACATTTTCATATATTTTATAATGAATTGTAGTCATTTTGACTTCCACTCCTCCCCACCCCCGCAGGAACCCTTTTCAACTGTCCTTCTCCTCGGACCCTGTCTTCTTTTGTATGTGGCCAGAGTTTCTTAGTCACTCACTTAGGTGTGGGTGGAGCTTACTTAGTGGACCGGAGACATCTTGTCAGTGACTACACCACTAGCCACACATGGCTCTGCCCCTTGAAAGGAGCATTTTAAATGTAAATCTGCCCCTGAGGATCTTGTTCAGTCTGAGTGGCCTCCTCACCACAGAGAATCATGGGAGGTCTGTCTCCATGATGTCAGCACCTTTGGGTGCTTTAATCCCCCCTCTATGTAGAAAGCGGCTTGGCTGGTGCCCTTTCTTCACTGCTGCCTGTCTCTCTGCTCTGACCTTGCTGCTCCGTGAAGCACTGGGAGGCCAGCGTGTCTCTTGACCTGAGCATGACCGTTCTTTGGATCTTTATGCTCATCATGATAATCTTCATGTGGTGAGCACAGTAATCGATTAAAGCTGAGAGGTTTGAGGTTTTTTGTTACAATTGCAGGGTGATAATTTAACAACAGAAGCTGACGTTTGGAGTTTTTTGCTCTGCATAAAGTAGGGGTCCAGGTGTTTTACTTCTGTTAAAACTCATAATTAGCTGAGTGTAGTTGTGCACGCCTTTACTCCCAGCAAGCACTCAAGAGGCAGAGGCAGGCGGATCTCAGTGACTTCCGGACCAGTCTTCCTCACATAGTGAGCTCCGGAGCTAAACGGAGAGACCCTGACTCCAACAGACAAAAGTCTCTCACTCAGTTATCATTGTTAAAGAAAAATTATTCTGAAGTTTGTTAAAATGGAAGGAGAGGCTTTATTCTCAAGACTATTGAAAGGAGAAGGAGAAAGCAGCCTCCGCTTCAAATTCAGTAAGGACAGGTGGAAATTTATAGCTGTGTGGCAGAGTAAGTAGGGTGAGAGAATTACTAAGAGAAGACACTGAGGGTAGGAAAGATGATTCCTTCAGAACTTACTGTACTAGTCTGCTTTGGCATAGGCTGGACACCTTAAGCAACAGAGGGTGGTAGGCGTAATTGAGAGGAAGGCTTGCTTAAAGAGGCCTGGCTAAAGTTTGGTCAGAAGAGACTTTGTCAGGATTAGGAACCCCTGGGTTCAGAACCACTTGTGCTTTCAGTTCCTGCAGTTTATAGATCAATATGTGAAGCTTAGAGAACAGGAGCTGGAACACTTGGTCACTGATAATGTTAAGCTGTTGCCACTGTCACCTGCCCTTGCTGCCCGGGCGCTCAGTTCATCCTAACTGTTGTGAAATGGAGTGGTGTGTGCCACTGAGGACAGCTCCGGCTGTTGCCAGCACCAGTGCCATTGCAAAGGTGCGCTTTCCCCTGCAGCATGAACTTAAGTGCTAGCCACTGGGCTGAAACGGAGCACAGATGGCGTATCTGCACCGGCCGGTATCCAGTTCTGTCCCCTTTAAATAGTCACCAGAAGACCTTTTGTTCTGCAAGATTTCTGTGTGTTGCCTCTTACAGTAGTCAACAGAAGGAAATGAAACATAGGATTTCAGATGTTCTCAATAGAAAGCTTAATTGTAACCACTAATCAGCTATCTATTTTCATGAAAAATCGTTTAACTATGGGTGAATTATCAAGTAAGCCCTATGAATCAGCTGTTTGTTAGATGGTGCTTGGTGACTATTTTTAAGTGATTTCACTTGATTTTCTGAGAGTAATAAAAGGGAGTGATTTTATACCTTTGGTTCTCTGGAGTTTCTGTTGTGTATTAGAAGACGCTAGCTTGTTGGCAGGTGCCTGCTCTCCCACCCCTGGGAGGCTGTGCTAGGATCTCAAGTCTAAGCCCATAGAGAGATCTTATCTCCCCTCTCTCTGCTACAGGGGTGGTGGCTTATAGCAGGACTTCCTTAGGATGCCTTCTTTGACTGACAAGGAGTCTTACTGGCTGAGCATTGTGGCACTCACCTTTAATCTCTGAAAACCAAAATAAATAAAAAGAACCCTGCATTCTTTCATCCCCTCCTCGTACTTATGTTTTTTTATGCAAGGCGTGGGGCTGTTTGGCTTTTCTTGCCACACCTGATTGATACTGATTCCTAGCACACACGGGCTAATGGTGTGCCCCGCCTCGCTGCCCTGCGCTCCCAGCCCCTCTCTGCTGTAGGTTAGTCTTGTGCTGCTGCTTCTCCTTTTGTTTTTGTTTGTTTGTTTGTTTGTTTGTTGTTTTTGTTTTCAACACAGGGTTTCTCAGTATAGCTCTGGCTGTCCTGGAACTCACTTTGTAGACCAGGCTGGCCTTTAACTCAGAAATCTACCTGCCCCTGCCTCCCGAGTGCTGGGATTAAAGGCGTGCGCCACCACACCCGGCCTGCTTCTCCTTTTTAGCCAGAATGGATCCCCCAGTGGGTCTTAGGGAAGTCTTAGGCAGTTTAGGAGTCCACAGGGTTCTCTTGGTTTATGTAATGCACGTGGAAGCAGAAACAGTCTTTATTCAAGCTTTGGATTGTAATGGATATTTATAACCTACCCAACTTCTCTTAGTTTTGCTTTTTTTCTGTGTTTTCTAAAACTATGCACCACGTAAAAATTTGCTCTTGGTGAGCACTTTTTGATTATGTGGTGGACATAACCTATTCTATGATGTTGAACATACAACCAGATTCTTGCCTGCCCTCACTCTTTCTGTGTTTGAGACAGGGTTTTCTTGCATAACCCCTGAACCCTCAGTTCTGCCTTTATCTGCCAAGTGCTGAGTTACTGGTGTGTGCCTCTGTGTCTGACTTCAAGAGCTGGCAATGGTTCTGTGGTAAAGGGGCCAGCTGTCATGCTCGATGACCTGAATTCAGTCCTTGGCACCTATCAGATCGAAGGAGAGAACTGACTGGTACACTCTGCCCCCCACAGATGTGCTGAAGCCCGTGCACACATGTGTGCGCACACACAAATAATAAAGAAATGCATTTGGTTTGTAATGACACCATGGTGACTGTCAATTGACATCATTTAGCTATGGATTTTTTTTAGGCAGATTAATGGGTGATGAATCATTGGTGCAGTGACTTTCTACTTTTGCTTCGGAGCTGTCAGATTGCTTTCCTTAGCAGCTGGCATAACTGGCCCTCCTACCAGCAAAGGGGGGGGGGGGCTCTCCTTAGTATCAGAAATCTCTATTTTATCGACTTTCTGACTTTTGTGGCCTTCATTTGTTGCTTGTGGGAAATTTTCAAGTCAAAGTGACTTCCTGTAAGGAGGCCGGATTCCTCAGTAAAGTTCCCCTCCCTCTGACAAAAGCGCAGGGCAGTCATTTTAACTCTCAGCTGTGTAAGAAAATCTTGGTGGAAGAGGACACGAAGGTTTAGTTTTATAATGTCCATATTTATAGGAATGATGTTTAGTGAGCCTTTCTACCCTTTAGTGACAATAATTACTTTCTCAAAATCTGTTCAGTCTTAGCATCTTGAAACTTAGCAGTTTGAATTTTGTAAGAATGAAATTATGCACCCAGGTCTGGAGAGAATAAACCTACTTGAAAGTAGAATTCTAGATACATTCATTATATTGTATTTAAACACTTTTACATAAATATAAAATTAGCTCATACAAAATGTTGGTTATGAGGAGATTTTGAACCTTTCTCAAAAGGTATGTAAAATTGGAAAAAAAATCTGAGTTTTTTTTCTTTTGAATTACATTGTCATAGTGAAACTTTTTAAACCAGAAACTTTTAAATTTTCTTTGCTGTGCTTTTTTAAAACTTTTCAACTCCCTTTTTCTCCATTAATTCATGTATTTATCCCGATCACAGCTGCCTTTCTCCTCCCAGATCCCTCACCCCTCACCCTTCTCCTTCTCTTTCAAGAAGGGAGAGGCCCCACCTGGTACCAGCCCACCCTGGTTGGTACATCACGTCACTGCAGGATTGGGTACATTCTCTCCCACGGAGGCCAGACAAGACAGCCCAGTTAGGGAGCAAGTTCCACAGACAGGCAGCCCGGTCAGGGATAGCCCCGCTGCAGTTGTTGGGGGGCCTTCCTGGAGATCAAGCTGCACACCTGCTACACCACGCGGGTGGCCTAGGTCCAGCCTGTGGACCAGCCTCTTTGGTTGGTGGGTCAGGCTCTGAAAGCCCCCAAGTGTCCAGGTTAGTTGATTCTCTTGGCCTTCTTGTGGAGTTCCTGTCTGCTCCAGATCCCTCAATTCTACCCCAACTCTTCCACAAGACTCCCTAAGCTTCCTCCAATGTTTGGCTCTCGGCCTCTGCATCTGTTTTGGTCAGCTGCTGGGTGGAACCTCTCAGAGGACAGTTATGCTAGGGTCTTGTTTGCAGAGTATCATTAATAGTGTCAGGGATTGGTTCTTGCCCATGGGATGGGTCTCGCAGTTGTGCTTATTGTTGGTTGGCCATTCCTTCAGTCTCTCATATCTTTTCTGTTCTTTCTTAAAGAAAAGAATGCAGCCCCTGGTGGTGCTGACAGTAGGGTGTGCTTCAGTTTTTCTCTTATTTTCCCAACTCCAAATTGATTGATGTATATTTTGATCAAGTAAAGTGGGAATAATTATTGGAATCTGTATCCATTGCCTGCTAAGGTGATCTGAATTTCTGTTGTAATTTGGTGATGCAAATGCTTTGAACTTTAGTTCTAAACCTTTCAAGAAGAGATAAAGCAGGCTGGATTGATGGCTCAGCAGTTAAGATCAGTGACTGCTCTTCTAGAGGTTCTGAGTTCAATTCCCAGCAACCACATGGTGGCTCATAACCATCTGCAATGGGATCCGACACCTTCTTCTGGTGCGTCTGAAGAGAGCGGCAGTGTACTCATATACAATAAGTGTTAGGCAGAGCAGCACATCTGTGAAGAATCAACTCACTCGGTGTAATGTTTGCAACTTCTCCATTATGTATCTATTACATATTCACTGCATAGCCTCACTCTAATCCCAGTGACTACTGATTTCCCTAAGGTCCATATAATTCGAGGGACTGTTCTCAAGTATTTTATAATTATTGGCTCATTTTTGGAGATTTTTTTTCTTGGTTTTTCAAGGAGATTTATTTTTATATATGTGTCTTTTCATGTTTGTGCACACATGCTCAGGGAAGCCACACAGGTCACCAGATCGCCTGGAGCTGGAGTTAGAGGCAATTGTGAGCCACTGATGTGGATGCTGGCATCTGACTCAGGTACTCTGTAAGAGCTCCGTGTGCTCTAACCATGGGGCAGCGCTCCATTCCCAGTTGGCTCATTTATTTATTTTATGTATATGAGTACACTTTAGCTGTACAGATAGTTGTGAGCCTTCATCTGGTTGTTGGACCTCTGCTCGCTCCAGGCAACCCCGCTTGCTCTGGCCCAAAGTTTTATTTATTTATTATATGTAAGCACACTGTAGCTGCCTTCAGACACACTAGAAGAGGGCATCAGATCTCATTAGAGATGGTTGTGAGCCACTGTGTGGTTGCTAGGATTTGAACTCAAGACCTTCAGAAGAGCAGTCAGTGCTCTTACCTGCTGAGCCATCTCACCAGCTCATTTGGCTCATTTATAAAGGCTGTACTCTCCTTGCCTTTTACTGTGCTCCATCAGCCTGTGTGCATTGTGTCTTCTGTGCTGTAGCTGAGCTGGGACTTCAAGACCTTTAGGGCACTGTGTTCCCAGTTTCTGCAGCTAAGCTGTACTCCACGCTGGGTTACTGGTCTGAGTTTTCACAAAACAAAAACAAAACAAAACAAATCCCAACATGAAAGTATAGAGAGTGCCTTTTGAATGTTCCCTTACAGTGACTTTACTTGCTTAGAAAATGGTTTTTCACAGCCTCTCCCTGTCTCTGCCTCTTATGATTCCAAATGATAACAAGGGCTCCAAAGATGAGACTGTCAAGATCCACTTTCTCCTGAGCAGACACTCCTGGGTCTCTTTCTGTCTCCCCTCATTTGTCATATGTCTGTTGCAGCTGTGTTCTGTTCCCCAGGGAAGTCTCTTCTTCAAATATTAGAATAAGGGTAATTTAGAAGAACCAAAGTTAGAGTCTGCTGGTTGCAGTGCTCGAGGCAGGACACCCAGCAGTTCTTTGTGGGAGGTAAGCTGCAAGAAAGATGCCAGTGAGTGTTGCCAAGTGACATGCCAGCAGCTGGACCTGACAGTGCTGGACAGCAGACCTTCCTGTCTCCTAGGGACTTCCCATAGACTCCTTCCTCAAGCCCCCCTGACACACACACATTCTGGGGGGGAAGGCCTGAGCATTCACTGGTCCTCCAGATACAATGGCTCTAATCACCTCGTCCCTACCCCTTTTAATTAAGCCTCCCTCTACTCTGCAGTTTTTGAGCTAATTTGTAATCTCTGTGTGTTCCTTTGCAGCACATGTAGAAGCCACGTGACTAGACGGCATTGATCAGGATGCTATATGTTTGGGAGCTGTCAGTTCCTTTGTCTGTTTATTGTCTGACTTTTCTCTGCGTTTCTAAAGAGCTTTGTATACCTTCTGCCTGTGTGTAATCTTATGGGTGACTTTCTGCTCTTTGTTCCTCTGCTCAAATAGCTGTCACCGAGTGGAATGTTTCTCACTTACTGGGCAGGGTACAGTCGCCTCTGTTTCTGCTTACTGCAGACTCTATCTAAAAGATTAGGGCTTTTCTTTCAAGATGTTTTGTGTATTTGTTCTTTACAGTTTCACATGGGTTCACTGTGTGTTCCGGACCCCTCCTTCACTCCTGTTTCCCTACTGTCACCACAAATATCCTTTTCCTACTTAGATTTGGTTTTGTTAATTGACCCACAGAATTTAACCAGGCCTGTCTATGTGACCTTGAATTTGGAACAAGCTATCAGAGCCTGAGTTTACCATCACTATACACCTGGCTACTCTGCCCCCCAAGTCCAGACTCTGTTGTTTGCTGATCCATCAGCAATAAGTAGTAGGGCCCTGAGTCACTTGCCCTTCCTCTGCTGTTAGGAGGCCCGACTTCTACACCAGTGTACACTGCTGCTGGGAGTTCATGGTTTCAGTATTCTATTTTGTAGGTCCTTTGACTTTTACAACTTTATCTATTCTATCTGTCCATTTCTCTGTCTCTCCCTACTATAGATCAAACGCAGGGCCTCTTGTATGTGAGACACGTGCTCTTTATCACTGACCCATAACTTCAGCCTCTTATCATTTCTTAGATGGATAATTTCATAGTCCTAATACTATGACTGACTTTTTCTGCTGAGCTCCTGCATTTTCGAGCCAGCCAACCTTTTTTAGGGGTCACTCCTTTAATTGTCCATGCTGCTGTGCTACTGTAAACTCGGGTATCAGGAGAAAGCATATAAACATAGTCCACTTGTAATTGATTGCTTTTTAAAAAAAGATCCCCTAACTCCTGGCCTGTGTCATGTCCCTGTGGGAAGCTACGGGGGAAGGTTGCCAGTTAGAAGACAGCCTGAGCTACAGAGAGACCCTGCCTTAAAATACCATGAATTGGAGACATAGCTCAGTGATGAGCGCTTCACTGGCTTGCTCCAAGCCTGTACGCCCCTGGTTTGGATTCCCAGTTCTGCAGACCTGCGGGGATAGGTTGTTCCTAGGTGGGAGAGCATGTGCTGGCTTGGTGTGAGGCCGCAGTGTGTCAGGGCCTCCACTGCCGCCCTCCACCTCCCCATTTGTGGCCTTGGCTGATGATAGTGGTGACGGGCTTCCTTGTGCATATGAGGGGATTATTTTGTAAAGATTATTTAAAAGGATATGTAATTATTAAGATTTCTTTGAGGGAATTGCTGCCAATAACTAAGTGAAAGCTTAATATGTGTTCACAATCTACTTTAGTCTTTGAATCATTAAGCCAAAATTAGCCCTCTTTGAACATATTAGAAGTGTAGTAATTATATGAACTATATAATTATTGATTTTCAAGTATGTTTGGATTCTATTGTATAATTTTCAAAAAAAATTAAAAGTTTCAAACTTTCAGGAAGATTATCAAATCAGTAAGATTATCAAAAATAACATACCTGTTTTAAAAACTATTTAGAATTATTTGATATAAATACGGTTTAAAAGGTTGTAATTACACCAGTAATTTTCACTAGAAATTTTATTCCTCGTTACTAAAATTTGCCTACATTAAGTTGTCAAATTTAGAATTTATGTGCTAGAAACCAAATTCCCACTTGCACACTTAAATTTTTAAAGTTATTTAAAATGTATGTTCATCTGTATTTATGACAGCCAGACATTGCAAATCAAGTGACAAATTTTATTTCAATATGTTTTTACCATTACAAATGGTACTTTATAAGTAGTATTATCAACATTTGGAACTTTAGTGTAAATACCAGAACTCATAGATCAGTATTTATCCTTTTAACTTTCAGTAATTATCCCTTCTTTCCAAAGCTAAAATGAGAAGATTAAAGACTTCTCAGACATATTCTAGAAATAGTTTAATAATTTTAACATCATCCAAACTTTGAAAAGCACTGTTTCTCCAGTTCTAGTATTTAGTTTATTTGTTTTCTGTTTTGTTTACATAGATATAGGAGTGTTTGCCTCACTCAAGATCTCTAAGCCCAGGCTAATATGTAGCTGGCCTAGCATGTTCAAGACCTGGGGCTTGATCCCTAGCAATGCTCTCTGCCCAGAAATTTGAAGCTTGCATGTTTATGGTTTTAGACATTTCTCAAAGCATATACTTTGTGTTCCATTCAGAAGAGAACAGTTTCATTTTCCTTGGCTATTAATAGGGCTCTCCGTCCTCTCCTCAGTTCTCTGGATTCACTGCTGTTATCTCCAGTCCCTTTTCATGGACAGTTATGCTGTGGACATGCTTGTGAGCTAGAAATAGTTAAAAAGAATTTTTGTTTATTTGTTTTATGTTTTTTGAGAAATGGTTTCTCTGCCCTGGTTGTCCTGGAACTCACTCTGTAGATCAGGCTGACCTTGAACTCACAGATCCACCTGCCTCCGACTCCCAAGTGCTGGACTAAAAGGCGTGCGCCAGCACCACCTGGTCAGTAGAATTACTATTTTTGAACAAGATATCTAGCTTCCATATATCAAATGCTTACAGTTTCTGAAAGTGCCCCCATCCCCATCCAAGAAGTAAGCGCTTCTGATTTATAAGCCGGTTATTCTAATGATCTTACATTGCCTCTTCCTCAGTCCCTTCTGTGGTGTGCTATGACACTTGATAGGCCTTAGGGGTTCTTTTTTTCCCCTCTATTCTGTTGTCGGGTCTTCATTGCTTGTACTAGTGTCCCTGGCAGCACATGGCTCCACCCTGACTGGCTTCCAAGACTCAGTACTTTCTGATTGATCAAGTTCTTATTCCTGAAAGGTTTTGATCACCAGCTGAGAGACCACATTGAGTTCCTCCTTCTTCCGGCATTTGCTGTGCTGTACGCCTGTCTATACGGTGTCCTCATGTAGCACTTTGATGGACTCACAGGCCCACAGTAGAAATAAATTGGCTAATTACAGATCAGATGGTCTTTAATTTCTCAGTAGTTCTTTTTGATGCTTAACTGTCCCTACACATGCACACACATTTTTGTAATAACTATCCTTTATTGATTGACTTAAACTCTTGAGTAAGAAGGGGCAAGCTAGTAAATCCTCAACTAAACTGACCATTCTCTCCATTCAGAGAGGGCGTTGAGTTGTCCTTTGAATGAGATAAGACCTACAAGTTAGCTTGTAGACAGTCTTAAAATGTTTCCATCGCTCCAGCCTGTGCAAGCAGGGAGGGCAGAATCTGTTCTTCCACAGCCCAGGGAAACAAGCCAGACATCGTAGTAGGTGCTGCAGCTCTGACACTGGGAGGCAGGGAGAGCCTGGCAGGCTGTGCCCGGGCCTCCATATGCACGCTCACCACATACACTCGTACATACTTATACACACACGCGCGTGAAAACCCCTGATTCTACCTTCAGTTTATATGTTGTCTTTAGAAAATCCTTCAGTTGTCCCATGAGATGTCTCGTTTTATTAAGACATTTTATACATCATCATCATCATACTATGTTCACATTCCACCATACAAGTGCATTGGTTTTCCCCCCAGATGCAGCCCTAAGGTCGCACCACCTCAACACTGCCACACTGCGGACCGGTGACAGCTGTGTAGCTTAAGATGGCCGGGTTTATCAACGTTCTGCTGTTTTCCCAGTAGCACTTGCGAGGGTGTAGCTCCACCATATCCTTGCCAACACAGCATGGTCAGACGTGTTCCAGTGAGACTTGCAGCAGAGTGTGTTTTCTGCTTGGCTGACCTGTTGAACATCCTTTGTGTTGCGTTGAGTTATGAGAGTCCTCTGTGTATGCTGGACACATGCAGAAGTGTTTAGTATTTTAATCTTTGCTATCTTTTAAAGAATTTTTTAAATACTCATGAAGGCCAATTTACCAGTTTTTCTTTTTCTAAATATGCTTTTTCCAGTCATAAGAAACTAGCCCAAGGTGTGAGCATATCTTCCAATTTCTAAAACCATTTGTTTGTTTGTTTGTTTGTTTGTTTGTTTGAAGCTTGTGTGGCTTTCTATCTGGTTCAGTGGCACATTTTAAATTAATCTTTGTGTTAGATGATTTGGGTTAGTTAGGTTTGGGTCAGTGTTCTCTTGTTTATTCTTCAGAGATGCCTGCACGGTTGGTCTTGCTATGTTGAAAAGGCTTGTTTTAAGTTGCCTGTGCAACTTTGCCAAAAATCAGTTGGCAAACAGGTATGGCTGCCCTGGGCAGCAGTTCAGAGGTTCTTGACTCTTTCCTTGCAGTGAGTCTTGGAATTGGTCAGCACAGACACCCCAATTGTACTCTTTAAACTCTCGGTGGCCCTTCTGTTTCTGTACAGTTATCAATGCCAGCTTCTTGCCAGTTCCCACTCAAAGGCTTGGAATTTTGGTTCAGATTGCTTGAAATACTCAGGTCTGTTGGAAGAGGATTGCTGTTCTAACAAATTGAACCTTAGAGTTTTTGGTGGTATCTTTCCGCTGTTTAGCTCTTCAGTTTTTCTTAGCAGTGTTTCGATAATTTCAATATAGAGGACTAATGTTTGTTTTGTTTTAGACAGCCTCTCACCTATGTATTGCAAACTAGATTACCATGAGACACATCCTGCCCTAGGCTCCTTAGTGCTAAGATTGCAGGTGTGTACACCACGAGTCATTTCTTTCATGTAATTTATACTGAGTAAAGTTAGAGTTTGTGGTGCAACTCAAAATATGATTGTTTTTCTTTAAACAAAACTTTTTAGAATGATTTAGTGTTTAAGTATTTGCCTGCTGATCCATCTCTTCTAACCTGGAGTTGTTACTCTTATTTTCACTTTATACTTATTGCTTTGCCAGTATGAAAGAATTCTGCTAATTTTTATTTATTACATCTACCTTTTACTATGCAACTCTATTAAGTTTGCTTACTGTTGTCTTCTAGATTTTCTAGAGTTCACTGTTAAATTGTGTGCCTGTGTGTGTGTGCAGTGTGTGTGTGTGTGTGTGTGTGTGTGTGTGTGTATCAGAGAACAGCTTGCTAATGCTGCCTCTCTCTTTCTGCTGTAGGGTCCTGAGTATCTCGCTTGGGTCCTTGGGCTTGGCTACAGGTCCTCTTACCCAGTGAGCCTCTTGCAAGCCCTGCTGAACTTTTCATAGATTCCGTCTCTCCTTTTGAAGAGGCTTCCTACTAATTCTGTTTCACTGAGAGGTTTTTAAAAATCATTAGTAAATGTTTATGAGTGTTTATGAAAAACTCTCTTCTGAATCCATGGGAATCATGATGTGGGCTTACTGCTTTATGCTGTCAATAAGATATATTAATTCATTTTCAAGTGTTTTATCCTTTTTATATGCTACCATGGTTTAAATTGTGTTTCATGAGTGGCTCTGCATCTGTACTCTCTAGGGATCTTGCTGTGCCCTTATTTTGTGCTGTCTGGATTTTGTGTTAGAGACAAGGGATGAATAGCAAGTGATGCCTCCTGTTTGAAAAAGTGGACGTGACTTGTGTTTTTCTTCCTTCTATGTTTGATAGAACTCAGTAGTGACACCAGTGGAGGTTACGGCTTTCTTTTCTGGAAATTTCTTTTTCATAAGGTTTTCTGTAACAAACACAAGAGGGTTCAAAAGGTGTGATTCTCCTTGTGTACACACAGTGGCTGTAATTAACTTGTAAGAAGTCTGTCATCTCCCCATCCCTTGTCAGCATTTCTAGCTTTCCTCTCTTAATTGTAGATTTGGTCATCATGATCTGCACCTCTAGACAATTTACATCGTCCTTGTCCATTTTATTTAAAGAACCAGATTTTAAATTTCCTTTTTAAAATGTCTTTTCTGTTTATATTTTTATTATTTGTTCTACTTCTGGTTCATGTTGGTTTTCTTTTTCTGCTTCATTTCATGATGCTGCGTCAGTATTTCTAGCTATGCTGCTGTGCAGAAATTTCCATTCTTTTTAAGCTGGGTTTCTCTTTGTCTGTAGAGAACATGAATCTTCCATCCCGCTTACCTCTCTTATGTGTCCTTCTGTCCCATGGGAAGAATGGCGGACACTTCCTCCAAGGACTTTTGTTATCGGGGATTTGGCACATGTCGATTTTATTTTGTTTTTTAGAGTTTATTGACAAAACATTTTCTCATTGTGACCAAACACCTGATAAGAGACAATGAGAGAAAAGTTTTATTTTGCAGTTGGGCGTGGCCACCAGAGTATGGAGCGGCTGGTCACTGGATGTCCATAGTTGGGAAGTGAAGAGAAGGACATTTGTGCTCACCTTACCTCTCTTTTACCCTAGATGCCAGCCATGGGGTGCTCTAAGCCATATCTAGGATGGGTCTAGAAGTCTTGGTTAATCTAGCCTAGACATTTCCTCAAAATGATGCCTGGAATTTTGTGTCCTGACTGATTGTAGATCCCACCTGCAATCTCTGTTGCAGTCAGTATTAACCATTACAATGTCAGAACGTTAATCCTACCCTAGAGGTGCTCTCTTCAATAGAGTGCTGCTGACTGTGGGTTTCTCCTCCTGTCTGAGTCACTTAGCACTCTTAGTTCCCTGTGTCTAGTCGGGCTTTATTCTTCCCCCAGCTTTCAAGACTAGTTGTGTGCCACCCTAATTGTCTTGTAAGTCTGAGCGTAGTGTGATACATTCACAGACTTTGGTGCTCTTGTCTGGTTTCTTCTTTCTTGTCTTCCCCACACTCTGCATGCTCCATGGGGCCTTTTCTGTTTGTCTCTCGTCCTGAAACACTGGATTTCTGTTGGAGTTTTGATCTCTGCACCTCAGTTCACTCCCTAGCTCCCTGTCTGGTCTCACCCTGGAGCAAGGCTCATGGGGAACAGAATTGGGGGAACTTGATTTCCCTCATAACCCGTCTTGTCTTGGGGAGCCAGCCTTGTGTGCTTTGAACAGAGGCTTGGTCTTGATGAGGGCCTGCAGCAGGCTTCAGTAGCCACAGCAGAGCTGGAGCCCAGACTTGCGACATAGTGCATGTCAGATCTAATAGTAAAAGGGTACCTGGTGTTGTGCTTGCTTGTAGTCCCTGCTAAGGAGGCTGAGGTGGTACAGTGGAAATACCACGGAGGTACAGCCACAGATTGCCCAGGCATTGGAAGGTGTGCAGGAGGCTTCCAGACCTGTTCTTAGTCCAGCTTTTGACTGTTAAGTTAGTGAATACCTTCATTCTCTCCCCACAGTGGTTTGATTTTTATTAGATAGATTCTATAATAGCCGGCTATGGTTAATGACCATAAGAGCCCCAAGCTGTAGTTAAGAAGTGGAAGAGAGAGAAAGCCTTATCGCAGATGTTGGATGCAGGGTGGAGTCTGCACTTGTTCAATTGACCCTTCACAGATGCTCAGCTCAGGGCAAGTAGACACAGCTACCAGAAGTGCTAGGGTATGAATTTAATCTAGCATTGGTCACAGTCTTTCTTTCTGTCAGCTCTCTCTACTTCCCCTTCATCTTACATGCTGTTTTGGGGGAGAGAACTCTAGAGGATGGAAATTCATTTCTGTGATAAACAGCAATTATTCTTAGGTTCTTGGACGGGAACTGATACTAATTATACTTTGGCCATAAGAGTTCTGTTTGGTTTTGATTCTCTCAAGGAGCTGTGAAATATTTAAAGGAAGGCATACATCAGGTGTGCATAAAAATATGAACAATGAATATAAGCTTACTTTTAAAATTAGTATGCTTTTTAATACCCATATATAATAGCAAATATTAAGAGTATACTGAGTGGGGCAGTGGTGACACACTCCTTCAATCCCAGCACTTGGGAGGCAGAGGCGGGCGGATTTCTGAGTTCCAGGCCAGCCTGGTCTACAGAGTGAATTCAGGGTTCAGGACAGCCAGGGCTACTCAGAGAAACCCTGTCTAGAAAAACAAAAACAAGAGAGAGAGAGAGAGAGAGAGAGAGAGAGAGAGAGAATACTGATTATAACTCAATTGAGAACAAATGTTTGATTTATTCAAACTCATCTCTAATATTTTCCTGGTCATATTTCAGTTTTATATGTATATTTCCATCATTTTTATATTGTGCTATTTTAAGAGTTTTGTAATTTCTAGGAAGGTAGATAGATCCCTTTCCTCAAAATTTGTTGTTTTATTGTACATGAAACCTAGCTGCAGGGCTGGTGAGATGGCTCAGCAGTTAAGAGCGCTGACTGCTCTTCCTAAGGTCCTGAGTTCAAGTCCCAGCAACCACATGGTGGCTCACAACCATCTCTAATGAGATCTGACACCCTCTCCTGGAGTGTCTGAAGACAGCTACAGTGTACTTACATATAATAAATAAATATTTTCTGCATTGTTTACTACAGTAAAGGCCTAGAATAACTTAATAGTAGCTAACATGTCACTGTAATTCAGTGGTGTTGGAGAAGGCGGGGTAGGATGCTAACTTGCTTAGCATTCATGAGGCTCAGATTCAATACCCAGCACCCAAAGAAAAAAGAAAAGTCCAGAATGTCAACAAAAGGAAAAGTATGTGATTGCTTCATTAGTGACTAAGGAAAAAAACTTCTAAAAAATTAGCATCCATTCCTTAATAAAAACCTTAAGCAAACTGGGAGTTCAGAGACCACTGAAGGCACAACAAACTCCCCACTGGACTGTCAACTTCTGACAGTCATAGGTGCTTCGGACACCGAGGCTATGTGAGGGAGGACAGAGATAGATAGGAGCTTCATTTCCAGATGAAACACATCTAGTAAACCTAAGATGTTTGCAAAAGAAATGAATTGGCCCAGAAAGTGAAGTCTGCAGTCTCTGGGCACCAAGGGGTTAATAATTTGCCTTTGCTTTGCAGTAGACGGTGGAGGACCGAGCTTACACATACGAACAGCATATTTTCTAGTGTGTTGAGTTGTTTCACTTGGCTTTAGAAATTCTGAGCTGAGCGTTTTTGGAAAAATGGCTAAGAAAGTGTGTGACCTGTCACTCACACAAGCCTAGTATGAGAGTTGGGTGAGAGAACACATGCTAAAAGCTGCTGGGAAAAGATGATGACACGTGCAGGTACGCCGGGAAGAGAGGGCCGCTGGCAGACCTCTGCTTAAGTCTGGAGCCTTGGCCACAGGTGTGTTCTGTTTTCTTGCCTTAATCGGAATCAACGTGTCACTCATTCAGAAGACTAGCACTAGAAAACAACAGAAGAGTCTAACGAATTCCCATAGAGCACGCATGGTTCATCTCATGAATGATCAAGGAAAATAACGATTAGACCTTACAGCAAAGGGGGCTCCGGCCATCTTGTCTGAATGATGGGAGAGGGTCCCACAGGCCGCAGTTCAAATTGGTAATTCTTTCAATTTCCCTGTTCGTGTTGGGACCATCCCACAGCTAGGTCTCTTCTCTGGGAGAGAGGGCTGAAGGAAGGTCTGAGAATCAAAGGGCCACTATGTGACTGCACGTTCTGTGTAGGGCCCTTACCATAGTCTAAGGCAGCATGAAGATGGATGGTGCCACAGCCTTCTCCCCCTACCCAGCTTCTCTGCTGAAGGTGAGCTGGTTTGAGGATGCTGACATTTGGAAGTGTCCTAAGGAGGCAAGTCAGTCTACCTGATTGTCTCTTAGCGTACATACCTCCCACCCAGCCTACTGCCTTGCTGTTAATGTAAAGGAGAATCCAGGCATCACCAAGAGTTGCACTCACAGCAGCCAGGCAGCCAGTGACAGAGGAGGAACCAGGTGAACCAAATGGCGCAAAAGACAAGAAAACTAAGTCAGACGTCTGGTGTCATTATCACTATACAGAGGCCGAGTACTAGGAATAGGTAGGAGCGGTAAACAGGAAAGAACTTCCAGGGCTTCAGCAGATGCTTGGAGGAAACGCCACACACTGAGTGTGAGGTGCAGTAAGGCAAGAGGACATCATGTTTTACATTTCTCTACACTTTGTTGCTGTTGTTACGCTATTGAGATGGTGTCTTCACTTTACAGGGCTTCGCTCCCTTGACTCATGATTCTCCTGCTTCCTCTTTCTATGTATGTGCTGGTCTTAGGCACACACTACCATATCTGACTGAACTTACCTAAAGATTTTAATGAATGCTTCTCCTCCTCTCGGCTGGAAATTTACTGTAACAGAATTAGATGAGGTCTGCGTCAGTTACTTTTCTGTTGATCTGATTAGACATCATCACCGAAGCAGCTTATAGAAGAAAAGCTTCATTTTGGCTTACGTTTCCAGAGGGATAAGAGTCGTGATGGCAGAGGGGAGGAATGGTGGCTGGCACAGGAAGCAGGCAGGGTGCAGGTGTGATGGTTGGAACAGGAAGTGGAGCATTTACATCTTGACAGACTTGGCAAAGGACAAGAGTAGAAATGGGGAGAACCTTTAAACTCTGAAGTCCTGTCCCAAGTTACATACTTCTGCCAGCAAGGCCACACCTAACTCCCCGAACATCACCACTAACTGGAGACTAAATCCACTCAAATTCAAACCCACCACAGACCAGAAGAAAAATAGCCATTAAGTCTGAGGTTAGTATTTGGGGAAGAGGACTTTGTCTCCGTTGGCTGTTGATGGACTGCTGCACTTAATGCCTGCTGGGAAAGTTTGCAGCCCGAGTTGACATTTTTGGCAGGCATTGCTGAATGTGTAGTATGTAAATGTTTCTTGAGGTTTTGTTTTGAGAAGAGCTTCACGAAGCTCAGTCTGGCTTTAAACTCACTAAACTCTTGCCTTCACCTTCTAAATGCTGTGGTTCAGGCCCAGGAAGTGTCTCATAATGAGTATCTTAAAGAGTCCCCCTTATTACTGTGTGCACACAGGCAGACTGTGTGAGTGTGGAGGTCAGAGGAGCTCGGTGACGAAGTTGTTCCCCCTTCCACCTTTATGTAGGTGCGGGAATCAAGCTCAGGCTGTCAGACTTGCACTGTTGGGTGGTGAGCGCTTTTAGCCACAGAGCCACCCTGACCCTGTCCCTCACAGTCCTCATGGAGCAATTGAGTGTTATTCTTACTGGGCACGGCTGTGGCATTTGTTGCCCTGTTCTAATCACCCCCCTCTTTGTTGTTTTCCCTTTGTCTGCAGTGCAGGGTGTAATGCACAGGGCTGTGCGTGACTAGAAGAGCTGTATGCCTGCACAGCGCGCCCCTCATATTCAGTGCTCAGTGAGAATCCTTTAGTGGTGGTGTATATAGACAGTTAAGATAAGCTAAACCGTATCACATACAACACTGGAGATTAAATAGCTAGCCATGCAGAAGCTACCTGTGACAGCCCCCGAGCTTCCATATTGTTTCTGGCACTGAGAATCTATCCGGGGAATGGGGCCCTTTCATTGTGACTGTCACTTGCAGCTGTGTACTCTAGCTCAGGTGTTGGCGTTAAGATTAAAGACAGCACGTTAGCGGGTATACACAGACCTGAAGTTTTCTTAAACTCACATTTTACGTTTTAATTACAGGCGTCGATCAGCAAGGTGAACGTAATAGAACCATGGCTCAGTTTCCCACACCTTTCGGTGGTAAGTTTTCAAGGTTTCTTTCTTAATATAAGTTGGGGCCATATTTTAAGACTTTACAATGATGGGAAATTTCAAGTGAATTAATAAGTTGAATTGGGCTAAGCTGTAGCTTAGGGGTAGAGCTCTTGCCTAACTAACATTCATGAAATCCTATGTTCAATCTTCATTACCACAAAACCAAGCCAACTTACATAGAGAAAATTACGCAGTCAACCCTCATCTTATTTCACGAGATGCTTGGGTGATTAGGACTCAACTTTGTTTCTTTGGGTTGTTTTGAAGTAACTTTAAGACATCTTAGCCTCTCATTGCTGAAAATTTTAGTGTGTTTATTTACTAAATGATAAAAACTGAAGTATAATACCCTTACCAAGCCTCTAAAATTTAGGTATAAATTATAGCTATAAAATTTACCTTATGTCCACGTAGGCTTTAGGCAACTTGTCATTGTCTTTGTTCAAATAGAAACCCAGACAAGGTGGGTAGAGGCCTCGGTCCTTGCTCTGAGGTGGTGCACCCCTCCACATGTTGGTGGCATGGCCTTAATGGATCATGTTGTGCTCTCTCAAAGCCTGCATTTGAAGCAGCCATCTTTGCTGTTTGAAAATCATCAGTCAGGGTCAAACGTTCTTCTGGCTGGGTTACAATCGTTATTTGTGCGTGCCTTGTATTTTCTTTTGTCAGTGCTGGGGACTAAGCCCAGCTGATGTACGCTAGGATTTTTTTAGGAGACCAGGGACTAAAATGTTTATTACCTACATACATATATCTATGCATACGTACTTTGGTCATTAGTTTTATCAGAAAATTCATTCTTAGAAGCAACTTTAATGAGGCACAATTGAGACATCATACAAGTGACTCACTTTAAACGTACCGTTTGGTGATCATCAGTACATTTGCAAAGTTGTACAACCATTACCAGACATTTGAATATTTTTATAGAATCTCAGAAGACTCTAATTGTGCTGTACCACCACCAACAACCACAATGACTTTTTTTTTTTAATGCTCCTCTTAGATTTTTGTAATTTTTACCTGTGACATTTTAGGCACCTGAAATCAGAGTTTAGGTATCAGTAACCTACGACTGTTAGTTTTCTGTAAGTAATTACTGATTTCCTAGGTTTTCATATGCGTCTAACTGTAGAGTGACAGGGCATGCTTACAGCACAGCAACAGAACGTTAGAGAGCTGTGGACACCGTGTGCCTGACACCTTGCTTTCCTCGGTGAACCGTTGTGTCTTCTTGCCTTTGGACTGCAGGTAGCCTGGATGTCTGGGCCATAACTGTGGAGGAAAGGGCCAAGCATGACCAGCAGTTCCTTAGCCTGAAGCCGATATCGGGATTTATTACTGGTATGTATCGATCGCCATCCATACATTCCTACCGAGCAGCAGGAAATCCGTTAGGCAGAGTGGAAAGGGCGCATGTGATCAGCGGGGCATTTCATCCATTTTGCCCTAATTTTGAACCTGTATCTTTGTTCTTACTTCTTTTTAAAACTTTGTCATCATCATGGTGTGTGTGTTTAGGTGGTGAGGGCAGAGGAGACTGTAGGTCAGTCCTCTCCTTCTGTCTTCCCATGGCTGTCAGCAACCCAGCTCAGGACCTTGGCTCAGCAGGCTCCCGCCCTTACCCAGAGCCTCTCTCAAACCTGGCAGGCTTTACTGAGTGTCAGCTCAGTGATTTGGACCTTCCTTCTGGTGGGAATTGGTTTTAGTCAGAGGATCACACTGTTTAAATTAGGGTAGGAAGGGTGCCCTGGAGCAAAGTTCAGAAAACGGCAGACAGCAAACACTTTCTAAGGATTTCATTGCTGTCCCTGGAAGTCCCTTGTGTGCATGTCTGTGACCTTGGCTGTTTAGTCACAGTTCACCAGTTCTGGACAGAAAGTGGGCAGGGCTTCCTTGGAGGTGCTTTTTATTTGTGTGCACGAAAGATCTCCAGTTGCCTGATTGGCAGAATTCATTTATGCATTCTTGCCCATTCTGTGTCAGTACTTACAGTATCAACATTCAGAGTAAAAGCTTTTTCTAAAGTATGGCTTGTCTATCTTTTTAGCTGAGGCATCTGCTGTGTGTGCCTTGTTGTATGCTGTTCTCTTACTGTAGTGATATACCCTAGACAATCGGGTGTTAAAACAGAAAACTTGGTTTTGGCTCATGGTTTCAGTTCTTGACATATTGTCTGTGTCTTTTAAAATCTCCACCCTTCTCAGTAGCATCAGGCTTGGGGTGGAGCTCTAAACTGCACCTTAGAGGTGGATCTGGTACCCAAGCTGTTGCAGTAGTGCTGGGTAGCTCATCTTGTTAAACCACAGCTTAAAGTGGACGGTCATCCCAGCAAAGACCCAGGCCCTTTCAAGTGCGAGTCATAGACCCTCGGCCTTTCCTGTGGGGTCAGTGGTGTTTATAGCATAGCCACCTCTTAAATAATGATGTGGTTCTGCTGTACAGGGATTTCTGTCACCTCCTACAGTTCTCTTTTTCCTGAAACCTTTCCACTTACTTTACAGGTGATCAAGCGAGGAACTTTTTTTTCCAATCTGGGTTACCTCAGCCTGTCTTAGCACAAATATGGTAAGTTGGAATTTTACATAAGCAGACTATAAAGCAAAGCCCTGTTCTGTTCTATTTATTTGGAAGTTCGGTGTCTTCTGTAGAAAGAGAGCATGCAGGTCTAGCCTAGGGCAAACATTAAACGGCAGTGCAGAAGTTAAATTGTAACTGAAATATCTGAATTTGAGGAGTTTCCTACTAATTTGTTTTGGCTTCATGTGTATCATTCAGTTAATTTGAATGTCCCCCATTTCTTCTCTCTAAAGGAACTATTCCTTATCTTTCATTGTGTGAGAATTGGTAGTCATTAGAAGTATTTGGTACAGTGTGTACTTGATCAATGCTGTGTTGACTGTTGTCACAAATAGGAGTTTGGCCACAATCGCGAGTAAAACAGGCTGTCAGATACGGTTTTGGGTTTTAGGTTCCCAACTTTGGGAGGCAGTGCTGAATTCTACTGACCGGAAAGAAGTCACAGTTTTCTCTGTGTTGCTTCCACCAGGACTGTGTGACTCCATCTCCTGGGTGAGTGGGTGTTATGGAGGCCGCTTGCAGTAAATAAAAGCACGGAATGTGTAGTCCTGGCCAAAGCACTTCCTGTCTGTGTGACTGGGAACACATATTTGCACTTTTTTGATTTCGGTATTTAATCATAATAATTGGCATTTGTGGGTTTTGTTTTTGTTTGTTTGTTTGTTTGTTTTTTAGTTTTTCGAGGCAGGGTTTCTCTGTATAGCCCTGGCTGTCCTGGAACTCACTTTGTAGACCAGGCTGGCCTCGAACACAGAAATCCACCTGCCTCTACCTCCCAAGTGCTGGGATTAATGGCGTGCACCACCATGCCCGGCTGGGTTTTTGTTTGTTTGTTTGTTTGTTTTTTGTTTTTTAAATAAAATTGAGTGGATTAGCAAACAAATTATACATGAAGGACTATGTGTGGGTTGACACTTATTCAATCAGGAAGGTAGGGCTTAGCATCGGAGATGGCCCTTCCACATGACTAGGCTTTCCAGCTGAGTGCTTGTCCCCTGAGTGACCAACACACGGACACCGGGAAGACTGACATACCACCTGTGGCTTTCCGCCTCCAGACCTCAGCATGCACAGTTCCTAAGTGCCAACATCACACAGAATCATGTTCTGGACAAGTAAAGCTTACACTGGAAACGTAGCACGCTCGTGCACAGCATACCCATGTGTGCACACACGCACACACGCACACTGTTGTGACACATACTCAGAATAACGTCTGAGTCCCATGCTGGACTGGGCTGTCTGCCGTCTTTCTGTTTGTCAGGCCTTTTGCCAGCCAGTCTTTGTCCTCCTTCCACAAGTGAGCTTGCTTCTGTGACACTGTTGCAGTTCTAACTGCTGGTCGATTAGAGAGAGGAAGCCCATGAGCAGGGAGTTCACGACAGGCAGGTGCTGGGGCTGTGCCAGCTCAGGTGTGTGTCTGAATCAAGGCCCTTGTGTGAACCCGATTGCTTCGTAGCAGGCTTCTCTTGGGCTACAACCTGGTGTGTTGTGCTCTTTCTCTGCAGTAAGGCTGTTTCTAGAGCCTGCCTTCCAGACAGAGTCCACTGACTTGTGCTTAGCTGATGATACAACCAAGTTCCGAGGTCTCATTTGTGAAGAATTTTAGCACCAGGCATGCTAGTGCTGGGCTGTAGTTCTGACACTTGGGAGACAGATCGAGGGTTCTGAGGCCATGTGAGCTACAGCCCGGACCCTATCCCAGGGAAGAAAACACAAAATGCCAGAAAACGTTGTTGCTGGGGATTGGATACATGCTGCACACATAAGTACTCACATGTGCCCCTCGTACCCAGCCCACACCTTTTACATTTTTATTTTGATGCAGAGTCCTGCTTACATCACCTACAATTTCCTTGAATTTTAGTCTTTCTTCCTCAGCCTCCAAAGTAGCAGAGATTACAGGGCTTACTCTGTCTGCTCTGTTCTCTTCCTCTCAGCACCAGGGTGAAGAGGAAATAATTCTAAGCATTTCAGTTGCCTTCCCGCTCCTTCCTGAGAGGGATTTCTAGGAGCTGTGTCATTTGGCCATTGTTATAGGCTGGCATTAAACACTCTGACCTGACTCCTTCAGAGAACTGAGCTTTCTGTAGTCATAGTCTTCACTGGAAATCCGATCGGGGCACAAGCAGTCCTTAAACACCAATAGTTATAGATCAAGAGTCCAGAAGCCAGTTACCTGGAATGCACTTTTCTGCTCATCTCTGTATATCCAGAGCTAAAATGAGCTCTGCAGCCAAGAACAGGCGGGACAGAGTGGGACAGGACAGTTAGCTGCTGCAGAAGCAGAGCTCTGTTCCTCCTCAGCTCCCAGCCACAGGGATCGCCTGTGTCAGAGCCCATCCTAATCCTCTATAATGACAAGTACACTCTGGCCTGGGGACAGGAGGTGAGATTGGGAAGCTGCCCTTCATTGTAGCTTTAAAATTTCAGCTTGAGGAGCTGAACTCCGGGCCATGTTACTCCGTAAAGGTACTGTAGCTGGGTCTTGAAGGCAGCTTACACAGTAGCCCAAGGTCTTACCACCAGCTCTCCTGGTCATGAAATCTCAAACTGCTTTTCAGGCATGATCTGAATTTCAGTTCCTAGCACCCATATTGATTGTTCTCAACAGCCTATAGTTCTAGCTCCAAGGGATCTGACAGCTCTGGCCTCCAAGGACACTGGTGTTTATGTCCATGCTTAGATGCACACCCACAATTGAAAATACAATATATCTGTTTATATTCACAGCACTTTGAAGGTAGAAAAACAGGGAGAGCCAGAGTTTTAAGGCCAGCCTGTGCTACATGAGGTCAGCTTCAAAAATGAACCCCTGCCCCTCAGGAAACAGACATACATTTAAAACTCTCCATTAAGGAGATGAAGAGATGGCTCGATGTTTAAGAGCACTCTGCTTTTTAAAGAGGTCCTGGGTTCAATTCCCAGCACCAACATGGTGGCTCACAACTGTTTGTAACTCCATTTCCAAAGGATGAAATGCCCTGTTCTGGCCTCTAAAGGCAGCAACCATGTACATGGTACATACATATATATACATGCAGTCAAATACCCATACACATAAAACTAATTAGTAAGTTAATTAAGACTCTCATTGAGACCAAATCCAAAGCTGTGACCAAATGTCCAAGTCCAGTATGATCCTGCTTTTGCTCTGTCACGTTTCTTCTTTGCTGTCATCTCGGCCCTCTTGTCTGCAGCATCTACTCCAGAAGGTACCTCTCTGTCCCTCACCAGGGCAGGTCTCCCCTTGCCTCAGGACCACTGGATTGTTGTGTCTCCTTCCTGCAGTTGCAGAACCCACATAGCTGCTCACTGTCTTGCTGGTTTCAGTTTGTCATCCTGCAAAGAGGTGCTTTTCTGGTGAACCTGTCCTGAGTTCACCTAGTTCCTCCTCCTCTCCCATCATGCCCGCCTCTCAGGGGGGGGGGGACAGTGGATGGGCTTGACCACTGAAACAAAGCTCCCTCCCGCCCTTCGCTCTGGGTGGATGGGCTTGACCACTGAAACAAAGCTCCCTCCCGCCCTTCGCTCTGGTCATGGCATACTCAGCACTGCCCACACTAACCTGATTTGTTCTAAGCAAGAAGGTAGAGACCGGGTCTGTTCTTAATTTCTACATAATGCTCACACTGTAGCAGGTGCACCCAAAGGGAGGGGGAGGGAGGATGTGTGTGTGTGTGTGTGTGTGGTGGTGGTGGTGTTAATGAATGAATTTCCAAACTGGTTTAATCTTCCTTATTGCTTGGACTTGCTTTTATATTAGTGGGCACCAAATGGCAGATGACTGGCCTGTGTGTGGCATGTCTGTGTGGAGCTTTATTAACAAGGTTCTGAAAGCAGCAGTGCATTCTGGGTGTGCTGGGAAGTGCTCCCCGTCTGCTCAGCATTCTCTGTTCTCACTTAGACCACCGTTTCTTGCTATTTTTATTGTTGTTTATTCTTGTGATTAAATGCAGGCACAGAATGTACAATGTTTTGTGTTTACATGCAGTTTATTTCTTCTTTACATTAACAGTACACTATAAACCTACTTGAATTTTTTGCCTTTCTTAATATATCCTCCTCGGTTTCTCCGCACATAGCGCCTGTCACGGTAGCAGGCGTGCCTCCATGGTTCTACGTGTCGTAGTGCTTCTGCCCATCCACACTAGGTTGTTTCCGTGGACTGTGATTTTTGACGACATGGTGGTTACAGAAACACTGCTGTGAACAGCTCTTAGCCGTGTGTTTTGTGTTGTTAAATGTACCTTCAGAGTCAGTCCATACGTGTGCGGTTGCTGGTTCTAAGTAAATGACTATGTGGCTCTCTTGCCACTTGGAGTTGTAATTTCCCCACCAGCAGTGTGTGAGACTGGTGTGTGATTTGTGTTATTTGTATAAATCAAACAAGAGAAGCACACCATTGGTCTAACAGTTACTTTCCTATTTCTGTGATAAAACACCATGACCGAGGTAACTTACAGAAGGCCTGGTGCATTGTGGGCTTGTGGGCTTACAGAGATAAGAGTGGTCACTCACCATCACACTGGGGAAACACGGAGGCCAACAACAGGCATAGCAACAGGACGGCTCATATCTTTAACCACAAGCAGGAAACAGAGACTGCTTAGAGGAGTCTTTTAAACCTCAAAGCCCACCCATAGTGACACACTTCCTTCAGCAAGGCCACATTTAAGCCTCCTTAGACAGGGCTGCCACCTGTTCAAATGCCATAGACTGAGGGACATTTATCATATAAGCCCTACCCTGTGTCTGACACCTGTGCTCCTCTCTCACCTGCCCCACGGTAGGCGCCACTTCTCATACATGGCTAACCTGATTCCAGCATCAGCTTCCAGAGTCTCATGCAGCTGTTCTTGCTGGGTTTACCGTACACTTGTCCTTCTGACGTCAGTTTGGTGTCAGTGTTGTCCAGACTTAATTGCCTTGGGAGGGATGGAAGTTCACTGGAGAAGTAACCCCAAGCTGAAGATGAAAAGGATGGCAGAGCTAACGTGGTTTGTTTTGCCAAACCCCTGAGTAGTGGAATGGCTGCTGCTATGGAGCAGCAGCTGGAGTCTGCCGTGCTGAGCAGGGAAGGAGAGGGTGAGCCTTGTGAGGGGCTGTGCTTCCAGAGCTTCCTGCGAGCTCTCTGTTACTAGGGAGTTTTAATAGTCATGTTTTGTTAATTCAGGGAAAAAGTCTTTCTGAGAGCTGCAGAGTTGAGGTTCAGCATAGCAGACCTGTGCTTGGTGCCTGCATGTGAAACCCCAGAGGCTAGAGCTACATGGTTCTTTCTCCGTGCCTGCTGGAAGAAGTGCAGAGTGTTTTAGAAGCACTAAATTAGTCTAAATTATATTCTTATTTAAAGGCCTCTTCTTCCTTAACCCATTAAATTTTTCTACTTTCCACCAAGAATGCCTTTCAGGAGGAGAAGTGTGGGGGATGGAGAGTGGGCCTCTGCCTGCTCCTCTGTCTAACCATAGATAACGCATGCGTATTATTGTCACGGGACCTTTCTCTCCTGTGAAGCATTTGAAGAAGCTGAGCATACCTTGCAGAAGAAGGAAAGGTCACCACCTCACTCAGTCTTTACTCTGAAAGCTTTGGCAAGCTTAGAGCACTCACTGGCCACCAGGTCCTATCCCGAATACAGATGCAGAGCCCCAAAACAAGCAGACTTTCACAGTGTGAGTGTCACAACACTTGACCTGCTTGAGTTGAAACCAGAGACACAATATTCATTCAGGACCGTGAGATTCTGTCAACATTGGTATTTATTTCAGAAGATGAAGGCCAAAGCAAAACACCATCAGCACAGAAGATGTAGATTAAGACTTGAAAAACAGAACCAAATAAACACAGGGACCTTGGCTTCCTAGTGACTGTGGGATAGCTCAGCATCAGAGCTCTCGTCCAACATAGAAGAAGCATTAGCAGTGCTAATAACTAGTCAGTGAACCAAGAAACACACTGTGTGGCATTTCACAGTCTGTAGTCCTAACACTTAAAGCAGGAGGAGCAGGAGTTTACGGTCATTCTCTCTATAGCAAGTTCCAGGCTAGCCTGGGCTACCTGCAACCCTGTCTTAAAAGCAAATAGACACACGAGTAAGACAAGTTACTGAGCAGACCTCCCGACTAAAATCATTCTAAGCAGTGAAGCACTCGGTCCCTCTCTCTAAACTCAGAACCAAGTTCACATGTGCTCAGGAGCATCTTCATCTCAAAGAGACTGGGGACTATTGTTAAAAATACTGCAAAGGAGAGATAGCACCCTTTGTTTCTCTACTTAGAAACTAAGGCATTAGTGTCACGCTTAGAAGTTCCGTAATACAATTAAGTGTAGCATAAATGACTAATAAAAATTTGTACACGTGTTTGAATCAGGGTCTTATGAACATCTAAAAATAGATATGCAGGGAATATACTACTTACAATTCTGGTAAAAATGATAAAATTTCATGAATGCACATGCATGTGAGAATGCATGAATATAGGTGCACGAGTGTGTGTGTGTGTGTGTCTGTATGGACGTCAGAGGTAAGCTTTGGGGTTTGTTTCTTAGGAACTGTCCACCTTGTTTTTTTATTTTTATTTTAAGTGTATGTATGTATACATCGGTGTGAGTGAATGCCTCCCGTGTGTGTGTGTGTGTGTGTGTGTGTGTGTGTGTGTGTGTGTGTCTTGAGAGTACAGAATAGGGTGTCAGGTTCCTTGGAACTGGAATTTCTACCTGCGGGACTGTTTTCCTAGTATGTGTATCAGTGCATCATGTATCACATGTGTACAGCACCTGAGCAGGCCAGAAGCGGGTATCGGAGTCCCCTCAAGAACTGGAACTACAGACAGTTGTAAGCAGGTGCTGAGAAGTGGGTCCTCTGCTAGAGCAGCCAATAATCTAAGCAGCTGAGCCATTGCTTTAGCCTCTGCATTCTGTTTCTGCTCCAAAGACAGGGTCTATTCCTGGGATTTGGGACCATCAATGAGGCTAAGATAAATGGCCAGCAAGCCCCAGGGCAGATCTGCCTGGCTCGCTTTCCAGCAAGAGAATCACAAGCATCCACCATCATGCCTGACTTTTATGTAGGTGCTGGAGTTTCAGGTCTTTATGCTCATGCTGCAAGCTCTTGCTCTACCAGCTTAGTTCTCTCCAGTCCCCAAAACAATTCCCTTAAAAAGGAAAAACAGAACATGCCACCAAGCTACAGAGACCAGATCACATCACATCACCTGGAGTTGTTTCAACAAAGCTAATCTGGTAATGTCTCCCATTGTAAGAATACTGAGTACATAGCAACATGTAGAAAATGAGATAGTTAATGTGGATTGAAAGTGTAGTGTGTGTCTGTCAAAACGTAACAAAAGATCAAAATTTGATAAAATAAATAATTTCTACACAGCAAAGATCCACACAGAATCAGTAGACTAAATTTTGAAAATTCAACTAATTTGCAGCTATATAGTTAATTTTCTATGTATAGAGAATGCTTCTAAACTGACAAGAAAGAGAAATTTGGCAAAGTTTAGAGCAACTGGTTTGTAGAACAATAAATCCAAGTGTGCAGGAAATGTAGGAAAGCGAAGCTCAGTTCAAAGGAGCAGAGGAACTCGGCGAGGTCCGCAAGGGTCATGGCGACAGGACCCAGGCTGTCATCAGGCTCCTCCCTGCTTGCTGATCTTTATTTTCCAACATAACTCTGCTGACCTCTTCAATCGTCAGCACTTTTAGAGAGCTTTAATTTTTATTGCTATGCTTCATACTTTTATTTGAGGGTAAAAGAAGAGAAGTGTGAAATGTTTTTTATGTCGTGAGTATGCACAGTTGGGTGGGTAGCAGCTTCCAATGCAGATCTCAGGGTTTCTCTGCCTTTTGCCTCCTTTTCCACTGAAAACTCAGTACAGATTGCACTTGTCCATGGATGCTTGAGGGTCATTTTGAAACAGCAAGCACACTCCTAAGCACAGTTTCAGTGCTGAATGTGCAGGGCAGGGTTCTAAAACCACTTAGCCCCAAAACTTTCACAGCATAGTAGTGTCCCAGAATAGGATAGCATCCTCTGACATCTCCCATGCATGAGGAACACCACAGAGTAAGTGGAATTTAATTGAACATCCCTAGAAATTACACTAGTTCCAGATCCCACTTTAATAGCATTTAATTACAGTGTAATTCATGAAACAACTTTACTGTTTGGAATTACCACGTGTAACTCAATGGTTTGTAGAACTGTCATGGAATTGAGTCACCACCATTCCTATCCAATTTTAGAACTTTTTTTTTTTTTTGGTTTTTCGAGACAGGGTTTCTCTGTATAGCCCTGGCTGTCCTGGCACTCACTTTGTAGACCAGGCTGGCCTCGAACTCAGAAATCCGCCTGCCTCTGCCTCCCGAGTGCTGGGATTAAAGGCGTGCGCCACCACGCCCGGCAGAACTTTTTTTTAAATTAAAATAAAATCTCTTCAAAAGTAAGGAATCTTCCAATTGGACTGAAAGTTTCTCAGTGTCTCCATGGGTAAAGAGTAACAGATGCAGGATACCATGTAGTCACGTAAGCCATGCTGGGCTTTGCTCTCCCCTGTAGCCGGTAAAGATGCTTCACTCTCCTTAGTTCTCCACAGCGGGAAAGGAGCCAGTGATTTAGTTAGTGCCCAGGAAATGGTGCTGCGAGCTCTTCTGTGGTTTCAGTTGTCTTGAGTCTGTCTGTGCTGCTGGGTTGTTTGCAGGGCGCTAGCGGACATGAATAACGATGGAAGGATGGATCAAGTGGAATTTTCCATAGCCATGAAGCTTATCAAACTGAAGCTACAAGGATATCAGCTCCCCTCCACACTTCCCCCTGTCATGAAACAGCAACCAGTGGCTATTTCCAGTGCACCAGCATTTGGTAAGTGCTTGGTTCCTATGTTTTGTTGTTGTTTTAAAACTAGATATTTTCCCTTTTCTTTCCTCAGAAATAGTGACGTTTTCGGCTAGTGTTACTAAATATTGGCAGCCTTCAGAAAGATAGTGCTGTCTCCCGTGAAGCCGAGGGTCAAGGTCAGCGGGTGGAAGGAGAGCATTCCATCCATCCATGGTTAAGGACATGCTCGCACTCGGCTGCTGCAGCTCTGTCCTGACGACTTCACAGGACTTCCGTTGTCAGAGTGTTTGTTTCTCATTGTGTATAAATAGTTCCTTTGCATTGTGATAACTCAGCCTTTTTTCTTTTTTTTTTTTTTTTTTTTTTTGAGATTATAACATTTCCCTCTTCCCTTTTCTCCTTCTTCTCTCATATACCTCTCCTTGCTCTCTTTCAAAATCATGGCTTCTTTTTTCATTAATTGTTAGTGCATGTATGTGTGTGTGTTGCTAAGTATGTAACTACAACCTGCTCCGTCTGTATCATGTTATTTACATGGATGTTCTCAGGGCTAACCACTGGGTTACCAGGTAACTCTTCCCTGGGGAAGCTGATTTCTCCCACTCTCTGAATTCCTTAGTTGCCTTAGCTATTTGGGATCGAGGGCTCCGCCGTCCTCCCTTATAGTCAGCGTTGTTGTTGTTGTTGTTGTCCTTGCTTGGTTCATGTTTAGGCAGTCCTGTTGGTGAGACTGCATGGGTGTAGCTCTGACATTTCCAGGAGGCACAATCTCACAGAAACTCCCTGGCCCTCTGACTCATACAGTCTTTCCGCCTCCCCCTCCACAACGGTCCTGGAGTTGCCCGTAATGGACAGAGCTCTACAGGAGATGGGTATCTTAGCACTAGACTCCACAGCTCTGAATTTGATTGCATGAAGGGTGTGATAGTCGTCCTCTGTTGCAGAGAGAAGTTGCCTTGGTGAGGGGGAGGACTACACTTACCTATGCGTTGTAAGGACAAACATTTAGAATGTTTAATTTAGATTTTAATAAGAGGCAGTTATGGCTTCTCCTCCGAGATCTGTGACGTTACTAGCTTTGGGTAGTTGGCTAGGTTTCCAGTACCAGCCATGACTTTCCTCCAGTTTCGTGACTCTTAAATCCAGCCAGAGAGCTGTTGGTTCCCACCCATGTCTGTGCCACTTCTGTGTCCTTACTGGTTATTGTGCCAATTCCTGTCACGGTTGTGGTTTGTGAGTGTCATAGTTGAGCAGTACCGTTGGCTGTTTTCCCTCTTTGGAAGCTTGCACAGTGCCTTCTGGCACCTGAAGGTTCACAAACCTCATTGTAGTGCTAATCAAGTTTCCAAGTCGCCCGTGAGGAACATTATAAACTCAAGTCATAGTACTATATGCCTTTCTTTTAGGGACCTTTGGCCACAAGGCTGGTTTTCTAAAGGGAAGGCATGAACTTGGGAAGATTGTTAGGTTAGTAGGACAAGGGTCTATGAGAGGACACACAAAGCTATGCATGTGCAAAGTCTAGGAGGAGCACAAGTAAACAGTGTAGCAATAGCACAGACAACCTAGCCTGAAGCTGGCCAGCCTGTGCAGGGGGACTTTGCACTGGATCCTGGAACGTACTTGCAGCTAATTGTTCAAGAACTATGGGTTAAAGCATGTTTGGTTTTCTTTCTTTCTTTCTTTCTTTCTTTCTTTCTTTCTTTCTTTCTTCCTTCCTTTCTTTCTTTCTTTCTTTCTTTCTTCCTTTCTTCCTTCCTTCCTTCCTTCCTTTCTTCCTTCCTTCCTTTCTTTCTTTCTTTCTTTCTTTCTTTCTTTCTTTCTTCCTTTCTTTCTTCCTTTCTTTCTTCCTTTCTTCCTTTCTTTCTTTCTTTCTTTCTTTCTTTCTTTCTTTCTTTCTTTCTTTCTTTCTTTCTTTCTTTCGACAGGGTTTCTCTGTGTAGCCCTGGCTGTCCTGGAGCTCACTCTGTAGACCAGGCTGGCCTTGAACTCAGAAATCTGCCTGCCTCTGCCTCTGAGTGCTGGGATTAAAGGTGTGTGCCACCACGCCCAGCTGCATGTTTGGTTTTCTTTTGAACTCCTCCAAAAGGGGACTGCAAAGTGGAAAAAGGATCCATTTTTTAATAAAGATGTCCCGATTCTTCTTTTCCCCTAGTTCTTTCTTTGACAATGAATTTGCTTTCTCTTTTTCTGCTCGATGACTTTCAGTTTTGTCAACATTGCTGTTCTTTTGAGGCCCTTCTGGACCCTCAGCTTAGTGTTTCACAGGTGTCTGTATCTCTTGCGCTGCTACCCTGAAACCCTGGCTGCCAGCCTGAGCCATACGCCAGCCACCACTCTGCCTTAGGCTCCTTCCTGCGACTTCTCACCTTATTCTTACCCTGAGTCAGGTTAAGAAGACCCAGTGTTTTCTGCTGTTTGTAGGACCACTCCCAGCGCAGTGGGTAATGGATGGTGATGCTAGCGAGCTCATAGTAGCCTTGTATGCGTTGTCTTAGGGAGGTCTACAACAGTCTCATCACAGTCTGAATAAGTGCAGCTGGTTTTGGTGTCAGGAAGGTGTACACTGTTTTAGGGAGGAAGTGTAGTAAAGGCTCGTGGACTCCGAGATTTGAGTCCCCGTGTGCTGTGGTGTGGTGGTTTCAATAGAAATGCCCCCATAGATAGGTGGGTTTCCATGCTTAGGCGTAGGGAGCATCACTATTAGGAGGTGTGGCCTTGTTGGAAGAAGTGTGTCATTATGAGGCAGGCATTAAGGTCTTATATGCTCAAGCTACACTTAGTCACCTGCTGCCTTCCCATCAAGATTTAGAACTCTCAGCTCCTTCTCTAGCACAGTGTCTGTCACGCTTCTCACTATGTTGATAATGGATGAAATCTCTGAACCTCTCAGCCAGTCCTAGTTGGCTGTTTTCCTTTATAAGAGTTGGCGTGGTCTCGGCGTCTGTTCACAGCAATGGCAACCCTGACTAAGACTTGTGCCACTGAAAGCTGTGCTAAAAGGGAAGGCACTACCAGTGAAAACTGAGCATGGATGGGAGCACTGGGGTCCTACAGAGTGAGCGAGCACTGGTGGACTTGTTCCTGAGAGGTGAGGCAAGAACAGGACAGGGAAATAGTAACTGAACTTGACCTGTGGGTATCTCAGTGACATCCATGTCAGTGACCGAGAGGTCATTGGAGTTGTTAAGATCAGTGCCCGTGTGGGGGCTGAAGAGGGCTTGACTGTGAGGAGGAGGGAAGGCCACTGAGACACTGCAGTGCTGTACAGAGCAGGCCATGATGGGTACAGGATTCCAAGAATCAAGGATGCGCATCATAGGAGGTGACAGCATCCAGACCCAGCCTCCAGTGAACACACTTAACCTGAAAATCAGTCCATAGTCAACAGTCCTAGCACTGGGGAGACAGAGGCAGGATGATTGCTGCAAGGTCAAGGCCAGCCTGGCCTGTATAGTGAGCTCCGGGCTGTTCAGAGACTCACAGAGACCTCGTCTCAATGGACAAACAACATACTTGTTTGATGAGGGGAGGGTTGTTTTGCTTTTGTTGGCTTGCCATGCTGGGATCACACCCTGGAGCTGCTGCCCTAGGCGGTGTTCTGCCTCCCCTCTCACACGTGAGCCGGGAATGGCAGCATAGGCTCATGACTCCAGCTTCTAGAGGCGAAGACAAGGTTGTAGGTTCAAGTCCAGCCTGGGCTGCAGACGTGGTCTTAAAGCTTCTTTTTCTTTCCAAGTGGCAACATTATAATATAAGAGTTTAACATTTGGAGACTTTGGGCTGCAGAGATGGCTCAGCAGTTAAGAATACTGGCTGTTCTTCTGAAGGTCCTAAGTTCAAATTCCAGCAACCAAGTGGTGGCTCACAACCATCTGTAACGAGATCTGACTCCCTCTTCTGGAGTGTCTGAAGACAGCTACAGTGTACTTACATATAATAAATAAGTCTTAAAATAATTCTTTTTAGAGACTTAGAGGATGCTTTTGCCAGTTGGTGACTTTTTTTTTTAAACCGTTAACCTACTTTTGTGTAGTCTTTTTTGGTAACATTTTGAGATGTCACAGGTTTTTCTAAGCATCATTTTCAAGGTTACTTTCCTGTTTTTTTAAGATGAAGAATTTGTAGTTCTAGAAATGAGGTGCCTTGGAAGTTTGCCATTGTCAACCTTTTGAAAGTCTTAAAAGATTTAGATTGAGTGTAGTTTAATACAGCCATCAAGAATCTGGCAAAAATTAACCTGATACACACTGATATACGTCAGCATAAAATTAATCTTATTCAGATGAGATGTGTGGTACCAGGTGTTGATGGTGATGTCTGTAAATCATAAGCTTGTACCCAAGTTAGAACATCTCTTCTCTTTGTTGTACTGTGAATACTTATAAACATTGTTAGCATCCTTTGTCCAGATGAGGAGCTGCACTTGGCTTGTAGCTCAGGAATAAAACATAGTTAGCATGCATGTGGCCCAGGATTCATTCCACAGTCCAGGAGTGATAGATAACAATTGAAAATGCCAAAAGAATTGGGGGAACAATACTGTCTTATTACCCAGGGACAATCACTGTGTCGTGTTTTTTGAGAAATGGTCTTAGTTGGTAGTCCAGGGACACCACCATGTCAGGGGGGTTGGCATCCACCTCCTGATCCTGTTTTAACTTCTTGAGGACCGAGAGCACTTTTTTTAAAAAGTACAGATGTCATGTTCAGTATAAGGAAAAGGAGATGCAAGGCGAGGGATAGAATTCAGGGAAGCATTGTGAGAGCTGGAGTCTGGACTACCAGAGAGAGCCTTTTAAAGCTGAGCAGGCTTTCTGGCAAGTATAGACCCAAACACGGGAGGGAGGGAGGGAGGGAGGGAGGGAGGGAGGGAGGGAGGGAGGGAGGGAGGGAGGGAGGGAGGGAGGACGGATCCTCAGGGTAAGCTGAATACAGCCCACAAGCAACCCTGCCTCAGTAAAGTGGAGAATGATCTGCAAAGACACTCAGAGTCGACTTCACACACACACACACACACGTTCACACTTTCCACACATGCATAAACAGGGGAGAACTGTAGAAAGGAAAACAAGTAAAATAGAAATGAATGTATTGTCACAGTGCAGGAGGCAGAAGGTAGAACATTGTCTACCTGGTGTAACTGAGAAAGAGAGTCAGTCACCATTCCTAAGAAACTGGATCCAGCCAATCTGAGCACTATGTGCCTGAAAGACTCTGCGTACTGCACACAGGGGCTGCAGAAGACCTGAGAGGTCTGGAACAGTCTGTTTCCACAGCCCCCTGCCCCCACTGACTTATCTGGTGTGGGGGTTCTGGGTTTGATCTCTGGTGTCACAGGGGGAAAGAAAAAGAAAGAGGAGAGGAGAGGACAGGACAGGAAGAGACCGACCCCCAGCTTACCCAGATGCTTTTGGGCACAAGCCCATAGCAAGGTGAAGTAAATGGGAGCCGAGACAGAGGTGAGCATCAAGGCCCTGAGGGGAGGAGGAGATGGGAGGGAGAGGGGGTGGGGAGTGGGGGGTGGAGGTGGGCACAGAAAGCAGGGCCCAAGTACCAACAAGCAGCAGAGCGTCATCCCACACCAAGTTATCATAGAAAACCACTGAACAGCCAAGGCTACTCCACCCCAGTGGACAGTGATGCCACCATTTCAATCAAGCCATGGGGTGCTGTGGACCTGATCCAGGTCTTCAGAGACCAACTTAAACCCAGGACTTAAATAACCCAGAAGCAGGGAGGCAGGATTCAGCAAAGAATGAACATCAAACCTTTATTCTAAAAACAAAGACAAAACTAGAAGCAACGGCAGAGATATTATTCTGAAGAGAAATAAACCCATTTTAAAACAGAAGAAATGAAAGAGTAGGTATAAAAGGGCTGGAGGAGACAGATACAGAGTTGGACCGGGATTCATGAAGAATCTCCCTCCAGGGAGCAGAGCAACTGGACAGCAGGTTCAGGGCCGTGATCTTGAAGTGGAGGGTTTCAAAGAGTGTGCCCAAGAACACCGACCTGAAAGGACTACCCAAAGTATGTCCCACTTTAACCGTACTGGAGCGCGTGGAAGGAAAAACGATGCAGTTCTAAAGAAAACAGAGCAGCTTCAGATGTTGGCCACAGTGCTTTGTTGCAAAAGGAAATTGAGTAACCTGTTTAATAGTCTTAGGGAAAGATTGAGGCAAGGATTTTTAATATCCTGAAAAACTAATTTTCAAATGCTGCACAGACAAACTTTACCAATTTGTAGGGTCTCAAGGGGTACCTGTTATTTCTAGTGTCTATTTATCTGTCCACCTATCCATGTGTTCTGTCTATTCATCTTTCTATCCACCTTTTTTCCCTGTCCACTGAAAAGGTCTAAAAATAATGGTTGATCCCAGCAACAGTGGCATTCCAGATTGTGGACTAGAAATAGCATTTCCTGCTATAGGAAACCAGAATTTCTTGGAAAAAAAAAATCTGATTCTAGGCCTGAAATATGAGCCATTCATGATGAACTTAGAAGGTGTATCCTTTGATAATGGTCAGCTCAGAACTGTGAAGGAACAGTAGAACAGTAAGGGACAGACCGCGCTGGAGAAGCTGTGCTGCCCAGAGAAGGCATGTCCCCAATGATGTGCGCTTGGCCAGTTAGGGTATTCTCACAGCAGTGGGCTGGGCTTGATCCTCCTGCCTCTAACCGTGCGCTAGGATTACAAGCATGTACCACTGCTGTTGACTATACATTACAAGAATATTTTGCCATAGGAAAATCATGAAGCTGTTAAAGTGGAGACAAATATAAAAGATAAGAGCATTTGTTTTAGCTCCAACTTCTTTTGTTGGCTGGAACACATTCATAAAGATTTATTTCTCTCATTAAATATTTGGTCAGTCCCCGCTGTCACATGTTTTGGAGAGGCAGGTAAAATGGCTGATGCGTTACTTCCCTTTATATTTAGCACCTTTTTCTTTGCTTTTCTTGTGAAATTTATTATGTTTTAAGAACCTGCAAATAAAATAGCATGCAGAAATTAACTAGACCCAAAGTCTATACAGTACATTTGTTGCTTTTGCATTTACCATCATTACTGTTTTGTTTTATTTTATTTTAAACACAATCTTCTGTAGCCCAGGCTGGCCTCAACCTCTCTCTGTAGCGAGGGTGACTTGAATTTCCACGAATCCTGTGGATCAAGGATCGTACGTCCCTGGAGTTCTGGGGTTGTGAGCATGTGACTCCACACGTGGTTGTGTCCTACTGGGGTTGACCTCAGGACCTCCTGGGTAGCAGGAGGACACTTTACTAACTGAGCCTCATCTCTGACCCCAGTGCTTTTCTTATCAATCCTCCTCCTGATTCATTCTTCTCAAAGTTGAGTGGACAGTCTTCTTGCTATTGATCCTTAAAAGAATAGTGTGGGTCACACAGGAAACGTCAGTGCTGACAGTGGCCACGTGAGTACCAGAACTCAATGCCTTGTGATTCTTCGCATAAGGTTTTGTATTTTCCAACTGTTTAACCTAAGCGTGTGTGTTTCAGTACTATTTTCTGTCTTTCATTCGTTTGTTTGTTTGTTTGTTTGTTTTGGTGCTCTGTTGAGTGTTGAAGCCAGGTCCGAGTGTATTAGCCAAGCAAGCATGTACATGGGCTGTACTCTGAATCCTCTCACCGTTCTATGTGGGGATATATCGCAGCAGAGACAAGGTTTCCTTCCTCTAGCTGTACCAAGTGTCACCGTGCGACTGGCTAAGTTTGCTGGGGCTTTTCTTTTCCAGGTATAGGAGGGATTGCTAGCATGCCACCACTCACAGCTGTTGCTCCCGTGCCAATGGGCTCCATTCCAGTTGTTGGAATGTCTCCACCCTTAGTATCTTCTGTCCCTCCAGCAGCAGTGCCTCCCCTGGCTAACGGGGCTCCTCCAGTCATACAGCCTCTGCCTGCGTTTGCTCATCCTGGTACGTGCCTACGTTTCTCTGGTTAAATGTGTTTTGCCACTGTCTAGTTACCACAGAGGAAGGGATGGTAAATCTCTATTTGAGTTCTCCTTTCCACCCAGCGTAAGACATGGCACGTGCTAAGACTGAAAGGAAAGAAAATAAATGCCATTGTGGAACAGACAGAGAAACCCAGTGGTGAGAACCAAGAGCTGACTTGCCTTCCAAGAGCCCAATAAGAGCAGCAGCGATGGGCAGTATTTGAACATTCTGTATTTTCATTCATCAGTTACTTCTGTTCTTTAACTTCCATGAGTTAGTTGCTAATACACCAGCCACAGAATAGAATTACACAGTGAGGAAAACTGAGCAGTGTTGATAGAACTGGGCAGAGTGGGAAAGAGAGGCAACTAAGTGGCCAAATAGATTAAGCTCACACAGTTAAACACTTGCTTAATTGAAGGAACGGATGTAGTTATTCTGGTTTAGCTAATTTCATTTTGAAACTTTATTCAAAGTCTTTTCCTATAATTAAAGCATCAACTATAAATATAGATAGCCTTGGCCTAACAAATCATAACGAAGTTATAGAAGAATGGGATTCTTTTTAAAAAGCTCTTTGGATATATCTGAGTAACTCAGCAGCATAGGCTTTAGCATTAGATTTGTGTCACTGTTGCTGTACCTGAGCAGCCTGCACTTAGGTATGCGTGTATGCTCCCAGTGAGAGGAGGAATCTAGTAAGCCTCTTCTGTCTGTCCGTTGCAAGTTCTAAGTGTAAGGCTCTACATGATAGCAGCCAACATAGTTCACGGAACTGTCCCAGTGGCGTGAGCAAACCCACACACTTGTTCTCTTTTGTGCTGTGGCAAGGTCGAGGGGGGAGGCTATGGCTAGGGTCTCATCAGGTCAGATGGGAATCACACACAGATCTGCTCCTCCCTAGCATTACAAGTTATCTGGCCAAGACTGGGAAGCCTGTGACTTCTTGGCTGCTACATCTGGAACTAATATTTTAGCTCCTTTGATGGTAAGAAAATGCCATCTTACTTGGAACAGTACCTACAAAATGTTCAGTGATACTAAATGTTCAGTGAAGAGTAAAATTTTATGGATGTCAGCCTTATGCTCAGTCAGGTGATTCTCAGCAGAGCAAATAAATCTAAGAGTGTTTTATTTTGGCAAGAAGACAGAGTATGGGGAGGGGCTGTGACTCCGTGCTGGGGAGGAGGGGCCATGGCTTCAGAGTCATGACTTGGTGTCTAGATGTTTGAACTAAGGGACATTTTCTCACTTTTGTAGAATTAAAACTATTCAATGTTTTATTTTTATAGCAGCCACATTGCCAAAGAGTTCTTCCTTCAGCAGATCTGGTCCAGGGTCACAATTAAACACTAAGTTACAGAAGGCACAATCATTCGATGTCGCCAGGTAAGACTGCTTGGTTTTTGTTTTTAAATTTATTTATTTTTTGTATATGAGTACACTGTAGCTGTCTTCAGACACACCAGAAGAGGGCATCAGATCCTATTACAGATGGTTGTGAGCCACCATGTGGTTGCTGGGAATTGAACTCAGGACCTCTGGAAGAGCAGATAGTGAGTGCTCTTAACTGCTGAGCTATCTCTCCAGCAAGACTGCTTGTTTTTAATGCAGTTACTTAAAGCATTATTTGAGTTTCTTTAAATGAATTTTGTCCTTCTTAATTTTCTTAAAGGTTTAGTTTATGGTTTTGCTTGCTTGTACCTACATATACACATGTATGTATGTGTACCACATTCCTGATGCCCATGGAGGTCAGTGGAGGGAGCTGGAGCCTCTGGACTTGAACCCCTGTGTGACTGCTGGAGATCAAACCCGAGTCCAGCCCCAGCCTTTACTTTTACCTTGTTTAATTTTATAGAATGCTAATAACACCTTTTAAAGTTCTACATAATGTTATTATTACTCATCATTTATTTTTTGAGGATGACAAATGAAGAGCATGCCATTGTCCTAATTTCTTTACAAACAGAATTATGGTAGTACCGGCTGGGTGTACTGCTGAGAGGCAGAGAGAGCGTGCCACAAGTGAGGAGCTGTGTTCAGCAGCAGCACCAGAAAAGAAACAGAACTGGAAGGACTAGACCACTCTCTGGGGAGCTAGGAAAGCCAATTAATGATCTTGTATTAATCATTTAAAAGCTTATGAATTTTTTATATGAGATTTGAGCCAAAGTTGGTCTTGCTTTTAATACTGTCATAATCTCACAGTCTGTCTGCCTTGGTAAAATAGTGTAACCGGATTGTGGTGAACTGCGTCATTCAGATTACTGTCCCTGGTCACATATGTGGCTCACGTTGGCGAGAGTCTCTACAGTCTCATTTCTTATATGTGACCAACCGTAGTTTCATGTTATCTGTCATATGTTTCTTTTACTTCTTTCTGTTTTCTAAGGCTGAGATTTAGGCTCATATTCATGTTAAAATTCCTCCCTGTCTCAAACTGGAGTTTCATGTGTTTTTGACTTTTCTCACATAGTTTTGAATTCTGCCTTAAAATTGCTTTATAATGCTAGAATGACTAACATAGATAGTCAGCAAATATTAAGGCCTTTAGATAGTTGAGTTTTCTACATGTGTAGTGATCTTTTCAATACTGTGAAGTTGTGACGACTTCATAATGGAGCTCCCTAGCTTTCAGGTAAGCTGCTCTTGAGTTTTCAGTCTGCTTCTGCTCGGAGGAATGAGGTAGACAGCTGTTGCTTGATAACACTCTGGAAGAGCGAAGAGCGTCTCTGTGCAACACCCTTTATCTTTGCTGTGCAGGGGCAGATAGTTAGCTTTTAGTCAACAGGCAGGGTTTGGCATTAGCCAAGCATCCGTGAGACAGAATGAGAGAAGTGTTGCAGAAGTACTTACAGCAGCGTCCAGCGTGGTAAGTGTTCTCGCTATGAACTTCCGGGAAGTCAGCAAGGTGGAATCTGTTGACTCCGGGGACTTTACATAGTGAGTGTAACCACATGGACCCCACAGGTCTTAATAAATGACAGTGAAAACTTCAGCGTGTGCCTAAATCTTGATTTGCTGTGTGACATGATTCTCTGTAAGCATGGAAGGAGACGACATGTGGAGCCTTACTTATCTGCCTTCCACATGGAATGCCACTTTCCTGTCTCCATTGTGTTGATGGAGTTACTTGACTATCCATGACACTCTCACAGACTGTCCATGTCAGTGTGATACTTGTGTGGTCTCACTGTAAGCAGGGTTACCTCGGGTCAGCGTTGTAGCTCATTGGCAAGAAGACATCAGTGTTGGATTACAGTCAGGAAAGCGGAGCCCCCATGCTGGCTCCACTGCTCTGCCAGGAATTTAAACCTCCCAGCAGGAAATATCTGACTTCATTAAGAAGTGGGTCCCAGGGACAGTAAGGCAGCTCAGGGTAAGAGTGTCTGCCTCTAAGTCTGAGGACCTGAGTTCAATTCCCAGGACCCACGGGGCAAACAGAGAGAACCAACTCCTGCTGATTGTCTTCTGGCCTCTACACATGGGTCCATGGGTCATGTCATGTGTGCACTCTCTCTCTCTCTCTCTCTCTCACACACACACACACCCCTCAAGTAGATAAATAAATGGAAAAACAAAAAAGAAATGAGTATATTTTGATAACTTGTTGTAGAGAAAGGTAAGTATTTTGAAGTGTACTTTTAAAAAGTCAGTTGTTAGCATTGCTTTTTAACTGAAGGAGAAATTCCTGAATGCTTAGGAAAAACCTGGGCAGTATATAATATCTTAGCTCTGGGAATATTTTCCATGTGTTACTGGAACCTTTGAATTATTAAATAACATGTAGAATATGAGATGGTCACCTGATTTGTTGTTTTTCTTTATAAAAAAAAAGTTTAGCTAGTGTTTTAAAGATTTCCTCTGTGTGTGTGTGTCTGTGTGTGTCTGTGTGTGTGTCTGTGTCTGTGTCCTGTGAATGCAGATGCTCTCAGAAACCAGGAGAAGGTGTTGGAGCCCATGAGCTGGGTCACAGGGAATTGTGGGCTGTGTGACTTGGGTGCTGGCAGCTGGACCTCTGTCCTGGAAGCAAGCACTCTTAACTGCTGAGCCATCTCTCCAGCCCCTAATTTACTTCTTGAAAGATGTCTGTACTGATGTGTAGAGGCACAATGACTGGCTTAGTGGCAGGACTTTCCCTCGACGGGGCCCTGGGTTTGACCCCAACCCCACCAGGAGAGAAAAGGAAACACCGCCAACCTTAGACAGACATGTTTGAACCCCAGCAATCGGTTCTCACAGTGCACCACCCTCCTTCTTCTTTCCCCACAGCGCCCCTCCAGCAGCAGAATGGGCTGTGCCTCAGTCATCAAGGCTGAAATACAGGCAGTTATTCAACAGCCACGACAAAACTATGAGTGGACACTTAACAGGTATTTACAAACAAAAATATAGTCATTGCTTTAAGTACAGCTTGTTTCTAGATACTGAGTCGAGAAAGAGTATTTTCCTGATGCCTTGTCTACTTCCTTACTTCTAGGTAGGGTTCATTGTTTCAGCTCTGCTGTGTTTTCAAGTACTGGTAACTCTATCCACATTACCTTGTCCCCCACTACTTCTGTCTTCACCCTGTTGGTAAACTAGAAAACAGGCCTGAACCCTCTTGCACTGGTGAGTGGGACAGCGGTAGAGAAGGAGCTGTGCACAGGGCGTCTCTCCAATGTGCCCTTGCTGAAGAGGCTGTTCCCTCGGTCAGACATGAGGCTGGATGCAGGGTACCGGGTGTGGAAGGAGCGACTCTGCTGTCCTCATTGCCTGCTGCTTGTCTTTGGATATCATGTCTTTGTCTATGAAAGGAAAGGCTAGGAATTCATTTCCAGGATCTCAGTGGGTTACTGTTATCCTAATAATATCTAAAGCATATTACTCTTATCTGTCAAAAGAGTAGAGAAGCTTTTCAGATAACTTCCCAAATATCTATTGTGAGTACTTAAAACTACCGAATTGAATGCTATAAAAAGCGTAATCTTTAATGAAGATGATTAGAGACCTCTCATGAGCTGTCCCGTCCTGGCAAGTGGAGGGGAAGGAGGGTGAGCTGTCTGGACCAGCCAGTGTGCAGAGACCATGGAACAGCTTCTAAGGTTTGAGACCTGTCTACTCCACTAGCATTTTATTAAGACATGATCAGGGTCGACTCTGGCATGATGCCAGTCAGAAAGGTGCTGTTTAGGTTTGTGTGAGTGAGAAATCACTGTCTGTACACAGCTAAGCTTTACCCAGTGGCAGAGGGACAAATGGCAGCTGGTGACAGAAGATACCTAGTGGCAGCTCATGGGCAAACTGCTTGTGCAGCCTGTGTGGGTTCATCTCTTACACAGAACATTTAATTGTGGTTCTTTATACATTGCTTTGTATTGCTTATGATCATAATTTTTACTTCCAGATGAGAAAAAAATGACTTTTTAAAACATGACTGGAGGAGGCCTTCAGGCTGCTGTGCTCTTGAACCCTGTCTCCATGATAGATGCACACGTTCACCTAACACTAATCAGTGCTCCGTGTTTTTAGGCATAAATACACGCACACGTGCGCGCCTTTGCAGGCACTGAGAAAGTCTTGGTTAACGTCGTTCTGAGAGGGCATGTTTGACACTGTGCTCCATACACACTCGATCTTTCTTAAGAACATTATTGGTATTAGTTGGTATTAGTGTTTTATTGTGAACTAGTTTAATATTCTTTCATGTTGGGATGTGGTTTTTAACTTGTTTCTCTTTTAAAGCTTTTTGTTTTTTTAGATTTATTTATTTATTATGTATAAGTACACTGTAGCTGTCTTCAAACACACCAGAAGAAGGCATCAGATTTCATTACAGATGGTCGTGAGCCACCATGTGGTTGCTGGGATTTGAACTCATGACCTTTGGAAGAGCAATCAGTGCTCTTAACCAGTGCACCATATCTCTATCCCCAGGTTGTATTTTTTTGTTTGTTTGTTTTTGTTTTTCGAGACAGGGTTTCTCTGTATAGCCCTGGCTGTCCTGGAACTCACTCTGTAGACCAGGCTGGCCTCGAACTCAGAAATCCACCTGCCTCTGCCTCCCGAGTGCTGGGATTAAAGGCGTGCGCCACCACGCCCGGCTCAGGATGTATTTTTTATGAGTGATAGAAGTATTACCTATATTCCGAAGATATGGCCTAGACACTTGAATGTAAATCCTTTAAAAAACTATAGCAAAACATAAGCTTTGAAGTATTCCAGTTAGTTCCAGCAAGTATGTAAGGTGCAAATTTTATCTACAAGCCAGATACTGGCAGTCATTGGTATGCTTGAACATGAGAGCAGACACTTACAGCTTCTTAATCTGGTTCAGCAGTTTCAACCACTACAGGTGTAGTGGTCTTATGTTCTGAACAGCAGGCCAGTGACTTAGAGGAGTATCCAGGCTGTGCTTGTCTGTCATCCGCGCCTGTGCTCACAGGTGTTGTTGCCATTTTTAGTATATTAGACACAATGATGAGCCTGAAAACATAGACATAGAAAAAGATTATTTGAACTGAGTGGTAATAATGATTTAGGAATTTTTTATATATTTATGTAACATATACATATGAATACACACATAAATATATGTAACAACAATTAGGGAAGAAAAGGAAGGGGCAAATGATATTCTAATGATATTATAACTCAAGATATCTAAAAATACATTATACCAGGATGAAAAACAACAAATAAGTCAGAGAGAGTAAATGCTATACAGTTCTTTCAAGAATTGTGCATATCCTGCAACCTAACTGACCCATGGCACAGCGGGCAGCAAATGCCCATGGCTAGAGCGTGTGCCATCATCTGTTCTGAATGGGTCACCCTCAATGTCCTGCTCTGTTTTCACAGACAGACGTCTTGGTGTCTTCAAATTCTGGCTCCTTAGAGTGTGTTAGGATGCCAGCTGGCCCATCTGTAGAGTGACCCTCTCTTCCTCTGATCATGTCCCGGTGACTTAGCTGACACAGCTGGCTAGACACACACTCCTTTCCTTTCACATAATCTGATGTATATGTTATCCCGCGCTTTCAAAACAAGGCCTGCAGTTCTTTGTGTAGGGTTGAGGCCTTGAGAGCTCTCCTCCATCCATGTGAGCACATCTGCTGGTGTCATTGTTGTTCAGACTAGGTTTAGGCAGCCATGTTGACGAGCCTGAAACACATATACAAACAATATTAAAGAAACTGAGCAGGTTATAATTATTTAGGAATTTGTTACATATATATGTAATATAAACATATATACACACATGTAACAGGGAGGAAAAGAAAGGGACAAATGATGTAACAATATTGAAATATCAAAAAGAGTACTTAAGAGTAATTTATACCATGATGAAGAGCGGCACACAAGCGACAGAGAGCACGTGTGTGCGTGTGCTGTTACAGAGAAGGTCTGTGAGCCTTTTAATGCTTTCTCTTCCTCTTAGAGATGTGTTTCAGTGCTGTGTGCTTATACATCAGTTAAGTGTGAGAGCCAGTGCTAAGTCTCTCTCCGTTGGACACAAACAGCAGTGGGCTCCATATAATTGCATCTTTTCCATGTGTTCAGGCTCCCTCCGCAGACACAGAGGCATGTAATCGAGTTTGTGGAGTTGAGATTTCAGTTGTCTCGAGAGCTTTCTGTGAGCGGCACTGTAATACCGATGCCCACTATATGTGTGCATGTGCTGCCACAGAGACGGTCTGCCAGGTCAAGGCTCAGTTCTGGCATTCGGTACGATTCTGTCTTAGTTGTTGGGTCTATTTTGATGCTACAACAAGGGTTCCAATTGTAGAGGTAGTTGTGGTCTTCCAGGGCAGGGAGCCATAAACATTTCCATGAGGAGTCGGGGAATCCACAGTGCAGGCTCGTCGGCACTCACGAGTCCTCAGATAAGCAGCGTGGATGTGTGTTGCCGGCTGCATAGACAGCAGTTGCAGTTCTTGCATCTTTGACACTGTGTCCTCAAAGCGGCTGGTTCTCATCCTGAGATGAGTGGGCACAAAAGAGTTTCAATAAAAGCATTTATAATTGCATGAGCAGTCCTGTGTGCCATCATCTGCCAGCCGGTTTGTGGTTACAATTTCTTTCATTTCAGAGGTAAGGTAACTTGTTTCACTAATGTCAGGCAAAGACTGGAGTGCAAGTCTCCCGGCTCCTGGGTAGATAGAGTCAGTTCTCCACGGTTGCTGTGCGTTGTGTGTCTGAAGCAGATTCACACTAGCTCTAAATGGAGAGAGCTGTAACAAGGAGGCTGCCCCCTCAGACTTCACTGTTTTCATGGTGCAAGCTGTCTGAGTAGTGCTACACACTAAAGTGGTCAGCAAGCCTTCATTTCACAATGCTGTAATAACTCGAGATTCTTTACCTTAGTCATAAAAATTATTTAGCACTTAAATACTCCCAACACTCCTGAATCTAGCAGACTGCTTACCATTCATAAGAACCCTGTCTGGAAGCCGCCTGAATGTCACTGAAGTCTAGTGGACACTTGTGACACAGTCCCACGATAATGAGCTGTGTAGCAGTGAGGGCTCTGCTCGAGGCCATGTGTGCTCTATCTACTGAGCAGAGCTAGCCAGGGCTAACAGAAGCATTAGAAGTTGACTCTCCACACCAGGAGAGTCAAAGAAGAGAAGGAAAGAGGCGCTTTTGGGTGCATTCCAGGCAAATGCTCTTTGACAGTCAACTTAGAAAATGAGTTCTAAGAAAAGACATACATTGTGTGAGTTTGCATGTGTACGTGAATGTGCACTTTTCTGCCAATATGCTATATGTAAATAACAGGTAAAAATAGTTCCAGTAATAGAAATGGTACCCATCACCTGCTGGGAACTGTGCATGGGTGTCCAGCTCGGTGTTATGGTTCCTCACCTGTCACAGATGTGCTCAGAGCCCGGACATGAGCAGGCCTGGGAGGGAGGAGCTCCCCTGCCCCAGGCCCTCAGCAGCCCATCTTACTGGTTAGGATGCTTCCCTTCATTTGGGGACATCGCAGCCTCTGCTCCTAGCTATGCAGGAACCCAGCTGCTTCTGTGTTTCACAGTAAGGTGACATTTGGAAACTAATGGGGATCTGAAGTTTATACTTGGGAAAGGAATCTTCCTGTTCCCTGGTTCATGAGTGTTCCTGGCACTGCACCTTTGAGACCGTGCTACACTGTGACTGTTTGCGCTTCCCTGACCCTGGCCCAGCACTCAGAATCTGTCATTACAGAGCTAAAGCTACTCTGTGCCAGGAGTGAAGATGCTCATTATCTTAACAACAGAAAACTCATTTTGAAAGGAAAGTTGAGATTCTAGTGACCTTTAGCTACTCACATCTTTTTTTTTTTTTTTTTTTTTTTGGTTTTTTTGAGGCAGGGTTTCTCTGTGTAGCCCTGGCTGTCCTGGAACTCACTTTGTAGACCAGGCTGGCCTCGAACTCAGAAATCTGCCTGCCTCTGCCTTCCGAGTGCTGGGATTAAAGACGTGTGCCACCACGCCCGGCTAGCTACTCACATCTTAATGCATATGTAGTGACATGGTTGGTATTTGTACTGGTACCATTAGAGGACCTCTTTTCTTTGTTTGTTTGATGACAGCCATGATGAGATCAGCTGGTGGTATCTGAGGCAGAAGATACTCAATCTATAGGTATTAAGTCTTCATTTATAAATAAAAGCCCCCCACACACAAAAAGAAATAATCTGGCCAAAGGGGCAGTCTGTTTGACGCTCTAGTCTTTGGGTTTTTTTGAGACAGGATTTCTCTGTAACTGCCTCCGTTCTAGAACCCATTTTGTAGACCATGCTGTCCTGGGACTCACAGAGATCCTCCTGCCTTTGTGCCCCACGTGCTGGGACTAACAGTGTGCACCAGCACACCCAGCCTGAAGCTCCCGTCTTCCGTGTGCTCGCTCCTCACTGGTCATTGGTCAGCTGAGTCTGACCCCCACTGTGCTTTCTTCCCTTGAGCTGTAGCTTTCTTTCCTTCCCGAGGGCTCCTGGGTAATCTGTGCAGTGTTGTGGCAGCAGGAGACTGCGGGGACCTGTGTGCAGCCTCTGGACTCTCAGGGAATGTCTGATGACTCACCTCGTGTCCTTTCTCGGTTTCTGGTTAGGTCCCCAGGCAAGAACTATTCTCATGCAATCAAGTTTACCCCAGGCTCAGCTGGCTTCAATCTGGTAAGGAAGCACAAGTTCCGTGGTTTGTATAAAGCAGAACGCGCTTAGGGCGGGCTTTCCTCCTTGGATTTGAGATTCAGATCCTTGTTTAGAGAGGATGGAATATGCTCAGTCACTGCTCCTCAGTGACAGGGGTAACAACACAACAAGCCCTAAGAACTTGACGTATAGCCTAACAGTTCTTTCTTTTAATAGCTTATTTATTTTCATTTTATGTGCATCAGTGTTTTCCCTGCATGCATGTCTGTGTGAGGATGTCAGATCTTGGAGTTACAGACAGTTGTGAGTTGCCATGTAGGTGCTGGGATTTGAACCTCTAGCAGAGCTGTCAGTGCTCTTGACTGCTGATCCATCTCACCAGCCCCTGCCTAACAATTCTTAACCCAAGGCCAGAGTCCTTTCTCCCAGTGACTTCAGACCAAACCTCTATTGTTTTACTTACAAATACTTTAAGTGTTTTTATTTAACTATAACCATGATGTCACGAGTTCACCTAAATATTTAAGCAGTCATTCATGTCAAATTAGCGAGCTAATCTTCAAATGCCTTACATCAGCTAATAGTTTTATTTGTTCAAAGGAGTAAAACAAATCTATACAATATTTAATTCATATATTTAAATATCTTTTAATGATTATTTGTGTGTGTGTGTATGTGTGTGTGTGTTGTCTACATATATGTCTGTGTACCAAGTACATGCCTGGTGCCCTTGGAAATCAGAAGAGTATAGTGAGAATTTTTTGTTTCTTTAAGAAACACAGAAATATTATGGGAATATGTTTGTCTTAGTTAGGGTTTACTGCTGTGAACAGACACCATGACCAAGGCAACTCTTATGAGGACACTATTTAATTGGGGCTGGCTTACAGGTTCAGAGGTTCATTATTACCAGGGTGGGAGAATGGCAATGTCTAGGCAGGCATGGTGCAGGAAGAACTGAGAGTTCTACATCTTCATCCAAAGTCTGCTGAAAGACTGGTTATGAGGAGGGTCTTATAGCCCCCACCCACAATGGCATACTTTCTCCAACAAGACCATACCTACTAATAATGCCACTCCTTGGCCCAAGCATATTCAAACCACCACAATGGTTTTCTCTTAATCCCAGGTGTGGGATATGGGGCTGCTTCAGATTATCTACGGCAGCTGACTATGATTTGCCTTGTGCTCTGGCAAGGGTGTGATTTTGCCAGCTGCACCTACTTTCTGCCCTTGTGTGACATTTTGACTTCTGAGGACTGTTTAGAGGGTATATAAATGCTGGGCCCCTGAAAGGGGTGGTGGGTTATTGTTTGCAATTTGTTACTTAGTCATACGCAAAGAAGAAACAACAAGAAGAAGAAACTTGATATCCTGATGGCAAAGATCGAACTTGCCCCAAGGAACTTGCTGCCCCTAGTCAGCAGAAGTAGTCTAATGATAACACCGTCCACCCCTGACTTTATTCAGGGATCTCTTTCCTTTCCTCTCGATCCTTTTTTTCCTCTCTTATCTAGTGTTAGGGGACTGAAAGGGTAGAAAAAAATGTGGAAGAAGGTGGAAAAAAGAAGAACCTGCAAAGTCGCATAAGACCAGCTACAGAGGAGGGCAGCATATCCTCTGGATCTGGAGTTAGAGATAACTGAGCCCAGCTCTGTAGTGCTGGGAACCAAACCTGTGTCCTCTGAAAGAGCAGTTAGTGTTCATAACCGCATAGCCATCTCTTCAGCTCATTAATTGATATACTTTAAAAATCCACTTTAATCTCTGTCCTGGTTGGCAACCCTGCATGTGTGCAGACGTAGCACGTGCCTCCTGAGGCACTGCATCAGCATAAACGGCTGATGAGAGTTTGCTTTGCTCTTTGCTCTTTGGGGTGGGACTAGTGGATGCAGAGCAGGTACGTCCTTTGAAATGCACAGTGCCCCTGCTAATGCAAAATAACTTCTAATAGGCCTTGATGAGTGTGGCTCCTGCTAGGAAAGTTTCCTTCTATTTAAATGCTAACCAGAATTATTTTTTCCTCCTCCTCCCCCTTCTCTCCTCCTCCTCTTCTTCCTCCTCCTCCTCCTCTTTAAGAATGAGAATGATTTCTTGTGAAGCCTCTTTTAGTTGTGTGTTGCTGGCAGCCTGGAAAATAAGCCTGCTGTCTACTGCTCACATGCCAAGTCTTGGCATTTGATGCAGGGTGATACGACTTCTCTACAAGAGACTACTAAGCTCATTGCTCCCCTCTCTTCTTACCTTCTGTGTAGTAGAGTCTGCCTTTTCCTTAGAATAGGCCAACTACTGAGTGTTCCCTACCTGTGACACATCCAGTCTCTTGAAGTCTAGTCCAACCAGCACCCCGGGGCCCTCTGAGACAGGTCAAAGCTGTGCAGCTGGTTGAAAGTTTCTTACGGTGCTGTTGTATTTACTTCCACTTTTCATTGATGATTTACCTGATTTCATTGATGATTCAAGGCATTGCTATTAGAATGATATAATTTTTTTTCACACTAAAAAAAAAAAAAAAACTTTACTTTTGGTGGCTCTTACTTAGCCAGTTTATGGGGGAGAATGGGAGTTTTGAAAACCATTTAGTCTGACTTACCCTAAAGCAGCTTGTGCTGTTGACCTGCTTCTGAATAAATGTATGCTCCGACATCTCCTGATTGTGATTGAAAAATCAGCTGTTTACTACATTGACTACTTGGACAAGTTCATCTTTAAGGCTGATGATCATTGGATTGTTAGAATGAGGTGGGAGAAATGCCCCCAACTCCAGAGGTGGACTAGAGACTAGAGAGATCAACCCCTAGATAGGTGAATGGCCCCTGGGTAGAACCTGACTGCTCCAATTTTTGTAGAGGTTTTATAGTAAACACAGACATGCCCATTCACTTACATGTTGTCCATCACTTCTTGTCAAGAGTTAAGTTTGGTATGACAGGGCTGCTGTGTCTTATAGACCATGAAATAATTTGCTGTGTTATCCTTTATTTTGTCAGCCCTTTGTCTAGCAGGTAGAGTAGAATTTTAACACTAGTACTTAAGTATAATATGGTTTAAATGGTCTTGCAAGGATCTAGAAGAGGATTGTTACAATTATAGTTAGCATCTGCCGAATGCTGAAGACAGTCCAACTGTGTGGATGATCTTTTTTATCCTTCCAGTAGTCTGAAACAGAACTGGTTCTATAAGCTGGCATGCTGAAGGAGTCTCTTGGCTCAGGATCAGAGTAAGGAAATAGAACTTGCAACTTGCTGGTGAATAGTAAGACCTCTGCATTTTTGTGAACTGGATTGCATGAATTTTCTGTTGAATTAGGAATCTTTCTGACATTGATCAAGATGGAAAACTCACTGCAGAAGAATTTATCCTAGCTATGCACCTAATTGATGTTGCCATGTCTGGTCAGCCACTGCCGCCCGTCCTGCCTCCAGAATACATCCCTCCTTCCTTTAGGTAAGTCACGTTTTATTCTTGAAAGAATTTTGCATGCATTCCAAACCTGGCTGTTTCCTTTGCTGGCATGAAGGTCAACTCTTCATGAATTGTAGGATTTATCTCAGCTCCCTGTTGAGCCTGGTCTCGCTCTGGTCTACTGTACTCCCTACAGCAGGAGCCATCAAGTACAAGACCAAAACTGTTCATGTTTGTGCCCTCCTGTTACCAAAGCTCAACCAGAAATTGTAAGCTCACAGTGAAGGAGAACCTGAGTGAGCAGACAGGTAGGAAATCAGAGATCACACCTGCAAATCACACACAGTCAGGAAGTAACAAAAATGCTGGTAATGTAGAAATTATGATCAGGAAAATAATTCTTAAAAATTGTCCTGGAATAAACAGACTCAGGAGATGGCAAGAGCACCCCAAGATATAGTCAGGAGACGCCTCCAGTGACTGTCACCCCTTCCCACATGGTAGTGTATAAACCCATCATCCCAGAATGTTCCGTTTACCTGGTAAGAGTTTATATGAGGAGTCCTCAAGATTTCACATGAGGTTTGGGCACAGTCTCGTTAAATGACGAGCCATGGAGCCATGAATATCTGCTTCGTGTGGCAGTGGGAGCAAAATGCAACTCTACAGGCTGGGAGCGGCGGGCAGCAAAACCTCACAGCCTCGGGAACTTTCAGGATGGCGGTAAAAAGAATGAGATTTTTTTTGCTTCTCTTCGTTGCGACAGGCTCTCGATCTGTAGTCCTGGCTGTCATAGAACTCACTGTGTGGATCGAGCTGGCCTTGAGTTCTTAGGGCTCTGCCTTCCTTGGCCTTCTGCGCCACCACACCCAGCCGAAGGAAGGTTTTAGGGTTGACAAGGGTTAAGGGTATAATGTGACACTTATACATAAATGAGTTGATTTGTTTTCAGAATGACAAGTATATGTTGTGCTTAGGAGGGACTAAAGTAGCGTTTCTAGAGGGAAGCCTCTGACCGCAGTCAGCGGCGCTGGTGCCTGCCTTGGGGAAGCTGAGAGTTACTTCAGCACTGATTGGTCCCATGGCCCCCATGGGTTGTTCTAAATTCTCCATTGGCTTTGGGGAGCGTGATGGGCTGCAGAGGACTGGGGATCAGAGCAAGCCCAGACCCTGACACGTGCGCACATGCGCCAGCGCTGAGCTGCATCTCTACAGTACCAGCTCGAGCAAGCTTGTGAGATAGATAGTCAGCCCTCCCTCCCTTCCTTCTGCCCGGTGCAGTGCTGCCCACAGCTTTATGTGTTGTCTTCCTGTCTTTCGCAGAAGAGTTCGCTCTGGCAGTGGGATGTCCGTCATAAGCTCTTCTTCTGTGGATCAGAGGCTGCCTGAGGAGCCATCGTCAGAGGATGAGCAGCAGCCAGAGAAGAAACTGCCTGGTGAGTGGCCCCTGGAGCTGAGTAGCCGAGGGAGATCTCTAGCACAAGACACAAGACACAAGACGCAGACACAGACGGACACACTTAGTTTCTGACGCTTGGCGGGGCTGTAGCCGCCCAGAGGCGGGCGCAGGAACTTTTGGAATTGCTGATGAGTGTTGTAATGCACCTGTAGTCCATCCTTGACGTGGGAGCTGATTGCTTCCTGTGAAACAAAACTTTTATAGGTGTTTTCTATGGAATAGAGAACACCAACTTTACTGTTACGGTGGTTTCTTGGTAGCACCAATGCAGCAGTGAAAACGAGTCACCTATCATTATTTTATTTTGCTAACCTAAGGAACATACGGTAGTTTTAATGTGAGCTGATTTTTAAATAACCCTCAGTTTAATGGCAAATCTATTATGCTAGTAAATTAGTCTGCGAATACATGGCTCTGAATCATTAATGAGATGACAGTGCTGCTCAGAAGCAGTTTAAATTTATTGAGGCTCTCTGTTCTAACTATGTCCTTGCCAGTGTCACGGGGCTGCGGTTTCTGTGCTTCCCTCATATTGGTTGCCTGAGGCATTCAGCTCTTCCAAATGCTTTTCAGTTTGGTTCAGTGATAAAATACCTGTTGTAAATGACCTATGAGCAAGGCTGCATGTTAAGTATACTGAGAAATTTAAATATTACTATGATTATACTCTCAGGAATATCATATTATGTTGGTTGTTTTCTGCAATGTGAAAGTCTTGGTATGTGACTCAAGCTGGCCGATCTCACAGCAATCTTCCTGAGTCTGAGTGCATGCTGGGATTGCAGGTGCATGCTACCACACATGGTTTCTATTAAGGTTTTTAGTTTTGTTTTGTTTTTCGAGACAGGGTTTCTCTGTGTAGCCCTGGCTGTCCTGGAACTCACTTTGTAGACCAGGCTGGCCTCCAACTCAGAAATCCACCTGCCTCTGCCTCTCGAGTGCTGGGATTAAAGGCGTGCGCCACCACACCCGGCCTCTATTAAGGTTTAAGGTACAGAAAAACAAGTCACTCCGGAGACCCGAGAACGTGGAGAGTTTGTGTGTGCATGCTAAGCCTACCTGTGGTTGGCCATCATGGAGAAGAGTGTGGAAGATGCATCTCCAAAGAATGAGTCGGAAGAGTGGGGCTGAGGGGACAGAAATATCTGTCCTGTGTGTGAGACTGCCACACTCTGCTAATGCTAACGGTGGAAATGAAGTGTCGTCGTCAAACACAAATTTCTTAGCTTTGGGATTGTCTTTTTCTGTAAAGATCAATTTATGATTTAAAACAGGATAGGACACTGTCAGGATATTTTGGCTTTGCTTTTTTATCTGCAGTAGTCACGGACATCCTAGGAACCTGGGCAGTTCTGGGTTTGGGTTTGTATTCCATTATGCACCTGAGTTTTTCTTTGGCAATGACATTCCCATCGCTGGTGTCTCCTTTGTTTAAGTGACATTTGAAGATAAGAAGCGGGAGAACTTCGAGCGAGGCAATCTGGAGCTGGAGAAACGCAGGCAAGCCCTCCTGGAGCAGCAGCGCAAAGAGCAGGAGCGGTTGGCTCAGCTGGAGCGCGCGGAGCAGGAGAGGAAAGAGCGGGAGCGCCAGGAGCAGGAGCGCAAGCGACAGCTGGAGCTGGAGAAGCAGCTGGAGAAGCAGCGGGAGCTGGAGCGGCAGCGAGAGGAGGAGAGGAGGAAGGAGATCGAGAGGCGCGAGGTGAGTGAGCAGTGCGCCGGCCCGCCCTTGTGAGGCTTGGGTATCCAGAGTTGCTCAGGCTTCACCCTCTATTCCAGAATGTGTCAGGACCCAGCCACTCTCCTCCCACTCTCCCCGGGAGAGCTAATGTATATACTGTCTTTATTCGCCTCTTAACAGAAGGGGTGACTTTGGTGCAGGACCCGGATAGTGGAAGCCAGTTCTTGTCTGTCTTGTCTGAGTGTATTGCTACAAAAGGCACCGCCCTTCTATGTGAACCAAATATCAAGACAAGGTTTTCCTTATTAAAAAATGTTTTGGTGGGGTTGGAGGGATGACTCAGTGGTTAAGAGCTCTGGCTGTTCTTCCAGAGGACCAGAGTTCAATTGCCAGCACCTCCATGGGCAGTTCACAACTGTCTAGGTAGCTCAGATTCTAGGGGATCTGCACCTTGAAACATACATGCAAGCAAGACACCTATACACATAAAATAAAAATTAATCTTAAAAAATAGTTTTGCCAGGACAGCCAGGGCTACAAAGAGAAACCCTGTCTCGAAAAACCAAAAAAAAAAAAAAAAAAAAAAAAAAAATAGTTTTGGTATTATCTCCTAGTTAATGCTTTAGAAACAGTTTGTAGTTGTTAGCAGCTTTTTGTTCAAGCAAATATATGCAGATACTAACAGGGTTTTATGTGCATTTATTTGGTGCTGGGGATTGAACACAGCAGGGCTGAGCATATGCGGACATCACTGGTCCCTGAAGATACAGAGATGGCCCAATGCTCTGTCTGTCCTCCAAGGTGTCACAGTATATCTGAGAGCTTGCTTCGTGAGAGGTAGACACACTAAGTGCCATGTACACTGCCTAGCAGTCAGTATAGACTAGGTTGATACTTTGAAACTACAGCCTTTATGTTTAAGAAGAAAATGCGTGATTAGGAAGATGAGAATCCTGGGCTTTTAAAACTGGAGATGTTGTCTTAGGGTTTTTATCACTGCAACAGGACCAAAAAAGCAAGTTGGGGCGGAAAAGTGTTTGCTCAGCTCTTATTCCCACATTGCTCTTTATCTCCAAAGGCAGTCAGGACAGGACATCAAACAGGGCAGGAACCTGGAGTCAGGAGCTGATGCAGAGGCCGTGAAAGTGTGCTGCTCTCTGGCTTGCTCTCCATGGCTTGCTCAGGCTGCTTTTTTATAGAACCCAGGACCACCAGCCCAGGGATCTCAGCGGGGCATTTCCTCAGCCGAGGCTCCTTCCTCTCTGATGACTCTAGCTTGGGTCAAGTTGACACAAAACCAGCCAGTACAGAATGTTTAGAGTGTGCCCAGTGCATAAACGCTCCAGATTCAAAACTCCACTCAAATAGTTAGATAGGGTGGTTAACCTGTGATGCCATGCAGGCACCTAGGGATGGTCTCCGTCCTCATCACGACAAGGGACCTTCAACTTACAGATAGCAACTTCTTCAACAGAAGAAAATCGTTTATTTGGTTTTGTCCTTGAGGATTTTAGTTTGATTTTATTAAATACAAAAATTTCCTTCTTCCTTGAGTCTGTAAAGGACATGTTTACTTGGCCCACTGTGATTTCTGGGAGGCGTGAGGAATGGGCTGGAGTGGAAAGGGCTCTGTCAGTTCTCACCTGTGTAAGGTAACTCAGAGTCAGTGTTGGGTGAGCCCTTCAATGGAAGATGTTTCACCTTTAGAAGAAAGGCCTTACTAGGCATTTTTTTTTTAAAGCAACATTGCACAGTGTCAGAATTAAGGAATTAGTAAGCTGTCTATAACCACAGGCAGCAAAACGGGAACTGGAACGGCAGCGACAACTTGAATGGGAACGGAACCGGAGACAGGAACTCCTGAATCAGAGGAACAAGGAGCAGGAGGGCACCGTGGTCCTGAAGGCGAGGAGGAAGACTCTGGAGTTTGAGTTAGAAGCTCTGGTGGGTGTGGCTCGCCCTGGGTCAGCCCACACTGGGGCGTTGACCTCACACTGACCCTGTCATTTTCCTTTATTGAAGAATGACAAAAAGCATCAGCTAGAAGGAAAACTTCAGGATATCAGGTGTCGACTGGCAACCCAGAGGCAAGAAATCGAGAGCACGAACAAGTCTAGAGAGCTAAGAATTGCTGAAATCACTCACTTACAGCAGCAGTTGCAGGTGAGTTCCCGGCTGAGCTTGAATCGCCCGCTTATTCAACAAAGGCTCACCATGTAGCCTTCATTAGGTGCTGGGGGCAGCAGGAAGCAACTAGGTTGTGTTTTTTAAACCCATAACTGTCTCCTAACACTGCTATGGGCAAGGTCCCTGTGGGCTGAGGCTGCAGGAGAACCACTGAGACTAGAGGCTGCCTTTTGGGAGCTGCTCTCGGCAGGCCAGTCACTCTCCACCTAAGCACAGAAGGGGTGGGCCAGAACGTTAGAATTTCAGGGGTTTTTTGTTGTTTTGTTTTTTACTTAGAATATTTATAATCATAATGAATGTCTTAGGGAAAGGAACCCAGTTTAAACATGAAATTATGTCTTACATGAATGACCTGAAAATAATTTTGTGATATTTTTAATGCATCTGCACTGTAATTGTTTTAGTTAGGATTTTACTGTTGTGAACAAGCACCACAACCAAGGCAAGCCTTATAAAGGACAGCATATAATTGGGCTGGCCATTATCATCAAGTTAATTATCATTATCATTAATTCAGTCCATTATCATCAAGGTGGAGCAGGGCAGCATCCAGGCAGGCATGGTGCAGGAGGGGCTGAGAGTTCTACATCTTCAGCTGAAGGAAGGAAGCCAGAAACATACTTCTCCTCCTCAGCTAGGAGTGGTCTCCAAGCCCACTCCCACAGTGACACACTTCCTCCAGCAAGGCCACACCTTCTAATTGTGCCACTTCCTGGGCCAAGCATATGCAAACCATCACAGTGATTATCTGGTCAGGTGCTGAATTCCCCACTTGAGGCTTCATGGCAATCTTCAAAGCATTTCAGATGATTGTGTTAGATGGCAGGGTTTCAGATCAGGAATCAACTTGGCACCAGTAGGATATGGAAAGTGCCATAGAGGCTGGGTGGTGACAGGAGGAGGGATCTTGGCAACATTTGAGCAGAGATCTGAAAGTAATCATGGGCTGAGCTCTGGGGATATCTGGGGAGCGAGCTCAAGACAAGGAAAGAGCAGTGACTGCCCAAGGGTGTCCCAGGCTATGGGAAGCAAGTTATAGCACCAAGAACCAAGACTACTGGCTGAAGCAGGTAGGAACCAGGTCTCAAGGGACATGATGTTCATCAGTGGGATGCTGGCCTTACTTTGATAATTGCAGTAAGTTCGTGGATCAAGTGTTTCCGTAGGTGTGTGAGAGTGCGGGCTAGCTGACTAGGTGGGTACAGGGGAGTGCTGGAGCATCTCTGCCTTCATCTTGCTGCCTTCCTGTTGGATGCTGGCACTGTCCAGGTGGTCTGTCCGTGTGAGACCCGTCCTCTCGGCAGGTTTATTCATGTTGAGTGAGTAAGTAGTTCCCTTTTCTCTCTAGGGTAGCATTCCACCATTTACCCAGTTTTGGAGTTAAAAACATTTTCCTACATTTTTACTTTTTATGTAGGGAACATGCGTGTAAAGGTGAACTCGAGGATGTTGTTTTCTCTCCTACCATGTGAGTTCAGGTCATCAACTAGGTGAGGCTTCACCAGCTAAGCCGTTGTGCTGGCTCCAGTTTGGGAGAATTTGTGTGCAGGTCTCGTGTGGAAATGTTTTGTTGCCCTCAGGCAAACTTTTCACTGTGAATTGCTATTCATAAGTTTGGTGAGCAACCGTCGGTGGTGTTGGCACATTTACTCTCTAGGTGAGCGGTGTTACCAGCATCTGATCCTTTGAGCTTTACCCCTTCGGGTGGGGACGTAGCACTGTGGCTTTGGTTTTCCATTTCCCGTGTGTTTTGTTGAAGGGTTTGAGCAGACCTTTGGTCCATTTTGATTGGGTTGAAGAATGTTGAGTTCCTTACACGTTTTCCTATCAGCAAGCCAGATGACTTGTTTCGCTGATGTATGACGTTTTCAGCCCCAGATTTCACTTACGCTCTTCGCTTGTGCTGTTTTGTTTGGTTGGTGTTTGAGATAGGATCTTGCCAGGATCTTGCCCTGTATCCCTGGCTGGTCTGAAACTCTGTAGGCCAGGCCTGCTTTGTGCCTGGGGCCTCTGCTCTCCAAGTGCTGGTTCACAAGCGTGAGCCTACAGGCCCACTTGCCTAATCATTCTGTGATGTTTTTCTAAGGGCAGATGTTTTTGTTTGATAAGGTCCAGCCTGCTAATTCTCCTTTGGTTCTAAGAAATTACGAGATAAGTGCATCCTCTGCACTGTCTTTGAGCTGTCACTTGTGGTTGGGTCCGAATCCACTTGGAGTTGATAGTCCATGCAGGTGAAGATGAGTTAAGGCCGATCTTCTTCCCATATAGACAGACCCTTGGCACCATTGTCTGAAAACTCCCCTTGAAGTTCCTCGGTAGCCGCTGAAAGTTAACTGAAGGTTATCTTACGTAATCCTTTACATTTCCAAATGTAGGAATAGCTTCTTGGGATTTGTTTTTAAATTAAGCACACACACATAAACACACACACACACTTATGTTGAAATTGCATTGCATTGATAGCTTAGTCTGACAAGACGAGTCATTTTAACACTGTCAGATTACATGACCTCGTCTTGGGTTATTTCACATTGCAGCAGGGCCTTTGAGTACCCATGTAATCTGTAAGGTCTTCCTTCTCTAGCCTGGGTATCTTCCTTTTTTGTGTGTGCTTTCCTTTCTTCTTTTGTTTTCAATCTTACTACATTGAACAGGATCTCTAGTATATATATTGTTATATAAATACAATATGTATATTTCATATATGTGTATATATATATATATTCTTTCTGTATATATGTTATATAAAAAGTAAGGGCTCTTCTTGGGCTTTAGTCATGGATAGGTGGCTAGTTGGGCCCTTGTTTTGTTTGACATCTATTAAGGTGACAGACGTTTCTTCCCTCTATTTTGTCAATAGGGTAATTCATAGTGATTGAATTTTGAACATTTGAATAGGGGTCCATTTCTGACTAAGCACACTTAGTCACAGTGTATAATTTATAAACATTTTCTTAGGTTCTATTTGCTATTGTTTTATCAGGGGTTTCTCATGCACATTCATGGAGATATTGATTGGCCATTTTCTTGTGAATGTCCTCATATGGTTTTGGTATCAGGTTAATACGGGCCTCAGAACATAATTGGTACTGAATTTTCTTCTTCCTGCATTCTAGAAATGTTGATGTTGAAACGTTTTGGTGACAATTAGTAGTGAAGGCTCTGGGGTTTCTTTGTTGCAGGACTTGTTAATTGAAAACCTATTCAAGCTGGGCAATGGCACAGGCCTTTAATTTCAGCACTAGAGAGGCAGAGGCAGGTTTGAGGCCAGCCTGGTCTACAGAGCAAGGTCCTGGACAAGCAGGGCTACACAGAGAAACCCTGCTTGGAAACCAAGAAAAGGGAAAAAACTTCATTTCTTCTTGAGCCTTCTCAATAATGTATATTTTAATTAGCTTGTTCAATCATCTAAATGATCAATACATATTCATAGAGTTGTCAGTCTGTAACATCTGTAGTGTTGTCTGTCTTCTTTCTTTGTGGCTACCATTGCCTCACACTCTCTTCCACTGGCTCAGCTCCTCCTCCTGCTTCCCTCCCCAGCCTCCCTGCTCTCCCTCCCCAGCCTCCCTGCTCTCCTTCCTGCTTCCCTGCTTGTGCCTTCCTCCATCCATCCACCAATCAGGAAGTTTATTGGTCTTATTGTTTTCTTGCCTCCCTCCCTCCCTCCCTCCCTTCTTTTGGTTTGGTTTGGTTTGGTTTGGTTCTAGACAGTTCCACTCTGGACCTTTGGCTGTTCCGGGTCCTGGCTCTATAGCTCAGGCTGGCCTCAAATCTGCCTGCCCCGCCTCCAGAGTGCTGGGACTAAAGGTGTGTGCCACCATCTCTGGCTTTATTGATATTTTTCAAACAAGCTCTTGTCTATATTGATTTTTCTCTGTGATGTGTTTTTGTTATATTCCATCAGCTTAAGTGCTTTTCTTTATTGTTTTTGTTTCCATTTACTTATTTAGAGTTTAATTTTATTTTTCACGATTTATTAGCAGAAGGCTTAGATAATTTAATTTAGGCCTTAATTTGTTTCTGATTCAAATATTTTGAGTTATAAATATCATTGCCACAGCCATAGCTACATTCCACTAGATTTTAGACATTATGTTTTCATTTATTGACTTTTGTCATTTCTTTGATTTCTAAGAAGACTTATATTGTTTAGCTTTTAAGTACTTATTTGTTTCTTGTTTACTTATGTTATCTGAAAAAATATTTTGTGTGAATTTAGTCCTTATAAATGTATTGAGACTTTGGATCAAGTATAAGCTTAGTGAATATTCCCATATACACCTGAAAAACATATGCACTCTTTTTCACCTTAGCGTGTCCAGTTAGCCAGTTAGAGCAAGCTGATTCAGGGTGGAGTTCCAGCTTCCTTACAGATCTGTGCCTTCTGCATTGGTGGCTGTGCCACACTGGGGCCACACACAGGCCTTCCTTCTGCTTGCACTTGAGGCAAACGCACTCCTGAGTTAGACTCCTCCCCCTGTGACCACTGTGATCACCCAGAGAGGCGCATCCTCCCTCAGAAGAGGGTCCCTTCCATTCTGTTGTGGTTTCCTGTACTTGAAAGTAGCATCAGTTTGAGATTGAGGCTGTGATCACGGAAAGTAACGAGGATGAGCAGTTCATGGCCAGAAGTTGTTTTCAAATGTTAAAAACTATGTTTACTTTTTTTGAAGTATGTTCTTCTGTATTGTAGCTCATTTTATTTTATTTATTTATTTGTTTGTTTGTTTGTTTGTGAGTCTCACTCTAGCTCTGGTTGGCCTTGAACTCAAGGAGATCCACTTGCCTCTGCCTAGTGGTGGGCCCTAGTAGCTTTTAGAATTAACTATTACTCAGAAATCTGGGCAAATACTACCCAAAGATATTTAGAGTAAAGATCGTGTGCTCAGTATGCCATTATTGTGACTGAGTGTTTTCTGACTGAACACATTTAGTACCAAACACAAGAGTGTTCATCATTGGTAGATGCAGATCCTGGATTACTGGTGAGGTGACCGCAGCTATGCTCTGAGGAAGAGAAGCACACAGGCAGTGAGGCTGGCTGCTGTTGTGCCTCCTGTGCATTGGCGCTCTGCCTTTGTAGTCAGTCCTGGCACGCTTGGTGTTGACGTGACCTATTGGAGAAACTTGGAGCTAAAGTTTTTTTAAAGATTTACTTTACTTCTGTGTGTCTGTGTCTCTGGGTATGTGTCTAAGTGTCTCTGTATCTCTGTGTGTCTAGATTTGTGTCTGTGTGTTTGTAAGTCTCTGTGTCTGTGTCTGTGTGTGTGTCTGTGTGGTTGTAAGTCTCTGTGTCTGTGTGTGTCTGTGTGTTTGTAAGTCTCTGTGTGTGTGTGTGTCTGTGTGGTTGTAAGTCTCTGGTTCTGTGTGTCTGTAAGTCCCTGTGTCTGTGTGTGTCTGTGTGTTTGTTTGTCTCTGTATCTGTGTCCGGATGTGTGTCTGTGTGTCTGTAAGTCCCTGTGTCTGTGTGTGGATCTGTGCCTGTGAATGCATGGCTATGGAGGAGTGCTGAATCCTTTGCTGGTCCTTTGTGAAAACAGCCCTGCTCTTACCCTCTGAGCCATGCCCAGCCTGGGCTATGCTTTGTAAGGAGCCATTTCCGTGGGGGACATCTCAGTGGGTGGAAAATGGTGCAGGTTCCTCCTGATGGGGTTGAACCCACTGGGTGGGCTTTGCTTTCCAGGACAAAGGTCTGCTGTGTGTTGGGTTTGTGAAAGTCTGCTGTGGGTCATTCAGAGGCCGAAGAGGTCCCTGAATCCCTCTATTGAGTTAACCTCCTACCGTGCAGGCCTAGCACAGTTCATTCTGCAAATGCCAGTGTGTGTCTACAAGTGGGTGCCAGAGAGACTGGATCTGGGCCTCTACAGGAAATTCTTAAGTAAGGCATTTTATTTTCTCACAAGAGTCATTTTTCCCCACTAAGGTAAAAATAAATGTCAAGTAAGCCAGCAAGGCTGCCAGTTTACTAAAGTGACTACCAGATCATTACAGCTGAAAGTCAACAAATACTGTGCTTGGCACAGTACCACTGAAATTCCAAATAGTCTCCCTTATGTAGTTTGGTTTCAACTTTTTTCTGTGCTAAATTAAAAAAGAGGTGGGGGGGACAGAAAAAGAGGGTAGTTCAGGACTCTTAAGTTTAAAATTCCTTTGTGACGGCAAAACTTGAGTAGCATTTAGGATTCTAGTTTTGACAAATGTCCTTCTGAATTGTGTGTCTAACGGCAGGCATAAGCAGCCTCAGTTGAAGCTAGTGAGTGCCACATGCAGAACAGAGCCAGCCGAGGCTGACCCCCACCCGACCCCACCGTGCTAACCTGCAGCCAGCTGTGGCCTTTGTGCTGCATCTCTGCAGTTAAGAGAGTGGGAGTTTCTTTCATTTCTTAAAGCTTATAAATGCGAGGTATGTCACACCCACCCACGTAAGCAGAACCAAAGGCGTGGCAGGGCAATGTGCAAAAGATGCGGGTGAGGTGGGAAGTGGCAGGGGAAGGACCCTGGGATCTCAGGGTCACTCACTCACCTGCTGTTTCCTTTGTTCTCCCCTAGGAATCTCAGCAAATGCTTGGAAGACTTCTTCCAGAGAAACAGCTACTCAGTGACCAGTTGAAACAAGTCCAGCAGGACAGTGTGCAGAGTAGGTGTCTTACTGATCTGCACGTTTGTTTGTTCTGTTGATACACATCGGAGTGCTGGGAGAGGTGACTTTTGTTCAGGCATGCTGCCCTCAGGCATTTGTTTACCCCTGAGTAGTGCCCCCTCCCTCCCTCCCTCCCTCCCCTGCATCAGCAAGAATTCCCTTCAGTAACATGAAAGTTGAACATGTTCCTCACTGTTAGCTAAAGTTCTCCTAACCTGTGTGCTCTTCTGAAATAGGAGACTCGCTTCTTACCCTCAAAAGAGCCTTGGAAGCGAAGGAGCTGGCCCGGCAGCAGCTCCGGGAGCAGCTGGACGAGGTGGAGAGAGAGACCAGGTCAAAGCTGCAGGAGATTGATGTTTTCAACAACCAGCTGAAGGTGACTCCTGGGCGCTGCGCGGCCTCCCCTTTGCTTGGCTTGTGAGCAGTGGTTCAGGGCCTCTGTGTGAAGGCTGTCGTGGTGCCCCCTGCCCCTCCAGTTGTGCTTGCTTTCTCTGAGGTCTGTAAGTTAGCCTGTGTTAGGGCCCTGCCCCTGCCCCTGCTCACAGGATGGTTTTATACCTTTCTTTTTTTGCCTATTTATAAACATGTCACATCCAAAGCCAGGCCTAACGTGTTCTCTTCTCTGTGTTCACTGAGGATTAACCAGGTGCTTTTAAAGCTGAAATTTCCCTGCCACTCCTTAGTGATCGCCTGGAGTGTAACCTGTCTTATCTCCCTCACTTTAAATGCCTTTCAGCTGTATTAGTTCATTGGGGTCATGGCTCTGTCTGTGGCACAGCTGTTGATGGCTTTGTCACACTGCCATAGTGGCACACACCTTAAATCCCAGCACTTGGTAGGCTGAAGCAAGTGGACCTCTGAGTGCAGGGACAGCTGAGGCTACATAATGAGATCCTTTTTTAGAAATAAATGAATGAATGACTGAATGATACATACATACATAGGTAGTTAGATGAGACAGTGGATATTACATTACATTCCAAAAATATTCACTTTAGTTTTCTAACCTTAAAATTCCTTATAATTTACTCTGTATGGCCCATTTAGCCCCTAATACTCAGAAATAAAACCCCTTTACTACTAAAAGAAAATTTTAAACTAGAAAGTATAGTTGAGGGGTTTTTGTTGTTGCCCTTTGGATTAAGAGTCCATGCCAAATTGTCTAGACATCCCAGTTAAAGTATTTGTGCAGTTCTTTCAGCATTGAGGAATGAACTTGCTCAATTGTACAATTCCAGGAAAGTCCTCACCCTTAGGGGAGTGCTATGTAGCCGACGTGTGTTTCTCTTCACATTGCTTTCCTGTTGGTGTATGTGTGTGTGTGTGCGCGTGTGTGTGTGTGTGTGTGTGTGCGCGCGTGTGTGTGTGTGTGCGTGTGTGTTATGTCAGTATTGGAGGTGCCTCTTTGAGTTCTCTGTCCCCAGTACAATAAAAGCTGTTCAGGTTTGCTCTGATTGTAACTTACCGCTGTATTGCGCAGAAAGGATTTAACATGGGAACAGTCTCACAGAGTGTCCAGGTAGTGCCTGGATATAAACCGTTGAGGACCATCAGCTTCGGAACACAGGAGGAGCACAGCACTTTCCTTAATGATTGCTTTTCTACTAGTCTGGCCTAAGACTCTGTTCAGATGCTAGGGAAAGATGCTCAGGCAAAGGCTTGTGACTGACACTCAGATCTGTGGGCTAGAGATGTTAGTGCTCATAGCTGTTGCCATTGCTACAGAGAGCACCATCAGATGGGCTGAGTCACTCTCTTGTGACTCTGTGTGTGTGTGTGTGACTGACGCTGCTGCGTGTGGTGTCAGAAGCTCTTAGCTTCCCCCACACAAACTGGCCCTTTCCCAAATAGGCTTATTTTGAAATTATAACATTTCTTTTTGCCTTTTACATTCTTATTTTGGCTTCTTATTACCAGTAAAGTTCATATGGCAAATGCAAATCATAGCTGTGTTGTTGATCCTTTAACGTCCATTCACGGGGGTCCAATGAAGGCGCTGTGTTGACTGAGGTTTGTTGTTTCTGGAATTCCTCTGAAATCTGTGGAAACCAAAACAGAAATGAGATCTCCTGCTGTTTCTCTTTATGTCCACCATGCTGGAAAATACAAAGCGGTTTTCCCCTGACTTTAGAGCATGTGTTCAATAGCAAGCATGATTTCTGTAGGAACTACACCAGAAGGAGCCTCGGCCTGACCCTTGGCGTTTCTGAGTCAGTCCCTCTGCAGCAGACAGCAGTACTTCCGGGGCATCTGCACAAATGCTGTAAGATGCACTCCTCCTGTTCCCAGAGAGGTGCAGGGCCGGCGTGGTCGCCCGCAGGTACACACCTGCTCTTTTCTCAAAGGCCCCGGCAGTAAGTCAGGGCTCAGCAGATTTATTTCATGTTCGTGGAGGTTGTGCACTCCCAGGCAAGAAGACAGAGCCGTTGACTGCCGGCTGCTAATACCGCTTTAAGGTGAGTTGCCTGGGACACCAAGCCCACGTGAAGCAGCTGACTGTGGGTGCGCATGGATCCGGTGAGGATTGCTGCCCGGGCTGTCACTCGCTGGCCTCACCGCACTACACATGGCTTGCTTTTGTAGGTATAAATGCATTTTGTTTTGACTGAGACAATAAAGACTGAGGATTTTTTGTATTTCTATACACACATAATCACAGAATCTACTTTTATTCTTTCTCCTAGATTCATTATTCTCTAAAGGTCTTCCCCATGTTCTTTACCTTAGGAAGAATTAGCTTTTTATCTTATCTGTCTGATGAGCTATGGAAAGTCTTGAGTTTTCATCTAAAATGAGGACAGAATCTTGCTGTAGGCAGACCGCAGGCCTTTGTTTCATATTGGAACCAGAATATTAAAACTCATAGCACCAGCTAGCTCAATGATAGACCGTTTGCCTACCATGAATGAGGCCATGGGTTTAATCCCACTGCAAAATAAATAATAAGTTACCCTACTTAGAATCACAGCACTGCTGGCAACTTTGGGTTTAACACATGACCTCAGATCCACATCCTTCACCCTTCATTCTGCGCTCTTAGAAACGTGAGACTCTTGCTCCATTTCACAGTGGCTATTTTCCATGCATTTAAACAGATAGCTTATCAGATGGAGACAACTATAGCCAGTGGTAGTCTGAGCAATGTTCACCCGGTTCCCACACGGTCTCTACATAGGACTCAAGATGCGCCTCATTGCCCCCAAGACAAGAATCTCACTGTAACAGTTACACTTTGCCATCATCTTATAAAGGAAAGTTGGGGAGGCAGACATACAACACCCTGGCCTACAGGCTCCTTCCTGTGCTGGAGATTCCTGACTTGACATGCCTAAAATTCGAGACTCGAAAAATTTGATGGGAACTTTAAGAATTAACCTCTGGATGGGGTCAAGCAAACCATCTAACCAGTATGCTAGCCAAGAGCAGATTTTGATAGTGAGTATTGCTACCAAATTACTATTATTTCTCTCTCTCCCCCCTCGTTTATTTGTATATTCGTTTATTTATTTTTAGAGACAGGGTCTCTTTGTGTAGCCTTGATCGTCCTCGAACTCACTATGCCCTGCCTCTGCCTCTGGAGTGCTGGAATTTAAGGCATTCACCCCACCAGTATGCCCAGCTAAATTACTATTTAGCATCTTCGTTCAGTGACCAAATTTGTTTACCATAAATTTGTTTATAAAATGTGTCTTACATACAACCAACACATCTCAAACTCATGCTCTTGAAATATCAGTTTAAACTTTTAAATCTATAGCTTTCTTGTTACACCTCATTTTACAGAAAGTCAGGTTTCAGCTTTTTTAGACAAGCTGAGTTGTCTAAAGGGCACATGGGGCATGCTGTAGTCCCTGGGGCTCTGTAGTTTACAGGGCTGAGAGATGCAAACGTTGTGCAGTGTCAGAGGACACCGTGAAAAAGCCTTCCTGGGACCTCTCTTGTCCTTGGCAGTGGTGGCTCCATAAGGGACAGATGTCTGTCTGCTTCAAGTTTGCTACCTCACTTTGCTCAACATGAAATTTTATTCTTATTTCCACATAGAATAATAAAAATCCTTTAACTGATTCCTTGTGGTTCTGGGAACTTCATCTAGAATCCTTGAGTATGGACCTACTACTACCCAGATGTAAAACAGACAGCATGTGTTACATAGCAGATTTCATGTCACACAGGAGACTGATTTGGTTGGTTTGGGGTTTGTTTGTTTGTTTTTTGTTTGTTTGTTTTGGTATAAAATGTGGGTGTTTTCTATGTAAGGTTGGAAAAACATTTAATAAAAGGTTATGAGAGAAAAGGGCAAAGACAGTCTCCTGAAAGTTTTTTTTTTTTTCCTCCTCTGTATCATTTACCCAATAACTTTCTGCTTTAGAGGCGGCATGCTGTAGTAGATGACAGGCTGTAGTAGGTGACAGGCTGTAGTAGGTGGCACACTGGAGTAGGAGGCACCCTGTAGTAGGTGGCATGCTCCTCTATGATGGCATATTTCCTTGTGTGTGAAGCTGAGACAGTTGGGGAGTTGCAGTTTTTAGGAGAAACTAGAGTCCATGTTCTTTCTATGGAAACAGCAGAGCACTCTAAGCTTGCTGTGCAGAAAGGATAGGGTCAGACTGCCCAGAGGCTGGCTGTGTAGTGCTACTTGGTGGGTATTGACTTCGGTTTTGAAAGAATGTTTTGAACATGTTTTGCAAACATTAATCTGAGCCTTCTTAGAATTTAGAAAGCAAATTGAACATCTTTATGCTCTTCCTACGTTTAGTATATCACATGAGTAAACTTTATAATTGCAGTTAAATATAGAATGTCCATTTTCTTTGACTTTTTACTTTTTTTTTATATATCTTGAAATAATTCTTTCTAGATTACCGGGAGATATGTTTTTGTGTTTTCTGGGCTCATTAACTTGTTTACTCTTTTGTTTGTTTTATCACTTAATTGGGAAATATTATTGTATCATAAAACTCAAGAGGGCCAGCAAGTTGGCTCAGTGATAAAAGAGTTCAGTCCTTGGAACCCAAATGACAGAAACAGAAAACCAGCTTCCAAAAGTTGTATACACACACACACACACACACACACACACACACACACAGAGGCCCGCACATGTGCACATACTCCCCCCTCCCCCAGTAGATAAATAAAGGACAAATATACAAATAAAATAAATACCTAGAATTTTTGTTTTGTTTTGTTTTGTTTTGTTTTTCGAGACAAGGTTCTTGCTACCCAGATTGGTTTCCTATGAGATTAATAGTAATCAAGCTCTTTAGATTTGTGGCGTCAAGTTCAGGAAATTACAGTCAGTGGTCCAAGTATGTTTTTGCCGTTTATCTCCAAAGGACAGCCTAAGGCACAAAACAAAAAGCAAAATAATTATAAAAAGTTAGATATCCAGATTTGTGAACACTTTTCCCAAGATGCTGGTCTCTTCTCAGCCTCTGCCAGTTCTCTTCTTCCTCTTCCTCTTCCTCTTCCTCCTCCTCCTCTTCTTTCTGTTACAGGCATCTTTATGGAGGAATAACCCTTTCTTTACAATTTATTCAGGTGAATATCTCATACTTCAGCTAATAGTACTCTGAAATCCCCCATTTTTGAGTCTCTTTACTACCATGTGAAGGAGAGGCCATCACAGTAAGTGATTCAGTGACTTTTGGCATAGCCATAAAACAGCCATCAGTGAACTTGAAACTGAGCCATATCTGTCAGTGGAAAAATAGCTGAGTCTTCCTAGATATTCAATTTGTCAAACATACTGCTTTTCTTAGGCCACATGCTATAGGATGTCCAGAGATGTTTTCTGGCTCAGAAACCTTAATTGTTTGGGGAAAGAAGTGATTTATCCCATTTGGACATAGGGAAGAAAATTAAAAGCAAGCTGACTTTTTTATCTTTAGTTTGGTGCCAACCAGGGATACACAGAGACTATCTCAAAACCGAACAATAACTAATAGGTTATTTCAAGCCATTGGTGTTGCCTATTTCTCCTTTAGTAGCTAGCCATCAGTTTAAGACTGGAGTTCAGGGCCAGTCTGGACAGCATAGCCAGCCATGATCACCTCCAAGTACATAGTGAATTTGAGGCTACCTTGCTTCAAGCTCCCCAACCCCCCCCCCAAAACAAAACAAAACTGTGGGTCATGACCCTTTCACAAGCGGTTGCCTAAGACCATTGGGAAACACAGCTATTTACAGTTCATAAAGTAGCAAAATTACAGTTAGGATGTAGCAACAAAAATAATTTTATGGCTGGGGTCATCACAAGATGAGGAACTATATAAAGGGTCACAGCATGAGGAAGGCTGGGAACCACTGTCTCACCATTAGGAATGCTCTGCTTTTATTGTTTCAAGCCATCTGAAACTCCAAAATCCAAAGGGAACATTCAGAATTTGAGCCAGCCTGCTCAGGTCGCCTCTGTCCTTAAAGTTTCTTGCGTATCTCAGCAGTGTTTGACTTGGATGAAATAAAGCATAGAAAATCTGCCATTTTCCGATCTGGATCTCAGGCTGCCACGGCCTCCTGTTAATATTCTTTGGCATCTGTTATTTTATGGCTCCTACGAGCTCTGTTTCCTTGGAGCCAGTTGAGGCTCCAGATAGGTTCTGCCTGAGCTGTGATGCTGTTGTCCTCAAAAGAAGCAGGTTTCGAGCTTACGGTGTGATTGGCACTGGGCTGTCGTAAAGCTGTTTCTTCGGTGTGACTGTCTTCTGTTGGTTCTTTCTATCACTTTGTGCCTCTTGCTGAACATCTCTAGTTGCTTCTGTCAGTCTGGACCAGTTTACGCATTAACCAGTCTCAATCTGAAGCTGACTTCTTGAGTTCAATATAGAGAGGAAATTGCGTAATTCTTTGGAAAGATGAACCATCTCGATTTGATAGAAACATTGGGACATCATAGCCAGTGCCTATCCTGGTTTCACAGCGCCTGCTGTTAATTATGTTGAATGTTACCCTCCTAAAGTCAAATTTCACCTAGATAAAGTAACTTTTATTTTTTAAATGTATAGCTAGGGGGCTGAAAAGATAACTCAGTAAAGTATTTGCCACATGAGCACAAAGACGCACAAGCCAGAGGACCTGAGTTTGGCCCCAGCATCCCCATGAAAAGCTTGGTGAGATGCTGGCTTGTATTTGCAATCAAAGACATGCACATTCCTGGAGCTCACTTGCCTGAGAGAGGCCCAGCTTTGAGAGTCAGTACACACACACACACACACACACACACACACACACACCCCTCTTCTGGCCCATATGTGCATACACTACAAATAAATAAATTTGTAATGCAATCAGGTTTTTTTTTTTTTTTTTTACCTCTTTGCCTCCTTAGCATGGCAAAGCAGGGGAGGGCTATGCTGTTGATAATTGATTTTTTTTTTTTTTTTTTAGCTGAACAAAACTTTCCATGACTTATGTCCTTTGATAGGGTCTCTGCACTGGGCCAGTGAGGGATTAGCCCACCTCTGGCTGTGTGTCCTGACTGGATCCTGGCCCCTTCCTTCTTGGGGACACTAGAGCTTGATTTAGTGTCCCTTGCAGTTATTCCTCTGCTTGTTGACTCTGCTTCCGTCAGGAGAGAGTGACTCGATCTCCTGAGCTGTGTCTAGAACACCAGCTCCCAATCGTGAGCACACTATCCATTCCTGTTATTAGGGATTATTATTTTTTTATTACAAATTTCTGTGGAAGCCAGCGTGGCCGGGCTTTTGACAGAATACTATTAGACTGTCACGGTATTTCAGTTAGGAAGGCAATGAAAAATAGAATTCTTCTCCCCCGCCCCGAGGGGACAGGGGAGCGTCTTCATTACTTCCCAGTGGCCATTCTTGGATGCCTCTGTGCCCGCCCTAGCTCAGCCCCTGTCCCAGGCAGCCTTCCTTAACCCAGCATACATACCCAGGGCTGCTGCTTTAGGAGATGGCCCAGTCTGTACCTAGCCAAGCTCTCCAGGCTTGCCCTGCCCAGGTCTCCGAAGTGCCTTCCCTCCTGTCCTCCAGTGCCTCCCTCCTGCTCTCCACCACCCAATTTCCAGTTAAACTTTGTATCTTCTTGTTACCTCTCAAGGGTCTCATGCATGCTGGGCAGCCTTGCCATCAAACCACACCCCAGCCTAACACGGTTTTTCAGTCTTATGCACTTATACTTCTGATTTTAACTGCTCTGTTACATTATTCTGTTGGTTTTCAGTAGGCTGGCAAAGAAATCACCATTATTTCTTTGGGGGGGGGGTTGCTATAAAATGAGGAAATCAGATCTGGAGAGATCGCTAGGAAGAGTTGGCAGCTTCATAAAGGGATTTGTGAGAATAGAGGCTCTCCAATAGTTGTGATTTGAGGAAAAAATAAACCACACAGTGTATGTTGGGGCTGGACAAGCTCACAGAGACTATCAAATCTATGGACTCAAGTCTCAAAGAGCCAGGTTTTTATCAGTGGCTGTGTAAGTGCTGTGTGAGTATGCCCGTGCGTGCGTGCGTGCGTGCTGTGTGTGTGTGTGTGTGTGTGTGTGTGTGTATGTGTGTGTGTGTGTTTTCAAAGCTATGGGGTTTGATGTGGATTAATTATAGTAGCTATAGTTTTATTTATAAATCACCATATCATAAAACTAGTTACCTTCCAATACTTATTGAGTCTCCCAGTGTAGTTCCCCCACTGCCCCTCACAAACAAGGGCCTTTCAAACAGATCCTGGAGGCGGGGTGGGGGGGGTTGGGGTGGGGAGCATACCTCAGTCTTAGAACACTTGCCTAGTGTGTGCAAAGTCTCAGACTCAATCCCCAGCCCCAGGGATAAGTAAGTGTCATGGGAAATGACATATTGTGTTGTGGCCTGCTAGAATATAATCTGGTACAATGACTGGTGATCAGTCATGTCAAAACGCAGCGAGTTCAATTTCTGAGTGAACATCTTGTCAACACTGAAAGTCACCTGCCAGACGCCCAGGGCTTGGCCACTGTGAAATGCTGCGTCCTCGTGAACAGTTTAATGTCCATCTGCTCTGACCACCCATAAACTATCCTGACTCCTTCTAGGAACTGAGAGAGATACATAGTAAACAGCAACTCCAGAAGCAGAGGTCAGTGGAGGCAGAGCGGCTGAAGCAGAAAGAGCAGGAGAGGAAGAGCCTGGAGTTAGAGAAGCAAAAGGAAGACGCTCAGAGGTGAGTGAGCCTGTGAGCCCAGGGCCTGTGACATTCATTCGCCCTTTGTTCTCAGACTGTACCAGGAAAGATGCCTGTACCATCTTTCTGTACTGTGCCAGGAAAGATGCCTGCCCTCCTTAATGTGTGTGGGCAAACAGACAATCTCTGCATATGTGCGTACACGCCCCCTGAGTGCGTACACGCCCCCTGAAGTGTTCGGCTGGTTCCTGGTGCTCTCCTGTGTAGACAATGGAAGTAGACAGGAAAATTGGGACACTTGGTTAATTCATTTGCATGCCAATGACCAAAGAGATTTCCAGTTCACAGCCTCCTAATACCAGTGATGGTCTAAGTGCAAGGCTGGAAAGCAAAGCCCCCAGTCTACTGCCACAAGCTTCCCCAGAGCACCCCAACGCCTCTCTGCCTCCTCTCTTGTTTACTGCAACTGCAAATTAAACTGGATACAAAAGGTGGAAATGGCCACCACTGCCTGGAAGACAATCACTCTGTCTGTTCTGTTTGGCTGTTTGTGGCTGTTTTGTACCTTTTCCATGGAATGTTCTGTGCTCACTGTGGGAATCTGTTTGCTACCTTGTACTTCGTAGCTTTGTGCTATTTGGAATTCAGTTAATTTAGAGTCCAGGGAACTAGAGTGACCAAGTGTCCCAGGGAGATACTGCAAACAACTATAAACCGGGTTATTGCAGTTACACTGAGCAGAGCTGGGGACTAGGCGTCCTAGGGCCATGGACCCTGCAGACCTGGCAGCCCGCTGCTGCTGGGCACATAGGGTCCCTTGAGCTTGCTTTGTGTTTGTTTGTTTGTTTGTTTGTTTGTTTGTTTGAGACAGGGTTTCGCTGTGTAGCCCTGGCTGTTCTGGAACTCACTCTGTAGACCAGGCTGGCCTCAAACTCAGAAATTCGCCTGCCTCTGCCTCCCAAGTGCTGGGATTAAAGGCGTGCGCCACCACGCCTGGCGTATGTTTTTATTTTTAATGCCAGGGATCTTATACAAGTTTATTGGACTGGGTATTTATTTTATTTTATCATTTTTCTTTACACTGGGCACACTGTATGTACTGACTGCAGCATTTTAACTGTTATAAGATGTGTGTGTGTGTGTGTGTGTGTGTGTGTGTGTGTGTTCACACAGGCTTGTGTCACCATGCATTTGTGGAAGTCAGAACATCTTTCAAGAGTGGGTTCTCTTCTACCACATAGGTCCTGCAGATCAAAGTTCTCAGACTTGGATGCAAAGTGCCTTCATCAGCTGAGCCATCTCCCTGGCCCCCAGTTGTCATTATAGTTTATGAAATGCTCTTATTACTAATGTTATAACATAAAGTTGTACTCCTATAGAGTATAAATAAACTGAAAATACTATTCTACAAATAGAATATGTGATACATATTCTAAGTGTATAGGTAAATAGTACCCAAAAACTTAAGAAATCTTTTTTACCCTCTAATAAATGTACTTGGATGCTTTTTTGGTGGGGTGGGTATTGAGACAGTTTCTCTATAGCTCTGACTGTCCTGAAACTCACTGTATCGACCAGGTAGGCCTTGAAATTGCAGAGATCCTCCTGCCTCTGCCTCCAGAGTACTGGGATTAAAGACGGGCCCAATATACAGCATTTTCATGCTTTTTAGAAAACATTGTTTGGGGCTGGAGAGATGGCCCAGAGGTTAAGAGCAATGGCTACTCTTCCAGAGGACCAGGGTTTAATTCCAGTATCCCTGTGGCAGCTCAGAACTGTCTATACTGTCCATAACTCCAGTTCCAGGGGATCTGATGGTGCCCTCGTGCAGATCCACATGCAGGCTTTAAAACACCAATCAATGCTCATAAAATAAAAATAAATGAAAATGTTTTTTAAAAGACATTCTATTATGTGCACTAGCTTTTCTGATGGTATGTCGCTCTGTACACCGTGAATGTTGTGCTCTCAGGCCAGGAGAGGGCAGTGAACCCTGTGGCTCTGGGTCACTGCTTGGGAGCTGCCATGTCAGTGCTGGGAACCAAGAGTACTGGCTGCACCATCTCGCCAGCCCCAGATGTCTGTCTCGCCTTCAGGTTTGGGAGCCAAACGTATGTGTGTGAGTGTAGCTCGTCCTGCCCAGGGAGGACCTGTGAGATCTCTACTCGCGCTCTACTCACGCTCTCACAAAAGCAGGCACAGCATGTTGACTAGTCTCACTTTCATAAAGAGTGTGTGTGTCTGTGCTCTGCGGCTTACACTCAGCTCTATCAATTACTGTCATTAATCTCAATTGAGATGTACTTTTTCTTAGTCCTGTAGCCACTTTGTGAAAGATACCAAGATACCACAATTTCTCTCTCTCTCTCTCTCTCTCTCTCTCTCTCTCTCTCTCTCTCTCTCTCTCTCTGTCTCTCTCTCCACCCACCCACCGTGTGTGTGTGTGTGTGTGTGTGTGTGTGTGTGTGTGTGTGTGTGTGGTTTTTGTAAGTCATGTGAGTTCATTTTGCTCAGTCAGAGCTCAGAGAACCCATTTTGTGGATTGCATTATCTGTGAAGAGCCACCCACATTCCCTTGATGTTCAGCAGCTCTGCCTAGAGGGAGGCCCGTTGGTGAAGGGGTGGTGGGGACGACTGGTGGGGCAGAGTTTTAGTGAAGGGGTGATGGGGGCGACTGGTGGGGCAGAGTTTTGGTGAAGGGGTGATGGGGGCGACTGGTGGGGCAGAGTTTTGGTGAAGGGGTGATGGGGACGACTGGTGGGGCAGAGTTTTGGTGAAGGGGTGGTGGGGGCGACTGGTGGGGCAGAGTTGTTTCCTCAGCAGCAATCAAGCATCTTTGTTGGCAGACGAGTTCAGGAAAGGGACAAGCAATGGCTGGAGCATGTGCAGCAGGAGGAGCAGCCGCGCCCCCGGAAGCCCCACGAGGAGGACAGACTGAAGAGGGAGGACAGTGTCAGGAAGAAGGAGGCTGAAGAGAGAGCCAAGCCGGAAATGCAAGACAAGCAGAGTCGGCTTTTCCATCCGCATCAGGAGCCAGCTAAGCCGGCCATCCAGGCACCCTGGTCTGCCACAGGTATCAGAAGGGGCTGAGGTGCCATGCTCTGCCACTGTCCACTGTCACCTCTATATGTATGTAAGACAGATAGTCATCTCCCCGAGAGCAATATCTATGCCTAGTCACGATTTGCTGGGTTTGGGGAAGGTTCTCACTCTGTAGACCAGGCTGGCCTCAGCCTTAAAAATCTGCCTACCACGGGCTAGCTTGCTGACATTAATCGAGCTGAGATGTCTGTCTCTGTCTGGATACTGTAGCTCTTTACCACCCAGGTGTGCACAGGTAGCCCCTCTGATACCCAGGAGCCCTCTCTGCAGGCCTGTTCCAAGTGACATGAAACTTATTTGATATATGTTACAAACGCTGAACCTGACATCTTGGGGGAAAACCACGTAACTTTCTCTCTAGGTTGATATTTTCCCCTGAAGTTGCTGATCTATGTCAACTGATTTTTGTCTACACTGGGTTTTGTGCCTTTTGAAAAGTGTCAATCTGGGTTTTTTCACTTTCAACACAACTCGCCTCTTTTAAAAAGTAAGTAAGTAAAAGGCTGACCTTACCTAATACAAGCTGTCCCTTAGATAATCTCAGCTGCAGACTAAAATGTACTTTCAAAATTCCTAACCACGATGATATCCAGAAAGCAACAAATAACTTGACACCATCTCATAAACCATTTGTTTTCTCCCTGGGCACACAGTGGGGTGAGGGAGTGAGGTGCATTGTTGGTCAGGAGCCATCCCTTCCTGAGGTCCTACAGCTGGAGGGAGAACTTGGACTTGGGCATGTAGGGAGTTCAGGGGGACGGAGGAGATGAACTAACTGGCTCTACTGTGGTCTGAAGAGGAATTTTCAGTCCTTTAATCTCAGGGGTCATCAAAGTCCCTGTGACTCTTCAGTGTGAACTAAGATTGATTTTTCCCCTCAGTAGGAACCTTTGCATCTCACACAGATCAAGGCTACAGAGATAACAGTCTACCTCACTGCTCTTCAGATACGATGGGTGTCAAGTTACATGCAGCTCATGTGCAGAACAATCCAGAGGGCTATAATTACCTGGTAGCCAAAATCCCAAGAATGTCCTCTGCCTGAATGCATCTTCAATTTTTTTTCATTTGATTTAAATTCTAAATTGTTTTCATTAGGGTTTACCCTTGGGCTTATTCTTTCCCCAGAAATGCAGACGCCTCAGTTCAGCGGGTCACAAGGACGTTGCGTGAAGTCAGCACTTAGGTTTATGTGATCCTGTTAAGTGCCCCAGAGACCGACATTTGCCTGTTTATAGGGAAGGTTGTGTTTCTCTTCCTCTTTCCCTGCAAGAATGCTTTCTGGCTGACCAGATCTGCTGTCATCTATGAGCAGCGCCCTGGGTGGGGAGCAGAGCCTGCTGATGACTTACAAATGTGAATTGCTAGAGCCCACGCCAAGAGGCAGAGAAAGGTTCTCTGGGCTGTCTCGCCCACCACATTCAGTCCTGGCGGCTTGTTTGTGGAATCTACTGATGAGCTCCACATGGTCTGAGACGCTTCTGTCAGAGTCTGCTCTCCTCTGGCATTCCATGTGTATTTCAGAAATTCCCTGAATGGGTGGAAATATTTCCAGTATAAGGCGGACCGTAGCCTAACAGCTGTCCACCTTGGCATGTGTCAGTGCTTCCTGTAATGTGTCCCTCCTCTTCCCAAACAGAGAAAGGCCCGCTTACCATCTCTGCCCAGGAGAGTGTAAAAGTGGTATATTACCGAGCGCTGTACCCCTTTGAATCCAGAAGTCACGATGAGATCACCATCCAGCCAGGAGATATAGTCATGGTAAGAAAATGTGTGTCAGAGATGGTCCTCTGTCCTCACTTGGCACTTGTGACACAATTAGGAAACCTCCAGCAAGCATGCATATCAAAATGAAAGTTCTCTTGCAAAGGCATAGCTTAATAGCACTTTAAATGCAGTGTTCCTATTGCTGCCCCAGCGTGCTTTTAACCTTAAATTGACTGATTGTGTCTAAAGCTAGCACTGGTTACATACTATGAGGGTCTTTAAGAAATAGTTACAAATGCAGAATTCCTTCATTCACAGCTGCCCATAAGAACATTTATACCAGGGGCTGGAGAGATGGCTCTGCAGGTAAGAGCACTGACTGCTCTTCCGAAGGTCCTGAGTTCAAATCCCAGCAACCACATGGTGGCTCACAACCACCCGTAATGAGATCTGACGCCCTCTTCTGGGGTGTCTGAAGACAGCTACAATGTACTTTCATATAATAAATAAATCTTTAAAAAAAAAGAAGAAGAGCATTTATACCTTTGAGCCAAAGTGTTTGGAGGCTGTTTGGTTTTTGTTTTTTAAGTAATGGATTAAATATGAGGAATCTGAATTACTATTTAGAAAATTAACAAACATACTCAGTTTTGCTTTGTTGCAGTTTATACTCTTTGTGTATATTAACAATTTAATATAGTCCTCAAATTGAAACATTATATAAGAATTAGTTTTAAGAAGAGAATAAAGCACTGTGGTTGATCTAATTATTTTCTAAATGACAACTTAAATTTCTTAATTAACTTAGAAGTAACTGAAAGTGAAAGCCTGAGAGACAAATGTGTTTTTCATTCTAGGGTATTAAAAAGTGGTCTGCGTTTTAATGAGAAACTGTTGCTTTAGTGCGGGCCTACCATCTCTGCAGCCTACAGTAGTGCGGACTGCTCTTCCCAGGGTTGGCTAGCTGACCTCTCGTTTCATTTGATGAGTAAAGCGTAGATGTACTCTAAGGTGCAACGTTTCATTAAACATCTTTTGCCTTGCTTTTAAACCTTTGCTTTCCTGGTGGAGGTTAAAGGGGAATGGGTAAGTGCCCCCTGTCAGGAAGTCCACCTCCCACTCCGTGTCTTGTTCTTTGAATCACTTTAACTGTGTAAGTGAGCAGATCTTTGGATGTTGGGGTTTGTACCACAGAGTTGTGCTGAAAAGAAAAGTGTACCTGGTGAGGTTTGTGTTGCTGGTGTCTGTCTGCTGGGCTCTGCAGAGCCGTCTGAAGGTTCTGTCCTTGTCAGGGTTCCACCTAACACCAGGAGTTCTTGGTGTATTAAACTGAAAATGAAACATTTGCAACTTTTACAAGAGATCAGAATGATTTCCTGGCTTACAAAACCTTCTTACTTACCTACTGACTGATACAAGGTCTCATGTACCTTAGGCTAGCCTAAGCTCACTATGTAGCCCAGGCTGGCCTTAAACTCTCGGCTGTCTGCCTCCACACCTAAGATGCATCAGCATGAGAACGGTGGAACCCGACAGGCTGACTGTGGCTCTCTTGTCATTGCAAAACCCAGGCTCACTCACTTTGTCAGCCCTGTGACCATGGCTTGCCAGACTCCTCAGAACTTGTTTGAAAACAGCAAGCTTACACTTTAGTCACCATGTTTCCCCTTGGGGACTGCTCTAGGTAGGGGGTTGGGGAGCCTTACAAATACTTGCTTTTAGAATCTCTTTGCTTTTAAACCAATTTGTTCCCAAACAGTTTTTCCATTGTTAGCCATTTAATGTACTTTCTTGTGTGTCGCCATATTCTGATGTTTGATTATACAAAGAAATAGAAGATGGTGTCTGCCATTCAAATATTTAGTTTGGAAAAGGCATGAGAAATGGATGAACCTAGGCTTGGTGAAGTTGCCCATGACTGTCCAGTAACCTAGGAACTTAAAGAGGAAAGAAATCTGTGAAGTGATGTGGGATCTCTGACTGAGGCTGCCTAGCTGATCATCTCCATGTCTGAGGCCTAGAGCCTTAGCAATAAATGGCCGCTCTTCTGATATGGTGGTGGCCATCCCCGGGGGATGGAATTGACTCTGCCATGCATTACCCGAGCAATGAGAGAGACTTCACTCTCGGCCATTTTTGTTAAGCTTTACATGAGGACCACACAGCAGCTGGCCATCTGAATGCTGGTGCCAGGCAGCATCAGGTGTGTGAAAATTACTCAGGAAGTCCCAGAAAGTAAGTGGTGGCTAGGCAGCTTAGGGAAGGAGCGTGCCATGCAAGCCTGACCCTCCCTGTCTGATTCCTGTAACCACAGGAAGCTGGAGGGAGAGAATCAGTTCCCCAACGCTGTTCTGCAGCTTCCACACGCTCCCTGCCACCCCCACCACCGTGGACCACCCCCACATACCACCACACTCTTATGTACATACAGCTTGCTCTATCTGTCTGTTCTTTCTTTCATCTATGCCTTCCTTAGGCCATAGACATTCAGGGTATTTTCAATTCTGATACACAGTTTAGAATTCTCTGTAGGCCTTCCATTAGGGAATGTGGCCCCACCCCTTTGTCCTGTCAGAGCTTCCCTGAAATGGTCTAGAAAACAGTTCCAAGTCCCAGGACTTCTTTCACAGTTACCAGCTACCTAGTCATTTGTCTGAAAGCTGTCCCATAAGTGCTGCCCTTACCCCGCCTCCTCCTCCCCAGCACTGGGGTCACAGGCCTATGCCACCACTCCTGGCTTTTATGTGGGCTTTAGGGACCCAAACTCGGGTCCTCAGGCCTGTGTGGCATTCTTTTTCTATTTGTGGAGACAGAAATTCTACAGACTTCCAGGACAGCCAGGGCTACACAGAGAAACCCTACCTTGGAAAACAAATAAAATAACAAAAGAACCTTTTTTCAGAGGACTGGAGAGATGGCTCGGTGGTTAAGACTACTGGCTGTTCTTCCAGAGAGCGCAGGTTTAGTTTCCAGCACCCACATGGCAGCTCATGCCTGTCTGTAACTCCAGTTCCAGGGCTTCTGACACCATCACACAGACATACATGCCTGCAAAACACCAATAAGCATACACACATACAGTATTTACAACCTCTTCTTCCGCCTTCTTTAGGTTCCCACAGTCTTACCCTCAGAGCTCAGCATGTTTCCTAGTTGGTGTGTGTGTCACTGCCAGTGTGAGAGCCTGGTGTGCACACTTCACATAAAGGTTTATGGAGCCAGCCTCGTGCATTCATGTGTTGTTTGCAGCCTCTCACATGCTACCTCAGCAGGCTTGCTTAGTTACACTGAAGGAAAAAGTCCCCGTCCTCTAGGCCCCTGCCTTAGAGAAGACAAGCAGGCAAAATGTCCATGCACAAAATGTGAAAGTCATCATAAAAACAAAGCTATGGAGGGCGAGAGCTGTGTGTCCTCCTGCAGTGTGGGTCCTGCCTGGGACCTTCAGCTCTGCCTGTTCCTCCTGTGCTAGTTGTGGAACCCAGGAAACAGTGGGGTCGCTGGGGTAGCGATGCCTTGAGGGAGGGGGGCTAGCAGGACATAAGTGATATGAAAGTATGGTAGGGGGTGCAGGGGAGTGATGGCAGTGAAGGGTTGTCAGGGATTGGGGCATAGGGTGGGAAAGGTGGGGGGGGCAGCATGATGAGGGTTACCCAGATGAAGGATGCATGGAAATCTGCCAGTTATTGTAAACCAATTGAAGAAATGGAAGTTAAGGGCTCGGAAAAACTGCTCAGTAGTTAAGAGCACTCCCTACTCTTCCAGAAGACCCAAGTTCAGTGGTGAAGAGGCGATTCTTACCACCTGTGCCTGATCTGATACCGTCTCCTAGCCTCCAAGGACACGAGTGCATGCATGCCTGTGCTCAAGTAGACACACAACATTTTTTAAGTTTAAAAAAAATAATAAGAGCCGGGCAGTGGTGGCACAATCCCAGCACTCGGGAGGCAGAGGCAGGAGGATTTCTGAGTTCGAGGCCAGCCTGGTCTACAGAGTGAGTTCCAGGACAGCCAGGGCTACACAGAGAAACCCTGTCTTGGAAAAAAAAAAAAAGTAAGAGTTTGAAGAGATGGCTGGATAATGTACCCCAGGTGGGAGAGGGTGAAGAGTGGGCCCAGAGTCCCAGAGTCTGCCTTCAAATCATACCCCCAAGCCTAAAGCTCCTAAAGGCTCTTCCGTCCCTCAGGAATGTCATTCGAGGTCATTAAAGAACCAGATGTAACAGCGCCTCCCCGGGGACCAAGGGGACCAAGTTGGAAATTTAAGAAAAGCCAGAGCTTCCTAGTGAAATGGCGGTCAGGGCACATATACCTGTTAGAACCCAAGCTTTAACCAAACTGATTTCAATCTGAACTGACCGCTCTGCACATCTGACTTCCATGCCCAGCAGGCACGATACTCGTACTGCTTTGTAAACCAGCTCTGAGCCAATCCCAGACATGTAAACAGAATCTGGGGTCTGGGCTTCAATTCCATAATGTTGTATCAGAATTGCTCCCAGAGAAACTGGGATTGATGGGACAGACCTAGTTAGATAATTAAACTAAGACTAAGCTTGTTCATTAAAAAGACTGAGACGCCCTCTTACAAGCCACAGTGGGTGAGCATGCTCCGTGTGAAAGTCCACCATAGCTTGCCGTGTTACAGAGTATGTGTGCTTAACCTACTCAGCCTGTTGGACACTTACATTTTTTTCCAAAATTAGATTGGCATTTTTGGCAAAGTTTTCCAAACTCAAGAAGAAATGTCTCGTATTCATGTTGACGCTCTATTATCCAAGTGGTTAAGTGTTAAGAATGAATTCCTGCTGCCTGCTGTGGTCCTTAATCATAGTCGTTAAAATGAGCTGACCCCACAAGAGTAAGTTCACATTCCTGAGACCATGTCTGGGCCGTTGATGAGGGCAGTAAGTTTCCTCCACTAAAAGTGAAGCCCATGATGATTTCATCGTTGTCTTGCAGATGGGAGCTCTTGTTGGAGACGCTGGATCTGAGCTCAGGGTCCCTCCTCTAGCTCTTGAGGCTACTTGGAGGTGCACTGTGACTTCTGTCCTTGCTGCTGGCAGGCTGGGTTGGGTGGGGCTAGACCTCTCCTTGAGATGTGTGGTCAGACATTGCTTCGAGATTTCTGATCTGGTTCCTTCTGTCTGCCCAGAGTCTCATTAGCCAGGCAAAGAGATAACAGTAGATCCTAGGTCGTGGCAATACCAAGCAGTTGTCCTTTGTAGCAGTGAATGTTCCAGAAAGGCAGTAATCAGATACTAAACGGGTTCCTCCAGGAGATGGCCCTGGCAGGATTAACCAGAAGGGACAGGCATCCGGAGCAGAGGACCGAAGCTTGTTTCGAGTAACCTAGGTTGGAATGCGGCACCGAAGCCGGTGTCTGGCTGGGAGAGCACCGTGTTAGTTAGAGTCGGATTGGATACAATTGTGGCTCTACACTTTTGTTTGTGCCCAGCAGATTACAAAGACTTATAGAAGCCAGGAGTGGTGACACACATCTTTAGTCCCAGCATTTGGGAGGCAGTGGCAGGCAGATTTCTTGAGTTCCCATGCTAGCCTGGTCTACAGAGGGAGTTCCAGGACAGCCATGGCTACACAGAGATCCTGTCTGGAAAACAAAACAACAACAAAGATGTATCCATACAAAGACAGGCATGTTATAGACAAAGAAACTGAGGCATCCAGAAGTTAAACTTGCCCAGCTTGTACAGTTACAGCTACAGATTCCTGCATTAAATTCGAGGCACTCTACACGCATAGCCATGTTTTTCATCAGACTCAGCAGGGCTTTGTTGTTTGATAGAAACTCCTGACTCTCTCCCACCTGACTTTGCTTTAGTCCTAAGGTGGAGGTTGAGAGCCTGGCCACCGAACCTACTCAGTGCTTCTGTGCTTAGGTAGATAGAAGCAGCCATTTCCAGTGCCCAGCAGTTGCGTGTGGTATGACGCCATCAGAAAGCGTGAACCAGGAGGACGGAGCAGCACCAAAGCGAATCCAAGCAGAAGAACACAGCTGTTTATAAATAGCTGGCGCTGCCTGGAGAAGAGAAGAAGCAGACAGTGGAGGGAGTTGACTGGGAAGCGTGCTTGCACCAGCGTCAGTGTCATTAACAGTGACCAAATTGAAAAGCAAAGCCAGCGCCCTTGGAAATCCCACACGTGACCTGAGGGCCCGCCTTTCCTGTCCTCAGCCTTAAGTTACTTTTAGAGAGATGGCCCAGCAGTTAGGAGCACCTGCTGCCCTTCAGAAGACGCAGATATGATTCAAGTTGTCTGTTTAGGCCTGCCCTGTTCCTGTGGTTGTTTGAAAAGTCAGTGGCCTCGGCTCCAGGTCACATGTGTAGGCGTAAGAATAGGACTCACTGGACTCTGGTATTGGAGCCAGCTTTCTGACTGAGCGAGCTCTGTCCTCCAGAGCCATCTCCAGGTGCTCCTAAGCCAGGGAGGTAACTGTAGGATCAGTAGGTATGGAGGCCCATTTGGATGCATCCTTTGGGGCAGAACTAAGGACAAACACAAGCACTAGCTGCACTTGGCATAGCAGATGGCCCCTCGGAACATTTTCAACAGAAGGCTCTATTCTTGTGGAGTGTTGTGGACTTGAAAATTATAGCCTCTGAGAGACTGAATTAAAGTAGTGATAGCTCTGAATATGCTGTGCGTTCATCTCCTCATCTCGTATCTGTGGAGCTCTTAAGTGGCGGCTGTTTTGGTTTTATCCTCCTTGTCTCTATATTGAATAAATGCTTAGATAGTGAAGGTTTTATCCTCCTTGTCTCTATATTGAATAAATGCTTAGATAGTGAAGGTTTTAGAATGCTTTTTGTTGGTTGCACTCCTTGCTTGAAATAATAAAAACCAAGTCAAATTATCTTTACTAATTGCATGACTTCCTGAGTAATGAAACCTGTCAGGTGGACGCTGTGAGGTAGATGCCTGAGGACCTGAGCTGAGGTGCTTCATCTCGTCCCATTAGGAGCTCAGGAGAGAAAAGTCAGTAGGAACGTGCTTGCGGAGCTTGCCACTTCATGGGCACTGAGACTAAGACGGGAACTGTCTGTGTCATGTGTCAGTCAGGGGCAGAGGCTGCAGCTTTGTCGGCTTTGTTGTGGGTGACTGGTGTGTGCAGCAGTTGGTTGTTTCCATTTAAATGAAACATTGTGACTTCCCACAGGTGGATGAAAGCCAGACTGGAGAGCCAGGATGGCTTGGAGGAGAGCTGAAAGGGAAGACGGGATGGTTCCCTGCAAACTACGCAGAGAAGATTCCAGAAAATGAGGCTCCCGCTCCAGCCAAACCAGTGACCGACCTGACATCTGCCCCTGCCCCCAAACTGGCTCTGCGTGAGACCCCTGCTCCTTTGCCAGTGACCTCTTCTGAACCCTCCACAACCCCCAACAACTGGGCAGACTTCAGTTCCACGTATGTGTTAATATGCTGTCTTTGGCAGTCTTGAGTTGTTCCTCTTTGAAAGGGTGTGTGTTCATGGCCCTTCCTCTGGCTGGCCTACTGACAACAGGGTTATTGGCTTCTCAACTAGATTTAGTAATGCCATTGCCAAACAGAGATTTACCAGGGTGCAAAGTGAAGCCAGCTACAGTTGTTCCATCATTATCTGTATTTTTCATTTGGGGGAAGAAATGGAGAAATACAACTTCCTAATAATTCCGTGTTGACAATCATGTCCGTCAGCAAAAAATTCAATAATTTCCTACAGGCTAGGAAATGATACTATTTTGTTAGCCAGGAACTAAAATTGCAACGGGTCATGTGTTTCGGAATAAGACAGAAAGCTGTTTCTACAGGAGGTTTCTGCTGAGCAAGTGTGTTGTGTAGAGAAGTGTACCTACCCTTGCCCACTCAGAGGGTCTCTGTCCTTGGTCATCAGGAATGGCATTCACCAAACAGCATGTAAGCAGAGGTTCCGATTGATGGGTGAAGCCACTGTAGTGGCAAGGAAGTGTTAGTGAACTCCAGAAGAGCAGTCAGAAGTCAGTGTGATGCAGTCACACCAGGACCTTATTCCAGCTAGCTCAGGCTCAGCTCACTGCTACAGCAGGGCGGCTTTGGTGGAGGGGAACCCAGAACATCTGTGGGGCAAGGTTTTGTAGAAGGCAGCAAGCGGTGGGAAGGTGTGTGTGTGTGTGTGTGTGTGTGTGTGTGTGTGTGTGTGTGTGTGTGTGTATTTCTAGCCTGGCAAGCACCCAGTTGGAGAGGTGCTGTGGCCTTTAGCATACTTGGCTGGCGCTGGGAGTCAAACCATAAACTTAACTCCTGCTTCCCTCTGCATTGGTGGTTGTGAGGCAGAGGCAGGCTTGCAACCTAGGGGTGCAGATTTGTTGAGGAAATTGAAAACACTGGATTTGATGGGGGAGATTAACCTAGAGACACAGGTCTTATTGGGGTGAGTCTAGAAACTGGAGCTCGGATTTTGTTGGGGGGTAACTTGGAAACTAATGCTAGGTTAGTTTACCCGAGTTCAAACTTAGGTCGAGTTCTCTAAATGGAGTCTGAACTTAAAAGCTTTGGTGTCTTACCACCGCCTAGACTTGCATTTGTAGGTCCAGGACCTGCACGTGCAGCTGTCCAAATAGATGTTGGTCTGTGGGCAGTGAGTGTACGAGTGGGAAGGATGTTCTTTTTTTCTTTTTTTCCAAGTTGAATAAATAATCTTTCAGAAACAAACATGGAAGTCAAAGAGCCCAGTCATGTTTTCTGAGAAAGATCAGATGGAGCAAACAAAGGGAGTAGGAGAGTAATGACCAAGGAAGGAGGACGTGGCGGAAAGGGAGGGCTCGAGGAATCACAAGGTGCTCTCAGTGCACTTTGACACTGAGGTTGAGGATGCCCAAGACTCCTCCCTGTGGAGGGAGCCTGCTTCAGAGACAGCTTGCCTGAGCTCCAGTCGTACCACCCCTACTTGCCTTGGTCTTTGACATGCTAAAGAGAGGTTCCAGTTACTGGTACTGTGCTTGTTGGTTGAGATGGAGTCTCCTATAGTGCAGGCTAACTTCAAAGTCATCACATGATCTTGCTACAGTTACAGGTGTGCACTGCCGCACCTACCATGCATGTCGCTGGAGACAGAGTCTAGGGCTTTGTGCATGGGGCTAGGCTCCAGGCCCAGGCCTGACACCATGTTTGGGCTGGTCTTGTTTCCTCTGTGAAGCAGTCCACCTTCTTTGTGTAGCTGTGGGTGTCCTGCAATGCGCGACACTAAAAAGTGCTTACTGCTTACGACGCGTGTCTTTCCTTCCAGGTGGCCCAGCAGCTCAAACGAGAAGCCAGAAACGGACAACTGGGATACATGGGCGGCTCAGCCTTCTCTGACCGTACCTAGTGCTGGCCAGTTACGGCAGAGATCAGCCTTTACACCAGCCACAGCCACTGGCTCCTCCCCATCTCCCGTCCTGGGCCAGGTAGGGGCAGCTAGTGAAGACTGAGTGTGATCTGTGCCTAACGTTCACACCAACGGTCCCAGCAGACATTGTTGACAATGTCATTTACAAGCAGGCTCCTCCCACAAGGCTGGGTCGGCTGGCTGAACCTAGTTCAGAAAGTTGAGACTTATAAACCTCTCAGAGTTCAGAGGGCTTAAACTCTCCTGCCTGTGTCTGTCTGAATAGCTTCATTGAAAAAGTGTCATCAAAACTGCAATGTTGATAGATTTAAAAGGTATGAAAACTGAGCCAGGAAGTGTGTCAAGAATTCTGGGACAGCCCGCCCATTTGGCTACCCCATCAGTCTGTACTGGAAAAGGAAGGCTGATTTCAGGCTAATGGGGAGACCTGCTAAGTAACAGTGTTTCTGAAAACACAGGGGTTGTTATTGTGAACATGTCTCCTTTAATTAATGTAATGATAATAAAGGAATAAAATCAATCAATCAATCAAACAGCAAATGCCCATCCTGGAGGCCCCAGGAAATCACGGGGAGTTTCTGTTCTGAAAATGCTTAGATTAGAGGAGCTTCCAGGCATGTAAGGAAGTGGTCGTCAGGAAGATCAGAGCTGCTGTGCAGCAGTGCTCCCGAGGGTGCTCAGTGTGGAAGCCTAGACCCTGCTGAGTCCATGTGTCCACGCCACGGAAGAGGGGAAACAGAGCAGGCCCAGGCCCTCGGGGCAGAGGCTCACGTGAGACCGCAGGAGACCAGGAGTGTGCAGTGAGGGCGCATGGGAGGACCACTCAGCAGCAGTGCCTCTCCTCTGCCTGACTCAACACTTAAGCACAGTGACCAAGGAGGCACTGTACACGAGGCACAAGAAGCGTGGGGACAAGAGTGGGTTCAAGAGCCTGGGGGAGAGTGAGGTGGTCACATTATCCAAACCCACTTAGGGCAAAGAGACCCCTGTGGATAAGGAGAATGCTTCCCTTGGTGACTTGAAGGGGTTCGGGGTGAGGTCAGTCCAGATGGCAGTGGGGTAAGAGGAAGCTGAGCCCTGAAAGGCCTGTTGGTTTGTGAGGCAGAGAGAACTGACACAGAGTGACAGAGTGACCATCAGTCGCTGGATGATGAGCAAGCCCTCGGGACCTGGTTGGTAGATAGGCTTAGGAACTAACTGGGGAGGAGGGGTGTTCCCTAGTAAGCTGAATTCAGCATCCTCTAGCAATACTGCCCACCGGAGACCAGAGATCTTGGGACTATACCTCCTAACTGTTAGTGCAGTTTCAGCAAAGGCTGTGTGGAGGTCTTTACTGAACATCACAGCATCTTCAGGAGAGTGCCATCTCTTTGGTAGGTGTAGAAACTGAAAAATCTCTCAATTGCTTAAGTGTCATGAAATTAGCAAGTGGAGAGCCTGGGATTCACCCCCAGTGTTCTTGTCTGACTTCAGGCTGTTTCAGAAACCCAACCCAGAGAAAGGAGAGGTGTTGGGAGGCATCCCAAAAGTCTGTAGAGGCACAGAGCAAGTCGCTTCCCTTTCAGTCTGGCCTGGAAGTCCCTGAATTAGTTGAAAAGGTTAGACAAGGCATAAGCTCTGCAGACGGGATGGTGGGGGGCTTTGGGGGGTGGACAGAGAAGAGCGATGCTAGGGCTAAAATGGGGGAGTCCATGTTATAGGCATAAGGAGGTAAGGATCCGTGCAGAGCAAGGGTCAGGGGTCATGAGCACACTCATGGGAGCTACTGGCCAGTTATGTTCTGGCAAGTGTAGGCAGCTCCAGACCAACTGTCCTTGGGCATTAACTCTTGTTCTTTATCCATTTATGGGAAATTGAAGTGGGACTTGGTTTGTTTATTTCTTTAAGTCATTGTAATGATCTGAAGCAGATAATAAGCGCCTTGCCTGCCTTTGCAGCCATGCCTCCTGCTCCACCCCTTCCTGAGCCGAGGCTGCCCACAGCCCCGGAGCCTGCTCCTCCTCCTGGACCACGTGCTGTGCACTCAGCCTGCCACCTCAGGGCCTTTGCCTGTGCTGTGCCTTTGGCCTGGAGCGCCCTTTTGCCGCCCTAGCTCTCCAAATCCTTCAAGGCCCAGCTCAAGTGCCTCCTCCCCTGTGAAACTGTCCCTGGCGCCCCGAGGCAGGGGTTGGCCTTTTCTCTCTGGTCCTGCAGGGAAGCAGAAGTTTTGTATAGTGTGTTTCACTCCACCCGATGATACACGTGGCAGTTTCTATCTGTTCCTTGCACACTAAGTTCCTCACTAGAGAATATTTCTATAGCACTTCAAGGTTAATAAAATGTTTTATCCAAACTATGTGGAGAGAGCAGAAATGATGTTTTCTTCATTCTTATAATCCCACAGTATCTGGACTTATGGGAAATAAAAGCACAGTCCAGTGCATGGCCTGTTTGCACATGCCCGTACAGATTGAAATGCAGTCAACTCCTAAACTGAGCCATGACGTTGGAATACAAAAGACTTAGAGCAAGTGTGGCTGCAGCAATGCAGCCTGACAGGGCTCTGAGAGTGGCGACAGGTTTTTGTCTCCACTTTTGAAATGAGCAATTGCTGAGAAGCAGCGAGGTGTCTAGCACTCCTGAGCTGGGGCAGCGTCCTCTGTGTATGTGTGTGTGTGTGTGTGTGTGTGTGTGTGTGTGTGTGTGTGTGTGTGTGTGTGTGTGTGAGTGTGCGCGTGCTCATGTGCTCGGCACTCGCTGTGTTGCTTGGTAGCAAGCTGCAGTGTAATCACGGATCCTTTATGTCATTCCACATAAGGGTGAAAAGGTGGAAGGGCTACAAGCGCAAGCCCTGTATCCCTGGAGAGCCAAAAAAGACAACCACTTAAATTTTAACAAAAGTGACGTCATCACCGTTCTGGAACAGCAAGACATGTGGTGGTTTGGAGAAGTCCAAGGTCAGAAGGGTTGGTTCCCAAAGTCTTACGTGAAACTCATTTCAGGGCCCGTAAGGAAATCCACAAGGTATTTTTATTTACCTGCTTCTCTTTGATGAAATAGTATTGTTTGTGCTAGTTAAGATTCATGCAGGGGGCTGCAGGCTGACTGTCTTCTGAAAACTAGACTATGTATGAAATGCAGAAAGTGAGCCTATTCTTGTGAGCTGTACCTCCCCTGGCAGGGAAGCCTTAAATCATGTTCTGCAATTGGCTTGTAGAAGAATCCCTGAACTGTTTGAGAGTTTTGACTCTTTATGCCCAGTATGGTACCAAAAATACATACAAATACTTACAATCAAGGCCTTTGGGAAAGTAATGGATGGATTCGGAAGAATGAACAAATGGCTTTCTTCATTAGTGTCTGCATGTAGCAGAGAACCCACAAGGTTGTTATTCTAACATTTAAAGATGTCCAGAACCAGCTGGGGGCTGTGAGAGGTTACAGCTAGTGGACATACCCTCATGGTTGCTTCTAGTCAGTGCTGAGGAGACTGGCACTGAGCTTGTGGGCCCAGAATAGCAAGTGGGAGAAACCCCAGCCTGGGCCTGGTGGCTGCTGGCACCCTCCTGTGTTCTAACCCCACTGCAGGTGACTGCTGCAGCTGTGCACTCATAGCTTTCAGAGAAGGCAGCGTCTTTTGGCATTTTCAGATGAGAACTAAAATACTAAACTAATTATTCTTCCCTCCTCACAGCATCGATACTGGCCCTACTGAAAGTCCTGCTAGTCTAAAGAGAGTGGCTTCCCCCGCCGCCAAGCCAGCCATTCCCGGAGAAGGTAAGGACCTGGGTGTGCGGCCTCCTTAGAAGGTTGGGGGCATTCAGTGCGGACTGTAAATGTTCCTAATGACTGCATTCACTTTAAATAGGCTGCTCATTTCCCTTCAGCCTCGAGAGCACTGAGGTAAAACCGAGATTGAGCAAACTACTTTCTGAAGTCCTCTCATAGTGCTTCTTAGAAGCATTGATCATGCCAATCTGGACTCTCTGATTATGTCTGGCATTGAGAGAAGCCCACTGCATTCCCTAAGGAGATCGCTTCTCTGCCCTCTGTGTGGATTATTTATGCCTGAAACATTCATTTTCAGTATTTATTACACAAATAGTTAATTCCTTTTTTTCCTCTGATCTGGCATAATCCTAGATGTTATTCGCCAGCCTATGAAGAAAGGTATTATTTAAGTTTTTAAAATGAATCAAACTGACATGATTGGGCCTCACTGGTCTTTTGCATGGTCACGTGGTAGGTGCCAGCCAACCAGTGCCACTTGAGTTAAGCACCCATGCAGTGCAGCAGGCTCTGCTTCTGGGTGTCCGTAGGTGTGGTGACCTCCTCACAGGTGTCTCCAGTCGCCATGTGAGGACAGAGGATGCTCAGTGCATTGCCATAAAGTGTTGTGCTCCTTAGAGACCTTGCCAATGGAGAACAGGATTCTTGGAACAATTACTTCAGTGGAGGCGGCAGAAATGAAGCCAGTTCAGACTCACAGGGACAGAGTTCCATTCTCAAGAAGATGATTTAAAGTAATTATTGTTTACGCATAGTTATCATCACCACACACAAAAAAAAAGATTCCAACCTTTTCCACAGAACTATTATTATTTATTTTTATATGAATGTATGTATTTATTATTATATGAACTTAAAATAATCACCTTTACATATTCACATTTTCTTAATAATTAGTTTAGCACTACTAGGACAAGTCAAAACTCTTTAGATATAACATGCCTTCAACCTAATTAAAAGCAAATTTTACCTCTTCCCAAAACAGCAATTATAAAAACCGTGAGTGTACTATATGTAATCAGGTCTCACTAGTGGGGGAGAATTCATATTCTGGCCCAGTCATAGTAATTACATAAGAGTGAGTAATTGCCTTAACCTCCTCATCTGTGCAGTGGGCACAAGAAGCCTCCATTGAGGGAGAACTTATTATAGGGATTCTGAGAAAACATTTGAAACTTTTAGAACGAAAGCCAGTCAGTGTCCAACTTCCTCATTTTCCTTATTCTCTTGCTTACCAGTGGAGCCACTTAGAGCAGTGAGCGTTTTATCACTGCTCACAGCAGTGTGGAAAAACATGGACAGAGACTATAACCCCTGAGGTCCTAATAAATAGGTCACAGCCAACCCACCCTTACTCCAGAGTCAAGCAGCAGAACAGAGGCAGGTTCCCATCGTCAGTGGCTGTCTGCTTTGAAATGATTGAGGCAGAAGAAACCCCCAGGAAGACTGCCGGCCTCGAGGAAGGAACAGTGGTAGGAGGATGCTGGCATCAGAAAACCAGAGAAAGGCTATTTACAGATTAATGGGCCTCTTATTAATAATACATTAAGCATCACCTCATTTAAACTGTAAACTGGATTTAAACAGATTCAGATAGCTCTAAGTAGTGGCTTGGGACTGGCCTGTGCCCCTCTCTAAATGTCTCCTGCAAGCAAGCCTGCTGGGAGCCTGAAGTCCCTCCTGGAGTCTGGCTTTCCCACAGCCTCTTGCAGGGCGGGTGGGCGGGCAGGTGAAGCCTTACCCTCTGCAGGCTCCTTATATTTTGAGCTACATTACTGCTCTCAGCTAGAGGTCCCATTTTTGAGTTTCCTATTTTGAAGGCTACTCCAAGATTTTAAATGATTTAAAGAAGGTGACTTACATATTAGATAATCCAGGAAATGTAGAGTGCCTAGCATCCTGTCAGCAATGGCAGGTGGGAGTGGGCAGTGGAGGGACAGATGTGACTAGTCAGTGTCCAGAACACTGAGAAGTCAATAAGCATGCGGGTTACAGGAGGAAAGAGGACCCCCTGCTGGGGCTTTGATCTTTCTAAGCCGTGCTTGTGATGTGCGCTCTCACTTCTAACTGTGGAGCTTCACGGTGCCCGCTGTGTGCCCTTGTGTCAGCGGTGTTGGGCGGCCTAAGCCCAGGTTGCCAGTTACCTGCTTTTGAAGGAAGCCCCTTGAGGTTAGGGATGCCCACTCAGCTCAGACTTCAGGGGTTTTGTTCTGTGTACTTATTTCAGTTTTCATTAGAACAAAGCTCTTTACATTAGCCAGGGGAGGAGCTGGCAAGATGGCTCAGCCAGGAATGTGCTTGTAGCCAAACCTGACATCTCAGTGTGATTCCCAAAACCTGTATGGTGGAGGGAGAGCACCAACTCTGGGACTAGTCATCTGACCTTCACACATGAGCTACACGCAGAATACCGTGAATGTAAAATTGGCCAATGGAGATCTGTATACCAAAGTTCTAGCTGCAAGCCAACCTTGCATTGTAGGGTTTTATCATTTGTAATGTGTGTTACAGTGTGACAGTACAGTGTCTGTTCTGAAATGCTTCATTAAAGTTACTTAAAATACACAGAGGCCTGACGAATGGATGAAACCAGTGTCTCTTCTGTACGTCTTTTGTACTTAATGTGTAGGATTTGACTGGACTCTGTTCTGAGCCTCAGGGTCAGTTCAAAGCAAAGCAGAGTTCTACTCTCAGTTACAGGGACGTGCTCCATGGAGCACACACCTCCTGCTCGCACCACTAGGAACACCAGCTCTACTCCATGAGACTGAATCCCATAAGGAGTCTTTTCTAATGAGCTTGTTAAAAAATGATTGGCATAGGTTAGGAAGATATTACTCTTGTCATTAATCCACTGTACCTGCTTGTGCAGCCTGGGTGACAGCAGATGTTCAACCATAACCAGATGCCCATGGCTTTGTTTGGCTCTTAAATCGCCCCCTACATTTGTATCCATGGCACTGTATGTTTCAAGTGTCACTGGGGCACTTAAACGGTGAAAGGTGTATCATTTGATTGATATAAAGGATGAACCGTATTTGAAAGTCTTCTAAACTGTAACATGCTCCCCTCAAAACTGAAATAAAGACATTTGCACACCAAACCTTCATGTGAACACATCCTACCCCATACATAGCACACAGTAGACACTCACTTAGCATCAACTAAAGGTAAATGTGGAATCATCTTTTATTTAAAGAGGTGATGATGTAACTAAATCATTCTTGACGCCGTCAGGAGCTGTGCACTGCGCTTGCCGTGAGGTCCTGGAGCTGGGTCCTCACAGCAGCCGTCTCCGCGTGCACTGAGTTCATATGTGCAGTAGGGCAATGGGGCAGCCCTGGGTTCTAATCCGTGCCTAGTGCTTCTCGAGTGGCTCTCACCCTGACTTCCTGAATCATAAACTTACCTTTGCAAAGCTGTCTGGGATTGTTAAACAATCAAGCTTTCTCCGTATCTCGATATTTCTCCAGAGTTTATTGCCATGTACACATACGAGAGTTCTGAGCAAGGAGATTTAACCTTTCAGCAAGGGGATGTGATTGTGGTTACCAAGAAAGATGGTGACTGGTGGACGGGAACGGTGGGCGACAAGTCCGGAGTCTTCCCTTCTAACTATGTGAGGCTTAAAGATTCAGAGGTAAACCCACATTAACTGTTTCCTCTCCCTGTCTGTGTAGTGGTTCTCTTGGCGGGGAGTCACCGTGTTTGGCGGTGGAACGCTGTGTTGGGTTCTGCTGAGTTCTGGAATGTGGTGGTAACTAAAGTGGCCTGCAGCTGTCTGACCATCTCCTTCAGTGGTGTGGCCTCCTCCATGCAAAACTCCAGGGTTAAGTGGAGGCTGCACTCAGGAGCCTGCTCTTCATCCCTCTGGTCCAGCGCTCAGTGCTGATCCCGTTCCTGCATGTAACCAGTTGATGATTTTGAGTAAACTTGCTTAGTTCTTCTGAGTCACGCTCACAGCAGCACTTGGACTGTGTAAATGAAGGTGCACTACTGACACTGAGCCCGAGCAGTGGGCGATAGAAACTTTCAACTCTGTGTTTAGAAAAACACCAAGTTCCCGTAGGCTGGTAGGCTTTGGCAGTCCCACAGTCCTCATAGGTTGGAAATGGCTCCTTAGATTTCTGACTGCATAGGATGTGGTCTTGAGGTGGTGCAACCGTAATGAAATGGTTGGGTCGGAGGGTGGTTTAGGGTGGCCAAGTTCAAGTTAGAGGAGTTCCGTGGTATAATTATAGTGTCTAACAGAAGCAGAAGGCAAGCCCACAGGAATAGACCTTAGGTTTTTCAAGGGCAGTGGAACTATAGTTGCTCTCTTTCCCCTCACTGAGAGAGAGAGCATCTGACAGAGAGTAGAGGCAGCACTGTTGAGTAGGCATGAGTGGCCAGGCACTCGCTGTCATTTAAATGCCAGACATGGTGCACATTGGCTTCTGTAGGCCCTTGTAGCCCTAGTGGCTTTGGCAAGGGTGAACCTTATGACTTGTAGTACATTTGCCGTTGACCTTCTCACTCCAGAAATGATTTTTAAAACAATTTAGTAAAACAAAACTGTTGCTTGGGAGAGTTTTGTTTGCGGCAGTGTTGGAAGCAGTGTGCTAAGTCCTGGGTGTTTGTGTAAGCCTGCACACCCTGCAGGATCTGGCAGAGAGGAGATGGGCCAGCCAGCTTGCTGAACTGCATAGATCAAAAAGCGGGAATCTAACCCTTCCCCAGGCCAACGAGTTGGCTCCATTAAGATCGTGACAATGACATTTCAGGAGTAGGGAATGTCAGTTCCGCCATCAGACTGAAAACCCTTTCCATCAGGTCAAATCAAGGCCATCTGGTTAGCATCGAAACTTATTTTTGCTTTATTCATTGAAATTTTGCCTACATTTTCTGTGTGGATGGATGGATGGATGGATGGATGGATGGATGGATGGATGGATGGATGGGTGGGTGGGTGGGTGGGTGGGTGGATGGATGGGTGGGTGGGTGGATGGATGGATGGATGGATGGATGGGTGGGTAGATGGGTGTGTGGGTGGGTGGATACAGAGAAATAGCCTTAATACATATTTAAGTAACAGAGTAAAAATAAGCTGTTACCGGGAAAACCAAAAGCTCTTTCTTACATTACTTTTTTTTTTTTTTTTTTTTTTGGTTTTCTGAGACAGGATTTCTCTGTGTAGCCCTGGCTGTCCTGGAACTCACTTTGTAGACCAGGCTGGCCTTGAACTCAGAAATCCGCCTGCCTCTGCCTCCCGAGTGCTGGGATTAAAGGCATGCGCCACCACGCCCGGCTACATTTTAATAAATTACAGTTTTCTGCCTAAAAGCATCCAAAGTCTGCAAACAGTGAGCATTGTGGCTTTAAAGGCCAACTGACCTATGAGCTGTTGCTTACCATCGCCTTCAGTTAATTAATTTTTGGCTGTGGAATAGCTATGTGTTAAGATTCTTTTAATCAAATAACATTCAAATGACAATAAAAATACGAAGTTAAATGTAAGGGCAAAGTCCTATCAAACTTGAGAAAACAGTGCACCGTGGTCCAGACACCAGGCTGGACCCACAGGTCTGCGGGCAGCCCTTCCTGCCCCTCTGGGGCACCTGTTCTGTAGACTCAGCCAGGACAGAACCCGGTCCCCTGTGCCCGGGGCTTCTCACAGAGAACACACTGGAGCCCTGTGACCTCTGTACCTGGATGACACCCATTGCTCTCTTCTGTGCATGGAGCATTGGGAATTGTTACAAGCTTATGCACAGGAGCAGATGCAAGCACTCTCTCATTGCTGTTCTTTATTTGATATGCAGACTATGAAAATAACAAAAAAATTAATAGATTAAATTATTAATAATTAATTGATTTAATAAATTAAATAATTAGAGTCAATTTTACTTTAAACCTTCCTCTTCTCTAATAGCCGTTCAATTCCAGTACTGGGATACAGCAGCAATGATAATAAAATGCATTCCACTGCACATTTTTATCTTTACAGTAACTCTGGCTTGGCTTATTAAACCCTTTGTCTTATTTCAATTGAAATACTTAATTTACTACAAGGGTAGGCTCTCAAGGGGAGCATTAATTGACAATAAGCCACTTTGTCCCACAGAGTGCATGCTGGCCCCTGTCCTGGCTCCCATGGTCTCCGCTGGCTGACTCAGCTGGGTTAAAGTTCCATGGGTATCTGGGAGGAATTCAGCCCCACAGTGTTTCTGGAACACTCAGTTGTTGGGAAAAAATATGGATTGCTTCTGTGTTTGTGCTTCCAGCATGGAGAGAGAAAAGGTGGTGCTGAGACTGTGAAATAGGGTGGGAACACCATGCAGGGCAGGGGGGCGGGGGGGGGGGGGCTCTGGGGAGAGAGAAGTGGGGAAGGGGGGAGCCTAGCCACCCAATGCTGGTGCAGTTCTTAAGGAGAATTCTAGTACAAGCATAGTGAAATGCGGGTGTATTTAATGTATTCTGTCTGGGCAGCAGACTCAGATGTCTGTAGTATCTCTACGCTGTAGTGTAAGAAGTACGTCCTGGCTCGACGTGTGGATGTAAAGTGAGGGCGAGGCGAGCACAGTGCTCCTGGCCCGGAGCCTTCTGTTGGATCCTCCGGCCCCAGGGTGTGCCTGAGCCCCCAGCAGCCCAGTTGTCACGTGCTTCCACGTCTCTCCTGAATGAAGGGGGATTTTAGGGCTCCGGTGGGTTTGTGTCATTAATCATTTTAAGTTTCATGATGAACTCTTCAGCGTGCCAATGAGACCTTCTGCTCTGTTTTAAGGGCTCTGGAACTGCTGGGAAAACAGGGAGTTTAGGAAAAAAACCTGGTAAGTTGTAAACCCTGATGCTTGTGCTTCAATGTTAATGAATGTACTTGATAGTTGTTCCCCAGTCATTGTTTATCACAGCCAGAAGTCTACAGTAGAGGCAAAGGGATCTTCCCTGACAGTGCCCGGCAAGATCCTTCCTTCCCTGTTAATTAAATGTACTTGGCTCTCAAGTGTGCTTGTTGCCACAGCTGTGGGGAGTTGATTTTCACAGGCAAGATGGTGGGAAGTTGACGGGTACAGAGCCGGGAAACTGCAGGGTCATCTCGTTGGGTTTGGAAAGCCCTTTCTGGCGCCTGTTAGCACACAGAGCTCCAATGACATAGCAGTGGAGGTCAGAGGCAAGGCGACAGCATCGGGTGATCGGTCTCATTACTTGAAAATCGGGCTTTCCCAGGCAAACAGTGAAGGTACCAAATGATAATCGTGCTTCAGAGTCTAGAATTTCAGTTTATTTAAACAAAATCACACATTCTATTAATAGTGGGGTAAAAGAGAGGAGGAGGCAGCTGTGCGATGATACAGTTGGTGTGGCCTGTCTTCCTGGCCAAGGTTGACCTTAGGAAATTATAGGTTGGAAGGGGCACTGCTCTGCCTGCTGAGAGGCTGTGCTCAGCTCCAGTTGGGCTCACACAGACAGGAAGGGGATTTTAGTCAGCGCACAAAGCTGGGCCTCTGCTATTGCTGGATGGTGTCTGTACTTGAACAGGCGCCATTCCAGAGGGTCCAGATAGTTCACTTACAGCCCTCAGATGGGCCTCGCTTTACCTTGAAATTCGCAAGCTGTTTGGAGACACAGAGCCCTTTCAAAATGCCAGAACAAATCGCCAGCTAGTATGCCAGGTCCTTTGAGGAGCAGAAACAGCTGATGCCAAATAGGACACTAATTGGGACTTTCTCCAAACCAAAAACTTGAAATCTAGAACTTGTCCTTAGCATGCCAGAGGAGCGTCCCTCCCCACAGATTCCCTGCTTGGGCTCTTGGCTAGACACAGACTAGCTGGGAGCCAGCCTCCGGGCTTTTTGCCTTTCTGGGCTTTCTGAAGCACAGGCAGGCAGGCTGCTTCTCCTCCTCCTGTTGTGGTGGCCAGCCTCAGATTTCAGGACAGGGTGATAGGGCTGCTTAAAGGAGCCGCCTCTTATTTCTGCCCTTCACTCTGTAGGCAGTGTTGGAATGTGGGGCCCCACCCCCACCCCTCCTTCCCATCTCTCTGTACTTCATACTTCTTTCTTGCCATCCTTCCTTCCTTTCTGTCCTTTCGGATTCACTGAGATGGTAATGAGTGTGGAGAACAATTCTGGATCGCTTCCCCCCACACCGCACCCGTGGCCTGATACGGTTTTATCTCCGCGCTGACTGACTGTTTTCACCAAGCTCTCATAACTCTGTGTTCCTCTTGTAACTTGAAATAAGTTAAACTCAGGGTTCTGTGTTTCAAACCAGAAATTCATGGAGCACTCCCAGAATAGGAGGCATGGCTGATTTGGCTATGTTAGTGGGAGACGGTCCTAAGCCGTGTGTGTAAGTGAGCTGTAGCCAGGCTCCTATGGGTTCCTGAGGAAAACCTCATTTCTCCCATTAGTATTCAGGCAGAAGGAGGCGTCCCTCAGATTTATGGAGATGGGAGCGGGGTCCTGGCCCTTCATCCGGGCACATAGTAACTGTGGGAGGTTCTTTGACAGGATGAATGGGGGCAGGCAGGATGGCGGGGAGCTGCTGAGTCACAGGACAGTGAGGGCCGCACAAGTCTGAGCTAGACAGAGACAAACAGAGCATCTGCACTGTGGCTCCCAGGGAGGGGCAAGAGCAGGGGTCAGAGTGGGAAGCAGCCAGTCTGCGGAGTTCCATGGCGTTGGTGTCTGATCCTGAACAATAGTGTGTCCTAGGGATCTCTTCCCTTCACTGACCGCACACTGCAACGTTTGATCCTGTTTTTCAGAAATTGCCCAGGTTATTGCTTCCTACGCTGCTACTGGTCCCGAACAACTCACCCTGGCTCCTGGGCAGCTGATTCTGATCCGGAAAAAGAACCCAGGTGGATGGTGGGAAGGAGAACTGCAAGTTAGTGTCTCTACGTTCATTTAAAGTTCTCTGTCTAAGCGTGAACACACAAAGCCTCAAGGAACAACATTGCGCTGCACAGTACAAAGAACCCTCCTTATCTGAACCCTGAGCCTGATGAGAGGCGCCGGTGTCTTACGAGCTTAGTTCTGAGGCTGCGGACCAGCTGAACGTGTATCCAGTAGTCCGACAAGCTCAGATAGGGAGTGCTGGAGACAGAATTTGCTGAGTAGGGGCTGCATAGAGACCTCCTCATGCGCCATGGCCTGGCAAACGGAAGCAGCGCTTCACTGGAGGTGTTTGTGACATGGCAGGTGTCTTTCATGCAGCCTTACATCAGTCATGATGTTGTTTTCAGTTGCTGTGAGTACCGAGATCACATCACTCATTCATGGTTCTGACACCTCCTTTAGTTCTCACTTCCAGACACAAAGATGCTGCAGAAGAGAGTCTCTGTATCGTCATGGTAGCAAGTTAGGCTGGCCGTGGGATATATCTAAGGGGAATTTTATGTAAGGACAAGAACAAGTGTGTGTTTCGTGGCTCCCTAGAAATGCTTGTTATTTGCAAGGATACAGTGATAACAGAGTTGAGAACTAGGGTACCACCTCATCAGGTGATTAAAATGACCATCACCAGTGGAGGCAAATGGATGCTACTTAGTAAAGGCACAGCATCCACGCTTTGTCAACAGATTGGGACCCATGATTAGGGGGCTGGAGAGATAGCTCATTGATTAAGACCTGAAGTAGGCTTTCAGTGCCCATATCAGGCAGCTTACACCAGCTGTAACTTCAGCTCTGGGGTATCTGGTGACCTCTCTTGACCTCTTTGTGCACCCACATACATATATATATATATGTAAATAGTAAAACATATATTTTTTTAAAGAACTGTGACGTAAGAGCCTGGTGATCAAGTGTTTCAGGAATAAATGGATGGGGGAGGAAGGGGGTGGGTTAGGAAGGGCAGTCAGGAGCACATAGATGGCGGCTGGGCTGGGTGTTAGCAGTGGGTGGACTCATGTGAAGAACGTGTGCATGTTCTGGGCACTGTTCCCATTAGTGCTACTTTTCAGTAAGTTTGTTTTTTGTTTTTTGGATTTTTTTCCCCCTAAATAAAAGGTTGTTTTTTGGAAACTGGTTCTATAGCGGCTACAGTTGACTCTGTAGCAGGGCTCTGCCTCTTAGGAGTTATTGCTCACTGATGTTACTTGAGAAGATGAGACTTGAACTTCTTCATGTTCTGGAATTTTCAGGGATCCTAGAACCAGCCATACACACGGATACACACATAGGAACATAAGAGACTGGCCTGCTGGCTCTCGAGCAAGAAGTGCCTCCTTTCTCCCCTCCACCTTCCTCTTAATGTAGTGAGCCCCCGTTTGGGACTGCAGACTCCACCTGGCCAGCTTCATTCACGGTCCTCCGTTTCTTCATGAAGGAGAGTGTGGGCTGTGGCTCACCACATAGACATTTCTTAGGGGCCTGCCAGAGGGCTACATTTCCCACCATCTGTCTGCTTTTATATACAGGAGAAGCATACAATGTCCCCCTTTAGGCCCTAGTGCTGGGCCTGCTGCTGCAACCACAGGGGGTCCCCAAGTGTGCACTGATAACTCATAGCAGCCCTCGTCAGAACACAGTGACCCTAGAGAGTGAGCCCATGATAACTGCCATCATGTGCCTGTGGCCTAGCTACTGAGGCTCTGAGAGGGGTGGTGTGAGAGACAGATAAGTCTAAGACAGAGGGTGGGTGTGACCATGAAGTGGTGAGAACAGGGTGGTTAGAGCTGAGACTCCTCAGGCAGGAAGAATTGCTGACTGCGGCTCCCTGCTGCACAAAGTTCCCTGCTTGCCTATGCCAAGTGAGGAAGGAGGACCCATGCTAGACACATGAGGACAGATGTGCTCTTGGCCCAAACAAGAGCCACAGCATGCAGTGTAACTGACAGTCAGCTTAGGCAGGGAGCAGAGCTGTCTGGGGTCCAGAGGTGCTGGACAGGAGCAGTGGGCTTGTTGAGGAATCCAGTCCTAAGTCCCCGAAATGCATTCTGCTATGTATGTGTGAGTACTGGCAACCTATAGTGTTTCTTTATTTTTCTTTTCTTTTCTTTCTTTCTTTTTTTTTTTTTTTTTTTAAGACATGGCCTTGACTGGCCTGGTCCTCACTGTGTAGGCTGGGCTGGCCTCAAAGTCACAAGCATATGGGATTAAAGGCCTTCCTTTGAGGGTCTTACTGTGTCATCCAGGGGGGGACTCTCACTGGAAATCCTCCAGCCTCGAGTGGTAGGGTTGCAGACTTGTGTCGCCAGTCCTGGCTCCTGCCATGCTTTGGAACGTGGCCATGATGGATATGGAGACAGCTACTCAGTCCAGCCAGCCATCTGTGCAGCTGTACCCTGGTGCTCATCCCCTGGTCCATGTGTCCCTCTGCTGTCCAGAGTATTCTCAAGACTCCCATTGTCTTTCTTTGTCATGCCTGTGAGGTTTCCCCCCAACCATGTCTCTTCCTGCCTTTGCAGCAACATGTCTCGTCCAGCCTCACTTGGCAGTTTGTCTGAGACAGCCAACTCCCTGGGCCTTGGGCCTTAGCGCCATGGGTTATGACACTCCTTCCCACTGACCTCCAGTTCCTCAGGGGTTAGCCACATCTCACTTCTCCCAAAGGCCTGTGGGGCCCTTGTAGCTCTGCACTTTCCTCTGAACTCAGGGTTGACCTCATGTTCACACCATGAGCTGCTTCCTAGTCAGTGCTGATGGCGTGGCTCAGACTCTCCACGAATGTTTGTTTCTACGTGAAGTGATTGGCCCCGATCCTTAAAGAAGCATGTATGTTAGCCCCCGCTCTCCTGACACATTACCTGAGAGCAGTGTGGAACGTCAGCATTGTCCCTGTATGGAGAGTCTCAGCATGGGAACACAGTGGAGAATAGCGAGGAGGTCTGTGATCTGCCCTTGTAAAGCAGCAGAGGTGAGGGAGAAGCGTTGCTGGGAGCCACATGGCAGGGCACCAGCAAAGGCAGTAGTTACTGGCAGGTTCACAGTGCAGTGGCTGGCAGTGCCTGAGCCAAGGACGGGACTCCTGTCTGGACAACCAAAAGCTGAGCTGTGTCTAGAAGTAACCTAGAGTTCTCCTTGAGAACTGGATGGGTAGAGGTGTGATGTGGCTCATGGTGTTTGGTTCTATTTATTCGGTGAGTAGGTCATGTGATTTAAGTTAGCAAAAGGCCTTCCTCTAATTCTTGACCCAATGGAAATAAGTTATTTTAGAAATCTATTTATTTTTAATTTTTATTTTATGTGTACGGGTATTCTGCCTACATGCATGTCTATGCACCATGCTTGTTGTCCATGGAGGCCAGAAGAGAGCACCTGATCCTCTTGAACCACAGTGGCAGGCAGTGGTTAGTACTGAGGGCTAGACTTAGACATGCTGGGAACCGAGCTCAGGTCCTCAAGAGCAGCCAGGGCTCTCAACCACTCTGCTGAGTCTTATGCCCTGATGGATGCTTTTATCAGAGCTTTCTTCCAGAAAGGCGTGTGTGTGCTTGCGCATATGTGTGTGTGTGTGTGTGTATGTGTGTGCGCGCGCATGTGCATGTGTGAAAGTGTGCATTCATGTGGTAGTCTTTTCTCCCCAAGGTATGAAAAGACAAGGATAGTCTCTGTCTTCACCATGGACCCCATGTCTTATAACTTTTCTGATATGATAAAAATGCTCAGTATCTTGGGTCAAATCAGATCAAACTAAAGGGATAAAGAGGGCAGTAGAAAGTGTGGCCAGTGCTCTGAAATTAAGACACTGTGAAGGTCCTGCATCCAGGACCTTCTGTGAGCACCCAGTGAGCGTCTGCGTTCTGTAGACGCTGGGCATTGTCTGACATCACACAGAGCTCAGGCATGGCAGTGCATCCTAGCTCAACATCAGCCAGTCTGTACCCTTGGGACTGCCATGTAACTTTTCAAGGTCGGTTTAGCCATCTCAAAGTCAGAGTAGCAATACTGTTGCCTTTAGAGCTGTCCGAGATGAAGACACCTGAGGTGCCTTGCTCTTAGTGAGCCCTCTGGCATTAACCAGAGCATCATCGGCATCACCGAGTCTGGCAGCAGAATGCTAACTGGGTTTCTATCTTTAAAAAAAATAGTTGTTATGTGTATGGATGTTGCTTGAATGTATGTCTGTGCAACATTTGCACGCCTGGAGCCTGTGGAAGCCAGAAGGTGGCATCAGATATAGTCCTCCAAACTGCATTGCAGACCATTGTCAGCTGCCTTTTGGGGCTGGGAATTGAAATCCGGTCTTCTGGAAGAGCCAGTGCTCTGAACCCCGAGCCATCTCTCCAGCCCCTAGTTTTCTATCTAAGCCACACCACAGGGTATTCTGAATGTGTGAGCTAGAATCCAGCCCTTGGAAGCATCCCAGGCTCTACAGACCAATGGCTGCCGCACTTGGAACGGAACGGGGGCGTGCGATTTCTGTGACAGTTACGTCCTTTGTCTCTCAGCTCAGTGTGAGCAGTGCACAGTGCCCTGCTATAAAGCAAACTGTGTAAGAAAGATGGGCTTTGATGTTCATAAAACATTATTATTTTCTTCCTAGGCTCGAGGGAAAAAGCGCCAGATAGGGTGGTTCCCAGCAAATTATGTCAAACTTCTAAGCCCCGGAACAAGTAAAATCACCCCAACTGAGCTACCCAAGACCGCAGTGCAGCCAGCAGGTAAGACGCTCGCGGGCCGTCTGCTCACACTCGCTCAGGTCTCTCATCTAAAGTCTTGTACTGTTTTCACACATGCTCATTAGCACTTCTACTTGCTGTCTGTGGCCTCTCTTTGCTGAGCACCACAGAGCCCTCGCTGGACTCTGCTGGAGCAGTTGGAAATGCTGTGGCATTAAAGCCAAGTTTTTCTCTTGACTTCCTTCTAGCTATTTATATTGGGATTTGGACCATTGGGTTAGGCAACAGAAAGGGTCTTAAAAATAAACTTGCTGGGGTCTCAGTAGGTCAAGAGCTGGAGCCGTAGGGGTCTGCTGATCATAATAGAAGAGACAGAAATCGCTCTTCTGTGTCCTTTGCAGGGGACAGAGGGGCTCACTGAGCAGGCAGGATGTTCTGTGTTTTCCTAAGGGTGGGCAAAGGCAGAGGCTGCCATTGGCTGGCTTGCCTGCTTTCTCAGCTAAGGCAGAGAGTCAGCTGTTCCACTGGCCTGGACAGAGCTCAGGGTAGGAGCAGATTTCTGGTTTAGCTCTTTAGGCCTCTGTACTCGGTGACATCTGTGGAGAGCATGATGCTTTTGTTCCACCATCATTGTGTGATTGGATGTGTGTTATGTGCCCCTGTGAAACCAGCTTTAAACTTGCTGTCCCTGCAAGAAACGTCAGGACCTATGAATGTGACCGACCTCTGATCCCCAGCTGGTCCTCTTTGCATGAGCTGAGGCCTTGTGTAGGCTGGGAGATGTAGCAGAGCTCTCTCTTATCAGCCCATAAGCCCCTCACGATGGTGAAGCCCCGAGCCGTGTGTGGAAGTGAGTCTGTTCCCTTAGCTGGAGAGTTTGAGAACCTTGAAGCTGCAGACAGGTTGGTAAACAATGATAAAGATGCCAGGCAGTAAGGGTGGGTCAACCAGTCGTGCAGTTGAAAAAAAAAGGAGAAAAGGAAAATTGAGTGTAGTCCTCTCTGAGACAGGAGGACAGCAGTCACCTCTTACAGCGCTGGCTTAACTTCTCCCTGAGGCAGGAGCGTGAGAAGATCAGGTGGCAGCTGCATACCATCTATAGAAAGGCCAGGTCCAGGGCTGCACACTCAGTGCTACAGCACACTTGTATAGCGTACATTCGGCCCTGGGCTCAATCTTCAACATCACAAAAAGAAATTAAACTAAAAAAGTCAAGTGCTGTGGCCCCTGGCTGTGTGCGCTATGCTGTGGGAACTGGGTGGTACAGCACTCTGAGTCCTTCCCATGTGCTCTGGGTGAGGATCCTGTGATTTTTCTGACAAGTACCGGGACGGGGGAGATGTTACAACATTTAAGACGGTGTAAAAATATTGCTATCATCTTAGAATTCAGTCCTTTATCTTCCTCTATTGCCCACACCACGGGAAGTCCCTTTGGGTCCCCCATCTATCTCCTTTTTTCCCCATTCTGAAGGGGAAACCCCACAGGAGTAGCTCCTGCGCATGCCCCCGGGTGGCCAGGTGCTCAGCAGCCTGTCTTTGCAGTGTGCCAGGTGATCGGGATGTACGATTACACCGCGCAGAACGATGACGAGCTGGCCTTCAGCAAAGGCCAGATCATCAACGTCCTCAACAAGGAGGACCCGGACTGGTGGAAAGGAGAAGTCAGTGGGCAAGTTGGGCTCTTCCCATCCAATTATGTGAAGCTGACCACAGACATGGACCCCAGCCAGCAATGTAAGTGCCCTGGCGGCCCGCTTCCTCTCCTCTCTGGTTCCTCCCGTAAGACATGCAGCATTGCTCTGCCTCTGCCAAGCTTGGTTTGCAGAAATGAACGCAGACCACTGCTGCATTTGCAACAGTCTCTTTGAAGATCTTCTGTGATGCAAAACTATTTCGTGGGGTTTTTGGTTTTGTTTTAAATTTTCATTCTTTCTGTAGCATGTTCCCCCTCCTTCCCCTCCCCTCCCTCCTTCCCTCCCTTCCTCCCTCCCTCCCTCTTCCTTTTTCTTTTCCTGTTTTTTTTTTTTTTTTCTGAATCATTTTGGCACCATGCTGTGTACATGCCTGACTCATTTTCCTAGCTTGGGTTTTGCTCATTGTTTTGTTTTGCTTATGTGTTGTTTTCCTCCTTTTTCTAGGAATCATATGTTGTCCATCCCCCCCTCAGGCTTGAAAGTCCTCAAAGAGACCCACTATCCCATATCACTGCCCAGAGGGATGATGGGAGATGCAGCCTTGATCATGTGACTTGCAGCATGATCACCTACTGCCTTCTGAGTAGAAGAACTCACTGCAGAGCAGTTTACCTCATTTGACCTTAGTTGCATGTGATCGAAATGTCTGAGTCACTGCGTGCAGAGGCAGAAGCAAATTGCAGAACTGCACAGGGTGGTGGGTCCTTTTGGGGCTTTCCTAGTCACTCAGACTGACGGCCCCGCCTTCACACGGGCGCTTTCAATAGTTTTAAGATTATTTTTAAATGTGTATTTTAGCCTTTTAATAAAAATCAATCAATTACTTCTTTGCTATTTTGGTTTTACAAAAACACCCACTATCAAGGAATGCTGCGCGGAGCGGACGATTAAAACGCTGTTCCGGGCGTCCGTAAACCTGAGACTTGATGTACCTTTGCCGTTTGTCCAGTGTTCCCAACCACATTGTGTAGTGTGGGGCTGTTCCCTGCCGTAGAGCACAGAGGAGCTGGGTGTACCTGTTTTGAAGATGTGTATGTAGACTGAGCCTGACTGTGAAAGGGGTTATGCTTGTCTGTGACCATCACGTGTACCTGTCGCGCATGTACCATCTGTACCGAAGATGTAGCCCTTCCTCCATGGCAGACCCACCACCGTGTACAGTGCTCTCATCTACTGCACTCACTTTACCTTGCACAGTGACCTTGTAGCCACCTGAGGAAGCGCCCAGGTTTCCGTTTGGTCTCAGATGTACCTAGTTGTGCCGGTGTTTTGTTCTGAGTTTTCAATCTGGCGTGTCTTCACACCATAAACTAGTAAGACGCCACTGCCCAGGTGGTCACGGCCATCGGTACCCACCGTCTTAGTCTCTGTTACGTGACGTTTATTCCAGTTGCTTTCATGGAATATCGTGAACGAGTAACCTTCTTGACAAGAGAGAATGTATAGAATATAGAATGTATGGAATGTATAGAAGTCTCCCTGCAATTAATTTCCAGTGTTTACATTTTTTAACTAGACTGTGGGGTTGCTACAGATTAATATGAAATGGCGCTCCTGGTCCGTGTGTGTGTTAACTTGTGCTGTAGCTGAAGCCGTGTGTCCTTAGATATTAGTTGGAAGCTCTCAATAATAAAAAGAAAAAGAAAAGGTGCCCACTGCTGACAGCACAGAAAATGGGTTGGGGAAGCCTGCTAGCTGTCCTAGTAGTGAGTGTGACATGGCGTCCCTCCGGGCTGCTCCTGGGGAGAGGCCATGCCGACAGTGTGTCACGGTGCTGAGGACAGGCAGCCCCCCTCCTTGTCTACTTGGGCTTCAGTGTTTTCATGGATATGAATGTAAAATATATAAATATATAAACGTGCAGCTTTAACAATTGTAATACAACCTTTGCATTAGTTATGTGTATAGATAATTAAATTCTTCATATAAAAGTTAGATGGAAACGTCTCTGTGTTCTTGCTGTTGGAATCTTGCAGTGCTGAGGGGCATCACACAGACAGATGTTAGCCACTGGCCTGCCTGCGTGTCAAGTGTGAATACAGACATAACCCCTGAGTGGGACCTCCCATCCATGTGTACACAGTGGCTCCTTAGTAATACTGATTGCCTAGCATGGAAGGCTACCAGCCAGCTTAGCTGTCAACTCTCATTGGACTTAGAGTTTGTGTTGTTGACATATTGATAGGTGTGTGATTTGGCTTAGAGCACAAAACACTGTTCCAAAATCATGTCATAATAAGGAACTAGTGGATGCCAAAATATACTTGGATGGATAAAGGCAGACTTGCATATTTCCTTGTGTGTGGGATCACATCAGCTAGGCACATGCTTGTGACCTTTACAGAGACAAACTGGCCTATACATGACACAGTTACCTGTGAAGGACACGTGACTAATGCTGTCCTTGAACCTCACTTCATGGGCCTTCCCTGCCCTTCACTGCGATTTTACCAAGTCTGCAGATGGTTTTGGGGAAGGGGATGATAAATCGACCATGCATTGAGTGTCCTCCTCGGTTCTAAGGAGTGGATAGGTGAAGACAATGTCCACATAAGCATAGAGTGTGTGTGTGTGTGTGTGTGTGTTCCACGCAGAAGTGTGTAAGCAGCAGCTTGAGCCATCCAACACTGGGGGCGGGGGGGGGGTGGTGGCAGGGGGTGCAGGGGAAATACTGAAGTGGAGACCTAAGGGGTCAACAAGGAGCCAGGTGAGGTGAACCTAGATGTCAGAACAGAAAAGACCCTGGAGGGAGGGAGGGAGGGGGGAGGGAAGGCCCTCCTGTTTCCCATCCAGCCCCTCATGGAACAGTGATCAAGTCTACAGGCCTCATCTCCCTAAGGCAGTGCTCCTTCTCCAGGGTTGAGGTTGGCAGTGGGATGCAGTTGTCAAGGTGGGTGATGGCGATCCTCACTTTCAATTCTCTGGTCCCCTCTCATGGTTCCTCCAGTCTTCCTTCTGGGCTTGCGAGCTGGCACCAGTATCCCTCACATCTCTTCAGTTTGTGTGGCCTGCAGAGAATCCATCTGACTCTGTGTTTTAGGCAGAAGTCCACTACCAGCATCCTGTGAATATAGGCTGGGGATGAGGGTCCTACAAGGCACAGTACAGTTCACATGACACTGTGGTCCATTCCCGTGTAGCCAGTGCTGAGGTTAAAAGGTCTGGCCTCACCCTACTGGCCACTATGGCTAAAGTTCACATGGTTACCCTGGCCCAAGTGGTCTCCTCACGCATGGCTGCTGAGGTTGCCCTGCTGATAACTACTGCTAAAGAGATGCACTCATTCTGTAAGCTCGTCTCCTGTGTCTGTGGTGCAGAGTCTCCCACGACTGCTCGTTTTTTCAAACTGTCTTGGGTATCCTCTATGTTCTCTACTTTCAAAGTTGGATTAAACAGTAGAGCGTCACTCAGATTTTAAAGATGCTACACTTGGGGTTGATTGGGAGAGGGGGCGTGTTTAGGGTTTTTTTAATTTTTATTTTTACATTTACTCGTGTGTGTGTGTGTGTGTGTGTGTGTGTGTGTGTGTGTGTGTGTAAAAATCCTGCTGAGTGTGCCACCAGCCCTACCTAACACGGCAATTTCATATGGCTTACCTGACATGTGATAGGTTTATGCACTCCACACTGCCCATTGTATGGACAGATGAAACAACTGTAGAATACAACTGATTCCAGGTCCTTGACACAGCACATCACCCTTTGGAGCAACCTAGATGTTACCCTACTTGTTTCTCCCTTTAGGGCAGAGCTTCCCAGGAAGCCCGGGTGCCCTGGTGTCCACCCCATGTGTGCTGAGGCTAAGGCCGATGGACTTGGCTCTGGGCAGTCTCTACTCTGGCCCAATCTGGGATGCTTCCCATTTGCATAACAGCCCTGCTTCCCGGACTTGGAAAATCACTTTTGAGAGACAAAATTATAAATTAATCTGTTTATTCTTTTTAGACCCCAAAATATTCCAAGAGAATAGTTCTAGAAGCTACATTGAAAGTCGGTGACACAAACACAGAGAGAGAGAGAGAGAATGCATAGGAAAATAAAAAGTATCTGAGGATTTTGAATCTGGTAAGATACAGGATAGTGGGGCTGGAGAGATGGCTCTGCAGTTAAGAGCACTGGCTGTTCCTCCAATTGACCCAGGTTTGATTCCCAGGACCCACGTGGCAGCTCACAGCTGCCTGCAAGTCACAGTCCAGGGAATCCGACACTTTCTTCCTTCCAGGCACCAGACACACGTGTAGTGGTGCACAGACAGACAGACATGCAGGTAAAGCACCCACACACATAAAATATTCTTTAAAAAGAAATAATAAAAACTCTATAGACTGGTGATAAATTCCAAGGTTCTGCTACACTTATGTGAAGGTTTCTCCTTATCCTCTGTTTCCTTGAACCCATTTTAGACGGAAACCTTAAGGGAAAGTCAGATGACTTGTTTCAGCCAGTCTGTTGCTTCTTGAAGGTTCTATTCATATAGAAAGCTGCCAGGCATTTAAAGAAAAGAAAAAAAAAGTATGGATTCACTAAAACAAAGGCTGTGTTTCTTCTATGTGGCCATTGGTTTTAAGACCTGTATATGTTGTGTCTACACAGCACACTACCTCCTAGATGCCACCTGCTGCTCTGTGGTGTCCGTGGTCTGTGCATGTGACAGACATAGGTAGTGAGAAAGTGGCCTGAGGGCATTTATCTGTGGCTTGTGTTTATCACAGGGCTGGTCAGGGTGCAGCTGGAAGCGGATAGCGCTGTATAGAAGGTTTGCCACACAGGCCGACCTTGGCAGTCTTCATAGCTGCTTGGCCCATCATGCTGCAGGGCACGGAAAAGATGTGTCCCTTCCTTCACCTAAGCCATGTTCTTTAAGGCCAGATACTCCTTTTTCCCCAGTTCTCCAGCCCTGCCCAGGAGGGAATATGGTATTGTGACCTACCTGTGTGCATCCTAGCCACTGCTTTCCTCCCTTCTCCCCTCCCCCCACGCCCCATGCTGCCTCCTTCATCTCTGTCATTCTTGCACACTGAGCCAGGCCACATGCTAAGGAAGCAGAGGACAAGGTGTGGGAGTGAGGGACAGAGACGTCCCCTGAAGGACAGTTTGACAGTACTGGGTTCTTAGAACCTGCACACACTTGGCAGCGAGGGCACTGAGGAGCTAGGGTCTGTGCCCACCTTCTTTCTAGTAGTTCCATTTGAAAGGAACATTCCTGGCTGTCCTTCCTCACCAGGATTGGGAGCTCCACCCTAGCCTACCGCAAACTTAGCCCAGTTTCCCAAAGACAGGCATGTTCCAGATACCTTCACTCTGGGCCAAAGATGGCTTCTATATTTTCATTCCCCGCTGTAGCCAGAAGACCATGGTGCCAAGTATAGGAACACTACTTAGGTACGATTTAATAGTGGGCTCTGGGGAAATCAGCATAATTGTAGCCTTGGTCCTTGGTAGTGTTACAGCTAGTGTTCCAGCAAGACTGTTTGGGGCATGGGTTTGAACCCCAGGTTTGCTACTTCAACTACTTTGTGGTCTTGGACACATTACATTTAGAGCTCTTTGTACTTCTCCAGCAGAGAGATACAAACACCAGCAAACAATCAGAACAGAAGGGATGAGCTGTTCTTGGGAGACAAGTGATTTATGCCTGGTCAGTAAGCATCGTGGAAGCTCAGCCGGGGGCTTCCAGCTTAGTGTCTCGCAGTGCATTTTTAAGATTTCTCAGCTAGTGCTTTACCAGAGGAGAGATTTCAGAGAGAATTGGAGCTCCCTGAAGCCTTCACATGCACCCCTGCAGCTTTGCAAACAAATCCGAGCTCCTCCTCTCTGGCAGCAGGGGGCTCACCTGCATGGAAGCCTTTTGGAGCATCTGTCCCACATGTTTGAACAATACTGACACTCTGGCATAACCCAGCATCTCTCCAGCACACTGGTGCAAGCTGCCTCCTTCACAGGGCTGCCAGTGGGGCGCCCAACCAGAGAAATGGAATGTGTGAGGCTTTTAAATACCACAAGCACAGACAGATTGTTGGCAGGCCCTTGCAGGCAATAAACCTGTCACAGATGTGTAAAGTCACTGGTCCTGGGTTTCTCAGCACAGTGTCCTGTGGCCTTGTGTCCTGCCAGCAAAGAGCAGTATGTTTGCTCCCTGCCCTTGCTAGGCATGCCGACTTGACCAGAGACCTGTGCCCCCAGAGCAGCTGTGCTATACCACTTATGGCTCCCAAAAGCACATTGCCCCAGCACCCTGCTGCGTGCACCCAGACACCCCCCACAGAACAGGCCTTGGCTGCCTCTGATCTGTTTGCTGAATCAGAGGAGGGGCACCAGCCCCAGAAGAGCAGGCAAAGCCAAGCAGGGATCTTGGCTGTCTGGGGCATTGCCTTGGAATCCCATAGCCCCATGGGAAGCCCTACATAGCTGTACTCTCCCTCAGTAACCAACCCCCACTGTCTAATGGGAACCCTCACCCCAGCCAGTCCTCAAGAGACAGAAGAAAATCTGCCTGCCAATGTTCCCCCTTCTCCCTCTTGCTGCAGCAAAGGCTTCAGAAGTCTGCCCTGCCCCAGTTTCCCCTCTCCTTTTACAGAGAGAGAGAGAGAGAGAGAGAGAGAGAGAGAGAGAGGAAGAAAGAAAAAAAGAAAGAAAGAAAGAGAGAGAGAGAGAGAGAGAGAGAGAGAGAGAGAAAGAAAGAAAGAAGAAAGAAAGAAAGAAAGAAAGAAAGAAAGAAAGAAAGAAAGAAAGAAAGAAAGAAAGAAAGAAAGAAAGAAAGAAAGAAAGAAAGGATATGACAGACCCTACCTGGTGGCTGTGAGCATTGGAAACAGTCTGGCGTGATACCTTCTTTTGAACTGGTAGGAGTGGGAAGAGACACCAGTGAAGTCCAGCTTGAAGTGAATAAATAAAACAGGACAGGGTGGGCTGAAGGTCAGCGCCGTGTGCAGGGGATGCCCTGGGAGTCCTCTCCAAAGCAGCTGTGGCTTCTACATTTTCATTCCTGGCTGCAGCCCGGAGCCCATGGTGCCAAATACGGGAACGCTACTCTGACACAATTTAATCTAAGAGTGAGTTCCTCCAACCTAGGACAGCCAAGAGTCAGGGCTTCATGTGTCAGCATCAGGGGAAAGTGACAGGTGGGGTGGACATGGCAACATCCCAGGTTCACACCTTGGTCACCATCTTCTCCTTGGGCTCCCATGTGCCACCTTGTAGTTGGGAGTGGGTACACGGGTACTTGTGTCTTTAGAATCTTCAATCTTCTGCCTCTACCATGCCTGTCTGTACTTAACTAGCCCCAAATCTTCCTTTGCCCCCATGTCCTCCTCCACACACACTTCCTGGAATTTTTGCCTTAAGTTTAAGCCATTGGTGCACTCCAATAACACATGCCCTGCCCTGCCCTGCCCCCCCACCCCCAACTCTCTGCCATCTTCCCTCCCATGTTACCTGGCCATGAAGTCCTTTCATACAAAATGACAAAAGACCTGGAGGCCAATACATACACACGTGGACACTGGGTAAGTCAGACATTTTGTCTCTGTGACAGGGCCCTAAGGAGGAGAGTCTTATTTTGGCCACACATAAATCTGTACATTCTCATACAGGGTGGTGACACAGAACACCATGGCAGCAGGGACATGTGGCAGGGCAGGCTCAGTTACCTCATCAAGGCTTAGAAACAGTGATAGGAAGAGGACAGGGACCAGATAAGGCATGCCTCTAGACATCTTCCTCCAACCAAGTCCACCTTCTATGTCTCCAGAGCCTCCTAGTAATGCTAGCAGATTATGTCTCCACCATGACTTAAGAGATGGTTGGTTCATTCCTTGCCCATCCTCCTATCCGGGATTGGGCACACCAGTTGGAGACTGAGCACATGTGAGCCTTTGGTGTGTGCATGCGGAGGGGACATGCAAACTGTAAGATAAACTCATCCCCCATTTGGCTGTTCCTTGCAGGCAGGGAGAGCCTCGCATGCCCATCAAGAACTCCACAGAGAATCTGGCGTGTGGTGTATGCCTGTAATCCCAGCACTGGAGAGTCTGAGGCAGGAGGATCATGATTTGGGGGTCAGTCTGGGCTTCATAATGACATACTGTCAAAAGTTAATAAATTGGTCTGGGCATGCAGGCAGCTCTGGGTTCAGTTCTCAGCACCACAGAGGCAGGTGTGGTGATTTGTACCTCAGCATTTGGGATGTAGAGGCAGAGGGATGAGAGGGTCAAGTTTACCATCAGCATAGATAGTTCTAGGCCAGCCTGGGATACACATGGCTTTATTTAAGGGGGAAGAGGGGAAGGAGGAAGGGAGGGAAGGAGGGAGGGAGAGAGAGAGAGAAAGAGAGAGAGGAAGGGAGGAAGGGAGGGAGGGAGGAAGGAAGGAAGGAAGGAAGGAAGGAAGGAAGGAAGGAAGGAAGGAAGGAAGGAAGGAAGGAAGGAAAATGTAATAAAAATAGCATCTGCAGAGGAGCTAGGGTTGTGGCTCAATGGTAAAGCTTGTGTTTGACATGTGTGAGACCCTGGTTTCTCTCCCCAGAACCACAACAGTGGGTGAATCATCACAGGACAAACACAGTTCATAGCAATGGTGCCCTCCTTGTAGAGCTGACATATGGTAGGGTCCCCATCTCTTACTGCTTGTAAGCCACATTTGCGTATTTCCCACGGCCCTCACTCTTGGGGCTGTAGAGGAGGTATGGTGTTGGTGGCGGCCTTTGCCTCTCCTCTCTCCCCTTTTTCTACAGCACAGTCATGCCACGACTTCTGCCATCTTGTCATTCCCTTCACTGTGTGTGGCAGAGAACCCAGCGTAGAGCCTGTGCTGGGGACAGTGGCACAGTTGGAAAAGGTTCATTTTTGTGGAAAGGCCCTAAACCAGGAAGAGTTCTCCATTCTTGTGATCGCTTGACTAGTGTTCATATTACTTGGTGCTGTGTGTATTTGGTATTTAGTCTCCCCCACAAGTGTGGCGGCCTCACAGAAGCATCCCTGGGTGGATCCTGGAGCTGCTGACACGGACAGGAGCTGTCTGGGGTTGGAGGTGTTTTTTTTGTGTTCTGCAGGAGTCAGTATGTCCGGGACCAGGGTGTTGCCAGACCCCTCCGAAGCCATTGCCTCAGGGTTGAGAAGTGCACTTCCCCACCACGCAGCCTCTTGTGGGCTGGTTAGTCAAGGGTCTCTTATTTAGATTTTATTTCTATTTATGTGTATGTGTGTATGCCCTGTATATGTGGATGGTGCCTGTAGAGATCAGAAGAAGGCATTGGATCCCCTGGAGTTACAGGTGGTCACAAGCCACCAAATGGGGATGCTAGGAACCAACTTAACTGCTGGGCTACCTCTCGAGCCCCAGGGGTTTAGGTTTGGTTTGGTTGGTTGTCTTGTTTTGTTTTGTTTTGAGAAGACTCACTGCCTTGACTCAGACTTACTGCAGCCAGCGCCTGGAAGTCTGAACTCCAAGACCAAGGTGGTCCTCAAATAGACCTTATAGGAAGTGGTGGAAGAAAAGATGTTGGACCCCCTGGGAACACAGGTGGTTTCTTTTTATGGTTCTGTTTCCATCGAGCATTTCTGATAGAGAAAATAAATACACAAAGCTTTCTGGACTCTACTGCTCTAGCCATCAAATGAGATGTTAGGTAGCATGATCAGTTGAGATAGTGTGGCCTCACATGAACCTCCAGAGGCCCCCGAACAGAACATCTGGGCTTCAGTGGGCTCTGAGGTGCAGGTAGCCTTTCTGTCATAGCCATTGTAGCTGCCGAGACCTTTTGAATGACTGCCCATGTGGCAGCCCTGAGCTGCCTTCAGCTGAGCAGCTGTGGAGACAGAACCTCATGTCCCATGCACTTGGACAGCTGTAGTTTCTGGTTCTTGTTCCTCTCCATCCTGGGCATCTGAGCATCTTTTCTCTCTAGAGCTTCCCTTCTGATGTGGCCTGAACAGGGTCTCCTAGTATTTATAGGTCAAAGCTCTAACCCTGAAGACCACAGGATTTGACTGAATTTGGAGATAGCGTCTTCAAAGATGTGTTTAAATGTTACCCTGGGGCCTTCGGAGGGGATCCTATTCTGAGGTATATGAAGCAGAATGGCGGCTGTCCTTTTAAGAAGAAACCTCACGTGAATGGACACCATGGGTTTGTGTGCAAAAGAGAGGCAAGGTTTTGTGGGACACAAAGAAGAACCCTGCCAACACCTTGACTTGATCTTGGACGGCCGCCCTCCCGGGCTGTGAGGAAGGAAACTTGTGCTTCTCAAGCCACCCAGTCCGTGATTGGTCCTGGCCACCGGGACACACAAAAACACCACCCATCCAGCAAGGCAAAGACATAACAGCTAAGAATGTGGACGTAGGTCCTACTTCCTTTGTTGTTTCTTAACCGGGGCTTTATCAAGCTGTTTATCCTCTCCGTGTCTCTGACTCCTCACCTTCTCATCATGAGGAATGGCAACTAGTCCACAGGATTGTTGGTGAGGACGGAGTTGTTATCTACAAGGTCTGCAGTGTCTGGTTCAGCACGGCTGCTTACCACTGCCCACTCCTCTGGCTCAAAGCAGCTAAGTCTGATTCTCCCATGCTCCTACCATCCTCTTTGTCCATGAGTCTTAGTGCATGAGACTGAAACAAAATACCCGTGGGTAGCTAAGTTATAAGTAATTTTTATTTGCTGGTAGTTTTGGACGCTGAGATGTCCAAGATGCAGGGGCTGTGTATGGTATAGCCTTCCCCATGCATCACCCCAGTTCAGATGGATGGAAAAATTAAAGAACACACACAAAAGAACAGAGTGTCTGCCACACGTTCATATCTGTATCCCAGCCCTTAGATAACAGCACTGCTCTTTCCATGAGTATAATCACCCCCAGTTACCTCTGAAGTCCCACATCTCTGCAGAACAGTATGTGAACATTGAGGAACATGTCAACAACAACAAACTTAGTCTACACTTCCTCTTCTGCAAAATCTTCCCAGACCTCTCTGGTCAAAGCTACTGCCTCCTTCATCCGATCCCCATAGAAACACAAGTCAACCCGTGCTGCTGTAACACTTTCATTTGCCTTGCATACCTGAAGGATTTACTTACAGCCATTGCTAAGAAAGCCTTAAAATCTTGGGGGATAGGACACATCAGAAGTGGGTGCTCAAAAAGCTAGGGAAGCATGTGTGGAGACACAAATGCAGCCAAGAACGAAGGAAAATTCCAGACTATAAAGTACCTGTGCCAGGAGTCCGCCATCAGAAATCCAGAATGGCGTGCTGCTCACTGCGTGCGTTGTCACAGCAAAGCAGTAGACTCTCTCTGGAGGAATTCCATTTCCACACTGCTCCATGGCAAGCCAGGTAGACCAGATGGCCCTTCTTGGAAGATGATGATGTTAATTAAAAATTATGGCTGCTTTTAAGCTTCTTGGGTTTGCGACTGAGTGAGGAGGTTGGGTGCACACTCTCAGACAGACCCAGCTAACATGCCTCACCGTGCGTCCCTTACACAGGCTAGAGTGAGATACTCAAGGTTCAGCCACATCTTTGATGCCCTTCATGGCATCTCCAACCTCCCACCACAGGCCTCACACTAGCTCCTGCTTTCTTATCAAAATCAAACCCTGAGAATTTACAACTCTCCTGTCCTGGGAACTGATGACGTCTCACAGCTGTGCTCTTCCAGAGGCATCTGTGAGCCAACAAGGGTAGAGAAACCAGTCCAGGATGCCAGGGTCTCCAGAAGACAAGGTCCCAGGTGTCTCATCCATCGCTGCCTTCGGTTCCAAGCACAGATGATGCCTTCCAGGAAGAGTCTACACTTTCCTGGCTGGGAGGCAGGGAGGATTCACAACACAGCTGTGGTACAGAGATAAAGCCAGAGAACATGGCATGAACAGTGTTGCCCGCTTTTCTTACAGAACAGACCGCCGCACATGCCACTCTGCCTGTGATGTTGGATGGTTCCTAATAGAATCAGGATCCTAGGAGGACCAAGCTCAGCCTGATTAGGACAGGAAAAGTGTAGCTCACGTGGCAAGAGAGACTAGCATCCCAGAGAACCCCCACTTCCCACGTACAGGTCCACGCTAACAACCCCTGTTGTACAGACAGGAACTCCAGGCATCCAGTCAACACCTACTCAGTCGCTTAGAAAAGGGATTCGGGATGAATGTCCCTGGAAGCATCGTGCTGTCATTCCCTTGAGATGAAAACCTTCACCCAGGCCTCCACACCACGGCTCTCCTGCCGTTCCTCGTTGTATCTGTGTTTGTTCTGACATTGCTACCCCCTTCCCCCCCCATAACATGGCCTTTTCTATGCCCTGTGTCTCCCACGAGTGTCTGTGTTCACCTAGCTGCTTCTACAGCACTGTTGACTGGCCCATTCTTTGTGTGTGTAGAGTGTGCAGGTGTGATTGTGAGTGTGTAAGTTTGTGATGCTCAGAAGTCAACCTCAAGCCTCGTTCCTCAGAAGCTATCCACTGTAGTTCCTGAGATCGTGTTTCTCAGAGACACTGGAGCTTGCCAAATGCCAAGCCAGGCTGGCTGGCCAGCAAGCCCCATAAATCTGCCCATTTGTGTCCCGCCCCCAAGTGCTGGGATTGTAAGCATGACTCCATGCTAGCTTCATAATGTATGTTCTAAGAAGTGAACTCAGCTCCAAGCAAGACGAATACTTCACCAAGGAAACCACTCCCAGCCCCGCACCCCCCTCCTTCAATGCCACATGTTTTAATCTGCCTTTCCTGAAGGCTCCCCCCTAGACTTGTGGGTTTCCCTTAAGAAAAGAACCGTCTCTGCTCACTTCTGTGTCCCTTCGACTTCCTAGAAACTTAATAGCCATTGACCAACTTATTATAGTCTTTGGCTTCTTCATAAGAGAAACCAGGCATGTTTATTTATTTCCTTCAGTGTTTAGCCGCTGTGGAAGCTAATTCAGGTTTCAAGTCTCACTGAAGAGAGGAGAGTCTTTTTTTTTTTTTTTTTTTTTTTGAGCTAAGTACTTCTGAATTCTTTGAAATTCTACAATATCTGTAGGCTCATGTATTGCTTGGAATAGAGAGGATTTCAGTTCTGCTGGTCAAGTATGCGCGTGACGGTTTAGGGGAATTTGATGACCTTTTAGGGCTGAGATATTTTCAAAGTCTGGTCCTTCCAAAAGAAAATTACAGCCTTGTCCCCTCTCTTAAGTATATTTAAGGAGACTACATAAACTTGGGAGCCTATATAGGAATTTCCTGTGGCTTTAATGGGGGGGGGGTTGCTTTTTAACTTTTTGGAGTCCTTGCAATATTATTTCAGCTGTGGGCCAATTTTAGTTTTGAGTCACCCTCCATCCCTGCTCCGTGGCCATAGAAAATCATTCACTACACTTTGTCCTTCATCTTTCCCTGAGTCAAGCTTCCTGCATCCTGATACCCAAGGGAGCAGCCCCAACCTTTACACCCGCTAAAGAAAACTTTTAAATCGAATGACTTTTCCAGTTCCCCTGCTTTGAATAATGGAGGATTTTTAAACCTCTTGGTTTTTTCTAAATACTACTTTTTTTTTCAAACAAAGGATATTTGGGGAGGTTAGAATACTTTTTTCAAGTCTTTCATGGTTCTCTGGGTCTGGAAATCATCTTCATGGTATCCCAGGGTCAGTTTAAAGAAAAGAAAGAAAGAAAGAAAGAAAGAAAGAAAGAAAGAAAGAAAGAAAGAATCTAAAGCCAATGTGGTTACTGTGTGACGGCAAACCTCACCAAATCTTTGCCTTTAACTGGGTTCTGGGTCCAGAGGCCAGCGTGGCCATTTCACATCTTCAGGAAGGCTTGCTTGAGTTAGACTTGCATAGGTTAGGATTCTGGGGGTAACAGCTCAAACCTGCAAGCATCCCTGGGGTCTCAGTTCTCGGCTGGATGCTGTGGGTATGTTACATCCAAAGGCTGCTCTGTCTAGGGCAAGGTGTACCGCAGCCCTCAAGTGCATCCAGAGCTGGCCCTGAGCCGTGTTCCCGCACCTCCTGCTGTTCTCCAGAACTTGTACCCAGAGGAGCCTCCAGAATCCCAAAGAGAGAGGCATCTCTCCCAACAGGACCTCATTCCAGTTTCTCAGTCATCCTTGTGTCTTCTGGTCATGACTCCCTTGTTGTAGAAAGCAGTTGGCGGTTCTCAGCGGGGACTCTTGGCAGGTGGTGAGGGCTCTCTGTCCTGTGTATTTTAGTCCATTACTCCTGGGCCAGCCTGACAATTCCAGCCTTTGCTTTCTTGTTAGAACAGTAATACACTCAGCCTTGCGGGTGGGATGCAGTAACTTCCTGATGTACTAGGAGGGTGGCATTAACTTGGAGAGGGGCAGTGTCACCTTCAGCCTGGGCAAACAGTACAACCATCAGCCTTGTAGGGGCAATACGACCTTAGCCTGTGGGGGGACAATACCACCTTGACCCATGTATGTGTGTGTGTGTGTGTGTGTATACAAATACCACCTTCAGCCTTGGGGTGGGAACAGTAGAACCTTTAGCCCACATGTGGGGTGCAGCACCACCTTCAGCTTGGGGTGCAGTACCACCTTCAACCTGGGGGGTGCGCAACACCACCTTCAGCCTTGGGGTGCAGTACCACCTTCAGCCTGAAGGGCCAGCACTACCTGGGGAGCAGAGAGTTGAAATAGCAGTGTCACCTTCAGCTTCAGCCTAGGAGGCAGCAGTGTGTTCAGCAGGGGAACCTTTCACTAGAGGAGACACCACTTCCAGGGTCAAACCTTTGCAGCTCCAAGGTCTGAGATGGACCCTGGAAGGCCAGCATCTGCCTTTCATCCTGCAGTGCAGCACGACGCAGCACAGCCATGGCGAAGATCACAAAATCACCAAAGGAAGAAATGAGGCACCACACAGGCATTTTTTGGTTTTTGTTTTTAGAGACAGGGTTTCTCTGTGTAGCCCTGGCTGTCCTGGAACTCACTCTGTAGACCAGGCTGGCCTCGAACTCAGAAATCTGCCTATCTCTGCCTCCCAAGTGCTGGGATTAAAGGCGTGCGCCACCACTCCCAGCTTGTGGCATTTTTTTTTTTCCTGTTTGGTTGGTTGGTCTGTTGTTATTGTTGTGGGAGATGAGGACTCTCTACATGGCTCTGGCTGTCCTGGAATTCGCTATGTAAACCAATCTGGTCTCAGACTCAGAGATACACGCTCCTCTGCCTCCCAAGAGCTGGGATTAAAGGTGTGTGCCACCACTCTCAGCTTGCAAACAGGCTTCTGAAGCCAAAAAATTGTATGCAAAATGTGTGTGGGTATTTCGTATTGTACATAGGGCTTTTTATAGCTGGGTACAAGAGCCCACAGGGCCCAACAGCTGCCCTAAGGGGACCGTGATGTAAAGGGACATTTGTGAGACTTGCTGGCCCACTGTTAAGGTTGGTGCTGCAGACAGTTCATTGCAGTGCTGAGCACTGTGCAAGAGTTCTCCTATCCCTGCCGGCAGGAGAAAACTGGAAGTACCGGGGACTGTGTCCACGAGGGACCCAGCCACAAATGCTGGGGCCACATTTAGCTATTGAACAAGAAATGGCCCAAGTCCCGGGTTCTTGGATTCACCCTTAAGACAATGGATTAAAATAGGGCAGGGACTGAATATGCCTTCCACAGCTCAAGTGTTTCCTAGGCGACTTCCTCAAGAAGAAAGGTTAAAGGATAAAGAAGTGGAGTGAGTGGGAGGAGTCTCGGCATCCCAGAACCCTGCGCTCACCCGGCTGCTGGGGGACTTTTGGGTCTGGCTTCCTTCTGGGGGGCATTGCTAAGACAGATGTTTGAGAAGGCGCCATAGCAGGCTGAGCCATCTGTGTGACTGGGCCCAAGTTTAGAGACAAGTGCAGGCTATGGAGTCTAACTCACCTTGTAGCTTTGAGGTCAGGCTCGGTGGTGGATGGAAAGGCGTGGAGAGCGTTTCTATAACGATAGCTTAATTCCCGCCGGTTTCCTGGCACCGTCTTGGCTACCCTGGGCTGTTCCATCCCAATGAGAAACAAACCGAATGGTGCAGAAAGGGGAGGGAGCAAAATCTACGACTGTAACTCTAGGAAGTCTGGAAGCGGAGAAGAGTTCACCAAGATCCCTGATACCACGATTCCCTAGACGGATAATTCTCATTAGGTAGCTATCTCTCAGTCCTGAACCCAGACAACCCCCGTGAGCGAGGGAGGAATCTCTGAGGAGCCCTTGGTAGGCCCCAGGAGCTTTCTCACTGAAGATTCACTGGAGGGCGTGGAGGGCGTGTTAAATCGCAGTGCCCTGGGCCCCTCTCCCAGAGAAAGTCTACTTGGCAAAGTTCTGGTCATTTGTTTACAGACCCAGAGCATTTGCAGGTGCTGCAAGGGCGGATGTGGTCGGGGGGTGGGGGCGGGGGAGGGTGGGGATGGAGTGGGAGTGGGGAGGGCGGGAGGAAGAGGTCACAGTGTTCTATTGCGCCCCCTTGTGACAAGTGGCAGGAAGGCACCCACCACCCCCACCTCTCAGCGTATGTATTTTACAAATCCAAGTTCTGTAATTAAATAAAGACCATCTAATAAAAAGAAGTATATGTGGGGGACCACTTTTTTATTATTTAAAATTTTAATATGTATTTATTTATTTATTATATGTAAGTACACTGTGGCTGTCTTCAGACACTCCAGAAGATGGCATCAGATTTTGTTTGTGAGCCACCATGTGGTTGCTGGGATTTGAACTCAGGACCTTTGGAAGAGCAGTCGGTGTTCTTAACTGCTGAGCCATCTCACCAGCCCCCAGGAGGACCACTTATATGTAAAAAAAAAAAAAAAAAAAAAAAAGGTGGGGGGGGACCAGCCCTGCTCATGGACTGTTACTGAAAATCTGTGCATCTGTGGCAGGGGTCTGCACTGATAAACCACAAAGGTCCTGTGTGAACAGAACTCCAAATAAGAAGCTAAGTGAACAGAGAGCTGGCCTAGCTCAGGGCAGCTAAGGGCCTTCCCTTCCAGCAGCCGCGGCCTCTACAAAGGCCTCGTGGGCGCTGCCTGCGGCTGGCAGGGCTTTCCAATTTGCTTGAGGCCTACTGCTCAGATCCACAGGCACCCCACAGCGTCCTCGCCTGGAAAGTCTTCCCGGTCATGTCTGGATGCATCTGCCTGGTCCTCATATCCACCAAGAGCCTTGGCACAGTTACTGTAGACTTTAAAAGCTGGTCTCGGGATAACCACATATCTGAAGGAAGCCTGCTGAGGACATAGGGTCTAGAGAACATGCATGGCCTCTGACTCTCTTGAACTCTCTGTTCCTTACCACTGTGGACAGGAGGACCAGGGGCGAGCTGGCCTCTCTGAGCCCTGGTTTCCTTGTCTGTATCATGAAGATGATTCTGGAAATTTTGAGAACCACTCAAGGCAGCGGTCAGCTCCCGCAACAGTGGCTGGTGTGGGAGCGCTGGTGGGTGTTAGCAGGTCATTTAACCCTTTCCGTGCTTCTGATGGATTTTTCCGTGTTTGCTACCTGGATCTATGACCACAGGCTTTATGGTGTAACACAAGGGGGATTTATCCCTTTACAGTTCCAGAGTAGAAAGTCCGAAGTCAGGGTGCGGGCAGAACGGTCCCCCTTCTGGGTGCTCTGTGCTGCTTTTCTGCTTCTGGAGTTGACAGTGATGTGTGGGGTCTCTGCACCGGGCTGTGCCACTCCAGTTTCTACAACTCAACCCACATCCCCAAGCTGATGAGGCCATGGTGCCACCCCCACAGTCACAAGGACCTCGGGAGTCTTCGCTGTGGAGCTGTAGGCTTCCCCAGCCTCGGACTAAAAGTTCTCCTAAATGGTTGTGTCTTGCAGGGTGCTCAGACCTGCATCTCTTAGATATGCTGACCCCGACTGAGAGGAAGCGGCAAGGCTACATCCATGAACTCATTGTCACGGAGGAGAACTATGTGAACGACCTGCAGCTAGTCACAGAGGTACCAGCAGCCCTGGGAGGCTGGGGTTGGGCCTGTGGGGATGGCAAGAGGTGGAGGCCCTGCCGAGGGGGCCATGCCCTGTCTCTGAGCCTTGGGCAGTCTCTGGTGTATGGGGACTAACACAGGGTTTTACCTGAGAGGAGATGGTCACATTTTTCCCACAGGGCCTCCGTGTGAGACAGAGAGGCAGTTCTTACCGGAGCCAAGGCCAAGAGCTCACACGTCCCAAGCTAATGACTAACAGAGAGATGCCTTTGGGTTATGATTTGGGACTCTTGAGTTTTAGCTCGGCCACCAACTGATTGATGTCATCTAGCTAGTCACGTGACACCCCAGACCTTAGTGTTGGCTCCTGAGGACAACAGCTAGCCGCACACAAGGCTCTTGAGTTACTTCTTGTGTCCCATAAGCTCTTGAAAAATCCACCGTTAGGGCTGGACATGAAGACATGTTCCCGGGGCTCTGTGAGGCTGCTGGCCTGGGATGGGCTGTCCTTGTGGGGAGCCAGTAAAGGTCTTGACGCTCTGTCTGAAAGGATGAAACGGAGTTTGTGATCCCTGCTAAAGGGAAGTAACCTTTTAACCCACACGCAGTGAGAGTGACCATGTCAGGAGGTAGGTTTACAGAGCTAGACCTGAGAGTCACCTTCAACATGAAAAGTCCCTGTCACGGTTTGTAAACTGGTACCCCCGAGAATGTCATGAAACTGTGATGACACCTACACATCCAGGAGGGAGAGTGATTGGCTCTTTGGTGTTATGGGAGTTTCAGGCTAAAAATGCTAGCCCACAAGTGTTTCCCAATTGTGTTGTCTCAAGACGTCTGCCTGCTATTACATGTATGGTCAATGTGTGAGGTATGAGGTGTCACCTGCTTCCATGTGGCAGCCTGGGCAGACGTTACCCAGTTCACCATCAGATTGGCAACTTGTGCAGAACAAGGCTCCCAAGGATCAGCTACAAACAGGCCACGTTCCTGTGCCCAAAGAATGTCAGAGGAGCCTCTGCCCCAGGTGCCAAGGACTGCCTTGTGGGCAAGGGATTAGCTCCATGGAGTCCCACTGAGGTCTGTGATTAGCTCTGAGTTATCCGTTCACCCACCCAGAGCCCAGGAAGAGGGGAGCATTGTCCTCTCCGGACCCAAGTTCAAGTTCAGTGCTAGCTTTGTGGTTGCCTCCCTCAGACCCATGGCTTGTCGGGTTGTAAAGAAGGTATCACACATCTCCATAGACTTTCTCAAGCGCTCCTGTCCTCTTGGGCCCCTTCCTCAGAGTGGGTGGGGGAGGTAGTCCCACTTATACATTTGATGATCTAGTAGCATCCTAGCTTCCTGTCGGTGGAGCCAAGCTTCCTCCTCAGAGGTTCTCCTGGGCTCCCCTTGTCAAGCACTTGTCCCTCCAGGAGAAGGTGCCGTCTCCAGTTCTCTCCCTTGTGCTAAACAAACCCGAGTATGCACGTAGTTGTGTGTGTGTGTGTGTGTGTGTGTGTGTGTGTGGTATGTTGAGCTAACTGTCTGCTTTCTGAACGGCTTCGTTTTCTACACCTGTAGATCTTTCAGAAACCCCTGACGGAGTCTGAGCTGCTGACAGAAAAAGAGGTTGCTATGATTTTTGTTAACTGGAAGGAGCTGATCATGTGTAATATCAAACTGCTGAAGTAAGCTTTTCCCCTCTAACCAAGGATGCTGCCCCTCTGTGGCATGTGTGCCAGCACCTCTGTGTGGTCTCTCTGTGCTCCTCATGCATGCCACCCACGTGTCTTTCTTTCCCCGCCCACTCCCACCCGCTCTCCATCGCTGTCCTCCTCCTGGGCTCTCGTTCCTTCCAGAGATACGCTGTGGATTTCTCACAGTGGGGAGTGAACTGCGCGTGGACACAGGTTCCTGTTCTGACTGTGGCTCCAGAATTTCCTGAACTGGGACAATTCTGGCAGGGGTGGGCAGTTCCAGCCCCAGGGTCTAGCCTTGGGCCTGGGTTCCCAGCAGTGGCTCTCTGTCTCTTGAGAGTGTGAGAGTGTGGGATGACTCTCCACCAACGTGAGCAGATTATCTCAAGAGGGTCCTTACAATTGCCTGAAGCCATGTATGCCTCGTACCTGTTTAGTCTGCAGAGGGTCTGCAGGGCCAGAACTAAGGGACCCAGGCTAGACCTTACCTCTTTGAACCTCAGTTTCCCCAAGTATACCCTTAGAGGATTGAATTGGACTACAAATGGACCACAAAGATCTCAGTTCATTAAAAAAATCAAAGCAATCAGAACACCGATTCTGTCACAAGACCCCAAGTGTGATGTCACTAGAAAACAGACTAAGATCTGGCCCCCAAGGCACAGCAGCTGGGGGCTTGTCCCAGGGCACAGAGCAAGGCAGCTGAGGGTCAGAGCCACCCTTCCTCTGACTGAGCATTCTGGACAGGATCCAGATGTTCCCATTTGCTCCCGAGCTCTGGGAAGCTGCCATGGTCTAACCAAGTCCCTGTGCACTTGTACAGCAGCTTCGGGTCCCTCGGTCTGTAGCAGGCGTAGGCAAGGGCGTGGAGCCAGGAGAGGTGAGCAGGAAGCAGTAGGCACGGGCTCTCCTCCCTCTGTGCCAGGCTCACGCTCTGGAAGCTGTCTGTGCCTCTATGGGGTACCAGACTCTTGGGCTCTCATTTCACTGTTACTGTCTAGCTGGGTCTTTTTGGGGGTGGGGGTGGGGTGGGGGAGGGGGAGATGGCTTTATAGCCAGTCCCTGGGCCTCTGTGTCCTCATCTGTAAAATGGCAGTTTTGTTATTTTTTTCTGTGACTATAGCAAAAAACAAACAAACAAAAAAACCCTGAGGCTACCCTCTCCATCAATAAAGAAAAAAATGTTTCTTTAGCCTTGGGGCCTGTAGGTGAAAGCCTCATGGCAGATACCATGACAACAAACGTAGGGGGCGGGACTAAGGAAGGGGTCATGTGGCAAGCCAGGAAACCAGAGATTCGGGGTCTGACTTGGGTTTTTCGTTTTTGTTTTTGTTTTTTTTTTGTTTTTTTTTTTTTCTTGAGGCAGGGTCTCACTGTTACCAAGTAGACCCAGGCTGGCCTCGAACTCACAGAGATCCTTCTGATTCTGCCTCCCGAGTACTGGGATAAAAGGCATGTGTCCAGCACCCGGCCTCTGGCTTGTTCTTTTATAACAGCTTGCTCTAAACAGAATTAACCACACACCACGTTACTGGGCAGTTGTAGTGGTGGGGGTAGAAAGGTGGGAGATGTGTCTGTTATCCTCAAGTGTCCCTTAGAAGGCTAATGTCTCCCAACTGGACGTTAATGAGGGCTGGCCACTGGCTTTCCCAACTTTCCCCTCCTTCACACACACACACACACAGACACACACACAGTCAGTCACACACACTCACTCACACACGTTCCTGCTCTAGTCCTGAAGAGACAGCCCCTTGTGAGGCCCGGTCTGTGTGCCCTCCTCTGTTAGCTCTGACCTGCTCCATTGCCCTGAGGTGAGAACTGTGAATAATGTTGACAGCTGGAGCATCTAAGAGAGGTGGGGTGACTTCCCTCAAGTCCTCTGGGCATGGCGCCCAGACTCAGACTCTGATCCACCTTCCCTCACAGAAGGTGTCAGGAGGCACAGTTCCTGTTTTTCCAGCACCTTTATCCTTTATCACAGCGGCGACCTCACGCTGCTGACTCTCCTACTCTTTCATTATAGCAGCGAGATCCGCCATGACCAAAGCAACTCGGGGAGGAAAGGGTTTATTTGGCTTATGGTTCCATCTTGCTGTTCACCACTGAAGAACGTCCGGACAGGAACTCGAGCAGGGCAGGAGCCTGGAGGCAGGAACTGATGCAGAGGCCATGGAGGGGTGCTGCTTACCACCCTGCTCCCCATGGCTTGCTCAGCCTGCTTTGTTATAGAACCCAGGACCACCAGCCCAGGGATGACCCCACCCACAACAGGCTGGCCCCACCCACAATGGCACAGGGGCCTCCCCCATGGATCACTAATTAAGAAAATGCCCTGCAGGCTTGCTTACAGCCGGATCTTATGGAGGCATTTTCTTCATTGAGGTACCTCTCTGATGCCTTCATCTGTGCCAAGTGGACATAGATCTTGCCAGCACGGTTATTGTCCAGAATTTGGTAAGATTCTATTATTGAAGACAACACATAACATCATGGGGAATCAAGCCAATGCCAACCTAAAAGCTTCACAGCTACTAGTGTTTATGGTGCCAGAAAAGCCTGTGTTGATGGTGTTGGGGCAGAAGAGTAATCGATAGTCTTACCCAGCCTTGAACCCTGAACCCTGTGAGCTACAATAATGGCTGGCCTGAGAAGGAGAGTGCTCAGTGCCTCCGGAACATTAAGGGATGCTAGGACTCTATGACTGTCGCCGTCCTCTCAGCCCGAGGACATCCGGTGGAGCCACTGTGAGCTTAGTGAGCGATCTGTGACTGTCCTTAGCTGGTTCCTCCCCATGTTGATCATGGCCTCTCATGTGTGATCTTTCTGTGAGGTGGCAGCTCATCAGAGGGCCCAGTCTTCTCATGGCTGTGGCTGCGACAGCCGACTCACTGGATCACCTTCTATTTCACAAGTCTACCTGGGCAGTAGACCATTCTAGAAAGAGATTCTCAATTGAACCTAGCAGGTGGTAAGTCAGGCCATGACTTCAAGCTGGGTTTCCTGGTTAGACAACTTGATTCTAGCGTGGTAATAGAATAGATTATCAGAACGCAGGGACTGACTGAACACCTTCAAGATAATGAGCTTTGTGCCCCAGACCCACCTTCTCTACTCTTCCACCATCATTTAAAGAGGAGGAAGCCGGTAAAAGACCTTGTATAATCCTTCCAGAAGAGCTGCTTTTGGGCAAACGATGGACTGAGGGGCTTAAGATCAGCTTGTACCATGGTCCTTCATTAACTACCAGTGGCTAATACTAGAACAAAGTTCCACACCGTCCCTCCTGTGGAACCTGGGCCGTCCCAAGGACACCCAGCTGCTGCCTTTCCCAAGCCCCAGATGGCCATTGCCACCCTGCCCCATGGGAGTATGCCCTAGAGGGGAATCAGTGCTTGCTTATGTGGCCGACTGTCCCCCAGGTTATCTTCCTCGGCTTTCCCAGGACAAGGAACCCTTCTTAGCTGAAAAAAACAATGTGGGAGAAAGAAAAACAAATGGCCTGAAGATTTTTAAAGATGGAGACCTGCATAGTGGAACCTCCTCGAAATTGCTTGGCCTTACCCACACCTCATGGTTTCTCCAATGTGACCATGAAATTAGCCACGGGACACTGTAGGGATGTCTCCATAGGACACCTCCATAGGACACCTTCATAGGCCATCTCCATAGGGACACCTTGCAGCCTTGTCCTGAAATCATGTAGTACACCATCCACCCACACACCTGCTCACTGATTCCCCTTCTTGTGACCGGAGCAATTGAACACCTGGTCTCACTCTCCTTGCCACGGGGAAGCTGAGCTATATGCTGGTAAGACTACACACTTACAAGGATGGCCACTCTACCCTGGCCGCATGGCTCTGCACACTGCACACAGCAGGTAGACCCAGGATCAGACACTGCCTGTCCGTTCAGCAGCTTCCCTCAGCCTCTAGGATAGGAATTGTCTTATTTTATTTCATAATCGTTTACCTAGTCAGCTTTAAGTTAGACACACCAATGATGCCGTGAGCAGAAGAGATACTTCACATGATCATTTTTATCTGACGGTGGGAAATACGATGAGATTGTTTGTGGCAATGGATTTGAAAGCTTGCCTTTCTTTCCATTACTGGCATAACTTCCCTCAGAGGATGAGGGTTCCAGAAATGGGCTCAATGCTCAGACTGAGCCAGCCTTGGATATCACCATAGGTAATGCAGTGGGACAGCCACACAGGGATCCTCTCTGAGGTATAAAGGAAGGAGAAACACACGGCAGACAGTCACCATGCTGGACAAAACTGCCCAGGCCACCCCTCTGTGTAGTACTGGACTCATGTCTTTCTCTGTCCCTCATCTCCCAAATAGATGCTCTAGTGGCTCTCCCATCTGTGTCTCTCACATCTATTCCATTTCTCTGCAACCTGAAAGTGTGAGGTATTGCCAAGGCAGCGACAGTGGGCGACTCACCTCCCATGTTTCCGTGCAGAGCGCTGAGAGTCCGCAAGAAGATGTCTGGGGAGAAGATGCCGGTGAAGATGATCGGCGACATCCTGAGCGCCCAGCTGCCGCACATGCAGCCTTACATCCGCTTCTGCAGCTGCCAGCTCAATGGGGCTGCCCTCATCCAGCAGAAGACGGACGAGGCTCCAGAATTCAAGGAGTTCGTCAAAGTAAGGGTGACCCTGGGGACTCTCTCCAGAGTGTTGTCTTGAGGTGTGAGGGGCTCATCAAAAGTCCACAGGCATCTTTCCACTAGTGGCCTCCAGGGATGGATGGAAGTCTTCAGTGGTACTGAACCGGCAGGTGTGGGTCTCAATAGAGGAATGTGCTTGGACAGGAGAGCCATCCGGGGTCTGAACGCTTTGAAATAGCGTCAGAGATGCGTTGTCCATGTATTTGTGGTATTTCTTTCTTTCTTTCTTTCTTTAAAAAAAAAAAAGATTCATTTTATTTATTTTATGTATATGAGTACACTGTAGCTGTCTTCAGACACACCAGAAGAGGGCATCAGATCTCATTACAGTTGGTTGTGAGCCACCATATGGTTGCTGAGAATTGAATCAGGACCTCTAGAAGAGCAGTCAGTGCTCTTAACCACTGAGCCATCTTACCAGCCCTATTTGTGCTATTTCTGAGAATCATGTCTAAATCCTTAATTTCATTTTCTTGGCTCACACACACAAGAGCCTACCTCTTCATGTAGCATCAATGTTGCTAGCCTCTGCCTTTCATGCATAGAGGGACCACCCAGAGTCGCCATAGCCCTGGGGTCCCTGTTTTGGCTTGCTTCTTGTTACTGTGATAAAAACCACTCTGACCAAAGGCAGCTTGGGGAAGTGGAGTTTATCTGGCTTACAGGTTATAATCTATCGTCGAGGGGAATGGGGCAGGAGCTCAAGGCTGGGATCTGGAGGCAGAGACTGAAGCAGAGATCTTAGAGGAAATGCTCCTCACTGGCTGGCCCTCGGGCTCAGACTCAGCCACCTTTCTTAGTCCTTGTCTACCTGCTAAGAGGTTCTGCTGCCCAGAGGGCGCCCAGCCTTCTACGTCAGTTAGTGATGTAAAACACACGTCCCACAGACCAATCTGACGAGACAGTGCCTCAGCTGAGGCTCCCCTTTCCCAGGTGTGTCAAGCTTAGACATCATTAACGCCTCTCCCAACGGAAGATCGTGGGCGTGAACTCTGGGCTTTCCATTGGATTCGGTATGAGGTGCCACAGCTGGTTAAGCATTGTTTGCTAAGTAAGCAGCATGACTCTGTGCCTCAGGCTTTTGGAGGTGACCATCCTCACCTCAGGAATCATGACAGTGAGGTATCTCTGCGGCATCTTCGTGGTCAGAGCCTCCCATAAGTGCAGTGCTCTGTGTGAAGCTCAGGTGTTTCTCTGAGTTGAGGGATTTTCTATGCTAACCAATGAATGAGGTGGTTGAGATATCTGTGGTGGGAATGAAGGCTGAGAAGTGACTGAGGCTGAGACAGTGCCAGGCCGCCAGCACCACAGGCTGCTGTAACTTCAGCCAAGAGCTCAGTTCCCGGGCACGGGCAAGAGTCCTTCCCTGTTTCAACTTCGGGGCAGGCTGATGGAAGCCCAGGCCAGGGGCTTGCGGTCCCTCCTCCTCCCCCTCCTTCTACTTCTCACTAGAACTGCTTCACTCTCCTCCTGTGTTTCCAAGATGGCAGCATCCACAAATTGACATCAGGGCCAGGGGCTGATGGTTTGGGTGTCAGAACTCCAGATACCTGTGCCTAAACCGGCTTTAAACAGGACCCCACTCTTTACTGATGAGAGACAAGGATTTTTTTTTTTTTTTTTTGCCAGTAGAAGGACTCTTATCCACTAGAGGCATTAATACAGTTGGTAAAAGTGGGGTTGGGAAGCTGGGTGGCTGGGAGGATGATTCGGGGTAAGGCACTTGCTAGGCAAGCACGAAGAGCCACTTTCCAATCCCAGCACCTACAGAAAAGTAGGAGAGAACCAGCTCACACATAAACACATCCATATGTACACACATGTACACACACACATAAATACCAAGTACATGCTTACTTCAAACGAAGTAGGAAGAAAGACACTGAGCCATTGGCGAAGACAAATTGGCGGAGACTGGAGTTTTATCCCTCAGGTCTCTGCTCCACGATTCAGCCTTGTCTGGGGTCACTGAAGCCTGTGCAGGCTTCACCCTGAATGAGAGAGTTATAACATCAGTCCTTCTGCTTCTCTGGCACTCAGGGGGGTTTTACTCTCATTGAATAGTCTTTTGACTCCTTTGGACCCCTGGCATATCATGAAGGTTTTCAGACATCTGGAAGAAATTCTGAAGCCAGAATGTCCTTTCACGGAAGGTATGCAGGCAGGGTGCAGGTAGGTCCTATCCAGGGTCCCGTCCTCCCTCTACACACCGCCTCAGCCTGGATTATGACAGCTGGACAAGGCCTTCCAACTCCAGGCAGCTCAGCCACTCTCCAGGTGGATGGGTAATAGGCAGGGAGTCCTAAATGAAAAAACGTAACTGTTACTGGCTTTGCATTTTGCAGATTTCTGAACCACGTTAAAAAAAAATACCATCTCCCCTTTCAGAGACTGGCAATGGACCCGCGGTGCAAAGGAATGCCTCTGTCCAGCTTTATACTGAAGCCTATGCAGCGTGTCACAAGATACCCGCTGATCATTAAAAACGTAAGTGTGGCCCCCCTATGCCTTCACCAGCCCAGGGAGGCTGGAGGCGGGGACAGAGTCTCTAGCCAGTGCACCTGGGAGCTGACGTGTGGAAGTCATGTGTCCATATGGTGCTGAAGCCATCTGCTTGGTAACTGGGAGGGGAAAAAATGTTTTGCTTGAAAAAGACTAATAAAACACAGCCTTCAGATGGCAACCGAGTGGCTTCAAAGCCAGGGAATGAGAGATTTGTTCTTGATGCTTTCCCAGAGCTGGCATGGTGCCTGTGGGCAGAATTTGGAGCAACGCACGGGCGTGCACACACACACACACACACACACACACATACACACACACACACACACAGAGAGAGAGAGAGAGAGGCCTGGTCCCCACCACTGTCTTGGGAAGGCTGCTCCCTGATGCTCCTCCCTGTACCAGATACCTGTTTTTCTCCTGTCCTTTCAAGATAGCTAGTTCCAGAGAAAATAGAACGAGTGTTTCCATATCCACGCTGGCTCAGCTGCCCTCTGAGCCTTAGAGCTAGAGACAAAAGTGTGCTGGGAAGTAGAAACCAGTTCCTTTATCTGAGAATGGTGTTCAGAAACCTAGCTGTGGGTGCAGACATGCTCATGGCTACTCTGGCATGTGGCTGTCTGCTCTCTCTCTCTCTCTCTCTCTCACACACACACACACACATGTGCACACAAACTGCACAAATTTGATCAGGCTCCTCATCTGTAACCAATCTCTCTCCCACATAAACCTCAGCCCGACCCAGCTCCACCCAACACCATACAGTGACGACGGATTCCCTGATTTCATTCATTCGTGAAGTGTCTTCCCTTATTAACTTCTATGTTTAATTATGTGCCAACTCTGGAAACAAGCCTTTGTAGTGAGTTTAACCAACAGGGAGAAAACAAAAAAATCAAGAACCAAGAGGCATAAGTATTTAGAAGGAAAACACAAACTAGTATCGTTAGAACACAGTTCTTGCTCCACGGAGCATCTAAGGAAAGACCCGAGGGCTGGCAACTGAACACAGATTGGGGAAAGTACGATAACTAAGCCTTTTAAGGACTTATTTTTATTTGCTGCGTGGAGTCTGCATACCTGGTGTCCCCAGAGGCCAGAAGAGGGCATTGGATGCCCTAGAACTGGAGTCACAGATGGTTGAGCCCACACGTGAGCACTGGAAGTCCAGGGCTCGTTACCATGGCACACAGGTAACGGAGAACAATCGGAGAACAATTTAACTTCAGGAGTCAGTTCTCTCCTCCACCATGGGTCCCATGGGTTGAACTCAGTTTTCATGGTTGCATGACGAGTGCTTTCACGTGGCTAGTCAGCCATCTTCCTGGTCCATAAGACCTAGAGTCATAGCGATATAAAAGAAAACTTTAATCCAGGACACGTGTTCAGTAAGGAAAGTGATTAAGTAAGCATGGTAGGTTTGTACTATGAAAACTATTTTAAACTATTTAATTCATTGCACGCCCCATCCTGGATAGATACCCAGCCCTGCAAACAGCCTGATAAGGGCTATGCTGTGGCATTTGGCTAGAACAGGTCTGCTCAGGGTTAAAAACAAACAAACAACAGAACACACAGAAAAATGTATTTGGGGGCTAGGGAGGTGGCTTGGCCAGTGGAGTGCATGGGATGTCAGTATCTATGTAAAAAATTGGACATGGTGGTCTACTTCAGCACTAGGCGGCAGAGATGGAGGGCGTCCTAGCTACCCTCACCTGATTGGTGAGCCCTGCGTGCCATCCAAACATTCTGTCTCACAAACAAGGAAAATGGCTCCTGAGAGATGACAGCTGAGTTTGTCCTCTGCCCTCCACTCATGGGCACACACACTTACATACGCATGTGTCCTGTCTCATTTAGGACTTTGCTGCTGGGAACAGACACCATGACCAAGGCAAGGTTTACAAAGGACAACATTTAATTGGGGCTGGCTTACAGGTTCAGAGGTTCAGTCCATTATCTTCAAAGTAGGAACATGGCAGCATCCAGGCAGGCATGGTGCAAGCAGAGCTAAGAGTTCTACATCTTCATCCAAAGGCTACTAGTGGAAGACTAACTTCCAGGCAGCTAGGATGAGGTTCTCAAAGCCCACGCCCACTGTGATACACCTACTCCAACAAGGCCACACCTCCAAATAGTTCCACTCCCTGGCACAAGAAAATACAAACCGTCGCATGTTCTCACACGTGGACGAAACATACATATGTGAGCAGGGGAGCCACTCTAATTGATTTCCAGAATGCACAGGCATCAGTGGCTCTCCGTGCTCTCAGGGCACACGAGCACGTGGCGTAGGACACCTGTCCTGCTCCACCCAAAGGTGCCTTGCCTTCTCCTAAACCTTCACTCCTGAGTTAACGGGGTACTGTTCAGTTCCAACACCAGGATCTCATCCTTGGTTCCCTCGGGGAAGTGAGCCGGAAAAGAGCAGCTACTGGCTGCCAGCAGGGCGCCTGGCTCGTTCTCCTGGTCTCTGGCTGAGTTGCTTGTTCTGTGAAACAGGATGAAGGTTTTTGAGGAGAAACTGAGTCCCTTCAGCTGCCCTGTTCTGCATGCTACCTAAGATCTGGGATGTCTCTGTGTGAAGCCACCATTCTGAAGGGCAGGTTATACTGAGTTTGTGCTGGGACATTCAAGGGTTTGGGAGTGGGCTGAAGGCCCAAGGGCGGGGCCACTCACTGCCTTCCCACAGCAAGTGTAGCCCTCACTGAGCCTGAGGCTGCTCACTGCTGCCAACAAGCTGTGGCCATGACACCCTGGGCCACAGCTACGGTGGGCACCATGCAGGAGAACACTGTGGTTTCCATGACAACGGGCCCAGGACCATCTACACTGAGGGAAGTGTCCTGATGAGGCTGTTGTCTTCTGTACAGATCCTGGAAAACACTCCTGAGAGCCATCCAGACCACAGCCACCTGAAGCATGCCCTGGAGAAGGCGGAGGAGCTGTGCTCCCAGGTGAACGAGGGAGTTCGAGAGAAGGAGAACTCGGACCGGCTGGAGTGGATCCAAGCCCACGTGCAGTGTGAAGGCCTTTCTGAGGTAGCCACCTCCTGGGCGGGACCTGGACCCCTCCTGGTGCTGGCAGCCAGCAGAGCAGGGATGAGGCAGATCTTTCACTTCCCTCTCCAGCCAGTGCTTATTCTCCCAGCAGGGGTCTCTCCCACTCGTTAATACAACTGACGAGCAGTTTTAATTCAAGTATATTACTTCCTATTGCCAAATTTTTTTCAAATGTCCTGGTTTCTTTTGTGTATCCTGTTCAAATGTTCATGTTTCTTTCTTCCTCTTCTTCCTTTTTCCTCCTCTTGCTCTCCTCTTCCTCTCTCTCCCTCTCCTCCTCCTCTCCCTCCTCCTCCTCTCCCTCCTCCTCTCCCTCCTCCTCCTCTCCCTCCTCCTACTCCTCCTCTCCCTCCTCCTCCTCTCCCTCCTCCTACTCCTCCTCTCCCTCCTCCTCCTCCTCTCCCTCCTCCTCTCCCTCCTCCTACTCCTCCTCTCCCTCCTCCTACTCCTCCTCTCCCTCCTCCTCCTCTCCCTCCTCCTCTTGCTCTCCTCTTCCTCTCTCTCCCTCCTCCTCTTCCTCCTCCTACTCCTCCTCTCCCTCCTCCTCCTCTCCCTCCTCCTACTCCTACTCCTCTCCCTCCTCCTCTCCCTCCTCCTCCTCCTCTTCCTCTAACACACTTTAAACATATTCGTGTGTATTTTAACATCTGACAGTCCCAGTACCTGAGGTCGCAGGTCATATTCATCTGCCTGTTGTTTCTGTTAGCTCACACCCTCATCCATTCTTTTTCTGTATGAACAGTGATCTCTGTTTCTGGATTAGCCACCAAACCTCCTGCATGCTGGTTAAGTACTATTTTACTGAGCCACACTCTCAGCTCCTACATTATGATTTTATTTATTTGTTTTACCTTGCGTATTTTTTGAAGCTCTCCCCCTGTGTGAGTCTTTGCTGTTTAAACTTGCATTTTCCCTGAGCGGATTGCTACCCGGGCCACTCCAAGTTATATTTGAGAGAGTTTGAGGGTCACATCGCATGAGTGAATTACAGCAGGGTGGTCTTGTGTGAGAGCCGCCTGGCAGTCACCGGGTTGGGGCAGCATATTCGCCTCCACATAGCACCAAGTCTCCTTGCTTTTCTTTCTGGAGAGTCACCCTGCTGAGTCCAGCATCTCAGCCTGGGATTCATCTGTCTTTACTCTGCCACACAGTGGGGCTCACTGTCACCAGGTCCAAAGGGCACTTAGGGCTGACGCCAATATCATCTTTGGCGTTTGATCTTCTAATAACTTCATTTTCATTCTGGTTTAAGGATCTGCACATTTCTTCTTAGTTTATTATTTTTTATATTAGCTTGCATTTTAAAAGGGTTTTATATTTTACTCCTTTTTTTCTTAAAGATTTATTTATTTATTTTATGTATGTGAGTACACTGTAGCTGTACAGATGGTTGTGAGCCTTCATGTGGTTGTTGGGAATTGAATTCTTAAGACCTCTGCTCGCTCTGGCCCAAAGATTTATTTATTATTATATATAAGTACACTGTAGCTGTCTCCAGATGCACCAGAAGAGGGCGTCAGATCTCTTACAGGTGGTTGTGAGCCACCATGTGGTTACTGGGATTTGAACTCAGTACCTTTGGAAGAGCAGTCAGTCTCCAGCCCCATTTTACTCTTTTGAACATTGCGTTGGTGAGTCCTCTGGCTTCTCCCACCCAGGAGTCTTTGTTGGTCTTTTACTCTCCCTGTCTCTCAGCCTCCACTCTCCTCCTTTCTGCCTCTGTTTTCTCTGTACCAGATTACACAGGTGTGCAGATACAGATGTGAACACACATGCATGCATGTCTATATACAATTGCTAGAGTTTTCCAAAACACCCAGGCAGAGGGCTTTTCTCTTGTCTTTCTTCCCTGTGGTTCCCCCCCCCCCCTTCTAAATTCCAAGGGCACTTCCTGCACAGAGAGCACCTGGCCCTCTCCTCTCCTCCCCTCCCCTCCCCATCTCCTACCAGCTTCAGTGAGGGTGTGCACAAGCTAAGCTCTGAGCAGCCCCTACAAAAGCTGAGGTGACGGCTATGGCTTCTCAGTTTAGAACCCGGGACAACCTTTCCTTGACTGGCTCATTCGCTCATACACACAAGAGATCATTTACTTTCTGCTCATGTGTTCAACACCCAATCCCAAGTCCATTTTAAAGAGAGAGAAAGAAAGACCATGACTGCCCCCAACACCCCCTCAGAGTCTAGAGAGATGGCTCAGCAGTCGAGAGAACTGGCTGCTCTTATAGAGGACCCAGAGTTCAGTTTTGAATGTCCACATGGTGGGTCTCAAGTACCCATAACTCCGGTTCCAGGGGACCTGACACCTTCTTTTGATTTCCACTGATAGAAGGTATGCATGTAGTGCACAGACACACAGGCAAAACCAAAACCGCCATACACATAAAATAAAATAAAATAAAATAAAATAAAATAAAATAAAATAATAAAATGATGTGGCTCCTACATTTGAAGAGATTATGATCATGAGGGAAGCTGATAAAATGGATAAATGAGATTAAGTATGAAGAATCCTGAGGTGTGTCCAGAACAGAATCAGGGATGTTTTATGAGCTCAAAGCCCAGCCACACCAGCACTCTGGTAAGGAGTGTGGATGAACAATAGGCCACAAGGCATAGGGGAGAGGGAGGTCACGCTGGATGAGGCCATGTATGCTCTGAAGGTCTGTAGCCTTGGCCCTGTAGAGCCTCCAAGCCAACAAAGCAGAAATGCTGGGTGACAGCACCCACCATGGAAAGCCACCCCACGGTCTGACTCTTCAGTCACAGGCCTTGGGGGCCTGGGTCTCCATCTTAAGATGTTAAGAACAGTTGGTGGTGTGATAGCTCATACCTATCTGTGGACATCTATTCTTCAAAATCTACTATAATAAGTGTACTTAAATGCTTTAACCTCCCTTCTAGCCCACCACCCACCAGAGGTCGTGGAAAGGAAAGGTTAATAGGGCCAAGGAGGATGTGGACCTGTTTAGAAATAGTTCTTTGGAGAAAATCCAGTCTGCGTTGTCAGGATATCAGCAGTTCAGTTCGCATGAATCAGCAGCAGTAGCTCGATCCACTCGCAAACACCATTCGTGAATCAGCATGGCAGTTCGATCCAGAAGAAATGCAAGGCTCGGCCAGTCGGCCCAAGTCTGTTCTTTCCTGAACAACACCAGAAGTCCTTTGGTGTGTTTCTCTCTACAAAGTCACAACAAACAATGACCAGGGAAGAAGGCAAGGAGAACCAATGAAGACCGGAATCAGCAAAGCCCAATGAAGACCGGTAAAGAGTGGCAAGGTGAACCAATGCCACACAGTGTCATCAACTGTCTGTTTTGTTATACTTATTCCCTTTGTAAACATCACGTGGGGTCTGCTCTAGCAAAACGTCACACGCCCTTTTCCCAGGCAGCTTCCAGAAAAACACCACATGTCTGTTCTCAGAAAAACATCCTCTCGTAAGACAGAGTCCAGAAAAGTATCACATGACACAACTGAGTCTCCAAAGGAACCAGAAATTTCCACTTCATCTGTCAATAGGCATTTAAGAGTCAAGGAAGGGCAGCCGGGCGGTGGTGGCCCACGCCTTTAATCCCAGCACTTGGGAGGCAGAGGCAGGAGGATTTCTGAGTTCTAGGCCAGCCTGGTCTACAAAGTGAGTGCCAGGACAGCCAGGGCTACACAGAGAAACCCTGTCTAAAAAAAAAAAAAAAAAAAAAGAGTCTATGGCAGGATGTTTGCTGTGAGCCAGAGGATAGCCTATGCTACAGTGTGAGACCCTTATCTTAAAAAACAAACAGTGGGCTGGAGAGATGGGTATGAGCACTGACTGCTCTTCCAGAGGACCTGAGGCCAATTCCCAGCAACCACATGGTGGCTCACAAACATCTGTAATGGGATCTGATGCCCTCTTCTGGTCTGTGTCTGAAGAGAGCAACAGTGTACCCACATATATAAGATATAAAAATAAATCCTTTTTTAAAAACCAGTAAAATACTAAGAATAAAGAAATTCTTGTCACTTGATTTTTGTGGCTTATGAACTCTTGGTAACCAGGTTACTGTCCTTTGTTGGTTGGCCTTTTTAGCTATTGTAACCAGCCCATGTCTTCATGGCACTCACAGGAATTCGAAGGGAGCATGCTGGCTCCTACTGCAGTGTGGACCATGTTTGGCTTGGTATTAAACACACAGAACTGATTAAGTTTCAGATAAATGACTCAATACCCCAGTCTCTGGTCCCAATTTTTCTGTCTTAGTTTAGGGTTTCCATTGCTGTGAACAGACACCATGACCAAAGCAACTCTTATAAAGGACAACATTTCATTGGGGCTGGCTTACATGTTCAGAGATTCAGTCCATTATCAGCGAGGCAGGGACATGGTGGCATCCAGACCAGCATGGTGCTGGAGAAGGAGCTGAGAGTTCTACATTCTGAAGAGAACCAGGAGAAGACTGGATCACACTGGCAAGACTTAAGCATATATATGAGACCTCAAAGCCCCGCCTCCACAGTGGCACACTTCCTCTAACAAGGGTATACACCCCCAATAAGGCCACACCTCCTAATAGTGTCCCTTCCCATGGGCCAAGCATTATTCAAACCACCACGGACATGAGTTGAGTTCCATGGCCTCCTTCCAATGCTTTCCTCAGAGAAGTGTGTGGGTAACTGATCTGGAGAGAGATTTTCCCCTGGAGGCAGCTGGCTATCGTATCACACAAGGTAATGTGGACCAAGGGCAGCTGTGTGGGCAGTTGGAGGCTGTGAAGATCAGACCCTTCCTGGTTTCTTGTGCCTGTGCACAGCTGTGGCCCCCTGCCTTCCTGCCTACTGTCAAAAGTGGGGCGTTTGCCAAGTCTGTCGGCCTTGGATGGGCTGGCCTGAGATGACAGCCCCCAGGTAGATGTTGGAACCACATGTCAGCATTCACAGATGCCCTCGCTGTTGGTGAGTGGTGGGAGAGAGCCATGCCCTTCAGGTTTCAAACTAGTAATGGGGTTCGATTCAGCATGCACTGTTGTGTAGGGCTTTGAGGGGGTCAAATGCACCACCGAATTCTGCAGCCCCTCTTGTCCTGGGGTCTGGACACTGCACCTGGGAAAGTAACGTTTGTACAGGAGTCCTGCCTCTTTCCAGAAGCACCGACAACTATTGAGTCTTGTGGGGACTTCCTGTTAGAGCTGGTTCTTGCTACTACTATTCTAGTGCAGTGCCCCACATGGAACAGATAGCCAAGAGGGGAGCTAGCAGGCTCCTTAATTCCTTTCTTTTTTTTTTTTTTTAAAGATTTATTTATTTATTATATGTAAGTACACTGTAGCTGTCCTCAGACACTCCAGAAGAGGGCGCCAGATCTCGTTACGGATGGTTGTGAGCCACCATGTGGTTGCTGGGATTTGAACTCTGGACCTTTGGAAGAGCAGTCGGGTGCTCTTACCCACTGAGCCATCTCACCAGCCCTCCTTAATTCCTAACTTCTCAGTTCTCTCTCTCTTTCTTTTTCTTTTTTTTTTTTTTTTTTTTTTTTTTTCTTTTTTTTGGTTTTTCAAAACAGGGTTTCTCTGTATAGCCCTGGCTGTCCTGGAACTCATTTTGTAAACCAGGCTGGCCTCGAACTCAGAAATCCGCCTGCCTCTGCCTCCTGAGTGGCTGGGATTAAAGGTGTGTGCCACCACGCCTGGCCCTACTTCTCTTATATTCTTGGGTTTTTTTGTTTTGTTTTGTTTTTTGCTTTTTTGAAACAGGGTTTCTCTGTTTAGCCCTAGCTGTCCTAGAACTCACTCTGTAGACCAGGTTAACCTCAAACTCAGACATCTGCCTGCCTCTGCCTCCCAGGTGCTGGGATTAAAGGCATGTGCCACCACTGCCCGGCTATTCTCATACTAAATGTCCTAGCCTTTAATGGTTGAGCCATTTCTCCAGGCCTCCACTTCTCAATAAATGAAGGGGGGAGACATACCACATCCTGCGATTGAAGCAAAGTCCCAGAAGAAAGGCTTGAGAATTTAGCCAAGACTGATTTGGGTACCTGGAACCCTAGAACCTTTCTTGGCTCCAGAAGCTGCTGCCAGGACTCTTTAGAGCAATTCTTGTTTGTATGTAGGATCCAGTCCTACTAAGGGTCCAACATTTGACTCTGATGAACCCCAACAGAGAAACAAACACATCTCGCCTTCTTCCTGTCTGGTTGTCTTTTCTAGCAACTGGTGTTCAATTCAGTGACCAACTGCTTGGGACCACGCAAGTTTCTGCACAGCGGGAAGCTCTACAAGGCCAAGAGCAACAAAGAACTGTATGGCTTCCTCTTCAACGACTTCCTCCTGCTGACCCAAATCACAAAGCCCTTAGGCTCTTCCGGCACCGACAAAGTCTTCAGCCCCAAATCTAACCTTCAGTATAAAATGTACAAAACGGTAAGGTTTATGTAGGTCATGGAAAGAGGGGTCTCTAAAAGAAGTCCGTTACAGAAGGGTTTGGGACTACAGTGTGGAGAGAGCAAAGGGGAGGAGCTGAGAGACTAATGGGAGGAGTTAAAAAGGAAAAGGGGAGGACCAAGATAGAATAAGGGGAGGGGCTAAGATAGGGCAAGGGGAGGGGCTAAGATAGGACAAGGGGAGGAGCTGGGTTAAAGGGAGGAGCTAAGATAGGGCAAGAGGAGAAGCCAGGATAGAGTAAGGGGAGGAGCTAAGATAGAGTAACCCTAACAGGCAGAGTAGAGGATTGTCCATGTCCCATACCTTGGTTCTCAGTAACACACAATTAATCCTATAGGGGACCTCACATGACAAAAACATGCGTTGCTCCAAGTGAGCCGACATCATGGCCAGTCCAAGCACCCAAGTACCATGCTCCTTCCACTCTGCCCCAGATGCCTTGACAAACTCTCACAGTGGCCTGAAACATCTATACCCTTCCCTTCCACGACCAATGTGTGGAGGGTTTTTGTTTTTGTTTTTGTTTTTTTTAACAGAATGCTATCCCGTGTGTGCAGAGTTGTGTTTGTGTGTTGCCATGCCATGTGAGATTTTATTTTCTAATTTCGTCTATGTGTGATGGGGGAGGGGTGTCTTTCCGCAGGGGTTCTCTTAGGAGCAGCCGCTCACTTTATTTTGGGAGATAGTGACAGATTATGTGGGCTGCTGCTAGAGCCTTTGTATGAAATTCCTGGAGACACCCTCTTAGGCGTGAGGACTGTTCGCGGTTTAGGACGTACTACAGGGAAGTGGAGCAGTTATTTCTTACTTGTAAAGGTTATACTTGCAAAATGAATATAGCCTGATGTAGAAGTCAGTATCACGGGGCTGGAGAGAAAGCTCTGAGGCCAGGAGCGCTTGCTGCTCTTACAGAGGATCTGGGTTCCGTTCCCAAAACTCACATGGCTGCCCACAACCATCTGTAACTGCATCCTCTGGGACCCCCTCCTCTGGCCTCTGTGGACAGCGTCCACACTGCACAGACACAAGCGGGCACAATTACACAATTATTAAAAATTACAATTATTAAAAGGTAGTACTAAGATAAAATCTAGATTCTGGTATAGTCGTGTGTGCTAAGCTACAATCACACACCTGCCATCTAGATTACTGGGTTGCACGCACACACACACACACACACACACACACACACACACACACACACGAGACTCTGCCTTGTTCCTTAACTGCCCTTGTATTATGACTTTGCAGCCCATTTTCTTAAATGAGGTTCTAGTAAAATTGCCCACGGACCCTTCTGGAGATGAGCCTATCTTCCACATTTCCCACATCGACCGGGTCTACACCCTCCGAGCAGAGAGCATAAATGAGAGGTAAGCCCCAACCCCTCCCTAGCACTGGGTGAGGACCACTGGTCAGCATGTCCCAGCATCCCCCGCTGCAGTGGTATCACCTCTGTGTGGAAGGAAGTAGTATATATACTTTTTTTTTTTTAAAGAACTTTTCAAAAGTTAGACATCTGGCATGAGTATTCCAAAATAAATGGATTGAAATCAGCTTTGCTGGAGGCTTTTTTTTTTTTTTCTTTTTCTTTTTTTAGAAATATCCAGTAGCCTTTGAGGTAGTGAGAGCTGCTTAGACTGGACTAAATTTCCCAGGTGGTAGAATCCAACAGGAAAGTGATTTGAGACTAATTCCCGCCCCTCCGCCCCCGCCCTCCCCTCAGGGCGGCAATCTGGGTCTTAGGGTTGCTGGTATTTTGCTCCAGTTTTATTTTAGACTGTTCTGGAGCCAAATGGAACAGATCGCTTTTCTGAAGGGTGGGCTTGACACGAGGCCAACAAGCATCCCCAAGAACGTTCCTGCCAGGCAAGATTGGCTAAAGTTACTGTACATATGGCACCCTGAGAAAACCCGCACGCCAAAGCACCTCCTGGCGTGCGCTCCCCACCCCCCACCCCCAAGTGCGAAGCAGTTCTTTCCTTGGGTGATTTTGGAAATAAAGACCCTTCTGTCTTCCTGGGTCCTCCAAGTATGTGATGCTTTGCGGTGAGGGAGGGCAGGAAGCCACTCGCTCCTCCCTCCTCCAGCCTGGTGTTTATCAGACTTTCTTCATGGACGCGGGGAGTGTGAAGGAGATCTTCAGTGTGTTCATTACTTACTGGCAGGGCTGTTACTCAGGTAATGAGTGCCTGCCTCAAATGCACAGAATGTGTGCCTGTAATCTCAGTGCTCAGAAGGTGAGGAGAGGGATAGAAATCCAAGCTCATCCTCAATTACGTAGTGAGTTTATCACCAGCCTGGACTACAGTATATGAGACCCTGTCTCAAAAAACAAACTAACAAAAAACAACATCAACAAAAACATACACACAAAACGAAGCAAAAAAACTAACAACAATGGCCGCAGCGATGGCTTAGCGGTTAAGAGCACTGACTGCTCTTTCAGAGGTCCTGCGTTCAGTTCCCATTAACCCATGTGGTGGCTCACAACCATCTGTAATGGGATCCAATGCCCTCTTCCTCTGGTGTGTCCGAGGAGAACCACAATGTACTCAGATACATAGGATAAATAAATCTTAAAAAAAAAAAAGAAAAAAGAAAGAAAGAGACTAAAACTAACAACAACAAAAACAACAAAAAAGCCAAAACAAAACAACAAAACTTCCCTACTGATGGTAGGGGTAATTAATTATTAGCATCATACATTACAGAACCAGTCTTTCTTTTCTGAGCCTTTGCTGTTAAATTCAAATAAACCAAGTAAAAAGAGTCCCGGAGACAGAATTTGAGCAGACCCGAAGCCTGTTCTGTGCGTTCTGTTTGGCAATATTCTGTCTCTTCTCATCCAAGGACTGCCTGGGTACAGAAAATCAAGGCGGCGTCTGAGCTCTACATAGAGACGGAGAAAAAGAAGCGAGAGAAGGCGTACCTGGGTATGTGCTGCAGGGCCCGAGACCCTGGGGCGGGAGGGCCATTGAGTCCATCCCAGTGTCTCTGGGGCTGAAACTCGCGCCAGCAGTGGGGCTAGGTGCAAGGCAGGGCTCAGTATAAAGGATGAAGGGCGGATTCCAGGGGCAAGAGACAGGAGGGGGGCCTTGCTTTCAAGTGCGGACAGATGCCTTGTGCAGATTGTGAGCGTGCTGGAAAGAGAAGGGCATCAAAGCGAATGTGATGTGATAGGAAGCGGTTTTTGTGTTGTTTTTTTGTGGTTTAGTCCGTTCCCAGCGGGCAACCGGTATTGGAAGGTTGATGGTGAACGTGGTAGAAGGCATTGAGCTGAAGCCCTGTCGGTCACATGGTAAGGGCCCATGAATTCCACCCAAGCACTCTAGAATATTCAGGGTTCTCTGCCCTCCCACACACACTCTTTACCAATTTGATGTCAGTTGTGCAATTTCCTATGTAAATTTCCTGCTGGCATTGGTTTGTCAAAGATATGTACACATGTAGGTATATATATATATATATATATATATATATATATACACACACACGGGGTCTGAAATTGAGTCCCACTAATGGATTTGTTTCTCTTCTGAATGTGATACCAAACTACGGGAGGGTCCACCAGATCTTCCACTTGTGAATCTCGAAGGTGTAGGGGGATCGAAATGAAATGTGTCCCACCTGGCAGGGGCTTTTGTTCACTCTAGGAAAGAGCAACCCGTACTGTGAGGTGACCATGGGCTCTCAGTGCCACATCACCAAGACAATCCAGGACACGCTGAACCCCAAGTGGAATTCTAACTGCCAGTTCTTCATCAGAGACCTGGAGCAAGAGGTTCTCTGCATCACTGTGTTTGAGAGGGACCAGTTCTCGCCTGATGGTGAGTGGAAATGGCCCCAGGGCACCCTTAGTCCCACCCAGCCCGCTCTACCTTCCGGGCACCTTTGTCCCCACCCTTGGGGCAGCTTGCCCACATCACACTTTGCCCTCCGGGCACCCTTAGCTTCCCTGCTCTTCCATCCCAACACTCTTGGTCCCACCCCGTCGCTGTCCCAGTTGAGCAGGTGCACCCACCTGAGAACCTGACCCCGGCAGTCCCTGGGCTTCTAACCTGAGAGGTTGGCACGGTGCAAGGAGCTGCAGGAGGCAACGGAGTGGATGTGGGCAGGAAGTGCTTGGGCTGGTTGGTTCACTGAACTAGACAGACTGTAGTCATCTGCGCTCCCACACAGGCGAATGAGGGAGGGTATGCCTGGGAACCTCGATATAGTGCGATTTTTCTGTCCTTGGCTATCATCAAGGATGCCTCAGTAGGTAAAGGCACTTGCTGCCAAACCTGATGACTTGAGCTTGATTGATCCCTAGGTCTGATATGGTGGAAGGGGAAACGGACTCCTGTAAGTTGTCCTCCACGCGTGCCATGACGTGTACACATGCACGGATGTACATATATAGATATGAAACTACGCAAAATAAATGAGTGCTTTGAAAAGCAAAGAGATAGCCACACCTGGTGGTTTCCACCTGTCATCCCAGCATCCAGGAGGCTGATCCTGGAATTAAGAGTTTGAAGCCACGGGGGCTTTGTAAGGAGACCCGGTTAATGCTGACCAGTGGAGCAAGAAGGACATTGGCTAACAGCAGGTGCTTTGGAGCCGCTGCTGTCCCTGGGAAGCACAGATAGCTTTGTGTTGGACACGTCTTTCCCTCAACTTGCTCTCTCTTCTGCAGTGATTTTTGGCCACTGAAGCCAGGAAGCCACACTCTCTCAGCCAAATAAAAATCAGAGAGAGTGAGGCTGGAGAGATGGCTCAGTGGTTGCTGAGATTTGAACTCAGGACCTCTGGAAGAGCAGTCAGTGCTCTTAGCCACTGAGTCATCTCCCTAGCCCTGGAATATGATTTTTTAAAAAATTTAAGTACACATATATTATGTGTTTGTATGTTGTGTATGTGTATGCTGTGTGTGTGTGTGTGTGTGTGTGTGTGTGTATCTTAGTACCACCACTAAGATAACCTTGTGTTTTGAGATAGATCTCTCCCTGGCCTGGCGCTCACCGACTGGTCCCACTTGCTGCCCATTCTGTCTTCATCTCCTCAGTGTTGGGGTTACACGTCTATGCCACCACACTTGCCTTTCTTCCCTTTTTAAAGATTGGGTTTCATGTAGCCCAGGCTGGTCTGGAGCCAGTTTGTACAGAGCTGGGAATTAATCTTAGGCTTGAGCACAGTAGGCAAGCATTCCACCAACTGAGTTATGCTCTTGGCCTAGCTTTAAAAAGGTGTCTGTGTGTTTGCTTCCGTGAGTCTATGGGCGCCCTATGCACACAGGAGCCAGCGGGGACCAGAAGAAAGGGTTGGATCCCCTGGAATCAGAGTTACAGCCACCGTGCAGATGCTGGGACCTGAGTTCAGGTCCTCTGGAGGAGAAGCCTGTGGTTTTAACTGCTGAGCCATCTCTCCAGCCCCACCCCTGGTTTTCATTCTAAATGTAGATCCTGAGGCTCAAACTTATGTCCGTGGGCTGGAGAGATGGCTCAGCGGTTAAGAGCACCGACTGCTCTTCCAGAGGTCCTGAGTTCAATTCCCAGCAACCACATGGTGGCTCACAACCATCTGTCATGGGATCCGATGCCTTCTTTTGGTGTGTCTGAAGAGAGCAATGGTGGTGGACTCATATAAATAAAATAAATAGATAAATCTTAAAAAACTACCACCGCCAACAACAACAAAAACCTTATGTCTGTGAGCCTGGAGGGCACAGGTTTTTACTGACTGAACCTTCTTTTTGACTCTATTAATATATTTTAAAATATACACAGAATATATTCTATTTGTGGGATACCATGTGGTATTTCAGTAAGTGAATATAGTGTATAATACTCCATCAGGGTAGTTGGCATACCCATCACATGGATATATTATCTATATCTATATGTATGTCTCTCTCTCTCTCTCTCTATATATATATATATATATATGTGTGTGTGTGTGTGTGTGTGTATGTATATGTGTATATATATATGTATAAATACACATATATATAAAATTGGGAATATTAAAAAGTCTTGGGGTTTTTGTTGTATTATTTTGTTTTAGCATTGAAATATACACATATATATGTGTGTGTGTATATGTGTATATATATATATATGTGTGTGTGTGTGTATATATATATATATATATATATATACACATATATATAAAATTGGGAATATTAAAAAGTCTTGGGGTTTTTGTTGTTGTATTATTTTGTTTTAGCATTGAAATATCATTGACATCCCCACGGGGCAGTAAAATTGAAGAGCTGGTGCTGGTCTTAGTACCAGCCGTCTTAGAAGAGCTCGAGAGCGGCCAGTCATAGGACAGTCCCAGTGTCACGAGCGCGCGTGACCTAGAGACAGAAACTCTTTCTGAGCACCCTCTGCTTTTCCTCCTTTCAGATTTTTTGGGTCGGACAGAGATCCGAGTGGCCGACATCAAGAAAGACCAGGGCTCCAAGGGGCCGGTTACGAAGTGTCTCCTACTGCATGAGGTCCCCACGGGAGAGATTGTGGTCCGCCTTGACCTGCAGTTGTTTGATGAGCCCTAGCAGCCCTGCGACGATCGTAGATGACTTCCTCCTCAAGGCCCCGTGCGGGCGTGCTGTCTGGTGGTCAGCCGCGGAGCAACGGGGACAGCAAAGACGAAGCCCCTCGAGGCTGCTAGGAGTCGTTCTCGACAATCCTGCCCTTCAAACCATGTCTCATTTTATGAATCCAAATTCTCTTTTCCTTTGCCCTCCCTATGGTCTCATCATGGCTTCTAGAGTCTCTGAATTCCGTGACCTTTAACTAGGTTCCATTGGGAGCCTGGCTCCTTCCCTGGGCTGGAGGTGTGGGTCTGGTTCCTATAAAATAGATTTATAAACACAGTGAGTGTATTTTGGAGAACTGTGTAGGCCTCCTGTTTCTCTCCTCTACCAGCCCTCCGTAGACTACTTGGCCTATAATATCCTGTGCGTGGTATATTTAGTCCAATTATGACGGAATCGTGGCTTCGGAGCCCAGCCCTCCCTGGGAGATGGGGCCCTAGATTGAATGCTCAGCCCGGTGGCTCTGGAGCAGACACCAACTTACTTAACCCTCTGGAGAGCTGTTGCTTAGAAGACACTCACGTGTGTCGTTAGAGCTGTACCCCCTCTAGACGTCCTTAGTGTCCATCAGTGGAAACACGGTGGAATGCTACAGGGCGATTCCGTTCTGATTCTGGGTGAGCTCAGAGGATTCTCCAAAAGCTCGTTATCTGCAAGGTTCTGTCCTGATGAGTTAAGTCCTGCTGCAGGTTGCTGCGGGTCACTGCGGGTCACTGGGATGACCTTGGCTTGGTTATTGTCAGAGCATCCTCTTTGGGCTTGGAGACCCTGGGATGTTTCATGAGAAGTTCTGTCTGGAGACCAGTCCTGTCTGAGCCCAATCTGTGCTTGAAAGACTGTTGTGAGAAGTAACATCAGCAATCCTTAGTGGTCACTGCACCCCCCCAAACCCCACCACACCAGGAAGTCATGCCTCAGATGGATGAAGTTCAAAAAAGAAAGAATTCGAGATAGAATAGGTGGTGTGGAGAAACACTAAGAAAATCCATTACTGGTTTGGGGGAAAGACCTTGGGAACCCGTGAGTCCCGCATGTGGGGGGGGAAAATGGGCGATGCTCCTGGGCATACAGCAACCCTCTTAGTCATAGGAACACATGCACTTTTTGCGAGAATCAGGAGTGTATGACCATAGGCCAGGCTTTTTGTCTGAGTTCTTTGGGTTTTCTCTCCCTTAAATGCTAAAAGATAGGCTGGTTATCTAGATAACTTGATTTGCTAGTGAGAAGTGCAGGCTGGGTTTTGGACCCTTGTTTGCATCTCCAGTCTGTGGTCATGGCCTGGCCTTTGCATGTCTCTGGCTCGTGGGCTCAGGTTCTCTCCTGTGTTGGGTGGTGTTCCTTTTTATGGTAGGCTCTCAGATTTGAACTAGGTTTCTAGAAGTACTTTGTAAATGGTAGTGTCTCGGTGACAGAATAGCCACTCTGCTGAAAGGTCCCTCTCCATGTGTGTGTGTGTGTGTTTCAAGTGATTTCTCAAAACGTGTATGTGGCAAAGGACAACAGTTTACATTTCATACTTCCAAGAAGCACTTAGCGTTTATGTATTGAAGATAGTGTTGACTTTTGTATCAAGAACAACAGACACACCTATTTTTTGAAACAAGCCAATAAACTCTTCAGGTAGCAGCTTTCAGCTGAACATGAGGTAGACTTTAACTTCGAGCATGCGTTGGCTTACCACTTTCCCAGCAGAAAACACTATCAAAACACTACATGTTCATGTTTCTGTTGTTGTTAAGAAACTGTTTTAAATGATACCTATAACTAGATCTGTGACCCATGGTTTCTTGGTTCTGGAACTGGGGGGGCTTTGTTCGGCGTGTTGATGAAGGACATGCTCCCATGCTGTGAAACACAGACATTCTGTGTGCAAATGGCCAGTGTAGGGTCACCGTTACAATCCCTTCCCCTCCCCCTTCCAAGTTGAATATGAACATGATGTTGAACATCAGTGTTCCTGTAGGAAGGATGAGGCATGCATGGTGACCCCGTAGGTTCTGGGTTACCTACTCATAGCACCCCATGATTGTAGCATGTAAATGCAGTCTGTGAGTCTTTCCCCCAGGTGACCCTACTAGACACCCCTGGGTTGTCCTGAGGGGTGACAGATCTGGATTGGTATCATTTGTTGTGATTGATTGTATTTCTGGATGAGCTGGGCTGACCCTCAGACCCAGCTGTGACTCCTGGTTTCTGTTGAGATGGAGTCCTATTGTGACCCATGGGTGACACACAGAGTCTCAAACCTTGATTCTCTCCTCCTTCACTCTACTTTTTTGACCAACCAGGCTTCAGTTCCTACAAATGGTAGGTCCTTGCCAACGAGGAATCTGAGGCTCAGATGTCTGCTTCGTAAATGCTTGCCCAGGCTGCACCACCTGGCACCCTGATGCCAGCCGTTCAGATACCCCCTGAAGGCATCCCTCTTCTATGGGCCACACTGCCAGTACCTCCCACACTCTGACCTCCTCTCACTCAGGAATGCACTTTCCTGGAGCCTGGCTATGCTCTGACCCTCAGTCACCCCTGAGAATTATCCCGAGAGCTCTGAGGACAGAAGCTCCCGGCTGGGCTTCCTTCATGGGCCACTTGATCCAAAGGGTCAATCCTTGTCTCTGGGGAAGCGTCCATGTTTTGTCACCCAGCAGATGGGCGGATAGCTTTATCTCTTGGGACCAGATTTGCTGTGTCCACAAGAGTTTGGAGACCTATGTCAATCATTAAGGTCCAGATCTGCCCTCGATGGAACGGAGAGCTTTCTAGATGAGAGTCAGCAGGAATGCTGGAGAAACTGGGCAAGGGTGCTGGGTTCAATTCTGTAATGATGTCTCTATCCTCGGACAGCAAATAAGAAACTTCTCTCCCTAAAGAACCTTTCTTCCTTATTTTCAGACACGACCTGGACTCCATAGTCCAAGATGTCCTTGAACTCTGGATCTTCCTGTCTCAACCTCCCGTGTCCTGGAATTTCAAGTGTGTTCCGCTGGGCTCAGCTGTCTTCATTTTTATAAAAGGTGGATCAATGGGCCGCTCATACCGCCTGCTATCTTCGCTCGGTGCCAACGTGTGTTCTAGACGTGTGTCAGGAGGTCACAGGCGTCTGGAAAGGGTGATCGCAGGTTGATCTTCCAGGGTGGGACAGCAGCTACCTCCCCAGGAGCTGCTGGGCAGGAGAGAGCTGGTCCAGGGTGTCCTAGAATCCATTAACCAAGGACACAGGGACGGGCCCCTCTAGCTTCATTTGACAGGAGGAGAACCTGAGCCAGCTGAGACTTCAGGGAGGATTTGTACCCAAGGGCTTTGTTTCTAGCTGGTCGGACCTGGCCTGATTCCTAGGAAGAAGCCAAACCTCTGATGGATTCCTTTACTCTTTTAGACCCTGTCAGAATCCAGATGCACGAGAGTTAGAGACTGCTCCTCCTCTTCCTTCTCCTCCTCGTCCTCCTTCTCTTCCTCTTCCCCGGATCAGCCCCATGGGCCCAAATTCTTGTTTTTCTTTGTTTCCCCCTTACTTTCCAAAGACACATTGAAGATGACATTTCAGGGAATGCCGTATTGGGCAGGCCTCCGTGCTGGGTTGGGGACAGAGGCTGGCTTGTATGAGTGGTGGGAACTTCCTCAGAAGAGCCCGATCTTGCTGACTAGTAATTGACAGTAAGGAGTCCCCAACATGGGTCCTAAGATGCCAACCCCTCCTCCCCTGCACAGTCTCCTTTAAGGGGGGTCAGTGCCTGACCTTTTCCCAATACCATTGCTTGCCTACCTGCCAAGGGACCCTGTTCTGCAGGGATGCGGGGGTGTGAGGGTCACCGGGCCAAGGTAATGCAGGAGAAAAAAGGAGGGAAGGAAAAAGGAAGAGAGAAAGAAGGAAGGATGGATGGAAGGATAGAAGGGATGGAGGAAGGAGGGAGACAGGGCAGGGAGTCAAAGAGAACGTTAAAGAGGCTTCCTCGCAGTTTATGAAGGTAAGGGCTCACTCAGTGCCACGTGCTCCCTATGGGGGTTTAGGGGACCGCATCTCTGGAGAAGAGACTCGCAAACTGAAGATGGGACTTACCCCTGCCCTCCTTGTCATGGAGGCTTAGACCTCTAGTGTAGCAGCCCCTAGAACCATCACGGCTTCCTTTCTTTTTTATTTTTTTAAAAGATTTATTTATTATTATACCTAAAAAACAGACACACCAGAAGAGGGTATCAAATCTCATTATGGATGGTTGTGAGCCACCATATGGTTGCTGGGATTTGAACTCAGGATCTTCAGAAGAGCAGTCAGTGCCCTTAACCACTGAGCCATCTCTCCAGCCCCCACCATCACGGCTTTCTGAGTGGCAAGTTCCCAGAGGCCCTTGGGCATAGCATTCTGTTTTGAATGACCCCTATTAATGAACATTGTCCTTTGAAGGGCTATCCAAGGAAATAATGAAGACTTCTTGTTAGTTTGGACTTGCAATAAATAACTGGCTGGTTGCCACAGGGACTCCTCTTTCCAGTTCCCTGTTCCCTGATACCTAGAAAGCAGCTGAGCTAGAGGAAGAGAAAGTCCCGGAGACCATTTCCTCACAGGACATTGCACGAGGTCCCTGTTTGTAGGTCTCAAGGATCCACTAATGTGTATAATGACTTCATGTTTGTAAGTGCCAGGAAAGGTTCTGTCCTTGAGAAGCACAGGAAAATACAATCCGTGAGAAAGATGACCAGGATCTCAGGCTCTCTAAGTTGAGAGCGTTGAAACTCCTATGTCAGTACCCTGGACAGACTGCAGTCAGGAACAGCAACACAGTGAGCAATGCTGACAGTATGCTGTTCCTTCAGGGGGGTCCTATCCTGTCCAGGCCGCCTGTTGGGGACTGGGAGGTAGAGAAGGGACCTCCTTTGTGGCTTTTAAGCCAACTTGTAGATCTAATTTTAAGTCACTTTAATAACATAAGATTCCTGCTCAGTGGCTGGGTAGATCGCTGACAAAGTGCTAGCCCGACCTGAGTTTGATCCCCAGCCCTTGCATAAAGAAACCAGACTCAGCAATGTGTAGCTGTAGTCCCAGTGCTGGGGACGTGGAGACAGGGGGATTGTTGGACTTGTTTCTTGGTGGAGTGGCTCACAGGGGTTGGGATTGGGGATGTCTTGAAGGATAAGGTACAGAAAACTCAGTATTGACATCTGAGTTCCTGAACTTATTATATATGTGCATGTGTGGGAACACATGCGCCCGTGTGCGTGCGCGCGCGCGCGCACACACACACACACACACACACACACACACACACACACACACAGAAACATTAGTGTTCATTTCCACCAAACAACTAACTCAGTTCTACGCAGACCTAACTAGTTCCTTTAGTAAAAGGAGCTAATAGTTTATGTTTTGGCAAATAATTCTCCTAGCACTGTGTGTGGCTGTCCTATTTCAGGGTGAATTGCCCCTACGCTGTGTCAGGTCCTATGCTATATTTTAATAGGATCTGTTCTGTTTTCTGGAGCAGCCTAGAGTCTCGCTGTTATTACCGTGATGAGTTTTTTAGTGTTTGAAGTCCACCGAGGAGAGTTGCATTCGGAAGCGGGCTTATTCCGTCAGCCTTCAGATTGCCCAGCGTCCCTCCAGGATTTCTGGAGAGCTGGCCCGTGATCAAGGCTCCTTTTACGCTGTGGAAATTCCTCCCTTCTTCTTTTAGAACCGTCGTACCCGTATCCTGTGCGAGAGCTGCGCCTGTGGTTTTCTGCCTCCCCGGCTATACTCTTTTGTCGTTCTTGTCTTATCTCCTCCTGTTCTCGGTGAAAACAAGAGTGGGGACCTTAGACAAATAGGAGCCAAAGGCAGCGTGGTGGCTTGTGTGGCCATTTCCGCACTGTGGGGCTCTTCCTACCTAGATGGTTCTATTGGCAGGGTCAAGGTGCTGGCGCCCCCTGCTGCATCCCAGCAGCATTGCCCTTGTGGAACTTGGCTAGTGAGCCGGGTGGGGGTAGGGTCAGGGCTAGAACCCGACTGCAGTGCACCCCCACTCTCCCAGCTGAGCGAAGAAGGAAGGGAGGTGTGAGTGAACCCAGCGCTGGGCACCTACTGAAATGGCGTTCCTGCCTGCTGGGGTGGACAGAGACCCTTCTCAGCTTCCCTGCCTTTTCTGTGCCTACTTCAGAGGGGAACATTGCAATTCAGTTCTCCACAGAAAAGGACTGGCTTCCTGAAGTAGGCCTCTGTCCCCGCGAGACAGGGTCGCCCTACTTGGTAGGATAGCAGAGTGTCTACCTGAAGACTTCGACTTTGGACGGTTTAAGTGGCAAATGGTTTGATGCAGCCCTTGGATGCCCGGAGTGTGTTTGTGAGTGAGTGTGTATGTGTATACCGGGCATTGGGGAATGGCTGTGTGTCCCACTGAAGGAGACAGGAAATGTTTTGCTCTACCCTTCCCTAAGCTGCATTCAGGACCAGCTGGTAATGTGTGGACCAAGTGCAAAAATAAAAATGGTGCCCTCCTTGCTCCACATGATTGGGGATTTCAGCAGGGGCAGCAGAGAACTGAGCTGAGTTTGGGCACCAACACCCTGGGGCTGGCCTTGACTACCCTGTGAGTAGAGCAGGGAGGGCCTTGTTATGTCTTTCTTCTTTGGAAAGGTCTCCCTGGCAGGCTGCGTGGAGCTGGGATGGAAACACATCGTCCCTTCTCCTTCCCTCCTCCCTCCCTCCCTCGTTTTGTTTTCCTTTCCTTGCAGTGCTAATTATCAAAGCCAGGGCCTCGTGCATTCTTAGAAAGTGATGTGCTTTTCAAAACTCTACTCTTTTATCTCTTAAAAGTACAAACAGTGCAGAATAATTACAGCGCCCGAACCCCCGGCTCACACCCGGAAGCGCCCTGGATGGATGGGGAATGGTCAACATAGGTTGATGGTTTCTCAGGTCTCCATCCAGGGTGTGTCTCTGGATATCAAGTGGCCTTTGGTCTTCAAAGTTGAATTTTCTGCTTTGAAATGAAACCTTTCCCCTATTCAAGGACTGGTCTCCCCGTTTCTGGTGTCACAGAGGATATTCTAAACTACTTTAATGGAGAAGAGCCTAGAAGGGCACAGGGTCCCTGTCTGATCGAGAGGTCCTTTGTTCCTTATGATACTGCTTTCTGGAGAGAGAGTGGGCGGAGCCAGATGCTCTCTGCCCTAGAGGCCAAGAGTCTGAGAGTTTGTTCCTGGGAGGCAGGGCTCTCACGGGATAGATCCTCCATGGGTCTTCAGGTGTTTGCAAAGAAGAAAGACTGCTGTGTGTGTAACCTCTGCATTCTGGAAGCCCACAGCTCTGGGGAGGCCAGAAGTTATGGGGCCGCTCCTCAAAGCTGTGTGTGTGTGTGTGTTGCTTTGTTGTGCAGCCTGTGTTGTGCTGGATGCTCCAAGCCCTTTGAGGCTCTGTTTGCCGTTTGCAGTTGTGGACCCATGTCTACACATGCAGAGCAATAACCTTTCTCGAGTTTCCCGATTCCACTCCTGTAATCCCAGCGCTCCAGAGATGGAAGCAGGACAATCAGGAATTTAAGGCCAGTCTGGGCTATGTGAGACCCTCTTTCAAAACTAGAAATGCAGAAACTGAGAAGGGAAAACCCACAGAAGGCTCGCCTGTCTTGGCTTTAAATCACCTTAAATGAGTCACGATCCCTAGAGGGACCTGACCACTACTGTGTCAGCATCCATTTTAATGAATGAATATTTTGGATACACTTCATCAATTAACATTCTTAAAGCGTTACTTGCTGAATATTGCTGTCAGAACGTTCTCTCAAATGATGCTCAATGGTAAGACATGCATTTAACTGAGCATTTGTTGCCAATGGAGCTGAGAGGTCAGCCTCAACTCTGGTCCTTGGCAGCCCACAAGCTGAAGTCTGAGTCCTCCTTGCCCCTCCGTCTGCCACGGTGCACACAGGGGCACAGGCTACCATTCGCCTGTGCTGTACTGTCTTAGCTCTTCTGCTCTGCAACATTCCACACGTCGATGGTGAACATAGGTGAACATATCTGTACAGAGGCGAGAAACCTCCGCCAAATGTCCTGTGTCTGACAGTCAGCTCACAGCTCCTGGGTTTCTGTATTTTATGCATTTTCCAACAAAGGAAAAAGACAGAAATCCACTACATAATGTGAAAAGATTGTGTTCTGTATGTGGTTCGTCGTGAAATCTTTGCTGTATGTTTTTGGGAATGACGATTGTATGTATATACAGTATGTAAGAGGCTATGCTGTTCAATGTTGCATAAACTTAACAGATTCTCTAGTCTGAATATCTAACTTGTTATTGTAAAATGTGATTTCTCATTGAGAGATTATTTTTCTGTATGTATATGAGAGTATTTTAGGAATCTAACTTAAGTGCATAAACTATAGAAGAAACTTAAAACCATATCCCAGGAGTAGAAATGCGTGATCAGGTCACTTGGGTTCAACCCATCTAAATTTTATTAAAAAACAAATCCAAGTTGAATGTTTAGGAATTCAAACGTGTGGATTTTTTTTTCTGCCTTGCAGGGGATATGTGGTCAATGAGATGGGTGGAGCCACGATAGAATGGAAGAGATCCTGTAGCCATGACCTGGGATGAGGCCATGTTAACTCATATGATGCACACATATTCTGAAGAGACACACAGTCTGCCTGCAGCCAGACCTGCTGCCAGACAGTGGGCTCTAGTCAGGAACGTGGCATGGTCAGAGAATTCAGGCACATTTGGGGAGGCCACATGCTGGCTTCAGCCTCTCACCGTTTGGAAGCACACAGGGAGGCTGAGCTTGGGTTTTCTAGGCGCAGATGTTTTCAGGTGTGAACAGTCAGCTGGAAACTTACTGGAGGCCCACGCTGAGCCAGGAGGCCTACCTTCCCCGGAAGGTATCCAAAGTCCAGGCTACTCCTGGGCACTTCTATACTTGACCACCTCGAATGAGGTTCAAGTGAACCAGGGAGAGTTTGTGAAACAGTTCTAACCTCACCTCTAACCCCTGCTCCCCGAGAGAGCATCGCAAATGACTTTAGTTAGTGGGGACCTTGTGAGTCCAACCTTACCCAGCTGACCAGAAATGCCTCTCAATTAAGAGCTGGCTTCTGGTGACTCGGGTAAGTCTAGGGTGCTAAGATCTAAGATCGCTCCTGAAAGTCTAGAGTGCACTGATTAAAAGGACTCTCGGAAGTGTGATCACTGGGCCAGCATGTTGTGGGCCTTTTAATACTGCCAGCCTAGGCTTCACGATGCTAAAGTGGGAGTAACGTCCTGACTGCAGAGGTGCAGGCAGCGTTACTCCAGGAAGCTTCCTGGGCTCCGCAAAGGCTGGAATGACAGTGTGCTCTCTGACTGTCTCTGGTCCCAAAGGTCAGGCCATCCAGAGATCTCTAAAGGCCAACATGCAGACCCACCTAAATTCTGGCCCCCTTGTCCAGAGACTTCGTTCCTTCTTTCCTGGAATGCTGGTCTTTGGGGCTGGGGTGGTCATAGGCTGTGAGGATAAACCACCCACACAATTGTCCCTTGTCCCAGGTGTTCCAAATGTGCAGAAGAGAAGGTAGGATGGATGTAGGTCCTCCCCCACAGTGCTGGTGAGGTTAGCTAGCCTGTGTGATCTTTGTAGTGGACCATGAGGCTGGTGGCATGCGGCTCCTTCTCAGCCCTGCCCAGTGGCAGAAGTAGACCACTCCTAATAGGCATCCTGTGCATTGTGATACCTACCTGTTGCTAAATAACAGTACTTACAAAAAGATTATATTGTCTGTTTTATAACATTAATGGAGTTCTAAAAATGTATTAGACATTATTATAAATTACAGAATTCCACACTTACCTAAGGTTTGCTGATGCAGGACATCACAGCTTCTCCTCTGTTTAAAAACAGGTTTTTGGTTTTTGTTTTATTTTTGATATTGAAACACTCCTTTGTCATCTAACTATATGTGAATCTACCCATTCAGATCAAGGTGACTGGGGTTTTCTCCTTTCTTTGCACCAGAGGCAGCACTGGCAGGAACCAGGCCCCTGAATCTAGAGACTAAGGCCAGTCTCCTTAAACAATTCTGGGGCCGTTTTGACCTGTGTGGTTTAAATCACATGGTTCATGAAAACAAGAACGGCCAACCTCACCAGCTCAGGTTGAACTCTTTCTTTCTGCCTTCACTTCTCTGCACACAGGATGCTAACAGCCCTGAAGACAGGTGTCTTTTCTTGTGTCTGTTTCCCAGAGATAAGGTTGTAGTGGTACAAGAAAAACAATGCAAAAATAAATCTAAAAAAACCAAACAAGGCAGCCGCCACCTTCTCAACTCTCCTGTGTCCTCTTCAGGTAGTGGAGACAGACTCCTTGTGCTGTGTATTCCTGAGAGCGTGAGAAACGCTGAGAACAGCCAGGGTGCCAAAGGCAGAGTCAGCAAGCCCAGAAAAATACAGGAGAGTCAAACCCTCCCAACACTCCCTACAGATTCTACACAAGTCGTTTCTTCCTGGGCAGGGTCACACAAGGTTGGCCTTGAACTCCTGGTCTTTCTGCCTCTCCAGCCCAAGCCTGAGGTTCCAGGCATGGACAACTGGCTTCTGTGTGAGACCTGTGATGTCCTCATGTGTTATTCTCGTCTGGGTACCTAGCATGGATGTCACTCTGTGCCCCTCACCCAGGGATGTTCAGTTGCACAAGTCAAGAACCTTTCCCGTCTGGTTTGTCTGCTCTTTCTTGTCAGCGTGGTTTCTGAGGAGTGCATGGGACTGGGCTGTTTGATGTTACATCCAATTATCCCAATTTGTCCTAAGTACCAAACGGCTGCATTTCCACATCTATTTTTAAATTTATTATTTTTACTTGTTTGGGGGGTGGGCACGGATGCACACACAAGTGCGTTTTACCTGCAGAGGCTGGAGGAGCTGCAGTTTGTTTGCAAGCCTACTTGGCGCTGAGTTAGAATTCAGTACCTCTGGAAGACCAATGTATGCTTCACCACTGAGCCATCCTGTATTTTGGTCATTCTGCTCCCCCCCCCCCGCCCCCCGAGACAGTTTCTCTGTGTAGCCTAGGCTGATCTAGAACTCACTCTGTAGAACAGGTTGACTTCGAACTCAAGAGATCTGCCTGCCCATCTCCTGAGTGCTGGGATTAAAGGCATGTGCCACCATGTGCCTTGTTCTGCTTTTAAAGATAGGGTTTTGATACGTAAACCAGGCTGACATCAAAACTCATAATCGCCCTGCCTCAGTCTTGTGAGTGTGGGAAGTGAGTGGGATTATGGGATGTGCTATACGCCAGGCTGTTTTGAGTGTTAGGAAGGGCATTGTTGTAAACCTGGGTGTGTGATATCTGAATCTTAGCACCTGAGAGGCAATCAAGACTGCCTGACTCGGGGCCAGTCTCATCTAGAGTTCCAGGCTGCTGTACTCCACGAGGCTCTGGGGTCATCTCTGGCAACCTCAAGCTGCAAAGCTCAAAGCATCCCAGTATTCATGTGCTTCTTCCAGAGGAAGCAGGCTGAGCGTGTGAGCTCCTCTGTAGCAGGCAGTCTGTGGAGCCTCAGAGTCAGTGTGGAGGCTGTCGGGTCTTCAGGAGCGAGCTGGAGGGGAGTCTGCGGCAAGGAGGGAAAAGCCCAGCTATGTGGGATGCAGATCCAGCTCTGCACCAGTCCTCCCTTGTGGTGAGGGCCAGGCGTGTGTGTGTGTGTGTCAATGGGAAACCTGGCAGGGTGAGAGGGTACGTGTGTGTGTGTGTGTGTGTGTGTCAATGGGGAACCCCGGCAGGGTGAGGGTGCCTCTGGCAGCACCTGTCTCCGGCTCCCAGCCTGGGTGCTCTGGATTCCGACATCTCATCTGGATCCAGTTGAAAGAACCCACCTGTGTGGACTGCCAGGCTGCTGGTGAAGGGAACCTGGAACACGTGGTGAGGCATGCCAGACCTGGCCTATACAAGTCATTAGCTGCAGCCTCAGGTCATCAGTGAGTTAGAAGTGCTAGCAGCCCAACTATGTCCTGGCATTCCTGGCCCTGGGGAAGAGGAGTCCTTTGTGCTGTAGTCCTGTTGGGGTCTCTGGTAGGTGGCTGCCAGGCACGATGGGCAGGCGAGGGCACCCGAGCCATGCTGTAGCTTCTAGCCCTGCCCTCGAGGACTTCCTGTACTTTCTGCCCTTCTTGAGGTACTTCGTCAGGAGCCCTCTGGAGTAGTCAGTTAGGCAAACACACATGGGAGCGCTCAAGGAGGGGCTACGGTCAGAGAGCTCTGGCTTCTCTAGCAGCCTCAGAGGTAAGCTTCGGGAAGACTGTGTTGATGCTGTTTGGCTCTAGGTGGACTGGGAGCATGTTAGGGACACTGGGGCAAGGGACATGGGCCTTGTGTGTAGCCTGGATGGCTGGAGATGTCGAGCCGGCACCCTGGGTCTCACCTCCTGCTGCATAGCCACACTTCTCTGAGCAAATCATAAGACTGCCAGGAGCACAGGCTGTAGTCTCGACAGTCAAGCACCCTACAGTTAGGAGCTCTGTCAGGACCGAGAGTCTTTCAGTGGGGAGGCCTTCATTATGACTGGTTAGGGACCAGTTCTCAGCTACCTCCAAGGACACAAGACTTTGATAGGCAGTGCAAGACTGTATCTGTAGGCACAATGCTAACTCTATCAATGACTTCCTGAGAAGGACACATACAAACTGAGCCCTCCAGCCCAAAGGACTGTCTAAGCTGGACACTCTAAAGGGTCCTATGGGAGGATGGAGACCTGGTGCTGCCCCTTAAAGGACAAGGATCCTCACGCCCTCTGTTCAGGAAGCATTTTATTGTTGCTCCAAGGACAAGAGCTCACACAGGTGACAGTCTCTCAGAGCATCTCCCGCATGGCCTTGCTGAGCTTCTGAATCTTGCTCTTTGCAGACATATCAACGTACTTCTCCCCAATTCGGACAATCATCCCGCCCATGATTGACGGGTCAGTCTAGGAAAGAAAACAGGCCACACATGTGAAACACAGCGCTCTATCAGACAGGCATCGGGGGTAGGCAGGGCACTAAGACACAGGTGGGAACTACTCGATACGTGTAAGCCAGGCCTCAGCACTAACATTCCACAGTCATGCAGACCCACCTTGATCTCCAGTTTCAGTATTTGGTTTGGACTCAGGAAGCTCTTCAGCACCGTCTTTAACTCAGAGAGAACAGCGTCATCTAGAGGCTGAAAAAGAAGCAAGCATCCTTTAAACAGAGCACTACGGCAGCACACACAGTGAAGGAGAGGGAGACACCACAGTGGGCATGAAACCAAGGCACTGACTGCGTGTGCGTGTACATGCCTGTGTGTCGGGGTGGGGGCGGGGGCTAAGGAGTGACCGCACCACAATGTATTTTCGAAGCACTGGTTCTAGGCATAGGGCTTGGCCACACAAGACCTCCCCGTCCCCTCAAAGCTCCATAGGTGCCCTAAACACACTACAACCTGGACAAGGCCAGGGCTGCACACTGCAACCACTACTTGTGTGTGTGCATCGGACACTTTCCCCTGTTCTGGCTGACCTATGTCTTGGGGACAACAATAAAATGACTTGCCGCAGGGTAGACAATATATAAGGAGTATAGGTCTCTGAGAAGAGAGGCCTGTGTTCAGATCCCGAACCCACCCTGTTGAGGGGGCTTCAGTTTCCTGACATAAACTAAGCACAGTTACCATTCAATTTTATCCCTATCTTCTGAGAGCAGTGACACATTACAAGGTCCCCAGAGGACGGCAGCCTCGATAAATGGTGGCTAGTTAACACTTCATTCCAGTGGACCCACAGGTTGGACACATCCACCCTAGAACTCAATATGGCATTTAAGACTTCAGGTTGTACCAGGACTTTCGAGTTGCTATTTCATACAACGGTCAGATCCCCACGACTAATCACTAATTGGCTTTCGAGTGGAAGCTGACAGAGCCCTCACGAGTGACAAGCTATGTCCCCGTGCAGCAGCAAGAGCCTGCTACTTACAGATGCTGTGGTCACTGTGCATGGCACTTCTCCGCGGTGGACGCTCATGATGGTGGAAAAGGCAGAGATGATCCCCTGGGTGTTGCCTAGGCGACCATTTTCAGCAAGTAAATCTGGGAAAGTGACAGGAAAGTCACTGAATTACCCAAAGCAATGTCACCTGGTAGCCTGACAATACCACATTCAGAGTCCTTTAAGAAGATGAATGGGGCCTGGGGAAACAGCTCAGTGGTTATGAGCACTGTTTGTTGTCCCTGCAGAGAACCCAGGTTCAGTTCCCAGCACCCACACGGTGGCTCACAACCATCCATAACTTCAGTTCCAGGGGATCCAATGTCTCTTTGGACTTCCTGGGCCCCACACTCCCCAAACAGGTATTGAAGAAAAGCCCACTGGGCCATCGCCCACTCACTCATGAGGTTGGCCGTCAGCGGAGAGAACTTTTCCTTTTTTGTGATGTCATTCAGGCTTTTCACTTTGATGGTGCGCTTGATGTAGGGATTCAGAACAGCCAGAGATACTTTGGGGTCCTTCAGGAGTTGCTGAAAGTACACACACAATCCCAGCTGCCACACATTTCTTTGTTTATGACATTACAAGGGATTAATGTCATGTTTTGAGGAACTTCAAAAACACCCTTATAAAGTTTCTTACATGCATCTTTTTTTTTTTTTTTTTTTTTGGTTTTTCGAGACAGGGTTTTTCTGTGTAGCCCTGGCTGTCCTGGAACTCACTTTGTAGACCAGGCTGGCCTCGAACTCAGAAATCCGCCTGCCTCTGCCTCCCGAGTGCTGGGATTAAAGGCGTGCGCCACCACGCACATGCATCTTAAAGAAGGATCATAAAAATTAAGCAGCCATGTCTCTCTGAGTATGACACGGCCACTCACTTTTCTCACTCCACCATTCCCAAGTACACTGAGCCCTTGAGCTCCTGCCTCAGACCCTAACTGTGTCTGCCCTCCTACAGAGCTCCTGGAACAAACCTAACTTTTGAGAGATTGGTCTGGGAGGACAAAACCCACAACATGTTGGGAATCCATCTTATTCCCGACACTCAGTGGCCACTGCCACTTTAGCACCTGCCCACCTCAGCGTCAGGCCAGAGCTCCGGGACCTGCAGTGGGTAAACGTGTCCACCTGCCTGTCAGCCACTCCCAGCACCTCGCTGGCTCCTGGCCAGTAGGCCACTGCCATAGAGTGCTAAGACTTCATGCTACGGTTTCCCCCGAGAAGCTGCAGACAGACATGCCTCTCATGTGCCCATGAGCATCCGGTAGACCGTCAAAGGGACTCTCATCACACTGCCGCTCCCTCAGACCCTCAGATTTCACCTATGGAACCTCCGACAACTGTCACCCCTCTTTTTCCTCTATGACTCACTTCTGGATTTTATTCAAACCCAAATCTAAGTAACTAAAAACATGAGACAGACAGACAGACAGACAGACAGACAGAGAACGAACACACACTCCTGTGAGGGTCACAGTGAATGTGTGCAGGCCAAAGAACAAGGGAGCCCTACAGCCTTAGGGTTGGTTTTCTCCTTCCACCATGTGAGTCCCAGAAAATGAACTCAGGTTGCCATGCTTGGTGGCAAGCATCCTTACCCAGTGAGCCATCTTGCCTGCCCCAAATCCCAGTCTAATGTCCACCACCGAAATCACCATCTTGACAGTGAACATGACTGCCTGGCTCAAAGAGAGCAGAACTGCTCCCCACATGCGGTGCTCACCAGCACAGGGCCTGTCTGTCTGTCAGTGCCTCTCAACAGGGGAGAGGCCAGGCCCAGCCAAGCTCCTCAGTATTATCTGCAAACAGGGGAGAGAGGGCTAAACTGCTGCTATCACATCTGGGCACTAGCTTAAGCTGACAGACTGAGGCGAGGGGCTGCAGCATCCGTGCTGTGGTCTATAAACAAAGGACACAGTGTTAGCCAGTGGTGCTGCAGTCTATAAAGAGAGGACTCTTGGTTAGGGAGCCTGTCCCTAGCCTTTAGGGGCAGCTACCCCTGAAGAAATGGGAGGGGTAGTCTCTGAGCTGAGGTACACTTGGGTTTCTGCTAATTTACAAAGCTCATTTTTCTCTTTTGTGTTTCAAGAGAAAATGCAGAGGAAGGTCCTTTCCAGGCGGCCCTGGGCCTGCTGCCGCTGACACAGAGCTCTGACTTTGTGCCACTCTTCCTTCACATCTTGGGACCAAAGTAATTACAAAGACCCAGGAAGGGCAAAAGGGCCCAGGCTGCTGGCCCGAGTCTGACCCCTAGAACTCACGGTGTAAAGGGAAGGACTCTGACCTCTGCACCTGCACTGTGCGTGCCTGACACGCCCCAACTCCCAAGAAAGAACATGAGGAAAAAACCAAACCAAAACAAAACCAAAACCCCAGGATAAGTTCCTAAAGAAACTTTCATGAAGAAAATATAATTTCAATACAGTGACAATATAGTCTATCTTTAAATTCTTTTCTAAAATGGCAAGTGTTCTTGGGTTGTATTTTGATTTTCTTTTCTAGCTGGAAAGCTTGGGTTCATGTGAATATACTTACGCATCTCCTAGCTTGTATTACACAAAAGTTTCAGAGTAATACAGCGGTCTTATTAACAGCACGTCTACAGTAACTTTATGGCAGTTTCTAGTGGTTCTTTTTATAGGCTGTACCCTGTTAGGACCGGGAACAGGAACAAGCCCTACAGAGAGCTGCTCACCCCTACGCGCAGCAGCTCCTTCTCCACCTGGTCCAGCTTATTCTCCTTAGACGCAGCAGAGTACAGGGCGGTTGCATAGCGGCCTTCGATGCCGTAGACCTGAACAGGGGGCTGGAAACAAGAGTAAGGGAGGGGGGAGCGAGGCAGCTAAGTCAGGAACAGAATCACCCCCAACTCCAAGACCGCATTCCCACTGCCAAGCCAAGGTGCAGTCCTAAATGAGAACTCACAAACTAGGGCCGTCTCCCTGACCAGGACCCTCTACCTTTAGAGGGGCAGAGAGGGCAGTGTCCAGCGTCTCTCCCAGCTCTCCCTACCTGCAAATGTTACAGCAAGCTTTGGCTTTCTTTGACCTCAGTGACAATGCCGTCCCTAAGCACAGGAGTTTAGTACGACGGCAGGCCGTTGTGAAGATAAGCAATGCAGGGAGCAGCGTGTAAGAAGTGCACACGTGGATGTGTCCCTATCACGGTCATGGTGTTTTATGAAGTTCTCAGGAGGGATAAAATGGCTCCACTCACAGAGGCTGAAGGAATTTGGTGCTGTTATTAGGCGAAGGGTGTGTTGCTGTAAGTTCCACCAAACATCCCTAGAGCACTGTGTTCTGCTATTCCTGAGGAGATCATGAGTGCAGATCACTGGCCTGGGTGCCTGAGAGCATACTGTGGCCCAGGATACCTTTAGATTCTGCCACTCGTGAATTAGTTATAAAAAACTACAGACTAAATGCACCTGCAGCCATACTTCAATCTGTACTGGGCCAGAGGTCAGTCAGACTTCTGGTTTAAAAATAGGCCAGTAGACCTCTGCAATCAAAGGTGAGACTGTTGGTGCCTGGGAATGGTACCTGTCAGTACTGATTCTGCTTGAGGAAACAAGGTGCAGGCTGCAAGCACGCCTCATGTCTGGGCAACTCGGAGTTGCCACAAGTATCAACTGTGTGAGAATCTGGGCACTTCACTTTCTTTTGTTAGAAACAGTTCCTTCATAAAAAAGGAATGAAAGGCTAGCTTGTCTATGGAGGATTACTAGGAAAAACAATTTAAGAGTCTTTTATACATACATACAGTGTGTGTGTGTGTGTGTGTACACTACATGCGGAGAACAGAACAGAAAACTTTCAGGTTTTTCTTTCCTTTCCCCCCCTACAGGTTCCAGGGATTGAACTCACACTCTCAGGCCTGCCATCCAGCCTTTACCTGCTGAGCCCTCTTGCCGGGCCCACCAAGAACATTAATGACTAGGGTTGAGCCACCCTGTGTGACAGGCACCCAACAGCATCCCCTGCACCCAGGCACTCATCTGGGAACTGCCACCCTTGCAGACCAAGGTTAGTAATTACACACCTCACCGTATTTCTGTTCAACTCACTCTCTCATTGTTTTACACACACACACACAAATAAGTAAGCTGACATACCCTTACAAGCTTGGCAAAGGGCCTGACCACAGATGTACTGAAGCTCCGAACCTTTAGAACAAAAGAAAACAGATCAGACAGGGTTTCTGCATTAGCTTAGCAATGTGTTAAAATAATCTAATCAAATAGTTGTGCAATTCCTTTCTATCATCACACAGAGTGGGAGCTGCTCTTTGTTATACACTCCCTATTGAGAATCACCCCAAATCTCTCCAGAAACTGCCTTCCCACCACCTTCCTCCCTGGGTAGCTGAGAGAGAAAAACCGCTAACTTCCCAAAGTGGAATGTTTCAAAAATAATTAAGAGCTTTATCACATTTGGGAAGAATGCTTTATGAAAGTGTATCTCTTGATACAGCACCAGGCTTCAGGCACTGTGTCTGTCACTGGAGCAGCCTGGAATCCCGTTTAAAAAGCGTTTCTCGAGGGCACAGGCCACTGTTATATACTTCCTTCGCTAGAATGTACGCGATTAGAACCGGCTATGAGGGTTAAAAAGCTTTCTAACGCCTTGGTAATAATTCTGTATGGTGCAGATGAAAATTATCACGGCAGATGATCCAGGCACGTATTTTTTCCACCCAATTCCAGGTTCTGCTGGACTTGGCCTGTTGCAAGCTCGCCATCACTCACTGGCTGCCAGCCAAAGTGGAGACGTTTAACCCTTTCTCCTTTATAAACACAGGGGATGTGCTTTTCCAACACTCAAAATCCTAAGCAGAAGGCAGCCCTGACAGGTTTACCAACAAAGACAGGCATGTGCTCTCCCCAGTTCTCTCTCCCATGCCCTTGCCAGCTGCTCCCCAATGCAGTGAGTCCTGGATGTCAAGGTCAAGACAGAAATCCGTGCCCACTCCCCACGGGGACGAAACGCAGATTCGCCCCACGCTGCCTGCAGTCGCCGGGCCCCACGACCCTGGGCGGGCTGCCTGACCCCTCAGTCACGGCCTCACACGCGGCGATGGGAGCCGGGGACCCGCAACCCCGGGAGGGACCCTCCCGCCAGCTTCTACCTGTCGGGACAGCCCGGACGCTGCAGGCGCGGCCATCTTTTCCCGGGCGGCTGTAGGTCAAACCCAAATGAGAAGAGACTACTGGCGCCAGAGCGCACGCGCGCGCCAGCGTGATCGCTCGGCTTTCTGGGAAATGTACGCGTCAGGAGCCCGGGAGTGTGGGTAAGAACCTCTTGCATGCTGGGAGTTGTAGTCCATACCTGCCGCAGTCCGGCTGGACTCTTGAACCGGAACCAGATCTGAAAATTAAATCTGAAATTAGGTTTAGATTTAAACTCTTTGCACATGCATCGTCAACATCGTTGCCTCGTCTTGAACCTGCCAAGTGGGCTTCTGTGGCAATGCTTCAGGCTTTACTTAAAACAAAAACCACAAGCGAACCTACCCGGGGCGCACTTCTTGGCTCTTCTGGCCATATTTTGAGTACATAGAACAGTTGACAGGTGTGTTTGTCCTTTTTTTTTTATTTCTTTTTTTTTTTTTTTTAGATTTCTTTATTTACTTCATGTATATGAGTATACTGTAGCTGTACAGATGGTTGTGAGCCTTCATGTGGTTGTTGGGGATTTAATTTTTGTTTTTGGACCTCTGCTCGCTCCAGCCCAAAGATTTATCATTATATTATACATAAGTACACCGTAGCTGTCTTCAGACGTGCCAGAAGAGGGCGTCAGATCTCATTATCGGTGGTTGTGAGCCACCATGTGGTAGCTGGGATTTGAACTCAGGACTTTCGGAAGAGTAGTTAGTGCTCTTAACTGCTGAGTCATCTTACCAGCCCGTGTTTGTGCTTTTTATACCCACAGACTCAAAATCTATATATAATTTATCTATATATAATTTACTTTTTAATATGAGGGAAGATGGATACAGAATTATATGGGTTGCAAATACATTTTTTTAGAAATTGTTTTATGTGTCTGAGTGTTTTCCTGCATGTATTCATGTGTACCATGTGTGCCTGTTGCCTTAGAGTCCAGAAAAGGACATCGAGTCTCTTGGAGATGGAGTTAGAGGCAGTTGTGAGGTGCCAGGGGGTGCTGAAACTAGGCACAGGTCCTCTGCAGGAACAGCCAGTGCCCAACCGCTGAACTGTCTCTCCAACCTCAGAAATACATTTTGTATAAGCAAATTTCTAAATTATGGCACTTTAATAAACATGTCCATAGCTGCAGAATAACCTACTTTGATTCTATAACTTAACCATTCTATGACTTTTCAACATAACTCACGTGGTTTATATTACTTTAATATATTACTTTAATACACATCTGAGCATCTTTAGATATACTTTTTCATAATTTCAAAAGTAGAATTTAAAAGTTGATTGAGCAGCTTGACAAGTGAGCATGAGCACATGGCACATGAGGCAGAGCTGCTTCTCTTCAGCTTACACTCTCACTAGCTGTGCGTGGACACTTCCGATTTTGCTCCATGCTGCAAAATGCTTTTACCTAAGCCTAATGCAAAGCATATTCAGCCCTGATCACATCTTATGGAACTGCTCATGTGTAGACAGCTGTTTTATATCCCAAGACTCAACAAGGTATCAAAAAAAAAAAAAATCAACCTGTTTGCCTTCACAGGCTGTACTGGTTAGTTTTTCAACTTGACACAAACTAGAGATACCTCTGAGAATTAGACAGAAACTTCAGCTGAGAAACTGCCTCTCCCAGTTGGCCTGTAAGCAAGTCTGGGGACCATTTTCTTGATTAATGATTGATGTGGGAGGGCCCAGCCCACTGATGGCAGTACACCTAACGGCAGGTAGCAAGGGCAGGCAATCCTTGGGTTGTATATGAAGCAGGCTGAGCAAGCCCTGAGAGGAAGCCAGAGAGCGCTGAGGAAGCAGTGGCTCTCAGTGGATCTTTGCTTCAGTTACTACCCTCACGTTCCCACTTCTGCTTCTTTGTTGATTCCTCTCTGGGATGAACTGCTACTTGGAAATGAAAGTTGAAACAAACCCTTTTCTTCCCTCAAATTGTCCCCCTCTCCCCTGCCCTGTGGGTGCACGCGTGTGCACGTGCATGTGTGTAGCTCTGGCTGTCCTGGAACTCACTCTGTAGACAAGGCTGACATTGAACTCAGAGATCTGCCTCTGCCTCCGAAGTGCTAGGATTAAAGGCCTGCACCCTGCCAGCTTGTTCTGTGTCTTGTCACAGCAAAAGAAACCAAAGTAGAATACAAACCTTGTACTCTATGTAAAATCAAACCGTAACGTTGTATTTTCCTGAAGTATAGCTACATGCAAGTTTACAAGCAATTTGGGTTTCAATAAATGTAATAGAAAATTTAAAAGTCCCAGGCTCAAATACACTCCAGAAATTGTAGACCATCTATTGCACTGACTTTTATACTGTAGGTTTGCCCTGTGGCAATGCGGTGCCTTCTACTTATTGTGCATCTTCTTCATCCACTCTAGCTCCATGCATAGCTCTAAAATGGCAGCTGATGGTTACTTGAATTTCAAGGTTTGAGTTTCAGACAACTCTCAGGTGTAAGTGGGCCTACTGTGTCTGTATTTTCTGGGAGGTGAAACAGACTTAGATTGTTTAAATTTTTTTACATTGTTGCAGTCAAGGCTAATAGACACGCACAAGGGCAGGGCTACCCTGGGAGAGAAACCCAGATATTTAAGACCGTATCTGTTTCCAGGTTTTTTTTTTCCCCCGGAGACAGGGTTTCTCTGTGTAGCCCCTGGCTGTCCAGGAACTCACTCTGTAGACCAGGCTAGCTTTGAACTCAGAAATTGGCCTGCCTCTGCCTCCCAAGTGCTGGGATTAAAGGTGTGCGCCACCACTGCCTGGCACCTGTTTCGTTTTATGCTTCCCGTTCAAGATAACTATCAATAGCTGTTTTATCTTCTGCACAGAGACAGTCACAGAAAACAGCAGCATGGCATCATGAGACCATCAGTGGTACACGTATGAGTCTTATTTATTATTATTGTGTGCACATGGGATGCACTTGCCACATGGTGAGTGTCAAAGGACAGCTTGTGCATCTGTCCTCTCCCTATGCCTTTCTGTGGGTCCTGGGAATCAAACTCATGTGATCAGGCTTTTTTAAAAAAGTTATTTTATGTATATGAGTACACTGTAGCTGTCTTCAGACACACCAGAGGAGGGCATCAGATCCCATTACAGATGGTTGTGAGCCACCATGTAGTTGCTGGGATTTGAACTCAGGACCTCTGGAAGAGCAGTTGGTGCTCTTAACCACTGAGCCATTTCGCAAGCCCCTGCCATAAGTCTTAAAATTTAGTGACTCACTCTTTAATTCAGAAAAAACCATTTTGAAATTACAGTATTTAGAAAGTCCAGATAAAAAGATTAGACTTACAGGGGCAATTCCCATTGTTCATTACCAGAGACCCAGAGGAAGGTTCATGCCTACTTCACAGTGTCCTCACTTAGAGATAGAAAAACAGAGAAACAAACAAATCGTGTCCAAACACAGGGGAATGGCTTATTTGGAATGCTATATTACACAGCCATGAAAGTGAGCCTTTCAAGTTAGGCATAGTGGGGTGTGCCTGTGACCCAGCACTCAGTGGACAGAAGCAGGCAGATGACAGAAAAGCCAAGTTTAGCTTGTTCTACTTGGCAGGTTCTAGTCCAGTCAGGCTACACAGAGTCAGCCAACCAACCAACCAAATAACCCTAAATAAGTAAATCAGACTAACAAAAATTATCTCATGACACACAGAAAAGATCTAAGTACACACATTAAACATGTACGAATTGGGCTGGAGAGCTAGCTCAGTGGTTAAGAGCACTGGCTGCTCTTCCAGAGGTCCTGAGTTTAACTCCCAGCAACCACAAGGTGGCTCACAACCATCTATACTGGGATCTGGTGCCCTCTGCTGGCACGCAGGTGTACATGCAGATAGAGCACTCACATAAATCCTCTTCGTGCACGGAGAGGTCTCGGGAGTGTTTACATTATCTATGGAGTCACGTCGGAGTACAGTCCTTTCTGGTGTTTCCTTTGTTTTGTTTAAGAACTGTGCACAAACCTCTTACCACAGTCCCTGTGTCTTGCAGGGTGGCAGCCTGCATTAGAGCAGTTCTTTCACACAAGATCTCTCTTTCTCTTTAAAGCCCCAGAAAGAGCAAATGACCTCTGGGGCTTTTGCACAAGTCTTGCGGTTCGTAGAGATTGTGTGTTGGAAACTGAGCGGGCAATGAACAAGAGAGAGAAGGCATTACCACCACATGAACTTAAACTCTTTAACCTTAAGATCTGGAACATGTGCTCACAGGAAAGGGACAGTAAATCATTTAATAAGAATTGGTGGTGAGAGCGGACACTCGGCCCAGCAGTTAAGACCTTGTGCTGCCCTTGCAGAGGGCATCCCCACCCCCACCCCGTTCAGTCCCCAGCACCCTTGTCTCCATTACCAAGCTGGAGCTTGTAACTCCAGCTCCGAGGGGTCTGACGCCCTCTTCTGGACTCTTTTGGAACTTGTGTTCTCACATGGACATACCCACATGTAGGCATACTTGCATACTCAAGGGGGTGGTTTTTTGTTTGTTGTTTTTATTATTCAAGACAGAGTTTCTCGAACTCAAATAGATCTGCATTCTGAATGCTCACAGGGTGTGAGCCACCACCCCCAGCCTGATTTTTTTTTTTTTTTAAACTGTGTAGCCCTGTCTGGGCTGGAACTCTCAACCCAGACCACGCTGATGTCAGAACTCATAGAGATCTACCTGCCTCTGCCTCTGCATCCAGAATACATGCAACACCCCACCTCACCAGCATACACATAATTTTTAATTAATTCATTCATTTTTTTTAATTAGAAAAGTTTAGTGTTTTTTTTTTTTTTTTCCTGAAACTCGATCTCTCGGATCTGCAGAGTGGCCCATAGAGGGTCTTGAGTTTCACCACCCCTGTGGTTCAGGCTTGTTTTCTTCACCTCTGGGCGTGATGTGAGGTTGTGCCCACCTTGAAGCTGCCACCTGCTCAATGTTCAAGGTCACCACAAAGGAGCCTGGTAGGTGTCTGCAAAATGCTGCGGACACTAGAGGGCGCCATCGCCTTATGTTGCAAACAGAGTCTTTCTAGAGCTTTCTGGGTCCAAAATGCAGTGCCTGGCTCACGTTAGCCAGTGAGAATCATATGATTGTGAAACAAACAATCCTGATAGCTCCAGTCACAACCTCCGCCATCATAGCTGAAGCCTGTTGTAGAACCCCCTAGAAACTATCTTAGCTGGTCCTTGACTCTTAGACCTCCCATAGCAACCCAGGTCTTGCTTCACTGGCATGTTTCTGACTTAGAAGTCATAGCCCTTTGTTGGGTTGGGCAGTGGGGTGGGGTTAGGTCAGGAGGGAGAGCACTATATCTTTGGGAGAATCTTATTCTGGAAGCAGGTAGCGACAGAAGCAGCAAAGAAAAGACACGGAGCATAACCTTCTTTGGCCCCTGGTTTGAATCACAACATTGATCTTGAGAGGAAAGCCAGGGTAGCAAGCTTGCTTGCACAGTGCCCTTCTAATGGACTGAGAGAGCTGAGGAAACCTGCTCGAGGGTCTGGTCATGATTGGTTGTGCTTGGTGGCGTGACCTAGGCTTTGCTTCACCACTTCTGTGTCTTAAACAATTTCTGTGTCTCAGGTTCCTTCTGTGGAGAATGGAAATATCATAACAGGAGGTAGCATGTCACAGCTTGGAAGGCACGAGGAGGGGCCTGTTACTCTCACCTTGCACACAGGGGTTTTCTATTTGTTGTTTTTCCTGTAGAGGGGAGATGAACACAAACCCAACAGGGGCCATTTTAAATGCAATATTAACGTGTTATATCCTCTTTTCACTGGGCTGTGGCTCAGAACTTGGAAGAGATGGCCATGAGGCCCTCTGAAAGCAGGGCACAGTTTCTGTCAACACCAATTCCGCTTGGGAAGGGGCCTGACTGTGGGGAGGCCTGGCGTGGGTCAGAAGCACGTGTCCTCTGCAGAAACTTACCGAGTGATGCTCTGAACCAACCTGCAGCCGGAACAGCTTGGTAAATAAGCATGGGCCAAAGAATAGTATGAGGGCTCAGTGGACACAGGCGCTTGCTGCCAAGCCTGATGATCTGAGTTCAATCCCTGGGTTCCATATAGTGGAAGGAGAACTGACTCAAGAACTGACTCACACAATAAACAAACAGACAAACAAATAAACAAACATTGTTTTGGAGACAGGGTTTCCATGTGTGGCCCTGACTGTCCTGGAACTCACTCTGTAGACCAGGCTGACCTCAAATTCACAGAGATCCGCCTGCCTCTGCCTTCGGAGTGCTGGGATTGAAGGTGTGCACTACCATCCATCACCCAGCTACAAACAAACTTTGTAAGGTCATTTACTTGGGAAGAGAACTGGGGGGTGAGGGGGGGAGGGATGAGGAAGGAGCTCGTATGTCTGCTAAACAACCCTGAGAACTGCTGAGCCTCATAGGAGTTAGGTGGGAAGAAGGCAGTAACAAGGTTTTCCTTTAGTTGTAAGAGACAGAGTGAATGGTGTTGAGAGGAACACACATGTTCACACTCACAGGGAAGCCTTCCAGAGGGACCCAACGTGGGGACGTCTGATGCTGAAATGTCCCAGTGTAGAGACAGGACCGTTTAGACCCCGAGGTAGGGCCGGGTCTCATAAGCAGTTGCTGGTCAGGCTTGGCAGCAGAATATTCTTTTGTTCGCTTTTAATCATTAAAGTGGAGCTCATTTTGGGATGTCAGGGGAATGTGGCTGGAACATGAGGCAGGGGATTGACTGGTGAGGCTAAAGGAGGCTTTAACACTCCAGGATTTAAATCCTGACCAGTCTCCGTAGGGAATGAGTTAGGGTGACCTTGTGGCCCTGTGACCCGGAAGTACTAAGCAGCTGCTTGGCTCCCACTCAGTGCCTTCTGGGGAGAGACTGGGCTGCTAGCAGCTTTTGTAGGCTTTTTATTTGATGGCAGACTAGCAGAACTGGGGGAAAGTACCATCTAGTTTGAGATTTCAAGCAACGAGAGGACTATTAGTGGGGGAGTTTTCAGAGACCAAGACAAGATCTGCAAGGAACAGCAGTCTAGACCTTTTGTACGTGGCTGGAAAGGGGACAGAGGGTTGTCCCCTAACCCCGACCATTGCTTTGCTCCTTTGTATTGGCATGTCCAGGGAACAGGCCAGCAACCAAGAGCCGCCCACCTCCGGGGAGCTGTCACAGATTCTTTGGAACCAGTTTCAGTTTTGAAAACCACCTTTTGTTGTGAAGGAGGAGGGCGCAGCGTGTAAAGGGGCTGGCTGGGGAGTGTGGAGGCGGAAGTCTGGATCCTCACATGTGAGTGTGTGCTGTCACAATGGATCATAGAACCTATGTACTGTGGCGGCGGCGGAGACAGGTGGATCTCTGGAGCTCTCTGACTAGCAAAAGGAAGTGAACTACAGATTCAGTCAGTGACCCTGTCTCAAAATACAGACAGTGATAGAGGAAGACACTGCCCTATGGCTGCCACATGTATATATACAGACACCTGCATATACATGTGCAAGTACACACATGAACACCGAACAACACAACTCACTCTCTCTCTCTATCTCTCTCTCTCTCTCTCTCTCTCACACACACACACCCCTTTCCTTCCGCCTACCATTAAGTGATACTGCATTGGCAGTGGTGGCACACGCCCTCAATTCCATTCTAGTACTTGGGAAGCAGAGGCAGGTGGGTCTCTGTGAGTTCCAGGACAGCCTGGTCTACACATTGAGTTCCAGGACAGCCAGGGCAGAGAAACTTTGTTTCAAAATAATAATAATAATAATAATAATATAACCTAAGAAGGCATACTGCATAGATGCTAGTCTACCATCAAAATGAGCCAGCCCTAATTTTACAAGCTCTGAGTTTTCTTCTTGAATATGTCTTTAAATTTGTAGGACTTCTTCCTATACCTGAGTCCCAAGCCAACAGTAGCTCCTGTCATATCTTGGCAACCAATGGAAGCAATGAAGGAGGAAAAAAAAAGATGAAAATGAATCATGCCAGCAGGCAGATCCTCACTGCACAGTTCTCAAAGTGGTTGTTTATCAAAAATAAAGTCTACCGTCTCCCTGGCACCGAATCAAATTGGTCCACTTGTGACGGTGACAAGATGGCCAGCCAGCATGCCCTCCTTCTTCTTATGATTTGTGGCACCGACACTTACCTTGGAATCAGTTTGCTGGCATTTTTGAAGCCTGTGTGTTTTTATTACTTATGTTCTAATCCTTAAGGTTAGTCAAGAATATTCTCAAAGTAATCTTTCACGGTAGCCGTCAGTCGGTCCTGCCTTCGGATTGAAAATACTCCATGGAACCTGAAACATTACACCCACCCACCCAGCAGATGGATTAGGACCGACTCAATAGGCTTTATTTTTTTTTTTAATTTATTTATTTATTACATGTAAGTACACTGTAGCTGTCTTCAGACACACCAGAAGAGGGAGTCAGATCCTGTTACGGATGGTTGTGAGCCACCATGTGGTTGCTGGGATTTGAACTAAGGACCTTTGGAAGAGCAGTCGGGTGCTCTTACCTGCTGAGCCATCTCACCAGCCCTCAATAGGCTTTATTTTAAATTAAGTATTGAGTTTGAATATCTAAGAACTGGACAGGGATTAGATCAACCTTGGGCTAGCTAGGATGAAAGAGTGTGCTGCTGTTTTTGCGTTGAGGAAATAGCCTTAGTCTATTGCTAACCAAATACAGCAGGGTTAAAATGCTCAACATGTAAGATGATGATGTTTTTGTTAAGTAATTAGGTGTTTATCTGTATCACACAGTAGGGCAGAAGAGGCCTGGGGAAATGGTTAAGAGCACTTGCTACTCTGGCAGAAGAATCGTTTGTTCCTGACACCTATGTGGGGCAGAGAAACCTTGTCTCAAAATAATAATAATAATAATAATACAAACTAAAGAAGACATACTGCATAGATGCTAGTCTACCATCAAAACGAGCCAGCCCTAATTTTACAAGCTCTGAGTTTTTTTCTTGAATATGTCTTTAAATTTGGAGGACTTCTTCCTGAGTCCCAAGCCGATCAGGATCCGGATCATCTGTAACTCCAGCTCCAGGGTTTCGGACATCCTCTTCTGGCTTCTGTAGGAGAGTGTCCACAGAACAGAGGATGGACAGACAGATAGACAGATGGACAGATGGACTCACACACGCACACACACACGCACACGCACAGGCACAGGCAAGTTAAATGAATCCTAGAAAGTCGCCAGCTGCTGATGGTGGCAGACCTTTCTCTCAGCCTCTCTGCATCCCCCGAGTTTGGAGCATGGGTCTCATATGTCTTGGCTCCTCTGTGTCCCCTGAATTCGGATCTCATGTTGCTTTGCTCATGCTCTGGAGGCTCTTCAGGTGACGTCAGCAGTTCTCCCCTCAGGAACACTGTGAGGAGGGGCAGCAAAGCAAGGAACCATGTGTGGCTGCTTCATCCACTCCTGCCTCTTCTTTCGCCGTCATCATAGTTTATCATTCATTTAAGTTACTCTTAAGGTCTCTCCAGAAGTCCCGGGCTGGCAGTTCTAGGTGCTGGGCTCTGAATCTCTGCTTTCTCATGCTCAGTGCTGTGCTGGCTGGTTTACATCAACTGGACACAAGCCAAAGTCACCTGAGAGGAGGGAACGTCAATTTAAAAATGCCTCCGTAAGGTGAGGCTGTAGGCAAGCCTGCAGGGCATTTTCTTAATTAGTGATGGACAGGGGACATTGGGGGTGGCCGGAAAGCAGGCTGAGCAATGCAAGAGGATCAAGCCAGGAAGCAGCACTCCTCCATGGCCTCTGCTCCTATCTCTGGGTTCTGGCTTTGTTTGGGTGTCTTGACTTGCATCCGTGGTGATGAGAGATAGGGAAGCATCGGCCAAGTAAACGCTTTCCTTCTCAAGTGGCTTTGGTCAAGGGGTTTCATCACAGACTTAGTAACCCCAGATAAGGCAGAAGCTGAGATTTGTTTCTTGCAGTTTACAGAGGCATTCCACGGAGTCTCTGAATGCAGATTCCCCGCTGGAAGCTCTGGCGAAGGAGTTGATGATGGGATCTAAGAGTCCCTAGTTTATTTGTGTGTGCAAATGCATCAAGTTATGTGTGTGTGTGTGTGTGTGTGTGTGTGTGTGTGTGTGCGTGTGTGTGTGTAGGCCAAAGGCCAGTGCTAGGTATTTTCATCTGTCACTGTCTACCTTAGGGTTTGAGACAGGGTTCCCAAGCTGTCTGATTGGCTACATTGGCTGGCCAGCAAGTCCCTAGGATCCTCCAGTCTCTGTCTTTCAGTGGTGGCGTGAGGACTATGGTGTGTGTGGGGCTGAGCCTGGCTTTTCACACGAGGGATGGGGATGTGAGCTCAGGTCCCCATGCTACGCAAGCCCACTACCCACTGAGCTTTCTCCTCATCCTTGGAGTTCTCCATTTTAACCAGGCACCCCATGCGATTCTGGCATACCACCCGGCCTGTTCTTTGGATACCTGTGAAGACCATGTGTTTGAGTTTACTTTGCTTAAAGCTTCAAAAACTGGCAGGAGGTGGCAGCCTGGTTTGCTCGTAACATCATGGGACCAGCTTTCCACAGAATGTCTCTAGACCCCTGGTCTTTAGTCACAGTGCTGGGTTTTGGGATGGGACGTGAGAACAGGATGATGATAGAAATACAGCCAGTATCCGTGGAAATGAAGTGTGGCAAACCCTTCCTCTATTGGTTCTCCTCTCTACTTCCTTCCTCTCTCCCTCCCCTCTTCCCCTTTAAGGATAGGCAGTACCTACTCTTCTCCAAGCTCCCGGCACCTTCTAGGAACCATCACTTCAGATCTGTTCATTCATTTCAGTCTCCCAAAGCCTTTGTTAGCTACAAAGACAACCGTCCCTATTTTATAGACAAGAAAACAGAGGCGTAGACAGGTCAGTTTTCACACTCAAGACCCCAGGGCCAGCCTTAGCCCCAGCCTCACCAGGGGCCACAGTGCAGGCTTTGGCTGGGTGGTTTGCTCCAGGGTGCCAGAATATTGACCGGTGCCAGGCAGCTGGTGGCTTGGCTGCTCAACGGCCCGTTTTCTGATGTCAATTTGTTATTTAACTTCAACCTTCTGAAACCGTGCCCTTCATGGTCCCAGCCTCGCACAAAGTCGCAGAATGTATCAAACACAGCCTGGAGCGCATTTCCAAAGCACGTTCGTTCGTGGAAAGCCAGGCGGTGTTTTCGAGAAATATCCTTGAGGCAAAGCAGTTAGAGCTGCTACCAAAGTCTGTGGCCCGGGGTGTCAGTTGAACCAGGGAAACTGGGGGCTGTGAGGCCTGAATCTGGCAGTGGAGGTCAGTCAGGGGGAACTCCTGGGCTCAGCTACAAGTGCAGGCTGCCAGTTCCGCTTAGTAGCCCATATTTCTTTAAAAAAGATATCCCCATTCACACATCCGCACACACAGCCATTTTAAATCGCATTCTGATACGTAAATATCATTTCAACTTCTCTATTTTATTGAGCTATGATTCATGTATCATAAAATTTATGTACTTTAAACTTTTTTTTTTTTCAGAGCTTGGGGTTGGTATGCCGAGACTCGGTGCAGTGCATGCTGGGTAAGTGCTCTACCACTGAGTCACACTCCGCCATCCCTGTATACTCTCTTAAAGTGAATCTTGAGATGGCCTTTTGTTTGTTTGTTAGTTAGTTTGTTTGAGATAGAATCTCAGTATATAGACCCAGCTGGCCTCAAACTCAACAGAGAGCTGCCTGCCTCTGCCACCTACCCACTGCTTGGGTTAAAGGCATGGGCTATTATGCCTGGTAGCCGTTGGCATCTACTACTGTCTAATTCCTGAATATTTATATATCACCTCCAGAGAGCCTCACTAACAGCGTGTTATATTCTGAAGTTCATTTCTTATTTAATTGTGTGTGTGTGGTGTGTACATGAGTGTAGGCGCCCAAGGAAGCCAGAACAAGATATCAGATCCCTAGAGCTACAGGTTACATGTGATTATGAGGTGCCCCCTACTTGGGTCCTCTTGCAAGGACCTATGGTGGTTTGAATAAGAATGCCCCCTCCCCCAGGCTCATATATTTGAATGCTTAGTCGTCAGGGAGTGGCACCCTTTGAGAAGGATTAGGAGGTGTGGTTTTGTTGGAGTGGGTGTGGCCTTTGTTGGAATGGGTGTGGCTTTGATGGAGGAAATGTGTCACTAGGGGTGGGTTTTCAAAACCCACACCAAGCCCAGTGTCACTCTCTTCCCGCTGCCTGTTGATTTGAATGTAGAACTCTCAGCTTCTTCTCTAGTTCCATGTCTGCCTGCATACTGCCATGTTTCCCACCAAATAAAGGACTAAACCTCTGAAACTGTATGCAAGCCCCTATCAAATGCTCTCCTTCATAAGAGTTGCCATGATCGCGTCTCTTCATAGCAATCAAACACTGGCTAAGACAAACTCTTAACTGCTGAGCCATCTCTCTGGTCTCCATTAAAGTATATATATATATATATATATATATATATATATATATATATACACACACATACATATACACACATACATATTTTTTTTCTTCAGTTACAAGGGAAAGACTATAGAGTTTTTTTGAGGCACAGAGTAGGTTCTTTGTGGCACTTGAAAAATTTGTTTTTTTCGGAGAAAAAGCTCTCAGCCTTAAGGATTTCTTCTCCAGGCCAAAGGGTGGGGGTAGAGTGGGGATAGCAGGGTGGGGGTGGGGCAGTTCCATGGCAGAGTACTTGAAAACAGGTGTGAAGCCTTGGCTTTGATGCTCAGCACTAAAAGAAAAAAAAAACAAAAACCCAGAATCTACTCTTGTTTTGGTTCTAACACAGTTTAAAAATTATATTAACTGGGCTGGAGAGATGGCTCAGCAGTTAAGAGCACTTCCAGAGGTCCTGAGTTCAATTCCCAGCAACCACATGGTGGCTCACAACCATCTGTAATGGGATCTGATGCCCTCTTCTGGTGTACTCAGATAAATAAATAAATCTTTTAAAAAAATTATATTGATTCAAGATGATAATCGATAGCTGGGTTTTAAATTTTTCTCAATTTTCTTCATTTAGAAAGCCCCAACCTCAAAAGAACTCACTTATGTCAACTGGATGATGGTCGAGTGGCTTTATTTATAACAATGTGATTTAGAAAATACAAGGGACATCTTAAATTATATTGTGCCAATGCACAATGGTTGTTCAGTGGTACAATATACATATATATATATTTTTTAATCTCATATATATAATATATAATCATAAAAATACAATAAAGAAAGTAACGGCCGAGCAGTGGTGGCACACGCCTATGATCCACTGGGGAGGCAGAGGCAGGCAGATTTCTGAGTTCGAGGCCAGCCTGGTCTACAGAGTGAGTCACAGGGCGGCCAGGGCTATACAGAGAAACCCTGTCTCGAAAAACCAAAACCAAAAAAAAAAAAAAAGAAAAGAAAAGAAAAATAAATTAACGGCTGGGACTGTGGGAAAAGGAGAAACAGCGTTGGAACGGGGCGATTCAATGTCTGAGTTGCTTGTTGACGGAGTGAAGGCAGGTCACCCACAGGCTGAGACGAGGCCTTAGTCATGCCTGGGAACCCACAAACTCAATCCCCCTGTGTTGGCAGAACATGAAAGCTAAAGATTAGCTTCTAAACCTGTGGCATTTGTTAATCCATTGAACAGGTTTGAGACCCAAAGGTCCACACGGGCTTCTGGAGGCACAAGTGTTTCGGTTACCCCAGCGGCACCTGTGGAGGGATCAGGAGGATAGGAGGGGCCGTGGCTACTGCACATGCGGGTCGCTGGTTCTGTGTGGAAACTCAGGGTCTCCCCCGTTCCAAAACTCCCTTTTCTTTTCATATTCAAAGAGTTAATATGAACTTTTTCTTCTGACAAACCAGAGGATTAGTGTTGGATTAAGTATTTATCAAATATATTTTGCCGGTGGCAGGTTCGCTACCTGCCTCAATGGTTTATGGTCCCGAATGAAACACGCCCGTGCGCGCGCGCACACACACACCCCCACACCCCCACACCCCCACATACAGCCTTTATATTTTCATATACCATAATCAGCACAATAGCTGGGCTACTGCCTAACTTCCACTGCTGATAGAATCTACCTCTCGCTGATAATTCTGAGTTACAATTTACAAAATTCCCTGTTCTGTGTTGGCTGCCCTGGACCCAGGGGGCTGTCCCACTGGGCCGCACTCTCCTGTCTCCTTCACCTGGCGCCCATGCCTCTGTCCTGCCCTCTGCTCAGGCATGGCATCTCTCTTCTCCACACTCTCTTGGCATGGCGGAATTCCTCCTCCTCCTCCTCCTCCTCCTCCTCCTTCTCCTCCTCCTTTTCCTCCCCTTCCCCATCCTCTTCCCCCTCTTCTTCTTCATGGTCCTAAGCCTGGGACATCCCAAGTCCTGCTTTTGTCCATCCTGCCCAGCCATTTGCTGCCAGAATCTTTATTTACCAACCAGAACCAAATGGAGACAGGGCCCCTCAGCGCCTTGGGTGCAAACAATTTTGAGGACCCAAATTAACATTAGAATATAAGAAACATTAGGCCAAACCCACTACAGATTGGATTTAATGCGCTGCAGAAAAACAGTGTATCCAATAATGAATGAACAGGTTTTTAAAATGCGGTATATCTGCTCTCTCGCTCTTTCCTTCTTGCTCCTGCTCTGTCCTCTCGTCCCTCCCAGCTCCCCCCACCCATTCCGTTCCCCCTCTCTCCCCATGTGCCCATGGCTGGCCTCTACTCCTCTACTTCTCTCCTCTCTCTCTCCAACCCTCTTAACTCCCCTCCCCATGCCCTGAATAAACTCTGTTCTATACGTTAAAAAAAGTGGTATATCTAACGCAGCAGAATATTACTTGGGTATGAAAAAGAACGGAGTACGGACACCTGCTAACCTGTGAATGGCGCTTTAAAAGGAGCCACTGAGTAACCGGCATTTAAAAACCAAAACAAACAATAGTGTCGACATTTCGGACCTCAATGCCACGCTTCTGCTAAAGAAATCCCCAGCTCTTCCTCATTGCCCTAACACTAAGCTGAGGGAGGGGAGTGGCCAATTCCTGCTGTCGGTGGGCTCCCACCACACACCTCCCACATCTGCCCAGCACGCAGTGCCTCTCAACGTTGCAGTTCCACCCACGGCGGCTTCTGCTGTGGATGTATTGGTGCCTTCGTACCAAAGACCAGTCACAGGTGTAGTGACCAACATCGTGTCCTGTAGAATCCGCCCTTCCTCCTGACCCAGAGCAAGAGAGCAGCTCCCTGGACTTGGCAGGGAACCCAGAAATATTTGTGGAAGCGTTAATTCCTTTCAGGGCTCCAGCTAGGCTGTGCTTGGAGAGATTCTGGGAAGACAATTTTGTGCTTTCTGTTGGAAGACAAAGACTGGGTTTGACTATTGGATATAATCTGGGTAATAGGATTCTAGAAAATTCTCAGGAGGCTGGGTTTACAAAACATACTGACTTTCAACAAGAAAGAGAAGCAATTGTTATTTTTTGAAATCACCTTTTAAATGTATTTTTTTTTTAGAGAAATAATGTTTTGTTCATTATAAATTTAGAAATTTCCAAGAAAGTTCCAAGAATGTATAGAGAATGAAAGGCTCCCCCAGTTCCGGGCCCCGGGGGGTATTCTCTTAGTAACCCGGGTGCACACATTATTTATAACAGTGAGTCCCACTCTACCCTGTTCTGTAGCCCACTTTTAAATTAAACGAAACTTGTGAGGTGCGGTGCCAGATGGGAAGGATTTTGCCGCCTTTGACTCAGAGTGATTCAGTCCCACACGAAGAGCAATTTCACGTTTGTTCTGCTTCTTTGCCTTTTGGGTTCGGGAAAGGGCAAAACAGACAAAACAAGACGGATTCCGAGAACCGAGGAAGGTTCCGGGACTCGTGGGGTGGGAGGCAGCTGCTGCGCCCCTCGTTCTTCCACTCTGAGGGGGCCTGTGTGTCCTTTGAGCTCCAGTGAGGTGATCCTGTGGCTGTAGAATTTTGCGAACTTTGAGTTTCTCCTTGTCCCTTCTTTTGTCCTTGGGTATTTCAGAGCCTTTTTGGAAAAGAGGTGACGAATGCGCCTGTGTCGTTCCCTGGTTGGCGGCCAGCACAGTGCCTGGCTGAGCACCGACTTCCAAGTTCTCACTAATGAATGGATGGATGAGTCGCTCAGGAATGATGCCTTTATTATGGAAATCGTCAGACCATGTGGTCTTCTTCTGGAAGCATCAAATGGGCATTCTAAATTCAGGTTCTTGGAATTGAAACATCAGTAGCAAGAACCATCACACTTAAAGCATAAATAAATGGAAGGCATCTGCTGCCTTTGATGAGTCCAGTTCCGGCTCCTGGCCCCCTCATCCCATGGTTCAGGTCCCTTCTGCTATCCCTATCACTACTTTCAGACACCCCACTTTCTACTTGGGAAAGGCACCCCCATATCTCATCAGGCAAGTTTAGAGGAGACTGAGACAGTCCCAGGGAGCTGACCAGGGCTTAGGTAACCACACTTTAAATAATTTGGGGGCTGATTTGGAAGCAAGTAGTCTGAAAGACCCCTTGGAGTGACAAGCTTGAGATATTCAAATAGAGGAGGTGGCAGAGCCCATTAGGATCCGCACCAACCTCTGTTTGGCCCAGCTTTATCAGTAAGGAGACCAGGAGACATACAACAGTATGTTCTCTAAGATGCCCTGAGCCTACAGCTTTGCATAAACTAGCATCTTTAATTCTCTTTAGAACCCAATGTAATATGTCCTGTTATTAATTCTATTTGACTGGGGACAGACTACAGCTTTACATAAATTATCTTTTTGCTTTGTTTTTTGTTTTGTTTTTTTTTTTAAAGTGAGACTCATCTTCAAAAGTATATTCTTGCCAGGCAGTGGTGGTACACACCTTTAATCCCAGCACTTGGGAGGCAGAGGCAGGTGGATTTCTGAGTTCGAGGCCAGCCTGGTCTACAGAGTGAGTTCCAGGATAGCCAGGGCTACACAGAGAAACCCTGTCTCGAAAAACCAAACCAACCAACCAAACAAACAAGAAAGTATATTCTTTTGAAAGTACATTTCTGTATTGTAGTTCTCCATGATATAATAGTAACACATTTTAGGAAAAGATGTCTCAGAAGCTAAAGATTAGGGATCAACAGTCGCCACTCCCCATTTGCAAATATTGAATTCATTTTTTCCCTTTTTATTGCAAATAAAATTTTCTCACATAATGTATTCTGATTACAGTTTCTCCTCCCTCTATCCCTCCCAGTTCCTCTCCACAGCCCCCCCTCCAGATGCACCCCTTCTCTGGGTCTCATTAGAAAGCAAATAGGTTTTTAAGGGATAACAATAAAAATAGATTTAAAAAAAAACCCCTAACATACAAGGCAAAACAAACAGGAGGAAAAGAGCCCAAGAAAAGGCACAAGAAACAGATAAGGATGCAGAGGCACACTCGGGAATTGGACGCCATAGCATATGCGCAAAGGATTTATAGGGTACCAAGGCAGGAAATATCTAAGGAAGATAAATAAAAAATAAGATAGAACTTTAAAAAAAAAAAAAAAGAAAGGAGACAGACAGACAGACAAGCCCTGACATGCCATTATGAAATGAAGACCCTCCAAAGATACTGTTGACTTTGCTTTCTGCTGCCCATCTACCGCTGCATGTGCGGCCTGCACTTGAGTTTGTTTTCCCAGTGAGACCCCCTTAGAGAAATCTAAATTTTCCTTTGCAAGTGGTTATCGACTGGAGATTGCTTCTGGCTTAGGGATGGGGCGTGAGTCCACTTCTTTCAGCTTGGACCCCATTGGTTCACCTGTGCGGGTGCTCTGCACACCGCCTCTGTCTCTGCGAGTTCACACACGTGCATCCATCCTGTTGGCTTGGTTTGGAGGGCCTTTTCTTGGTGTTCTGTATTCCTCTGGCCCTTACACTTCGTCTCCTCTTCTGTAGGGTTGCCTGAGCCCTGATCGGGGACTTGGATGAAGACACTCCTTTTAGGGCTGAGTGTTCCAAGGTCTCGTCACAATGTGCATGTCTGTCTGTGGGTCTCTGTCTGTCTGTGGGTCTCTGTCTGTGGTTTGTCCCCATCTGCTGTAGGAGGAAGCTTCTTTGAGGACGCCTGAGCAAGGTACAGCTCTATGGGTGTAGCATGGTGTCGTTAGGAGCTATTTTATTGCTTGGTTTTGTTTTGTTTGTTTTGTTTGACTCTAGATCCCTGAGATTTCTTTTCGATCAGATTCAGTGTAGGTGGTTTTATGGTGAGGTCTTTGATCCCTCAATGTGAATTTCTGGTATCTTTATCAACAAGCTGGTGTCCATAGCTGTGTGGATTTAATTTACATCTGTGTCTTCAATTAAATTCCACTGGTCAACACGTCTGTTTTCCTGCTAGTACCATGATGGTTTCTTTATTACAAACAAACCCTTGTAGTACAACCTGAATTTGGGATGACGATATCTTCAGTAGTTATTTTTATTGTTAAAAATTGCCTTAGCTATTTTGCTTTTGTTTGTTTGTTTCTGTTTGTTTCTTTCTTTCCATCTGAACCTGAAAACCTCCCTTCCAAGATCTGTGAAGAACTGGGTTGGAATTTTGATGGGGATTGCGTTGAATCTGTAGCTTGCTTTTGGTAGGATGGCCATTTTTACTATGTTAATTCTACTGATCCATGAACATGGGAGATTTGCCCATCTTCTGATATCTTCTTCAATTTCTTTCTTCAATGTCATAAAATTTATATTATACACGTCTTTCACTGGCTTGGTTAGAGTTACCGGGGATATTTTATAGGAGTTGAGGCAATTTTGAAAGGTGGTGTTTCCCTCATTTCTTCCTCAGACCATTTGCCATGTGTACACAGGAAGGCTCATGATTTTTGAGAGTTAATTTTATATTCAGATGTTTTGCTGAACATGTTTATCAGCTGTAGGAGTTCTTGGGTGGAATTATTAGGGTCACTTATGAAGACTATCTACAAATAAGGATACTTTGACTTCTACCTTTCTGATTTGTATCCTCTTGATGTCCTTTAGTTGTCTGGCTGCTCTGGCTAAGATTTCGTTTACTATATTGAATAGCTATAGAGAGAGTGGACGGTCTTGTCTTGTTCTTGGTTTTAGTGGAGTTGCTTTGAGCTTCTCTCTATTTAAGTTGATGTTTGCTGTCGGCTTGTTGTAAACTGCTTTTATTATGTTGTGGCATGGTCCCCTGTAGTCCTAATCTCTCTAGTACTTTTATTGTGAAGCAGTGTTGGATGTTGTCAAAGGTCTCTTCTGTGTCTAAATAGGTGATTACCCCACTCCCACCCTTCAAAGACAGGGTTTCTCTGTGTAGCCCTGGCTGTCTGGAATTCACTTTATGGACCAGGCTGGCCACAAACTCAAGAATTCTGTGAGTTCTGAGATTAAAGGTGTGCACCACCACCACCTGGCTGATTATGTGGGTTTTTTTTTGTCTTTCAAAGGATTTCATTTATTAATTGACATGTGTTGAGTTATCCTGCATCTCTGGGATGAAGCCTACTTGATCATAGTAGAAGATCTTTTTGTATTCACTTTGCAAGTATCTTATTGAGAATTTTTGCATCTATGTTCCTAAGGGAAATTGGTCTGTAATTCTTTCTTTGTTGGGTCTTTATGTGATTTGGGTAGAAGGGTAACTGTAGCCTTGTAAAAGAAATTGGACAGTGTTTCTTTTGTTTCTATTTTGTGGAATAATTTCAAGAGTATTAATTGAATTAATTGCAAAAAATTAATTGGTATTAACTCGTCTTTAAAAGTCTGGTAGAATTCTGCACTAAAACCGTCTGGTTCTGAGCTTTTTGTTTGGTAGAATTTTAATTACTGCTTCTATTTCACTAGGTGCTAGAGGTCTGTGTAAATTGCTTTCTGATCTCAATATAACTTTGGTTAAGTGTTATATATTGAGAAAACATCCATTTCTTTTAGCTGTTCCACTTTGATGGAATGTATGTTCTTACAGTTTGCTGGGCTTCCTCGGTGTCTGTTGTTATATCTCCCCTTTGTCTCTGGCCTTATTGAATTTGATATTCTCTCTCTGTTATCGTTAATTTGGATAAGAGTATGTAGGTCATCAATTTTTCTCAAAGAACCAACTCTGTCTCTCTGATTCTTTGTATTATTTTGTTGTTTCAATTGTATTGATTTTAGCCCTGAGTTTGATTATTTCTTGCCATCCACTCCTTTTGGGTGTGACTTCTTTCTGTTCTAAAGCTTCCAAGAGTGTTGTTAGGTTACTAGTATGAGATCTCTCCAAAATTCTTTTGGTTGTGATCGAAGCCTTCCATGGCTGAGTCATCACTCCAGCCCATCAATTTTTTTATGCAGGCACTCAGTGCTATGAACCGGGCTCTGAGGACCGCCCACATCATGCCCATAGGCTTGGGTCAGTTATGTATTCACTTCCATTCCGTCCCAGAAAGTCTTTAATTTCTCTCTTAGTTTCTCTCTTGAGCTGTTTTCGTTCAGTAGGGGAGTTGTTGAGTTTCCATGAGTTTATAAGTTTCCTGTTGGTTCTGTTACTGTTGCTATCCAGCTTTAACCCGAGGTGGTCAGACAGAATGAGGCGGAGTGTTGTTTTCATTTTCTTGTGTTTGTTGAGACTTGCTTTGTGTCTGAGTATGTGGTCACTTTTGGAGAAAGTTCCATGAGGCGCTGAGAAGGCAATTCGTTTGTGTTTCAGTGAAATGTGACATCTGTCAGTCAGCGCCAGCATTTCTCTGGTTCAGTTTCAGTCTGGATGACCTGTCCATTGGTTAGAGTAGGGTATTAAAGACTCCCACTATCAGCGTGTGAGGGTCAGTAGATGATTTAAGCTGTAGTGGTCTTTACTTTGGGAACGTGGGCACCCTTTTGTTTGGTGTGCAGATAAGAATTACAATGTCATCTTGGTAGATTTTTTTCCCCTGAGTATGTAATGTCCTTCTCCATCTCTTCTGACTAGCTTTAGTTTGAAGTCTATATTATCAGATATTAAAATGGCTACACCTGTTTGCTTCTTAGCTTGGGATATCTTTTTCCTTTTTTTTTTTTTTTTGCCTTGAAGCAATGTCTACCTTTGATGTTAAGATGTGGTTTTTTTGGATGAAGCAGAAGAATGGTACTTGTTTTTGCATACATTCTGTTAGTGTATTGTCAGAATTTATTTATTGGGGAATTGAGACCCCTGGTGTTGAGAGAGATCAATGAGCAATGAACAATGTTTGCTGATTCCATTATTTAGGTGTGTGTGTGTGTGTTTCCTCCCTTTTGATTTGCTAGTCTGGGATTATTTATTCCTTGTGTTTTCTTGGGTGTGGTTAACCTCTTCTTGTTGGAATTTTCCTCCTAGAGCCTTCTGTAGGGATGGGTTTGTAGCTGAATATTTAGTATTATCATGGAATTTCTCTATCTCTTGTGATTGAAGGTTTTAGCTGGGTACTGTGTTCTGAACCAGCCTCCGAGGTCTCTATAGTCTGTAGAACATCTATCCAGGCCCTCTGGCTTCTAGCGTCTCCATTGAGAAGTCGGGTGTTAATCTTATAGGTCTGCCTTTATATGTTACTTGGTCTTTTTCCCTTGCAACTTTTAATATTCTTTGTTCTGTTTGCTTGGTGTTTTGATTATTATGTACTGAGGGGAATTTCTTTTCTGGTCCAGTCTACTTGGTGTTCTGTATGCTTCTTGTACCTTGATAGGCATCTCCTTGATTACATTAGGGAAATTTTCTTCTCTGATTTTGTTGAAAATGTTTTCTGGGCCTTTGACCTGAGCTTCTTCACGTCTTCTCCTTCCTCTGTTTCGTTTCGTTTCGTTTCGTTTCTTTTCTTTTCTTTCTTTCTTTCTTCTTCTTCTTCTTCTTCTTCTTCTTCTTCTTCTTCTTCTTCTTCTCTTTCTTCTTCTTCTTCATTTATTTATTTCACTTATATGAGTAACTGTAGCTGTCTTCAGACACACCAGAAGAGGGCATCAGATCCCATTACAGATGGTTGTGAGCCACCATGTGGTTGCTGGGAATTGAACTCAGGACCTCTGGAAGAGCAGCCAGTGCTCTAAACTACTGAGCCATCTCTCCAGCCCTCCACTTTTCTTAGATTTGGTCTGTTCACAGTGTCCTGTGTCGCTGAATGTTTTGCGCCAGCATGTTTTTAGACAACATTTTCTTTGACCAAGGAGGTATCCATTTCTTCTGTTGCCTCTGGAGGCCCTGCTTGAATTCCTAAGGTTTTCATTCCAAGGTCTTCCCCAGCCTGGCTTCTCTTTATTGACTCTATTTTCATTTCCAGGTCTGAGCTGTTTTATCCATTTCCTTCCCCTGCTCCGTATGTTTTAATAGGTTTAAGGGATTTATTCATTTCCTCTTTAAGGACCTCTTTTATATCCATAACAGCTATTTTAAGGTCTCTGTCTTGTACTTCAACTATGTGGCCGTTCTCAGGACCTACTGTGGTAGGGTTGCTGGGTTCTAGAGGAGACATATTGTTCCGCCTGTTTTTGATTGTGATTCTGCTGGTGTCCAGGCATCTGGCTTCAGAGTGTTGGTGACTGTAGGTGCCTATATCAGGTCTTGACTATGTTGGGCGGATGTTTTGTTCCTTGGTTTCTGTTGTCCTCTCTGCTTCTCAGGAGGGTGTGGTGGCTGTGTGCTGCCTGGTAGGGAATTCTTCTAAGATCCTGCTAGGTGTGGCCACTGAGTTTCCAGGTAAAATGTCTCTAAGCATTGGGAGGTGACATTGGGAATAGGGCTGGGCTGGGGGCAGGGGGCAGGAGGAAGGAGGAAAGCAGGGTGCCTCTTCAGGATCTGCGTAGTCACCTGGGAATGGGGCGGAGAGTAAGGAGACGCCACAATATGTCATCTGCTACAGAGCTGGGGATGAGACTGGGGGATTGGAGGTGAGGAGGGAGAGAGAAGATCTGCTAGCCTACCTGCCTCTCCGGCCGGCTTGGCTGGTGGGTTACTAATAACTAATTCCCCTCCCTCTCTTCCCTCTAACCCCTCCATGGCCACATCAACTACCTGCTCCCTCTCAAATTCATGGCTTCAGTTTTAAAAATATTGTTGTTATCCACACATATGCATAGGTGTGTATATGTACACACCACCTATGCAAAGGTGTGTGCGTATATGTACAGCCTGTTTGGTTCATTTGGTGTGTCTTGTGTGCGTGTGTTTTTAGGGCTGGCCCTTGGTATCATCGGTTAGAGGGTTCGTCTCTATGTAAGGCTAACTCTCCCTTTCTCTCAGGCCTCTAGCTCTTCGTCTAGGGGCAGGGGCCTCTGAGATTTATCACTTTCACATTAGCATGTCTACTGGTGCTATCACTGTTCTCATCCTGTTAGGGCAGCCATGTTTTGAGGTTTCCATTTCCTGTCATTTCTAGCAGATACACTCTGCCTAATGTTTCTGAGCCTTAGGGGTGCTCGTGTTGTGTTGTTGATGTGGCAATTGGGGATGGATACCCCAGCATCAGTGGCTCTCTGCGATTTAACCAGTTGTGACTTTTTTTAAAAATAGCATCCCTCTCCCCCAAAAGAGTTCTTTTTTTCTTTTTTGGGGGGGGTATTTATTTCATTTACATTTCCAATGCTATCCCAAAAGTCCCCCACACGCTTCCCCACCCACTCACCCACTCCCTCACCCACCCACTCCCACTTCTTGGCCCTGTCGTTCCCCTGTACTGAGGCATGTAAAGTTTGCATGACCAATGGGTCTCTCTTTCCACTGATGGCCGACTAGGTCATTTTCTGATTCATATGCAGCTAGAGTCAAGAGCTCCGGGGTACTGGTTGGTTCATAATGTTGTTCCACCTATAGGATTGCAGATCCCTTTAGCTCCTTGGGTACTTTCTCCAGCTCCTCCATTGGGGGCCCTGTGATCCATCCAATAGCTGACTGTGAGCATCCACTTCTGTGTTTGCTAGGCCCCGGCATAGTCTCACAAGAGACAGCTATATCAGGATCCTTTCAGCAAAATCTTGCTAGTGTATGCAATGGTGTCAGCGTTTGGAAGCTGATTATGGGATGGATCCCCGGATATGGCAGTCTCTAGATGGTCCATCCTTTCGTCACAGCTCCAAACTTTGTCTCTGTAACTCCTTCTATGGGTGTTTTGTTCCCAATTCTAAGAAGGGGCAAAGTGTCCACACTTTTGGTCTTTGTTTTTCTTGAGTTTCATGCGTTTAGCAAATTGTATCTTATATCTTGGGTATCCTAAGTTTCTGGGCTAATATCCACTTATCAGTGAGTACATATTGTGTGAGTTCCTTTGTGATTGGGTTACTTCAATTGGGTGTGAGGTAACCCAATCACAGAGTTCTTTTTTTCATTCTGTATACAGCATTCTGCTTGCATGTACGCCTTGAGGCCAGAAGAGGGCACCAAACCTCATTATAGAGGATTATGAGCCACCATGTGGTTGCTGGGAATTGAACTAGGAACCTTTGGAAGACCAGACAGTGCTCTTAACCTCTGAGACATCTCTCCAGCCTGACATTTTATTAAGAAAGGAAAACTACTCGAAATAATGAGACTGGGCTCAAAAAGCAAGAGGTCCGTGGCTCTTTCTAGGTCATTTGCGCAGCGCCCACCTCTCCTACCGCTGTGGGCTTTTCTGGAGCTTGCTATTTTTGTATGTAGCTCAGGTAGGAAGGAGGGTGTTAGTCTTTCTGTCCATTAGGTTGTTTGTTCCGTTGTCAGTCATGATGCCGTTTGCAGTCTCGTGCTTCCACCTCCTCCCCAACTCCCACGCGCGTGCGCGAGAGGGACTGACGACACAAGACTCCCTACTGGTCTGAATGGCGGCTTTGGATTTTCTGTGGTAGTAGGTGGCTGGAATCCCTCCATCAGAAGGGATCTGGTTTGAAGTTGTCATTTATCCTAGAAGACAAACCCTTTTACGAGATTAAGAATACAACATTTAAGCAAGGTTGGCATGATGATTCTCACTGATGGCCCCAACAGGGGTGATACCCAGGACAGCCTTGGCCAGGTCTGTGCAGCCCGTCAGTAGTGCGAGCCCTTGCACGCCTTTAATCCCAGCAGCACTCTGGAGGCAGAGGCAGGCAGATTTCTGAGTTCGAGGCCAGCCTGGTCTACAAAGTGAGTTCCAGGACAGCCAGGGCTACACAGAGAAACCCTGTCTCGAAAAACCAATCAAAAACAAAAACAAAAAACAAAAAACTGTTAAAACAAAACAAAGCAAAACCAACAAAAACCATTCTAAACCAAAACAACACACGGTAGGCTATGGATGAGGATCATAAGACGTAAAATGCCGAGGACAGGTCTGATGATTGCCAGCTGCTGAGCTAACCCGCTGTACTTTGTCCTGTGTGTTTAATCACGTTGTTTTTGCTAAGGTCGTTGGGGCTCGTTATGGCTTACTCATGGAGACTTAGGAAACGCCTCTGGCCCCTTCTAGTCTCTTTATCAGTTGTGCCCTTAGCTGGGATAGAGTGCAAAGCTCTGCTGCCTTGTGACGTCCGTTGGAAGCACTGAAGACATTCCCTCGGCGTTGACCCTCCTCTTTGGAGAATGCAGCCTGAGGTCTCCATGACCTCTCTGACCAAGAGGACAGGTGACTCACTGGACCTACAGAGTGCTTGGAGAAATGTTCCATCATCCCCTGGGACGGAGATGACCTAGGGTCATGGGACATAATATTGGCTGTTCTTCCAGCCCCACATCCTCGTTGTCTTTGTTCTGAGTACAGCTGCGGAACACCCGGAATGCCAGTTACCTCAGTATTAAAGACCAGGCTATGCTCTAAAGCTTAGCTGCTGTATAGCTCTTAGATAAGGCTTGACAGAGGTTTCTAAAGGAAACGCTCTTAAGACTCAGATTTTAAATTAGAAGCACAGTATACTCAGTAGAAATTATAAACAATTAGCCTGATAAAACATAAGATCTTTGTTCTGGAAGCCTCCTAATTACTTCAGGAGAGCCGAAAGCAGAGCTCAGCCATGCCTCCAGTTTTTAGACTCCAGGACTAGCCCAGCCTCGAGGCTCACTCCTCATGGGGCTAACTCTCCGTGAATGAGAGGCTGTGCCGCAGAGGAAGAGACACTGGGTCCTGAGTTACATTCTCTCAGGCAGTAGAGATTTCTTTAGACCATGTGCAGAATTCTCTCAGAGGAGAAGGGGAGGGGGAGGGGGGAATTAAGGTGGGGGAAAATGATCAACCAAATAACATTTTGACTTAAGACTTACATAGACTTTTTAGGTTTTTTTGTTTTTGTTTGTTTTTGTTTTGTTTTAAAGTTTTAGTTACATCATGGATTAAAAGGAATTTGGACTCACAACACTTACGATTCCTTGACCATGCATGGATAAGCCATTTAACCGCTACAAGGACATAACTGCACGCAAGCAATCTGTGTGCATATAGTCTTATATAAACACAGTTTAAACATTTAGCAAAGATTTCATGGGCCTTAATTTAGATTGTTGAGTTTTAATAGACTTAGCCACCTCTGGTGGTTTGTATAGGTGTGGCCCCCATAGACTCATGTGTTTGAATGCTTGGCTCATAGGAAGTGGCACTGTTGGAAGGTGTGGCCTTATTGGAGGAAGTGTGTCACTGAGCGGTGGGCTTTGAGGTCTCATATCTGCTCAAGTCTGGCCAGTGTGACAGTCTCCTGCTGCTGCCTGTGCATCCAGAGGTAGAACTCTCAGCTCCTCCAGCACCAGGTCTGCCTGCACACTGCCATGTTTCCCACCATGATGATAATAGACTGAACCTCTGAACCTGTAAGCCAGGCCCAACTAAATGCTTTCCTTTATAAGAGCTGGCATGGACATGGTGTCTCTTCACAGCCACGGAAACCCTAAGGCACCAACCTTAATCTTAAGTCTGTACGTTTAAATACTCAACTTTTAATATAATTTAGAAGACCTTTAATTTTAAAGACACAAGTCTGATGGCTTTAAGCAGGATGAGCAGGCACCAACAGTTTGGTTTTAAAACAACTATTTTTCCTTTTTTGGATGGTGTTTTGCTTGTTTTCTGTTTAAATTGGAAAAGATAAAATCCTCAAAACAAACCAAACCAAACCCAACTGTTTTTGAAGAACTGGTAGGCAACACTTTAAAAACTCGAGCCATTAGTTATCATAAGGCATAATAAATATTCATTCTTATTATATACATAGTATGATAGTATTTTGCCAACTGACACAAGCTAGAGTCCCCTGGGAAGGAGGACTCTTAACTGAGAAAAGCCTCCATAGAACTGGCCCATGGGGCAGTTTCTTGATGTGGAAGGCCCCGCCTATGGTGGGTGTGGCCACCCCTGGTGCAGTGGCTTTGGTGGTATTAGAAAGCAGGCTAAGGAAGCCATGGACAGTAAGCCAGAAATGAGGGATTCTATGCCTTCTGCTTCAGTTCCTGCTGGAGATGTGTGCATTCCTTGACTTTCCTTCTGATGAGCTCTGGTCAGGACACATGAGTTGAGATGAACCCTTTTCTTCCCACGTTGCTTTGGCCATAGCGTTTCATCACAGCAATGGAGAGTAAGCTGACCCGGATTTGAATTCTATTATTTATTGGAATTATAATTCTTATAATTCTATTATTCTAATAATTCTATTATTATAATTATAGTTATAATTATAATTCTATTATTTATTAATTCTATTATTTATTTATTTTCTACATCTCTAATATGAAAGTTCTTTTGAAAAACATATATATCCACATATCATAGATCTTAACCACAATTAATCTGATAAAGATTTTTAAAAAGAGAGATATTTTAATCGTGTGCACGGGTATGTGCAGGTGTTAGCCTGCTTGTATATATGTGTACCATGTGAATGTAGCTGTCTGTGAAGGCCAGAAGAAGGTGTCAGGTCCCTTGAAACTAGAGTCACATGGAGTTATGAGCTGTCAGGTGTGGGTGCTGGGAACCAAACCTGGGTCCTCTGCAAGAGTAGCGAGTGCTCTTAACCACTGAGTCATCTCTAGAGCCCCTAATAAGGATTAAAGCTGTGTATTATTTTTATTTTATGTGTATTTTATGTGCTTTGTCTGCTTGAATGTCTGTGCACCACTTTCATGACTGGTGCTTGTGGAGGCCAGAAGAGGGAACCGGATCCTTCGGAGTTCCAGAGGGTTGTGCGTAGCCATGTGGGTGCTGGGTACCAAAGGAGGCTCCTCTGGAAGAGCAGTCAGTGCTCTTAACTGCTGAACCATTTCTCCAGCCCCCCCCCCCAATAATATACATTACTCAGTGCCCCCACTGCCAGGCTCAGTACAATGACAAAATCTTAGTATCATCAAACATCTGGTCAGCAATCAATTTTCAGATATCCTGGATTATTTTTAAGAGTTTAATTTTTTTAAATGTTCACTTCAATAAATGTTGGCTTATATAAACAAATAGCACTCTGAGGTTTTAATGAAACATTTAATAGACCTAACAGTAGCATTTTAGTGAGTTTTATAAAGGTATGAGAAACCAAAGAGCATACACAGGCTGGACCTGGGCGTCCCTGCACAGATTTCGCAGATGTGTAGCATGGTCTTCATGTGGGTCCTGAACAACTGGAACGGGGTTATCCCCAAAGCTGCTGCTTGTCTGTCCGTGGGATGTGGTCTTCTGGCTGGGCTATCTTGTCTGGCCTCAGTGGAAGAAGATGCTCTTAGCCCTGCAAAGACTTGATGTGTCAAGGTAGGGGGACACCAGGTGGGCCACCACCCTCTCAGAAGGGGAAGGTTGTAAGGGGGTGTGACGAGGAAGGGGCAGTGAGTGGGATATAAAGCGAATAAGTAAAAGTAAATAAAATTGAAAAAGAATGTATGAGTACCTCAGATAATAAATATACTGATACATAGATTTTAATAATGATATCCTTACAAAACAGGTTCTAAAAATTCTTAAATTAATTCTATTTCATTTTCAATAATCACTGATTTAAAAAATAATAGAAATAAGACATAGAAATGGTTTATGTTAACCATATTACCTCTGAGTAATGTATATTATTGGGGAGGGGACTGGAGAGATGGTTAATCAGTTAAGAGCACTGACTGCTCTTCCAGAGGACCCTCCTTTGGTGCCCAGCAGCCACATGGGGGCTTATAACCCTCTGTAACTCCAAAGAATCCAGTGCCCTCTTCTGGCACATGAAAGCAGATCAAGGCAGAGGATTGCAGGTTCAAGGCCTGCCTGGGCTACAAACTGAATTTTAGCCGGGGCAACTTATGGAGACCTTGTCTCAAAATAAAAAGCAGAAATAAAGGGTTCTGTTGTTGTTGTTGTTGTTGGTGGTGGTGGTGTGTGTGTGTACAGGGCTGGGCTCACCCAAGGTTCCAAGTTCAATTTAAGTGTAGTTAAAATACCATACATTTGGAAACAGGGGTTTGTATTTTAAAGTTTGCTTTTATCCATTTTCTGTTGCTATAACAGGATACTGTAGACTAGACGATTCATAAAGAGAAGACGTTTTATGGTTCACCGTTCTGGAGCCTGCAAGGTCCTCGGTTGCTTCTGGGGAGGATCGCGTGCTTGTGAACCTCACACAGGATGCAGAAGGCCAAGAGGGCACAGCATCAGTTCAGAGGTCCATCAGCTCAGGACAACCCACCCTGTCCTTCAGATATGAAGATTCACACACTGCCTAGAGAATCCATCCAGTCCTGTGAGGATGCACTGCTCCGTTTAATAATCTAACCACCTCAAAGGACCCCATTTCCTAATACCGCCACAGGGGGATCGAGTTTTAACCCGAGAAGATGGAGGGGTGGCTTCAGTGGTTAAGGCCACTGGACTGCTTTTTCAGAGGACCTGGGTTTAATTCCCAGCACCACATGGCAGCTCACAACCATCTGATGATGCTCTGGTCTCTACGAACACTGCATGCATGCAACATGATGCATAGACATTCTTACAGACAGAACATCATTACTGTACAAATAAAACAAACTGAACATGAGTTTACACTCACATCATTGTATAGTTATAATAAAAGAGAATAGGGTGCTGGAGAGATGGCTCAGTGGTTAAGAGCACTGACTGCTCTTCCAGAGGCCCTGAGTTCAATTCCCAGCAACCACATGGTGGCTCACAACCATGTATAATGAGATCTGGCGCCCTCTCCTGGCATGGAGGCATATATGCAAGCAGAACACTGGGTACCTAATAAATAAATAAATACATTTTTAATAAAAAAGTAGTATTTTTTTTTTAATCTGAAACAACACGATGTGGTACCTGGAGTAGATGAAATAAGACTGGCGATTGGTAACGATGCTAGACGCAGGGTGATGAGCATTGGGGTGGTCAGCGTTGACAGCTGGATACACCATAGAATTATCTCAATGAGGGGGTGTCTAGCTGAACCTGGCTTGTGCACATGTCTATGAAGGATGTTCAGGTTAGATGGGAAGCCCTGCCTACTGTGAGCGTCACTATTCCCTTGGCAGGGATCCTGAACTGTGTGAGAATAGAGAGATCCGGCTGGGCACTCCCATGCAGGACCCGACTCCCTGTTCTCTCTGCTCTTGGCTGTAGGCGTAACCAGCTGCTTCAGGTTCCTGTCTTGACTTCCCTGAAGTGATAAACTGCACCCTGGGATTGTGAGCTAAATAAACCCTTCTCTTAGTAAGGTTTTTTTTTTTTTTAATTGCATCCACAGGAAATAGAAGTAGATAAACATTGAGAGGTTTATTAAAACCATCTCCTCTAGTTTTTGTGAATGTTTGAATATTTCTATAATAATAATAATAAAAAAAAGAAAAACAGTTACCTGTCTTATATTTATCCCTAGGACTTTTATGTTCAGGGAATGGATTTAATACATTTAATTAAAGCATGCGAGGTAATAAAATTACTAAGTTGCTGTAACACAAAAGCATTTGTGGTTTAAACATGAATCTTCAATGCCATTGCTCAACGATGCAAATAATGTGGACTTTTGATTCTCACTCCAAACTTGAAAAGGAGACTTGTCATGAGCCTGTTCCTGACTCTCCACCAGGCATGGAGTTAGCCTGATCCCTGATCCCTAATCCCTGATCCCCGGCTTTTGCTGCATTTCCGGTAACTATTTCCTTTTCTTTTCCAATAATGTTTTTTATAATGCGAAAACATTGCATAACGCTTAGAAATGCATTCAGTCTCGTTGATTTCTAGATTTCATTGTTTTTCTGCGGGGCATACTGAATTCATCCTGTTAAATACAGGAACTAATAGGGGTTCTGAGAGGTTAATTGGATTTAGTTAGTTAATTCTTTCTTGTAACTGTGTCTCCTTACAGACATACAGCGTGCGTTGAGCTGATGACATGTCTGATGTGGTTCAACGCTCCCGAGAGAGCTAAGAGGTACCTGAGTCTGAGGAGCCCTCAATGGGGAATAGCAAACCAGACAGCTTGCTAATGGACAGAATGAGACACCTGGCTGGCCCTTCAAATGAGTAGAAGTTTCTTGCCTTCCCATACTTAATGCCAGGATTAGAATCCAAGCCCAGAGACCAGCCCACCTCTGTCCAATGGGACCCAATCTCTCGGTAGCCATTCTGGCTCTCAGTTTTTAATCTTAGATTCTAGGTTTCTTTGTTCCTTAATTTTCCCTGTGGGATGTTTTTTTCCCCATAGAGTTTTGTGTGATTCTGCTGTGGTGCGTAGAAGGAGGGCTGATTTCTCTGTTGGGAGGCGAAGGGGGCACTCTGTTACTCTGATGGAAAGGATTGGAAGTGGGTGGATGCTGGCCAACCTGTGTCCTGCTAAGATGCAGCCTAGGGGAGTGTCCGTCCCTCACCCCCAGCTGCCTTCGCTCTGCTGGCTGGTCACGTGTCCCTGTTTACCTGCACAGGCAGTCATTACTCACCCCTTCCCACGTACCCCCACACTTGCACACAAAGCCAGAGAGTGGCTTACATTTTCTTTTCTTTCTTTCTTTTCTTTATTTTTTTTATTTTTATTTTTTATTTTTTTAAAAAAGAACCTTCCCCAAACCCATTCTAAAATGTCAAGTGTTTCAGTTTGAGGAAAAAAAAAAAAAAGCTGAAAAAAACCGTGACTCATGACAAGGCTGACAAACAGCTCTGAAGGTATGCTGGTGAGTCACTCTGAGACTGTATTGGTGAGGGCCAGCGGTGGGGAGATTGTCATGAGACCAGCCAGTAAAATTCCACAACTCTCCAGAGCAGAGTAGGAGGTAATTCAAAAACCCTGGGATTTTTCCAGCCCTCATTTCATGTAGGACTCTGGCTGCTCTTAGATATGTTGATCTCCTCAGGAAATCATCAAGAATGATTATCAAAAATGTAAAACAAAAAAACCAAAAACCAAAAACCAAAAACCCAAAACCCACCCCCACGTTATTATCTTTCTTTGCCCAGTGCCATGTTGAACCAGCCCTGTTTGCCACTGCGCACTAGCGAGGCTGCTGGGTTGTCTGGAAGGGTCTTGGGTTGCTAGGCAACAGCACTGGCAGCATCCATCATGCCCAGTAATATCAGCGTGGCCAGCAGAGCACATTGGTCCCCCACCCCCACCCTCTCCCTCAGCCTCCCCACCCCTTGTGAAAATGTTTAATTTGCATCTTGGGGACAGGAGCTGTGCCAGGTGATCTTGTGTATAAAATAATTCAGTGCAGGGCACAAAGTGCAAATATTGTTTCTAGTCGCAAGACAGAATGTGTGACGTCGTTGTCGTCGCAGATACAGACCTATTTGTGAATGTACTTTATATTAGCTGTGTGTGTAGGTGTGATGTAAAAGCCATTGTGTCAAATGGATCCTCATGTCTTCTGCTGTTCAATCATTTTTCCTGTCTGCCCACACAGCATCTTATTTACGCCTTGCTCTCTCTCTCTCTCTCTCTCTCTCCTCCCTCTGCCCCTTCCCCCTTTCTCTTTGTGCTGTGGTCTCCTGGTGATGGAGTTATTGTTTGTATGTAGGGATGTGTAGACAGGAGGAAGTGTATTTCTAGAGGTGAGAGGGCCCCATGGTTATGGTTGGAGGCCGCTCTTTACAAGGCTTTTCAATGTGGCAATTGTGTTCCAGAAATACTTCTTTTGGGGGTGGGTCTCCATCAGGCCAAGGTCTGTCTGTGCCTTTTATTTACTGTCAATAGGCGGCAGTCACAGGGGACTGGTAAAGGGCCCGAGGGAGCAATGTGGCAGGTGGGAAGGAGACCCAAATCTTTTCTCCTTCCCAGTCCACTCTGACATTTCTACAAGTTACTGCATTCTGTGACTTTCCTGGGAAGACACAAACAAATGTCTATTCACCGCTGCAGATGGAGCCCTGGCCGACTAAAGTCCAGCATGGCGAACCAGTGGGTTTATTAGGCTTCTTTGTAGGGGCATGGGAGCTCAATGACAGCTGCAGCTCCTGGGTGGGTGAAGTCTCCTCTTCTCAGGTGTGTCAAGGTGTCAGCGAAGATCAGCCATCATGGCTATTTAAGTTCTCAGCTAGCCCAGGAGGTCTAAGCCTTCATTTCCCCCAGAGGAGAAGCAGGGCATCTTCCATACTGGGACGCAGAGTCTACACGAGTGGTCCTGAGAAGAGGGCTGGGTTACAAGCTCTTCTTCAGACTCCTGGCCCCAGGCCCGTGGCCTTTCTTGCTGGTTCATTATGAGATCTGTTGTCTTCCCTCCCTCCCTCCCACTCTCTCTCCCTCCCTCCCTCCCTCCCTCCCTCCCTCCCTCCCTCCCTCCATCACTTTCTTTGTTGTAAGGAAAGGTTTTTGTTTCAATTAGATTTTGGCTTACAGTTCCACAGGCACAGAATTCATCATGGTGGAAGGCATGGGAACCTGGAATCAGAGGGTACATTTCCACAAAGGAAGCAGAGAGGTGGGGGAGGGGAGGAACTTGCCTTCCTTAAGATTATCTCTTGATACTTCGTTCTTCAGTGGACTGAGGTCTCTCCTGGAGTAGCCGATAAGGTTGGCAGAAGCTTTGGGTAGGACTTTGTTGGTGTTTGAGCCATGGCCTGGCCAAGCTGAGCGATGGGCCTCTGGAGCTCAGGAGGTTTGGGTTGGCCTCTGACATCTCTCTTCATCACCGCTGCACTGCACTGCTGTTCAGGGAGAGCTACATCTAATTCCCAGCTGAGACTGAGCTGTCAAACAGGAAGTCAAACAATGCCTATTTTGAAGGACTGGTTCTTATTCTGGGGTTGAAACCACAATCGCTGGAGATGGTTGATGTCAGCACCATCTTCTGGTTCACTAGCCGGAGACGCCTCCCATCAAAGGAAAGCGACTGTGTCTTTGGGCTGGTGTTTCCAGTGAAGGGGCAGCAGAATGGACAGCTTTGCCTTCGGGTCTTAGACCACTTCCTACTGCTATTATGACTAAGTACTTGAGGCTGGGGAATTCATAAACATGGACACAGGGAAAGTCAGAAGCAGGTGGCTGCACCTGTTAGCATCTGGTGAAGCAGTGTATCATGCAGCTGATGTCACACACAGTGTGTGTGTGTGTGTGTGCGCAGTAGTGAACACGGATAAAGGGGACAGAGGGGCTGGCCACTTTCTAACAACCCATTCCAGAGAACAAATCCATTCCTTCGAAGACTACTAGTCTTGCCCAGATGTGATACACATCTGTCATCCCAAATGAAGGCCCTTTAGTAGATCAAGCCCAGCCTGGGTTACTCAAGACTTTGCCTCAATATGATTTTGTCCTTGTGTTTCCTATTTACTTTGTATTTTCTATTCATTAACATTAACCTCCCAGCTCACCACACGAACAGGCATTTTCTTCCTGAGGCATGTCTTCCAGGACTTAGACGCTCATGATACTAGATAGCCCTTCAGCATGATACACCGAAATCACCAACAACAAAGAAAAAGGCAGGCCAGGGGTATAGCTTAAGATAGAGGGCTTCCTTAATGTGTTCTTGAAATTCGGTTCCACTCATAGCAACACATGTGCTATACACCCCCCCACACACACACCACAGGCACACACACACACACACACATACACACATCACAGGCACACACACACATACACACACACACACCACAGGCACACACACATACATACCACACAGGCACACAGATAAGAGAGTATTTCTCTGTTTGACCTCAGCTGGAAAATGTTTGTTGGTGATTCTTTTCTCCTCCCAGGTGCACACATGTCCACACCCGACCAAGAAAACACCCTGAATATTGATTGGGGATTATCAGTAACCTTCAGTAAGCAGGAAAATTCAGGTATTCAGAATTGGTGTAGTGAGGATTACCTGGATGTTAAGTGTCCATTTGCTAAATGCTCAGGGAGCGGCTGCCAGAGAAGTCAAACATATGTTCTGTTTGCTGTCAGATTGCCCAGAGACCAGGACAGGGCCGGAAAACAAACCAACAACTTGCTCTGCAAACAAATAAATTCATCATTACAAACTGTGGCCAGGGCCCTAAGGGTACTGAGGAGGCTCAGTGTTGAGAGTGGTAGATGCCTGGGTGACTGGGAGTGAGCTCTGTGAAACATAAGGGTTGGGAGAAGCTAGCTGTGACAAGAGGAACAGGAGAAGTCACAGGGTCTGCATTAGCCATGGCCCTGTGATAGGAACGCCTGGCATGCTTTCCATTCTGACTTCACAGACTCGGATCTTCCTCGTTACTACAAACACTGTTCCAGCCAAGTGACTTTCTCAGACATCTGCTCAGCTTGCGCCTGTCTCTTTCCAGATGTCAATCAAGTTTCCCCCATCATCCTAATTAAAATACAACCCCCCACACACTTCCACTCCTCTTTATTCTCTGCATCAACTGCCCCACTGAACCATCACTCTCTTAACATTTTGTAGTTATTTTCCTGATTTACATGTATGTATTTCTTATATAAATTAAAATATAACACCCTAGGCCTGGTCCTCTCTGCCCATAGGTTCCAAAGCTGCAGAGTTTGTGAACCATGATTTGAAAACTTTTGGGGGAAATTATGTATGGAACATGTATGGGTTTGTCTCTGTGATTCCCTGTTGGATAGAACAGCTCTTTGCACATCCTTTGGATTGCATGAGACACCAGAAGAAACTTAGACACTTTGTAACAAACACAAGTGGGTTATGTACAAACAACCTAGACACACTGTAACAAACACAAGTGGGTTATGTACAAACAACCTAAACACTTTGTAACAAACACAAGTGGATTATGTACAAACAACCTAGATACACTGTAACAAACACAGTGGGTTATGTACAAACAACCTAGACACATTGTAACAAACAGAAGTGGGTGGCCTATGTGCAAACAGCATGTTATTCTAGACAAGGAGCTTGAGAATCTGCAGGTTTTGGTACCCAAAGGGTGTCCTGGAAGCAGTTCCAGGTGGGGAACTTGATACCTCTTAACATCTATCTCTTCTTGCTGAACTCTCTAATGGTATGAGTGTTTATTTTGTTACCAGTTTCCTTGACTCCTAGGACACTGCTGCCACATGCTTCACTGTCAGGGTCCTCAATTCCCAGTGACTTTTGAACAAGCTTTCCCCTTTACAGTTACTGTACTCTGCAGGTAGCTGGTCCTGACCGCCAGGTACACTGTAGACACTCGATAAGTAACTCACGGAATGGACGATGACGGTGGAGCAGATGCAAGACAAATGGCTGTTGGCCATCCAGCTGAATAATGAAAGGAGTGTGTGGCTCACTCATTCAATGATCAGTCACTGTTATTCTCAGGTGAAGTATTCTCTAGTGATGCTGGATACTGGAAATGGGAGAATCTGGGATAGGAGAGCCAACCAATTTCAACTCACAGAACAAAGGAAGGGCCTTACACTTGTGGCCATCAGAGAGAGCAATGCCTAAGCTCAGAATGGAAGGGTTTGGCAGATTAACGAAGGTACTGCATAGGATATGAACATGGCTGGCCCTTTGTACAGGGGTGGCATCTGCAATCAAGCCTTTTTGCTTATATACATAAAAAAGAGATGACTTCATGGGACAAGGGTTAGAGGGGGATGAGCCCAGGACTTGTGGCCATTGACTACAGTTCTGCTTCCTTTCTGCTGAGGTTGGGGTCTTCTGGAGGCTAAGGTTAAGCTGTACCCCATCTTCAGTTTCTGCCAGTTGGTCAGCTGGTAGTCCCTGTATTAGGATCCGTGTCTGGACTGTCCATGTGAGCCTATGTAGCATGCTATTTATATAAGGCCGTATAGCATGCTCTGTATACCAGGAGCATGTTGTCCATGTGAGCCTGTGCAGCATGCAGGAACATGCCGTACATGTGAACCTGTTTAGCATGCTGTCCATGTGAGCCTGTATAGCTTGTCGGGTTGTGGTCTGGATGAAAGGTCTATGGCTATAAGATTCAAATGGTTGTTGAGGATCATCGAATATCTGTGATATCTATAGAAATCAGGATGGTTTTATTTTGTTATTAGTGTTTAGAAAGGGCCTTGCTATACAGCTTAGGCTGACCAGGAACTCGCCATCCCCTCCGTAGCCCAGGAAGGGGCAGTACCTGTGTTGTCTCCCTTGAAGATTGTCCTGTTCAGGATTTAAGGGCTGCTCCTGCTGACAGGCAGCCCCTCCCACCTTCCCCATATTTGATCTTCATGTTGTTTTCTGGTTCTATTTTGAAAATGACAGGAGAGAGTATCCAGAAACTTTAGAACCTATAAAACTGCCAAAATTGAATATTGCATATGCATGTGTGTATGTACATGTGTATATGCATACATGTAAGGATATTACACAAAATAGGGGAGGTGGCTCAGTGGGCAAAGCACTTCCCATGCAAACAGGAGGACCTGTGTTCGTATCCCCAGCACTCACATAATAGCTGGGTGCAATGGTATTGTCTGACCCAGCTAGGAAACAAAAGAGATGCTGATGGAGTAGTTGCTTCTCTCCTTAGGAAGGAGAGGGGGCTTTTACACAGCTGCATGGGGTGCACACGATGCTGCCTGTGGTGCGCACAATGACGCTGATTTTCCATGTAGAGCATAGCCATTCATGGCCATCTACAATGCTGCCCTTCCACCACTGTGCCTGATGAGACTGACCGTTTCCTGACATCTGTCAGCACTAGAAGGTTTGTATGGGACTTCAGGGTGAAGGGTGATCACACCACCATTTCTTTTAGGGCAAAGTTATGATGTCATTCTCATCAATTCTTCTTATTATACCTATAGACATGACCACCTACTGCAGAGCAGTCTGGGAAATGTAGTCCTCAGCCACCCAGACGGATGTTGTCCACATTGACTAAGATTTTGGATTTCTTCATATTTTGGAATATTTGCATATACTTAAAGGAAACTTGGGAGATGGGGGGCCTGGGTCTAGATACAAAATAATGTGTTTCATATTTACCTGAAGGAAATTTTATACAGTGTTTTCAATAATAATTTGAAGCAGTAAAATAGAAATTCTGAGTTTTTGAGGGATTAGGGATGCACAGCTTATACATCTGCAGGACAGAAGAGCAGAAATTTGAGGGTAAAGTCTGGAGCCAGTCAGAACCCCACAGGAAAGCAAAAGTGATCATTACCCCTCAGAGGGGCTATTTGCCAGGCCCCCTGAGCAGCAGGCCCATTGTCCAAAGGCAAAGTCCCTGAGAGGCAGAAGGTAATTTAGGAAATGAGTCAGGCTCCCTGCCTGACTCATACTTTGAGCATCCTGGAGAGAAAAGCAGCCATACACCCATTTGGGGCTTGGGGTTTAGCATGTAATAATAATGACTTTGGCACTAAGAATTTCCTGAGGGTTAATGAATGACTGGCTTGGATTAAAAGGCTGAATCGCTGCTGAAGCTATCAACTCTTCCAGCTCCGTGTTAATCTACAGGAAACGTTCGGTACACCAGTGGTTACAACTTCAATCTTGCACAGTAAAAATGAATGCATGCTTCATTGGGACGTAGGGGAGCGAGCTTGGTCACTATTGTGTGTGGTCAGCATGCAATTCTTCTCCAGGCTCATTTCCTGCCTTTCCTTCCTTGTTATTTCTGGTGCAGTGGTGGCTGCGGGCTCTCCAGATTAGCTCCAATCCCCCCCTTCCCCCCCCAAACCCCCCCCCCCCTACCCACCATTCACAGTGCGCTTTGCAGCACTTCCACACTCAGGTTTGCCTCTCCAGCTGGAGTGGGAACTCCAAAGGCAGAGACAGCCAGGGGACTCTCAGCTCCATGGAGCCCAGAGACAACACACTGTAATTACCTACTGAGACCTTCAGAGCAGAACACAGGCCAGAGGGAGGGCTCAGTGGCTGAGGGTGTGTACTGCTCTTGCAGGGGACCTGAGCTCAGTTCCTCAGAAAAGAGCTTAAACAGAAGAGTGAAGGCATCTTGAATGACCCGTCACTGGTCCAGCGGATGATTTGCAGCACACCGGAGGGCCTTGTGTGTAGCTGTATTTAATGTGTTACATCTCAGCTCCTTGAGATCTAATCAGAGTTTCCCAGTGGAAGCTGGAAGCAGAGGCAAGGGTGAAGAGGTAGCTGGAAATGAGGGTGATGGGTGCTGTCTTAGTGCTGGTTGGGAAGAGAGACCAGGGATGTGTAGGACAAATGGTCCCATCTGGGACTTGTGGGGACTTCTTCCCTAGTTATGGAGCCACTGACAGAACAAGTATGTTCCCTTCACTGAGTCTCCGCTGTCCTGTTCGGGCCACCAGAGTTTGCAGCTGCTGGCACCTTTCTGTGCCATGTGACTTAGACTTCTGCCTTTCTGTCCTGTGAGTGCACCTGTGTGTAAGCGGCTGAGGGGACCTACCAGGCACAGAGGCAAGACGTGAGTCCTGAGCCAAGCTATCACCAGTACACCTCATCACTGTCGAGCTGAGCAATGAGGTGGTGCTGGCCAGGTCTGGCGCTGGGGGACGGCCACCCCTACCTCTGTGAGAGCAGCAAGCGGAGAGCCCAGACAAGGACATTGTTGGTGACCATGCAAATGCCCGTGGCTTTTAAGCTCAGGGTGGAGAGCCTTGAAGTAGGAAACCAATAGACCTAGGGAGCTAGGAGTGGGATCGAGGGCTCAGATAATGTCCCTTTCCTACTGTTGTTTTCATGAGCGCTGATAAGAGAACTTCAGAATGTGGGGGGCGGAGCCTCGGAAGGATGGGGGAGGACATGGAGAACATTCCAACTCTCATTTCCTGGGGTCTGTTAAATGAAACGCTGCTGCATTCTGGCCTTCTTATTCTTCTCTTGCAAATGATGACATAAGACATATTGTGAGCTCTCAGTAGTGTGAAGTCATCATACCTAAGCAGCTGCCGACCAGACACGGATTTGCATGTAGACATATAGGTAAAGTCACGTTTCTCTAGCCAAGGCAGCAGGGCAGAGTGGAATTTTCATATCTAAGAAAGCACTGGTGGGCTGGAGAGATGCCTCAGGTGGGAAGGTGCCTTCTGTGTAAACTCGAGGACCCGATTTCAGATCCCCAGTGCCCCTGGCTAAGCTGCACATGGCAGCGTGGGGAAGTGCCAGTAACCCCAGCACAGGGGAGGTGGGAGAGGCAGTCTCAAAACCTCAAAACTTAAGATGAGGAACAATCAGGAAAAGAAAGACGCCAGATGTTGCTATCTGGCCTACACACAGCGGCACACATGCTCCTGTGCGTACATCCCCGTGCATATGTGAATACAACACACACACACACACACACACACACACACACACCAACAACATATGGAGGAGTGTTATGGTAAATTTCCCCTCCAGATATGCTAAGAGGGGCAGACACTGTGTAACACTTATTCGCATGTCTATCAAAGGCCCAGGTGTTAAAGGCTTGTTTCTTTGTTACAATTGAAAATCATGGAGCCTTGGGAGGTCTTATGGCACTGGGAGAATTGCTTCTAGGAGGACCTGTCTCTTCCTCTCTCTTACTTCTCATGAGGTCAGCCCTCCCCATGCATGCTCTTTGCATAGTGCGCCACTTCGCCACACATGCCAAACCGTGGAGCCAGACAACATGGGCATAAACCTTGCCCTCTTTTCAAGCTGATTGTCTTAAGGGTTTTATTACCGTGACAGAGAGCTGGCAGAAGTCCTTTCAGTGAGGGCTGTAAGAACATAGGAGAGGCTGGCTGGATATGATAACACACGCTTAAAATGTCACTCGGGAGACTGAGGCAGGAGAATATGAGTATGGAGCCACTTTGAGCTAGATACTGGGAACCATCTTTTAAACTATTTTTGACGATTCATTTTACTATTTCATGTGCAGCACATGTGTGCCTGGTGTCTCCGGCGATCAGAAGAGGGCATCAGATTCTCTGGGACTGAAGTTGCAGATGGCTGTGAGCCACCATGTGGGTGCTGATCCTTTGTAAGAACTCTGACTGCTCTTAACTGCAAAGCCACCCCTTCAGTCCCATGACCATGTCTCTAAAGATAAAAAGGGAATTTTTTTCCAGCCCTGAAAATAAAGGAGAAAATTCAACATGCACCAGGAGAGCAAAGCCCAAAGGGTGGTCTCTTATACCAAAGGGACCAGCCTCTCTGAGAGCCTGCATTAGCCCTTTCTTGCTTTCAGGAAGTGCTTCCAGTGAAGTTGGCCTTCAGGGCCTGAACCCTAGTTGTAGCCAACTTATTGACACTCTGATATTAACAGGGCTCACAATGGACAGTAATTTTGTTTTCTTTCCATTTCTGTGTCAAGTCAGAAAACAGACAGAACATTTCATATTCCAAAATAGAGACAGATATAAAGTGAGCATTGAAAAATACATTCACAAAATTCAAGCTCAGGGACATCTTTACAAAGTTACAAATGGTCTTTGGCTTGCACTGGATCAGGTCACCATGGACACTAGGGAACTGCTTGAATTTGATCTTTTCAAGCCATGCTAGGGCAGCAATACGGCAGAAGTGTCCCTCATGTCAATGGGCAGCCACAGTGACTGAGGCTCCGGGTACTGGCTGTGTTAAACTCTGATGTTCTAAAGCTTGGGGCTATCTCATGCATTTTCGATGTATGGTTTTTAATCTCACAATGCATTTGTCAATATCTAACACAACTGTTAATTACATTTAAGTCAAGTTACTGTTAATTACAGTTAACTATTAAAATTAAGTTGAGAAGTACCTGTAGTGGGCTATGGGGACTTGGAGGGATGAGTGTGCTTCAACACACCCACACGCACACACACACACACACACACACACACACACTTTGTTTTCCCTTGGTTACACCCTGTATTGCTGGAGACGTAGAAACAGCAGCATCTATAAAAGAAAACATGGGCTTAGGGTCACATGGTGGGGGTGGGGGAAGCATTCTGGCTAAACTTACCTGCCGGGTGACTTGAGGCAAGTCATGAAATGTCTCTGTTTGCTCGTTTTATTAGTTTACTGTTCTGTTGTAATATACTCCTAAAAACTTGTTGACTTAAAGCAGCACACATATGTCCTTCTTTTGCTTCCTTCATTCTGGAGGTCATAAGTTCAAATCTATTTCATTGATTCAGAAATCAAGTATTCTCGGAGCTGTAGTCTCTCTGAGGGTCCCAGGGAGAACATTTCCTTGCCTTCTGTCTGACAATGCATTTTATAATAATTAAAATTACTTACTTTTGTTTGTGTGTGTGTGTGTGTGTGCCTGTGCTCATGCCTGGAGAAGTCAGGCGAGGGTGTCAGTTCCCCTGGCGCTGCAGTTACAGGCGCTGTGAGCCACCTGACGTGGGTGACAGATGCTATGGTTCTCAATTCATGGTCTCTTCTTCCATGCCCAAGGCCATTGGCCCAGCATCTTGTTCCATTGCCTTCTTTCCTGTAAATTATCCTGTGTTTTGTTTAATTTTGATATGTAGTCCAGCCTGGAAGAGGGGGGTCTGACATCCCATTAGTCTGGTTTCTGCCTTGTTGGACATGCCAATAATGGAAGAACCATGGCCAACGATGTGGCTTTGCACATTCAGAGACTGAGGTAGCCTCATGTGTCGCTGACCCCAGCCGAAGCATGATTCTAGAGACAAGGCTGAGAGCAAGGTAGAAGACATAAGAAGATACCTACAGAGGCAGGGCAGAAAAGACCATTTCATCTCATGACCTCACCCTGAGGGCCATGTGGGTGGATGGGCATCTCCAAGTGGGAAAACAATGTCACTGAGAGATGTGGTAGCCTGGTGAGCCATCCCTCTGGGATGTGATATGCTCTGAAAGACTTGGTGTGTTGGGGACCGCAGGTCTGGTGTCAGTGGCAGGCATTGGTGTTCTTGTGTGTGAGCTGTGTCTATACCAGGTATTTACAATATTGTGTGGGAAGAGAAGACACAGGCATCCTCCTACCTCCTCTAACACCCCCTCCCTCTTTTCTCTTCTTCCTTCTCTTCTGCTCTACACCCTTTAAAGATTGTTATGAGCACTGACAGATGATACGTTTTTATTTCTGGCTGCTCCTGAGCGTCTGGGCGGAATCTCCACCATACCTGAAACTTTTGCATCTTTTCTAGGAATGTGTTCATTTACAGATCCCGGGGATACAGCTTGGTGTCTTCTCTAGATGATTCGACTCCTACTTTGGGTTCCTTTTCCCATGTCATCTCCCAGGTCTCATGCTTTTCCTGGCCATATGCACACATTCCAGGGGACTTTGAAATGCCAAGGTCTGTGTGTGGGTCTGTTGAGTTCTCCCTGATGCCCAGTGGTATCCGTCCACACAGGTTGCCAAGAGTAAGTCACTTGTTGGAGGAGTTTGAGTGTCAGCTCAGCCCACCGGTTCCTGGTGCTATACTTGGTCCACAAGAGTTTGGCAACTGCATCTGTACCCAAGTGTGTGTGTGTGTGTGTGTGTGTGTGTGTGTGTGTGTGTGTGAAGGCTGCTTCATTTAGTGCCTGGCTCTCTCTCCTCTTCTGGGACCTAGGCCTTCTCCTGAGGTGTTTACTGGAGTTCTGCTGTGACCAAATACCCAACCGAAACAAGTGAGGAGAATCTACAGTGGAGAAGTCAGGGGTATAGCATTAGGTGGAGCCTCATTCATACCATGGCCAATCAGGATGCAGAGAACTCTCTGGAAACCTTTAAAAGCCCACCCTAGAGATCTATTTCCACCAGCCAGGGCCCACTTCCTAAAGGCTCCACGAACTCCAAAATAATACCATAAGTTAGGGATAGACGGTTCAAAGCCTGACCTGGTGGAAGACATTTCAGATAAATTATAGCCCCAGACAAAGGCCTGTGAAGCCCCTGTGGTTGGATAGTGTCTTAGTCAGGGTTTCTATTCCTGCACAAACATCATGACCAAGAAGCAATTCCATACTGCTGTTTATCACCAAGGAAGTCAGGACCGGAACTCAAACAGGTCAGGAAGCAGGAGCTGATGCAGAGGCCATGGAGGGATGTTCTTTACTGGCTTGCTTCTCCTGGCTTGCTCAGCCTGCTGTCTTATAAAACCAAGACTACCAGCCCAGAGATGGTCCCACCCACAAGGGGCCTTTCCCCCTTGATCACTAATTGAGAAAATGCCTTACAGTTGGATCTCATGGAGGCATTTCCCCAACTTAAGCTCCTTTCTCTGTGACAACTCCAGCTGTGTCAAGTTGACACAAAACTAGCCAGTGCAGATAGCCTAAGGATATCTTCCCTACAGCTGGCCTGAGGTGGGTTGCAGGGCCTCACTGGGGTCCTCTGCTTCCTCATACTAGGAAGGCTGGGTAACCCTTAAATCTGTCATCTCAGAAGACTCTTGGCCTTTGTCCCTTAGATACTCAAATGCCAGAAGAGTCTACCACCTTGCCCACCACTGGGACAGTGGATGTCTGGTGGCCTGGCTACTGCCATGAAGTGTCAGGAGGAACGGGGTGGGGGTGGGGTCACAGGGATCATGGGCAGAGCCATCCTTTCCTTACTTCCACCAACCAAGGCACTTACTTACACGTAAATATTTTTTTCAAGACCTATACATTTTTTTTAATTAAAAATATTTTTGGTAGCAGGGCAGTGGTGGCACATGCCTTTAATCCCAGCACTTGGGAGGCAGAGGCAGGCAGATTTCTGAGTTCGAGGCCAGGCTGGTCTACAGAGAAAAACCCCTGTCTCAAAAAGCCAAAAAAAAAAAAAAAACAAAACCAAAACCAAAGATAAAACAAAAGAAAGAAAACAAATTATATATATATATATATATACATACATACATGTAGCTTTACAAAGAGGTTTAATTATGGCGTTTTCAAACAACTAGTTTTATTGTTTATTTTTCTCGTTTTCTCCTTCCCCCTTCCTTCTTTTGAGCCCTCCCACTCTGAGTATCTCATTTCCAGTTTTGTGTCTCATGGGACTCCCCCCTCCCCTTCTCAACACCTCTGGCTCTTTCTCACGGTCCCCTCCTTAGTCTCATAGTCCATACCCACTTAGAAATATTGGGATCCGGATGTGAGAATGTATCCTGTTTGTCTTGAGACTGAGTCCTCTTACTTAGTATAATCCATTCCAGGTCCACCCTACACCCTCCGTTACCATGCTAACTTGATTACGAGTGACTTTCATTTTCTTCTCTGTGATTATGCATATTTAAGAAGTGTCTACACACATCCTTGTGAGCCAGTCTCATCTGTGTCTTGAACTAGCATCACGTGCCAGTGACTCCAGGACTTATATCTAGAGCAAGAATCTCTCCTCTGAGCTCTGCCTGCAGCCCAAACACCACTTGGGGTTCGCACAGGCAAGGTCAATTGAAAAGCCTAACGTTGTTATTTTGAGAAGACATTCTTCTCACCTCTGTCTCATTTTGTTTCAAAGGCTCTTTTCTGTCCCTTCCTCCCTTCTCCCCCCTTGAGAGTAACTGAAGGTCTCAAGGATCCTCGATCCCTCGCTTCAGACTTCCGGTCCAACCTCGGCAGCTGGGCTGTCTCTACATCCACACCACGCTATCATAGGGTCCCCCTCATGTCCTACTTACAACACTGTGCAGAGTTGTCTCCTGCGTGGCTTTCTTCATCAATTGCTATGGAGACTAGGTGACTGTCAAGCCACGGTAAACAAACACACCCCAGAGTGTTCTGACCTGAGTTCACTAAGCAACGGGAGCCAGCGCCCACAATGGCGATTGTTCTCCGAGCCCCCTCCCCCTTATATTTGCAGACCAGGTTTGCTTTACTGAGTCTCCCTGGACGTGGTGTGCCCGTTCTGGTCAGTGGCCGCGTGGGTTTCTCAGTGCTCAGTCGCAGGTGATTCCGCTCGGCTCTTGGAGGTTTGCACAATGCCCCTCGAAGCCTTTTTCCTCTGTGACGTGGGGGCTTAGGCACGGGTGGTGCCAAACACAGTTCGCTCCGACTCAGTCATCTTATCAGATGATATCAAACATTTCTTCAACTCACGTCTCCGTTTTGTACTTTCAGGTTTCTATGTGTGCGATGCTGGACTTGCTCCCCTGTTCTCTTCTACTGGGGGGGGGGGGCGCTTGTGGTTTGGTGGGGTTTTCTTGTTCTATGTGTCTGTATTTCACCTGTGTGTGTGTGTGTGTGTGTGTGTGTGTGTGTGTGTAGGCCTGATATAACCTCAGGTGCCATTTTTAGGCATCTTCTAACGCTTAAATTTTATTTATATTTATTGAGAGTGTCTCACGTTGGCTGGGAACTAGTGGTGAGTCCCAGAGCCTGTCCCTATTTCTGGCTTGCGGGAATAACAAGTGCCTGCCACCACACCTGGCTTTTTTAAACAAACAAACAAACAAACAAACAAACAAACAAACAAACAAGGCTCTGGGGATTTAACTCAGGTCACTGTCCTGAGCAATTCAGCCATTTTCCCCAATGACCCATCCTCCCGATACCCCACCGGGTATTTCTCGAGGGGCCAGGGTTTGTTTGTTTATGTGTAAAGTAGCATTTTCACTTTGGTATGAAGCCATGGTTTTCGGAAGTCAGTGGACCTTTTCCTGAGCACATCTTTGAAGGGAATCTCTCTCCTTTCCACTCAGGTTGCTCTGCACATTTGCTTCCTTCTTTCCGACATTAGACATCATACTTTCTCCTGTCCCTTTCTCTTTTCTGATATTCATCTCCACCGAGGCTAAGTCCACTCCCCATGTTGGCTATCCCCTTTCTCTTCTGCACGCCCCCCACCCCCCCGCGGTCATCTTCGCTTTTATCTGCTTTAATTTTGGCATAGTTTCTCTCTTTGGTTGTGCTCAATGTATATGTAGTAAAAAAAAAAAACCCACCCATTTGCTCCTTAATTTTAGCTATGACGCTTTTCATATCTGAGAGATTTTTGGGTTCTTATATGAGCAGCATGGAGCTTTTTATGGTTTTGAGTCCCCCAAGTGTTTCTTTGGATATAGTGGGCAGGGTTGATTTCGTCTGTGGTAATCCACAGCTGGGGACCTCCATGAGCCCGGCTCTCTCCCAAGCTCCCACTTCCTCGAGGCATCCTGTCTTCTACTTCTTCAGCTCCAATTGTCTCTGGACATGGCCAGGGATCCCAACCCTCAGGTTCGAGACTGTAACATGTCAACTGTCACCTGGTCAATGGCTTTCTCTCTCTGGCCTTGCTGCCCTTCAGCAGTGTGCAGAACTGTGGCATGACCACGTGGGACCTTCAGGGAAGACTCCTGCTGGTCATTGTCATTGTCTCAGATGACCAATGTGGTGCTAACCCTGGTGCTCTGCTCTCAGAGATCTCAGAGGTTCATTCACACAGATCTCAGAGTTCAGACTCCTCTGCCCACCAGGAGGGAGGGAGGGAGGGAGGGAGGGAAGGAGGGAGGGAGGGAGAAGGAATGGGAGTTCCTAGTTTTTAAATTTTGGGTAAATAATTCTCCCCACTTTTGCCTGTACGTGTCATAGGAGGGAACTCAGATCACGAGTCGTAAACGCTATGGTCTCTGTCCTGTTAGCAAGCTTGCTGCCCTGACTTTTACTGCTTGATTGTCCGAGTAGATTAGCTTCTTGAGGGCTGGCCTTACACCCTGAGGGACAAGCTCAGGCTGGCGGGAAGATAGGAACAGAGTGTACAGGTGGTGGTGTGTGTGTGGGGGTGAGGGTTGAGTTGAAGCAAGCAAGCCACAGTTTTTCTTTACAAATTAGCCAACCTCCCCCCTCCCCCTGCACCGCATCTATTTTTGGTTTAAGTGCCTTCAGGCTCTTCTTTGGAAAAAGCACATGAACTCCTTTGAGGCCCCTGGTTCCACTTGGTGAATTTCCTTCAGCCAAGCACTGAGGGAGGAATGAGTCCTTCTCATTCCCTCCTTCTGGCAACCGCAGCCTTCAAGCCTGGTGGGGGGCTGTGGTGCTGGGGAGGGATGTCTGTAGTGCTGGGAGCACTATGGTGCTGGGGGGAGGACTGTGGTGCTGGGGAGGCCGGTGGTGTTTCCTGTTGCACCTCAGCACTGAGCTGAGGCAGCAGCCAGCAGGCAGTCCTGCTCTCAGGGCGCTTTGAGCTGTGTTCTGTGCTTTCCCTGAAGGTGACAGGCACTCCATCTTTACCTGTAGAACAGAACTCCAGCATTCTAAAGTCATCTGAATGCCTGAGGAGGAGTGACATCAAGGCTGAGGAGGGGCCACATTTTACAGTCACAGTCAGGGTGAATGAAGTGAAGGTGAACACTGCTCTGGGGTCAAAAGTCCTTTTCCAAGAACGAGCGAGTTTCTCTTTTCTTGAGTCTTCTCCCTACCATGTTCAGATTTTTTTTTTCTTCCTTTTAAACAGTCAACTTACCAGGCAGTGGTGGCGCACGCCTTTAATCCCAGCACTTGGGAGGCAGAGACGGGTGAATTTCTGAGTTAGAGGCCAGCCTGGTCTACAGAGTGAGTTCCAGGACGGCCAGGGCTACACAGAGAAACCCTGTCTCGAAAAACAAAACAAAACAAACAAACAAAAATAAAAAAACCCCAAACAAACAGAAAAAGTCAACTTGAAAATGTGCATTGGTGTTTTGCCTGCATTGCTTACATCTGTGTAAGGGCTCCAGGTCCCCTAGAACTGGACTTACAGACGGCTGTGAGCTGCACGTGGGTGCTGGGAATCGAACCTGGGTTCTCTGGAAGAGCACCCAGTGCTCTGATCCTCTGAGCATCTCTCCAGCCTCATGATGTTCAGCTTTGAGAAGATGTGCATTGCTGTGTTTTTTTCCCTGAGACGGGGCTTTGGTGCTGATGCTGTGTTGCCAGCGGACAGAAGAGTGAAAATGGACACCATCTATCATCAAACAAGACAAAACAAACAAACAAAATAAAACCCCAGAATCACCACTCACCATCAATCACTGAATCTAAACCCTCAAAAATTTTGAGGTGAGAATGGACTACAACTTTTCAAAGCTGACAGAATGTTCCAGAATGTGGAGAACCAGGGCACCCAGCTTGTACTTTTACCAGAGAGAAAAGGAAAGAAAATACACCCAGCAAAGCAAACCAAGGCCCAGAGAAGTATGTATCATCCCCAAGGTCATAGAGCAAGCTAGTGGTGACATTGGTCTCTCAGGGTTTCTGGATCCCAGACCAGAAGAATCTTCACTTGAGGGTGGAAGAAACAAGAGAGAGCTTGTGTTTGAATTTTGAAATCGTGCCAACATTAGAGTGCTTCTCCACAGCGGGGATTTGCTGTTGCCAGGTCCACCTGTTTTGCAGCCATCTTCTTTAGCACCTTGCAGGACTTAACCAGACCATGCCAGTTTTTTTGGGGGGGTGGGGGTGGGGAGTACTTAAAGGAGCCCTGTTTTCTAGGGTAGAAGTTGGATCTATTGAGCAGTCAGAGGGTCATCTAGGACTTCTAGGGGCCTCTGCCTTTGCCTTTGCCTCTGAGGTAGTGTTCTGGAACTCATGTTCATGCTATCTACAAGTAGGTGCACATGTGTCCCTGTGGAGGACAGCCTCAGCTCTGGTTCCTGAGGATTCTGTTCACCTTGAGACAAGGTCTCTTCACTCGTTTGACCTCGCTGGAGGAGAGGCTGGCTAGACAGTGACTCCCCTGCCTCCACCGCTTAGGCGGTGTGGTTACCACTGTGAACCATTGCGCTTGCCTTTTGACCAAGGTTCTGGAGACCCAGCTCGGGTTATTGTGCTTGTATGACAGTCACAGAAAGACTGAGCACCTCCCGGCTCCGTCTTCACCATTTTTATAGTGTTCAGAGGAGATTCATTCACCATGTTGAGAAGCCAGGGCCCAGAGTCCTTCATCTTATAAGTCAAAACAAGGTTAACAGTTAAACACCACCACAGTCCCTCACCCGCAGCTTCTGGCGGCCACCATGCTATTTTTGTCTTATAAGTGTGACCTTCCATGGGTGGCATTCTCCAGTCTCCTTTGTGACTGGCTTATTTCACTTAGCAACATGTCTTTCGGACTCACCTATGTTGTAGGGCATGAGAGAATGCCAGTGTCGTCCTCTGTGTGTCTGTGCGCTCACATAATGTGAGTGGTTGTGCTCACCTGAGGCTGTAAGAGAGTGTAAAGGTACTCTTCTGTCACTCTCTAGCTATCCCATTGAGTCAGGGTGTCTTTCTTATCCAGGCTGGGATGCACCAAGCCCCAGCCATGCTCCTGTCTCTGCTCTCCTCAGAGCTGGGCTTACAGGACACATGGCTCCTCAGCTTATTGTACAGATTCTGGGACCTGAACTCCAGTCTTTATGACTGAGAGGCTCTGCATTTAGACACAAAGGTATCTCTATCTTCCTTCCCAGGACCCTTCCTCGGTCCTGGCTTTATAACCTTGACTTGAATTCTGTTTTCTCATCATTCCTGTCTGTGGGCACTGGGCTTTCTGGGAAGACCTGGGAAATCATGCTCACAGTGTCTCCCGTATCACCCCTCAACTCACGTAACCACAGACTGTGGAACTGTGTGCTGGCACAGAGGTTTCAGCCAGGGATGTCGAGCTTGGGCCTGAGATGAAAGGTCAAGGGGCAGACAGTGTTAGAGTGGCAGCTCAGAGGCCAGAGCACACCTGCTCTGACATCCAGGTTCTGGTGTCCCAAATCACAGACTCAGACACACATGGATAGAGATAGAACTACTCCTATCAGAGAAGAAAAAACACTCCATGGAGCATGGGAGTGAGCTACAGACACAGAACAGGACCCAGACTCGGAGCCCTCAAGCTGTGAGAATCCCGATCCTCTGTAGATCACCTACATGTATGCGGGTGGCATCCATGTTTCCTATGTTCAGAGAGCCCGGGGTTTCTCATGTGTGCTCTCGATTTATCGAATGCAGCCCTGCTTGGGAAGGTTTCCAGCTTTTCTGGCTTCTTCTACACGTTAATCTTGATGCCCCTTGTTGCAGCCTGATCTTCTGCAGAGGGACTTGTGTGCAGGAACACTGTGCAAGGTCTACAGTCTGCTACATTAGGCCCTGAGGCCTCCGCCAAGGGGCTGACTGTGTCAAGGCTGGGTGTGTCTGTAGCAAGGAAGGGGCATGCCCAGTGACAGGGTGAGGAGGAGGGGCAGTCTAGCACTTCTCTATATTATTATTATTATTTTAATATTAATTTGTTTTTTTTTTTTTTGAGACAGGGTTTCTTTGTGTAGCCCTGCCTATCCTGGAACTCACTCTGTAGAGGAGGCTGGCCTCAAACTCAGAAATCTGCCTGCCTCTACCTCCCAAATGCTGGGATTAAAGGTGTGTGCCACCACTGTCCGGCTATTATTCTTTTTACTAACAAGATGTCACTTGTTAGTAAACGTCTGGATTGTTTATGTGTTTTGGGTACCATGGTATGTGCTGCTGTGGCTGCACCTCTGGGAATTTCTATTTGAACACCAGCTTTCCATCCTCTTGGATATGTACCGAGACTGCTGGGTCACGTGGTAAGTCTGTTTCTGTGGTGTTGATGGATCACAGTAGCCACTGTCATTTTGCATTCTCGCCAGCAATGAGTGAGGGGCTCATTGGCTAATGAACCTTCCTGTGTCTGGCTTGGGGGCTGGTCCTGGAGCAGCCTATTTCCCTTGGAGAACTACAGTGGCTGGCTGCTTCCTTATTCTGATCCCCTCTGACACTTCCGCTGCTGAATCCCCCTGGATGCTCACAGGACTACAGGAGTCAGTGCTGTGTTGACTGCCGGAGGACATGGCATACAGCTGACTGGCACCTCTTAGGAAGCCACGGAGGCAGACCTGCTGTCCAGAGTGGAAACAGTCGCTGTGGTTTCTGAGCATCATCAGAATCAAGTCCTTCTTCCTTATGCCTCTTTCCCAGCCCCTGTGCGTGAGGAGTTCCCTTTGGGGATCCTGTTTGCTCCCAGCCTGCCAGCATGCAGTGCCTGCTTGCTCAGTGGATCTGTCGGTTCCCTAGATCCCCTCGTTCAATGTGCTTCTCTCCTCTGTCTACGCTCTCTATTCCCCTCGGCGCATGTTGGACCGCCTCGTTCCACTTGGCGCACGTTGGACCGTTGGGCCGCCTCGTGCAGCCACTTGATCCACAGAGAGCCTTCGTTCTCACACCTCATGGGGAGAAGAAAAGACATCCCCGCTTGTAGTAAGATGGCTATGAACTCAGAACACTTCTCTCTCAGGCATAATCTACAGTGATTCATTTATACGCAGCCAACTGGGGTGAATTAGCCAAGTGCCGTTTAATCTCAGTGTTCTGGAGTGATGGGGAAGAAAGGGGAGCCTGGAAGTGGTCTCAACCCCTACGTTCTTTCCTGGAACAGCGGTACTGCCCGATCTTTAGTGGAGCTAACGTCTGACTCTGGAGGGCGCTGGCTCTCGCCTACCATGATTTGGAGTGGCCACAGGGCCACTGCTCCTCACAGACAGAGAAGCACACTTTTCTGGAAAAATCACCATGGCAGACCCAAAGCCTTTCAGGGATGGGTGCCCGCCTCCGGATGAGGTTCAGAGAGCACTGGTGCCCACTGAGAACGCTCCCCTCTGACTGGGGAATGCTGAAAGAGGGGTTTAGTTAGGTGCCCACATGCATTCCACCCCCAACCCCCAACCTATTACAGGAAACAATGTTTTAAAAAACAACATTGTCCCTGGCCCAGTGTCATTGTGTGCAAGGAGTCCCCGCTTGAAGAGGGAGGACCCAAAATATGCAGGCTCATGAGTTACTGGTGGGGCACATGAGAATGCATAATTTCCAAGGCCTTCGTCCAAGCATTGTGGTTGGACTTGGTGTGTTTAGAAATCAGCCTCCGGGGCTGATATTTGGCCCATTTTCAGACACTGTGGGCTTAAAATTCCAAAGGCACTGGACGCATTCTAGTGCCCGCTCAGACCCCAAAGACATATACCTCATTATCATGTAGGTGCTGTGCTGAAGGGAGGCCTGGAGAGGCCTGTTTGTAGAATGCCATCTTGGGAGCCCAAAGAGGCATACATTATGAGAGGGGGGCTCTAATGACCGGGTGTGGTCTTTCGGGGCGGTGTGGATATGGGAGGGTCTTGTTTCCCAACGTCTGCCCCTGTAGTTTCAGATGGATGTTTGTTTTGCTACACGGTTGTACTGCCTGGTTTTGTGTCAACTTGACACAGGCTGGAGTTATCACAGTGAAAGGAGTTTCAGTTGAGGAAATGCCTCCATGAGATCCAACTGTAAGGCATTTTCTCAATTAGTGACCAAGGGGAGAGGATCAAGGGGCTGGTAGTCGGGTTCTATAAGCAAGCAAGCTGAGCAAGCCAGAGGGAGCAAGCCAGTAAGTAACATCTCTCCATGGCCTCTGCATCAGCTCCTGCTCCCTGACCTGCTTGAGTTCCAATCCTGACTTCCTTTGGTGATGAACAGCAGTGTGGAAGTGTAAGCTGAAAAAATCCTTTCCTCCCCAACCTGCTTCTGGGTCATGATGTCTGTGCAGGACTAGAAACCCTGACTAAGACAATGGTCCAGAGCTGAAGGCTTGCTGTGAACTTGTCAACTCACCTCACTCTCCAAGGCTGATGCAGGAAAGGGGAGGAGGAGGAAGTGGGGAGGAACCCACCCTCTTTGCTCAAGGCTGATGGGTGATAATCAGAGAAGGTGGTGTGCTGGGGAGGTAGGTGGAGAGGGGTGGGAAGGAGACGTGAATTGTGGGGGGCTGTTGCTTCTTGTCTCTTAGCACCCTTGGCTCACCCCAGAGCCAAAGCATGCATACACTGCTGACATGCCCCACCTACCCCCATTGAACACACATGCCATGCATGTACATCACATACACTGTATGCTACATGCTTACACACACACACACATACATACACACACATACATACACATACACACACACACGGATGTGCACATGCATGCGAGCATACACAGTACATCCACATATCCACATTGCACACATGTCTCATGTACATACAACACATATACTCAATTCCACACACAGTAAATCTGTACACTGACCACACTACAATACCACAAGCCACAGTTCCTTCTATGTGCACATACAACCATACACATACAACATTCATACACACGCTACCTGTCCTAACCCCTGTCTCAGCCACAGGGTACTGGGCAGACTGTACAGGATGCTCCTCCAGGGAGCCCATACCCTAAAGAACATAACGAATAAAGCATTTCCCAGGGCTTCTCTACCTGGAACCATGCAGACACCCCTGGGACAGGACTGTTGCGCACATTCCTTCCCAAGGGTTGCCCTGTCACAACAGCACAAGAAGAGTGTCTGAAACCTCAGAGAAGCATTGTTGGACAGTCCTGACCTGAGAAGAGGAGTGATGACTTGCTGTCCGGAGCTGAGAGGGCATCCCCTGGCTTCTGTGGACTGCAGGCATCTCTTTGGCCCATGGAAGCCTCACCACAGTCTCTGCCTTCACCGTCATGTGGTGTTTTCCTGGTGTGCCTGTCTCTGTGTCCCAGTCCCTCCCTCTGATGATATCATCACACTGGGTTAAAAGCCCCGACCTCCTTCCTATGCCTTCCTGCCAACAAAGCTGCCAGACACTATCAGCACATAAGGCCACCCTCTGAGCTCCTGGCAGTTATAATTTCAACATAGAGATGGAAGGCATACAGTTATACCCCTAACAACAGGCCCAGGCTCCCATTTCTGGGCCCTGCTGCCTTGTTGGATCTTGGAATCTGGGCTTTGGAGTAGATCTTTTTTTTTTTTTTTTTTTTTTTTTTGGTTTTTCGAGACAGGGTTTCTCTGTGTAGCCCTGGCTGTCCTGGAACTCACTTTGTAGACCAGGCTGGCCTCGAACTCAGAAATCCGCCTGCCTCTGCCTCCCGAGTGCTGGGATTAAAGGCGTGCGCCACCACGCCCGGCTGGAGTAGATCTTTTTGACCAGGACTTATGAGCAGGTTAGGGGCTCAGCTTTCAGAAGGTCAAAGACAAGCCAGTTCCAGGCTCCCAAGTAACGCAGAACTGGGTCACAATGCAACTCTCTAATAACCCTCTAATACCATGGCTCCCGACACTTTCATGTTTGTGGCTCCTTCCAGCCTCAGAGGTGGCCACGTTGAGAGTCAGGGCTTTGGGACTTCTTATCCTTTTGTCCAAGAAGAACTAACTTGTGTGTTCTGTGAAGGTGGCTGCACCTGAGGGGCCCTTGACTTGAGAGTAGGCTTTAGATCTACTGTCAAGTCAACCTGTCATGGTTGGAGGCATTTAAAGGGGGTGGTTTGATGTCTTGGCGGATGCTATTTAATATACAGTGATGAAACTAGGGTGGGAGGTAGAGCTCTGTCTCAGTCAGGGTTCACTGCTGTGAACAGACACCATGACTAAGGCGACTCTTATAAGGACAACATTTAATCGAGGCTGGCTTACAGGTTCAGAGGTTCAGCCCATTATCATCAAGGCAGGAACATGGCAGCATCTAGGCAGGCATGGTGCAGGAGGGGCTGAGAGTTCTCCATCTTCATCGGAAGGCTGCTAGCAGAAGACTGGCTTCCAGACAGCTAGGATGAGAGTATTGAAGCCCACACCCACAGTGACACACCTATTCTAACTGGGCCACACCTTCTAATATTGCCACTCCCTGGGCTGAGCATATACAAACCATCACAAGCTCCCATGTCATACACTGGATGATTTCCCTGTGAGGGAACTCTCTAATAACCCTCTAATACCATGGCTCCCGACACTTTCATGTTTGTGGCTCCTTCCAGCCTCAGAGGTGGTCATCAAAGACCCCACCTCCACCCCCAGGACATTTTGCTACACAGGGCATGTTAACTGTAGTCACCCCACTGGGCAGTAGAAGAGCAGAACTATTCTCCCCTGAGTGTGATGTCTACCCATTGACTAAGCCCTAGCTCTCTCCCCCCTTGTCTTTCCACTCTCTGAGGACCACTTCTCCTGTACTTCTAGAAGACCCTGCAACTCACTCTCTCTCTCTCTCTGTTACTGGATATTGAACCTGGGCCTTGGTGTTTGTCTTTCTGAGCCTGACTTACCTTAGTTAATACAAAGTGCCTTTCAGGTTAATCCGTGATGTCCAAAAATGATGGGACTCCATTATATTTCTGGCTGAATAGTGTTCCATTTGTGCAAGTGAACCCTGTTTCTTTTACCCAGTGATTTGTTGTTGGGCCCACATCTAGGGTATTGTGAGGAGTGCAGCAACAAGTGTGGGTAGGCAGATGTGAGCACAGGGCGGAGACCAGGGTTTTCCAAAGATGCGCACAGTTCCACGTAGAATGGGTGTAATAGGTTTTCATCGGTGTCTCACCCACTATAAACAGTGTGACCTCATCTATTCAAAACCTAGATGAACTCAGAGTCCAGCTACTGTCCTTGGGTTTAGAGGGTTCTCGCTCCCTTAGGCTTTGAGGGGCCCTAATGCTCAAGCTCTGCCCAGTGTGGAAGAATCAGTCTCCTCCTGGCTGCCTTCAGATCAAGATGTAGAACTCTCAGCTCCTTCTCCAGCACCATGCCTGCCTGGATGCTGCCATGCTTCCCGCCATGATGATAATGGACTGAACCTCTGAACCTGTAAGCCAGCCCCAATTAAATATTGTCCTTTATAAGACTTGCCTTGGTCTTGTTGTCTCTTCACAGCAGTGAAACCACAACTAAGGCAGAGCTTAGAGAATACACCTTACCCTCGTCTGAGCCTCTGTTTCCCTGGAGCTGGTTTGGTGTTAGAATCAACATCTTGGCCAAGTGAACAGGTCTGGGGCCTCCTGGTCCAGCAGGGGCTTAGCCAGGCTATATACCGAGTTTTGTCTATAGATCTATGTGCTCCCCCCCCCCCCAGGTGCTGACTCAGCTTTTCAAATATGTGTTAGTGTCAAGAGTAAGTAGCAATGAAAATATCTTAGTAACGTGAGCCTGTTTGATATGCCGGGCACGAATGAACTTATTTGGCCCTGTTGCAGGTTGATCTCTAGGGAGAGAGAGATGGCTCAGTGATTAAGAACATTTGTTGTTTTTCTAGAGGACCCAAGTTCAATTCCCAGCACCCCCCACAGTGCCTCCACAGGTTGATCATATATTGAAGTGCTGACTCTTGGAACTCAGTATGCACCTATTCTTGGACAAGGAGCTTGGAAACAGGTGGCCAGGTTAAAATCATTCTGTTTAGCTGGCCCTGATCCAACTCAATTGGCATTCTTAGAAGAGAAGATTAGGAGACATCAGTGATGTGTGTACAGAGGAAAGATCCCGTGAAGACACCTTGAGCAGGTAGAGCAAGCCACGGAGAGAGGTCTTAAATGAACACAGGCCAGTCTACACCCTGATCTTGAACTTCCTGGCTCTCTGAACTGAAAAAAGAATATGTCTCTGTTGTCTATGCCACCCAGCCTGTGGTATTTTATTAGAGGGGCTCAAGCCAGCTGATAGTCATCGAAAGAGGTGATCCACTTGGAAAGACTGCCTCCCCTCTATCCCACCGTGGCTGCCTGTGGCCAGCTCGCCTCTGCCAGCCTCTAGTACTCTTGGTACTGAGATGCTCGACATTTGTTGGTGTATCCCAGCTCTTTTTTTGTTTTGTTTTGTTTTTGCAGAGATGACAACTGACCATCAGCCACCCACTCTAGGCACTCACCCTGTCTCTGAGTGTGAGTGCCACAGTGTCTTCAGCTGCAGTGACCTTTTGTGAGCCCAGTTCTCACCATGGGTGGGTCCCAGGTTGGATTCCAGGATGTCACATCTGATTGGCTAGCTTGTTAGAACCTGTGCTGGATAGTTTTAACTTAGAACCAACCCTCTGGAAAGAGAGTCTTGATTGAGAAACTGCCTAGAGACAGTTGACTTGTGGACCTTTCTGCAGGGGACTGTCTTGACTGTTAATTGAGGTGGGAAGACCCACCCTGAACGTGGGTGGCCCCACTTCACGGGCTGGCCCTGAACACATGCAGGCAGGCAGCATGGGTAAGTATGCTCTTCTTTCTCTTCTTTACTGGGGTCGGTATGTGAATAGCTTGAGTTCCTGCCTTGACTTCTCAACAATGGACTCTGACCTGGAACAAGAAGAATAAACCCAGCCCGGCAGTGGTGGTGCACGCCTTTAATCCCAGCACTTGGGAGGCAGAGACAGGCGGATTTCTGAGTTCAAGGCCAGCCTGGTCTACAAAGTGAGTTCCAGGACAGCCAGGGCTATACAGAGAAACCCTGCCTCAAAAAAACAAAACAAACAAAACAAAACAAAACAGAATAAACCCTCTCCTCCCCTGTGGTGTTTCTGGTCAGAGTGCTTTCTCACAGCAACAGAAACGAAATCAGAGCAGAGCCCCAGTAACAAGGGAGCCTGAAAGCAATGCTGAGCTCACGTTCCTGGCTTCAGTGAGACCTGTGCTTTGCCACCTACAGTACACTCCATAAAAAGGACCCTGAGAACACAGAGCATAGATGTGGGGCAGCCAAGATATCTACAAAGTCCCTGTTCTGCACTGAGAGGGAGGGAGAGAGCAGAGCTGGGCGTGAACTCAGACGAGCAAAAGAGTAAGAGAGTGGACTTGGGCACCATACAATGGGTTTGGGTCAGGACAGCTTGTGGTGCTGGGAATCATGACCTTTCTGGGCCTCAGTTTATTCATACGTAGCCCTGTGATGTCAAGCCCATTTCACAGGACAAGAGAATAATATCAATAGTAATAAATACATTATCCTTTTTCTTCAGAACGGTTCCTAGCACTGTATGGCAGCCATACATGAGTTCCTCCCACCCACCACCCCCCAGCCCAGATGTGGTCTGGCCAGACTGGCCTTCCAGCTTCTAACTTTGTAGTACAGACATCAAGCCAGCTTTTGATACCTGTATCCTGATGGAATTCTCAAGACGCAGGTGCTTTTAAAAGGCTTCTCTGCACCAAGCATATGCTTCTAACTGTTGTCTTCTCCACGAGTGTGTTGTCTCTGCAGCATTCAGAATATAAATATAAAGGCCACGCCTTGTTGTGTGAACACAAAGTCCTTGCCAGCTCCAAGCCCCGGAAGCACATGTGAAGAAGAAACTAAGGGGCAGGCAAAGTGAGACAGTTGGGGTTCGCACTGGGATTTCAGGGAGACGGAGTGGGGGTTAGGGGTAGCTCAGCCACCTGCTTTACTAGTTACAAGTTGGTGATTAGCCTTCCCCGGGATTTATTGCTGTGTACGTGCTCCTGGGTGGGATGCAGCTCAGGGCGCCCCAGAGTGTGGGCGGTGTCAGCAGGCAAGGCTCTTCCGAAGGGTCCCTGACCACAATACTTCTCTGCCTTTCCTAGAGAGATATTGATGTTTGTAGTGACCCTGGGGCCATAGAACTCCAGAAACCGTCAGACAAAGGTTGGACACCCTTGGCAGATTTTCAGGGCAAAGAATATTTTTGCTTTGTTCTAATTCTTGGAAACGTAGGGATGGATGGATGACAGGAATTGCTTATCAGCCATGATTTCTAAGAGTGAAATGTGGGGCTGGAGAGAAAACTCAGAGGTTAAGAGCACTGGCTGCTCTTCCAGAGGACCTGAGTTCAATTCCCAGCACCCACATGGCAGCTCACCACTGTCTGTAAGTCCAGTTACAAGGAGATCTGACCTCATTCAGGCTTATATGCAGGCAAGATATCAACACACATAAAATAACAAAGAAGTCATGTTTTTAAAATAAAAGTGACATGCTCTGTTCCTAGATCTAGCAGACCAGCCTCCTGCTGCCTGTTGACACAGGCTAGTGGGGTTGGGAGGCATAACCCATATTCACCCTTCCTTCCTTCCTTCCTTCCTTCCTTCCTTCCTTCCTTCCTTCCTTCCTTCCTTTCTCCCTTCCTCCGTCTTCCCCATCCACCATCTACTTTCTGTTTCTCCCTTGTTTTTATTCCTCTCCCTCTTCCTTCTCTCCCCTTCCTCCCTCTTCTGTCTCTTTTCATCGACTTCCTTCTCTTTCTTTCTCTCTCCACTCAGCCCCTCTTCCTTTTCTGTCCTTCCCCCCACTCCAGATAGGATACAAACAAGTGTGGAGTCAATTTTGGATTATATCGTATTGGGAAGGCTTTACTTAAACTTGAAGCTGATGCGTTTACACAGAGACTTCAGATGGACCCAGGACAGTGTGAAGAATAGAAATTCACAGAAGGTAGATTTTTCTCCGACCCTCTTCGTGGTGTTACACTATCTGAAGCCCACAGGTGGCTGTATCTCATCTGTTTGGGGCAGGACGTTCCTAAAATGATCCATTTTCTAGCCAAGGGTTTTGTGTGGCCCTGTTGATGTGCTTGAGTTAGTTACATCTCAGTGGCAGCAGGAGGAGGGGAGAGCTGGTGGGAGCTGTCCTTTGGGAAATGCAGAGAGGCGGGCAGAGGAGGTGGGTTTCGACTACTGTGCTCCTATTTGTCAGATATGGCTGGGGAGTGGACCCAACGGGATAGAGTGGACATGAACCCTTGTCTCATGGTGTCATTGAAGCATGTGATTTCTGAGGCCATTCTAGGCCAAAATAACAAACATTTGGAGAGATGGAAAGGTCGGATAAAGCACAGGTTGTGTGGAGAACTACTTCCTTAATCTTATACCTACTCATTGCCTCAATATTCGCTGGTTACCTCGGGCAGTTTATGAGACTTGAGCTAGACAAAGCCAAGCCTCATCTCTTCCACTGAGGGGTTTGAGTCTGGGCTGTGGACACAGACACTGTAGGTCATATGTCCAATCTCCTAGAGGCAGGCAGACTCAGGGGGGAGAAGAGACATAGTCAGGTAGAGGGGGTGTGTAAGGCTTACAGAGGAGGGGGTGTTGCCGTTATCCAAGAAGGACAAATGAAAACTCACTAGAAGAAACGTGAGGGGAGAGCTCAGGCCAGAAGGGAAGAGAAGACATCCAGAGCAGGAGATGCAGGTAGGAGGAGGCTGCTAGGCGAGGGAGGGCCGATGGTGAAGGAGGCCAATGGGGAGCGTTCCCTGAGATGAGAATGGGCTGATGGAGAGAGTTCCCTGGGAGTTATTGCTGTGTAGAGCTGGGCTTTAATCCAGTCTGAGCTCCAACAGGGGCCATGTTCAGAATGTAGCTCACTAAAATGTACATTCGAGGTTGATGAGCCCTGTGTGTTCCTTCAGATCATCACAAGGGATGCCCATTAGCTGAAAAATGAGGCCTCTTTCAGGCCACGGCCATCATGTGCCAGGTTTCAGGAGTCTTAGACTAGAATGTTCTGGCCTCTAAATGGATTGATTTTGGATTTGCCAATGAAGCCAAGAGCCTGAACTCCACTCGTAGAAGCGAAATGAAACACTTTAAAAAGCAAACGAACAGTAAGGCAGTGAGGACTCTAGAAACCAGAGAACCTCTGTCTACAAACCATTCTGGTTGACAATAACAGATTAAATATCAATTTAATGAGCAGGGAAATTATTAACAGTTGCTCTTTTAAAGATATTACTTCTAGTCTCTGTGGAGGAAAGAGAAACAGAAAGGATTTGCTCGCAGGGCTCCAGCCATGGTACTTTCTTTAACATGTTCTATCCCATTCTCTTTCCAAATTGGTAACCTGGACCCCATGCGCAGGTGGGCTGAAGGAGTGGAGCAGAGAGACCCAAGAGATAGATGAGGAGGATAAAACAATGTGTGTGTGTTATATATTTTAAAAATATTTATTTTTATTTCATACTTGTGAGTATAAAACCAAAACCAAAAACCAAAACAAACAAACAAAAAACAAAAACAAAAAACCAGACCAAAACAAACCCAAAAACCAAAACCAAAAAAAAACCCCCAAAACAGAAAAGAATGCTGTGGAAGAAATTTGGAGATGACAGCACTCTCTGCCTCCGTGGAGTCTTTGCTGAGCAGTCCTTGGACCATGCAGCTCATGTCTCTCCAGCCTTACTCCCTCCCCTCCGCCAACCCCCCCTCCCCGCCCCCTCCCCTCCCCCCAGATAGATGAAGCATACCAGCCGGCATAGGAACCACTTAGAAGGAAGCCTCGACACAACCTTTAACACTGGTACTTTTCCACTCCATAGGTCTGTCTGTACTTCCGGAACTCCAAGCATCCGCCCCCACGTGATCCGCTCTCCTGACTGTTGGTCCTCTCTGCAGGAGCTCTAATGCATCAGCAGCAGACAGCAGGCAAAGCTGTAGACCCGGTAGAGATGCCACAAAGATGTTTTTCTCTTTGAGTCATCCCTATCTTCCGTTCTCCTTCTCATGTTGCCGGCTGTCACTGACTTGTGATGATGTCCAAGCCTGCTGCCTGCCTCTCAGCCTTCCGGTCGCCTGCAAAAACTAGTTATTTTTTTTTACAGTGGTGCTCTCCCCCTTCCAATCTGATTTAAAACAAAGACGGTTTTGGCACAACAAGCTTGCCTGCCTCCCCCAAAGACACTGGCTGCTTCCTCATCATTCCTCTGCCCCTGTTCTGCAGGGGAGGGGCAGACGAGACTTCCTCGTTAGGAACTGCAGATCTATCTGGTCACTCTTCCAGAGTTGTCTTTGCTAAACTCTCCCAGTCAAATTCAAAGTCTCTTCAAAGTCTTCACCAGTGTATTTAATTAAGGCTTTCCTGTGAGACCAAGGCAGGGTCCACATCCCCACTCTTGTCAGAATCTTTTATTTCTGGGGCTACTGTGGAGTGCAGGTATCTAATACTCACTCTGTGTTAGCGCTAAAGGATACATTTGTTTTGTTCTTCTGATACATTTGTTTTGTTCTCTTGTAACAATTCATGAATAAGCCTCAGAATGAGCCTCAGCCTGGGATCCAGGCTCTGTCTAACTGCTTGACTATCTCCGGGATGTGAATCTTTCCAGTGACTCAACTTGGCTCTTTGTCATCTCTTGATCCGGGTAGTAGGAGTCCCTTTGATGCTGCACGCGTCTCTTTCACTCATGTCCTGTTTGCTCACCTTTCTTTGGTCTATATAACCTTTCTGTTATTCCCTTTAACTGGAGGAAATGATCCCAGGGAGATCCCTCATATATTTCTATATGTCCTTTTAAATTTACTGTCTGTTCTGTGATTCCTCTTACCTGGGTGCTGGCACTTCCACTTCCATTCTTTTTTTTTTTAAATTAATGTGTGTGTGTGTGTGTGTGTGTGTGTGTGTGTGTGTGTGTGTGTGATATGTGCAGTTGCCGGCAGGGGCCAGAAGAGAGTGTCAGATCCCCCCAGAGCTGGAGTTACAGGCAGTTGTGAGCTACCCCAAGTGGATGCTGGGATCAGAACTCAGGTCCTCTGCAAGAGCAGTGCATGCTCTTTACCACTGAGGCGTGCGTCATCACTATCTATATGTCGCTGAGAATCCCCCTGTGTGCTTTCTTCATGGGTCCTCGAATCTCACCTTTTTTGTGTCTCATTATTATTTTGCTTTTATTTCTGCTCCATATCTCCTTTTATATTGCCAGACTCAACTGAACAAGCAGAAGAAAGGGATTAAATTGCAACGGGGTGTGTCCGTTTAGTCTCAGCAACCAGTACCTCTTGAGGATGAAGCACCCACCCTCAGATGACACTGAGGGTGCAATAGGGGCATGTGCAGGGGCAGGTGCATACACGGTGTCACCCACCAACCCCAGAACTGGGCAGAGCTTGCAGAAGCTACTCAGTCCCTTCTTATGCTCTTTGAGGCACCACTGCAATGGGGATTCTGGGATTCCTCAATTCTACTGCTGCACCAGGTATATGGGGCGTTACTGTAGAATTCTGAAGGGAAGGAATGCTTTTCTTGTCTCTCTGAGCTGACCGGGAAAGGGAACGGAGCTCAAGCTGATGGTTCTATTCTGTTCTCCAAAGCAGCTCCTTATGCTGGTGCCCAAGGCTACCCCCTCCCCGGCCAGCTGTGCCCCCCTCGCCCTCCACCCCCCCCCCCTCGCCACCACCTTCACCGTCACCACAGGCCCAGCTGCTCATCTAGGGTCTGCAGATTTCCCTTTGGTTACTGGAATCTGACAGAGAGGGTAGTGGTTTGTATAAACCATACAACTTAGCAGGAACTGGAGCAGCAGTGCCATACTTAGCAACCCTGTTGCACTGGTTACTGTCCTGTAAAGAGATGGAACATAAACGTGTTAGTCTGTGTGTCTATGCTGCTTGAAGCCTGAAAAGTGCAGAGGGTGGCACAGCCAACCATCCTGGAAGAGCCAACACTTCGCTTTGAGTTTGATCTTCTGTCGCACCAAGAAGACTCAAGGACACAGAAATCTGAACACCGTCTGCTAGAAAACTCTCTCTCTCTCTCAGTAATGAGAAGTTACTCTGTTTTCCCCGATTTAAGGCCTCCAACTATTTGGATGTGGTCCATCATGAAAGGTAGTGAGCCTTGCTCAAAGCCCACCAATGTAAAGGCTAATTGCACTCCCTAACCACCCAGAACAGTATTTGGCCACACATCTGGACACGCTGCAGCCCACCCAGGTCAATGCATGTAATTAGCAGCCATCGCACCTGCTATTTCAGGTATTGTCTGAGGTCCAACCTTGACCTCCCCTGAGAACTCATTAGAAATGCAGAATCTTGGGACCACTCCAGAACCTGTGTTTAAACAAGGTTTGCATACTGCAGTAGGCCAAGTCCTTCATCTCACTGAGCCAGTGATTCATGGTGCTTAAATAAAGACTTGGGTTTTTTTTTTTTTTTTTTTGGATCACTTCAGTCTGAATCCTTAAAAAATAAAAGAGTAAACACTGCTTCGTCCATCCCAGATGATTGAAACCGGGTCCTCTGAATGGGCATGGTCCAAGGCGTCCATAAACATCTCAAAAGATCTCCTGGTGGTTCTGTGGTCCACGAGGCATCTGGTAGAGTGTTTCTCACACTGTAACTGGTGTGCACATCACAGGGAAGGCTGGGGAAAGCTCAGCTCTGGTTCTTGGGAGTTGGAGCTGGCTGGGCACTCTAACACACACTACCGAAGCCGCTGTTCCAGAATTCCCCTTGGTGTAGGTTGGTGACGGGCTACTGGGGCAGGAAATGGGTGCAGTCCTTGCTGATAGTTCTCAGTTTCCCAGATCTCTGTAAACTGGGAGACCTTCGCCTGCTTCCTCCGACCATGGGTCAATGATAAATCTGTTACTGTTGAACCAAGACAGGATACTGTATCAGACTCAGACCACTTAGGAAGAAAAAGAGGTTTAATTTACAGTTGTAGTGTGTTCTGGGCATGGCGTGACCATGCTGTCTTGCATTAGAGCAACTGTGATCAACCCCACAGGACAGGGCCTCCTAACCTTACCTGCAGAAGGAGGAGGATGGGGGAGGGAGTGTGGACTCTCGGTTGGGACTCTAACCACCGCTCCTTCCTGTCCCAGCCGTGTGTGGTCTGGGGAGTACTTGCCCAGTGCAGTGTGGAAGCTTGGGTAGGGTTGGGACATGAGTGCTGCTGATTTTACTCATGCTGGGGTTCCACGTGCCCCCTCCCCTTCCTTCCCCCACCCCTATTTGGTCCTGGAGCCCTGACTAGGGAGACTGGGGGAATGGAGAAGTCCACACACAGATACTAGTACAGAAAAGCTGGGGCCAGGTGGAGAGTGGAGCTCGGATGGGGCCCCACCCACCATCGCAGAAACCTGCAACCCGAGCACGCTATGCGCTATCTCAGGCTGTAAACATCTGGGAGGACCAAGTGTTGCTTTATGTACACTGATAAAAAACTTCTGTAAACACTTGTGCCTGGAAAAAGACTTTCCTTTTTTTTTTTTTTAAGATTTATTTATTTTATGTGTGTGAGTACTCTGTAGTTGTACAGGTGGTTGTGAGCCTTCATGTGGTTGTTGGAAATTGAATTTGTTTTGACCTCTGCTCACTCTTGTCAACCCCGCTCCTTGCTCCGGCCCAAAGATTTATTTACTATTATACATAAGTACACTGTAACTGTCTTCAGACACACCAGAAGATGGCATCAGATCTCATTACAGGTGGTTGTGAGCCACCATGTGGTTGCTGGGATTTGAACTTGGGACCTTCGGGAGAGCAGTCAGTGCTCTTACCCGCTGAGCCTTCTTGCCAGGCCAGAAGACGACTTTCCCAATATCAATGATCCATCTGTGGTCTTGGGCCTGTCATGGTTGTACTCCTGTCTGTAATGTGCTCACTCTGCCTTCTCTGACTCCCTACACTGGGGTGTTTTTTGTTTGTTTTTTGTTTTTTAACTGTTGCAGCTGCCTGAGACTAACTCACGCTCCTGCAAGAAAGCCTGTCAAACTCTTTGGTTCTCTGGTTTAATTTCTTTTCCTGCTGTTGTGATACCAGGCTTTGACAAAAGTAACTGAGGGGAGAAGCGGCTTATTCTCAGAGTTTAACATCGAGGTGGGGAGGTCGGGACTGCAGGGGCTGGACGCATCAGTGACGTCACACCCACGCTCAGAGTCAGAGAAGAATGCGCATGCTCTCTCTCTCTCTCTCTCTCTCTCTCTCTCTCTCTCTCTCTCTCTCTCTCTTTCTCTCTCTCTCTCTCTCTCCTCTCTCTCCCCACCTCTCTCTCGCTCTCGCTCTCTCACAGACGCGCGCACACACACTAATGATCAGTTCCTTGTCTCCATTTTGTAGAACCCAGAATCCAGAATCCCCTGCCCGGGCAATGGTCCTACACACGGTAAAGATGGCCCTCCCTACGCCAGCGAACACAGTTACAACAATGCTTCACAATTCTAGATTCTGTCAAGCTGATAATTGAGAGTGACCATCCCAGTTCACCTGGATGGACTTAGAAGGAATCCTTTTTTTTATCAGAAGGTATCCTAGTAGCCATTTCAGTGTATCTGCGCTGGAACAGAAATGGAACAGAGGTTCAAGGGCAGGAACACCCGAGTCAGGTTGGCCCTGTGAAGGCCCTCAGGGAAGAGGGCAGATGTTCATGGCTGTTTTATTTCAGGCTGGGAAGCAAGAGGTGGCAGGTAAAAGCAGGGAGAGAGAAAAGAACAGCGACAGCTGGGGGTGGGTGGGGCTTGTTCCAGGAGGGAGCAGGGATGTTCAGCATCATTAGGGATACGTAATATCCCGTATATCCGGTGCGTGTGGGCTGGACTCCCACCAAACTTCACAGGGCTCCTAACCCTCTCACCACACCCCCTTACCCTTCCCTTGTTGCTTGCTTCCTCCAACCATGCTGACTTCCCCCCTTTTCATTCACCTCACAGCCTCTATGTTCTCTCTCCCGAAAAGGAGCGCCTCTCAGCTTTGCCAACCGCTGTCCCAAAGCCTTTAATGTTTTCCCGGCGTTTATGATTCTGAGGGGTCTCTTCCATACTGATTTCTGTCCCCTCGTTCCCACCATGAAGTTATACTCTACAAGAGCCTATCCTTCAGTCACTCTGTTAGCTGTAGCTGGCAGAACTTTGATGTGCGAGGGCAGGAAGAAAAGGGTATTAAGGAGTGTATCCTGGATCTTTCACCGGACTTAGCTTCGTTTGTTCGTTTACCGAAACTCTTCTCGTACCTCTCTTCTAACCAAAATGTACCTAGATATTTTTGGCGTCATGCAGAAAGACGAATCCATGGAGAAACATAACAAATCAAGACACTTATGAAAGAAATAGCAAGGGGCTCAGCTGGATTCTAGTTTTACCTTTGTAGGGCAGCTATGAGATCCTGAACTGGGAATATCCACACATCAGATATACAGGGAGAGCTCCCGGCAAGTTCGGAAGTCTCAAGTTCGGAAGTCTTTCTTCAGTGGCAAGATAGAGAGGGGCAGCAGCTGAGGCTATGAATCAGGGAGCACCATGCCTGGTCTACCTTCTCCCTCCATTGTCATACCTCCGGGGTTTCTGCTAGGTGTTGACAGAGTTACCCACATGACAGGCTGCCACCTAGGGAGATCAGAGACCTTCAGCAGAGCAGGTGAGTGCCGATGGGCACTGAAGAGTGCCAGGAAGCCAGTAGGTTGTGCCAGGGAAGGCTGAGAAGAATGTGGATCTCCACTGAGTTTTCAAGCCATCCTATGACAGTGCTGGTGAGGGATTTAATGGCCTCCCGGGTCTGCATGACGCGACTCATCCCAGCTAGCAACATGGAGAGCCATCGCCATGCATCCTGTGTAGTCAATTGTGTTATTAACACACTATCCTCACCAGGTGGTCCATGGAATCCTCCAGGTGGCCTTGCGTGGGTGGAGGGCAGAGGTTGGCATCAGATGGGACTTACATTCAGGCCGTGCATTTCAATGGAGATGTAAATTTCCATTCAAAAGTATAGAGTCAGCATGAAAGCAGAGCCGAGGTTGTTTGATGGGGAAAAGGCCTTACTGTATTTTTGTGCTTTCTAGGGAAGAAGAGAACACCAAGGATAGACAAGGATTGTTTGGTAGTGTGTGTGTGTACATGCATGTGCGTGTGCATGTGTATGTTTGTATGTGTGTGTTGTGATTTTTAGCTTTACAAAAGAGTCCCAGTATGGAGTGATTTGGAGTTTGATGGGAGGGTATCTGGCATGTATCATGCTTTTCTCTGGGTTGATTTGATTCGCTAGGTGGGAGTTGTATGGTCTACACCAGGGGCTGTGTCGGGTTCTGAGGCACCGTAGGGAACAGCATGCAGAGCTGGTCCTTACTTGTCTGGTGAAGGATGTGAATGAGAGCCCCTTCCACGGCGTCTCGAGGACAGTGAGAGGCAGCCAGGAATTTGGAGTTCAGAGACCATGTTCAGTTTTCTAACCTACCACCTTTCTCCCAGACATTTAGCTTGTAGACAATGAATTCAGGTTTCTTCCGGGTGCTGGAGACTGAGTCCAGGACGTCAAGTGTGCTCATCCCTGAGTGATACCCCCAACCACCTGCTCCACCGTTCATATGGTTTTCTGTTCACATCGTTTTCCCCATAGGTGTATTTGTGTGTGCCTGTTCTTGCATGTGCAGGCATGTGTGTGCACATGTATGTTTGGGTTAGAGGACAACTCCAGCTGTCATTTTACAGGTTCCATCCGTCTTACTGTTTAAGTCAGTGTCTCTCGTTGGCCTGGAGATTTCTGATTAGGCTGGACTGGCCTGCCCAGTGCACCCAGGGCTCTACCTGCCTTCATTTCTCAAAGCACTGAGATTCCAAGTGAGCAACAGCATCCTTGACTTTTTTACGTGGACCTTGGGGATCTAGCTCTGATCCCCCTGCCAGCCAAAGTATATTACCAGTTGCTGGATCTTCTCAGCCCCTGTTACTCATCTCTAAGCCTTAGTTTCCTCGTCTCACACACAGGACGAAATGATCTCCACTCGGTTCATGCCATAGATGAAGACCCAGTGTAAGGTGTTGTCTGAAAGCCTTGAATGATCTCCACTCTGTTCATGCCATAGATGAAGACCCAGTGTAAGGTGTTGTCTGAAAGCCTTTTGTGAGCTTGCCAGGACACTTGCGAGTTGCTATGGGTACCACCAAGAGCTTGGCTTTTGGGTTTCGATAGATGACATCCCACTAGTCAGTATAATCTTGTGGTATTACTTGTTATCAACAGAATGTGGAAATCTGAAGAAAGAAAGAAACCCACAGTGCTAGACATGGCTGCGGTAGGTGGCTGGGGGATCACTCAGGGATGAGAATTTGCCAAGCAGGCTCAAGGTCCTGGGCTCAGTCTCCACACCAAAAACAAAATGAATTCCTTGTCTCCAAGTCAAACGTCTGTGTGAAAGTTGGTGGGTTAGAAACCTGAACTTGATCTCTGAACTTCAAATTCCTAGTCCTATGTAGGAAAGAGCTGGCTGCCGCTCAATGTCCTGGAGACTCGAGATGCCGCAAAAGAAGCTCTTATTTATGCCCTTTACCAAATGATCGAGCTCCAGATCTGCACCCTTCGCTGCATATGTATCTACAATTTATGGCCTCCCTCTAGCTAGATCTCTATAATCTGTAGTCTATATATGATGGCGTTGGCTCACACAGTATGGAGTTTTACACTCTGATCTTCTACCTGCAAGCTGAGAACTTGGGAGATTTTCTCCAGATCCTGAGGCCTTCAAGATATGCTGGGGAGGATGGCGGTGTAAGTTGCAGGGTCTGAAGGTTTGAGAACCAGGAGCTCAAGTGTCCAAGAGTTGAGGCGGCAGCACTCAGCACAAGGGGTGAATACAGTCCTCCTTCCCTCCACCACTGTGGTCTCTCCAGGCCCTCAGCACACTGGACCACACTGTCCATGCAGAGAATGATCTTCTGTGCCTGGCCTACAGATTCTCTTTCTCCTCTCTCTCTCCCTACACCCACTCCCCTCTCAATGGAAACACCCTCTCAAAGACATCCAGGAACAATGTTTTGAAAGACATCTGGGCATCCCTTGGCTGAGCCACATTGATCCCATGAACATAATCACCACAGAGGGATTCCCTGTGGTTCCTCAGAGGCCATGTTTGTATTGCAGAATGTTAGATATGTGATAGAAACAAACAAACAAACAAACAAATGAAACAGATAAAAACACAGCCTATAGAATTTGTGCAGTTTGGATCATATGTTTACGTTCCCACTGAAATAGTTTTTAGCAGGGCTGAGCAAGGCAAACATGGCACTGGTAGCCAGTGGCTTTCCCTACTTCCCCCTGCCTTGCTAAAACTGTTAAATTATGTTCCTAAAGCTAACCACCAAGGCCTATTCTCTTATTTGGCCACTTCCTCCTCTTGAGGCTGACTACCAAGGTCCAGCTATCATATTAAAGTCCAGCGATCAAAAGCCCCCTTTGGCTCACCTAATTAACATACCCAATTAAAATTAAATGCCTCATTCTAACATGGGGTTTCCTCTTTTTCTGTTATATACCACAAGTTTTCTATGCACCACATCTGTCGCCTCTTTATCTAGAGGCAGTCTTTTGTCCCTCTGGGGCAAATGTCCTTTCTGCTATTCCCTTCCCCTTCTCCCTCATCCTCTACCTCCTGTCTTTGTCTCTTATTCCTTGCTCTTGGTCCCTCTGGGGTCAATAAATCTCCATTGTACTGAGAACTTGGTCTTGGGGTGTCCTGTGCCAATTCTGAGGTCCTTAAAACCACAGGGATTAATACCTAAGAGACTCAACTCAAAAGGGAGAAAGGGTTATTTCAGTTCGTGGTTTCTGACAATGGCTACCTGACCTGTTTCTTTGGGTCTGTGACATGACTGTGCAGCATGCTGGGGGTATGCAGTAGATGAAACTATGGTGGGGTAGAGGAGACGAGGAGGAGGAAAAAGTAGAATTCCAATAATCTATTCAAGGGTATATTTCCAAAGGCCTGATTTCTTCCCACTAGGTCCCACTTCATCAAGGGTCTACTACTTGGTAGAAACTACAGGCTGAAACAAAAGCTTTAACACACAGTACTTGGGGGGGGGTGTACTTGCTGGGTTTGTGTGTTGATTGGACACAAGCCGGAGTTATCACAGAGAAATCAGCCTCCCTTGAGGAAATGCCTCCATGAGATCCAGCTGTAAGGCATTTTCTCAGTTAGTGATCAAGGCAGTAGGACTTAGCCCATTGTGGGTAATATCATCGCTGGGCTGATAGTCCTGGGTTCTATAAGAAAGCAAGCTGAGCAAGTCAGGGGAAGCAAGCCAGTAAGAAACATCCCTCCATGGCCTCTGCATCAGCTCCTGCTTCCTGACCTCCTTGAGTTCTAGTCCTGACTTCCTTTGGTGATGAACAGCAATGTGGAAGAGTAAGCTGAATAAACCCTTTCCTCCCCAGTTTGCTTCTTGGTCATGATGTTTGTGCAGGAATAGAAACCCTGACTAAGACAGAGGATATTCAAGATCCAAACTAGCAGGTTAGCTGTGGTTCCCTTCCTAGAGGGTCTAGTGGGATGGACCACTGCCATCTTGCCAGAGAGACTCAGTGTACATTCTAATTTGCCATATGTTGCTTTTGAGAACTTCTGTGCTGACTGTGACCTGAGATTGGTCAACTCAGGAGTTTGACTAGTTGGCCCATACAGAAGCAGACCCTGCAGTTACTACCCAGATTCTACAAGTAGGGTTGCCAGTGACAATATAAAAGCCGAAGAAGCCTTTCTTTCTCAGAGTGTGTCCACGCAGTGAGGTCAGATCATCCAGGAGCGACACAAACTGGCCTTTTCATTCAGCAAAATAAAATGCCTGTCCGCTTCCACCGTGCTGGGCAAGTCTAAGCCAGAATCTTGTTTATAAAAGTTTTTGTTTGATTTACCACCCACAAGACTTCCTCCACCCCTATGATGCCCAGTACCAGGGTAGACAAGAAGAAAGGAGAGGGTGACCAGGCAGATATGGCCATGTGACGGGTCCTCGTGGAGCAAACATCTACAGAATTTATATTAAATAACCTCAGAAAAGAGGTGAGATTTTGATGACAGCAGGCCTCTGTACCTCTGGGGGATTTGTTCCTGTTTTCATGAATACTAATGGTGCACGGTCCTCTCACTTTTCAGAGCTGTGTTTTCTCATTAAACACTACTGCATTGCACTCGGAAGGAACTAGATATTCCGGACAGGGTTTGGCAGACCTCAATCACAAGTGCTTCAGTATTGGCTTCCAGAAACCCATTCCACACTTGGCCCTTACTTTCAAACCTTGTCCAGGCACCAAGCAGGAAGATGCCTCTGACTGGGGCCCGGGGCAGGGTGCCACACTTAGGAAAACTCTTAAAAGGATCTCTTCAGGAGCCTGGTTGGGGAGGCAGAGTAATGCGCTTCTCCAATGACCTTCCCTCCTGGGACAAGGGCACAAAGTCAAAGTGTAAGAGGGGTTTCAGGTGTGTCCCAATAGTATCACACAAGTAGAGGCACCAAGGGACCTTTGTGCACAGACCAGGAATGCGGTGGTTTTGGTTTTTGTCTTAGCAACCTCCCCCCTCCCCCTTTAGCCAGGTACTCTAACGACTGTCTAACTTGCAACACTTACTACATTCAATGTAACATTTGCTTTAAGGTAAAAGATACTCTCATGATCACAGTTGGACTCTGTCTCACTTGGCATTTCACAAAACATGGTTCAGAAACTCATCTCTCAACCAGAAACCAGGAAATCCACTTCCACTGAAGATTCCTAACAAATACACAGGTACCAGACTTAGCGATGTGTGTTATTACCATACCTCCAGCAAAGCCTGATGCACGCCCCTGATGAGCCACTAGATACAAAAAGCCCACAAGTATTTGTTAGTTGTCTTGGAAAGTTGTGGTAGAAAATAAGATGGATTTCTTTGTTGGTGTGGTGGTTTGTATATGGTTGGCCCAGGGAGTGGCACCATTAGGAGATGTGGCCTTGTTGGAGTGGGTGTGGCCTTGTTAGAGTAGGTGTGGCCTTGTTGGAGTGGATGTGGCTTGTTGGAGTGGGTGTGTCACTGTGGGTGTGGGCTTTAAGATCCTCATCCTAGCTGCCTGGAAGTCAGTCTTCTCCTAGTAGCCTCCAGATGAAGATGTAGAACTCTCAGCTCCTCCTGCACCATGCCTGCCTGGACACTGCCATGTTCCCACCTTGATGATAATGGACTGAATCTCTGAACCTGAAAGCCAGCCCCAACTAAATGTTGTGCTTATAAGACTTGCCTTGGTCACGGTGTCTGTTCCCAGCAGTAAATCCCTGAGACAGCCGGTGTGCATGGCAACATGTTTAACTGTGTACCCATTTTAGGAAAACTGTGAACCACGAACGATAAGGAGCATGCTGGACCTTTGCTTCTTGATATGGCTATCTTGTCTCGTTGGAGTTGTGAGTTATTTACTCAAGAACAGCATTCCTAAGAAGCTCTGTCTGTGTATCTTTGGTGGGAAGAATTTGTCCCTTCATGAGAGTTATTCCAACCTGTTGATACAAAGAAAAGGAACAGAACTATAAAAAGAAAAGAACATGAAACTGAAGGCAGTTTCGTGTGTGTGTGTACATGTGTATGTGTGTGTATGTGTATAGGCCAGATGTCAGCTTCTGCTTCCTCTGTGCTCCTCAGGATACCTTCAACCCTGTTTTTGAGACAGGATCTATACTCGCCTGGAGCTTGGCTGGCTGGAGAGTTAACCCCAGGAATCTTTCTGTCTCTGCCTCTCTGTTGCTGGGTTTATAAATACATAGCACCAGGCCGGCTTTTTAACATGGGTTCTGGGGATTATACTCCAGTCTTCATGCTTGTGCAGTGAGCACTTTGCTGACTGAGGCATTGCCTTAACCCCTTCACACAAAGCAACCCCATCCCCCAAACCACTTCATACACGAGTCCTGGGTGAAGAGACCAGGGCACTGAAGATTACACTTACTGATTTACGATACAGTGTGCACATAGCTTTGTCACACGCACTCCTGTTAGTACCTAAGGACGTCTGAGTCCCTGCTCCTTAAGGACCATGCTTTCTAGGATTTACATGATATATGCATCTAGAGTGATGTTTATTGCCGAAAGAACACTGATGCTAGAGCTACATTGGAAAGAGTTGTACAGAATGCTAATGGTTTTCTGCTCAACGTGAGTGGAACAAACTGCTTATGCTAAGATGAAGTGAAAATTTTAATTTTTATATTATTTTTATATTTTTTTGAGAATTTCTTACATGAATATTATATTTATATCATTTCTGCTCCCCTCTTTCCTGATTCAACTCCTCCTATGCCCCTATTCCCTCTCCAAGTCATGGCCTGGTTTTTGATTATTATTCTTATATACCACACACACACACACACACACACACACACACACAGAGACTCCCTCACACACCCTGCTGACTCATTTAGTGTTGTTCATATGTACATGTGTTTAAGGCTGATTCTCCATCTCTTAGAAGCCTACTACTTTTTATTTTACACCTTGTGAGGTTTTCCTCACTCACTCTGTCTGACACGTCAACGGGTACTGTTGTTGTGTAGGTGGCCTTTAGGACATCTTGGTCTTTAGAGAGATTGGAAAGCTTTCAGATTCTGCTCACTCTTTCGAATCCAGTGGCTGAGGCACAGTGGTATCTGTCAGTCCAGGGATGTCATTCTCACCTCTTTTCACAATAATCGATTTGAGAAGACTCAGCTTGGCATCCACAACGCACAGATTTGTGCATCCTCTCTCCAGTTTTCAGTCCATAGCAAGAGTGCCCCTTACTCAACAGCAGGCACATTCTGCCGTGGGTCACGACACCTAGCTTCATGGGAAGACATCTTGTGTTGTTTCCAGCACTGACTGGGACCACATAACCCTTCCATTCTTCACCCAGGGTGTCAGTGGCTTCTCCTGTGGCAATGGCTTCTCTTGGGCAGCATGAAGCTTGGGTTCTTTGTCAATTGCAGTGAGTTTCTGACAGGTGGTGTCTGCGAAGGAGATGTTCAGCTTCATCTTGACATAACAGCCTGTTTAGAAGGCGCAGTAAAAAGAGCTACATTTTTATTTTCTAACTAAAACATAATCGCATAATTTCCCACTTTCCTTTTTACCCTTTTCTACCATTCCCACACCCCAACCCCCACCCACTCTGTGGCTTCTTGAATTCATGTCCCCCTTTTCTTAATCATCACTGAGGAATGTAGCACTTAGAGAAATCTAAATCTGTGGTCCTGGGCCATGGTCGGTCACATTTGGCTCCAGAATAAACTTTTTTTCTTTCATCAAGTTCAATATGGACTCTCTGGTGTGTGCCATTTCATAGTCTGAGATAAAAATATTTGTTGAATGAAAGAATTTTAAAATACTGAAGTAGCTAAAACACCAAAACAAACAAACAAATAAACAAACAAAACCCCCCAGACAATATAAAAGCCTGCAAAATGCAAAACAACTGGAATGTGGAACAACTGGAATATAGAACACTGGAAAATGGGACACTTGGAATATGGAATCACTGGAATGTAGAACACTTGGAATGTGGAACCACTGGAATATAGAACACCTGGAATATGGGGCAACTGAGGTGTGGAACACTAGAATATGGAACACTAGAAAATGGAACATCTGGAATATGGAACCACTGGAATGTAGAACACTTGAAAGATGAAACACTGGAGTATGGAACACTAGAATATGGAAAACACCTGGAATGCGGAACACTGGAATATGGAACACCTGGAATATGAAACACTGGAATATGGAACACTTGAAATATGGAACAACTGGAATATGGAAAACACCTGCAATGTGGAACACTGGAAAATGGAACACCTGAATATGGAACCACTGGAGTGCAGAACACTTGGAATGTGGAACACTAGAATATGGAACAACCGGAATATGGGGCAACTGGAATGTGGAACACTTGAAATATGGGACACTGGAATATGGGACAACTGGAATATGAAACACTTGAAATATGGAACAACTGGAATATGGGACACTGGAATATGGAACACTTGAAATATGGAACAACTGGAATGTAGAACACTAGAATATGGAACGACTGGAATATGGAAAACACCTGGAATGTGGAACACTGGAAAAAGGAACACCTGGAATATAGAACACTGGAGTATGGAACAGCTGCCACAGTGGATGGCAGTTTGACAGCTTCTGATAAAGTTTCCACACAGAACCCAGCTACATGCACCTTTATGTTTGCCCAGATGAACCAAACCTGTTTAAACAGGCTCGTGAGTGTTTAGAACAGCTTGACTTCTCACTTCTAAAACAGTCTCCAGCAGACGACTGAGGAAATGAACTATAGTACATGTAGTAGTATTCGATGATAAACAACAACAAAGACTATCAAGTCACAGAAGGACATGGAGGAACCACGAATATACATTGTTTAAGGGAATGAAGTCAGTGAGAAAGGGCTACACACTGTGTACTCCAGTCATGTGATGTTCTGCAGAAAAGGAAGCTATTGGTACTTGATAAAGATCTGTGGGAGCTGGAGAGATGGCTCAGTGGCTATGAGCACTTGTTCCTGTCTTGGACCCAGGTTTGATTCCCAGCACCCACATGCTAACTCATAATCATTTGTAACTCCAGCTCCAGGGGATCCAACATCCTCTTATGACTTCCCCAGTCACCAAGCATGCATGTGGCATATGAACATACATGCAGGCAAAATACTTATACACATAAAGCAACAAAATAAATAAAAGTAAGTAAGCAAAACAATGATTACCAGGGGTTCAGGAGAAAAGAGGGTAGGATAAATAGACATGTCCATGTGATATGATACCATGTCCATATGATAATGATGCCATGTCCATGGGATATGATACCATGTCCATATCATATGATACCATGTCCATATGATGATACCATGTCTATATGATATGATACCATGTCCATGGGGTATGATACCATGTCTATATGATATGATACCTTGTCCATGTGATAAGATGCCATGTCCATATGATATGATACCATGTCCATATGATATGATACCATGTCCATATGATATGATACCATGTCTATATGATATGATTACCATGTCCATGGGGTATGATACCATGCCCATGTGATATGATACCATGAGAGTGGACACATGTCATTGTACATTTGTCAAAGACCACAGGAATATATAACACCAGAGTGAGCTCTGATGTAAACTGTAGACTTCATAATAAAATATCAATGTTGGTTCCTTGATGTTAACACAGGTTCCATATCCACGCAAAGGGTTAATAATGGAGAGGAATAATGAAGACAAACATGGGGAGGGCGTTCGGGACTTGCTGCAAACCTAAAATCATTCTAAACAAATAACTCACTAAAAAATGGGAGTAGTTAGGGTCCTTGTTCCCTGACGAATGTCACTGCCTGGGCATCTGGATTACTAGCCAAAGAAAAGGCAGTCTTGAGGAGCCCTCTCCCCAGGGAAAGGTCAGACCTGGTCACCCTTGAAGTTTACAGTCTGTCTTCCCACGGCATCGTCATGGTAGCACACTGGGCGACTCTTTGGGCTTGTGTGGGCAATGGCTAAGAACATCTTGTTCCATTAGCAGCTGCAGTGTTTACTTTTCTTACTGCTCTGACAAAATACTTGGTAGGAAGCAACTAAGGGAAGAAGATTTTGTTTTGTCTCACAGCAAGGGAGAACAGTACGACACGGTGCGGAAGGGGGAGGCGGGGTGGTAGGAACATCGGGCAATTTGCACACATTTGGGCAGATGGAGATGCGGGGAGAGACGGTGGCAGGTGCTCATCTGGCTTTCTCCTTCCAGCATTGTGCTGTCTTGGCCCCCCAGTCCACCTGGGTCTTCCATCCTTAGTAAATCTGTCTGGGAATATCCTCATAGACACAGCCAAAACTGTACCTCACTGGTACTTGTGTTTTCCTTAGTCCAAATTGCCAGTCAAAAATAACAACCATGAAAGTGTAAATTCTATCCTCCTTTATGGTGAGAGGAGGGGCATTATGCCCTGGGGAATCCCAGGCTCTTGGGGAGTGCTTTGGGCCACAGAAAGATGAGGCCCCGCACTAAGCATTGCTCTAATGGGGATAAATCTGTCATTCAGGCGGGGTGGTTTTCTTCAGATGACAACAGGGGCTTCACTTCTGTGGGTTATCCTTATACTTCCGACCCCTAAGAGTGTTCCAATTAATGTTATCCTTTTTCCTCTCCTAGCCATCCTATCCACTCCTCCTCTTTCTCTTACTGCTTCTCCCACCCCCTCCTCTTTATTTCCCTTTGTGATACTGAAGACTAAACTCAGAGCCTGATGCATGTTAGGTGAGGGCTTATCATGAAGCTATATCCCAGGCCAGTGGTTCTTCCAATTTAAAAACCTGTCTATTAGTTCAGTGATGATGCTAAGGTGTTTCCTGAAGTACAATAGAAGTGTGACATAATGTTATCTATTCTGTAGAGTGGTTATGAAGTTGGTTCTGGGCTCCCTTACAGCCAGATGTGACTCTGAGGTTCTGGCTGAAGAGAGGTAAGCAGGTGTTGCTGAATGTGGCTTCTAAAAATCTCCTAAAGAGGGGGATGGGTGTGCAGAGGAAGGCGGGAGGGTCAGGGGGAGTGTGTGTTAGGAGAGGATGAAGGAGTGTGTTAGGGAGGAGGGGAGGGGTTAGCAGGCACCCCTTGTTGTCTGTCCTTCATTTTCTTCTAAGCAGACTGTTGACTTCATGCTGGAGGTAGAGACTGTTTTATAGTCATGAGATGACTGTGGGCAGGAAGGAAGGCTGCAAACCAAGAGGTGAGAAGCAGATGCTAGAAGAAATACCGTGCACATGGCGTCCTGTGGCCACTGCGTGAGTCTCGATGGCTCACCACTAGGCTTCTTTAGATGAGAAAAACGAAGCCCTTCATCTGCCGAAGTCTGTCCTCTGAGAGTTTCTGTTGCTTGAGTCAAACCCAAAGTCTGACTTCACCAGAGGCGTTTTGTGTGTATGCTAAGGGCCAAGATCCGAGCTGCAAGTTCTGAAGACGCAGTGATGTGTTTTGCTATGTGTTTTGAACCCATAGTTTCGCCTGCCTTACCTTTAGGTGCTACAGATGTGACAGGGAGTGAATAAGAACACCAACCACTGTTATTTAAGGAGAACTTGAAAGAATATGCTGTCAGTGCCAACAGCACAGTCCCTAACACACACTAAAGCCTAGACGGATGGTACTGCAGTATTGGCCAGCCTTCCCTAGAGACATCCGGTGCACGGACATGTTCGGGAGCTGACACTGAGTATCATAGAACTGGAACTTCATTGTCAACAAAAGCATTAAGGCCACTCAAAGTCAAGTGGATCTGTACAGGTCCAACTTTAGATTGTCAGCCCCTTAAGAGACCTATAACCATTGTAGGAAAACCACCCCATATAACATACAGATGCTTATGGGGGAAGGGGAGCCAGACAGATGGGTGGAGGGCGCGGGAAGCTTCGGATTTTGGTCCCTGAGGTATCCTGCACCTGCAGATACACAAGAATCTCACCTGAAAATCTCTCGACTGGCCAGACTACGAAACTTTCCTGTCCCCCTCCCCCACAATGTCCATTTCAAATGTCCTCACCTCTCCTCAGAATGTCCCCTCCTCATTCCCAGTTGATGACATCATTTCTGGGTTTAGTGAGGAAACATTCTAAAGAGAATGGTTTCATTTCCCCACAGCAACCCTTTTGATCCCTGTCTTCCTTTTCCTGGTCCTTGTGTAGGGCATTGTCTCTGCTGGGCCCTGGGACCCATGTCTTCTGCCTCACTAGAATGCCACTTCTCTCTCTTCTCGATCATGTCTCATGCCCTGGCATCCTAAAACTGCCACCAGCTCCACCTTCTGCCTCTTTACCATGGCGCCCCTGCCTTGAACCACTCAGTTTCTCCGTCCTCCCCCCCCCCCCCCTTGCACTGGCTCTCCCCACTCTGGTCCCTTTTGTCCCATAGAAACTGTTCTCATCAAGGTCACCGGCAACTTATTTGTTGCCACACACAATAGCTAACTCTTTGTTTTTGGCCTCCTCCAACGTCAGCTGTGAGCCACCGAGATGATTACTTTCTTTAAAATTGTTTCCAATTTGCTTCTGCAGTGTGGGAACTGACAAGGGAGCATCCTGATGGCGTGGGGGGCCTTGTGATGATCCGGGCTTTATTTTGCTTGTGGCTGTATCCCCAGGCAGCTAGAAGACTGCCTGCCACACACAGAAATCCCAGTATATGTTTTGTCTAACAAATGGAATCAGCATTGAGTGTGATGGGTGGTTGTGGCCTTCAGATTCATGGGATTTATAATCACGAAGGGGACCTATATGGTGTGTCTGTTGACATATTCCCAAAAAGGATTAGCCTCAGGGGAGGGCTCTACCTTAGAATGGGCAGGGCGTTCTAATGGTTGGCCCAAACACAAAAAGGACCAAGGAAAAAGCACCGTGCTCTGCCCACCTTCACTTCTGGGTGCACCACCTTCACCTCCGGTGCATCTGTTTCTGCTGCCATCAGTCTTCAGCTTCTTCAGCCTTCCATCACAGACTCAGTTCCCAGAAAGCCCCAGACCCTTCAGTGCCAGGCTACAACTGCAGAACCACCAGCCTTGTAAAGTAGATGAATGGGTGAATGGACCACAGTTATATAGACTTGATTGATTCTGTTCCTCTGGAATATGTGGCCTAATACATCAAAAAACTAGCAAAGAACAGCCCACAGATCAAATCTGGCCCCTGTCTGTAGTATAAATAAAGCTTTATTTGTGCACAGCTATGCTCGCTAGTTCATAGACTGTTTGAGGCCGACTTTGCAACAGAGTTGAGCAGCACATCAGAGACGGTATGAATCACAGAGCTCAAAGAAGCTGCTACCTGGACTTCTACATAAAGAGTCAGAAAAGCCCTGATTTCGAAAATTGATTTGACTTCGAATCTCTGCTGTGTATGTCAGACTCTCCCTGGCCCCAGGAGAGAAACTCAAGTTTCTAGCACTGTTTTCCTGAGCCTGAGAACTGCCCCGTGTGACCTGATGCTGTGAGAATCACATTTGTGACTCTCTGGAGTCCACGTGAACATGAGTTCCTGTTGGAGGGTCTTCAGCCTCACAACCTTGAAGACTTGAGGAGATCATGGTTGTGCAAACTGCTTTTCTAGATGTTCCACGTAGTAACAGTGGTGGTTGCCTTGTAACTCGGCTGAAAAGGTGACTCACAAATATTTTACTCTTTTTTTTTTTAAGTTCCTCATAACCTTGTGGCGGATGTATTTAGTGTCTTTTGCAGATGGGTTCATCACCGTACTCCCCACAGTACAGATACCAAAGGCCAAGAATGTGCAAGTCCTTCATATAAAATGAAGTCATATTTGCATGTAACCTAGACACCCCTCCACGTATTTTAAATTGTCTTTACATTGTTTTTTAATACCTAAAGCGATGTGGGTGGTCATAATATTATACTGTTTAGAGAAGAATAACAAGAAAAAAGTTTGTACTTGTTCAGTACCGGTGCAGTTTTTGGAGTGTGTGCATTAATTAGGTCTGTGTGTATGGATGTGAGTGTGCGCCTGACACACTGTGCAGGTGAGAGGACAGCATAGGTGGTGGTCCTCGTCTTCTACCTTGTTTGAGGCAGAGCGTGTCATTCATTGCTCAGTGCTACATAAACCAGGAGAGTTTCCAGGGCTTCTCCTGTCTCTCCTCCCACCCTCCTGTGTGGGTACAGTGGTTACAAATGTCTGTGCTACTGCAGCCAGCCTTCTGTGGGATCTGGGGATTTGAACTTGAGTTCTCAGGCTTGCACAGCAAGCTCCTCAGTACCAGATGCAGCTCAAGTTGATTTTTAAAAAAAAGATTCAGTGTGTGTGTGTGTGTGTGTGTGTGTGCGTGTGTGTGTGTGTGTGTGTGTGTGTGTGTGTGTGTAAGTGCAGGTGCCAGAGGAGGGCATCAGATCCCTTGGAGCTAGAGTTACATGAAGTTGTGAGCCACCTGGTGTGGTGCTGGGAATCAAACTCTGGCCCTCTGCAAGAGCACGCCATGCTTTTTACCGACTGAGCCATCTCTCCAGCTCCATCACTGATGCAACTTCACAAACGAAACCAAAAGCCTTTCAAGCAAGGGTTGGTTGATTCCCCAGACTTGGAGCGCTGGCTTCATATAGTCTCACTTGGCAGTTAAACTCACAAGAGAGAAGCAGAAAGCGTCACAAGGAACTAGGAAAGGCCTCCTCTTCCTATTTGAGTCAAGCACTAACTCCAAGGCATGCTCTGGCCATACCCTTGCTCCCCACCTAGTGAGGAAAGACACAGTTCTCTGCACTTGGGTCCACGATCACCGGGAAGGATGGTTCAGCACAGCCCTCTGGGTTAGCCTCCGGGAAGCAAGTTAGTTCCTGGAATTCTTTGCTTACATTTGTTTGACTATTTTTTTTGCTTGTGACACTAAGGCCAATGGGATACTTTTCTGAGGGTGTCTTAGTCAGGGTTTCTATTCCTGCACAAACATCATGACCAAAAAAGCAAGTTGGGGAGAAAAGGGTTTATTTGGCTTACACTTCCATGTTGCTGTTCATCACCAAAGGAAGTCAGGACTGGAACTCAAGCAGGTCAAAAAAGAGGAGCGGATGCAGAGGCCATAGAGGGATGTTCTTTACTAACTTGCCTTGCCTGGCTTGCTCAGCTTGCTCTCTTATAGAACCCAAGACCACCAGCCCAGAGATGGTCCCACCTACAAGGGGCCTTTCCCCCTTGATCACTAATTGAGAAAATGCCTTACAGCTGGATCTCATGGAGGCATTTCCTCAACTGAAGCTTTCTCTGTGATAACTCCAGTTGTGTCAAGTTGACACAAATCTAGCCAGTACAGAGGGATATACATATAACTAAAACACTTTGCTTTTATTATATTAGATGCTATGGTGGCACATACCTTTAATCCCAGCACTTGGGAGACAAAAAAAAGTAGGCAGCTGGCTGTGAGTTTGTGACCAGCCCAGTTTATAGAGTGACTTCCAGGATAGCCAGGGCTATGGAAAGAGACCCTGCCTCAAGTGTCCCCCAGAGACATTTCTAAAAAGGAGTAGTAGTGTACCATTTTCCTCCCTCTGAAGTTTGTTTCCAAGGATGTCTTGCTGTCTTTCATCTTAAGAAAATTGTCTAGCTTTTATTTCTAAGTAAAAATTTTCCATAGTTCTCAAACAGAAAGGAAAAACTACTGCAGAGAATGTTTCTTTTCTCTCTTCTGTATTGCAAGGAACTGTCGTGGTTAAAAGAACCCACCTCCTAAAGGCAGGCGCCCAAGCATTTGTGTTCTTTGAATCGGAAGAATGGAGGGAAATGGAAGTTTCTAGGGGCCCTGTAAAATGGGAGCAGGATGCAGGATGCAGGATGCAGAGGAGCAGTGGTGAGATGCAGGAGTTCCTAACTCCCCGAGAAAGCTTCTTCCCCCTAGAAAGACAAGAATGTTTATCCCTTGTCTCTTCTATTCAGTCTGAGGGACGCAAAGCCCTGTCTCCTTGCAAAGCATCCAGACTGACTTTTGCTGTCTGTGCATCCATTCCACAAACTGCGCTTCATCCAAATAGTTAACTCAGTTGCCTGAGGACCCGGGGTGGAGGTCGGAAGGAAGCCACCAACACAAAAGCCACAGAGCAGCAGTTCCGCTTGCTTGCTCGCTCGGAGGTGCTTATGGAGACAGAAACTCGAGAAAACAAAGGGACCGAGTATGTGAACTCTCAAATCCTCCTCACATGCCGATGGTTGGTGGGTGGCAGGAGCAGCGTTTAGTTCCCTGCAGTGGGCGGTTTTTTTTTTTTTTTTTTTTTTTTTTAAATGGCGCCCAGTGACAAAGAGCCAAAGAGGTTAAGAGCCCTGAGCCCAAAATGGAAAACTACCAAGTTCCGCCGCCAGCCCTGCACCGTCACCTCACCGAGTGAGCACAGCGGGGGCTCAAGCCGTCAAAGCTCGCAGCAAGGGAGACTCTGGTGGGGTCATCGGTACACCCCGGCCCAGCCCCGCACCACACGAGGCAGCGTTTGTTCCTCAGTCCTCATACTTGGCTCCTTTTGTTTCAACTGACTGACAAATTACCAAGTGTGGGTCGACCAGTGGATGGAGATTTCAATTATTGCTAACTAGTTCCTGCCATCTTCTTTTAGGAACCCCACAGGGTGAAATTAACATATTGAGGAGGCAACATCAGCTCAGAGTGCCAGAGAAGAAAGTCATTCAATTGATCTCAGCTCTGTGGTCCTCTGAGTGGATCCGCTAAATGCGTACTTGGAGGAGAGCATTAAATGTCCTGAAAAATAGCTTCAAAACATGAGCAAACTGAAGCGGCTGCATCAGAGGTTCTAAAATACCTCGCCTTGTGTGTGTGGTTTCTTGTTTTTGTTTTTGTTTTTTGAGTCAGCGTTAGCAATTTCTGTGGTGATGAATCCATGCGACCCAGGGTAGAGCAGTGATGACCGAATACACACACTTCAGCCAGAATAGCAGTAGCTTACACATTGGTGAAGGAAGGCAGGAGAGCTCTCTGGAAAGCTTACTGCTTGTGGAGATGTGAGGACCGGGGTTGAAAGCCTGTCAGTGACAAACCTGATTGAAGGCCTTAGGGATCTTGCCCTTCTCAAACAGGACAGTGGTGGAGAACGTGCCTCATGAAGTCCATCACTATAGGTACCATTCAGTTTTATATGACAAATGACCTAAGTTGCCAATTGATGTGTTTGCTCGACAAACATATAGTAAGCACTACTAAACAGTCTATGAACTCACTTTGTAGACCAGGCTGGCCTCGAACTCAGAAATCTGCCTGCCTCTGCCTCCCCAGTGCTGGGATCAAAGGCGTGCGCCACCACGCCCGGAGCAGCAATTTTTTATCCTGAGGGTCAAAAGGATGTTCAAATAACCAACTATGGAAGGGAAGGTGAGACCTGGTTTCTTCACAAACGGGGAAGTTCTGTTCATGTCCGGGTGAGTGGGCGGTCCTCCGTAGATAGTGATTGGCAGCGGAGAATGAGGGAGAGAGAAGGCTCTGTGAGGAGAGGAAGAGCTGAGTCAGAGTCAAGGAGCATCATGGGGGATGGTGCGGTTCATGAAGGTGAGCCCGCGGAGGAGGCAGGACGGGATAAGAACTGCGAGGGTTTAGGTGGCCCATCTGTCCTGTATCATTTCCTTATTCCTGTAGCACAATGTCCGACCATAGCAACTGGAGGAAGGGAGGGTTGCTCTAGCTCACGGCTGGAGGGAAGTCCCTCTCAGGGGAAGCCCTCATGGAGGGGACATGGTGGCAGCTGTGAGGCTGCTCATCAAATTTCACCCATAGTCAGAAGACACAGTGACAGAGGCTTCCACTCAGTTACCTTTTTCCTTTTGTTCAAGCTTCGACCCCAGCACTTAGAAAGCACAGATTAAGAACGGTCTTCCCACCTCAGTTAATCTAGACTAAGTAGTCTAAACAGTCTCTTACGGAGGTGCCCAGAGATTTGTCGGTAACAGTGATATGAAATCCTATCAACTTATCAATCAAAATAAACCGTCGCCTAACTAAATGTTTTGTGAGCACGTATACGGGTGGGTCAGCCTATACCCATCTGTTATATCAAAGCCACAGGGACGTGTGGCTTTCCAGAAAACTCTACTGCCTTCTTGCACCAATGCTTTGTATTCCTACAATGAAATGCCAGAGGCAGCCGACTCAGTAGAGAGGAGAGGTTTACTCTAGCTCCCACTCCTGGCACTTGGAAGGCATGGTGTGGATTCAGTTCTGGTGAAGATCTCATGGCACGGGGCAGCTGGTGGAGCCTAGATCACAGGGGGCACCAAGAAGCCCAGTGAGTGAGCCAGATGCCCCTGAGCTCACTTCCCTTTGAGAATACCCCACAATAACCTAGAGCTCTGCCACTAGCTCCTCCCACCATCTTAGTCCCGCCCACTACCTTAAAAAAACCCGCCTACTGCCTTCCCCTTGGGCCCTTGGAAACCAAGCCTCCAATCATGGACTCTTGGGAGACACGCAACCACAACTGGGTGGCTTGGAATTGTCCAGATAACTGAGAAAAGGGTATGCCCAGGGAAAACTCCATCAAAAAACTTTTCCTAGAAGGATAAGCAAGGGGGTCGGGGAGGAAGACTAAGGAAGAAAGTAGGCAAGTTTTAGAGCTATCAAGGAAGAGCAGGGTAGCTCAAGAAGAGAGGGGCATGCCAGGGCAAGTTCAGTGTGAGTCAACCGTGAGTTCAGGTGGTTTCCCCAAAGGACTGTTCTAAGTGTTGCCCTTGGCTGTCTGTGAGTGTGGCTTTAGCTGGGAAAGGGGCATTACTGATATAACCACGTGTACAGGAGGCCGTGATAAGCCCATCTGATGACTCGTGTTCTCATAAGAAGTTGACGCAGCTTCGTACACAGGGGCTGGGGCTAGGGCTCAGGTGCAAAGGTCTTAGTCTAGATCTATGCAGGGAGCTACATCCTTCAGGCCCTGCTTAGACTTCTGCAACCCTCTCCCCCGGCTCCAGACAGTGCCAGAATAATTTTAGACGGTTTTGAGCCACCTAGTTTGGGATCATTTATTATCATAGCCCCAAGAAACTAATCCAGGAAGGTAAAGTGTCCTTAGATTTTGCAACAAGGAAGTCACAAGAGGCCCTGTTGAAAGGAGCCTCAGTTTTCACAGCAAATGGTGCCCCAGGCAGGAGAGGGCAAAGGGCTGAGGAGGAAAAGGAGAGTCCAGGCAGCTCTCTCAAGCAAGAGAAGATCCAGAGCTCTGCCTAGTAGGCGCGGTGGAGTTAAAGAAGCTAATTAACACGTTCACCGCCTGGTGCGGTCATGGTTTCTTGTTGTGGCTGGCGAGAACGCTGAGGTCAGCTCCTTTAACAAATTTAGAGTTCATCATATAGTTTTGTTAGGCGGCTGCCAGGCTGGGCGTGCTCCAGGAGCAGCTTATCACATTTGACTGAAATGTTGTCCCTACCGACCATGCTTTCCCATCACTCTCCCCTCCCTCCCCTCCCCGAGATTCTAGGAACTACAACTCCTCTCTCTGCTTCTCTGAGTTCAGCTTTCTCCTACCGCGTCTAATGGGGTCACTCATTTGCTTTTCATGGGCTGGCTTATCTCACTCAGCCAACCTCCAAGTTCACCGGTGTGGTTTGCAATGTCAGGGTCCCTTCTTTTAAACACCCGAAGATGTTCTATAGAAACACGTATGCACACACACATGCTCACATACATGTGTCTACAGTGTTGTGTTCATCCGTTTATCTGTCCGTAGATGTTGTGTTAGTTCTTTCTTTCCTGTTGCTGTGATAAAATACTCTGGCTGAAAGCAACTCAAGGAAGGAAAGGTTCATTTTGGCTCACAGCTGAGGTACAACCCATCATGGCAGGGGTATCATGGCTGCAGGAGCTTGAAGCAGCTGACCACAGTGTATGGGCTGTCAGGAAGCAGAGAGCAATGGATACTGGCCATCTCTTCTTTTTGTTCTGTTCTGACCTCAGCCCATAGAATGCTGCTACCCATAAGTCTCTTCCCACCTCAGGTAACCTCATCTACATAATCCCTCCCAGTCAGTCCCAGGCTGGTCTCCTAGGTGAATCTAGGACCTGTCAAGTTGATGACCATAGACTTTGGGGTTAATTCCACAGCTTGGCTATATCAGATATTGTCACACAGGAACACAGATATGGCTTGCACAGTGATCTCATTTCTCTTGAATATATGCCCAGGAGTAGGGGATTTCTGGATCACACAGTAGTTCCATTTTTGATTTTTTTTTTTTTTGGATGATTCCCCACTCATTCAGAAATCACAAGTTTAACACATTATTTTTCCCCCAACTACTTATTTCACGTAGTAGACATTTTATTTCAGGTAGAAAGACAGGAAAATATCTGGTTTCTTGCCTGAGTTTCAGAAAATTCACCTTGTTTGATGCCCCCCACCCCACCCCAGGAAATTGTAGTTGTGCTGGTTAGCTTTAACTGCCAACTTCCCCCAAGCTAGAACTCACCTGGAAGAGAGTCTTAATGAGGAATTACCTAGATCAAGTTGGCCCGTGGGCTTGTCCACAGAAAACTGTCTTGACTGTTAATTGATGTAGAGAGACCCATCCCACAGTGAGCAGCACCATCCCCTAAACAGGATATCGGAACAGTAGAAGACAGGAGGAAGCCAGCAGAGATCCGCAAGCTCTTGACTGTGGGTTGATAATGACAAGCTGCTTGAGTCCCAGATTTGATTTCTCTGAAATAATAGAATATAATTTGGAATTAGGCCAAATAAATCGTTTTTTTTTTGGGGGGGGGGGTCAGGTTATTTGTCATAGCAGAAATGAAACTAGGACAGAAATCAAGAGACTTTTTGTCCCAGAGTTAGGGAGAGGCTAAATATTTGCAAGACATTTACCTTCTGTAAAGAACAGCTCAGAACATCACTGTGTTGATTGACACATCAGTCAGCCATGACTGATGACAGTCCTAACGCCCTTAACAATGCATCTCACATGATGCTCACCCCCAAAGTGATCAGTACTCACGCAGGACCTTCACCTACAAGTTTGTGCCCTCCACAGGAGCTGTTGTAACCCACTACTCAGGAGTGGTGGGAGACAGCTGTCTTTATTCCCAACCACACTGGATTTGATACACAGATGGGACACCAATGAGTGTGTTCTCAGCACTGGAAAGATCAAAGAAAGAACCAGGCTTTCCAAGTTATCCTGAACAACATAACAAGTGTTGAGGTGGGCCTGGGCTGCACAAGACACAATTGTTAAACAAAAATAAAAAGTAACAAAAAAGTAACAAACCCCTAAACAAATGGTGAGTTCATTTCCTGCCTATAACAGGCACAGGATAAACGGCATGACTTCTGTCCCTTTCCCGTCCATGTCTACTATGTAGACTAGGTCATGCCTTATGCAACTGATGAACATTTAAATACCCAAGTCTTACGGTAAGCACACTTAGGAAGGTGAATCCACTGTCAGTAAATTGGGTAATGCACACCGTAAACTATGTTTGGATCAGTCTGTTTTGCAGGGCGTATGAAGGGACTCCTTCTGTTAGGATAGGCAGATCAGAACCAGTACTTTTTCAGCGTAACTACTTGATGCATACAGAGCCACAGATGCAAAGAAAGATATGTTCCTCCATTTTGCAGATGAAGTAACTCTCTTTCCAGTTATCCTGGAGGGTGGCTTGGAAGGAAACCTTACGCTAATGCACCTGTCTTGCCATGACCAACTTTTTTTTTTTTTTTTATCTAGGTTACCTCTCTTACAATTAACCTGGGAAACCTAATTTCCCTACCAGGCAACACAGGACAATGTACTCCCGTGAAAACAGGGTTTTTATGGGACTCTTTCTGTTGGACTTAAGGACTCTTGCTCTCAGGGGAAGCCTTGAGTCCGACTTTCAGGTTTGGGGGTTAAAGCCACTTCAAACATACCCTGGCCTCGGGTTCCATGTTTATACAAATGGGGCTGTAGACCAGAAGGTTCTGAACGGGGTCTTGGGCTCTGGATTCTATGCTATGGATTTTTTGGCTCTGCCCTTCACTCCATCTTGATAACTTATTGCAGTATTCTCTCTGTAAATAACTCAAGAAAGAGCCAAAGTGTGTGTGAAGATGGTTAGAACTCCACTACTTTCCCATGCTGCCCCAGCTAGCTTTAACTGTCAGCTCCATAGAGCCTAGAATCATCTGAGAAGGGAGTCTCCATTGGGGGGTCACCCAGATCAGGTCGACCTGTGGGCGTGTCTGAGAGAGAATTATCTTGATTGTTAATTGATGCAGAAGGGCCCAGCCCACTGCGGTTGGCACCAATCCCTAGGCAGGTGGTCCTGGGCATAAGAAATACCTTTCTTATTAGGTAAACATGAACCTGGGAGACAGTCAGCTACCTAGCAAGCTTGCTTTCAAGTTCTTTGAGTTTTTGCCCAATTTCTCTCAGTGATGGGTTGTGATCTGGAAACGCAAGGCAAGTGAGTCCTTCCTTCTCCAAGCCGCTTTTGGTCAGAACATTCTTTATGTTATCATATGGGCAGAACTGAAGCTAGAACTCATGGTGAGGGGTACTGAGGGTGGAAACAGATCAAATGTCCAAGGAGGGGGCTAAGTAAATTATGGTAAATCAGTTATCTCAGTCAAATATTATTCAGAAACCAAGGGGAATGTTTATGAAGACTCTTTGGCAAACTGGAAACAGCTTTCTTAATGAAAAGAGACAGACGATAAAGGGTCTTTCTACTGTGATCCTATCTACCCAGAAAATAGACAGGAACTAGTAAAAATTTAGAAGGGGGTGGCTAAAATGGAAACAGTTGATACAAAAACCATGTGGGACTTTCCTCCTTCTGGAGACAAGGTCCTGGGTTTCCCATTGGGTGCTTTATCTTGTAAACTATCCAAGGTAGACTAATGGCTTTGGGGGGCTGTGAATGCCACAAAAGAGCAGGGGACAGCTGACTCTCTAGCAGGTTACATCTCAAGCCTCCTCCTCTGTTTACAGTCCTTCCATGGACAGACAGACAGACAGATGAGGGAGGGAAGTGCTTGTGCCCCTGACTGCACAGGGCTTTGCTTCCCCGCCCCAGCCCCCTGTTCCTCCCCCTCTCCATCTTTCCCTGTCTCCTCTCTCCTCTTCCTCTCTTCTCCTTCCTCTTTCTTGTCCATCCCTTTTCCTCCGCCTTCATTATTTGCATTTGCCTCAATATTACTTTTCCATAAAGGAAAAAAATCCACATGCAATGAAGTTCGCAGTGCAATGTACACCTCCCGATTTCAACAAATGTGCACAACCTTGTGATCAGCGCTCCAGCCAATATAATCAAGACACGGTGGAGTGTTTCTATAACTCCAGAAAATTCTTCTTGTCTCTTTCTGGTCAATCACCTGGTCCCAGGCAACACCTATGGTGACTTCTACCAATATAGATTAGTTTTTATCTACTCAAGAGTATCCTATAAAGGGAATTGCAGAGATATGCACTGGGGTTTTCTGTTCGTTTTGTTTTTGAAATGGTCTATCAGTGTAGCCCAGGTTTGTCTCAAACGTTTGATCCTCCTGCCTCTGTCTGCAGTAGAGGGACAACTAGCATGCCCCACCACATCTGACTTTAGATATTTTTCTTTTTAGATGGGCTTCTTTAGGTCAGTGTACCAATTTTGGGGTCACCTGTGCTATTGTAGGGCATCAGTAGCTTAGTGTTCTTCACTCCTAGGTTGCCTATGCGTAAGGTCAGCTCCTGATTCCAAAGCAGTCCAGGTTTTAACCCAGGAACCCACAGATGTACTTTGTTGAGGAGCTTGGCAAGAGTGGCTGCATTAAGGGTCCTGGGAGGGGAAGGTTGGCTCAGGTTATCCACAAGGATTTTAAGCAGAGTCCCACGTACGAGAGGAGGAGGGAGACTAGGAGAGAGCAGTAGGCAGGTGGAAGAGACTGGCTCCAGGAGGCCAAGAGGAACTGGAGAGGCAAGGGAAGGGAGGGCTTCTCTAGAACCCTCACAGGACTCAGACTTGGGGACAGTCTTCACTGTGGCCCAGTGAAATCCTACTTAGACTTCTGACCTCAAGAACCGCTAGAGAATCACTCTGTGACTCTATATTAGCGACTTCCTGAAGAGACTACGATTCTGCTGCGTGGCTATGCTACAGATCGAAGCTCCATTCACTTCTTGATGAATTTGGACGCTGTTTAGAACTATTGCCGATAAAGCTGATAGGAAAACCTTTGTTTGTTTGAGACAGGGTGACTTTAAACTCTCTGTATAGCTGAGGGTGACCTTGAACCTCTGGTCCTCCTGCCTCACCATGATGCTGGAGTTCATGTGGTGTAGAGATTGAACCCAGGTCTTCATGCATGCTACAGGATGCTAGGCAAGCACTCTACCGACTGAGCCACATCTCCAGCCCTGCCGGGGAGACGTACGCGGGTCCTTTTGTGGATGTGCTTTCGTTTCTCTTAGGTGAATGCACCTAGGAACGGGATTGTTAGTGCACACTTCAGTTTTCTCAACTGGTTGTACCATTTAATACCCAAACTGTGAGACCTGACCCTCTCCCCCCCCCTTTTTTTTTTAAAGGATTGGTGGGAATCACTTCCTTCCCCTTCTAGATGATTCTAGAGACTGATTGTACTTTCAGAGTCCTCAGTATGAACTCCAGGACATTTTCATGCCTGAATGCGTTTCTCCTTTTCTTAAAAAAAAAAAAAAAAAGCCCCCTCCTCTCCCCTCCCCCGCCATCCTTTCTCTTCCCTCTGGTCCCGTGTTCTTCACTAGTACGCACTGTGCTCTGTGGGCAGGTACCACGGCCTCCGTGAACCGGACAACCCAGGCGTCAGGAGACAGAGAGTCTAGACCTCAGGGTCCTCATGGGGACACAGAGAACAGGAACACCACAAGCCAAGTGCCCTTCCCTGGGGGGAAGTCACCCGTGTTGGTCTGCAGTAAATGGAATTTTCTTGTCCCTCTAAGTAGAAAAGCGCCTGCAGCTCGCTCGGCTGCCTCCCACCACAGTAGCTGATAAAACACTCGGAAGAAAGGAAGTGGGAGAAAAGGGGGTCCCAGGAGCCCAGGTTTCTTGGGGGAACAGGGAGCTGTTTTGTTCATCTTGCTCTTGTGTGCACACACACACATACTTGGAGGTCAGCATCAGGGCCTTCTGCTCTTGCTCTCCACCTTAATTTCTGAGACATGTCCTCTTTCTGGCTCAGACATGGCTGGTTCAGTTAGACTGGCTGACCAGAAAGCCTAGTCTCTCTACCTTCCAAGCCCTGAAACTACAGGTGTGTGCCCACCGAGCTTGGCACTAAACCTTTTTCTTTCTTTCTTTCTTTCTTCCTTCCTTCCTTTCTTTCTTTCTTTCTTTCTTTCTTTCTTTCTTTCTTTCTTTCTTTCTTTCTTTCTTTCTTTCTTTCTTTCTTTCTTTCTTTCTTTCTTCCTTCCTTCCTTCCTTTCTCTCTTTCTCTCTTTCTTTCTTTCTTTCTTCCCTTTTTTTCTTCCCTTTTTTCTTCCCTTTCTTTCTTCTCTTTCTTCCTTTCTTCCTTTCTTCCTTTCTTCCTTCCTTCCTTCCTTCCTTCCTTCCTTCCTTCCTTCCTTTTTATGTACATGTGTGTGCTTGAGTACCTGTGCACACACCATGTGAAATGGAAACTTCTGGTTTCTTTGGAAAATCAGTTTTGTCAAATGATGTTTTGCTGGGACACACAGGTGAAAGGCTGTTGTCCTGAAGCAGACACAGGTGAAAGGATGTTTTGATATAGCAATCACGTGGAAGGACCTCTGATGAAGGAGTATAAATATAACCCCACAGACAGTGGGAGATGAGCACTGAGCCTTGGTTTGGTTTGCTCCGCCTCACTATTCTTCACTAACAACACCCATGTGTTGGTTTGCCTTATATAGTGTTGTTGAACTAAACTTGTGGTAACGCTGCCATTGAGAGAAACTCGCACAAGAACTGCTTGTGAGGTTCCTGTGGCAGCTTGCCCCTTCTGCAGCCTTGCCTCAGGCCAGCTGGGGAGCCTGGCGGTTTCCTCAAGATTGAACTACAGCTGCCTGGTGTCTGCTTGCTGAAAAGACTGGACTGGAGCTGCTAGTTCATGCCTGGTGTCTGCCTGCCTAGAGGACTGGTCTGCAGCTGCTGAGTCGTGTTTGGTGTTTGCTACAGGAGTGAACTGCTGCCAAAGAAGGTCGAGTTCAACCCAAAGAACCATTGCTGAGCAGGTCCACTTCCCCCAGATCCTAATAACTTTCCTCTAACACTGGGTGGTGGGCTGGGGGGGGGGGATTGAACCCTTATTAAAAGTAGGTTGCAAAAATTTCATGCCTACAACCATGTGTGTGCAGGAGCCAGAGAAAGTCAGAAGAGGGCGCTAGAACCTCTAGAACAGGAGTTACAGGCAGCTGTGAACCACCATGTGGGTGCTAAGACCCAAACCGGGGTCCTTGCAAGATCAACGAGTGCTCTTAACCACCTCGCAATCTCTCCAGCTCCAAGAATATCATTTGATAAAAAGAAATTCTAGAGATCAAACACAGATCCTCAAGAACAGCAAACCCTTCACAAACAGAGCCATCTTCCCAGTCCCAATGAATCTGGCTTTTTGGTTTTTTGACCTAAAGAAAACTGGCCTCTACTAATTAATTCGTATCCTAAAATTCCAGAGCTTTTCAGGATTAAGCCAAAGGACAAAGAGTTGATTATATCCCACGCACCATCAGTTTTGGCTCCCAAAATGGGATCTGGGATTTGAGGGTCAGGTGGTTTAATCTACGACTCTTACTTATTCGGGCCATGGATCCTTAATCCAGAATGGGGTACCCTCTTCTGAATTCCATGGACACCAGGCAGGCATGTGGTGCACAGACATGCACACAGACAAAGTACCACACATGAGATTAAGAAAATGTCTTCCATCTCTTGCCATTCACAGAGCCTATATAGAAATACCTTGGACATCAAATAAGCTCCCAAGTGTACCTCCTGCCACGAGAGCCTGCTGCAGTCTGGTATCTCCTAGGAGGTGCTCACGTGGCCTGCTACATGCTTAGAACACTGAGAACTCAAGACTCCAGCTGTCACTGTGACCCTTAGAGCCAAGGAGAGCTGGCCTTCAACATACCAGCTGCCCCCCCCCCCATCCCTTTACAAAGTCCTAGCTTGGCAATAGCTGTGATGGCAGTGGCCATGCAGGTCCCCCGGTGGGCCTGCATGGGTGTTGGCCTGAAATCCCTGTTGGCATGCAATGCTGCGTGTCCTTCTCCTTGCCCTGTACTCGGGGTTGTTCTGGAATGTGGGCTCCCATGTGGATGGGCCCATGCTGGTACCCTGAGTTCTTAGGGCAAGTTCTCCAAGATGTAGGGTCCTCGTGGGAGGGCCAGTGCACTGCCAGGCAAAGGTAGCTTGAACAAGTCCCCAGTGTATGCCAAGAGAGAAATGGAAAGCTCTTGGGGACTTGGCATGAAGGTGCCACCTCAGGGTATAGGCCATCCTTGTCTCTTTGATTATCCTCCCGTGTTGGCTTCATACCAATGCCAGCCATTTGTGGTGCCAAGCATGGTGACACATGCTTGTGCCTTCGTCATGTCTTTGCCTTCTCACGATACCTGGAAGGGAATTGGGGGAAGGGCAGCTTCTTCCAGGAGCCACATTTCCCCTTCCCCTTCCAAGCTGAGCATTGGGGTGTGAGTGCAAGGAGGCTCATGGGCACACAGGAGGCTCATGGGCATGCAGGAGGCTTATGGGTATGCAGTTGGGCTCTTCGCCTGGGTCCACTGGCACAGAAGCCCACAAACACCCTGTGGAAGCCATAGTACACCAGAACATTGCAAAACAAAACAAAACAAACCAACCAACCAAACAAACAAACAAACAACCAAGAACAGGGCATTTGGAAGGGAGAGACAAGGGCAGGAATGGAGCATCTTCCCTCGCTGGAGCCTGTCTCCCTCATCTGGAAGGTGGGTGATGCTACTCATTGCTTTCCAGGGCACTGATGCAGGCTGTTGTAGAGGAGGAGGTGTCTTGTTCACTGTCAAGGACTCTAAGTACAGGGGACTGGCAGAAAATGGCGTCCAATGTGTATGTTAGCAGCTGGCAAGCTGGGGCTCCCCATGGGAGAGGCACACAGTGGGGAGATGTGGTTACTGGAGAGGTGGAAAGTTCTGCCTGCTGGGAAAGTTGCACCTAGTGGGGAAGTTCCTCCTCGTTTGCTTTCCCTTGCTATGATAAACATCAGGACCAAAAGCAGATGGGGAGGAAGGGTCTATTTGGTTTCTTCTTCTCATCACAGCCAAGCACTGACAAAGTCAGGCAGGGACTCAGCAGATCACGGAGGGGTGCTGCTTACTGGCTTGCTCTCCATGGCTCGTTCACCTTGTTTTCTTATACAACCCAGGACTACCTGCCCAGAGGTGGCACATCCACAGTGGGCTCTGTCATAATGTGTTGGTCTTAATCAAGAATATGCACCAGATTTACCCATAGGCCAATCTGTTGGAGGCATTCTCTCAACCTAGGTTCCCACTTCTCAGATGATTCTGACTTGTGTCAAGTTGACACAAGAATCTTACCAGCACGAAATCAGCAGGGAATCTGTACCCAATGAAAGGGTGTACTCAGTTGGAAAGTCATACCCAGGGAAATGTTAGTACCCTGGAAAGAGAGTGATACCCAGGGGAGATCAGTACTCAGGAAAGGAGACAGTACCCATGGGACTGGTTGGTATCCAAAGGAAGAGATGGTGCCCATGTGGGAGGTTGGTACCCAGGGCTAGGTAGATGGGCCTTGGAGGGGCTCATCATTTGATTTGGGTTGTTAAGGCCTAATGGGAGAAGTCTCACAGGAAAGAGATAGAGTGTGTAGTTCTTCACATTTAAATAAAAAGGAGCAGCATGGCCCGAGCCTTCAGTCCCCTGCTCATGAGTTAGGAGTTTTAGCGCCATTTGTCCACATTGGCTTTCGATTTCTGCCAAGGAACACTAGTTAAAATTCAAGACAACATCGCTGGATCAAACTCTTCTCATATTTCTCCGCTGGAAATACCTACAATTCCTCAAGACAGTGTTTCAATTCACCACATGTCCAGTCACATGCTGAAGTGTAATAAAACCCCTCCATCCATCCGCTTCCGGCCTCCCACGCCCAGTGCGCGGAAGATCAGAGGACACACTCGGACTTTCAATCACGGAAGACTGCCCTCCATCTGTGCTGGAGTGAGGGGATATGGTCAGCCTCAGGTACTGGCTACTTGGGAGGCGAGAAAGAAACGTACAAGTTACAGGAGAATAAGTATCTGGTAGCTTTCGTCCCCAACAGTCATGTCTGATGGCCTGTGAGCCAGTTTGTATCTGTTCATTCTCCAGTTGAGCTTTACTGATCCATTCCTGACCTGCTGTGTGCCTAAATTTGTGTTCGGGGTCAGGGCCAGTCTTTGGAAGGTACACTTCAACCAGTTGAGCCTGAACTGTACTGTCACCTGGGTTGCCAAAAAGCCGATATGCAGACCCTTCCCAGCCTCTTCAAGGACCTTTGTCCAGTCTTATGGGTCAGTAGCTATTTTCATACTTATTGTTAAAGAGTTGTGATTTCTGTTTGTGGGGTAATACACCCTTCTGCCATGTGTGATGGTGTGTACCGTGCCTTCCTCTGTCTGGAGATGCCCCTGGCTTCTGCTGTTTCTTTCAGGATGAAGGCATCCTTAACTACTGGGTTTGAGTGACTGAGAAAACCGGGTTGAGGGAAGACATCCATTGGGATGATACCAAGATCAGAGGAGTATCTACAATCTTCTCGGGCCCAAGAACAATTCAGCTCATTGAAATCAATAGATGTATGGCTTTAACAAAAGGGGAAGCTGTAAAATAGGAGAGAGGTCATCTGGCCTGTATCACTTCAATAGAGTAGCTTCATTCTCTTTGATATCAGTAATGCCTGGGGTGGTTGTCTATTTGTAGAGTCTAAGGATATATTGGAGACTAAATTGAGAAAGATTGTTGTCTGTTTTCTTTGCTATAACAAGAACATCTGAGGCTGGGCTGTGTACAAAGAAAACAGGTTTATTTGGCTTAGAGTTTTGGAGGCTCAAAGTCCAAAACTGGGTGTCAGTGGGGGAATAGCTTAGTGGAAGAGCCTTGGAAGCAAAGTGGGGGGTGTCTCTGTGTGTTCAACCTTGAGTGAGGGCCTCTTGGCAAACAGCATCATGGTAAAAGTTCAGGAGAGATCACATCGCAAGATGTGGGGAGCAGAGATTGAGCACAGACCTTAGATTTACTGCACAATGGCTTTAATTATTCAATGTTATTTTCTTAAATGAATCTAAAGGAGAAGTGGGAAGATGGCTCAGTTAGTAAAGAGCATGAGTTCTGAGTTCAGTTCCCTGTACCCACATGAACAGCAAGGCATAGTGATATTCACTTGTGATTCCAGTTCTAGGGAGGCAGAGGCAGGGGATCCCTAGAGCTCCCTGGAGAGCCATTCTGCCCTACTTGGTGTTTCAAAGAAGGTGGACGGTGTGCCTGGGGATGACACTTGAGCCTGCATTCCAACGTTTTCATGCACATGTCTATGTGTGCACAGACCACACACATGCACACACATTAAAAATAAACTTTAAAGGAAACCATGCCTAAGAAATGAATACACAGAATAAAGAAACCTTGCATGTAGAAAATTCTTAGGCATCCCATATAGATACAGATATCTATATACCTATACATAAATATATAGATATATATGTCAGACGCTTTTGTGCATGCTGGTGATGAGCAATGCCAACATGAAATCAAGAAAAATGACTCATTTGCAATGGCTCCTTCGACCATCTGAGGGATGAATTCAACAAAAGGAGCGAAAAGCTGTCTTGTTGAGAACCACATGGAATTATAGGGGCCTGACCAAACTCCGGAGAGACAGCTGTGTCCAGGGCCTGGAAGATGACAGCACTCCTTACACTGATGTTCAGGTCCCACAGAATCCCTGTGGAAGATCCAGGTGCCCTTTTGGGTTTTACAGAAATTGACAAGGTGGTCTTTCAGCTCCTATAGAAGCACAAGGGACCCCACCCTAGCTAAAATAACCCTGCAAAAGAAGAAAGAAGCCAGCAGTCTCACACAGACTCATGTGGTGGAGTCACAGACAGCTGTGAGCCACCTGATGTGGGTGCTGGGAACTGAACTTCGGTCCTCTGAAAGAGTGGCAGGTGCTGTCAACTGCTGAGCCATCTCTCTAGACCCTTACTTTTAATTTTTAAAATTAGCTTACAAGATGAGTTGTTCATATGAGGTTTCACACATAGTTCATTTAGGTTGGTTCTTCTTGCCCCTTGCATCACCCTCCCCCTATCTCCCTGCCCACCTGCTTCTCCCTCCCCCTCTCCCTCCACTCTAGTGTCTCTCTGGTGCCCCCACCTCTTGCATCTCCATCTCCCTGGCTGCCCCTGCATCTCCCTCTCCCCTGCATCTCCCTCTCCCCTTTCCCTCTGCCCTCAGGTATCCCTGCCCCCCACCCCATATCTCCATCTCCCTGACTCCCCTGTGTCTTCCTGAATCTCCCTCCCCCCCCCATCTCCCTGCCCCCCTCCTACCGGTCCCTTTTGTTCCCAGCATTCCTGTCTTCTACTTCATTCTATTGTCTTCCTGACTCCTCCAGCTTTTTTATCTGCACAGTGGAGCTAATTGTGTCTGACCTTGGCCCGTATCAGGAAGTTTAAAGAAGATACAATGTATTGTTTGAAACATTGCTTCTATCAGACTAAGCCCAGACATGTTGGTCATTATTATTACTGTTATATAGACTTTTGATGTTTTAATTCTGATTCTGTTTTTCATCTGGGAGTCTCAGAAAGAGCAGATGAATCAAAGACCCGCTCTTCCTCCCAGCACCTGCTGGTTTTCCTTTTGGTGATGGTGTTGGGTTCCTGGTGAATGGATGTTCAGTGCATGTTGGTTAGTATACTTGGACCATGCAAAAGTTTCCCTTTCTTCTCATTTTAATTCAGGCTTATTTTCTTTGGATTAATCTTGAAATAACTTTTTTGGAAAGAGCTTAGGTTGTATGTGATCTGACTCTTTGTCCAACCAAACCTGTTTCTCTTTCATAACCACACCTAAGTCACGGTTTGGCTAGGAACAGAGCTCCGGGATCTCATCGGAACAATGTTTCACCCTTCCAGTTTGCTGAGTATTTCCACAGCTGCCCTCAGCGCAATTTTATTCTGGTCTGCAACTGGAAAGAATCCTTTCCAGCCTTAGTAGCAGCAGTTCTACTCCGACATGCTCTGTGGACCATCTTAGGTATGGCTGCCTCCTCTCCGGTGGGTCCTTTGATGCTAATATCCAAGTGTTTCTTCAGTACGGGCGAATTATATTATCTACTGGCGTATGCCTTTCCCTCTAGTGGGTTATGGTCTGTTGTAACTCAGACAAGTGTCTCACTTACAGATCTCTCCTCATGACTCTTTCATTTATTTATTTATTTTATTTGGTCTGTTGGTCTATTTGGTTTATTTATTTGGTCTGTTCTCAGACAAGTGGCTCACTTACAGATCTCTCCTCATGTCTCTTTCATTTATTTATTTATTTATTTATTTATTTTTAGTTTTTTGAGACAGGGTTTCTCTGTGTAGCCCTGGCTGTCCTGGAACTCACTCTGTAGACCAGGCTGGCCTTGAACTTGGAAATCTGCCTACCTCTGTCTCACAAGTGCTGGGATTAAAGGCATGCGCCATCACACCCGGCTCTCATATTTTGTTTTTAAGATGACTATGCCTTTGGTTTTCAGTTTTGGAGATTTTGGCACTTTTAGTTACTTACACACTAAGTTTCCAAATTCCTCATTGGATCTCACGGCTCCTGTTTAGAAGTTATCCTAATGTACTTCAAAGAAAAAAAAATGCAAGATATTGTCATTGTGTTCATAATTTGCTTTGGGTGTGAAATCTTCCCCTAGATGGAGGATGAAACTAAAATGTTTGGAAGGTCCCCCATGATTTTAGCCATTTTCTTCAAGTCTTTGTGTATTAGCCCCTCCCCCGCTCTCCTTCTGGGCTTGCCTGCCGGTCACATGGGCCCCATGGGATACACAGGACTACTGGGGTTGCCTGCCTTGTAACTTACTACACATTGTCTGTGACTTCCAGACATTTGCCTGTCACTTGTGATAAAACACTGTGAGCCGTCACGTCCCAGTGAGAAGCAATCTTCACGCACATTTCCGTTCCATTGTGCTTATTTTTAAGTGGATTTTGACCTCACAGTTCCACTTCACCACATTAAATCCACACCCTTATTTTTACGACAGGGACCACAGTGGAACTGGCTGAGGTGAAAGGTGACATTTTAAGGAGGGTTTCACCTGTGAGCATTTAGGTGTGCCCTGAGAGCTACTCCTAGCTCATCCATTATTTTATTTAAAAGCCTTTCGTCATGTTAACTGCTGTTGCCATTGTATAGGACTTGTTAGCAGCCATATTGTTATTGTTGGGATTTCCTGGGTATAGCTTCCTGGTCATATCTAGAAGACACAATCTCCCAGTAGACTCCCTGGTCCTCTGGCCTGTTATAGTCTTTCCGCCCCCTCTCCCTGAGCCTGAGGTATACATGGTTATGCTGTGGACGTACCAGTCAGGGCTGGGCACCATACAATGATAGAGAAGTACCAGTCCCTTTCCACTGCTAAAAGAAACTTCTTTTTGGGTTACATGCCAGTGTGGATGGGGGAATCTCACAGGGCTCCATCCCTGGATGAGCTACAGTTAACTAGCCCTTAATTGGTTATCTACCAGTGGTCAGCATATACATACAAATAATGGATGTGTGTGTATTAAATAATTAAAGAAAAAGAGGCCATGAACTTGAGAGGAAGAGGGCATAAGAGGGACTGGAAGGGGACAGTTTTGTAATTATATTTTAATTAGAAATAAAATAAGTTAATAATAAGCCTTTTTCTTACATTCTTACATATGACATTTCAGTAGTATTGAGTTTAGATCTACTACACCATTTATCAATATCTGAGTGTTGACTCTTTTTTACTTGAGTCTATTTATCTTCATCTTAGCACATGTCTGTCTGTCTTTAATCCCAGAGAACACAGTTCGGGGAGAGAGCCATAAAATAACAAAAGAAAGTGGAGTGGAGGAAAATAGATGGCTTGAAAACTGGTAGAGACCTCTGTTTACAACTTTAACCATAGCCTGAGCAAGCCAGCAGGGCACCTTCTGGAAGTATTTATAGAAATGTCGGTGGAAGACGTGATGTTGGCCTAACGCAGTCAGAGAAAGAAGAATCTTCTAAAGCCTTCTGTGTAAAGCACGGATAGGGGTCTGGGAGGGAACACACACTTGCAAAGAGTGTCACCACGCTGTGTGGTAAATACAATTGCAGAAGTAAACACAGGTGACTGTGCCACAGAGGAGGAGCGGGGGAATTCAGAAGGGTGTTACGAGCTGGTGACAAAGCTGCGGGGCTGAGAACAAACAGCAGCCGTAGAAAGAACACAGAAGTATACACAAGCCGGAGGAAGCAACCACAACGGGCAACAGAGCGGGACACGGGAGTGTGACTGAGTGAGTGGGTAGCCATATGACCTCAAGTATCATTGACCAGTTCCCGTATTGGCTCCATCCTCACTGTAAACATCTGCTGCATGCTTGAATGCCTACCTGGATTTGGACCGTGACACTCTAGCAACGCTTGTTCTAGGGCAACAGTTCTCAACCTGGGGGGTCGCGACCCCCTTGTGAGTCAACCTTTTCACAGGTTACCCAAGACCATCGGAAAAACACTGAGATTTACATTAGGATTCATAACAGTAGCAAAATTCCAGCTGTGAAGTAGCAACGAAAATAATCTCATGGTTAGGGGGTGGGGGTGGGGATCACCACAGCAGGCAGAACTATGTTAAAGGGTTGCGGCATTAGGAAGGTTGAGAACTGCTGCTCTAGGGACTTTTAAACAGCAAAACATACCCGATCATACCCGCCCCCACCCCTAATCCCCCTAGCGAGGTAGCTGAGAGGAAAGGAAGGGCAGAAGAGCTACTTGGTGCCTCATTGGAGGGTGCTCAAAGTTCTCATACTAGACATTTTATGCATATGCACATGCATAAAATGTCTAGTATGAGAGCTGGGTGCTGAGTAGTGTCACTCGTGGGCTAGAAGAAGTGTGACTAGTATAGAGCGGGGAAGACACTACGCTCCCGGGACTGCACAGTCTGGGCTGCTTAGGAACACTCAGATAGGAGTGAGTTTATTTATTTATTATAAATAAGTACATTGTTGCTTGCTGTCTTCAGACACACCAGAATGAGTCAGATCTCATTACAGGTGGCTGTGCTGGGATTTGAACTCAGGACCTTCAGAAGAGCAGTCACTGCTCTTACCTGCTGAGCCATCTCTCCAGCCCCAGATAGGAGTATCTATATGGGCAGTCGGATCATGCTGGAACTCAGGAAGGAAGTGTGGCTTAGAAGATAGGCTATGAACTTGGGTAGCCATGAAGTGTGAGGCAGAACAATATAGGGAGGGAGACTCCAGCACAGGTGCTGAGTTTGCCCTGAGGACAGGAGGAAGGGATGAGCCGCAGTGCCCCAAACTGCCTGGCTAGCATTCGGTTGTCTTGGAACTACGATTATGGTTCGAGGGAGCCACACTCAGACGCAAAAGGCCCTTCATTTCACCTTGTGGGGTGAAAGAGAGACCAATGAGGTAGACTGTTGGAAAGATGAGACTCAGACTAGAACAAGGTGGGAAGATCACGGGCATACCGGACGCCAGCAAGCAAGGGGTGGGCACAGAACTCCCTTCTTAGCCGGTGCTGCCCTGTGCGGTGCAGGGTGAGTGGCCTCCAGGACCCAGGATGGGCACTTGTGCTTTTGAGTAACTTTCCACACTACCTCTTGCTTCTCTGCCTCTGGGGTCCTGGCCTTCACCTGCCCTTGCCTGAAGTTCTCCACCCTGCTGGAACCTTCTGTAAGGCATTGAAGCAGCCAGCAGTATGGGTGGGGCCACTCAGCAGGCCCCTCTCTGCGGGAGGGCGAGCCCACATGTAGACTCGTGACTCACTCTTGGCACAGGCCCACACAGTACTGGCATTTCCAGTCATTTCTGTTTCCTCTTCCTATATCTTCTGACCTTTCACCTAGCCCCAGAGAAATTGTACTGCTGTTTACTAGATTCTGAGAAAGTTAGGGTCCTTGCTGTTCAGGCCTTAGCGTCTCCTAGTTCTTGGGCCTATTCTGCACGGGTGGTACCGGTTTTTTTTTTTTTTTTTTTTTTTTTTTTTTTTTTGAAGACAGGGGTATCACCATAGGTTGGTTATAAAAGGGAAGAGAAAAAAGTGTGCTCTTAAACATTCAAGCTTAAGGGGAGAACTGAGTATTTTTCACAGTGGCAAAAAAAAAAAAAAAAAAAAAAAAGCTGTGAGGGTTAATTAGGAGCATAAACCCCCCGGGGCGAGAGAGCGCGCGGTCAGAATGCTGGTTCCTCTTCCGGGGTTGGGTTCCGTTCCCAGCACCTCGGAGGGTAGGTCTCAGCCACCTGCATTTCCAGTTCCAGGGGATCTGACACCCTCTGCTGGTCTCCAAGGGTACCCACACACATGTCTTATACACACACACACACACACACACACACACACACGCACGCACACACACATGTGCACACACACACACATGCACAAAATAATAATAAATCTTTAAATAAAAAAGAACATAGACATCCCTATAATTAGATAACAAAGAAAAACATGAAATTAGAAAAAAATTTTGCACTGTGATTACAATGATATAAATAAATGTATCTATCCATAGTTAAGTTTTGAATATCTAGAAAGCCAATATTGACTATGCTCAGATGGTAGCATATTATTTTATTTTTTCATTTTGTTAATTTTCCACAATGCGGTTATATTAGTCTTACAACAGAAGAATATATATATAATTGTATATATAATATATATACAATATACATTATATATAATATATATTATATATATAATATATAACTCATTGTGTGTATGTGTGTGTATGTATACACACACACACACACACACACACACACACACACACACACACACAAAGTTCAAATGTCAAAGCCTAGTTCAACTGGCCAGGTCTTTTCTAGGATTTCCAAGCTCAAGGCCAGCCCTGGCCTGCCTTTAGCCTACCTCCTAGTCCTTGTAACTCAGGGCTTATCAGTCTATCTGAAGGCTTAGGGCAGGGCCACTTCAGGAACTAGGCCCCTTCCCTTGGGTGGGGCAGGCAGGCCCCTGCTTGGGATGTTGGCTCTTAAAATCCAAGGAAACAATTAAATCCGAACTTTATGGCTTTTTACTCAATGAGAGAACAGGGAGGCTCTCAGACAGCACTGAAGGCCTGTTTCCCACAACATGCTCCTGAGTCCAGGGTAGGGATTCTGAGGGTGTGAGCATTTGTTTCTTGAGGTCACTCTGGAATCAGAGGCCACAAGGAAGCTATGCCATGGGGACTGGAAGTACATTAGAGTCAGAGGGGCCAGATGATCTAATTTAGGAGATTAGATAAAATAGTCCTGGTCTTACAACTTGGTCTATCTCCTTGTCTGAGCACTGAGAATACAGGGCCTCTGGAGGGCAAGTGCCCTCCCCCCCACCCCCTTGTACACAGGTAGGTAGGTAGTTTATAGTTTCTGGAATGACCATTTGCATGCATGGGTGAAGAAATACCTTTGCCTCAGGAATGACGGCAGAACAATCCTCAGAGACTAGGAACCATGGAGTCAGACGTGTGGATGCAAGGTTTCCTACACCTCAGATGGTCTGAGAACAAAATCCTGGACTATCCCAAACCCCAGCCCTCATCTATTATGTCATTTTCTCAGCTAGCCCTTCACAGAGGATGGGAGGAGATAGTAAATGTGAGCAACCGACTATACCCAGGCACAGGTCCTCGGTGATCCTGTCCACTCCTTCTCTTAGGAAAGGATCAAATGTTGTTTATTGGAGTTAAAACTCTTCAGGTCGAGTTGTGGCTAGCAGAAGGATAACAGCACTCAGTCTGAGCAGCCAGAACAGAGCCCCTTAAATCTCATCTGCTGACTTCATTCCCACTCCAACCCCTAGAGTGCTCCTAAGTCTTCAGAGAAAAGTCTATTTTCTCTAGCTGTGGAAAGAGCCAACATCTTGGGGGGGGGGGAGGGAGGGGCGGGGGCAAGAGTCAGGCAGGTGGGGCTGCAAAGATGGCTCAGTATGTATTTGCTTTGCAAGCATGAGGACCCAAGACCCCAGAAACTGCTGGGCGTACCCTTGTCATCCCAGCACTGGGGGTAAATGGAGATAGGTGGGTCTCTGGGCTTGCTGAGCAGTCAACCTAGCCTGGCCTATGCACCAACCTCAGGCCAGTGAGGGACCCTGTGTCAAAAGAAGTGGACAGAGCTTGAAAAGCAACAGCCAAAGTTGTCCTGTGACTTCCATATGCACAAACACATATGTACAGGTGTGCCAGCACATACATGTATACCCAAACACCATCCCCTACACACACACACACACACACACACACACACACAGGGGTGATGATCTAAATTAATTCTTTTTAAATATAGGCCTCCACAGGGTCCCTTTGTGACACTAGCAGCAAGTGTCACTAAATACACATGACAGGCAGGTTTCCTGTGCTTCCCTCACACAGTGTACACGGTTTGTTCCAAGCCCATGCCCTGGGTGCGTTACACACGGAGAAGCCCAGAAGGACAAGAACACTGTTTACTTAGCCAAGCTCACAGGATCAGTGAGTCTCGTCCGCCTTGCTTTCAGTCTCCAAGATCAACTGGGCTGCTCAGGGAAGGTCTTCCCTGGGAACCAAGCACTTCACCGTTTTGTCCCTTCCCCTGTGGAGGGAGCCACAGCGAGGGGCTTTCAGGAGATGGCCACGGTAGTGCCTATCATATCTGCTCACTTCTCATTGGCTCACACTTAGTTACATCATCACAGGTAGCCACAAAGGAGTCTGGGAAATATAATCCGCAGCTGAGTGGTCATAAGTCAAATCAAAACTTAGGAGAAGAAAACGGGTGCTGGCTTTGGCAGAGCACATACTAAAACTGGTACGATCCAGAGAAGCTTAGCATGGCCCTGCCCAAGGGTGAGGTATTTCATAGTTTTAAAAGTTTACAAACAAAAGAGTCCATAGCGGGAAGCAGTGGGTAGCTATTTACCATGTATCTCACGAGGATGTCTTTTGCTAGATTTCTTATTTCTAATGATTTCAGGAGTACAGGTTTGCTGTGTCATGTTTTCAAAGATCAGCTCTAGTGAACCTAAAATGTTATAGGAAATTTATCACTATAAAATTGGATATTTAGGCTGGGCGTGGTGGCGCACGCCTTTAATCTCAGCACTCAGGAGGCAGAGGCAGGTGGATTTCTGAGTTCGAGGCCAGCCTGGTCTACAGAGTGAGTTCCAGGACAGCCAGGGCTACACAGAGAAACCCTGTCTCAAAACACACACACAAAAAAACAAAAAAAACCAGATATTTAGGGGATATTTACTATGCCGAACTTTAGTCATTTTTAAATATTAATTAAAGAATAAATACAGCAGGCAAATCATATTTTTGTACAGAAATCAATAGATATCAATAAAATGCAATTGCCGTGGAGGTACATGCTTGTAAAATCCTGTCACTTAAAATCCTGCTGAAGCAGGAGGGCTGTTGGTTTGAGCTAGCCTGGGAAACAACAGATTTCAATCATCCTTGAGTACTGGAAAAGAGAGAGAGAGAGAGAGAGAGTGAGTTAAATGTCAAGGCTTAGAAGAACTTAGGTATTTGAACATTTTGACTTTTTTTTTTTTGGTTTTTCGAGACAGGGTTTCTCTGTGTAGCCCTGGCTGTCCTGGCACTCACTTTGTAGACCAGGCTGGCCTCGAACTCAGAAATCCGCCTGCCTCTGCCTCCCGAGTGCTGGGATTAAAGGCGTGCGCCACCACGCCCGGCTGAACATTTTGACTTTAACAGTTTAAATATTTATTAGAACAAGTAAATGTGATCAGTCTTCTGCAACAGCAAAGCCTTCCTTAGCTATTACAGTTCCCTCAGGGACATGCATAGGACCTGTGTTCATTTGCTGTGCACTGCTATCACAGACCACCTGAGGCTGGGTAGCTCATAAAAACAAATAAACAAACAAACAGATTTAACGTTTCATTCTGTTGAAGATTTGGAAGTCCAAGATAAAGGAGCCAGGAAGGTCAGTTGTCTGGGACAGTTTGGTCTCTGCTTCTGAAAACTGTGTCCTTGGGAGGGGAAGATGTGACATCCTTATAGGGTGGAAGGCAATAGGGTCTAGTAAAACGCAGTCTCAGTGGGAAGCCATTTAAAAAGAGCAGTGCAGGGTTGGGACTGTAGCTCTGCTGGCTGAGTGCTTGCCTAGCCTGCAGGAGGACCTGCATTCAACCCAACAATGTATAAGCCATGTGTGCTGGTGCCTGCAACTTCAGCACTTGAGAGGATGTTAAGGCTACATGAGACCCTGTCTCTCAAACAAGAACAAGAGCAAGAGCAAGAGCAAGAGCAAGAGCAAGAGCAAGAGCAAGAGCAAGAGCAAGAGCAAGAGCAAGAGCAAGAGCAACAGCAACAACAACAACAACAACAACAACAACAACAACAACAAAGACCAGAGGAAAATAAACCACTTAGTCCTATAAGGAGCCCTAATGACCTATTTGCCTCTTTAAAACTCCATCTAAATTTTGTAGAGGATGTATTCAAGCCAAAGTAGATCTTATGGTATGGTTTCTATGGTGACCAGAGAAGCCAGGTCAATCAATATTTCATGAGTTGTCATTGTTGTGTCTTCCCGCTCCTCCTCCTCTTCTTCCTCCTCCTCCTCCTTTGTCTTCATCATTGTCTTCTTCATCATCTTCTTTGTCTTCTTTATCTCTTCCTCTTCCTCCTCTTCCTCCTTCTCCTCGTCTTCCTTCTTTGTTTTAAGACAGGCCTGGTATAACCCAGGTCAGTTTTAAATTTACTGTGTGACTGAAGGTGGGCTCGATCTATTCACCCTCCTGCCCCCTATGCCCTGGTGCTGAGCCTTCAGGCACAAGCCACCACACGGGGCTCCTCCATTTCTTGTTTTTGAGACAATCTGCTCTTACACCTGTTCCATGGACCATAGAGGTTGTCCTCAGAGTCATGACCTGCCATAGCCTCTTGAATTCTGGGGTATGAGTCACCACTCTCAACTCTACCTCATGTTTTTGTCTCAACAGTTTCAAAAGTTGGAGTACTCCATTGGACAGAACAGTGGGTGTCACTGTGATGTTTCCCTCCATGGTTTTACTGTTCTTTGATCAGGTTAACTTCTGTTACTCTCACTTATTCCCCCCTCTTCCATCCCACGACCCTCTGCTCTTTCCTAATAGTTCCCCTTTAAGTTTTAAAATCTGAATTCCATACCTGAGAGACAATATTACATGCATGTTTCTTAAAGTTATGACAACTCCCAACACTTGTGGAGGGAAATGCTGCCCTTTGAGCAGACCGAACCCCCTATGCTCCGGGTTGCTTCTCCTTCACTGTAAATTCTACATGAACTGTTTTAGAGGCAGCTCTTGGCAGCCATGGTGATTCACGTAAAAGTGTGTTTTATTCCGCTGAAGTAAATGTGGTCTCTGAGGCTTACTGCCTTCATCTGCTAACCTAGGCCCAGAACTGGAAGCTTCTAGCCTCCATACAATCCAATCTAGGCCTAGAATGTCTTCAGCCTCTGAGACTTGCTGCGGAATACGTTCACTCTCCTAGTTCTTTCTGATCTCTGGCTGGCTGGTTCAAACTCCTCTCCAAGCTGACTGACTCAATTTGGCCTCTCTGTCTGTCTGTCTGTCTCTCTCTCTGACTGTGACTGAATTGCTCTGCTTGACCTCAAACTAACTCTGACAATCTGTTCTAATCTTCTGGCTCCTTCCCATTCTCTGGCTCATTCTTTCTTCCCTGTGTCTAACTTGTTCTGTCTTCAACCTGTCTCTGTAAATCTCTCCTAGTAACACCCCCCCCCCCAGATTGCTCTTCAAGAATCTTCTCTTTCCTCTCTCATCTCCTGAGAGTATGTCATATCCTATTCTGTCAAATCTTTCTCTGAGTCGTCACCTTGTCTGCCACTCAATTAGACATTACTTTCAAACATGGCTGCTTCCTTCTAGAAACTCACTTTTTCTTCATTGTTTGGGTTAAAGGTGTACACTCAGGCTGGGCTGCTTGTTGCATATCTTTGCTCTGTTTATAGAGATTAATAAAATTAATCCAATATTTACTATTAATTTTAGCTTAATTAACTTGAATTCCAGAGATGGGTGTGAACTTTACCCCTTTCCAATAAATTAGAACACCATAACTAGAAACAGGTTTTCCCAATCAACAACATAATCTCAGGGTTCACGGTGTGATCAAATATATTGCAACCATATACCATTAGATGTATATGGTTGATGATGTGGGGTTGTTAGCCCAGGGTAGGCTAATCAGCAAACAGAGTGGGAAGGCATGCCTCAGCCTCTGTCTAGGCAGTAGAGGGATTATATAAAGTGTAGACTGAGGAGTTAAGGATAGCTCTCATTGTTGTGCACAAGGGAAGGCATTGAAAATGGGGTCTTAGAATTGACCTGATGGGAAGAGAAACAGAAAACAGAGAAGATCTCTTTCTAGTCAGTTCCAAAGTCTGGGTCAGCTGCACATTGCCTTGAATCTCCAGTGACATCTGTCACAGTTATTAACTCATCCTTCCCTTCCAAACCAGTTACAGCCAGTTCCTGTTATTGGTACCTCAAATAAATCTATCCAATGCACATGGAAATACATCGAACCCATTGTTTGAAGCAAACTTGTGTGTTATGTTTTCAATTAGAAGAAAATCCCAGTGTAGAACTGATATCTGAGCCATGAGCCGTGGTAAGTCTGTAAAATCAAATTTAATTGAAGCCTATCTCTTTCAGTAATTATACTCTGACAATCCCTTATAGATACCCATGACTGACTGAGTGGAAGGAAGGCACAGCCAGTTAATGACTGTGACTGTGGAGGAAGCGAATCTTGCTACACCTGGAGTGACTTGTAGGAAGCGAATGGAGGCCCCACCACGTGGTCTGTGGCAGAGAATGTTAGTTCCCCATCCTTTCCGGATTGGAATTATGTTTTCCATTTCCTCTTAAAGTCACAGATCAATAGAGACAGTAATAAGTGATGTATTGAATCCCCTGGAGCTGGAGTTACATGTGCTTGTGAACTATCCAATGTGGGAACCGAACTTGGGTCCTCTGAAAGAGCAGCAAGTGCTCATAACTGCTGAGACATCTTTCTAGCTCCTCACTTTGGAATTTTTTGCCCCTATTTTTCATTGGCAGCAAATCAAATTGTTCTCTCTCTCTCTCTCTTTCTCTCCTGTTTTTATGAGACAGGGTTTCTCTGTATAGCCCTGGCTGACTTGGAACTCTCTCTCTAGATAGACCAGGCTGGCCTTGAACTCACAGAGATCTACCTGCCTTTGCCTCCTGAGTGCTGGGATTAAAGGCATGTGCCGCCACCACCACCCTGCTCTCTGCTGTCTTTTAACATTTTGCATTTCTTTAGAACTGATACTTAAAGCTTGTTAGACCATTTAACTTAAGACACCTTTATATCTTCTCTTGCTAGATTATAACTTCTCGGGAGCATGGGCCGCTTATTGTGTATCTTTGTTCTGTTTATAGGGGTTAATAAAATTAATCCAATATTTACTATTAATTTTAGCTTAATTAATTTGAATTCCAGAGATGGGTGTGAACTTTACCCCTTTCCAAGAAATTAGAAAAAGGGAAACAGGGACTATGTAGATAGAATCACCAAAGCCTGACCTAAAATGACATTTATTCCTCAGAGAATACTGATGCTATGAATGTTTTTACAGCTTGGAGATATCATTGACTCATAATTATCAGCATATAATTAACCAGACATGGTGGTGCATGCCTGTAATCTCATACTGGGAAGACTGAGGCAGGAGGGTGGCAAATTTGAGGTTTACCTGGGGTACTTAGAGAATTCAAGACTATGCCTGGCAACTAACTTAACAAGCCCCCGTTTCAGAAATAAAAATGATAAAGAGATGGGAATGAAGCCAGAGGTGGAGCACTAGCCTAGCACACACAAGGCCATGGGTTCAAACCCAGCTCTGGGAAAACAAGCAAGCAAGCAAAGGCAAACTATTGGATAATGCTTGGTTTGAGTGCACATTCACTAAACCATCGCTTTAACCAAGAGAAACACTCCAGCCACGAGGCCTCCAGTTTCCCTGTACTCTCTGCTGCACTTCTACTCAAGGAAACAATGTTCTATGTCCCTGTCATTTCTCATTCTTTAAAATTTTATACAAATGGGCGCATTGAATATGCACTTTAAAAAAATCTATTTCTTCCAACTCAGCTTCATCGAGAGGCATCAATGTTGCTAGCCATATCAATAATTCCTTCCTTCCTGGTGCGGAGCAGTGTTTCATCACGTGGCTATGTAACGATTGGCTTAGCCATTTGCCTCTTGCTGGCCACTTGAGTTGTTTCCAGTTTACGCTTGTGAATGTTTCTGTGCTTGGTTATGGCCTTTCTACATTGTGTGGGAGTGAGACTAGAATGGCTGAGTCACATGACATCTGGAGAGGACATTGAAGAAAGTGCCAAACGAACTCACCGTGTTCGCCCCTCTGAGTTTCAGTGGCTTCTCCATCTCTTCTGTTTGACCTTTTGAGTCCTTTCTTCTATTCTAATAGGCATACAGTGACATCACACTTTAGTGTTAAGTTGCATTTGCTTAAAAATGATAATGATGAACATCTTTTCAAACCATTACATGGCATTGATGGCTGACTCCTTTGTCTTCCTCTTGGACACTGTGTCCATTCACAATATTCTCCCCATTGAAGAGACTAGGTTGTTTTCTTCCTATGGTTGAATTTTGGCTTTCCCTGTGTACTCTAGACGTAACAACCTTTATCAGCTGTCACAACCTTCATCAGCTGTCACAACCCTCCTGAGCTGTAACAACCTGCATGAGGGCAGTCCCACATATGCTAGACACCAGTCTGGCTTCACATTACATTATGTTCAGTCAGTGTATTAGTGACTTTTTTGGTTGCTGTGATAAACACTGTGACCAAAATTGACTGTTTAAAGAGAGAATTTCTACTGGTTTAGAATTCCAGAGAGAGAGAGAGAGAGAGAGAGAGAGAGAGAGAGAGAGAGAGAGAGAGAGAGAAATAGTCGGGGAGGAGGCATGACTACAGCTGGTTTCCAGAACAGGAGCTCAGTGACCATATGATCAATGACAATAGGAAGCAGGCAGAGTTAACTGGAAGTGGGGCAAGGCTCTGAACTCTCACAACCTACCCCCAGTGGTGACACACTTCCTTAAGCAAGGCTGTACCTCCTAAAGGCTTTCTAGTCTCCAAACAGCTCTACCAATGGCCAAGGGTTTGAACATCCGAGCCTATGGGGGCATTTCTCATTCAAACACTGTGGTCACCAACTGAGAGCAGTAGCCTGAGGAATATGTAACTTTAGCTGAAGTGGAGCAGTGGAATGGGAGGGACAGCATCAAGGGACATGGCCAGCATCTTCTCACATCCATCCTGTGTATCCAAGAAGGGATGCTAGGGAGGTGGAGGAAGCACAGGTAATGGCAGCCTACTGATGAGGGGCCCTGGACTGTCTCAGTCAGGATTACTCTTGCTGTGATGAAACACCATAACCAAAAGCAAGTTGGAGAGGAAAAGATTTAATTCACTCACAGTTCCATGTAACACTTCATCACCCAAAGCAGTGAGGACATGCTCAAACAGGGCAGGAACCTGGAGGGAGGGAGGAGGGGATGCAGCGGATGTCAGAGACCTGCTTACTGGCTTGCTCCCCATGGCTTGATCAGTCTGCTTTCTTATAGAATTTAGGACCTCCAGCCCAGGATGGTGGCCCGGGCCGGGCCCTCCCACATCAATCACTAATTAAGAAAATGTCCCACAGACTTGCCTACAGCCCAGTCTTATGAAGGCATTTTCTTAATTAAGGTTCTCTCTCTTTCAAGTGACTTTAGCTTGTGTCAAGTTGACATAAAACTATCCAGCACACCGACTCAGTCTCTCAGAATTTTAGTGAGCTTTATTAGGGAGCAGTGGTCAAAATACAGAATGGGAGTTAGCAAAATCATGCATACTGCAGACGAAACTGCTGAGTCGTGCTTGCTGCTTAGGAAAATGTTTTGTAATTAGCTGGAAAAGCTGGAGTCTCACATACCATGAAGGTACATTCCATTCGTAGGTCCAGGTCTTATCAAACACTCACACACACACATACACATCTAGATATGATTCTGAAAGTCCAACGATGTTCCCACCAGGGTTATTGGTAATCATTACCTTCCCAATAACCAACCCACCCTCATGAACGGTAGAATTCATGCATGGTGGTTTGGTTGTACAGTGAGTGCTGTATCAGGAGAGAAAATGAGCTGGGTTCAATGGATGAAACTCATCAATCTAATGATGTGGAGGAGAACAAGAAACACAACACTGGGACCAAGCAGGGACATGCTGTTGCTTAGCAACATGTATACAAAAGATAATGCTATGAAGAAAAGCAAGACAAGGGTCAGGGGAGAGGTGGTATTTCTACAGAGGTGTGGGAAGGGTGATTAGCTAACGCTTCTTTTAATTACACGTGCTTTGTGCAATTTCTGCTTATATGACGTAGTTCATAGTAAAAAGAAAAAAAAAAAAAAAAAGGAATAGGCCAGATGAAGGGAAAGATGTATACTCCAGACGGAAGGCAAAGTCAGCAGGGAAGGATCGTGCAGAGCTATAGGAACGCCAACAGGGTGGACTGATGAAATGGCGTGGCAAGGAGTGACCAGAGGAATGGCGCTCATACAGTAGGAAAGGCTCTATCAGTCTTGTGGAGGAATCTGGGCTCTATCCTGAGGGCAGTGGGAAGTCATGGCCGTAGAGAGGCTATGGAGAGACAGAATCAGACCTGCACATTTGGAAGAAGTCTTGGTCCACATCTTGGGGGCTCTCCCTCGTTGTCCTGGGTGAGTGGGTGGTGAAGTGTGGGGTCTTCAGAGTGTAACCACTGTGGGCGACCTTTCCCCAGAGCTCTGTCTGCATCCAGGGGCTGGGAACCCAGAGCTTGCCATTCAGTAGCGCTGCCCCCAAAGCCTTTGGACCAAAGACCTTGCTCAGTTCCTGATAGTGCAGTGGTTGTATCTGGGGGGGCTTGTCTCCTTTTAATCACAGGATTGTTCATGACAGGGTCAGATTCTCCTCTCTAACATCAGCCAGACTAACGTTTGATTGAGGAGAAAGTGCCATCCCTGTTCCCAGACACCATCTCATTTAGATTCTGGATATTTTGGAGCAAAGGAGAAAAAATAACAAAGGATGTGAGGGTCTCGAAACAGCTGACAACTGCTGGAAGTTAACCTTGTGCGGGACCCATCTCAGAACCTAACAGTTGAATAATACCGCACGTGATGTTCATATTATTGCTAAAATGACTTGTTCCATCTGCAATAATATTAGAGGAACATCTGGTCAGCGCAAAGTTTTCTGCTGTGGGCTGCTTTGTGCAAGTCGGGAACTACATTCCCTAGATAGACCCTGCATCCAGTCTCAGGCTCTCAGTTCCAGCTGAGTTATACAGAGAGGTACCATCTGAAAGCTCTCGATTAGCTTGCCATTTTAATTGTACCCGAGGGATTTTTTTTCCCTGGTAGTTTAGATAGCTGCTGCTATTGCCGCTAATGGATTTATTTTTTAAAATACAAACAACCTAAACACACACACACACACACCCCTCCCCCCTACGTTATGTATTGAAATAGTGAATAGTGTAGCTTTTAACTTAATACATTCTAAACTTAAAAAACAAGAAAATCTCCCTTACATCTGCTTTTGAGGGGTTTGGCTTGCAGTATCTTCTCCATTGCAGAAGAGTATGTAATCATTTACCTCCCAGGTTCTCTGTTGGAATTTTGCCTCCTAAACACATTAGAAACAATATTTTCATTATTTTGAAGCGCGCATGTGTGTGTGTGTGCACGCGCGCGTGTGTGCACTCATATACATGCATATGAGTGCATGTTCCTGCATAGGCCAGAAGAGGGCTTCGCACTCCCCATTGCTGGAGTTGAAAGGAGCGGGGAGCTATCCCAAGTTGCCGCTGGGAACTGAACTCAGAACCCCTGGAAGAGCAGGAAGTGTTATCAACCAATGAGCCATCTTTCCAACCCCCCGCTTTTCCCTTTTTCGTTCCAATAAGTCTGTTGTCTTGTTCCATAATAAAAAGGAAGTCCAAAAAAGTTCAGATTCAGGACAGAACTATTTACTCAAACAGTCTTTGCTCCGAGCCAATGTGCACCTGAGAGCCATTGGGCCTAATCTGATGCCTGTAAGATTGATTCCTGTGACTAATCCTGTGCTCAGCCCACACTGAACATAATGTTCCCCTGTTCACGCTAGAGCCACTTCCAGACAGCACCTGCAAGCAGAGGTGGGTGGCCTTCACAGGTAGGTGACTCTTGTACATTGACCTCACCAGCAAGTATGGAAGGGTCTTCACCTGGCTGACTCGGGTTGGCCTGCTGGGTGACCATCCTCAAAAGTTTAGACTAGTGTAACAAAGGAGGCCACTGTGACCTATCAGAAGGCTGTACTCTTGCTATAAGGAGTCATGAGGGGAGAACCAATGGACCGAATTGTGAAATAAGCCCTGGGAATTAAGAGAGAGGTGAGGACATCTCCAAGACAGGTGTGGCCTGAGCCAAACAAAACTGGCTCAGGATGAGCTGAGCCTCAGATGTTCAGTGCATCCTGTGTGCTACAGATCAGCTGTCCTAACATGTCTTCTTCAATCCTCCTCAGCCCAGGAGTGCCCACTTTGCCTGCTACAAAACAGCTCGCTGCAGCTCTCTGCACTTGGCAAGTGTGCATGTCGCCTTCCAATCCTCTACTTCACCTGCAGTCTCGGAGCTCCTTGTGCAGCTTGGACCTGGCCCAGGTGATCCACTGCTCCTCTTCAGTCCCCTGGCTCCTGGGAGGGAGGGGTCCTCCTAGAGCTTTGTGTGGTGTCCCCTGGAGCCCCTGGGCAGATGGTGTTTGCTCCTCTCCAGCTTCCTACAGCTGCTGACCTGTCTTCCTTTTGCTAAATCCGACAAATACTTCCAGAGCGTTCTTTAGGATTTGGCTCTGGTGGAGAGAAAGCCGCTTTATCCCTCTAACATTATTGACATTGAACATCAAGGACCCTTGTGGGCCCACGACAAGCTGTTGGGGGACACTTTACAGCACTGTTAGTGAAGAAAAACTAACTTGGCAAGTGGAGACAGCGGAAGTGTTTTGCCTTTTAAAACCACAGTTTAAAAAAATCGTATTAAGTATCTCTTCACTAGGAAGTGATGTTGTAAGAACGTCCCTTAAAGAACATCCCATTACTGTTCCAAGGAGAAAAGAAGATTTAGCTTTATCACTTTAAAAGGTCTCGGTCTCTTTCTCTCTCCCATTCATGAAGGCCAGAGGTGTTAGATTCCCCTGGAGTGAATCACAGCCTGACACGTATACATTCTGGGAACTGAACTTGGGTCCTCTGCAAATGCTCTTGACCGTTGAACCATCTTCCCGGCCCCAACTTTTTCTTTTTGTAACAGAAGAGGGTGAGGTTAGGGGGGTTATACTTTGAAGACCTTGCATTTTCTTTATTTGTTGCTGCAGAGTCAACAGTTTGAGGCTGCTCTCCCTCAAAACGTACTTAATCAAAAAATTTAAAGCAACTTGGAAATTGGCAGAAAAAGGAGAAGATGTTAAAGAGCTCACCAAATGCCCACTGAGAGCACATGCACATTCATCTAGGCAGGTAATGACTAGTCTGTGTTTACTGAGAAGAAAGAATCCCAGTTAAGTGGGCATGACTAAAAGGGGAGGGTAGTGGAGAGTGCGTGACGGTTGCATGTAGTGGTTTAGGAATGACTAGAGGGGTCACAGGTAAAACAGTTAAAAGCAAAATAAGTATGAAATGCTGCAGCCTAAATTGGCCCATTGACTGACAAACACAAATGCACATTGAGCCACACACAGGGCAGGCACACAGGGCAGGCATGCAGGGCAGGAATGAAGGGCAGGCACAGGGCAGATACACAGAGCAGGCACACAGGGCAGGCATACAGGGCAGGCATACAGGGCAGGTATACAGGGCAGGCACACAGGGCAGGCACACAGGACAGGCACACAGGGCAGGCACACAGGGCAGGCAGGCATGCAGGGCAGGCATATAGGGTAGGTACACAGGGCAGGCATGCAGGACAGGTACACAGAGCAGGCACACAGGGCAGGCACACAGGACAGGTATACAGGACAGGCACACAGGGCAGGCACACAGGGCAGGCAGGCAGGACAGGTACACAGGGCAGGTATAGGGCAGGCATGCAGGGCAGGTATACAGGGCAGGCATGCAGGGCAGGCACAGGGCAGGCATACAGGGCAGGTACACAGGGCAGGCATGCAGGACAGGTACACAGGGCAGGTACAGGGCAGCCATGCAGGGCAGGTATATAGGGCAGGCATGCAGGGCAGGCACAGGGCAGGCATACAGGGCAGGCACACAGGGCAGGCACACAGGGCAGGGGATCCCCTGAAACTGGAGTTATAAGGAGTTGTATAGGTGTTGTGTTTGTGAACACACAGAGTTACTTATATATGGCTTACCTCTTCCCAGTAACATTCAGAACTCGCGGTTTAGACCACAGGAGGATCCTTCACCCGTTAGAGCAATCCTCCGAGGGAAGCTAAGAACACGCTGGTAAGCGAAGGTATCTTTGTGCCAGCCCAGGCCTTTATGATTCGGGATAATTTACCTTGTTTCCTAACAGATTATCTATGGACAGGACACTCACTTGCTTTATATACTTTCCACCACCCAGCTGCAGTGCCACAGTGGACTGTGATCCTGGCAGGGAAGAACAACTCAAAGCCCTTTCCAGCTGTGGTGGCTGCTCCTGGCTGTCAGCTTGACTCTATCTGGAATGAACTGCAATCCAGAAGTGGAAGGCTCACCTGTGATCCTAATCTGGAGGCTTGGAGATAGAAGTTTCTGACCTGGATCTTGGCATAGAGATCTTGAGGCACAGTGGCCATGAGTTCCAGAAGATTAAGACAGGGAGATCTCTGAGTTCGAGGTTATCTGGGATTAAAGGCTTGGTGGCACACACCTTTAATCTGGGCCACACCTGCTGGAGACCTACATAAGGACATTGGAAGAAGGAAGATTTACACTCTATCTCTCCTTCGCCTGCTTGCCTTGTGGGACTGAGCAGCTGCTAGATCCTTGGACTTCCATTCACAGCTGCTGCTGATCATTGTTGGGAGTTGGACTGCAGACTGTAAGTCATCAACAAATTCCTTTACTATATAGAGACTACCCATAGGTTCTGTGACTCTAGAGAACCCTGACTATTATACCAGCCAAATTCTAATGCACTTGAATTACAGGAAATCAGGATATGGCCCCCTCATGCCTTTAATCCTAGTTTCCATTGTCCTTTAATTGTAGGACATTGGCTGCCTCTGTTGGAGAACAGCCACATTCAGGGACAGGGAGGGGAAAGGGACTGGGAAGAGACCATCAAGATGGCAGCCGGGGGTGGGGGTGGGGCTGGTGAGATGGCTCAGCGGTTAAGAGCGCCAACTGCTCTTCCAAAGGTCCTGAGTTCAAATCCCAGAAACCACATGGTGGCTCACAACCATCCGTAATGAAATCTGATGCCCTCTTCTGGAGTGTCTGAGGACAACTACAGTGTTCTTACATATAGTAAATAAATAAATAAATAAATAAATAAATATTAAAAAAACAAGATGGCAGCCAGGATCCTGGGAAACTGCTCCTGGACAGGAGGTGAGGAGACCCTGTAGTGACGGCCTGGGCAGACACAGACAAAGGGGTAGAGTAGGTTCGGATACTGTTGGAGACATGCGGTTGAAGAGAACGGGAAGAATGACAAGCTGAGAGGGCAGCTGGGCTAAGGAAAGTGAAAACAGACCTGCAGAGCTTTGAGGGGAGAAGGAAGAAGGAGAAGAGAGTTTAGTTGAGTTGCTGGAGACACAACTACAGTCATCTGGAGTACTGTGGGTCAAGCGGTAGCTGGGTTAAGTGTGCAAGTCCAGAATCCTGTCTGATCTGGGGCAAGTGAGAGAAGCTCTGTTAGGCCTCGTATTCTCCCTGGGTAATGGCAGAGGTTACGATATCCAAGTTTATGGTCAGACATGAATATTAATACATGAAAAGCACTTACAATGCTTCCTGGCTCACAACGAATGCCAAAATGTTAGGTCTGGTGATGATGGTCAGCTATCTTGAGAATTATGGTGAGAAGCTCAAGGTCAAATCTCTCCTTACACAGTAGTAGAAGATGAGATGGCAAGGTGATGAACTGACCAGAGCACCCTGGATTTCAACTTCTGCCTTTCTTCTCTCTTCCTATGACTCCTCAGAAAGCTTTACTTGAAAATTAGCCAAAAATCTCTGGCCAATAAAATCTTACGTATCTACCGTATTAGATATTTTCCCCCAAGATCCTAAAAGATCAATAAATGAAATACTATAGAAATGGCTTATGATTCTACATGCTTACCAAACAGTATATGTAGTTTAAAATTATTTTTGATAAATTTCAATTTGCATCAGCATTAATTTTAACCATAAAATTAACGAAGCCATAGCCACTTATTCAAAACTCTGAAAGGGGCGGGGGACTTGGGATCGCTGATTTCTTTTCCACGTTAAATAAATAATGGGATGAGTCTGTGGGTGGCCAACAGCTTGGGAGGGTTGTGGGGTGCTGTCTGCCCTGAGGCATTGTTCAGTCAGGCTGATTTCCTCACCCCATTTGTCTAGAGAACTAGGACTTCACTGGTCCCTGGGTATCAGGGAAAAGCTGTGGTGCAGTCCAGGCTGGTCAGCTCAGGGTGCTGCTTGGTGTTTGGCTTGGCTCAACCATGTGAGACTCTTATCTTCACATTCCTAAACTAGGCCACAGGAAGGACAGTTGAAGTGGGATGTCACACAGATCTGGAATTCTCGTCTCAATGTCCAGAAATTCTTTCTTCCTTCTGTGTTTTTTTTTTTTTTTTTTTTTTGTAGCATGCTACTTAAAAACAAAAACCAACCAACCAACCAACCAAAACAAACTAAAAAGACCCCCAACAACAACCAAAACAAAAGAAAACAAACAAACAAACAAATCCAACCAACCAGGTGTGTGGCTGATGCTAAGTAGGTGGTTTTGTAGTTTGAGTTGAAGGGCACAGGACAAACCTTGAAATGTTAATGAAAATGTTAAAAACCCAGGTATCCTAGGTTGTATTCAAAACCATAATCTTCTGTGGAGATTGGACTGTGGAGGAGGTGACAAAGATAGTCTCCATTTGTGCTTTACAAAGATGTCCAACGCCACTGAGTAAGACCAACATCTTGGCCTGTAAGATGGGGGATGGGGTGGGGTTCATAAGTGGGGGCAGCCAAACTATTCTCCAGACATTCTGGACACAAATTTCCTTTCCACGCGTTTGTGTATGACCTTGGACTAATTAAATTATCCTTGCATTTTTCTGTTTGCTAATACCTAAAATAGGGCGAGTCGTACAATTTGCTTCACAGAGCTAAAGTGAGAACAAACAGCCCCAGTGTCGTGCCTGCTACAGACAGTAAGCCCTCTGTAAATGACCGTATTATTAGAGCACTTTAAAGTCACAAGAACATTTCACTTAAAGACCCTTTTAACTGGGGTAAGGTGGGAGCAGAAGACAACCATTGCAGCGGAATTAGTGCCTTCCAGAGCTAAGAAACAGGAGCAGGGGCGGAAGGAGGGGAGTCCCGAGTTAGCTCTATATGTGCGTGTACGTGTGTGTGTGTGTGTGTGTGTGTGTGTGTGTTTGTGCGCGGGGGAGTGCTGAACCTGGAACCCTCTGCGAAGCCCCTTCTTACTCCTGTGTTTCAGGGAACCCTTAGGTTCCTTTACCTGAAAAGCAAGGGTAATATATTTAAAGAATAACTGGCGAGAGTCGAAGCATTAACCTGCTTCTGGGTCAGGCTAGGCACACACAGCAAATGCCTACATAGCCCTTCGGTTCCAGGCTTGTTTCTTTGCGGCTTGGTGCAGCAGTCACTCCTTAGCACCCCGCCTTCCTCCCTGGAGACGCGGGCGAGGGGCACACAGCAGCCAGACCGCATCGCACCGCACCGCGGCGCACGCGCACACGCTCGCCTAGCACCCGGGAAGGGAAGGTGGGCGGGGAGGCCTGGAAAGTTCCACCGGGTTCCAGAGCCCAAGGTTGGTAGGCGCGGAGGCGGCGGGGAGCGGGTGCGTGCCGAGCGAGGAGACGGCCTCCCACGGGCTGCTCGAGACCGTGTCCACGCTCCGCAGGCTCGGGGGACACAGACACGGCCCGGGAGGGCAGGCAGGCAGCCGTTGAGGTGCAAGTGCAAGGCGCCCTCCGGGAGAGGGGCGGGGCGGAGCCGGGTGGGCGGGGCTCTCGGTGGGCGGGGCGAGCCGTCTGCGCAGCTGCGGGAGCCTTTAAACCCGGCCTCGCGGGGTCGCACGGTGCTTTCGCCGCCCGGGAGCTGACCGGCCGCGTCCCCCTCTCGTCTTCCTCTGCGCCCCGCGTCCCCGCCCTCGCGACCCCGGCTCTCCTGGACTCGGCGCGGCCATCCCGGGCGATGCCCCGCTACGAGTTGGCTTTGATTCTGAAAGCCATGCGGCGGGTAAGTGACCTTCCCTCAGACCGAGTTCCCGCGCGGGCGCGCCCCGCTGCCTCTAGGCCTCCCAGTCCCGCGTGTCCTGCCTGCTGGACACCGGGTCCTCTCGCGCGGTGCGCGGGGAGGTCGCGGGCGCAAAGTGGGGGGGGGTGGCGCGTGGGTCGGGCGCCCGGCGCGGCCGCGTGCGCGCGGGAGGCGGGGGGTGTGTGTGCCCGCGCGTGTGCGCGGTCGCGGGAGGGGGTGTGCCGAGCAGGCGGCGGGCCAGGGGGCGGGGCGGGCCTCGGACCCCGGCTCTCCGGAGTCCGATGGAAGGACTGCGGGAGGACACACGCGCGAGAACCCAGGCCGGCCCCGCTCTGCGCCCACGCGTCGAGAAGCTGCTCGTCGTCCCCGCCGGCCGCTCGTCCCGATCGCCTGCCCTCAGCGTCTGCGATCAGTTACAGCCTTCCTCCAAAGCCCGCCAGTGTCGGCTGTGTACCCACGCACTTGTCACCGCTGTCACACCAAAAAAAAAAAAAAAATCTTTTGACCTTTCTTTTTCTGACTCCAGCGGAAATCCTGCTCCGGGTGCCCTTAGCCCCGTTTTATTCATCCAAGTTGTGGCCTTGCTTGTGTTTCCGAAGACATGCCTTCCCCCAGCTTTTGATTGATCTGGAGGTAGGGACTTTCAGGTTTGGAGGGATGATAAACCACCAGCAGCCGGGTCACGGACTGGGGTCGGCGGCCGGCGGAGGCAGCTATGTTCTGAGTCAGTCAGTCGTCGCTGAAATCCCCATTCTTCTGAGAGAATTCGGTAATGTAGTGTGCTTTCACGCACTCTCCTTCCCTAGCAGGTACAGTTTAAAAGAAAACAAAAGCAACCGTTGTGCCTTTTCTGAGCGTTGGAAGCAGCTTTCTTCTAGCCCTGGGCATGTAGGCTTTGGGTCAATTTCAAGCAGTGGCTTCAGTTTGAATCAACTTAAGCCAGGGGTCACGGGGCTAGGCTCTGGAACAGCTAACAGTCAGGCAGCAGGAGGAGATTGTTAGGTGTGCCTTGTACAGGGTTGGCTTGGAAAGGACACCAGAGCCACCTGATGGTCCAGAAGTTTGTGCCCCCAAGCTTACTGACTCCCTCGCTCCGGGAGAACGTTGTCTCACCTCTTGGTAAAGTACTTCATCTACCTTCCTTCCTCTTTGGGTTTTACAGCGTTAAAAGAATAGGAACAACAGAGGGGTCTGGGTTGAGAAAGTATTAAAAAGGGACTGTTTCTGATTAAATGGAAATTACTTAAGCCTCCTTTTATACTTTTTTAGGTAATGTTAGAAACTGAAAAAATGTGACCACCAAGATTCATTCCCTCAAGGTGTGAGGTAGCAGTGGGACCCTTTGCACTCCTTTGAATGAGAGACTCTTGCTTAGCATGGCTGCCTAGTACATTGGCTAAATGTATTTTACCATGATGTGGATATGTGTTCACTCTGATTCAAAAGTTGGGTGTAACCTGCTCAAAATCTTGGCCTGAGGGTAGGTTCAGAGCACCTTAGAGAAGAGTGAAGACGGAAGAGAGGCGCTTAAACATAGTGTGGAAGATGTGTGAAGATCTTTACAGACCCAAAGAAACTAGATAAAATGACAAACCTCGGTTTTTAGTTCTGACTTTGAGAAGGTTGTAAACAAGTAAAGATGTGCAGAGTCTAGACATTTTTTTTTTTTTTTTTGCTTTCAGCTTTAGAAAACTGAATTCTTACAGGGTGTGTACTTGTGGGTGTAAAGGAAAATGCACTTTGTTTTAATAGAAAATGGCACAGTGGTTTGCACACCTAGAGCAGGCTTTTGGAAAGCCACAGTTCCAGCCTAGGACAGTTAGCTTTTGTAAACAGAGTTCTGAGATGCATGTTGGATACCTGATAGTGCACCCTTCCATGTGACGGTATTCTCCCTCCTTCCTCTCCTCCAAGAGCCTTGTGTTCCAGGGCTGGGAGTAAGCAATCGCTGAAGCAGAAAAGGGAGTTGAGAGACTGCAGTCTCCTAGAGACCCTGCCTCCTACCCAGCATTGTACTCTTGTTTCTCCCATGCCTACAAAGCAGTCTTGGTTTGTCTTCCCTATTGTGACTCTTACTTTATTTTACTGTCCTTGACCTCAGGCTTGACTTACTTCAATTGAGCTTTTAGAGTTTAAATGTAAAGACACATGTTGACATAGCATAGTGAGTGCCTTTGTAGCAGATTGCCTGTGAGAGTTCTCAGGCTGAGACCTCAGGATAGAAGTTCTAAAAATTCTAGGGCTGTCTCCTCACTCTGCAGTTGGCATGATTCTCACGAGCCCTTGTTTTTGATGCATTTAGAGGTTTGTGTGTTTACAGGTGCAGACCACAGTCCTCAAGATTGTGCACTTAGATTTTAATGCTATTTCAAAGTCGTAATTCTGTATTCTCTAGCATAAAAACTTGAGGAGTACGGTAGAGTGGCACGTTGGATGTGAGTTGGACTCTGAGGGTGCTGACAAGCCGTGGGAAAGGTAGTAGCTTAGGGCCAACAGCCTTAGGTGCCTTCCTGGGAGAGCTGCTGACACTGGCTGACACTGGAAGCTCCTATCCAGGCTTCTAATGGCTTCAGGAGAGAAAACAGGAAGGGCAGAGCTGCAGAGGGAACACCAAGCCGCAGATGCCAGCAGTGTCTTCTCACAAGCATTGCCTGTGGGGGAGTGAGCGCAGGCTGCTCTCCACCTCTGCCCGCCTGCTCACTCGCTCAGGAGGACTTTGAGGTGGTTGAGGGAGGGCTGGTGAGGCTGGGAATACTTGATGCGCTGCCTCTCTTGAGCTGGACGTCACTCTGCAGTTTCTTTCTCCTTAGAGCTATGGGTTCAAATGGATAAAGCCACACCCAGCCCTAAAGGACTTCATAGGTTTGGTTTTTAATACTTGAAGTGGGTGTAGAAGAAGAATCTGTGCAGTAGGTAACTATTGTTCGGTTACATAATTCCGAGCACTTTGTTAGGCCTGACCCTTTGGTCAGATGATTGGTCACTGATGGGGTGGATTTGTGACAGCCCCGAGGAAATATTTCTTGAAATCATGTCATTATTACTCAAGAGTCGTTGTGTGTGAATGGTTGAAATAACACCTAGTTTAATTACTAAATGGCTGAATGTACAGTAAGATAGCATTTGTATGTCCTTTTGTATGTAGGGATTTTTAAAACTAGGAATCGCACGCAGGGCGTGGTGGTACATGTCCGTGGTCACAGCACTTGGTAGTGGAGCCACGGAGATGAGTAATACAGTGTCTTCCCTGCCTGGAATACATAAGAACCTGTTTGCAGAGAGCAACAGCAATGCTCCAGGAGGGGTAAAGGACATAGCTCGCTCATTAAACCTTAAGCTTTGTTTTATACTCTCCATTTTTAATTTTAGTAAAAAGCAGAGTGTAGTTTACAGTAGGTCACTAAAGTGGTGTGCAGGTTAAGTTCTATGGCATACTGTGACGTTGCTACAGAAGACTGTGTTGGTAATTGTAGGATGCAGAAGGCACTGATCTTCTACAGCCTAGCTGCTGAAGAGTTTCATATGCTTTCTTTCACCCTGGCCTCTCTGATAGCACAGCCTGGCTGTGTTTTGAGATGTTCTAGAGCTGTGTCCAAGAAATTCTTGAAGTAATACTAGAAAGGATAGCTTTTCAGAACTCCCAGATGGGGTTGGCTTGACAACCTTTGATAAGTAGGACACGGTGAGATTTCTGTTGTTGTTGATGTAGAAGTTCAGGTGGAAGTGTCCAGCTGTCAGGTGATCCTATCAGTCATTTTCTTGGTTTTTTGGGCCCGACCATTATAGCTTAGCTTGTATCTTTGATGATTGCTCTTTGTGCTGTGCTTGAAGCTACACACTTAAAAGAGCTTTGTGAACAATTTTGTACTTTGATTTGGCATTAAAGTTCTCTTGGGTTACAGCTCACTACAGCCGAAGGTGATAGAAGGAGTCTTGTGCCTGCCCTTGAGCTGCAGCTAAGGAACAAGGATGGCGTGGGGTAAGGAGTCCTTCCTGTCAGACATGGTTTGTAGATCTGACACTGCTGTCAGAGACCACACTCTACCCCAGCTGCACTCAGGCCGCATTACTAACGTCTGCTGTAGAGTTAAAGCCTAGGCCGGATTTACATGGAGGTTTCTACTTGATCTTTTCAGTGTAAAATCACCTTAAAATAGTCTACAGCACTGAGAGCTGACCTGTAAAGTAATACTTCCCACGATGTGCTATTGCTTGTCATATTTAGTAGATGAGCTTTGGGACACAGAAGTCTGTCTGGACATGGGGTCAGGGATGAGAGGAGAGAGGAGGATGTATGTCTGGTTATTGATGTGTAAAAGCCAGTGGCAGCTGATTTAATAGGAAGACTTTCTAGTTGACTGAGTCACTGGCTTTGTACTAGAATTTGTTTATAATATTCTCATGAGTTTATACAAAAGAAAAGGGTATCTCCTTTTTAAAAAAGTAATATTAATGTTTATGAGTACATTGCAGCTGTCTTCAGACACATCAGCAGAGGGCACCAGATCCCATCACAGATGGTTGTGAGCCACCGTGGGGTTGCTGGGAATTGAGCTCAGGACCTCTGAAAGAGCAGTCAGTGTTCTTTACCACTGAGCCATCTCTCCAGCCCAGGGGTATCTCCTTTTAATATTTCATTCGAGGCCATTTTGTTAAACCATCAGATTTGTTGTAAAACATGTAATTATCTTTGTCTAGGGAAGTCAGATTTAAGGAGTTAATCAAATAAATGCCTGGTAGGTTATTAATTTGCATAAAAGGAAAACTTGTAGGCAGTCAGCTGGTCCCTCCTATTCTTCCATTGCTCTGAAGTAGAGTCTACACTGGCTCACCTGCCACTCACCCTTTCTCCACCATGTCCTGAGAAACAGTTTTACATTTCATGGTTGAGAAAAATGAGCTATATTTTGTGGCTCTGTGGAAATAAGAAAAGTAAGGTTGTATGACCCTTTTTGCTTTATCATCTAGTTCTTCACAGGATGGACACTGTCCAGGCTCAACATTTCTCTTAGCTTTTCATGACTTGTGCTGTTTTCTGACTTTCCTACTGTGATCCTTCCCTCTTTGCAGTATTTCACATTTGACACACAGGTGAGGTGTGGTTTGTGAGTCAAGCCCCCACACTGGCTTTTCCCTCTGCTTGTTGTAGGCTCTTAGATAACACCTTGGCATTGCCAGCTCAGTATTGTTCAAAACGTAATGGATTGTGGTTCCCAGAATCACATGTTAGTGCTTTGTAACTTCTGTTTCTGTTGCCTCAGACTGAAAACTTTGTGTTATTGAGGTCTCGGGCATGTGCTTTCTGCCTTAGATGAACATTCTTAGATTCTTGACGTTTTTTCAGCGGTTTCTTTGGATGCTGAGAACTATTCACTGAGAATAGTTAGTACTCATAATTTATTGGAGTGCAAGTTCTTGAGATATTTTAACGAATCTGAGATGAATTTTCATAAGGAAGTAGTATCGTGTACATTGGGTATCTGATAGTTCATGGTGGTTGATCGTGTGAATGCTTGGTGAGTTGGGGTATACTCTTCACAGAGGAGAGTGAAGTGTGGTATCATGATGGTCTCTGGGACAATTCCAAACTGGTCTTTTCTAACACCATGACTTAATTTCCTGTGTTCTTCAATCAACACACTGAATAACAGAATTGTGCATCTCTGTGTCTACCGTTCCCTTTTATTTTCTTCATGCATGTATCGCATTGTTCCTCTATGGGATCTCTCCCCTTTCTGCATTACCGTCCTATTTCCATGAAAGCCTTCAAGTTCCTTTCAGCTTACTTGTTACCTTAAACAGGTATCAAGGACCTGCATTGTTAATAGTGTAGATAGATGTGGGTATTCCCAATGTGTGCACTGTATTTTATCATCCTCATGGGGTACTTTCTACGCTGTACTAAAAGCTAATTGGTTAATGTGTCTTACCTGCTGTGTTAGGTTGTAGTTCTTTAGGGTCAGTTATGTTTCAGTTTTGTCTTTTCCTGTGCTGTGCATAACAGGTGTTCGCAGCTGCCTTTGAGAATTACAACTATTTCTGTAGAGTAGGTTTTGATAGGATATAGCATGGTGACCCTCTGTGCCATATCAAGTCTGTGAGTTTCCTGGGACTGTGTGTTGTATTCTGCCCAAAAGTTCCACTGATTTCCAAGATGATTTTGTAGTAGAAAAGTCTTTTTTTTAATGGTATTTTACATTTCATATAAATGGACTGAAATAAATGCAAGCTTTATTCAGAAAACCAAGTTGGAGTCTTTGGAGACTCAGGAGAAGCTCAGGAGAAGGGGGGACAGTGGGCTCGAGTCTGTGTACTGTGTGGATTGCTTTACAGAAGCGTTCTACTGTCAGGAAGCGGGCTGGGAATTGTAGATGCTGCATTTGTAGATATGGCTGGCACAGCTTCAACAAAGAGACTGTCATCATCTCCATTCTCCAAGGGCTTGGTCTCATGTTAAGGTTGACCAATAGACATACAGCTTATGTGTTAAAACATTTACGGTATGTAGGGATGGTCTGATCAGATGTGGTGACTGGGAATGAAGAGACGTGCTTCAGTATGTGCTTTGACTCTGTTTTCTAAACAGGCAAACAAACATACAATTCCAAATAAAGAGGTTAGCTGCTCTGGTAGGATCAATAAGAACTGGCAGTGGAGAGACCTGGAAGGTTCTTCAGAGGCTGATAGAACTTGCACTTCCAAGAAGATTTCTAAGCATTTTACACTCTCAGTTTCTCATTTCTGAATGAGGATGATCCTTACTGGAAGGCCTTTGAAGGGGAAGTGGGTATCCAGTGTGGCTCCAGAACAGCTTCTGAATGCATTACCTCATTTCCATTGATCCTTTACTGTTGATGCTTCACAAGGTAAACTATATATATATATATATATATATATATATATATATATATATATATATGCTATTATATCAACATCCAACCCTGAAACACAGCTCTTGCCCCGTGCGATTAGTGTGGTTGGTGCAGGTCACTCCGTTTTAAAATATTATAATGCTCGCCGCCCATTTTCTCTCTTGCTTCCTTGTAGAAATCAGGTTTTAGAGGAAATCCGGTTCTCAGAGTGTTGGCACCATGGGCCAGATGAGGTGTGTCGATGTCGAGATGAGCTAGCACTCTCGTTTTGTAACTTCTGAGTTAGTTCATTGGATTTAAGTGGCTGTCCCAATCCTCTCTGGGCATTCATATGGACACAGTTCACCTTGATTATTTTTCAGTGGTTTATAACGGACTAATTACCTACTCAGTAAACATGAAACATGTTCAGTTTATAAAAAATAACAATAAAAAAAGTCAAACTAAAATCCCTGTTTATTTCCCAGTTTGAGATTGTTGGACTATGTGAGGCCATTTAGGCTGAAGTGTGCAAGAGAGGCTTTCAAGGTGCACATAGCTAAGAGCCTGACCGTGTGAGCTGTGAGGGACGGCGTGGTCAGCTTACGCTTCTTTATTTGTTGGCTTATGTTGAGCATGCTTAGCTTGGGTTTTTGTTTCTCTTTTGTCTTTTTACATCCCTGTCCAGGTAGAGTTTCCACTGTGTTACCAGGCTGGCCTCTGATCCATGTCATCCTCCTGCCTCGGCTTCCTGTGCATGGCTTTGACAGGGGTAAGCCACTGTACCCTGCTCACCAGGCCTGCTTGATTTCTCCCATTTTATTAATTTCTTAGGGGTTAGAAATAGCGCTTCCAGGGCTGGTGAGATGGCTCAGTGGGTAAGAACACCTGACTGCTCTTCCGAAGGTCTGGAGTTCAAATCCCAGCAACCACATGGTGGCTCACAACCATCTGTAACGAGATCTGACTCCCTCTTCTGGAGTGTCTGAAGACAGCTACAGTGTACTTACATATAATAAATCAATCAATCAATCAATCTTTAAAAAAAAAAAAAAAAAGAAATAGCGCTTCCAGGCAGGGATGCTTTGTCTGGAAAATGATGTGCTTGGCCAGGGTCTACGTAGGAAGAAGGTGATTGTTAACCTGTGATCCTCAGAATATAGCATTAGGAAAAACAGTGAGCTTAGTCGAGACTGGGGACTTAAATTTTATTTGTGACCAGGCTCTGTTTCTGTAACGTAGGGACCATTTTAGTACCTCAACTAATCTTTTCTTTTTGTCTTTCTCCCCTTACCCTGCTCCAGATACCTGACATCATTGCAGATCTGAAACCTCAGGCCCAGGTTCTTGTGAACATAGCTGTCCTGTCGGCTACGTTTCAGTCGACTTGTTTGGCTCTCCTTTCCCTAATCATTTCTTCTGTGATTACTGGGTCCCTGCTAAGGGAGTCTTTACTCAGTTTTTGAATACTCAAGAGATTGGTGCTTAGGTAAGAACTTAAGGAAAACTGGAAGTGAAAGCACAAAGGTAACTGAGTATCTCCTGGGTGCTCAGGCTTCAGACCCTGGGCCTTAGCTGCCTTCCTCCCAGAATCAGCAGGAGTCTGTTTTGGCTTTGTTTGGATTTCACTTTGGAAAAACGGTCTCCTCGACATCTATTCTGGCCATTAAATTCTTTCATTTTCCCAGGTGCTGCATCGGGAGCCAGATTGCTGTGTGTGTAGCCCGGAGTGTAGGGCTGTGGATGCTCAGTGCTGGGACCAGGTTCCCGCCAGGAGTGTGCAGTTCTTGTTTCTGTTAGAAAAGTACAGGAATGGCTAACGTCCAATAAGTGCATTGCAGATGGAAACATCCAGTGGGTACTGGTTTTGATTCAGTTTTAAGGTGGGTTTCAGTAGGTGAGTTAAAGTGCAATTTGAGCCCAGGCTCTGTGCCTGGCAGTGTTTCCTAGCGAGAGGAGCTTTTGCTCCTGTGTGCCTTTTCCGTTGCCTGACCTTGTTGAGGCAGTGGTCCAGTCTAGGTGGTTTGGACTGTGTCTCTTTTGTTGGGGCACTGCTTGTCTGCTGATTGTTAGCTGTTTCTAGAGAGCACCTGAATGGACTTTGTGATCTCGAAACTGTAAGTCATCAAGGTTCTGACAGGGACAGCCCAAGCCTGAGGACTTGGAGCACTTCTGGTCTCACAACAATGCCACTTTCATGTGTGGACCAAGTAAGTTTTTATTTTTGTTTTTTTGTTGTGTCCCCCCCCCCCCAAATTCAATCTGTATGAGAAAAAGAGTGAAGAAACTTGAGACTTTCTCTTAATGTCATTTTTTTATTGTTGTTATTAAATATTTTCCCTGACTAGGATGAAATCACTGGAAGTCACTTCTAAAGTTTCCAAGATCTGCTCTTCTGATTTCTAAAGGACAATGGTTCTGAAACTTTGAATTTCTAGACTCTTTTCTTGTTTTACCTGAAATAGAAGAGGAAGGCCTCCTGCATTCATCGTTTGCAGCAGCATACTTGTTTTGTGCTGATTTATTCAGGATACTGCTAAATTATTCTGTTTCTGGTCTTAGTTTTGTATCTTGAAGAAAAATTCTCTTTTTCTTAGGGGAAGTTAGGACACAGCTAAACTGGCTTCTTAGGAGAGTTAGAGACTGGTTTATTACGAAGATGCTGTGGTTACGGTGTCGGTCTCATCACATGGGGAAAGAGAAGCCATGTAGTAAGTGTTTTAGGAAAAGGTTTTCTAGAAACAAAACAGGAACCAAGTATGTTGAACACACACACACACACACACACACACACACACACACACACCCCTATACTCCTGTGAAGGTGAGCTCTAAGTTGACCTGGTTGAGTTTTACTGCTTTGAGCCATATGGTCGTTAGCCTTAGAGAGGGATAGATGCTCACGGTGTAGTGATGCCCAGCCTGGATGATTGCTGGAGTAAAGACTGTGTGTGTGAATGTGTACTTGAGGTGTGCTTCTCCTGCACTGTGGATTCTTCACCATCTTGAAGATTAGTGTGATTTACATTACAACCACAACGAAGAAGAAAAAGAATAGGAGGAGGACGAGAAAAAAAGGGAGTGTTCAGCATCACAGAGCTCACCAGGCGAGGCAGTCTGAAGTGGGAGCCATGCCTCTATTGATTATCTAATAGTTACTATAGTTTAGTCAAAGTGCTTTTGTGTTGAAGAATGTAGTTTACATCTATTTGGTACCAATAGGAGGTGCCAGCCAGTATTACCTTGTATTTTAGGAATGCTCTGGTTAATAAACAGTGTTCATGGGGTTCAAGGTTCAGGTTCTAACAGGAGACACTAGGAAATGTTTGTATAAAGAAACATGAATGGAAAAGAGGAAGAGAATGTGCGAAGGTCCATTATTATAGTTAGGGTGATCAGGTCAGATGGAAACGTAGTAGATGAGCTGAGGCAGTACCTGGAGCCTGAGGAGGTCTTGATGGAGTTGTAGCAATACATTCCCAGTTCAGATGGTGACAACTACTGCTGGTACTGATACAAAGCCTTGCTTGAAAGAGTTGGCAGCGCGGAATTGTTTAGTGCTTTTTCCATTCACCTTGGCTATCGTGTTATTTCAGTTGTTCCCGAACTTGTGACCAAGAAAATCTTGAACTTCTTTCTCTTCTAGGTCCACAACCCAAGTGTATGTAGCATGTGCCACCATGTCTGGTTTATACTGTCCTGGGCATTGAACCTCAGGCTTCTTGCATGCTTCTCAATGAGCTGCATCCTCAGCATCTCCACAACTCTTTAATTTGATAACCTGTCTGATGTTGCCTTGGGGTGCATATTCCCACATTTTATAGGTGTGAGAAGGTTTAGGCATCACTCAGCTCTAATAGATCCACCAACATGTCAGTCTTATGGTGTCTCTACTTCTGTTACCTGTTTTTGAAGTGTATTTTATACTTTCTTTAACCCTTAAAATTTTAAACTGTTACAGAACAGTTGATCTGATAGTCTACTGCATAGTTTTCATCACAAGCTGTTAGAATCATCTCTGTTTTTAATCTAAGATCTGAGTGATGTGCTTAATTTTAGTTAAAAAAAATGTAGTAAGTCAAGGATCACGCTTTTCGGTGTTTGGTTTCCTTGGGCAGTTGTACAGACTTTCAAGAATGCCATTGGTGCTTTGCATAGTCCACGGCTCACCTGGGGTTTTCTGCGGTTCTTCCTGGTGGTTAGAGGCAGATTCGTAGGACTGATCACAGGGATGTCACAGCTTGGTGGCGGGAGCTCTGCCAGTGTCCTTTGTTGGGGAAATTAAGCAGTTACCTGGTTTTGGTGACCCATGTTGGATAACTCCATGGCAAGTGGCACCTCCTTTCCTTTTATAACAGGTGACATCTGGAATAATAGACTTGGAAGTGGACATTTTGTTCTTTAGCAGTTATCTGCTGACTTTTGTATCTGAATCAAATACAAAATGCTGGAAGACTTTAGATTAAAAGCAGAAGCAAAGATGACTGACTACAGCACTTCTCCTGTAACCAGAAGACGTTTACTGTGTAGCTCTTTAAGCACAGCCACCTTACGTCTGGTGCTGTCTCTATACGGCCTTTACTCCAGTCTGGATCTGAACACGTCTCACAGGTTATACTTTCCTCCTGTCTCACAGGCTGTAACCATAGTGAGTCTGCTGTCTCTGCAGTGCTCTTTTAGTTTAAGTCCACATAGGTTTTGGAAGGTAGTGGGTAGGAATTTGAGTACGTGAGGCTGTACATGTGTGTGGAGGACTGTGGCGTTGATGGTCATGCTGCATTCCATTATAAGCCTGACATATCAGCAAATGCATGCCATCCATTTTAAAGCTTACCACCAGCCTTTGTCCATTACTGCAGGTGCATTGCTGTGCAGGACAGGTGTGGGTTGCAAATGTTGTTTCTCCTTTCTTGCATCAACTAGTTGATACATACTCATTTCTGTGTTTTCCTGAAGAATACTACAAAAGAATGCAACTCTGTACCCATACATAGAGAGGGTGTTCCTGTACTTTGGTGATCCTTAACACTCCTCAGTTCTTGCTTGTTTTTAGTCTTAACTGGGGCTCAGACCCAGGGCTCTGTACACGCTAGGCTGGTGCTGTACCACTGACCTGCACCCCCAGCGTCTTGGTGTTCTTATCTATGAATTGGGGATAATTGCATCTACTCCTTGAGTTTCTGTGAGGATTGGAGCAGTTTCTCCGTGTACTGTATGTAACAGTACCGCTTGGTGTTTGCTCAGCGCTGGTAGCGCTGGTAGCGCTGGTGCAGGAGCCTTTTCATGTGAGCTGTAACTTGGTGAGTGTTACCTAGTGTGTGGGCGGTTCCGGAGTAAGTACCAACACTGATGATTATTATAGTCAGTGAAGCAACTCAGATCTGTTGGAGAGGTGGCGAAGGGCAGAGTTCTTTGTAAGTTAGCAGCAGCAGGAAGCCTGGGCTTGTGTTTGTGTGGCTTGAGCTTAGGGGATCGCTGCTTGCCTTTCTTAGAGTGAGTAGGAGCAATCATCTGAGAAGACAAACACAAAGCAACACAGAGAACAGTAAATGTGAAACCTGTTCCAAGGGGAACTAGGACAGACAAGGGGGCTGCTGGAGGGGTATAGAGGGGCAGGTGGCATCCCCAGATACATTTCTATCTCAACAAATGACGGCCCGCCATTCTACATGCACTTATTTGTAGCTGCTTGAAATTGAGGGAGGGAAGTGTGCTGTCCTTCTAGCCCTCTTAAGTCTGCCGTCTCACACTGCCTACGGTGCTTGTTGATTGTGCAGGAGACCTGACTTCAGCATTCTCAGTGCCGTACTTGTGAATGAAATAGACATTGGAGGGCTTGCTTAGGGTGGTGTCCAGTTGCTGGTTGTGTGATGTGTATTGGATAGTAATGTGGAAGGCAGGCAGGCAGGCAGGCAGGCAGGAGGGGTTGAGGTGGACGGGGAACAGACCCTGAAGTGGAGAATAGTGCCCGTCTACAGTGTGGAATCACACGAGTCATTGTATGTGTTAGGCAACAATGATACCCACTACATGGACCTCAATCTTTTTAAATGTCACTTTCTCCACATACTCACTTACATGTGAGTGCACTTAAATACTTGAGTTGGATTTTGTTACATGTGCTCTTTGCGGTGTTCTGTTCATATTCTCAGTGTGTTGCCATGAGGATGTTCTGGCCACTCAGAATCGTGTCTTTTGAGCTGGTCTTTACTCAACCTGGGCTGGCCTCAAGCTTGTGGTCCTTCTGCTTCAGCCTTGCAAGGACTACAGGGGTATGCTGGCATGCCTAGCCTGCCAACACATTTTTAAACATGTATGATGTGTGGAGGTTGGTTTGTTTGTTTAAATCTATCATTAGTTTAAATCTATCATTGCCTGTCAGCACAGAAAGACCTTTTCTTTGAAGGCAGTAATATTGCATTGCAGTTATGGGCAGAAGCAATGTAGACACTGATGTGATACAGATTCCATCTTACACACACCTAGATTCTGGGACATGTTAACTCTTGGTTTTCTCAGGTGTAAAATGATCACAATAACTGTCTTTATGATGATCATGAGGGTTTTAAACTTTTCAGTTTTAACTCCTAACATTGTACTCATGGTTAACTGAAACCCATATCAGTCATATTAAGAAAAGTCCCTTTCGCTTTTAAGTGTCTCTGGTAAACTGTGTTACGTCTGCATTCTGCCTCTCGATAAGTAAAATTAGAAAGTAGCCATGTGAGTACTTAATACTTTGCCTCAAGGATCATTAATTATTCCACTCACAGAATTTTCATTATTGGACTTTGACTCAAGATGACATCAAGTGAAAATGTAAGAGAAGTCTAAGATGACGTAAGTTTTGGTGTTTCCTCAAAAGAGTGATGTAAATTGATGGAGTGGTAGGGAACCTCTTTAAGACATTTGCAAGTGAATTGGACACTGAATACATTGTCTAATTTTATCCACTTGTTCTGTATGTAAAGAACATTTTCGAAGGCCCTAAAACCCCTTGCACACGGACAGGTAAATCTGAAAGGGCAGAGTCCTCACTCCCGGTGTGTTCAGGCTGGAGAGAGTGATGGAGCAGAGCCACCACCCTGCTGTGGGGGTCGGGGGGGGGGGGGACAGGATCCAGAACTTTCTCTATGTTGGTTATGCCCCTATGATCTAGGCAGTGGCTGCATATCATACTTGACGTTCACAGAGATAGATTGTCATTACGAAGTGACAGATCTTCAAGTCCTGCTCTTCAGAGAGGCACTCTTTCCTGCTCTACTAAAGGACTTGCACCTCTGTCTGCGTAGCCCATACCTACTGCTTTGCTGGATCGTGCAATCTGGTGTTAAACTGTGTTGTTTGTGGCTTGGCAGTGGAGACAAAGGAAGCCTCGGGTGTGCTCATGGAACACTGAGGTGATTGCAAGAGACTTCCAGAGGACCCTTTTGTGAGCCTTCAGTGACCAGGTGCTGAGTATTTTTCATTTCTGTTACTTACTACACAGTCTTGACTTACTAGGCCTACCACTGTCAGTGCTGAGGCCCTGTGTAGGTTACCCCAAAGCTAAGGACAGCACAGTTGGTCACTTTTAGGGTCAACATGATCAATTCCTGCGGTTCTCAGCCTTACTAATGTTGCAGCCCTTAATACAGTTCCTCATGTTGTAGTGACCCCAACCATAAAATTGTTTTTGGTGCTACTTCATAACTGTGACTTTGCTACTATTATAAAACATAAATGCCTGATATGCAGGATGGCCTTAGGTGACGCACGTGAAAGGACTGCTTGAGGGGTTGCTACCCACAGGTTGAGAACCACTACTTGATGCCTTGTTACTTCACATGTACCTTGAAATTGCAACAGGAGCCCAAACTGAGCTCTGTGCCTATTTCCCTTGTTGCCTGTTTGGTTTTTATGACATGTGGCTTTTCTTTTTAGACATATGCACCCTGGATTTTATAGATTGTTACAAATAATTTCCTGGTTTGGCATATAAATAAAATAGTTACCCTCTATGTCATACTTGTGTCTTTAACGCCTAAAGGAGTTCATAGTTGATGGGTCTCACCTTCTTTTCTTGTTGGTCAGACACAGCACCATGTGCATTTCTCTTCTGTCTTTGGATTTAATTTGTTTAAATGTACGACCAACAAATCTGCATTCTGACTTAGTGTGAAACTATAAGTAATGCATCCCCACGATTTTAGTGGGGAAAGTCCTGCTACCTCAAAACACCTTTTATTATGGGGGACCATTTCTGTATGCTCCAAATAGTTCTGTTCTGGAAATGTTTTGTTTGTTTGTTTGTTTTTTTTTAAAGAAAAAAAAAGAGTTATATCAAAGAAAACTATTACTTGTGAATGAAGGCTTATGAATACAAACCACAGTTTAAAATGTTGCATGTCAGATGGAGGTGTTTCCATGTGTATTCTTTCTAAATAAAGGAACTCTGGACTCCCTCGCTCATGGCGCCTTTGTTGAAGAATTGTTCACTTCTTAAACATTAAAGAAATACAAAACTTATTGTATATTTTATTTAGGACTCCACCCCCAACTTAGAGAAATGTGGAATAGTCTTGGGAGGCTGAGACTCAGGGCTTTGATAATGTCTTCTTGTGACTGACACTTGAAGTGAACTGTCATTGTACTGTAGTATGTGTATCTCTGTACAATCTGAAGTGACCTGTTTTGGTTAGTATTTTCTATTTTGAATTCTCTAGGAAGTATTAATCCCTGTATGTAGTTTTAAGTTAGAAAACTCTAAAAGCATACAGGCTATTACAGTGTTGTGAGAAGCTGCTGTCGTCTGTAGCTTTGGAAGGACCCAGAGAGAGAAGACAGAGTCAAACACACTTTGCGTTTTCTTGAGGCAGTCTCATAGTAGCCTACGCAGGCCTGGGCCTGAAGCAGTCCTTTGCCTCAGCATCCCGAGTGCTGGGGTTACAGGCGTGTCCTGTGTCCAGCCTTGGACAGCTCTGAGCTCAGATTGGGCTGCTCTGTTTTCTGTGATTCAGATCTAAGGAAGGTAGGACTCAGACCTTGGATGGGAGTTTCAGCCAGATGGAACATTCTACAGAAAGTGGAATGTGGCTTAGCTGATGCCTTGAGGGAGTCCTAGTTGACAGAAGTGATGGTCCTAGCACTGATTTCTAGTGATAGAACCAGGAAATGTCTCCTTTGCTTCTGAGTACTTTGTCTCTGAACACATAAGCTGCTACATCAACAGTGGTCACAAGTGGATCCCCTCCTCCATCCAAACAAAGGCTCTGAATGTTTTCTCAGCCTTTGAAAAACATGGTAAACTTTTTTTTTTTTTTTAAATTCTAAACTCTCATTCTTTTTTTTTACACACACACACACACACACACACACACACACACACACACACAAACACACTGTAGCTGTCATCAGACACACCTGGGAAGGGCAGCAGATCCCATTACAGTTAGTTGTGAGCCACCATGTGGTTGCTGGAATTGAACTCAGGATCCCTGGAAGAGCAGACAGTGCTTTTAACCGCCGAGCCATCTCTCTACCTCCCCCCCCCCCCCCCAATCCCCATGCTAAATTTCCACCAAGAAGAGCTTTATGTGAAGGTCCTTGGAACCAGCAAGGGTTTACCTTTGCATGTGAACAAATGACAAGGTCCAGCGGTCCTTGCCTCATAGGTATCTTCACGAAAGGCAGGTCTCTGACTGACCTCTCCACTGTGATGGGAATGGCCCTTACATTGAAACATTTAAAGCTATCCCTCTAAATAAATAGGTTTATTACTCAACTTAGAGTTTACTGAATTATTGGAAGGTTTGTCCTAAATAATTTGGAAGGTTTTTTTGTTTGTTTTGATTTATTTTTGTTAAACCTGAAGGATTTGGAGAATTCAGAAAGCAGTTATAAAATATCTTCAGGATTTGGCAAGCTTGAAGTAATGATATTTAAGTTGGTTTTTCATTTTGTTTTGTTTTTTGCTTTTTGCTTTTGCTATTGGCAGTCTCTTATCACTGACATGACTTTCAGGAGGCAGGATTTTAATGTGGGTATTTTTATTTGCAGTTTTTTTTTTTTTTTTAAATGTAGGTGCAATTATTGTGTGCTATGTAAAAGAGTGCTGAGATGGTAGAGAACCATTCTTTCGGGAGTGGTATGGATTAGACCAGACGAGTGTGTAGGGCTCTAGTCTTTAGGAAATGACTCTGTCTTCTTCCTGGTAAAAGTATGCTCAAGTTTTTTGTTTTTTTATTGGTTATTTTATTTATTTAGTGTATTCAAGTTTTTAACAGTACAGTTTTATTTCAAGCTGTCCTAAGATGGTCTTATTTTTATTTATGGCTCCTAAGTTTACTGTTGATTTTTAAAGACAAAATACCTAGATTTATAGGAGCAATGTTTTTTTTTCAAGCATGGGAAACTGTTTATTTTGAGGTTTCTTCAGTAGTAAGCACAGCCACTTAGATCTTAGCATGTGACAATATTACTTTGAATAATAATAGTATTTTTAATGATCTGTCAGCTATTTTTATAATTAAATGAAGATTTAGGATTTATTTCTTTACTAATTGGAGAACCATCAGCTTTATAACTTAATTATAGTTACATTTAAATGTGTGTTTTACAGAGAGATCATCTTAATCCAGAACTGAAAATGTCAGATGGCTTTATTGAAGATGATTTAATGGTTGACAACTTTTTGTTCGGGTTTAGAAGAAGAATAACAAATTATTCATTTTTCCAGAACACCATCTCCCTTTGCTCTCCATTCAGGAAGAAAGAATTAGACACATCACAGTACTGGAAATATTCTATAAGATCAAACCTTGAGTGCAGTGCGTTCCTCTTCGTAGATTTTGTTTTGGAATTATTACCTGAGAAAGGGAAGAAGGAAGGGGAAGATGTTGTTACTTCTAAGTTTCATAAGCATCATGAGGGCTGTGTGCAGTGTGGGAAGTTGTTTGTTGTAGCACTTTTGTGTAGGGTATCTTGTTTTTCACTAGCCATTTATAACTCTAGATTTCCTTATGACTATGCGTTGACGGTAGGAACATTTAACTTCTCAGGTAGATGCTGACACCAAGTAAATGGACCTGCGTCTAGGACTCTAGGTAGCCAGAACGTTATCCCCTTCCCCAGTGCTAGAAGGGTTTATAGTATTTGAAATTCTGTTTTTGATTTGTTAGGGAAATGTAGTGTCCCTGTGCTCTCTCAGGATGCTTTACGATTCCCATCCCTGTTCTGAGCTGAGACTACTAGAGTGAGACGAGAAAGGATTATTTACATGGGTGGCAGATGCAACTGATAAGTCTTTATTTTTACCTCAAAACAATGGCTGCTGTCTCTATCCTCTGTGACAGTATTGATTGTGCTTTGCTGTAGTTATTAAAGTGTATTATAAACGTGTTTTTCTTTTTATAATAAATGTTGTGCCATGTTTGCTCGATTGAAAGTTTCCTCATCGCTTGGTGAGACACTCCTCTAATTCAATCTTTGTCTTTTGTCTTTGCTGCCTTGCAGGGTTGGTACAGTAGGCTTCACTAGACTTAGCTGCAACTCAGAATTTCTCCTCCAGCACCTGAGTAAATGCTGATGGTCTTGTGGAGAGTGGATTAAGAGTACGAGCTAAGTTCTCAGTCCCAATTGAGAAGCGGAGGAAATGTAAACTGTCTCCTTCCAAGTTTATCACAGCCACCACCATCAAGACAGCAAAGCAAAGGACAAAGACTTTGAACTGCTGTGTTGCTCTGTGTAGTCCAGTGCACGCGTGGTTTACAGACTTGGCTGGGGTTACTAATAAGTAAATAAAAAGCTGGACGCTTCTGTCATTCGGACATTTCATTCACCAGTTACCAGCATGAGGGCTGTACTGGAGGCAGCAGACATTGCCGTAGTGGCCCTGTATTTTATCCTGGTCATGTGCATTGGCTTTTTTGCCATGTGGAAATCTAATAGAAGCACTGTGAGTGGATACTTCCTGGCCGGGCGCTCTATGACCTGGGTGGCGATTGGTGCCTCTCTGTTTGTGAGCAATATTGGGAGTGAACACTTCATTGGGCTGGCAGGATCTGGAGCAGCGAGTGGATTTGCAGTGGGCGCGTGGGAGTTCAATGCCTTACTGCTCTTGCAACTTCTGGGATGGGTTTTCATCCCCATTTACATCCGCTCAGGGGTGTATACCATGCCTGAGTACTTGTCCAAGAGGTTCGGTGGCCATAGGATTCAGGTCTATTTTGCAGCCTTGTCTCTGCTTCTCTATATCTTCACCAAGCTCTCAGTGGATCTGTATTCAGGTGCCCTCTTTATCCAGGAGTCCTTGGGTTGGAACCTTTATGTGTCTGTCATCCTGCTCATTGGCATGACTGCTCTGCTGACTGTCACCGGAGGCCTTGTTGCAGTGATCTACACAGACACTCTGCAGGCTCTGCTCATGATCATTGGGGCGCTCACACTTATGGTTATTAGCATGGTGAAGATTGGAGGGTTTGAGGAAGTTAAGAGAAGGTACATGTTGGCCTCACCTGATGTTGCTTCCATTTTGTTGAAGTACAACCTTTCCAACACAAATGCTTGTATGGTCCATCCTAAGGCGAATGCCCTAAAAATGTTGAGAGATCCAACAGATGAAGATGTTCCATGGCCTGGATTCATTCTTGGGCAAACCCCAGCCTCGGTATGGTACTGGTGTGCTGACCAAGTCATCGTACAGAGGGTTCTAGCAGCCAAAAACATTGCTCATGCCAAAGGCTCCACTCTAATGGCTGGCTTCTTGAAGCTTCTACCAATGTTTATCATAGTTGTACCAGGAATGATTTCCAGGATAGTGTTTGCTGATGAGATAGCTTGCATCAACCCAGAACACTGCATGCAAGTGTGTGGAAGCAGAGCTGGCTGCTCCAATATTGCTTACCCACGCCTGGTGATGACCTTGGTTCCTGTGGGCCTTCGGGGCCTGATGATGGCAGTGATGATTGCAGCTCTGATGAGTGACTTGGACTCCATCTTTAACAGCGCCAGTACCATATTCACCCTCGATGTGTACAAACTTATCCGCAAGAGTACAAGTTCCCGGGAACTAATGATTGTGGGCAGGATATTTGTGGCTTTTATGGTTGTCATCAGCATAGCGTGGGTGCCAATTATTGTGGAGATGCAAGGAGGCCAAATGTACCTTTACATCCAGGAGGTGGCAGATTATCTGACCCCTCCCGTGGCAGCCCTCTTCCTTCTGGCAATTTTCTGGAAACGCTGCAATGAGCAAGGGGCTTTCTATGGTGGAATGGCAGGCTTTGTTCTTGGAGCTGTCCGTTTGATACTGGCTTTTACCTACCGTGCTCCTGAGTGTGACCAACCTGATAACAGGCCAGGCTTCATCAAAGACATCCATTATATGTACGTGGCTACGGCATTATTTTGGATCACAGGACTCATTACTGTGATTGTCAGTCTTCTCACACCACCTCCCACAAAGGATCAGATTCGTACCACTACCTTTTGGTCAAAGAAGACCCTGGTGACAAAGGAGAGCTGTTCTCAGAAAGAAGAACCATACAAAATGCAAGAGAAGAGCATGCTGCAGTGCAGTGAGAATAGCGAAGTCATCAGCCATACTATTCCCAACGGGAAGTCTGAAGACAGCATTAAGGGACTGCAACCTGAAGACGTTAATCTGCTGGTGACATGCCGAGAAGAGGGCAACCCAGTGGCTTCCATGGGTCATTCAGAGGCAGAAACACCAGTAGATGCTTATTCCAATGGGCAAGCAGCTCTCATGGGTGAGAGAGAAAGAGAGAAGGAAACGGAAAATAGAAGCCGGTATTGGAAGTTCATAGACTGGTTTTGTGGCTTTAAGAGTAAAAGCCTTAGCAAGAGGAGCCTCAGAGACTTGATGGATGAGGAGGCTGTGTGTTTACAAATGTTAGAAGAGACTCCACAAGTTAAAGTGATACTTAACATTGGACTTTTTGCTGTGTGTTCACTTGGAATTTTCATGTTTGTTTATTTCTCCTTATGAACTTAAGGATATGGTGAGACACTTAAGAGAAAATACTGGTTTTTGAAAACAAAAATGTAACTGTTGCACCTCTCAGGCATTGTTTACGCTGAAGGTTTTAGCCAAATTCTCCTTAGCAGAAAAATCATCTGTTTGTAAGACTGTTTCCCCAGAGATGGGGAAAGTAAATCTTCAGCTTACATGAAACAGAGCAGAGTGAATCTTGCAAAAAAGGTGGTTTCAGAGTTTTCTGTACCAAAGTAAGGAGAGAGCAATTATTCTCGTGTATCACTTAGGACAGAACATGGGCTAAGGTATCGTGAGTAAAGTGTCTGTCTACATTGCCAAGGCTTGGTAGACCCTACGTTGAAGGAAATTTGCTCATTTATAAAGGTTTTTGTCTCTAAACCCTGCTACAGTTAAAAAATGAATTTGTAGAGACTGTATGATTAGTTAGGTCCTGAAAGTCTAATGTGTTGTGTAGTAATGACTTGAGGACAACTTTGTGTGTGTGTGGTTGGTCATTAGCATGAGTCTATGGATTCTGCTTGCCAAGAGAAAGGAAGAGTGTTTCCCTGCAGGTCCTTTTGTACTGCTTGTGTGGAAATGTTAGCAGCCGTGTGGAGCACACTTGGTTCCATCTCCTCCCTCTCCTTTTTTCCTACCTAAACCGAACCATACTCCGCTGACTTTTTAATTTTGCTTTTAATTAGGGGGGAAGTAAATACTGCTGATGATCCCCACATTTATTGATCAGATAAGAATATTTTAAAATATAGTTTGAGAATTATCACCTACCAGGCAATGACTGATATGTAATGCTAAGTAGATGATGAATCATTGTTTTTACCTGCTTTCTAGCTGCTTCCTTGTCATTTTATTAACATTCCTTATTTGCCAAATGCCTTCCCAAATGGGTCCAATCGTAAGATGTTCAGTATTGTGGAGGAGAGTCAACACTACTTTTGTGCTGGGGTTGGCACTTGCTTAGCTTGTGAAACATTGTTGTTAAGTTTTAGAGGAACAGTCTTAAGTCTGATATTCTACTACATTCCTTATAAGTTCTCTTCCTTGTTTCTGTCTTTTTTGAAGGCTTGCTATGTATATACATAGATGCTGTTACAGTCAGTTAGCACATGAGTATGTTTCATTATGAACTGGCTGTCAGTCATAGAACACTTGGCAGTCTTACTGTTGATGAGAGTAGGTTTTCTGTAGGATGGCCTGCATGTTCCTCGGTTGCCACGAACAGGGACTTTAGGGTTTAGCAGTGTGCTTGTGGGGGATATCACACTTGTGGAGGACTCTTAATATTGACCTTATCTTAGCTTGGTATCCAATTGCCACATCCATGGGCAGCAGATCTTTTTTTGTAGGCTGTTTCTCCTTATTGAACATAGTGCAGAAGGAATTCGAGAAAAATCCTAGGGATGATGTGTGTAGTCCTATGTCTTCATCACTGCCTCTTCTCCATTAGAGATGAAGAAAGCAAATTCTGTATCTACTTTCTTTAAGCTGATAACTTTTTAAATTGCATGACTTTTATGAAGCCTTGTACTTAAGGAGAATTACTACTTTTATAGATCATTTTATAGCTTTTCAATCAAACTCAGTCCTGATAACCAAAACGAAACAATAACTTTCCTTGTTTTTTTTTTTTTTGTAATGCATCGACTTGTTTGCAGATGATGGACTTCACGAGTCCAGTGCTGTTAGGGATCACAGATTGTCACACACAGTCTTCCTATCTTCTGGAGGGTTTCTGAGGGACTGAGTCTGGAAATTTAAAGAAGTCATCTATGTATGAATAGCATGCATTTCTGAAGAACTTAGAGTGCCTTGTACAATTTTTCTCTTAGTTTCTATTTTGCGGTTTATAACCCGGAGCCAAGTAGATAGGGGCCATCCTTCCCTTGAATGGAAAGTTGAGTCAGTTCTCCAAATGTGGACTGCGAGTCTGCCCATGTGTTTGGATGGATTATCTGTGCTTTGTCGCTGTCTTCTCTTAAACAATTCTTTTTAGATAACCTTTCAGTCTTTGAGAAAGTTACAGAATATTGGGTTGTCCAAATTTGGATTAAGTTGTAGGAATTAACATTTCCTTTGAACACATTCCTATGCAAGTTCGCAGACACTGACACATTGGCCAAGTGGGCTTCCTCATCCTTGTATGTATAGCATAAGTGAATAGGAGGTGTTTATGTGAATTTCTCCCTTTTATTTAGTGCTGAGTCCTAATAATTTGGAATGCTAGAGTCCTCTTACCCCTTTTTTGTTGACTTATAGTAAGATACATAATGTATACCGTAATGTGTCTATCTGTGTGTAAATAGCTGTAGGTCAAGTGTAGAGAACTAATGCTCATAAATAAGGAATAACTTAGCATATGCATTCGATGTGTGTTCTTACCACTGTGAACATCGCTTTATTTAGTGTGAAGTTTCTAAAGCTTGTCTTCCTCACTGCTTCCCAGTGATAGATCCTGTGCTTGAATGTGTATGCGACGGCAGCCTCATTTCAAGGGGCCAGCCTTCAGCCTTTATAGGGCATTACAGTGGTTGTTCTTGGGATGATGCCTGATTTTAGACTAGCAAAATGTTCATCCTTCACGTGCATATGAGTCCTAAAAGATGGCATGGATCTGTAGACATTTACACATGTGTTTTTGTGTTTATCTAAGCTAAGCTTTGGAATTGACCAAGATTACATTGACTAAAATAGTGATTGAAAGTAACCGTGAGGTAGGTGAGGCTGCTGGTCTACAGAGGTAGGTGAGAAGTAGTTCTCTTCTGAGTGATAGATAGCCAAGCTTCTAGATGCTTGTCTTCCCAGGCAGTTCTTGCTTGGATCCGGAAAGAAGGGTTTTTAAATTTAATTTTATTTTTAATTTTAATTTTCCTTTGCGCCAGTGGCTGGGACAATGATTGATGGCTCTTCTGTGGGGTTTCAGGTTTCTCTTTCTCTCAGAAGATTGTGTCCTGCCATCCCAAGAATAAACAACTGGGCTGCTCTCTCCTGGCTGTTCTTCTAGGAAGTGATTGCTTTTGTTTATAGAGAAACATCAGGCAATAGCAGCTGCCTTTGTCTCAGATTGAGCGATCTCATCTCCAGGGCTTCCTTTCACCAGCTCGAAGGATCCACTGTCTTGCACAGAGAGGCTGACCTGGGTAGTCTATCCATGACTCTTATGGCTGTCACCATAAGAAGTGGTCAGAGATTCTTTGTGAAACTTCCCATTTAAGGACAGATCAGTGGAGTTATGAGTTCTCTGAGTGAGGTTAAAAGCCTTGTCCAGGGTCGCTATGAATCCTTCAATTCCTACATCAGGAGTCTTTCTTATTCCGGGTGCGTGGCCTTCTCATCTCCAAGTACCATTTAGTGTAATCTACAGGTGAGCCTTATTTTCCACCAGATAAATACGCTTTGTCATTGCTCAGTAACGAATTAGGTCTAATGGCTTCCTCCCTCATGCCTCACTCCCTTGCACGGCTCCTTTTGGAGGTGTGAGTGGAAAGGGACCACATAGGTTTCTAGAAGGAAACATGTCACCATTCTCTAGGTTTACGTTGAAAGATTTGCACAAGACCATTCCTGTTGAATTATGTGACTGTAGAGCCTTCCTTGTTTGTGCACAGATGTTCTAAGAAGTAATAATAAAAGCAAAATTTCAAGATGTGACAAATCCCCGTGAGATCCAGATATGAACAGCAGGGGCTGGAGAGATGGCTAAGAGTACTGCTCTTCCCAAGGACCTGGGTTCAGTTCCCAGCACCCACATGGCAGTTCTTAACTGTCTGTAATTCTAGTTTCAGAGGATCTGACACCCTCGCACAGACATCCATGGAGGCAGAACCCACTGTATATAAAGTGAAACAAAACAAACTGTAAAGGTGTAGAGTCACATTCTTTAAATCCCAGAACCTTGAAGCATCTGGGCTGTCAGCTGGCGCAAGCCCCTCTCCAGGAGTAAGGTCCAGCCTGCTAACTTCTAGTTTAATGTTAAGCAGGAGAAACAGCTGTTAACAGAAGAGAGGCTAAAGTGGCTGATACCTAGTATTGATAGTTTAGTAAAATGAAGCTTTTAGGCTTCGTTTTCTGTAGGCTTGCTCATGTCCTAAGCAGAGTTTCCAAGCTCTGTTCTGGTTCTCTTGTCTCCATTGCTCCGTAGCCTGCCCTTTATTTCAGTATTTTCTGATCTCTTGCGTAGTGCTTGGTTTATCTCACATACTGTCTTGATGTACCAAAGTCTTCCTTTACCCCAGGACTGAGGACTTATAACCAAATAATGAGTTAAACAGTTAACTTTTAAACCTATTAAACCTATAGTAGCTTACAATGTTATTGGGAATAAATGTTTGCAGAAACACTTTCTCAGATTTGTATTGGTTAATAGTAAAGCACTAGTGTTGTGGGCAGGAAACAGTCGGCGGTGAGTTCTCACAGAACTTGCTTGGAGATGATGGTGCCGGCCACGTGATGCAGAAAGAGCAATTTTTTTTTTTTTTTTTTTTTTTTTGCCATGAGGGTAAAGGTTTGATTTAGTTGCTATAAAGAGAAACACTTGTGCCGCATAAGCAGTGCCGGACTGAGACCTTTCTCATGAAGACCATCTCTTGATGTGGTACTGTTCCGTTGCACTGTCTTGCACACTGTAGCTGCTCAGCTAGCTGCTTTGACTCCTAGGAGTGACGTGAGCAGAGGTTCTGTGTAAGAGCGTCACTCGTGCCAAGTCCCACACTTCATCATGGGCTTCAGGTAAAGTTCTCACTCTCCTGTGCTGGCAATAAGGCTTTACTACTGACTGATCTTGTAACAATGTTGTGAAATTGATCATTCGTGTTTCTGTCTCTGCCCCTTTATAAAAGGTAAGGTTTAGTTTGAATGTAAGCCGCTCACTTTTCTGGCAGCCAGCAGCCGTTGGCCTGTAGCCTTTTTCTCAGAAACAAAGAAAAGATGTGCTGTGTGTCTTTACTCTTCAGCAGTGCATTGTGCATGTGCTGCAGAAGGTCTGCTTCTTCTGTGTGTAGAGGAGTGGTTTTCTGTGCCAGGAACGGAGCTCCTCGCTGGCACACACACACACCCCACACCCCACCCTTGTTTCATGCCCAGCAGTGTGTGTCTAGGGAAATGCTAGTGATTTTCCTGACAGCACAAGTTGACAGTGTACCCACAGCGTAAATAGATGAATTCACCCTACTTTCCTAGTGCTGCTAGATATATAAATTTATATATAAATAACACACATACATTTAATGTTCAATTTATCAATATAGCCTAGGCTTCTGAAAATAGAATGCTATTAGTAACTTTTGTGTGCATGTGGGTGCGTGCGTAAATTGGAGATGAAGAATTGGGCTCATTGAAATCTTTAAATGGCAGATGCTGGTATACAAGGTTTTCTGTAGTATAATCAAGTTTTGAGATTTGTGTTTGGGTTGGTGCCTTCTGCTTGCCAGCATTGATGCGCTAGTTCACACTTGTCCCTTTCTTAGTAGTAAGCTTTCTCTGTTTTTAAACTTGCAGCTAGTGAGGGAGACTAGTACAAAGTGCACATTTCTAGACTTTTATGCAGTCTTTTGGTTCAAGGAAACAAGGCAGTTGAGTATCTGTATTAATGTTATTTATTCATCTTTATTTGCTTTTATATCTATAATTAAAATTTAAAGTGACATTATAAGTTCGTATCCATTTTAACTTCAATATAGGTTTGTTAAGGGCATCTGAAGAACAATAGTTCATATTTCCATGTGTGAGTAGAGGCTAGAGGTCCATTGAAAGCACAAAACCGTGTTCATGAGTGTGTGTTTCCACTTGTGAAAAGCACAAAACTTAATAGCATTCTTACTAACCCACAAGTGCCAGTCATAAACCCACCCAGGCTTTGTCCCAAGTTGTTAGGAAGATCACAGCCCAGAAAGCCTAGGTGGTGAGCCCACTGTCACAGCCCAGTCCTCAGTGAGATCCTCTGTCTGTATGGCTTTGATGGAGAGAGCGAGGCCTGGTGGGCAGAGTAGGTGGCAGCTTTGTAAGTTGTAGTAATGTGAACAGTTAAAAAAAATCTCATCTAGAAGAGATGTTACTTGTCACCAGTACTCTAAATACATGAAAATATTCACATTAAATAGTGCAAGTATTATATTGATTTATATAGTTTATATAAGATGACATTACCTTTGTTTTCTTTATGTGCCTAACTATACTTTTTAGTAAAAAGTTGGATCTCTGTGTTCTGAACATCAAACTATTTCTGGATAGATTCAACATGACACTGCTTTTCACAGTGGCACTAAAGCTTTTAATCTGTTCCGTTAACTCCTAGACTAGATGACTGGAAAACTGTAGGTGTGCACGCAGAAATGAAGATGGCATCTCTTCCCACTCAGCATTGCCTTCCTCCTTGTTTTCCTTACCTCCAGATAGTCCCATGTTTACCAGGAGTGAGAATGAGCCCTGTTGGCTTCTGTCTACATTGTAAGATGCAGCCCTCAGAAAAGAGAGTGCCTCTTCTGCTTGGATACTTTTCTTCTTAGGAAGAGGCTTGGTAACCTCTAACAAAGATCTTAGAGGGCATAGACCAGTGTTGCTGAGAGAGAGAGAGAGAGAGAGAGAGAGAGAGACAGACAGACAGATCAACAAGGTCTTAGTATATGATACGTCTTAGAAGAGTTCACATGAACACTGATGGACAGATTTTTCCCCTCCAGCAACAAGCTAGACGTGTGGACCCATAACAGACTTTTACAGCAGGTAACCTGCAGGTTGCAGTGTGGGGGTGGGAGCTGAGGGGAGGAGTGTGTGAGGAGTGTCCTTGGCTTAGCAATGTGTGACAGTGTAGAGCAGTTAACCTTTCAGGCCTGAAGACTGTATTCTGTACCTTTAAGGGTTTATTACAACTTTATGAAATACTTGTTAAAATTTCTTTGGCAGAAATGTTTTTCATGGAAAACCGCTTTAGTTAGACTAAGTGAAATGTAGTTATAGCAGTGTAAATATGTATAATTTCCTAATTTCACTGTGAGATCTCAGACTTTTGAGTGGCAAACAGATCACCGAGTCTTTTGCTGATGGACTTGTCTGTGGGGTTAGTAAGATGTAAACACTTTATTTTGACCGACTGTGGTGGTGGGCATGATGGTATGGAGCCATTACTCCACTGCCCTTGTTGGTTTTGCTTCAGTTTGAGGGCCTGCAAAGTTCAGACCCAGCAGGGCTTCCTGTCCCTTGCTCAGCTGCCTTTCTTTGTCTGGAACGGTTGCTAATCACCATATGAACTCTTAGGCTTTTCTGCTTTGCTTTGTTGTTATTTTGTTCTTTTCCTTTTTTGACAAGATGGATATCAAAAATAGTTGCTGTGCAAAAGTTAGTAGTCTTCTTCAAGAAGAAAACAGTTCCTTTTCTAATGCTATCCTGTGAAATTGCTTCACTCATTCCTTTATTTTAAAGCCAAATGTCAGCAGAATACTGCTGTTTTTATCTAAATAATTTTGATATGTAAGTATTAATGCATTTAAAAAGATGTCTGCGTTGAGAAATATTTCACCAGTGTACTGCCTGTGAAAACTTTGTTCAGATTTCTGGGAAAGACACCAGTCGGTATACTGGGGCTGCACATTACATACATGTATTATTTTAGTCAGGTATTGTTTTAGACCAAGCCTGGTTATAATAGAGTAGACTAACACTAGTTTGTTATCAGTTAATTTTTAATTATTTCCAGTTTACTCTCTGTTGTCCTCATACTCTTCTCGTTTTCAGATCTCACTAATCGGGTCCATTTCATTGTGTAAGGCTTCAGTTTCAAAGAAAATAGAATTTGATATAAGCCAGGTTACTTCCATCTTGAAAGGAAAACAATTAAAACTGTAGATTTAAAATGGTTAATTATCTGTGACAATTTTAGCCTATTCTGTATACAACTGATTTTTAAAACTGTAGACTGTGTTAAGTGTTGCTGTTGTTTAAAAATGGGGAAAAAAACCTGAAGCAAATCTGCTTAAAGAGCTGTTGGTTCTCATTGCTGACCACAAACACTATGTTCGTGTGTACTCGTGTTATTTTGCAAGCTGCTACATTAGCCTGCAGAAGTATTTGAAAATTTAAGATGAATATATTTCTTGCAAAGTCCGTTCCTTTCTGTGGTATCTTGTCCTTGTAACTGAAGTGTAGTAATTATTTTATGGAAATGTTAGAACTTCTGTACCAACTTTGAATAAAATGAAAACTTTACACTTCTGTGCCTCAGTGTGAATATCTGTCCCAAACTCAGTGTTCTGTGTCTTAGTTGAACAAGTCATACTTTACTTAAGTTCTTATAGACTTGACTCTCAAGTGCTTTCAGAAACCCCCGTGCTGGTGTTGATATATTAACCATTGTGAACTATGTAAAACATGGAATAAGAATATTCTTGGATTTTCCCTTATGACTGGAGTTTGGAGAAGACACGGGAGTGTGGGCATGTCTTCCCTCCTGGTGGAGCTGCTCCTGGCACCTTGGCCTGCAGATGCACAGCTTCTTGCTCACATGCCCCCTTTAGTTCTTGGTGCCTTTTTATGACAAGAACAATCAATCATAATTAGTGTAAAAAGCCAGAAAGTAACATTGAGTGGTTTTAGTCCAAAGATTTGAGGTGTTGTTGGTTAGCTCATTAAAGAGAAGTCTTACAGCGGTCTGGTGTTACATTTAGCTCTGTGCCCTTTGTTTCCCTTAATCTGGGACAAACTCCTGCTCCCCAGCCCCATGTTTGAGATCTGTGACTGTGACTGTCTCACAACGTGGGACCATTTTATTTCCTAGTGATTAGACTGTACGTTTGGGGAGGGAATACAACATAATGGTAGTATGTTCTCAGAACTTACACTAGTGGTCTGTTGTTGTTATCCCATTATGGTTGAAATTAATCTGAATACTTGGTTATTTTTTCTTCTGATAGTTTGTGAGGTAATTTAAGGCTATAAAAGCACTTACTATTCTCCATCAAACAGAGCACATTGTTTTGAGCATCTACATGAACTTTTTGTTTAAGTTGTAACTAACAGTACAAAATGCTTATCTTCCTCATCAGTGTGTACTCTGAGTTAGTTTATTCAATAACTCATAGGCTACTGTTGTTGTTGTTCATGTGTTTCCAGATTTAGCTAGTGGGACCTTCAGGAAAGTTTGTGTGTTCTTTTGACACGGTTCTGTCAGTGTTTGAAGTACCTATTTCTAGTATACCAGAGTGTTCTAGGTTCATTGTGTTCTTTCTCTGTCCCAGTTGCATCAAGTATTTGGTAGAAAATGGTCTGCATATGCTCGCTCATTGCTGTAGGAGAATGGCGCATCTCATCTTATGATTTAGAGGGCATCACCTACATCTACTGGCTTCAATTCTGTTTAATGTATCCATGTGTGTATGGCTCTCTCTCTTTCTCTCTCTCTCTCTCTCTCTCTCTCTCTCTCTCTCTGTGTGTGTGTGTGTGTATGTGTGTATGTGTGTAAAGTTGACATTCAGTATCTTCCTCAATTGCTTGAGCTTGCTAACTGTAGTTAGCCATCTATCTTGTCCTTGGGATCTCCTGTCTCTGCTTCCAGTCCAATGTTGGGATTGTAGATGGCCACAGTGCCTGCCTAGCTTTTACATAGGTTCTGGGAATTTGAACTCCAATGATTGGTAATATTAACCCTCTTGTTACATTTAACTCTAAACTCTGTAAGGTTAGAAGACTTTTTAATGGCATATTTAATGAATATAGAATTCTAAGTTGGAAAACTAGAAACTAGAAAATAGTGGAAATTTTGAAAGCCTAATAGGATATTTTCCTGGCTTATATGTCTCATGTTCCAAAACTTTATAATTAAAAGCTTTGCTGAAAGTCTCTGGCCCCAGGTGGGCTCTTTGAGTGTGGCAATATAGCCCTGGGGGGTGCTGTGGCTGCTCACTTTGGCCCTTCCTGTGCTTGCTTAGGTTGCTACATTATTTTCTCAGTCTTTTTCCTCTGCTCAGAGGAGTTTGTACACTGTATCTCCAGCTAATTCTGTGGACAGACAAGCTTAAGTAACTTGTGTCAGGCTTGCTTTATTAGCACTCTGTGCCTCATCTTGTGACAGTCCTTCTTTTATTTCCTGGGTCTGCTGGAGCCCCGACGGAGCTTTGCCTTCTGGGTCACTTCCTCCAAGACAGCTTCTTTCTGTTCATGTTGGTCTTTCATGGAAGGCGTTTCTCAGTTTCAGTATTTGACCTCCGTGGCCTCCTCCTTGGGGAAATCCTGCAACATCTTTAGAAAAAACCAGATTGACTGCAGAAAGTTTTGAACTGAAGGGTGTGGCTGGAGATGTAGCTCAGAGAACTACCATAGTGTGAGGTTCTTAGCTCTGTCCTCAGCAGGCCCCCAGGGAAGAGGAACGTGGTGAGCCACCATTCTGAGAACACGGGGTTTTGGTTCTTAGCCATTTTGGCATGGCACCCTACTTGGAGCAGGGCCTGTACCTCCTACCTCTGAGGAGTCCACTCCAAAGACTCCTGCACGTGCACCTTGGCATCCACCCCCAAGTTTCAGAGGCTGGTCCTCCTTCCTGTAGTTTTCCAGCTCTTCCTTCCCATGGCTGTTTCTTTTCTCTCCAGTTTTTCAGGACTTTACCCTAGAGTGTGTATCAGTGTATTATGTTGTATACTTTGTGTGTTTGTGTGCACATGCACACGCGTGTGTGTTTTGTCATGCATGCTTCGATAAAGTCCTCTTAGAAGCGTTAGTGGGTTTTCTAGAGACTAGACACAAGCTAGCATTGACTCTTCCAACTTCCTGGTGTGTCTTAGGGTCTGCTCTTGTATGTAAGCTTTTGAAGGTTGAAATTTTAGAGCTGCTGCCCTGAAAGAATTCTTCCCTGAAAGAATGTTGGCCACCAATAGCATAGTGGGCGTTTACAATTCTACTTATCTAGGACTATGAAGACTTGATGTTTCAAAGGTCCTACCTATCAAACCATTTTATTATGATACTTGACCTACTTAGTACACAAAACTGCAGAGATGTGGTGTGGTGAGTGAGGACCGTTTTTCACTAGATCCTACAAATTGTTGGTAAATACTAATTCCCCTTGGCCAGGTTCCCGTGATCCCATTTTTGTCAACCGATAGTCTTTATTTTACTTGTTTCTGCTTAAGGCACCACATTTAGTATATAGCAGTGTGCTAGGACTCAGCTTGAGGCCAACAGCATCAAAACTCCCATATGTTTCTGGAGCCCCATTGTTGCCTGCACACTATGTCAATATCATACTTAGGTTCCTTTTGTTTTTTAAACAGTAATATCATCTATGAAACCATACATGTACAAAAAGCAGGCAGCAACAAAGAGCCCCACATAAATGTGGCACTAAATAGACTGCAAGGTGGACACTTGTCTATGGAATGAGCCCACAGAGTGTGGGGCATGGGAATGTGCAGCAGGTGAGTGAGCCTTATTTTTTACCACTTTGCATATGTGGATGTCTGCAAATGGCTTTAAAACTGCTAGGAATATGGATTTGGGAATTCAAATGCATTTTTAAAAAAAATATTTATTTCATGTATATGAGTACACTGTTGCTGTCTTCAGACACACCAGAAGAGGGCGTCAGATCTCATTACAGTTGGTTGTGAGCCACCATGTGGTTGCTGGGAATTGAACTCAGGACCTCTGGAAGAGCAGTCAGTGCTCTTAGCCGCTGAGCCATCTCTCCAGCCCCTCAAATGTATTTTTTAAAATAATTTCATTGGGAACTTTCATTGGGACTTTCATTGGGAAGCAGACACATCCACCCACCCATCCCTTAGTAGTAGAACACTGTCAGTCCCCCTGCCCTAATAATGTTCATTTCACTCCCAGAAAGTCCTTGTTTTAGGGAGTTTAGTCTAAAGATCCCATTGCTCAGGTTTTCACTCAAAGTTCTGTCTGAAATGTTATTTTTCCATCCTTTACTGAAATAAATGTACGTTTTAAAGTGTGCTGTGATGTACTCTATTCTCTGGAACATGGTTTTCATTTGTCTTCTGCTGCTCTAACAACGTAACAGAGAAATAGTTTGTGAAGAATAGAAGTTCCTTTGAGCCATGGTTGTGGTACCTGGGAAGTTCAAGAACATGGTGCTAGCATCCCTCACTGTTCTCTCCCAGTCCAGCATGTTGAGGACATTGTTGAGTTATAACATCAACAGGACAGTAACGAAGTCAGAGTATGACAGAGCCGCTCCTATGTAAACCTATTGGCCCTATTCCAAATATCTTTAGCATAAAATTCAAGGACTGTGTTTCTCACACATGCAACTTGAGAGAGAGATTTGTCCTTAGCCCAGGGCACGCATTTCATATCTGTTGTCATCTTAGTTGTTGTTTTTGTTTTTTGAAGTCAGGGCCTGTGGAGTAGGACAGAGTGGCCTTGAACTCAAAGTCTTTCAGCCTGAGTTCTGGGATTGAAGACATGGCCAAGAACTCTGTGAAAATGCTTTACCATCTTCATTCTTGTATGTCCTAGACAGCTAGGCAGCTGTGGCTCAGATCTGACACTGTTGATGTTAGCTGGCAGGAATGAAGAGGAAGCAACATGTGTCCCTGCACATGTGGACACATGCAACAGACTAAAGACGGTGTTTCCAGATGAATATTTTGAGACATAAGAAATAGTATTTGGTTTGTTCCTGATTCCCTCCAAAGGACAGTTTCAAAAGTCTTGACTTCCATTTCTGGTACCAGGGAGTTAGGCACACTCCTGACATTGCTTGTAGTAAACTTTGTACAGTAGCTTCTCTTTTATAGCGCACTCCTTGTAAGTCATGTTCAGGTGGCTGGGTGCAGGTTGCTGGGTGCTTTGCCCAGAACTGTTCTGCACACCGTAAGTGATTTTCAGTTTGGGATGCCTGCTCTATGAATCTAGCAGAATTTAATCCAGTACCGTCTTTAGTCTGTTGCATTTACAAGGACGACTGTCGAGCATTGTGTTTGTTACTGCAGTCAGGTCAGCATCCCTCAGTATAACTTTAAATGGAAATAGCATCAACTCACCAGTTAGAAGATGAAGACTAACTGGATTAGAAAATAAGACCAACTACCTGTTGCCTTAGACACACTTGACTGGCAGAGATAATCAGGAAACTAAGTCAAAGGATAAAAGTCAACTCACCCAGAAAATGGAGGTTGGAAAGAAGCTGGCATAGCTCGTCTCATACCAGAGCTAGTCAGAAGCGAGGAACTACTTCTGATAGAAGAGGTGTAAACATTGATGTGCCTCCCAGTTTCTTGAAACAAACAGGAAAGGCTCTGTTGCAGTAATGACAGGAGACTTTAATACTCCACTCTTACTTTCATACAGGTCTTCAAAACTCAGTCAACAGACGGAGTTAAATCATATCATAGGGCAGTTGGAATTCCCAGATGTTTACAGAACGGTCTGTCCAGCAGATAAGAAACCATGTTCTTCTCAGAGCCCCATGGAGCTCCATCAAACTTGTAAGGTGGACATTGCAGTACTTCTCACCCTGTTTACAGGATAGAGAGTGGAAGCACTCGGTCTGTAAAGTTGGTTTCACCCTGATATCAGCCCCACATAGGGGCAGAACAAAGAGAAAAACTGCAGGCCGTTTAATCTGATGAACGTAAATTGTAAAACTTTTCAACAAAACATTTGCAACTGAATTCAAGAACACTTCGAGAAAAAAAATCGCATCACTGCCAAATCACTGCCAAGCTGGTTTCACTCCAGGTTGTAGGGTGGTGCATTCGAGATTCTATGATGATGCATAAAAGGCCTTTACCAAAGTTTTGGCAGTTCTGGGCAAAGGAGAGACATAAGGAACATCGTTAGTGTGGTAGACTGTGCCGTGAGTGTGTGGTCAACGTTGCACCAACACTCGGAAATGAGGCAGGTTTTCTCTGGTGTTGTACTTGAGCTCTCAACCAGAGCAATGGGAAAGAGCAGAAAATTAAAAGACTGTAATAGGACATATCATGCTGCCTGTTTGTACATGACACGGTCCTATGTGTAAGGCACCCTGTGCGCTCCAGCAAACTTGGAGGGCTGCTGTGTATTTTAGGAAAGTATCAGGACACAGACTCAGTGGGATTTCTGTACCCATAGTGAACTTGCTAGGAAAGTGCCCACTCTTCATACATAGCAATAACAACAGAACTGTAGGAATAAGCCAGCCACATAGATTGAACTTGAAAGACATCAAAGAAATGGAAAGCAATGGTAGAAGATGGCAGATTTGCCTATGCCCATGGATCAGCAGGGTTAATGTGGCAGAAACGGAGCATGTTACTGAGCAGGCTACAGGTTCAGTGCAGCCCTTGACAATGTTAAATACATACAACTAGAAGGAAAGAATTCTGAAATCCACATGGAAGATAAAATACCCTATCTAGCCAAGTCAGTCCTAAGAGAAAGCATACTTCTTGAAGTCCCACAATACCGGAGTCAGAACTACCCTACAGAACCATAGTGACGAAGAGCGCACGCCTCAGGCACAGACGCAGACTTGTACACCCTGTGGGACTGACTGGAGAACCTAGAGATGAGCCCACGAGGCTACAGAAACCTAATTGTTGACACAGGTGTGAAAAACATACTGGAAAAGTGATAACTTCTTCAAAAATTTTACCTGGGAAAGCTGGTATCCTAATCTGTACAAAAATCAATTCAAAGTGGATAAAATACCTTAATATAAACCATGAGATGCTGAGGGGGACGTTAGGGAAAGCATATCAGAATATAGACACAGGGAAGAACTTTCTGGAAAAAGACTCTTAACAGCACCAGAAGTAAGCCCAAGAATTTGCAAGTGGGATTCCATGAAATTAGAAGGGATAGGAACCCAGCTTAGTACAAAGGCAGGCTCCGGAGTGGGAGAAGTCCTCTAACAGCTGTGCTTCAGGTGGGCTTGATGGTTAAAATGTATAAAGAACCTCAGAAATTAAACATCAACCCCCCGATTTTGTAATCAGCAAGTGAGCCAATAAACTCAACAGTTTTCAAAGGTACAAATGCAGATGGCCAGTAAACATTTCAAGATGTGTTTAGCATGTTTAGTCATCAGGTAAAGCTTAGAGCTATGGAAAAGAAGAGACCATGTGGTGAATACATAAAATAGATAACAATTTGTTTGCTCACCTACTATTATAAAATATATACAGAGCAACTGTACAAGCTTAGAAGTTAGCACACTTCCAGGCATGGTGGCTTATTTTTATATTCCCAGCATTTGGGAGGTAGAAGCAGAGAACTGCCAAAATCGGAGGCCAGCTGGGGCTACCTAGAAAGTTCTAGACTAGCCTAGGCTACAGAGTAAGGTCCTGTCTCAAAACAAAACACAAGCTAAAAGGAATCCACAACACTTTTTAGTTGAGAGTATCAGGAGAATTAAAGGCAAAATATTAAGTTCTGTGTTGAGTCAAGTGCTGTGTGATAGACCACCGTGGTCATTCCCAGCGAGGTCTTGCTGCTTGTACAGTAAGCGCAGGTGTTACCAGGAGCCTCTATAATTCCCAGCATGCAGCTGACCACCACGAGCAATTCCTTTCTTACTCTGCCCTGGCAAGGAGGTTGTTGGTTGTCAGGTTTTTCTGCACATGTAGCACACGGGACATCTGATATGTGCTAGTTGATTGTTCAGTGTTAATCAGCGAGACTTCTGGTTAACTGGCCAGGAGTTAGGTGTTTGGATAATCAAGTTTAGTTTTGGATTTGGGGCTTCAGGTGTAAGGGGGTTGGCACCGACAAACCCTGCTGTTGCTCAAGGCTCTACTGTAGGGCAACATGCTATGTTAACGTAAATCCAGATAGGCACCAACTTTCTTACCAGTCCCGGATTCTCCAGCACCACACAAGACCATGTGTGGCGAGATATGAATTAGGTTAGGGATGGGTCAATAGAATAGAGAGTTATGGAGTTGGTTCTGAGCCTATGGCAGGTTGAGACTGACAGTGTTGTTCATCAGCCTGCCGACCTGTCTGCTGGGAATCCACTTTCTATCTCAGTCACTGGCTTGGCTGATTTGTGGTATCTTTTAGGGTGAATGGACTGAGGCCCTGCTGGCACAGAGGTTGGCTACATAGTAATTATTGGGTTTGGGGCCATCTGGTCTCTGTTGTAACTACAAATCTGCTTTAAGCACAAACAGCCATAAACACTTCAAATGCATGAGCTGGCTGTGTTCCCTTAAAATTTAATTTGCCAAAACAAAGTTTGAGGCCCTGTCTTTGGGAGTCTGCTTTTTTTTGATATAATATAAAAATATAATATAAAAAATATTAAGCAACCTTAATAACCAAAAATGTTTTGTTTCTCTTGCAGTTTCTTCTTAAAACTTCTATCTATTTCATGTGCATGAGTGTAGGCTCACTTCCCACAGTGTAAGAGGGTAACTTGTGTGAGCCAGGCCTTTCCATCTACCGTGTGGGTCCCTGAAATTAAGCTCAGGTTGGGTACTGAGTGCTCTTAGCCACTGAGCAATCTCACCAGCCCTCAGGTGTTCTCTAAACTGCTGACTAATTTAAAATTACAGCAGAACGAGTTAGTCCTCTCAGGCAGCTCATGCCTTGGTTTTGATACAAAGTGAAAGAATGTGCTTCCTGCCTTCCTTAGGGAGCTGTTTTCTTTTTTGACAGATGGTGTACTTACCTGTGCCTGTAGGGATTGGGTGGGGGTAGGAACACAGGTTTACTTCAGGTATCTTCTAAGTTTTACCTGCCACCTTCATTTTTTGGGACTTGGTCTCTCACCAGAACTGTGCTCAGAGTTTGGCTAGACTGGCTGACCAGTGAGGCCTGGGTTCTGGGCACCCACACAAGTGCAGCCACATGCACATGTCTGTATCAAGACCACTGTCCTTTTCTGCTTTCTGGTCCCCTCCCATGTGTCTTTGTTAAATTCTTTATTAGATTATTAGCTCCACGAGGGTGTAGGTTGGACCCTTTGCCCTTCTGATTACGATCTACCAGTTTTCCTTTGGAATTGAATCCGTTTCCCCCTTAGCTGTGGCTGGCACATTAGTCAGGTGCCCTGCCTGTAGGCTGATTTCCTGGGATTTCTGAGTCATAATATAGAAGGATGGACAGTGATTGGCACTGTGTGAGCCTGCTGGGGCTCCGTTGGTTAGTTCTGCCTTCCAGATCCATGGTGCTGTGCTGGCCCCTGAACAGTATGGACTTAATCCCCATTCCAGTTTTCATATTGATTGTGACTGTTTTTTCTTTTTCTCTTTAAAAATGAAAACATAAAACAGCCAGAGACCGCTGCTGCTTTGAAACGTACAATAGAATCCCTGATGGACCGAGGAGCCATAGTGAGGAACTTGGAAAGCCTGGGTGAGCGTGCACTTCCATACAGGATCTCGAGTCACAGCCAGCAGCACAGCCGAGGAGGGTAAGTTTCTCCGTGAGATGGATTCAGTGCGGGCTTCGGAAAGAACGCTGAGCGTCTTAGACATTGTCACAGCGCCGCTGCCCGTAGGTCCCGGGTGTCCTGCAGGTATCACATACAAAAGCAGTGTTGTGTCTCAGATTGGGATGTTACACTGACCATACCAGGTGGGTCAGAACAGTGTCACGGCTTACAGGCTCCTGCTGGGGAAGCTCTGTTTTCAGCTTCAGAACGTTTACCTTCAGAATATCTCAGGTTACACGTACATAGGCAAAGTGGGTTTCTTTGGCCTGGAGCCGGAGCCAGCTGCACAGAGATGATCCGGCCACTCCACACAGCGCTCAGTTTTCTGAAGGTGCGTTCTGTCCAGGCCTCTCACTCGGTACTCTGTGCCTTGTGCAGTCACCAGCGTCCCTGGACATCTTTGGGTACTGGTTTCAAGTCCCATGTTTGAGTTGTCTTAGGGACATCATCAGGGCACTGTGTCAGGGCACTGCTTTATTTCTGTGGTTTCACGGTGTGTACAGCACACTCGGGTGGTCCGGGAAGTCACACATTGCAGACACAGTCATTGCCTCGACTTGATTTGTGTGCAGCTTCTTGTGAGGGCCTTGCCAGATTGCCTGAGTGTTGCTAGGAAACAGAAAGGACCAGTGGCTGGGCTTCTTCCACAGTAACAACAACAAGGATGGAGTGTGTGTGTGTGTGTGTGTGTGTGTGTGTGAGAGAGAGAGAGAGAGAGAGAGAGAGAGAAGAGCCCCTAGCAAAGAATGGGTTTTGCAGTTCACTACAGGTGTGCACTATGAGCAAGCACCACAAGGAAGACCTCAGGTTTTCGGCTTGTGTGGCTGAGAACAGTCATTGCCTGCATTTATCTGAAGAAGGTCCTGTTTTCAAAGTGCTCTATCTGAACACTAACTTACAGAGATTCGGAACAAGCACACATTGGGTGTGTGACATCAGTTCATGTGGGGCCTTATATGACCTTTCTCCATAGACACATTAGCATATCAACATGAGGAGCCCTTCAGCAAGAAGTGCTCATCTGTGCCCCCCTCCCCCTGTGTGTGTGTGTGTGTGTGTGTGTGTGTGTGTGTGTATACGCACGCGCAAGTCAGAGGACAACTCTAGACAGTTGGATCTCTCTTGCTTCCTTGTAGGATCTAGGAACTGAGCTCCAGTGGTCCAGATTGTACCCCAGCCTTTCCACGGGAGCCATGTCTCTGGCCCAAGCACGACACTTTCCTTCTATACAGTAATGGATGCTTGCCACAGTGTTTCTGTTAAGCGAGCCTGTGAGGTCTAGTATATTTAGAATTGCCTGAGAAAAGGTTTCTTATTGCCTGCCTTAGGGAGTTTGAAGCCAGTTGGATTCTTCAGTCATTAAGCCTAGCTAGCCTTCCCTGCAGTAGGCATTTTCTCCATTTGACAGATAGCTTGTATGCATTGTGGGTAATCAAGAAGTGTTACACACATGATATACCATAGAAAGTGCACTGAAAATAGCTAAGCAACAAGATTGGTTTGTCAATGACGTGTTTAGCATTTAGAGTTTTGGTTCATCTCAGCAGTGCTGAAGGTTGTGACGTGTACTCAGAGTTCGGCCAAGGCACAGATTCTGTGTGCAGGAGTCAGTGTGTGTCTAGAACAGTGTGTGCCATAATTAAATAGGCCTGTGTGTCCTCCAGGGCCCACGTTCATACGCTGCCGTGCCATGTGCCGCAGGCGAGTCTTGGACGATGCTTGGCCTTGCTGGGGTTGCCGGTGTCACAGCTGTCGGTGATTGGATGTCTTGGTGATTGGGCTCGATAGGAGGCAGCAAGGGGAGTTTGAATAGTGATGCTTTCACTGCAGAGGCGTGCTAGACACAGGTCACAGAGTCTGCCACATGCCTGCTTCTCAGTAGGACAGAGCAGTGCACTGCCATTCTCTTAGATCCTTCCCCAGTTGGCCCCTTGCTGCCCAGAGGCCAAGGAGGCCGAAGGAAGAGAGCAAGGAGAGAAATGCTTAGGTGGGGAAATATTTCAGTTGGAGGGTTAGCTGGATTGCCTCCCCTGATGAGGTACACTTTGAAAGTGGTTTTGATATTATTATTTATTCATAATGCCAGATCTATAACAAGTTTATGCCGAAAGGAGAAATGTCATTATTGCACATACTGATTTGGTCAGACCCTTGAGAAGCAGGTATGTTCTGGAGACTGGCCTGCAGATCTGTTCCTGGGAACTTACGAACTTACTTGCTCCCCACAACACCTTGATGGTGAAACTCGCAGGCCAGTATACAGATGAAGCTTGTGTATGCTCAGCTGAGTATCATATAAAACTCATTAAAATTTTTCTTGTGTGTTCCACCTGGCTCCAAATGGTCACCCTTATCAAAGTGGAGACAAGGTCTCAGACACCTGTAGCTTTTATGTATATAATTTTTCTGTGTTCCCAAAGGCAGCCATGTTGCAGGTCAGCTGGCTGCCAGATCCTGACCTTGTAACGGAGCAGGCTTGAATAGATCTTCTGCCTCTTGGGCCCAGTGGGAGTGGTTGGGAACCTTTGCTCTCTCTCATGGATCAGCTTTCCAGATGGAAGCCCTGGCTTCAGTTACCACCTGTTGTCACAGGCAGTGCCTGGAACCTAGAGCTGCCGGTTTCAGACAAGCTGGCAAGTATCCTTCCCTCTGGATTTGCTCTGGTCCCACTTAGGTCTCTGCATGCTCTCCCCTTGTGCCTCCACAGACTCACCGCGAACCTGTCTATTTGGTGGAAAGGATACCTTTGGAGGTATCCCTTGTTGTCAAACATTGTAGAGGGAGCAATGGGAGTAAATGTTTCCCTGGCCTTTTCTATAAAGGGCTAGCATCTTCCTGAGGGCTAGTGATGCCCTACTGCAGACACAGCAGTCAGTCTCACTCCAGGGCTACATACCATTTGAAGCTCTTTGCACTAGGTACTGAAGGGAGGACAGAGCTGAACTTGTGTGCCTCAGGTGGCCTGCCACTGACCAGGGGACTGGGCTCACTTCCATGTCCATAAGAACTCTTCAGTTGTGAGAGGAGTTCTGGCCTAAATTTGGGTAGATGCTTATGGCACAGCTCTGCTGGGTATGTGCAGGATACCCTGCTATTTACGGCCGAGAAGAGTGAGCAGAGTGACCAGCTCTTTGGTGAATGAGCGGAATTTTACTGACTGCTCCCAAGTATGTCTGCAGCTTGAGAGCGCTGGCGCCCTCTCTAGAGGAGATCGAGTCTCCTCTATAGTTTTCCTATTAGTTAACATTTCTGTCGTATGTTTTCCTGCCAGCATCAGGTGAAGGCCTGTGCCATGGCTCTGTCTCTGTGTGTACATGTTCTGCAGCTTGTTTTGGGGCGGGGATGCTGTGTCCTTGAAGGTTTCTTTTAAGTGGCATTTCCCCCAAGGTTTGTAGAATTACTCATTTTTACAACGCATGAGAGCCAACAGATGGGTAGAAAAAGAAATGGGTTTGTCTGTAGACAGCCTTTGGCATTAAGGTGAATAATCCGCTACCTCTGTGATGTCTGGGATCAGAAAGGTTTAACCAAGACAGTCTAGGCACAGGCATCCACATAGATGACTCTGTCTTCAGACAGACGGGTTCCAGGATGCTCTGCAGCTATAGACTCCCCACCCACCGGGAGCCACTGAGCACTTCAATGGAAAATTCCACTGTGTGCCACTGGGAAGGGGAGGGTGTCTGAGAGGGACGGTGACAAAGAGCATAGCTCCAGTGTAAGAGAGCTCTTTTTGTGGGGCTCAGACAAGAGGAGTTTGAAAGAATGTGACCTTTATATCTAAAAACACTACCAACACCTCTAACAGTGGGGCTGGGGGCTCAGCTCTGGACAGTGACCTAGCCTAGTGCCTGATCTGACCTTGTCGTTCTGAAGGGCGAGGGCTAGCTTTTAGAGCAGTGGCAGCTCTGGACGCTGGTTCCCTGGGAGAGGACTACTGTGCAGGGAGCCAGCTTGAGCGCATTGTTCCAGTATTGGGCATGGCCTGTCCTCTGAAGCCATTTCTTTGGGCCTTTTCAGACCTTTGGAGCCCTGGCCCTTGTAGTGGAGAGTTTGGTGGAGTTAAATTGTCTTAATTCAGAGGAGGGTAAGGTGCCACCTGTAGGCCATTTTGTGCAGAAGCCATTCACTGCTCTCTGGCTTTTGAACATTGCATCTGTAATGAGATGTGCTTTAGTGCTCTGAACCTGTTTTGGCCCCAGCTCTCCTTGCTTGGAGACAATGAGCACTTCACTTCCACCTTTGTGGTGTTGGTGTGTAGCTCAGCAGAGAAGGGAGAAGTTTGGGGACAGCTCCGTATTGTTAAAACCACATGCAGAAAACAGCTTTAAATGTAAACACTGCTGGGCTCTGTGTTCAAGGCCGCCATAGGACTGCTTACCCACCTGGCTGCCTGCTGTGTGCTGCTTTCTCTGTGTACATCATGTGCTTAAAAGGCGGTTATATACTGTGATTAGACTTTTAGATTATCACACTGATTTTTTTTTCCCCCAAAATGATCTGTCCACTTATTGGTTCAATTAATGGTTAAAATAAAAATGGGAAATGGAAACTGATTGGAGTGTTTTGCTGTCACTCTTTGATTGGGATGTCCTCTTTCAGGCCCGTCGGGCGGTTGCAGGGGAGTCATAGTTGTAAGTGGTTCTGCCATGAGTGAGGAACTCATAGTGACATGAATGGAAATGAGAGAGGTCCACATACCAAGACCCTCCGCACTTCCCTTCTATCTAAGTCGCTGTGCTCAGCAGTTGTTCTACTGCAGGGCTGCAGTTCTGAAAGCGAGTGAGGTACATTCCCATCCTCTGGAGACCCTGGTCTCTCTTTAGCCTTATTCATGTCTCCTTCTCTGGATCTGCAGCCTATAGAGCCTGCAGGAGGTTGTAGGGCGCTGATAGCAGAACTGCCTTCTCGGCACAGGTCTCAGCTTTATGCCTTCATAGGCTGTCAGGAGAAAGACAGTGTGCTGCCTTCTGAAACTCTCCATCCTCTAAGGGTATAGGAGGCAGAGCTGTAACTGGGGGCTGGGGTGGTGTCTCTCAGTGCTCTGTTGTCTGGCCCACAGCTGAGTGTGGATGGTAGTAGCCTGGGAGGAGTGGGGATCTTGTGGAAGTTGTAGAAGCCTGGACTAATAGCACCAGACCTTGGTGACTTTTAAAATGTCAGTTGGCCAAAGGACTGTTCTAAGAGGCGGTCGCCTGTGCATCTGGTTGCTTCAGCCTTCTGAGGTTTGTCTGCAATGCACACTTGCCTAAGCTTGTTTAGAGAAGTAGTTAAGAAAGAAAAGGATACTGTGGAAGCAACCAGGAACCTTGCAGCTGGTTTCTGTGTGTAAGAAGCCATGGATAGACTGGGCCACTCAAACACACAGGTTGAGTATGCCTGGACCTCAAGGAGGAGAAAGAGGACATGGTGGTGATAGTTTGGCTTTCAAGGAGAGGTGGATGCAGTGTATCTGCCCATCTCTGAGCTACTTTCCCCTTCTCTGTTGGGTGTTTCCTTTTCTGGAAATTTCCATGGTGTAATGAGGAGCCTGGGGAGTAGAAACAGTCTTTGCCCACATCAGCCCCAGGCACAGATCAGCAAAGTGATAAGCTTGAAATGGTAGTCACATGCTGAGGTTGTGGGCACAAACCCGCTTGCAGTTTGGCCAGAGCTCTTGTTTGGGTTTGGTTGCCAATGGCCTGGAAGACTGGTGGAAGTAAGTTAAAGGGTAAAGGTCACAGGGTTGGTAGCAATGGAGACACCCAGAGGCCGAGAGCAGCTGATTCTGGAAAGCTCCAAGCCTGCGGTTTTCCTTGAGAAGCCTCCAGAGTGCCAGTGCTGTGTAGCAAGGGAGGAGCTGCAGCCTAGGGCCCTGGCTTCCTTCCATAGGACACTGTGGAAAAGTAGACCAGTTAGTTCCCTTTCTGGTTGTCATTTCCTCAAGTGAAAGGGATTGGGCCATACCTTCCCACCTATCGGTCACAGCCTGTAATTCTGTAAGTCTTTTGGTCCCAAAGTTGTCAGCAGCTTTACGCGTGTCTGGGAGTGGAAAGGCCACGCACGCACACACACATGGCAGCGGGGTGAGTTAAGGAGGCCATAGAAGCCTCCTGAGTCTCTGTTCTTGTTGACATTGGATTGTGATGTTGAGAGAGACTAGAAAAGGATGCCGGGCAAGACCGACACTCAGCTTCATGGCCTCTTCTTCATTTCCTCAGCTGACACACAAGGTTCCTACTGCCCTCCTTGAAGACATGAAGACATTTTGGAAATTAAAGTGCATTAAGATTCGTCTTTTCAAGGTCTGCACTGGGAGGCTTCTGGAACCTGTGCTCAGCGCTTCCATCCTGGGCGTTCCTTTTGCTCTTTCCGCAGAATGCTACCGAAAGCTTTGTGTGTGTGGTTTGGATGGGCTGGTACGCAGTGACCAGGAAGACTGCAGCCATCGCCTGGAAGGTGGCCAAGTCGGCTCTTGGCATCTGTCAGCTCGCTTTTCCTTACACCATCAAAATCTTTCTGCCTATAGGTGTGCTTGAGGAATCTGTGAGGCAGTTGGGTGGGAAGTGGAAGAAAGCACTGCCTACTGTTTACTGTAGTGAAAACCGAGGTTGGCTCAGAACTGGTGTTTACATAAGTTGACTCTGGACTGTAGGAAGGTAGAACTTAGAACTTACAGAGGGAGGCGTGGGGCACCATAGAGCTGACAGGAGTGCTGATGCATTCCGGGCCAGGATGCCCCTCCTTGTCCCCTGCCAGCGCAGGGCTGTGCATGGACAGAAGCAGGAGACACTAAGCAAAGTATAGATGAATAAATCAATAAGGCCTCTTAGAGAGTGTGCTGTGGTTTGGAAGAATATTTTGATAAATACCCAGTAAAAGAATGAATGGACAATAGGAAGGGAAAAAATGCTGGGGACTGTGTTGGATTAAAGCACTCCACCCACCACCAAGTAGCCAAAATGAAATAAATGAGTAAAAGATACTGGCCATTAGCATGGAGGAGGTGGTTTAAGACAGTTCCCACGGAACATTCTAGACTCTGCTTCCTAACCTTGCTTGAGGTAAGTAATCACGATTTAGGGTTGAACAAGTGAGCGATTCATAAATTGGGTGGTTACAACCCTTTAGTTTGTGTGTATGTGTTGGGTCAAAATAAATGGAATTAAGCCTTGGAGAGAGAGTGTAGGGAGGTTGTTGCGTAGCCCCCATAGCCATCACAAGCTGTTACCTCCTTCATTGAGTAAAGACACACATTGCGTGTGGCCCCAAGAAGCCATTCCAATGGTGTGGTGGCCTGAATGAGAAATGTCCCACATAGGCTCCTGTATTTAAGTACTGAGTGTCAAGTTGATGCTATAAGAACATTTAGGAAGTGCAGCGTTGCTGGAGGAAGTGCCTGACTGCGGGAGGGCTTTGAGGGCTAACTCTCTGGTTTTAAATTGTATCTTATTGTTGTAAGTTGTACCAACTTCTGTATTAGTCAGGGCTCTCTAGAGTCACAGAACTTACGGGTAGTCTCTATATAGTAAAGGAATTTGTTGATGACTTACAGTCTGCAGTCCAACTCCCAAGGATGGTCAGCAGCAGCTGTGAATGGAAGTCCAAGGATCTAGCAGTTGCTCAGTCCCACACAGCAAGCAGGTGAAGGAAAGAGAGAGTAAATCTTCCTCCTTCCAACGTCCTTATGTAGGTCTCCAGCAGAAGGTGTGGCCCAGATTAAAGGTGTGTGCCACCACACCTGGATCTGGGAGTTGCTTTGTCCCAGTGGCCTTGAACTCAGAGATCTTTCCTTGTACTTTATCAAAGTCTACCTTTGGTCTGTCCCATTTACAACTTTAAAAATTGAGGCTTATTTTATTTTTGTTTTAAATTACTTTGTTTTTATTTATTTATTTATTTATTATTAGGTTTTTTTTTGTTTTGTTTTGTTTTTTGTTTTTTTGTTTTGTTTTGTTTTGTTTTTTTTGGTTTTTCGAGACAGGGTTTCTCTGTATAGCCCTGGCTGTCCTGGAACTTACTTTGTAGACCAGGCTGGCCTCGAACTCAGAAATCCACCTGCCTCTTCCTCCCAAGTGCTGGGATTAAAGGCGTGGGCCACCACCGCCCGGCCTATGTTTTTATTTTTAATTAAAATTTAAGAGTTCTTTGTATGCTAGATTCATATAGTTTATTAGAGATATAATTAGCAAATCGTGACTACAGCTTGCCTTTTTTCTTAAAGAATTGTCTTTAATGTCGATGGTCTCCTTTGTTGTGTTTTCCTATTATTAATTGTACATTTTGTACTGTCTGATAGATCTTGGCTTAGTCCCAAGGTCAGAAAGGCTTTCTTTCTTTTTTTAGATATTTAATGTTTGATTCAGTCTGTTCCATTTTTTGAGTTAGTTTTCCTGTATGGTACACATTAAGGAACAAAGTGTACCTTTTCAAGCATTAAGGAAAAGACTTTTCTCCTGTGCCCTGTCTTTGCACCTTAATAATAATAATAATTAATAATAAAAGAATCAATTATACTTGTCTGCATGTGTCTGTGTGCCCACGCTGTCTGCATCACTATTGCTTTCTAACTGCATGTGTCTGTGTGCTCACACTGTCTGCATCATTATTGCTTTCTAACTGCATGTGTCTGTGTGCTCACACTGTCTGCATCACTATTGCTTTCTAACTGCATGTGTCTGTGTGCTCACACTGTCTGCATCACTATTGCTTTCTAACTGCATGTGTCTGTGTGCCCACGCTGTCTGCATCACTATTGCTTTCTAACTGCATGTGTCTGTGTGCTCACACTGTCTGCATCACTATTGCTTTCTAACTGCATGTGTCTGTGTGCCCACGCTGTCTGCATCACTATTGCTTTCTAACTGCATGTGTCTGTGTGCCCACGCTGTCTGCATCACTATTGCTTTCTAACTGCATGTGTCTGTGTGCTCACACTGTCTGCATCACTATTGCTTTCTAACTGCATGTGTCTGTGTGCTCACGCTGTCTGCATCACTATTGCTTTCTAACTGCATGTGTCTGTGTGCCCACGCTGTCTGCATCACTATTGCTTTCTAACTGCATGTGTCTGTGTGCCCACGCTGTCTGCATCACTATTGCTTTCTAAGGCTTGGGAAGAGGTGATGTTTGGTGCTCAGCTTTATTCTCTATCAAAGGTGTTTGGCTGTTGTGCATTCTTGGTATTTCTATGTGAACTGGAAAATTAAGTTTGTTGAGATGAACTGTGAGTCAGATTGAACAGACATCTGAATTATCGAAAAATTCTTACCCATCGTTAGTCTAAATAACAGAAAGGTTCTCTGTTATAATCTTTATTTAGAATAAGAAAACTTTACATTGGGAATTTAGATGCCATAGTAAATGTATATATATAACATGGGCAATGCTCAGGGAGGTTGAAGCAAGGGGAACGGGCTTTAAAGGCAAAAAAGAAAAAGAAAAAGAAAAGAAAAGAAGACGTGTATTTGAGGCCCTTGGATCCGATGTTTACTAAGGTGGTTGAGGCAGGAAGCCAGTCTGATGCTTCCTGCCGACTTTTCTCGCCGTATTGTCCTGTCAGGCCATCTCCAGTGCAGTGCAGTGCTAAGGAGGGCATCTGTTCTTTGTCTGGGAAATGCTAGTTGTGGGATTTTAGAAAATCCTTGCTATGCATAGTTTCTTGGGACCTTTTCTCAGGAATTGCCCTGAGGTTTAAGTTCTGTACTTATATGGTTCCTGAAATTACCCTGCCTTCCTCCTTGCTCCTCAGCGAAGTGAATTCTGTTGTTTTCCAATATGAAGTCAGCACTGCATTCTTGGGAGATGCTGTACTTGGCTGTGATAACATTGTCCTCACGTGTCACTGTGGTCAGGTTGTGGGCTGTTGTTGATGTTTTCATCTTCCCGGTTTGTCCCTGTGGGATCTGTGTTTGGTGTTGTCATAAGGTGATATTGGCCCCATAAACAAGCTGAGCTGTGTTTCCCAGCTTCCCCTGGGCTTGTGTTAGAGTTGGTGACTTTCATGGGGAAGAACTCTGTCTGTGATCTGCTTCTTCTAGAATGAACGCTGTCTCGTACCTGACATGTCAAACTCATTAACAAGTTCTCCTCAGTAGTCCCCCACTGCCTCTGCTCTCTACCAGCAAGAACAACACAACATGGTCGGATTCTTCTCAACAACCTTTATTGCAGGAAGGCCTCAATGCTGCTAAGGGGACCCCAGGCACCCAGGGAGGTCTGCTTATTTACTCTAAGCCCCCATCCACTCACAGCAGGCCACATCACCTCACCAGGCACGCAGCTTCAGCCAGTCAGGGCGGCAGGGGCATGTCTCCACCAAATATGGACTTGTTTACACTGCCAGCATCATGGTGCACCTGTGCAGCTCTCACGATGGTCGTGGCTTATTTTCAGGTGTATGAGGAAGTCAGGTGCAAGTCACAAGACTTAGCTGCAGTCCCGGGCACCATCTTGGGACTGCTGCCTCACCTGCTCCTCACAGTCCCCAGTATTCTTGTTTTGTTTTTTGTTTTTGTTTTTGTTTTTTTGTTTTTCGAGACAGGGTTTCTCTGTATATCTCTGACTGTCCTGGAACTCACTTTGTAGACCAGGCTGGCCTCGAACTCAGAAATCCACCTGCCTCTGCCTCCTGAGTGCTGGGATCAAAGGCGTGCGCCACCACGCCCAGCTCTTCCCCCAGTGTTCTTATAGTCACAAAGTTTGCAATCATTTCACCTTTGTTGTTGTCAGGATTGATGTGTTCCTATGCGCTGCGGGCGAGGGTCCTGCTAATTTAGTGATGTGATAAATAGCATCTGGCCTCACTTGAGTCCTCGTTTACCTTTTGTTTGTTTTGTTTTTAGAAACATCTTCTCATCCACTTTCCCTCCCTCAGGTGACTGGGTTGAATTTGTTCCTTTTGCATTTTCTGAGGTAGAAGCTGACAGCACTTTGGAACTTACTGTTCTTCCTTGCACCGGTGGTCAGTACCATACATTCCCACTGTGCACTGTTTTAGTGAGTTTTCCAGTCATTTGTTTATATTTTCAGTTTTATTCCATTTAAAGTACTTTGTTTTTTCCCCTTTGGTGTCTTTGACTCACTGATCCACTGTTTAATGTGTTTTAAAATGCTTTGTCATATGCATTAATTACACCTGATTATGGGTTTCATTGCGTCGGTTTCATATATGCACATGTTTCTTGACTGCAGTGTCCTCCCTTCACCCCCTCTTACCCGCCTCCATCTCCTGCTTGTTCTTCTCTTCACTGCGTGCCCCTCAGTGTTCATGCCTTTACTGTTGGTCTGTTGGTTGGTGCCCCAGTGAGTTCCGTTCAGTTGTTTACCAGAGTGCGGCTGGGGTTGTTCACAGGTGCATAAGCCTGTTTGCACATAAGGACATACAGAAAGCACCTTCCTGCACTGGGCAGCAGAGGCTAGCCCCAGGGAGGGGTGAGGCAGACTGTAAACAGATGTTCACCATGCTACTGGTGAAGCAGTGCTCGGGCAGGGCAGGGCAGGGCAGTGAGGGAGACAGCGGAAGCATGGCTGCGGTGAGGCTGCTGCAGGAGGTGCTCAGGGGGCCTCTGAGAAGGCTATAGACCTGGGAAGTAGGGGGTGAGCACTAAGGGGAACGTTGGGGCTGTGCTTTGAGAGCTGGGAGAGCGCAGCTATAAAGAAGGATGTCAGCCTTCTTTATAGAACATGGCCAGACCTTGGAGTGTCCAGATCAAGCAGTGCACTGGAGGCCTAACCTCTGCCCCTGCCCTCTGGGTTTCTGAGATAGGATCTCTCTACATAGCCATAGCTGACGTGTAGTTCACTGTAGAGGCTTTGACTTGAAGTGATACCCGTACCTTTGTGTCTTAAGTGCTGGTGTGCACTGCGACACTTGGCTGCTTTTGAGTGTGGACAGCAGAGGTGGGCAGTGGACAGTCCTCGTGACATTGCCCAGCAGGGTATTGATATGGTTTATCTGTTATACCGTTTGGCATCACGCTGACATGAGTGATGAATGTTATACCGACTGTCAGTTCTCGTTCCTACAGGCGAGCGCCAGGTCCTTTTCCTCACTGTGGAAAGTGGCTGGCTGACTCATGGCCTGACTGTGTCTTTTAGGTGTACCAAGCCACTAGTAAAGTCCTTGGGAAATTAGACGACCATCTAATAAATGTTTCCACAAGAAGAATCAGTAGATGATATAAAATCCGTTCTTGTTGATAGGGTAGAAAATTCTACGTACACAGTCTTACAACTGTTTTTATTCCCTGCTGTGCCTGGTGTCACAGCCTTCTTGCTGCTGTGAAGGGGGTTCTGTCTAACTTTTACTGGGCCATAATGATAAGTGCAGTCTGGAAGGAGGCTGGGTGTGCCCACTGCACTTGCAGCTGAGTGTGAGTGTGTGAGTAGTGATCTCTGGGAAGGTAAAGATCACAATGCTGAGCAGAGCAGGTGGGTAGTCCTTCAGACTCGCATTCACCTGTTTCTGTCTTGTTGCAGGTATTTCCTGGTGGATTTTTATGCTCCAACAAGTGCTGTGGAGAACATACTGGAACACTTGGCGCGAGACATTGATGTGGTTAGACCAAATATTGTGAAACACCCTCTGACCCAGGAAGTAAAAGAGTGTGACGGCATAGTCCCAGTCCCACTTGAAGAAAAACTGTATTCAACAAAGAGGAGGAAGAAGTGAGAAGATTGACCAGATTTTGGCCTTATATTTAATTCTAAGGGCACTATGGGTGCTGTAGGTGTTGTCTAGGATACTTTAGCCCATGACCATTTTGCTGCAGGAGGTAGAAACTGCTGGCCGAGACCTGCCCTGTCGTCTCTGATGAGATTTCATCCCACTTGTGGGGCTTGTCGGGAGTGGGGATGTTCACAGTACCACTGCAGCGTTTCCAAGAGCAAAATGTTTGTCATTCACACTTGGTTGTCTTGCAAGCCTATATGGATCACTGGGAGCAGAGTAATAAACATGACTTTATCAACACTGGCGGCTGTATTGCTTCTCCCCCCTCCCCAGCACAGTGCACCCCCAAAGCTGGCAGCTCCAGTTGTGCTGTGACACCCCAAATTGTTATGAGCACCCTGAAGTTTGGGATCTGGGTGAGTCTGCTGCTGGACTACTGGACAGTCTACAGAATTTGTGCTTTCTTCTGTCCATGGGGCAGTCAGTGATTTTTGAGGAGGTCCGTGAGTGTTGGGGCTGTTGGACCTGCATTGTCTCATCACTGGCTTCTACCTCCTGTCTACTCTCCCTTAGCCCTGGAAGCCTTTGAAGAAGGCAGTGGGATGGTGACCGCTAGGCTTTTCCCTGGAACAATAGTCCCGGGAATGTTAGTATAGAATAATAGTAATCTCTCATCCTTGGCCTCCCTGGAGCTGGTGAAAGGAGTGGCCCCTCAGACTTCTCAGATGGTCCCTGCTCAGGGTTTATTGTCCTCACAGGTGACAAAGCTGCTGTTGCTATAAGCTTGGAGCTGGCTGTGTTGTTTTATGCAACCCAGTTGTCTTAGCACAGGCAAAGGAGGGACAGGGGACACAGACCTGTGTGTGAAACCCAACGCCAGCCAGGGCTTCCTCGGCAGAGCTCCTGTTCACGGGAGCCCAGATCGCACTTGGCTTCAACTTCTTCCAAGCAAAAATTATAAAACCATTTTGTGAAGAGCAGCAAATCAGGGGTAGAGAGATGGCTCAGAGGTTAAGAACACTGGCTGCTTTTCCAGAGGACCCAGATTCAGTTCCCAGCACTAAATGGCAGCTCACAACCATCTGAAACTCTAGCCCCTCTGCTGGCCTCAGTGGGCACTGCATGCTTGTGGTACACAGGCACATGTAGGCAAAACACCCAGACACACAAAATAAAAATAAGGCAAACTTTTAAAAAAGCAGTAGACCAGAATTCACGACTAGAAATAAAAGGGATGGAGCAGAGATTATCTGGGGAAGTAGACCACTTCCCATTCAGTTTGAATTTCCTAAAACTGCAGGGCTCATCAGAGCCCACATCTGTCCACCAGACAGCTTGCATCCCATGCACCTTTACTTGGGTGTCACCACCCTCAGTTTATGAAACCCACATTGCAGGCCATGTGCACATGTGTGCTAACCTCATGTAATCTTTTCAGGCCTTTGATTTTTTTTTTTTGTTTTTTTTTTTCGAGACAGGGTTTCTCTGTGTAGCCCTGGCTGTCCTGGAGCTCACTCTGTAGACCAGGCTGGCCTTGAACTCAGAAATCCGCCTGACTCTGCCTCTGAAGTGCTGGGATTAAAGGTGTGTGCCACCATGCCTGGCTTTTTCAGGCCTTTGAAGGGAGCGTTGTTACTCAGGCATTTGGATGAAGAAGTTTAGCTTGGATTCGACCTGGACCCAGTTGCCACATGGTAGGTGGGATTCTCTGGTTCTGGTCTATCTTGCAGCACTGACGCTGGCATTGCCTCTCATGTTATTGTCGCTGGCGGGGTTAGCATCTGTTCTTATGGCCCAAGCATGGCACTGCTGATTTCTTTTCTGCTCCTCCTCAACCCTCAGACACCATTGGGCATTCATGGGCAGGCAAGTATTGAGAGCCTCGTGGCACAGTGTTAGGAAGGAGGCTGGCTACGGAGAGCAGCTGTGTAGGCTACTTCCTGTTTGGATGCTTAAAAATGAAGGCATTGTCCCTCTGCCCCGAGTAATGCTGCACAGTGGGTTTCAGCACATGCCAGTGATTTCCAGGTTGTGTTGTTTTCTGTCTGTCCACTCTGCCTTGGCTGGTGGCATCCCGAGGGAGGTCACTGCTTCTTTTTTTTTTTTTTTTTTTAATATTTTTATTACATATTTTCCTCAGTTACATTTCCAATGCTATCCCAAAAGTCCCCCATAGCGCCCCCCACTTCCCTACCCACCCATTCCCATTCTTTTGGCCCTGGCATTCCCCTATATTGGGGCATATAAAGTTTGCAAGTCCAATGGGCCTCTCTTTCCAGTGATGGCCGACTAGGCCATCTTTCGATACATATGCAGCTAGAGACAAGAGCTCCGGGGTTCTGGTTAGTACATCATGTTGTTCCAACAATAGGGTTGCAGATCCCTTTAGCTCCTTGGGTACTTTCTCTAGCTTCTCCATTGGGAGCCCTGTGATACATCCAATAGCTGACTGTGAGCATCCACTCCTGTGTTTGCTAGGCCCCGGCATCGTCTCACAAGAGACAGCTATATTTGGGTCCTTTCAGCAAAATCTTGCTAGTGTATGCAATGGTGTCAGCGTTTAGAAGCTGCTTATGGGATGGATCCCTGGATACGGCAGTCTCTAAATGGTCCATCCTTTCATCACAGCTACGAACTTTGTCTCTGTAACTCCTTCCCTGGGTGTTTTGTTCCCAATTCTAAGAAGGGGCACAGTGTCCACACTTTGGTCTTCATTCTTCTTCAGTTTCATGCATTTAGTAAATTGTATCTTATATCTTGGGTATCCTAAGTTTTGGGCTAATATCCACTTATCAGTGAATACATATTGTGTGAGTTCTTTTGTGATTGTGTTACTTCACTCAAGATGATGCCCTCCAGGTCCATCCATTTGCCTAGGAATTTCATAAATTCATTCTTTTTAATAGCTGAGTAGTACTCCATTGTGTAAATGTACCATAATTTCTGTATCCATTCCTCTGTTGAGGGACATCTGGGTTCTTTCCAGCTTCTGGCTATTATAAATAGGGCTGCTATGAACATAGTGGAGCATGTGTCCTTTTTACCGGTTGGGACATCTTCTGGATATATGCCCAGGAGAGGTATTGCTGGATCCTCCGGTAGTACTATGTCCAATTTTCTGAGGAACCGCCAGACTGATTTCCAGAGTGGTTGTACAAGCTTGCAATCCCACCAACAATGGAGGAGTGTTCCTCTTTCTCCACATGCTCGCCAGCATCTGCTGTCACCTGAATTTTTGATCTTAGCCATTCTGACTGGTGTGAGGTGGAATCTCAGGGTTGTTTTGATTTGCATTTCCCTGATGATTAAGGATGTTGAACATTTTTTCAGGTGCTTCTCTGCCATTCAGTATTCCTCAGGTGAGAATTCTTTGTTCAGTTCTGAGCCCCATTTTTTAATGGGGTTATTTGACTTTCTGGAGTCCACCTTCTTGAGTTCTTCATATATATTGGATATTAGTCCCTTATCTGATTTAGGATAGGTGAAGATCCTTTCCCAATCTGTTGGTGGTTTTTTGTCTTATTGATGGTGTCTTTAGCCTTGCAGAAGCTTTGCAGTTTCATGAGGTCCCACTTGTCAATTCTCGATCTTACAGCACAAGCCATTACTGTTCTATTCAAGAATTTTTCCCCTGTGCCCATATCTTCAAGGCTTTTCCCCACTTTCTTCTCTATAAGTTTCAGTGTTTCTGGTTTTATGTGAAGTTCCTTGATCCACTTAGACTTGACCTTAGTACAAGGAGATAGGAATGGATCGATTCGCCTTCTTCTACATGTTAACAACCAGTTGTGCCAGCACCATTTGTTGAAAATGCTGTCTTTCTTCCACTGGATATTTTTAGCTCCCTTGTCGAAGATCAAGTGACCGTAGGTGTGTGGGTTCATTTCTGGGTCTTTAATTCTATTCCATTGGTCTATTTGTCTGTCACTATACCAGTACCATGCAGTTTTTATCACAATTGCTCTGTAGTAGAGCTTTAGGTCCGGCATGGTGATTCCACCAGAGGTTCTTTTATCCTTGAGAAGAGTTTTTGCTATCCTAGGTTTTTTGTTATTCCAGATGAATTTGCAGATTGCACTTTCTAATTCGTTGAAGAATTGATTTGGAATTTTGATGGGGATTGCATTGAATCTGTAGATTGCTTTTGGCAAGATAGCCATTTTTACAATGTTGATCCTGCCAATCCATGAGCATGGGAGATCTTTCCATCTTCTGAGATCTTCTATAATTTCTTTCTTCAGAGACTTGAAGTTTTTATTATACAGATCTTTCACTTCCTTAGTTAGAGTCACGCCAAGATATTTTATATTATTTGTGACTATTGAGAAGGGTGTTGTTTCCCTAATTTCTTTCTCAGCCTGTTTATTCTTTGTGTAGAGAAAGGCCATTGATTTGTTTGAGTTAATTTTATATCCAGCTACTTCACTGAAGCTGTTTATCAGGCTTAGGAGTTCTCTGGTGGAATTTTTAGGGTCACTTATATATACTATCATATCATCTGCAAAAAGTGATATTTTGACTTCATCTTTTCCAATTTGTATCCCTTTGATCTCCTTTTGTTGTCGAATTGCTCTGGCTAGGACTTTAAGTACAATGTTGAATAGGTATGGAGAAAGTGGACAGCCTTGTCTAGTCCCTGATTTTAGAGGGATTGCTTCAAGCTTCTCACCATTTACTTTGATGTTGGCTACTGGTTTGCTGTAGATTGCTTTTATCATGTTTAGGTATGGGCCTTGAATTCCTGATCTTTCCAAGACTTTTATCATGAATGGGTGTTGGATCTTGTCAAATGCTTTTTCCGCATCTAACGAGATGACCATGTGGTTTTTGTCTTTGAGTTTGTTTATATACTGGATTACGTTGATGGATTTCCGTATATTGAACCATCCCTGCATCCCTGGGATGAAACCTACTTGGTCAGGATGGATGATTGTTTTGATGTGTTTTTGGATTCCGTTAGCAAGAACTTTATTGAGGATTTTTGCATCAATATTCATAAGGGATATTGGTCTGAAGTTTTCTATCTTTGTTGGGTCTTTTTGTGGTTTAGGTATCAGAGTAATTGTGGCTTCATAGAATGAGTTGGGTAGAGTACCTTCTGTTTCTATTTTGTGGAATAGTTTGTGAAGAACTGGGATTAGATCTTCTTTGAAGGTCTGATAGAACTCTGCACTAAACCCATCTGGTCCTGGGCTTTTTTTAGTTGGGAGACTATTAATGACTGCTTCTATTTCTTTGGGGGATATAGGGCTGTTTAGATCATTAACCTGATCTTGATTCAACTTTGGTACCTGCTATCTGTCTAGGAACTTCTCCATTTCATCCAGGTTCTCCAGTTTTGTTGAGTATAGCCTTTGGTAGAAGGATCTGATGGTGTTTTGGATGTCTTCAGGATCTGTTGTTATGTCTCCTTTCTCATTTCTGATTTTGTTAATTAGGATGCTTTCCATGTGCCCTCTAGTGAGTCTGGCTAAGGGTTTATCTATCTTGTTGATTTTCTCAAAGAACCAGCTCTTTGATTGGTTGATTCTTTGAATAGTTCTTCTTGTTTCCACTTGGTTGATTTCGCCCCTGAGTTTGATTATTTCCTGCCATCTACTCCTCTTGGGTGAATTTGCTTCCTTTTGTTCTAGTGCTTTTAGGTATGTTGTCAAGCTGCTAATGTGTGCTCTCTCTAGTTTCCTTTTGGAGGCACTCAGAGCTATGAGTTTTCCTCTTAGAAATGCTTTCATTGCGTCCCATAAGTTTGGGTATGTTGTGGCTTCATTTTCATTGAACTCTAAAAAGTCCTTAATTTCTTTCTTTATTCCTTCCTTGACCAAGGTATCATTGAGAAGAGTGTTGTTCAGTTTCCACGTGAAGGTTGGCTTTCTATTATTAATTTGTTATTGAAGATCAGCCTTAGTCCATGGTGATCTGATAGGATGCATGGGACAATTTCAATATTTTTGTATCTGTTGAGGCCTGTTTTGTGACCAATTATGTGGTCAATTTCGGAGAAGGTACCATGAGGTGCTGAGAAGAAGGTATATCCTTTTGTTTTAGGATAGAATGTTCTGTAGATATCTGCCAGATCCATTTGATTCATAATTTCTGTTAGTTTCACTGTGTCCCTGTTTAGTTTCTGTTTCCATGATCTGTCCATTGGTGAAAGTGGTGTGTTGAAGTCTCCCACTATTATTGTATGAGGTGCAATGTGTGCTTTGAGATTTACTAACGTTTCTTTAATGAATGTGGCTGCCTTTGTATTTGGAGCATAGATATTCAGGATTGATAGTTCCTCTTGGAGGATTTTACCTTTGATGAGTATGAAGTGTCCCTCCCTGTCTTTTTTAATGACTTTGGGTTGGAAGTCAATCTTATCAGATATTAGAATGGCTACTCCAGCTTGTTTCTTCATACCATTTGCTTGGAAAATTGTTTTCCAGCCTTTCATTCTGAGGTAGTGTCTATCTTTTTCTCTGAGATGAGTTTCCTGTAAGCAGCAAAATGTTGGGTCTTGTTTGTGTAGCCAGTTTGTTAGTCTATGTCTTTTTATCGGGGAGTTGAGTCCATTGATATTAAGAGATATTAAGGAAAAGTAATTGTTGTTTCCTGTTACTTTTGTTGTTAAAGTTGGCATTCTGTTCTTGTGGCTGTCTTCTTTTAGATTTGTTGAGGGATTACTTTCTTGTTGTTTCTAGGGCGTGGTTCCTGTCCTTGTATTGGTTTTTTTCTGTTATTATCCTTTGAAGGGCTGGATTCGTGGAGAGATAATGTGTGAATTTGGTTTTGTCGTGGAATACTTTGGTTTCTCCATCTATGTTAATTGAGAGTTTGGCTGGGTATAGTAGCCTGGGCTGGAGTTTGTGTTCTTTCAGTGTCTGTATAACATCCGTCCAGGATCTTCTGGCTTTCATAGTCTCTGGTGAGAAATCTGGTGTAATTCTGATAGGCTTGCCTTTATATGTTACTTGGCCTTTTTCTGTTACTGCTTTTAGTATTCTGTCTTTATTTAGAGCATTTGTTGTTCTGATTATTATGTGTCGGGAGGTATTTCTTTTCTGGTCCAGTCTATTTGGAGTTCTGTAGGCTTCTTGTATGTTCATGGGCATCTCTTTCTTTAGATTTGGGAAGTTTTCTTCTATAATTTTGTTGAAGATGTTTGCTGGTCCTTTGAGTTGAAAATCTTCATTCTCATCCACTCCTATTATCCGTAGGTTTGGTCTTCTCATTGTGTCCTGTATTTCTTGGATGTTTTGAGTTAGGATCTTTTTGCATTTTAGATTTTCCTTGATTGTTGTGCCGATGTTCTCTATGGAATCTTCTGCACCTGAGATTCTCTCTTCCATCTCTTGTATTCTGTTGCTGATGCTCGTATCTATGGTTCCAGATTTCTTTCCTAGGGTTTCTATCTCCAGTGTTGCCTCATTTTGGGTTTTCTTTATTGTGTCTACTTCCCTTTTTAGGTCTAGTGTGGTTTTGTTCATTTCCATCATCTGTTTGGATGTGTTTTCCTGTTTTTCTGTAAGGACTTCTACCCGTTTGATTATGTTATCCTGTTTTTCTTTAAGGATGTGTAACTCTTTAGCAGTGTTCTCCTGCAATTCTTTAAGGGATTTTTGTGCTTCCTCTTTACTGTCTTCTACCTGTTTACCAGTGTTCCTTTGTATTTCTTTAAGTGTGTTATTAAAGTCCTTCTTGAAGTCCTCTACCATCATCATGAGATATGCTTTTAGATCCGTGTCTAGCTTTTCCGGTGTGTTGGGGTGCCCTTGACTGGGCGAAGTGGGAGTGCTGGGTTCTGATGATGGTGAGTGGTCTTGGTTTCTGTTAGTAAGATTTTTACGTTTACCTTTCGCCATCTGGTAATCTCTGGGGTTAGTTGTTGTCGTTGTCACTGTTTAAAGATTGGAGCAGAAGCTGTGTTCCACTCACCAGCAGTCTCAAAATCCTGTGGCGGGGGTCGTGGGTAGCTGGCGGGTGTCAGCAGACCCTGCGCTCTAGCTACTCCGGTGCTGGTCCGGCCGGAAGAGGCCTGTGGTCCTACTTAGGCCGGTTTTCTGCTTCCCTAACTAATGCAGTCTCAGGTCCCGCGCGCAATTGGATTGGAGCAGAAGCTGTGTTCCACTCACCAGAAGTCTTAAGATCCTGTGGCGAGTGTTGTGGGTAGCTGGCGAGTGTCAGCCGATCCTGCGCCCTAGCTACCCCGGCGCTTTTCTGACCGGAGAGGCTTGTGGCCCTACTGAGGCCGGATTTCTGCCTCCCCAACCAAAGCAGTCTCAGGTCCCGCGTGATTGGACTGGAGCAGAAGCTGTGTTCTACTCACCAGCAGTCTCAAAATCCTGTGGCGGTGGTACTGGGTAGCTCCACTGCTTCTTTAGTAAGCGGTGGTGCACAGCAAGTGCAAGGACCCTCCTTGCAGCTGACAGTCCATTGCAAAGTACAGAGGATGTACTAACGGTTGGCACAGGGTATGAGAAAGGGAGGCCCGTAGGGTGAGCGTGCCTGCCAGCAGAGACCCAAGAACACAGAACTGGGAGGGGAGGCTCTTGTCATGACAAGACACCAAGGGAGCTTAGACGTGGAAGTCTAGAGGTTATGTTGGGAACCTGAGCTGCAGATGCCTAAGAGCTTCCTAAGGTCAGAGCTCCCGTAGATTCACATCTTCCAAAAGGGCCTTCTCTTAGATTTGTAATCTTGACTGTCTGGTCTGCTTTGGACAGGGTCATCTTCACTGATAACCTTGGCTTGACCCGACTGCCCTTCACATAACCCATGATTCTCTGACTCAGCAGGTTTTGGAGACAGTTGAGAGCAGGAGGCTAGACAGGCTAATATACGTGACACTTTTCATCCCAGCCTGCTTTCTCCTACATCTCCAGCTGACTTGCAGAGGTCCTGAGAGGTGGCCTCAGGTCCTGTAATATCAATGCTTTGTCAGCGGTCCATGGATACTGACTATAGCTCAGTCCTGTGGAGAGCCAGGGCATGAGGTGTTCCTACAGAGGTGGGAGGTACGTGGAAGCTGAGGCCCAAGGTTTCTCTGAGGCAGGCCTTTGGGGGAAGATATCCTCAACAAGCCTCCGAGTTAGCGACCGTCAGCAAGCCCTCCGTGAAACATCGACAGAGGCCCTTGGTGATGGAGATGGGGTGCTTTAGGCCTAAGCTATGTTTGCCTTATGCTGAGTGTGTAAGAGTTAGTTAGGCATTGGCTCTGTCCACTGAGCTCTGTGTACCTTTACCCTCCTCATAGCGGTGAAGCCAGTCTTCCAGTGCTGTGCACAAGGCGTAAGGTTCAGAGAAAATACCCTCCTCTGAAGCCACAGGGGAGGACCTGGCAGTGAGAGCCCGACTGCTCAGTTCCCAAGGCCATTTTTGGCTTGTACACCCTTCTGGAGGCAGACCCTGCTGGCCTGCAGCCCAGTCTCCTGCTGTGAGTGACCTTTTCTCCTGGGCTGTTCTTGTCCCACACCCTGACTCGGGCTCCGGGCTCCATTACTATAGGAGCAGAGCTGGGCTCCTTTAGAGATTTTTCATTGTGGGTCATCAAAGGGGTTTCTGGAGGCCAGGCCTCTTTGTAGCATGCTTCTTGGCTCTCTGTAAGTTCCCACAAAGCCTTTCTTCTCTGTGCATTGCTCCAGGGGCATATTTATATAATGTGTAGCACTGTGCAGGATACAGGGGTGCACTAGGCAGTGCTACCAACCCCAGGCCCTCACAGGTAGGAGAGGAAGTGGAAATACTCAGTACTGTAAATCACAGGCCATGATAAAAACAATAGCTGGGATCCAAACCAATCACCGTGGAAGTGGAAGTGGCCCGGGAAGTTTGCAAGCAGAGACAGCATCTCACTTGGCAAGGGGGCAACCAGCATGGAGTAGAGCGCTTGTTGTTTTGGGAGCTCCCAGCATAGGTGAGTGTGGTGTGGTAGATGGAGCTGATAGTGATGGAGCCAAAGGCTGTCTGTCACTAGAGAGCAGACTGGGAAGTTAATCGAGTCCAGGATACCCTTTAGCTTGTGGCTAGCCAAGAGGGAAGGCTGTGCCTTCTGGCTTGCATAAGATGTGCCTTCTGACAGCAGCTCTGCACTGGCTGTTTGCTCGTGTGACGTGAATGATGGCCTAGCTTCAGCAGGGGTAAGGTAGGGCTGAGAGCAGGTTGTCGGGCATTCACAAGAGGCAGTGGGGTTTATCGGGAAGAAGAAGCGCTTGCTCAGTGGCCCCAGCCGAACAGAGCATCCCTGAAGCGTGGGTGGGTGGGTGGGTGGTGGGGCATTTGAGAAGTACAGGGTGTTCCTTTTTGTGTGTGGTCAGGACTACCACCATTTGTGCTAAGAGACTAGCAGAGAGAATTAGCCCATCTGTGGAGGCCTCGTAACTGCCTCCCGCTGCTCGCCTTCTTCACCGGGGAAGGGGGGAGGGGGGGGATGAGACAGGAGACATGTTTCCATGGTGATTTTGTAAAAAATCTTGGTCGCTTTGAAAAAAATATTCAGAAATGAAATGAGCATAGAATTTTCAGTTGAAGGCCCGCTCCTAGGCCCTGGCTTTGCCCCACCCCCTCATCACCTGGGCGTGGCAGTTTATCATTGTCTGTTCTCATGCGCCAAAATGGCAGCCCATTCGAGTCTGTCCCTGAGGGTTCTTAGCGTCAGGTGACTGCAGTCTCCGGCAGGCGGGTGAGGACGAAGGGCGACAGAATTTCTCAGGTCTATGGTTTACCTTCCTTACTTTCTGACAATAGTTGTTTCAGCTTTGTGTTGGAGTGGTCTAGCTCCATCTGTCTCTCCTCCCTGGTTTTAAATACCTACTCTGTTAAGCTCTGTTCGGATTTTGTCTTTACTCGGGATTCTCTCTGGGCTCCCCACGACCTCTCCGACACCCTGCAGGCAGAGTCCCCTTAAATCCTAGCAGGCATCCAGAAGTCCCACGTCCACAGTGTCAGGTCCTGCCCACTCTGCAGGAGAGATCCTGGACTCCTCGATCTCCTTCACACCCACCATCTAGTTCAACTAAAGCCTGCTGTCTCACTCTCACAACAGCCAGAGTCTAGGTACCGCACCAGCCACCTTCACTGTTAACCACCAGGGCCTAACTGCATCTTCCTTTCTGAAGTCCATAGCAGAACCTCGTGGCAGTTGATATTCTGGGCCCACTAGAACAGAGGTCTTTAGTGTACATCAGAGGACTTCCTGTTGTGGAGGTCTTCACTGCCTGAGGTGCCTTCCTGGCAGGGACCTTCGTTAGCATTGGAGGGCCCATTGAATTCCGCCTCTAACCTGCTCCAGCTGCTTAGAGGGCTGGTTCTGAGGGCTGTTCTTAGGGTGAATTTGTTCATGACAGTGGTGACTGGCATGCTGTGGATGGAAGCTTGAACAGCAGTTTGAGATGCTGGACATCCGCTCAGGTTTCCTGTGTTTTGGGGGTGGGGGGAGATGGTGTGGATGGGGGCTTACAAAACTAAATCCTCAATAATTAAACATCTTTAAAGGCATAAATTCTTTTTTTTTCTTTTGGTTTTTCGAGACAGGGTTTCTCTGCATAGTCCTGGCACTCACTCTGTAGACCAGGCTGGCCTCGAACTCAGAAATCCACCTGCCTCTGCCTCCCGAGTGCTGGGATTAAAGGCTTGCACTACCATGCCCAGCAGGCATAAATTCTTAAGTCCAAAATGTTGAGTGCTGTTCCACGGACACTAATTCTCTCTGAGGAAGATGGTGATGGGCTTTTAAATTCTTCTTCTTTTGTTAGTAGTTTCTGACTTTATAAAAAAAAACCGACTACATGCTAAAAAAAAAAAAAAATTAGAAAAATGTTTGGTACCAATGAGGAAACAATCTGAGGGGCCAGCCCAGGAAATCACCCTGCGTTACAGACGCAGGAGCAGCGGCTTCCGTTTGGACAGTGCTAATGTGATTAGACAGACAGTAGGCCTGCTTTGTGATGTCATCGTCCCTGGGCCCTTACTGTGTTCTTTCTGGGTTCAGTGGAGCCCCAAGGGATTTTGAGCAAAGCAAAGCTGATAATAAAATTAAGGTGACAGCCCTCTGGATTACTCAGTCTAACAAATTACATCTTAAAAGCCATCTCTGAGTAAATACAGCCTTTTACATGGAGATGCTGAGGACTTGTTTGTCATCTGCACACAGTACAGGCTGGGAAGAAGTGGCCCCATGGTGATGGAGAGCCAGCAAGCTGAGGACCCTGCATGGGTGGGTATGGCTGTCAGTGCCGGGAGGCTGCACACGGGAGACGCAGGCTGCTCCAAGACAGCCGGCCAGCCGGTTCCCTGAAGTTCTGACTCCATGATATCTCGATGAAAGTATAAATTCACCTCATCCAGTCCTGAGCAACCTGTCCTGGAACTTGGTCTGTGTTCTTAGCCAGGACTTGCCTGGGGGCTGGTGACCCTCTGTGTGGGAGCACAACCAGAATCACACTCGTGTTGCTGTGTCATGCTGTGTGACATCCTGCCAAGCTACAATCATTTTGGAGGTCATCTTGAGCCCAAAGGGGTATGAGTGGTACTCTTAGGAGTCTCCCCCAGCAGAACAGCATCTTCATCTAAAACTCTACTTACTTAGAGACACGGAAGCCATTTCTCACTCTATCTTTGTATGTATGTATCCATGCATGTATGTATCCATGTATGTATGTATGTATGTATGTATCCATGTATGTATGTATGTATCCATGCATGTATGTATCCATGTATGTATGTATGTATGTATGTATGTATCCATGTATGTATGTATGTATCCATGCATGTATGTATCCATGTATGTATGTATGTATCCATGTATGTGTCTATGTTTCTGTCTATACTCTGTATCAAGTAGGATTGGAGGTGTTTTAGCTAATTAGTATGGGATTTTCTATGTTGAGGGATTATTAAGAGAACTTACCCACAGATTGGGATGTGGTTAGAGTGTTTGCTTAGCGTGTGTTTGATCCTAGGCTCAGCCCCTTAGTACTGCGTCAACTGGGCGTAGTGGTCCAGGCCTGCGCATCCAGCCCTGGGGAGGTAGAGGTAGGAGAGTCAGGAGTTCAATGTGATCCTTGAGCTACAAAGCAAGTTTAAGACTTGGGCTACATGAGACCTTCACGAGGTTACAAGTTTTGGGTCTGAAAAGTGTAAAACAACAAAGACTTAGCTGAAACTTAGAAACAAGGCAAAAGGCTGATATGCTGGGATATCGGCGGGCTCAGCCAAGAATAACTTCGTTCCAGAGAACAAACTTTTTTTTTTTTTTAAATAGGTTTGACTCTGCTTTTTAAAGCTTGGTAAACCTAGGTGCAGTCAATACGAATGCGAACGTGTTGATTTCTGTTTTTAAAGAAAGATAACGGAGAAGGTTATGGCTCGTTCCTTTGCAGGGTGTTGACCAGTTTTCTCTCTGATTTGGCAGTCGTTTTACCATTGCTTTGTTTGTGAATGCCTGTAAAATTCCATGAATGCTCTAACGTACACAATGTTGCCTTCCCTATTGGAGGCAGAGAGGAAACAGCCAGAGCTTTGAGACAGTGGATGGGTTCTCGCGGTACAGGATGAGATGGGACTGTGCCGCTGCTGAAGATGAATCAGGTCTCAAGAAAGCTGTGGCTAGGCAGCCGCTTGCTGGGTGAGATATGATGTGGGGGTGTTCCAGTTGTAACAGTTGACAGCAAGGTCTGCAGGAGAGTGTGGGCGTAGCCGGGGCCACAGGGACGGAGAAGGAGATTTCTGAGTGCCGTTAAAATTGGGATTCTGAACAGAGATCCCTGGTGGATTTGCATGTCAGACTGGAGAAAGATATTTCAGAGGCAGAGAAATACAAGGGAAGAGAAAGTTCTGGAAACTGGAGAAACTGACCAGGTGGGTATGAAGCAGACCAGAGCAGGTGCGGCTGAGAGCAGTTGGGAGCCACAGAGGCTGGCTGTGGGGACACTGAACTGCTCCCCGATGGTGACATGCCCTGGTCCTGAGAGGCCTGTGAGGAGGAGCGAGGCTTGGAGGGGAGCCAGGCCTCAGCTATGGCCTGAACTGGAAGTCAAAGGATGGCCAGTAGAATGAGGAGGAAGGTTTTGCAAAGGGGAGTGAGGAGAACGGCTGAGCACAGGAGCTAACGGTTCGGTCCTACCCAGCGACTTGTGTGGTAAGAAGCCTAAGTGTGCAGAGACAGCCAGGAGACGCCCAGTCACTGCAAAAATGACCCAGCTGACACGACCAGAGGAACCAGGTGGCCTTCGAGGAAGAGGTACAGACACTAGCTTGTGTGGTGTGGTCATCTGGGACGCAGCTCTTCTTCCCAACCCAATTGCTAATCTGGTCCCGTGTGAACCTGGCTGTTGCATTACACTACACTGTAGGGCCCTGACTTCAGGGCTGCTCTGAAGAGTGTGTGGACAGTAACACACACACACACACACACACCCCATAATGCTACTTCCCTGAGTTAGTTGGGTATGGAGGAAATAGCTCATGAGCAACTCTGTACAATGGCAAATTGGAATTCGGCTTGACATTAGGAAGAACTCCCCATGTGCACCTTGTCTGCTTCATGAACATAAGATTCAATACAGGCGTAGGACGTTTATCCTGGCTGCGTGGGAGACTATGACCACTGGATCCCAGGAGTTGGAAAACAGCCTGGGGAATATAGTAGGACCCTGTCGCACATAATTAAAGCATAGCCAACCTTGACCTAGCTGTAGATCCTGGTCTTGTGTCACATTGATGATGCCCTCCATGGCTGCAGGGCATGGTTGTCCAGGCTTCTGGAGAGAATTGTGTACCTAGTATCCATTCTGCATTTCTGCTCTTTTCTGCAGACCGGCTGAAGATGTTACCTGGCCTCTGGGTTTGGTGGAGGCTTTCGTCATGGCCGCACAGGGCACTTCTCCATTGCTCTGACAGGGCAAACCTCTCCCTTCAGAATCCCTTCGTCTCTCACCCAGGCTCGTGCATCCTGTGCGCTGCCTGGCAGAAGCTTGCTGTTGCATCCCGAGTCCCCAGGTTTGAACCCGCCTTTTAAACCGTTTTCCCACTGCTATTTTTGCATAGTGTCAGGCCATGGTGTATGTTCTACAGAATGCATTGCTAGACATTTTCTGTGTTCTATGGATGTCATACGGCAGACTTGGCACAATCCAAGATGGCTTCACGGGATAATTAATCTTACGGGACCACTCTTCATCTGTGCCATCTGTCACGGACCAGATGTTACTTGTAGCTGAACTTAAGTAAAGGCTTACACGTCTACCTATGTTTCTGAGAGAGAAAATGGAATCGCATAAGAGGGCCCAGCCCCTTCCCTAATTGCGCTCCATTCAGGGGACAGGCTTTGATCAAACCAGCTTCAGTTGGGCGGATGAAAGGGAAGCAGATCTCTTGTGTCTCCTAAAGCTCTCCAGGAAGGGCATGGATGCTCACTTCTTCCCTATCGTCTATTCTTTCTCCAGTCGCTCTAGAAAGCATCCTACTCTCGTAGAGGCACCGGAAGCCTGAGCACACTGCTGGTGTGAATGTGGGGCGAGGCAGCAGCTGTTCAGAGCAGGCTGGCAGGTCCTGAAATCCCATATACGTAAAGTCAGTGCATCACCCAGCAACTTCGATCCTGGGAGAACTGAAAAGCCCCCACCCAGAAGCCTGCATGTGAGAGTCTGTGCAGTGTGTTCCTAATAGCCAGAAGTAGAGACAACCTGACTGCCCCTCAGCTGAGGGACAGACACAGTTACCTGATGACCTAGCCACACAGTGGTAGGCTATCTTCGATGAAGAGTAATGCAAATTTGGCACAGCAGTCACTGCCTATAATTCCAGCCCTCCACAGGTGCAGGCAGAAAAGGCAGGAGTTCAAAGCCAGCCTCAGCTACATAGCAAGACCCTATCTTAAAGACACAAAGGACCAGAGAAATAGCTCAGTAGCTGAAAGTGCTAGCCATCCAACCCTGATGGTCAGGATTCGATCCTCAGACTCCACCTAAAAAGCCAGATGCAGTAGCATGCGTCTGTAATGCCACCGTTCCTACGGTGAGATGGGAGGTAGAGTCAGAGGAGCCAGGGGAAGCTCAAGGGCCACCTAGCCTGGAGTCTGCAATACAGCAGCAGCAGCCAGAGAGACCTTGTCTCAACAGAGTAAAAGGTGACAATTCTGGAAGTTGTCCTCTGACCTCCATAAGCACAGTGTAGCACATGTGCTCCCGAGCACACACACGTGCACACATTCACTAAGACTACTACTAATAAATAACTTTAAAAACAAAGCCCCTGACTAATGAATTAAAGAGTAATGCAGTACCAATACATGTTGTAACATGTAAACAGGTAGTATGCTACATGTTGTCACATGCACACACATACACTCTGACTACTAATAATGAATAAAAACTTTAAAAAACAACCCCCCTAATTAATGAATTAAAGAGGGATACAGTACTGATACATGTTGTAACATGTAAACATGTAACATGCTACCTGTTATCACATATATAAACCTCAAAACTATAGCTGTAGAAAGAATTCAGTTCCTGAAAGAGCACATATTGCATAATTTCATTTATACGAAATATGCCAGGGCTGGAGAGACAGGGCTCAGCAGTTAAGAGCACTGACTGTTCTTCCAGAGGTCCTGAGTTTAATTCCCAGCACTCTCATGGTGGCTCACAACTATCTGTAATGGGGTCTGATGCCCTCTTTTGGTTGGCCTAAAGAGAGCAATAGTGTACCCATATGCATAAAATAAATAAATAAATCTAAAAGAAAGAAAGAAGGAAAGAGAGAAAGAAAGAAGTTAAGAAAGAAAGAAAGAAAGAAAGAAAGAAAGAAAGAAAGAAAGAAAGAAAGAAAGACGCCAGAGGCAGAAGGGAGATGTGTGCTATGGTACCGGAACTATTTTAAGTTCAGTTATGGTGATGGTTGCCCCATGTTGACCATAAAGGTTTGTGGATGACCTGGCCTCTGGAGGGTATGTAGCTCAGCAGAACTGTTGTTGTTCTAAGAGAAATGTCTTAGAAGCCCTGTTTCTGTAGAAATAACCCCAGCCTGTTCAGGGGCCTTGATTTAGATTTCCCTGGGAGTTCGGGTTGTGTGACTCTGAAGCAAGTCAGAACCTCCAGCTTGGGATCTTAAGGAGACGATGATATGGGCCTGTGGTACCATTTAGAGTGTACCTCAGGCAGGCTGCACCTGACCATCTACAGATTTACAGATCGGATCGCGTAGGGTGGATCCATGTATCTTCACCTCTTGAAATCTCACACTCGTGAAGCCACATTGACATAGGAAAGAAAACAAAACAAAACAGCAACAAAAGGACACCCACAGCACCTCCCTGACATTAGCGTATGATACCTGTGGCACTGGTGTATGATACCCGGGGCATTGGCTTATGATACTTTTATTCCAAAGCACTGACTCACTATGAATTTTAGCAAGAGTTTTAAACCTAAAAAAGAAAAATTTGCCATTAGAGTAGTCTTTTTTCCTTCCCACTTTCCATCGGGACCCTATTTATGGTTAATCATGGGATAACGATACCCCTGTCCCCCAGGGTGGCTTCAGTTTGAAGGGGAGAGCTGTACACCACGGTCTGGTTTTGATCCTTCAGATTGACTTGTCCCCTGGCACCTTAGGAGAAAGTTTTAGGCTGGGGGGATGGGTGTAAATGAGTGGCACTTGTGACTTGTGCTGATCGTGGCTAGTGTGCCTACAAACCAGCCAGGTCTGAACCCCCGCTGATGAGGAGAAGCTCAGTAAGGGCCTTGCTTTACACAGGCAGGCTGCCCCCAGGTATCACCAGTCCCAGTAACCCCAGGGTAAGCCCAGTTCCTAACTGCCGTGTTGATGGGCTTGAAGTGGACTTTATTATCTTCTGCCCTTCTTGATATCCCAGAGTCACACTCTTCCGTCTCTGCCCTGCCAACAGGTCATCCTGGTTGAACGTTTCTGCAAGCTTGCAATCGACATTCACCTTTGTACCTGGTGTGCTGGTTAATTCTGAAGCTAATTGATTGGATTTAGAGATGCATATGATGGTGAGGTATACCACTGGGTGTGTCTAGAGGGTGTCTTTAGAGGATGAGCTGAGAGGGGAAGACCCTCAGCACCCCACAAACCAGGGCCCTGGGCTAGATAAAAGAGTAAACAGTGAAGAGCATACTGAGTGCCACTGCCACCACCACCACCATTCAGCTCTCTGCTTTATGATTGGTCCAAGTGTGAGTAAGTAGCCTCATGTTCCTGCCACCATAGCTGTGATGGTTTGAATAAGAATGCCCCCATAGGCTCATACCAAGTGGCAATATTTGAAAGGATTAGAAAGATTAGGAGGAGGGGTGGCCTTGTTGGAGAAAGTATGTCATTGGGGGGGGGGGGCTTGGGGGGCGGGAGTTTGAGGTTTCAAAAGCCCATGCCAGCCTTGGAGTTCTCTCTCTCTCTCTCTCTCTCTCTCTCTCTCTCTCTCTCTCTCCCTATAGAGGATCAGGATCAGGATGTAGCTCTCAGCTACTGCTCCAGCACCTGCCTGGATACTGCCATGCTCCCTGCCATGATGATAATGAACAAAACCTTGGAAACTAAGGAAGTAAATGCTTTCTCTGTAATAGTTGCTGTGGTCACAGTGCTTCTTCACAGCAATAGAACAGTGACCATGTTCAGGGGCTGCTTCTGCCTTCATGCTTTCCCCAACCTGATGGACTGTCCCAGAAAACCACGAGCCAAAATAAACTTTCTCCTGTCAGTTGCTTCTTGTATTTGGTCATGGCAATAAGAAAAGTAGCTAATTCAGAAAATTGGTACCAGGAGTGGGGTTACCACTTTGATAAACTATCCTTGTGGTTCTTAGGTCTTTAGAACAAGTTTGTGACAATCATGTGTAAGTTTCTGGAGCTGTGGGTTATAGAAGTCCTAGAATTCTGGGCTTGATGGGAGATTCTGATGGGAGTTCGGGATCCTAGATACCAATAGAAGTGTGGATAGTGAAAGCCAGGCTCATGAAGTTTCAGAGGGGAACAAGAACTGTATCAGGAACTGTGCTGGAAGCTGCACAAGCATATTCCAGACTCACATTGAACGCTGCTATGAAAATCATACAGAATGCATGAAAGACCCAGCTGCCTGAAGACCAAGAAGCCAATGCCAACCTATAGACAAAGATGACAAATCTCAGGTCTTGCTAATCTCCAGCATCACCCGGCCTGAAATTCAGGCCAGCCTGAGACCCAGACATGTGCACTGGTACAGACAAAGTCCCAGGGTGCCTCTCTAGCTTGGCTTAAGGAGCAGGAAGGGGGCCTTCTAATACTTGAGAAATAAAACAACTTCATATAGCTTTCTTCCCCCTCCCCCAGCTCCCCTTACCCAAGCCCCAATCAACCTTTGATGTCTGGGGCACAAGACCTCTCAGGAAGATTCAGAGAAAGGAATATTCCTTGTGAAGAGAGAAGCTGCAGGCACAAAACGGAGGGTGTGCTGGCTGTTTTGGTGTCAGCTTGTCAAGAGCTAAAGTCATCTGAGAGGTGGGGCGGTGGTGGCACATGACCATAATCCCAGCACTCAAGGACAACCAGGATTACGTAGAAAAACCCTGTCTCAAAAAACCAAAAAGAAAAGGAAAAGGGAAAGAGAGAGAGAGAGAGAGAGAGAGAAAGGAAAATAGCTCCCTAAGATCAGGCATTTCTTAATTAGTGATTGATGGGGGAAGGCCCAATTCCTTGTGTGTGTGTGTGTGTGTGTGTGTAGAGGGATCACATCCCTGGGCTGGTGGTCCTGGATTCTATAGGAAAGCAGACCAAGCAAGCCATGAGGAGCAAGCCAGTAAGCAGCACCCTTCCATGGCCTCTGCATCAGCTCCTGCCTCCAGGTTCCTGCCCTGCCTGTCTTCCTTTCCTTATTTCCTACAATGATGAACAGATGTTTAAGCCAAAATAAACCCTTTCCTCCCTCCCCAGTTTGCTTTTGGTCATGGCATTTCATCACGGCTGTAGTAACCCCAGCTAAGGCAGAGATTGGTACCAGGATAGTGAGAGATTGATCGCTGTGACGGAAGTGTCTACATCTGGGAAAGTACTGTGGAAGGGCTTTGGAACTTTAGGCAAGAAAAGCCATTGAGTGTCGACAGCTCAGAGCGATGCTTTGTGGGAGCTTGGGAGGTAAGAATGCTGAGAGCAGTGCAGAAGACGGAGTCCTGGCTTGTAAGTATCAGAAGGGAGCAAAGACTCCACTGGGCCTTTTCTGTGAATCTGTCTGACAAGCTGGGGCTGAAGAGGCTGTGATTAAAAAGAGGCCGGTACCATTGAAGTGAAGTCTTTGAGTTCCTGGAACAATTGATGCTGATCAGCTGGAGCTGAGACCTCAGTGCTGATTAAGAAGAGACCAGAATCACTGAGGTGAAATTTTCTGGGAAGGGTTTGCTTAGGGTCAGCACACAGAAGCTGTGTTCCAGAGGCGGCTATGGTTGTAGCTCGTGTTGGCAGGCTCAGTGTGGTGGTGTGAGCATCACCCAGGTGGTACTGGTTTTGAAGGCGAGAAGGGATCATGCAGAGCAGCCGAGGCTTGGCACTGGGAGAGGCCAGGAGAGGCCATGGGTGTTGGTGCAGCCTCAGTGGCAGTTGAAGGCCCAGGATTGAAGGGGTCATGGAGAGCAGCTGAGGCTTGGCACCATGAAGAGAGCCCAGGGGAGGCTGTTGACTGAAGTGCAGCCCAGAGGCAGCAGAGATCTCTGGTATCATGATCCTCTTCTTGGAATGACCATGAACAACAGCAGCAGTGGTGGAGAGGAGCCGGCCTGAGCTTAGAAGACAAGCTGTGTGCTTCAGAGGGCAGAGTCAGAAAGTGACCCAAGCCTTTGAAGGAGCCTCGGACGTGAGTAGATCCCAGACATTGGCCACTGAGTTATTTACAGTTAGATTTGGTTTGGCTTTGATCTCATTGTGACTGTGCCCTGATTCTTACCTCTCGAATTAAGAAAGTAATTTTTATTTTATAGGAGTCCACAGTTAAAAGAATTTGAACTTTTAAAAGAGGTTTTGGATATTTTAAAGGAGACTATGGTACTTTTAAATTTTTTTATATTTTAAATTGTGATCTTTTGTTTGTTTGTTTTTCGAGACTGGGTTTCTCTGTGTAGCCCTGGCTGTCCTGGAACTCACTCTGTAGACCAGGCAGGCCTCTAACTCAGAAATCCGCCTGCCTCTACCTCCCTAGTGCTGGGATTAAAGGTGTGCGCCACCGCTGCCCGGCAACAACAAACAAACAAACAAACATAAATTGTGATCTTAATATTAACATGCCATCTTGGGGAGAAATAAGAATGGGAAGGTTCTCACTGAAAAGTGAGGTGTCTGTGTTGTCAGGTTGATACTGGACCAAATGTACTGGGTACTTTTATGTTAATTTGACACCAGCTAGAGTCATCTGAGAGGAGGGAACCTCAATTGAGAAAATGCCTCATAAGTCCAGGCTGTAGGCAAGCCTGCAGGGCATTTTCTTAATTAGTGATTGATGGGGGAGGGCCCAGCCCATTGTGGGTGGGGCCAGCCCATTGTGGGCGGGGCCATCCCTGGGCTGGTGGTCCTGGGTTCTGTAATGAAGCAGGCTGAGCAGGCCATGAGAAGCAAACTGACAAGCACCTTTCTGTGGTCTCTACATCAGCTCCTGGCTCTAGGTTCCCTCCCTGTTTGAGTTCCTGCCTGACTACTTTCACTGATGAACAGCAACGTGACCGTGTAAGCCGAATAAACCCTTCCTCCCCAACTTGCTTTGGTCTTGGTGTTTCACGTCAGCGATAGAAAACCTAACTAAGTTGGTGCCAGCATAGTAGAGTATTGACAGATGTGACCGTGTTTTGGGGAGGATTGTGGAAGGACTTTGGAACGTTAGATTAGAAAAGCCATTGAGTGTGGAGGGCCACAGGGGTTCTGTAGGAGCTTGGAAGATAAGAAAGTTGAGAGTAGTGCAGAGGAAGGAGGCCTGGCTCATGACAGACATTCCAGAGAGAAGTTTGAGAGTCACCTAAACACTATCAGGGCCCTTTGTTATTTTGAGTTGAGAATCTGTGTTTCTGGTTAGCTTGGGTTAAGGAATCAGCTGTGATTAACAGGAGACCAGAACCACTGAAGTAAAACCTTTACTGGGACAATTCACACTGGTCAGCTGGGGCTGAGAAATTAGTGCTGGTTAAGAAGAGGCCATCATTACAGAGGTGAAATCTTCTGGAAAGTATTCCCTCAGGGTCAGCACACAGAAGCTGTGTTCCAGAGGTGGCCAAGGTTGTATCTCAAGTCTGCAGCTGAACTTGGGTAGTGTAAGAGTCACCCAGGTGGTACTGGTTTTGGAGTCATGAAGGGATCATGGAGAACAGCTGGGGTTGCTGGGCTGGAGTCCCTGAAGAGAGCTCAAGGGAGGCTGTTGGGGAATGTGCAGCCCAGTGGCAGCAGAGAAGTCTCCAGCATTGTGGAGACATCAGTGCCATAAGATAAACACCAAACGACACCAGACACCAGACGACAGGCTGTGTGTGCTGCAGAGGGTAAAACTGACTCAAGCCCCTTGAAGGAGCCCAGAAGACCATGGACATTGGACGTTGAGTTATTTACACTGTTGAAGGTTTTGCTTTGTTTCTGTGAGACTGTGCCCTGGTTCTCCCCTCTTCAAGTGAGAAGGTATTTTACCTAGTTTTGATTTTTACAGGAGCCCACAGCTGAAAGACTTTGAACTTTTAAAAGAGATTTTTGGATTTATTAAAGAGACTGAATAGTTCAAAGAGACTGAATTTTTAATGTGTTTGAATGTGTAAGACTGTGGGACTTTTAAAGTTATGTTTTCAATGTGAAGTTTTGGGGATGAATGAGAAAGAAAAGGTTGTAGCTTTTTGGGGGAGTCATGTCTTTGTGTATGAAGCTGAAAGGGGTCAATTGTTTGGGATAGTTTTGTGTCAACTTGACATAAGCTGGAGTCATCTGCAAGGAGCTGACTTGGATTAAGGAAATTCCTCTATAAACTCAGGCTATAGGTGAGCCGGGAGGGCATTTTCTTAAGGAGTGGCTGCTCTTCATCTCAGCCGTAGTACCTGTGACTAAGACTATTAGTTTACACCCAAGCTTCTTCCTTGTCCCAAGATACGGAGACAGGGCTGGGAGCCTGTGGCAGAACAAGCTTGCTAAAGCTCCCACTTTCCAACCAGAGGAGAGAAAAGTTGGGCTTCTGGGAACCAGAAAGTACCTGTCAGAGGTTTAGGAAAAGCCACCCTGTAAATGGGTTCCTAATGTGTGGGTTCACTCCTAAGACAGAGTAAAATAGACACGACCCTAAACAGTACATCACTCTTGACAGCTGAACTAAAGAGAAAGCCATCGCCCAGGTTCCAGACGGGCCACTGGCCAAGGACAGGCACAGATCTCTGTCTTGGAAAGTAGAGCTGCTCTTGATGAAGAACCCATGGGAGAGCTCTCAGAAGGTTAGGCCTGAGCTCAAGGAGTAAGAAAGCACCATTCTCTGTAGGGATTGTAAGGTCTGGAGTCCTCTAATCAACAGAAGGTCTAAGAAGCAATGAAAGATGCGCAGCCTGCAGCGGGGAAAAAAACTGGGAAATCTCACCGTGCGCAGGAAAAGGTGATTGGCAGGTGTCATTGCTGAGATGACACAGAATCTAAAGCAGCTAGTGTAAAAGTGCTAGAAAATACAGAGGAGACATTCTTGACATAAGTGAAAAGATGGAAAGTCTTAGAAAAGAAATAAAGGTGGTTGTCTTAGTTAGGGTTTTACTGCTGTGAAAAGACACCATGATTGAGGCAGCTCCAGTACAAGGGACAGGACTTAATTGGAGATGGCTTACAATTTCAGAGGTTCAGTCCATTATAATCAGGACAAGAAACATGGCAGCAGCACCCAGGCAGACATGCTGCTGGAGAAGGAACTGAGAGTTCTGTATCTTGATCTGCAGGCAGCCAGCAAGAGTGTCCTCACTTAGGGTTTCCATCGCTGCGAAGAGACACCATGACCAAGACAACTCATATAAAGACGAACGTTTAATTGAGGTTTAGTCCATTATCAAAGCAGGAAGCATGGCAGCGTCCAGACAGACATGGTGCTGGAGAAGGAGCTGTGAGCTCTGCATCTTGATTTGAATGCAACCAGGAGAAACAGGCAACCTTGGACAGCTAGGAGGGAGCTTTTTCTGCACTGGGTGGAGCCTGAGCGGAGGAGGAGCCCTCCAAAGCCCACCCCTCAGTGACACACTTCCTCCAACAAGGCCACACCTCCTAACAGTGTCACTCCCTGTGGACCAAGCATATTCAAACATATGAGTCAATGGGGGGCCAAAACTATTCAAACCACTATATGGTCATAAAGAAGACCCAGAAGCAGATTTTAGACATGAAATCTAATATAGCAGAAATAAAAATCTCACTGTCGTGAGGATGGAGTGAGATGCTCAGGAATGAGCATCAGTGATGGAGCTGAAGGCATGACTTCCCCAGCATTCAGGGCTGAGACCAGAGGGCCGTAGTTCAGGTCAGTCTGAGCCATGCAGCCAAGCTCCTGTCTCAGAGTACAAAAAACAAGAATGGAAAAAGAAAGACAGTGATTTTTTAAATCGGAGCAATGCAGAGGAGAAAGATTAAAAGACACAGTTTCACGAAGCTGTAAGGAAACGCCAGCATGCCCAACAGTCCTGTTATGAATCTTAGAAGTGATAGGGGCTGGGGAGGCAGCTCTGTGGGCAGACATGGTTCTTAAGAAAGCATGAACACTGGAGTTCGAATCCCAATATCCATTAAGGATAGGAGGCAGAGAAGAAGGATCACAGGCACTAGGCAGTTAGACTGCCTGACCTGTGAGCTCTACTAACCACGGGTAGAGAAGACACCTGATGTCAGCCTCTGGCCTCCAGACACATAGCACAACACACATGACAGATACCATGGTATACATGCTCACGGTAAAGAGAAGACACCTGATGTCAGCCTCTGGCCTCCAGACACATAGCACAACACACATGACAGATACCATGGTATACATGCTCACGGTAAAGAGAAGACACCTGACGTCAGCCTCTGGCCTCCAGACACATACCAAGACACACATGACACTTACCATGATATAGGTGCTCACGATAACACATGATGTCAGCTTCTGGCCTCCAGACACATACTACAACACACATGCTTGTATAAAAGAGTGGGGAGGAGAAAGAATGCATATGTACTTAAGGAAATTGGAAAAAAAAAAAAGGTGCCTGGAAGTTCCCCAAATTTGGAGAAAAACATAAACCTGTATATTTTAAGAACACCAGAGCCACAACCAGGCATATCAGGAATACCGAGGCATATGGATGAAAATACCCAAAGCAACCCGAGGCTAGCATGCTACTTCCAGAGCAACACAATCCAAAGGGCTGCACACTTCGCCAGAAGGGACGAGTTAAAACCATAGAAGCCTTGATACCAGGCCACACTGTAGTAATTAGATGATGAATTAAAGGTACAGCATCCACTGCATGGTGGCGCATGCCTTTAATCCCAGCACTATGGAGGCAGAGGCAGGTGGATCTCCTGTAGCCTGGTCTACACAGAGAGGTCCAGGCAGCCAGAGCTACACAAAGAAACTCTATCTGGAAAAACCAAAGCAAGCAAACAACATCATCAACATCATCAACAACAACAATAATAGACTATCCAACAATGCAGAGATAAGACTTCCTCACACCTACCTGTGCAGAACCAAAATTGAGGCAGTGATAGACCACACTATGCTTTAACTAGGATTGCTTAATTATGCACACGTCTGTGCCTTGCCACAGATCTTTCTCTCCTTAAACCTAAGGTTCACCTCAGTGCTCTGCTGGCAATGGACTCAGGGGACAGGCCTATAACTTGTGCCTGGTGCAGATCACATCTGAAAAATCTGCTTCCTCTGCTCTTCACCAAATGGGTCTCTTTTAGTAGCATCCTGTGAACAGGTGGCCAAGCCTGGCCTGCTGGGGCTGCTAGTGTCTAGGCTTTGTCCTTAAAATTCCAGTCACACCCGCACCACTTCTGAGCCTCTCTCCAGCTTCTGTCCTACAGCGGGAAAGTAATTGCATACAAGCCCTCTCTCCCAAGGTGTACACCGTCCTCGCCGAAGGAGGTGGGTAACTGTTCTTAACGTACATGCCGGAGTTAGGGTTTGGGATTTGTGACAAGACTTAATAAGCATCCTTTAGGCTTAGCGAGGAGTCTGTGGCAAAGGAACAAACTGGCCAAGTGCTACAGTGTGTTTCAGGGGAGGAAAGCTAGGTGCGTGGGGGACGGTGTTACAGTGACCTGAAAACTAAAGTTGTTATTGGAACCAGGAGACTTCTCAGTTCCCAGCCAGGAGTAGGGGCTTAGTATAGAACCAGGTCACCAGAATGTTCTGGAAAACTGTAGAGACTGAGCCGCTCTTCTTCACTGACTCTGCCATGTCTCGACAATCCTTTTAATGGCCTCTGCAAAGGCTGTTATACAGATCTAAACAAGAGTAGAGGAGGCCAGTGCCTTAGCACAGGCCAAGTCCAAGATGCCCTTGGTGGGCAGACAGTTATTTTTTCCTCTGGTAAAGAAAGAAAACCATGGCCGGTAGACTGTGTTGAGTGCTGTCATGATGTCCTTGAAGCCTTTGTAAACCTGTCACATCAGACACCTGTCAAACATCTTCCTTTCTTCTGAGGGCTTTGGTGGCAGGTAGCAAGGAAGTGACATAGCTTGCTTGGCTACAGGAACCTTTTCCAGAGTTTCTATCACACTTGGTTGGCCTTTTGCAAGAGAATGTGGACTCATGACCATTCCTTCTGTGGCAGACATTCTCCAGCAGTGTCACTCTCCGTCTTGCTGACCTTGGCACCTTTCTTAGTACAGAGTCGTTTGGCCATCACTGAGTCACAGGGAGATCTTTCCAAAGGCATTTCTCAATGGCAGTCCAACTCTTCTATTCAGCTCAAGAGGCAAACATCTCAGTCGAAGGGAAGACCATGGGAACATCTATGGCCAGAGGGCACACTGGAGAATCAAAGGCTGCATTTTCCTGACTGGCAGGTGGCTAACATCTTCTGTGTTAGGGTTGCACGCAGATGTCAGAGACACATGACTACAGGAAGGCACACATCTTCACACCGGCAGGGCATGGTGCTTCTGCTGGAGTCAGTAGCCAGTGAGTTGAGAGGGTGGTAGAGGCAGAGAAAGGCAGAAAGGGGGAGAAAGTAGGGAAGTAGAGGCTGGCTATGACAACGTGAAGAGCGGGGGAGGGGAGTGAGGAAGGGAGAGGAAAGGGAAGAGCCCAAGAGGGCAAGAGAGGGACGAGGGGGCAAGCAGCCCCTTTTATAGTGGGTCAGGCCTACCTGGCTGTTGCCAGGTAACTGTGGGGTGGAGCTTAGACAGAATGCTAACAACACATCTTCACAGAGGCAGGAGTCAGTAGCCAGGGACAGTCCTGTGCTAAGGATGTGCTTCTTGGACATCTGTTGGCTGGGAAATATTCTAGGGTTACTGATACAAACTGGATGGCTTCCCTGGTGTGTCAGTTAGGGTCTTACTGCTGTGGACAGACTCCATGGCCAAGGCAAGCCTTATAAATGACAACATTTAATTGGGGCTGGCTTACAGGTTCAGAGGTTCAGTGCATTATCATCAAGGTAGGAACATGGCAGCATCCAGACAGGCATGGTACAGCAGGAGCCAAGAGTCTACACCTGAGGGCCCTCAGGATAAGGGTCTTAAAGCCCACGCCCACAATGACACACTTCCTTCAACAAGGCCACACCCACTCCAACAAGGCCATACCTACAAATAGTGCCATTCCCTGGGCCAAGTATATTCAAACCAGCACACCTGCCTACACAGAGCTCACAGTGAGCAGGGAGAACAGCTAGCGGAATAATAACAAGAGGACAACCACAAACAAACAGACAAACAGCCCTACTGACCCTACTCTCTAGAGTGCAATGAAGGAAATGAGCAGGAGCTGAGGTGACAGGGTAAGTGCCCCTCAGATCCTGCTGATTTCCAACTTAGTCAACCTGCAGATTCAGATCACTGGATCCTGACAAAGGCAGCTGGAGAGAGGCATGTGGGTCTGTCCTGGCGAGGAGGTTCTGGCCATAGGGACTTGGGGCACCATTACATCTGCATCTGCAGGAAGAAGAAACGAGAGGCATGTTGGTATTCAGTATGCTTTCTTCTTCTCATTCGGGACCCCAGCCCATGGAATGGCGCCAACCACATAGGAGCTGCCCCATACGTCCGTCTACCCAGAGGTTTGTTTTCATGGAGATTCTAAATCTCGTCAAGTTGACAGTCACAGTGTCTGGGTCCTAGAGACCTTGCAGGGTAGTCCACTGTCCCAAGGTTTCCCAGGACGGAGACATTTCTGTAACAGAACAGGCAGTCTCTTGCTTCCTGGCACGCTGGTCACCTGTGGGAGAGCTTAGCCTCTTTCTACTTGATGGCTATCTGTGTGTGATGAAAGCTGACAGGGAAACCACAAGTGTGCTCGTTATTTTCTTCCACTCCAATCTCTCTTGTTTTCATAAACAGCTTAATTCAAAAGCCAGAGCTAGCATCATATGACACCAAATGTGCTCCGTCACTGGACAATTAAGCTCCTACTTCAGGACCTTTGGGATCTACAAAGCCAGGAGGGGTGAGGAGACCTGGGCACAGCTGGCAGGCGCAGGGCGACTCTGTTGTCTGCTGAGGCTCTGTCTGAGGGAGGTGGGCGGTGGGTGAAGCAGAGATGGGAAAGGCAGAGGCAGGCGAGGCTGCTCTCTGCATTTTTATTTTCCTTTGGATGAGCAATACCAGCCAACAACGCTGAAGAAGAGTAATTTTCTTTGCCTTTGAAATAAAAAGGCAAAGCCAACTCCCTCCTGTCACGAGCACGATCGCGTCGGTGAAATGGCATTCCTTTTTTCTTTTAACTAAAGACGAGCTGAGCTTTGGAGTACAGAGGCCTCTGTCTTCATTAGAAACACATTTTAAAAAGCTGTGTGTGTGCAAAGGTACATTTACCTGTTCTGCAAATGCAGATACCAGAGGCTAAGGTTGGATGGGTGTCCCCTCGGTCTCTGCCCACCTTATCTTGTGAGGTAGGCGCTCTCACTGAACCCTTAGCTCACTGTATTTGCTAGGCATCGCAGACCAGCAGAGCCTAAACCCACAGCGTCTGACTGGGACACATCCCTCCCAGCCCTGGGTTACAGGTCACACCGTTGCGTTGTGCTTGGCTTTTACATGGGTTCTGGGGAATCTCAGCTCCGGAGCAGCCCAGCCCCTTGAATATTTGTATTCAAAGTGAGGCAGGCAGCAGTGGAGGGGTGAGGTGTGGGGAGAAGAGAACTGAGGTGTGGGGCAATGGAGGGGTGAGGTGGGGGGAGTGGAGAGGTGCAGGGTAGATAGCAGAGGTGCAGCCCACGGCTTCGTGTGTTCTAGGCAAAGAGGCTCCATTACTGATCTACAGCCCTGGCCGTGTTCGGATGCAAAAGCGATATCCACTCAGGATAAACCACACTTCAAATTCTGAATTTGATCTCCCAGGCTAATGGACTCTCAGAGTGCTGATCAAACCCAGCAAGCCATAGCTCCCTGTCAGACCCAGATGACCCTGCCACAGTAGCCTCTTCATCCAGCAATTAATGTTTGCCCAATGCTTTCGGCTCTGTCAGGTCTGGCATGCTGACCGCGGAGCACACTAATGCTGAGTGCCCGTGTAACCTCTGTGTCTTGCAGTGCAGTGGTAAACAAATGGCGTGAGCTGCCCAACGATTTTGCATATAGCAGCCTTTCTGTCACATGGTTTTGTTCAACTCTAGTTGTTTCCATGAGGCCTCAGTGAAGCTGTGAGCTTTACATTTGACTCCTGTGGTCAGGATCAGGTGATGTGCGCTGATGCACACACCTCCTGCTGCAGATGAGTCCTTTCTTCTCTAGTTAACCCTTTGTGTCTCACTGCTCTTTCCTATCTCATGAGCACAGGAATCTCCTTTGAAGACTATCTATTGCTGAATACCATAGCTAATCTCAGAAGCGTTGTTACCTGAATCAGGCAACCGTGAGGATGCTGATGCAGCGCCAGGGGTTCCAGGTTCTTGTGTCTCAGAGAAAGGAATCAGGACAGTGTGTGTGTATATATATATATATATACATATATATATATATGTATATATATGTATATATATAAAATATAAATATAAAATGAGCGTATGATATATATTCACTTTCATGGGGGAAGGAGCACTATGGAGCTAGGCACAGTGGTTCAGGCAGTGCTGACGTGCTGAGAGTGGGGCCAGGGGCTGCGGATGTGACTCCATTGCCAGAATGCTTGCTATGGGGCATAAGGATCTGACTTGATCCTTGGAACTAACTCTCTCTCTCTCTCTCTCTCTCTCTCTCTCTCTCTCTCTCTCTCTCTCTCTCCACATACACACACACACACAGAGCCAGATATGGCTGTGTGCACCAGCAATTTCAGCGCTGGCAACAGGAAGGAGGATCCCTGAGTCTTGCTGGCTAGCCACACCAGCTAATCACGAGCTCCAGGTTCACTAAGAGATCCTCATCACAAAGATGAGGGTAGCAGGGGCTGGAGAGAAGGCTCAGCGGCTATGCGTGCACACTATTCCTGCAGAAGGTCTGAATTCCGTCCATTTCCATGACCTCGGTTGGATGGCTCACAAGGGGCGGTGATTCCAACGCCACGGAATCCAGCGCCCTCTTCTGGCCTCTGTGAGCACCCGCACTCAGGTGGTGGTGTGCTTGCGCGTGCTCTCTCTCTCTCCCTCTCCTTCTTTCTCTCTCTTCCTCTCCCTCCACCCCCCCCCACATACACTCGCAATTAGAAACTAAATCTTTAAAATTAATAAGATGGGGAAAGATGAAGGTGCCACAAATGTTAATCTCTGTCCTCCACACTCTTGCCTTTAGTGGTTATTGCTTGACTTTCTCCTTCATGATCCCTCTGTTACATGTGGCTCTGCACATAGCTTCATGCACTGCATATCTTATTAGCATCTTAGTTCTCCATCCAATGGTGTCTGTGTGGTATGTGTGATGGTTTGAATACACTGGGCCCAGGGAGTAGCACTATTAGGAAGTGTGTCCTTGTTGGATTCGGTGTGGCCTTGTTGGACAAAGTGTGACATTATGGGTTTGGGCTTTAAGACCCTTCTCCTAGCTCCCTGGAAGCCAGCCTTCTGTTTGCCTTTGGAACAAGATGTATAACTCTCAGCTCTTCCTGCACCATGCCTGCCTAGATGCTGCCATGCTCCCACCTTGATGATGATGATGGACTGAACCTCTGAACCTGTAAGCCAGCCCCAATTACATGTTGTCTTTTATGAGTTGCCTTGGTCATGGTGTCTGTTCACAGCAGTAAAACCCTAACTAAGACAATATGTAATGAGCCACTGGTCCCCCTCAGACTCTCTGGAGTAGTGCCTGCTGGAGTTAGTGGACCTGGGCTGGGATGTTTCTAGGTCTCCTCTTTGCCAGCTAGTTTCTTTTATTTCCTAACATTGCAGACATCCGGACCTCCCTCTAGACCTCTTCCATATTCTCCTGCCTCAGCACTTTCTCCTGATCATTCCTCATGTGAACCAAAGTTCCTTGAAGATTATACTGAAGACCATGCAGAGTAGTGGGCTGACTAAGCGCGTTGGTGACGCTCTGGTGCTGGAATGTTGTAGTTCCAGAGTCAATATTCTCCTGGGCTTTAGTGCCCTTGCTCCATACCTGTGACTCATCTCTACATCCTTCCTGTCATCAGGAATTGTGGGAAATCCCACCAGTGTCACCAGGGAAGTTGCAACTCCCTCTTAGGGTTATCTTGTTTATAAAAGTATTTAGTAATGAAAGGAAGCATGAGAACAATTTTGTTTAAAAGAAAACTCCCAGGACAGCAAGCTGTAAAGCCCAGTGGCTGCCTGGAAGAGGAAGATGGGGAAGGGAAATAGAAAACACCTTGTGCAACCCAGACACTATTCCATATGCCAGCAAGATTTTGATGAAGGGACCCTGGTGTAGCTGTCTTGTATGAGGCTATGCCAGTGCCTGGCAAATACAGAAGTGGATGCTCACAGTCATCTATAAGATGGAACACAGGGCCCCCAATGGAGAAGCTAGAGAAAGCACCCAAGGAGCTGAAGGGGCCTGCAACCCTATAGGTGGAACAACAATATGAACTAACCAGTACCCCCAGAGCTCATGTCTCTAGCTGCGTATGTAGCAGAAGATGGCTTAGGCGGCCATCACTGTGAAGAGAGGCCCCTTGGTATTGCAAACTTTATATGCCCCAGAACAGGGGAATGTCAGGACCAAGAAGTGGGAATGGGTGGGTAGGAAAGCAGGGCAGGGGAAGGGTATAGGGAACTTTCAGGATAGCATTTGAAATTTGAAATGTATATAAAGAAAATATCTAATTAAAAAAGAAAAGAAAAGAAAAGACCATGTGCTTGAGTGAAAGCCGACATGGAGGTCATAGGCAAGCCACCTGACAGCATGGGTGTCGTTAGAGAAAAGGCAAAACCAGAGGAAGAGAGAAGGAAAAGTCACACTTAGTCCAAGTTACACAGAAAGGGACTGGTGCGTGAAGCTGTGTGGTTGTGGCCCTGAAAGCACATGTTCATGGAGCCTGGAGTCTGGGAAGGAAAACTGTATTACCTCCATGGCATGGCGGAGGTGGATCTGCCTTTCTGGGATGGGAATCGTGTTCCTGAGAGGTCCTCCCTCTCCCGGGGATAGGTGCTCCCCCTCCCAGGGAGAGGTGCTCCCTCTCTCAGGCAGAGGTGCTCCCCCTCCCAGGGAGAGGTGCTTCCTCTCTCAGGCAGAGGTGCTCCCCCTCCCAGGGAGAGGTGCTCCCCCTCCCAGGGAGAGGTGCTCCCCTCCCAGGTTACTCACTTGCCCAGCTGAAATGTGAGGTTACCACCCAGGCCAGAGATCCCATTCCCTTGACCAGAAAGGAATGGTTTTCTCAGTGGGCCTCTACTGTGAGTGGGACATTTTTAACTATCGTCTTGACTTTGGAATGTGAAACATCACCACTTTCTAAGGGCCCCGGAGCTAAGCATTGCATCTGTGGCATCTGTGACCTATGACAGAGATTTCTCGGCTTTCTGGTTGGCCACCTACCTGATGGTCACTGGAGGGAGCATTTGAGGATGCTTTGGTTCCTGACCATCTTTTATTTTGTGATTATAAGAGCTAATGTAGCCGTGTCATAGGGGAACGTGCCACTCCTGACAACCTGAATATTCCCAAGCCATGGCGACTCTCGTATAACAAACCGTCTCATGTTCCCTTTGGAGTGAGATCTGTTTTGTACCTAGACAGTGGACAACACTTCGAGTCTGGAGACCCTAGAGTCTTAAAATTTGGAGTCAGCATTTCAATTAGACAGGCTTTATAGATAGACCAGTGGGATTTCAGTGCTGAATAGCTGGTGTTTAAAATAGATTTTCCTTTCTTTCCAGAGTGTGGACAAGGGCCAGTAAGTGGCAAAAAATAACCACATGCATTTATTTCTTGGACTCTCCGTTCTTACCCCTAAGGGTTTTCTTGTGTCGGAACCAACAATTCCTTGGATGGAAACGCTGGATAGGCTGGTCGATATCTTAGGGTTTAGGGAACTGCAGATTCTTGGCCCATTTCTGCTTGTTTTTCTAGTGTAGTAGGCAAGTGGTAGGACCAACAGCCAGAAAGCCCATCCACGCCGCCAGCTCTGGATTCTTTGTGAGCGAGCGAATGAGCCATGGTGGGTGGCTGGCTGGCTTGCATACCTCTCTCTGTCTTATGAGATAATGTGGTGACCACAGCCATGGTGTCTAACTGTGGTCTTCTGGAAAGCAACAGGCCCTTCTGGGCTTGCTGGCCAGTGTTGGAAGGGCCGGGCAACATCTGCTTGTTGCTTGCCAGCCCAGCCCACCAAGGGGTAGGCTGTAGCAGTTGCTGGTGGAGGAGGAACAATCATCCCATTGTCAGGCTTTTTTCTTCCATTTCCCCGTGGCTTTGTTGCACAGTTGGAGATTCTGAGAAGCCTCTGCTCACAGTGGCGGAGGTGCTTTGCCTGCGCACTTGTGCGGCTTCTCGCGTTGGAAAATTCCATCCTTTAACGCTAGGATTATATGTCTCCATCCCTGAATCAGAGAGCACTTCATTTGCTGCAAGCCTGAGAAATAGCCTGAGAGAGGGATAGAAGATAGCGTTCCCTCATATAAAGAGAGGATTGAATGGAGCCAGTGAACCACAGAGCTACCAGGTCACAGGCCCTGAAAACCTTCCTGGGTTTCCTGTCTGTAGGAGAAAAAAAATCACTTCTTCAAACTCAGGTATCTCAGACTGGCTGTGGAGTTGCTTGAGTTGGGCGAACAGAGCATTTGAGGGCTTAATGTGCTTTCTGGACTTTTGTGTATTTCTGAATTTTTCAGCGAGTGAGAGTTTTTAGAGAGTATTTGAATAGCATTCTTCTCCTTCAGCATTTCCAGACGCTCTGGGCCGGTGTAAGACAGGGACAGCTGTTCGACTGAGCATGCTCAGACTTGGTAGTGGTTCATCTGTGAGCTGAGCCGACTCTAACCATCACCCTGCTTCCAGCGGCCTTTATTCTTAGCTCTGTGCCCTTCGGTCCCTGTCCAGAGTGGATCCTTTATGAAGCACTGGGAACATGAGCGCCATGGTGGAATTCATCCTCACGGTTCGGTAAATGGCCTCTTGGCCATCTGCACTGTCTCTGACGATGGCCTTTATCACATCAAAGTCTGTCCCTCGAGGGAAATGACCTTGGACATCAGAAACCCAGTGTTTGAGAAAGGATAGCAATAATTATGCTTAATTTTGGCTTTTCATTTATAGCGAACAAATAGATACAAATAGCAGTTGATATTTTAAGCCCAGTATATCAGAATTTTAGACATGAGGTCATGAGAGCAGTCTTTGATGCCCCAGCCTCTAGTTAATTTCAACCTAATTTTTAATCTGAGCATCAAAGCACTGTGATTAAGATAGGTTCTCCTGACTTCCTTCTTCTATCTGGTGGACTTGACATGGTTGTCATGGAATTTGTTTGTGTACTGTTTCCTAGGTGCTAAAGAAGTAGAACTTTCTAGAAATGAGGCACGTGGGCATGCTGCAAGGCTTAGGGATTTCAGAAACACACCCCTAATGCTTGATTTTAAATATATGGATTGAAGGGTTCTAATGTACATGAAGTTTTTATAATAGACACTGATAACATGGAAAAAGAATTGTTTTTCATAATGTATTTATTTCATAATGTATGAATTTCATATGGGAGCAAGTGTGACTCTTTGACCTCTGGGTTTGCCTTAGATGTCTGCCATGGCTGGCAAGACTAGCTTTATGCAGTTGGCACCAGATGGTCCCCTGTTTCATCTCTGCCACAGGCCTCTCTTTCTCCCCGTGGCTTCTCTGAGACAATGGCCTGGCATTCAAATGCATGCAACCCTGAAATGTAAGGGGATAAACACACCCCCCCCCCACAAGGACGAAAGCTTAAGGCCAGGGGTCCTTTTTCTTGTTCCGAGGCAGGAGGTTCAAGAGAGAGGAGCAGGCTCTCTGCTTCCTAGATGAGAGAGGTCCCTCCCAGCTCTTCTTCCTTCCCTGCTTCACTCTATGTGGTACCAGACTCCTGTCTCCTAGGACCACCCACCTCAAATCTCCTCCTTCCATGCAAGGCCTCACCAGGCTTGCCAGGTGGAACCCCAGCTGAGGCCTGAGTGTAGCAGTGGCCCTTGGGTGATTGCCTGCTCTGTGAATCAGATTCAAAACTACATTTGAAAAATGCTGAAATGGGTAATCATAGATTAGGCTCCTTTGTACCTGCTCACCCAGGCACCTTAGCCCCATTCCATGTCATCTCTGTGGCCGAGAATGGCCATATGACCAAAGGCCTTGCCTGTGGCCAGGGATGGTGCACTGAGATGAGCTGACCCCACCCTCTCTTCCTTCCTAGAGATCTGATTTGAGGAACACTCAAAACATTTCTCAAGCCAAGGAGGAAAGGCTGTTGAGTCGGCTTTCTGTTACTGTAACACAACACCCGAGATAAGTCAGTAAAGGAAAAGGTTGGCTCTGCTCAGAGTCTCAGAGGTTTCCAGTCATGGTCACCTGACCCACTCATTTTAGGCATGTAACAGCCCAATACAGTATGGTGTGAGAGGCTAGGGAAAGGCAAGAGAGCGAAGGCTGGGCTCCCAGCATCCCCTTAAGGGTACATGTTCAGGAAACTAACTTCCTTGCATTAGGCTTTATCTCCTAAAGGTCCTATAACTTTCCAGTAATGTGATAGGCCTACGGCCAAGCTTCTAACACATGGACTTGGGAGGGCACCTTCCAAACCACTGCAGAAGGGGCTCAGGGTTGCCCCCTGCCCAGTGCTTCTCATATTCACAAATAAGCTAGCTGTGTTTCCTGGGGTGGTATGCATATTCCTTTTGCTTTTGTGATACACTGATTCAGCCCTTTCTGTTTCTGTATAATACAAATTATTAAGAGCTGACAGCTGAACGGCTAGGCTCAACGCAGAGAGACAAGGTAGCTTTAATGGAATTAATTAATTGAACACGACTGCCCGACAAATGGCTCCATTATACCCAAGAGGGCCTGTGACTTAATTACTGATGTCACTTATCTTTCTATTTGTACCTCAACAATAAGTGACTCATTTCTCATTAACACTAGGTCATCTTCCAAAAGGAAGAAAATAGGGCAAAATATATCAGGAAATGGGCGTGCATGCTGTCTTTGTTTCCTATCTCATTATCCTGAGGACTCATACCAGACTCTGCTAATTAGACGGGCACTTAAAGCACCCCACTCCTGTCCAGTCTCAGAAAGGAACCCCACTGGGAACATACCCTTCTCTTGGGAAGCCACAAAGGAGCGTCTACAAGGAAAATGGGTGTCCTTCCTCCAGCTGGAAGGACCGAAGCTGTTAGCCTGTGGATGATGGATGTGGCTGAGTGTCTACTGAGGCCCTGCCGAATCTGAGTCTTCAGTGGTTTGAAGGGAACGGCCTTCAGTGCTCCAACTGTTCCTGGGAGATCGGGGGCTAATTAACAAGGGAACAGGTGTGAAGAGGGCCAAACTTGATCTGGCCAAATTAATTGCTGAAATTGGCCTTGTGTTTGGTACCTGGAAACAGCAAGTTTACTCCAGCCAGGTACAGCTAATCCCTAGCTGCTCCATAGCTGTGTGTAAAACACACTGGACTCCTGGAGAACACAAACAAAGAGGGATTTGCAGCAATGGTAAAAGCAAAGATAAAAACACATCCTCGCCTGGGAAAGGCTGGGAACCACTGCAGCCACAGAGGGTAGCCCAGGGCCTGGGACAGCCTGGCTTGGGCCTGTGGCAGCCACAGAATTGTTAATAGGGGTCCCCCCTCATTCTCAAAAGGCATCCCAGTTTGGATATATACTAAATGGCTCCTGGACACTGGTTTTAACCTTTTTTCTTTCTTTACCAGGAGAGTGTTGTTAGAGGCGGAATCCCTGGCTTCTGTGAACGGTACATTTGTTATCTCATCCCTGTTCCTGTGATGAAACACCCTGACCAAAGCAGCTCAGCTGATTTATTTTACCTCACAATTCCTGTCACCATCTGTGCTTGTGGGGAGGCCAGTGTAGGGACTTTAAAGCAGGGGCAACTCCAGTCACAAGTACAGACAGAGCACATGCATGCCTAGCTACTTCCTTCTCCACTCTTCAACAGACTAAGATACAAACCAAGGGAATGGTGCTGCCCACAGTGGGCTGAATCTTCTCACAGTGATAGAGCCTTGACTTGGAACTTAGGGAAGGTCCCTGAGTTCCCCTCCCTGCCCAGCCAATTAGTGTAAAGGTCACCAGGACCACCCATCATTACATGCTACTTGCTGTTGCTATAATCTGCCCTCAAAAATTGTATAAAAAGCTTATGAAAGAAAGAGAAGTCATCTCCTCTCTGGGTGCAGGACAACCTCAGCACGCTGGAACAATAAACCTCTTGCTTTTGCATCAAACCCCGTTCTCGAGTCTCGTAGCTAAGGCTCACTTTGAGTCTTACATCATCACTTAGTGTAACCAAGACCATCGCTCACAGACAAACCTAATCCAGACATTCACTCACCAAGTCAGGCTGTCTTTCCCAGTCAGTGATTCTATATTGTGTCAAGTTGACAATAAAAACTAATGATCACAGATCTTAATTGGAAATGGGGTCTTTATAGATGAAGCAGTTAGGATGAGGTCTTAGGGTGGGCCCTATTCAAGTATGACCAGAGATAATAGGAACTCAGACTTATGGGGGCAAACACCATAGGAACATGAGGGCTGACTACAGTGATGCTTTTAGGAGCTAAAGGACACCAGGAAACCACTGAGGTCCAGGGAAGGAGCCTGGACCAGATTGTCCCTCTGCTCCAACCCTGCTGTCTGTCACCTTGGTTTCAACTTCTGACCTAGGGAACTGAAACTAAAATACCTATTGTTTAAGCTTCCCTGTCCAAGGTACTTTGTCCAAACAGCCTTTGTAAACTCGTCCAGGTGGGTTCTGGTTTCAGAGTGTCTGATAACATGCTAATTACTCTTAGGTTGTGCCTTGACAGTACTGGGCCACCCGGTGACAATGACTGATGCCTGATGTTAGGGTGGAGAAAGAAGCTGGTCAGCAATAGATAGGATGTGTCACCTCCATGCTGCTGGGCTCTGGGAAAAGCATAATGTAGGTACCTCAAGGTGACAGCAGGCTGGAGGAAGGGTGGATTGTACAGGTGACCTTGTGCTCAAGACATAATAATGCACATGCCTCGGTGCCCCCTCCCACCGCCCTCAGGATGGGAATGTGGGGTGGTGTACTACAGAGAAGCCCGTGAGCTCGGCTGGGAGGATTCAGCTTCCCCAGGAGGGACAGCTGAACAAGGGCTACCTGGGCTGTAAGAGACAGAAGCAGCAGGAGGACACGCTGTAGTGCTAGGGCGAGAGGAGGTGGAGTCTGCTTCACTCAGAGTCATCCAGCTGCCGGAGTGGAGAACGCACCTGTATATTCTGCAGGGTTTCCTGTTCTCTCTTGTGGTTCATGGCCTCAGTCATCAAAAGACTAATGTCTGCAGACCATACATCAGGCCTGAAGCAGGGGGTTGGAGACAGACTGAAGAACCTCCAAGTAAGAGTTGTGGTCCAGGGCAGGGACACGAGGGTCCATACCGAGACCAAAACCACCGCTTCTGAGCAGGAGGAGTTCAGGGAAGCAGAGGTGCGTTGGAGGGGACCCCAAAGGGAAAAAGAAACCATGTAGTGCCCTAAAGGGGAGAGAGGGATGAGGGCACCCAAAAAACCCAAAACTCTGGTTCTAGAGGGAGATATCTTGATTCACGATCTACTCAGCCAAGCGTTTCCATGGAGTTGGCATGAAGGAGCCATGAGTTACACCCCAATCCATAGGGCCCTGGCATTTCCCGAGCACAGGACAGCAGAAAAGGGTGCAAAGGAGAGTGAGGGTTTCAGGATGGATTTCTTGGTTGGGTACTGAAGTTGGAGTTTCTCCTCTGTAGCTGGCCCCGATTGACTCCAGGTATCTGGGTCTGGCAGGGCCAGGGCAAAGTATTTGGATAGGATGAAGCTGGGCTTTGATTTCGTAGGCACAGCACGGATTATATAAGCACACATGTCCGTGTTTTAAAATGAAAAAAAAAATAGCAATAATTAAGGTTCCTGTAGCTTCCTTCTGTCCAAGCCAATCTTGAAAACCCACTTTTGGAAGCTCTTCACATGTCAGCAAATCAGAAACAGACGGGTTTAATTCCTTCAAAAAGTACTGGGTTGGGGGGGAGGGCAGGGGTAGACGGGGCAGCGGGAGGGACCTGGCAGCCCACATCTTAGGATTTGCCAAACCCCAAATATCTCGAACTCTCCGAACGATGCTGTGCTGTCTCTGTGGTGCCATCTGTCCAGCCCAGCCACTGCGTTTGTTCCTTACGGCGCCATCTAGAATTTTCCTGAACTGTATATGCTGTTCTTCAGGTCCAGTTTTAGTTATCAGAAGAGCAGTGTTCACACTGCCCGCACGGGACTTGGAAGAGACCCCCGTACGGCCATGAGCTGTCAGGAAGGCTTAGTCCTGCCTAGATTGGCAGGTCATCTTCTTAGCTTGCCTCCTCACTGTGGTGGGATAGCAGGTTGGATTGTGGAGTCCAGGAAAAATCTTGCAGGAAAGACTGTGAGGTTAACATAGAAAGGAAAGCAGCTTGGCAGAGAGTAAAACCAGGAAGGGCCCCCAGGTAGCAGGGAGGGAGGACGTGCAGGATCAAGCCTATGATGTGTAAACTCAAGGAATGGTGCCCCTGTGCGAGTGGCCTACAAAAGTTCCAACCCTTCGAGCATGCTACACGGAGCTTCTAACCTCCACTGTCATAGAAGTCACTTCTTTATAAACTGTCTCTTTCTTCTACTATCTCTATTTCTCTACCTGATCTTTTTTTGTTTTGGTTTTGTTTTGATCCTGGAAGTGCTATCAGGTGCCTGCTGGACTCCATGTTCACTGCTGACACCACCCAGCAGGTCTTAAGACTCGTTACCCATCCCATGATTTTACAAGGCAATCCACCCTTATTACACATCTCTTTATATGTACACAGAAAATCTCGCTGTATTTGTTGGCTAATGTAAAGTCCAAGGCCATACCAGATGTTAAGACTCTTGCCAAGCTGCTCCAGGTGAGAGCTCAAGCCATTTACTTCCAAGTCTGCTTTGCAAGATCCAGCACTGGCTTAGGGCTCAGAAACAATAAACACACACACACACACTCACTCACACACACACACACACGCATATGCACATAAGCACACATATATGTCCCACCATCTTTCCAGTGAACATTCTGACAGGCCGGGGACAAAATTGATCTGTCTAGCATCCACCACATGTCCTGTTTGTGCTCAGACAGTTTTGTTGCTTGGAAGGGAAGGGAAATCGTGTTTGAATATCCTCTACTGCACGTATCAAGGGTTCAGAGATCTGGAAGGAGGCTCCTGGAGTCTTTGGCTGCTGCTTATGAGGTACGAGGGAGAAATTCTCGGTGAGCTCCAGCATCCACAAGACTGAGATGCAATTCTTCGGTCTTCCGGCGTTTTCCACCCTCCCACTGGACATTTGCATAGAAACACCTGTAGCAGTGGAGTGCAGGCATGGTCTGTTTGCCTTTGGAGATGTTTCCTTCTGAGCCAGGCAACCTTCCCTCTGTGTCTTCAGGAGCCAACAGGTTGCTAGTGGATGAGGAAGCCTGGGACTGTATGGAGTGGCAGGCGGGATGTGACCTCCACAGCAGGGAGTCCTTGGTTTGAATGAATGGTCTGGGACAAGGGACAGAATTGAGAATCAAGCTCCTGGCAGGAGATGCGATTCAGTTTGGCCAAGGGACTGAAAATGTTCTTGTCCTTTTGCCTTAGTTAGGTTTCTATTGCTGTGAACAGGCACCATGACCAAGGCAACTCTTAGAAGGACAACATTTAATTGGGGCTGGCTTACAGGTTCAGAGGCTCAGTCCATTATCATCAAGGCGGGAAGCATAGCAGCATCCAGGCAGACATGGTGCAGGAGGAGCTGAGAGTTCTACATCTCCAACTGAAGACTGCTAGCAGAATACTGACTTCCAGGCAGCTAAGATGAGGGTCTCAACGCCCACACCCATAGTGACACACTTCCTTTAACAAGGCCACACTTCCTAATAGTGGCACTCCCTGGGCCGAGCATATTCAACCACCACACCTTTAAAATGTTTTTAATTGATGCCTAGCAATTGCATACACTTGTTGGGTACCATGATTCTACTGTGCATATTCACAGCGTCTAACGATCAGGTCAAAATGCCTAGCATAGCCCTTGATGTCAGAAGACAGACTTCTACCTTTTCCGTTTTCAAAGGGTTAAGTTTTGTGGCTCCTCATCGTGGGCTAGTCCCTTGTGAGCAAGAGTGAAGAAAATACCACTTTCCGTTTTAAAGTCTTAACGCCATCTGCCTGAAGCCAGGAGCCAGTGCCCTCACTAATGGCCGAATATTAAAACCCTGCTCTTCCGTCACTGCTGGTTGAGTGAGCTTTTGTAAGCAGGGTTGAACAAGACATGGTTTTATCTTTAGCTTACTCACTTCCAGGCTAGATTGGCTCGAACATGCTGGACAATAGACCCGAGCTTGAGGAGGAAAATGGAACTTAGTGAGGCATTTGCTCTGGGGAGCGACATTGAACCCAGAGCTCCATTCATTCCCTCTGGCCTTTGAGATGGATATCGATATTGTAGCAGCTTAGGCTGATTTACTTGCTAAGGGGCAAGCAGGGCTCTTGTTTCCTGCTTCTCACCATGGTTGCCTCCCTCCAGGAGTCTTGCTTGCTGGGTATCAGCAGTGTCAGATGCCAGGTGCTGCTGGCAGCATAGCATCCCCAGGGGACACAGGGCTTACAGAGCATCCAGAGATCTTCCCAGGGAGGTGCTTTGGAGATGCAGCCTGGAGTGGGAGCCACTGAACTGTAGCAATGAAAACTATTCTCTGGCTATGTTTGTAGAGGCTTTGGGCTGTTTGTCTGTCACTGTGGCTGACTGTGTGACATTTGTGAGCGTGGGCAAAGAGCTATATCTGACAGATCATGCCCTGGGAGATGGGAAGTCACTGTTGCTGTATCTATTGTTGGGGAACCCTCATAAGCTAGGCCCACAGGCAGGTGTGTGTGCATGGGCACACACACAAACTCCTACCTTCAGTGTTGACAACCCCTCACACTGAGGCATGATTGGATATGTAGCTGCACAAGCAGTTGGCCTGATGACCTCAGCACCTCATCTGCCCCTGGTTCATCACCCACAGTTTGGTCTTGTCAATCCAGGGACTCTGGAGGCTGAGGCTGGAGGATTGCAAGTCTGAGACCAACCTGGCTACTTAATAAGGCTTATCTTTTTCAAAGTTCTTAATTTGCTTTCGAGGCCTTTCTATACCCTCTAAATGACACATCCTTCTTTAACCGAACAAAAATGTCCTAACTTTGGTGGCCCATTACAAAAGGACAGGGGAGATAATTTACGTATTTTATTACATCATAGTTATTACTGCACGCGTCCATGTGTGTCTATGTGTGATTTTAAGTGGAGGCACGCATGCCACAGCCTGTGATTAGCTGCCTCCTATCTCATGGGAGTGCTGGGATTACAGATTCTCACCCCTGCATCTGGCTCTGTTATGTGGAGTCCAAGGCCTGAGCTCCTGCTGTCAGCCTTATAGGCTAGTGTTTACAACAAGCTGTCTCAGCAGCAGGGAGATGCACAGGCAGTATAGGAAACTGCCTGCTGTCTTCTGTTCATGTGGAGGCCTCCCTCTATCAACCCAAGTTCAGAATCTTCCACGGTAAAAAAGAAGACATTGTTTGGGATCTTAGAGATTGCAGTCCAGGGAACATAGGCTGACATAGTTCCAAGTCAATATCAACACAGCTCAGAGAACTGGAGTTTAGAGGAACAAACTGTATTATGCTGTAACAAAGCTCTAAAAGCTCTCCCATGGAGAAGAGAAATGATGGCATGTGCCAGGGGCTGTTATTGATTAGTTATTTACATATTTGTGTAATTATTTGTTTTGTTTATTTTTTTGAGGCAGCATCTTAGAACTTTTGAGGTAGGCTGGTTTTAAACTCATGTTGTAGCTGAAAGTGACCTTAAACTTGTGATTCTCCTGCCTCTGTAGCTGCAGGTACTGGCTTGGCAAGCATGTACCACCATCTCTCACTTGACAGAAGACATATACACTTGGGGCACTGGGGTAATAGCTTAGGAGATAAAGGCCTTGCCTTATATCGTAGTTGGTGTTTTAGGGTTTCTGATGCTGTGAAGAGACTCCATGACCACAACATCTCTTATAAAGGAAAACATTTAATTGGGGCCGGCTTATAGTTCAAAGGTTTCATCCATTATTGTCGTCCCAGAGATTCCTTCCCCATCCCCCAAGCTAATTTCCCTCCTCTCTCCCAGTGCTCCTGCCCCCCCCCCAACCCCCCGGATTTCTAAAGGGACACTTATTTGAGAAGCCTTGGGACACTGCATTTCTTTAAAGGTACACTTTTCTTCCAAAGACTTGGTGTTGGAGGGACCTTAGGGTGCTAAAAGCTTTAAGATTTGGTGAAAGGATTTCATGGCAATCAGTTAGGGCTTTCTACCCTCGCTTCCTTTACTCACAGATCCTCGGGTTTGCAGCTGGAGGGAGGAAGCCCTTGGGAGGAAGCCTGTTCTCTGGGTTCTTGGCAGGCTGGGAGTGGGCAACAGGATACCAGCAAAGCATCAGGCATCAGGAGAGAACACAGGAAGATGCTTTGGGGGAAACTCGACAGCATCGTTCTGACCCCATTGCCAGCACTGCTTCCTCCCCGGCATTTCCCCATATTAGAGAATGAAATCGCCATTGTATTCAGTGTCTTTTGGGAACTTGATATCTGTAGCTGAACACCGCTCCTGACCCATACACAACCCAACTCGATTATCAATAAATCATCAGTTATAGACTGGATGAAATACTACACAGCATTAAAAAATCATGTGGTTTCAAATGATGTCGCAGAGAGGCCATCTCCCCCTTCACAGCAGTCTCCCAGGCACTCCTGACCACAGCGCTGTGGCAACAGGGATAGCCTGGGGTAGCTATTGAAACAAGGAGTCATCCTCCACTCTGCAAGGCTATCCTGGGGTAACTGGAGAATGAGAACTCACTGCCATCTCTCTCCACCCTGCAATGCATCCTTCTTTGTAGGTATGCTCCAACACCTTCACATGGTTCAAGAATTTGGTGCAGCTATAGAAATGATTTGAAAGTGATTCTTGAAATTATCTCTTTGCATGAGAAGTAACATGATTTTTGTTAAAGCAAAGGGCTCACTAATTGAATCTAGCACAGTGGTTCCACTTTTATATTAAAATGCCACATATATTATACACACACACATATAGTATATATGTTAGTATATATACATACACACACACACACACACACATATATAGTGTATATGTACATATATATGTGTGTGTATATATACACACATACCATTAGTGTACATATACATATATATTAGTGTATTACACACACACACACACACACACACACACTAATGTTATATACTAATTTTTTTCCGGGTATTATGGAGTGCTGTCCTTGGAGGGGGTCAGCCATTTCTATCTCATTCAGAGGGACTGTGACTGCCTTCAAGAGACAGGCAACAGGATCCTACAGGTGACATTCTCTTTCAGATGTTCTGTTGCCTCCCTCCCTCCCTCTCCTCCCAGGAGGCTCAGTTTTCCCCCTTCACGGGCTCCTTTCCAGTTTCCCAGCCTCCCCCCACACTTATCTGCACCCAACCCCCCCCCCACACACACACACATTTAATAATTAGAAGCTAGGATCCACACAGGAGAGAGAACATTAGGTTAATATCTAAAGAATTTCACATTTTAAACAGCAGTATTGCCAGTCAATGAACAGGCCGATGAAAACTGACATGCAGTTTTCAATAAAATAAGATAACAAACAGCCAATAACTGCTTTAGAAAGTGTTCAACATTCTTAGCCACCAGAGAAATGCAAACAAAAGCTGCTAGCCTTCTCTTTCTTCTAACTCCCTCCCGTGGGGATGTCTTCATTCTTAAACCCCTCCGTTTGCTTGCTGTTTATCCATGTGCTTCTGTCTAATTCCTTGGTCTAGGACTCAGAGACCTAAGACCCCTCCAGAGGTGCATGGTGCACACCCATAATTGTGGGCACTAAAGTGTGTAAGCCAGCACTGTAAACGTAGTAGTAATCCCTGAACGGCCAGATTCCCACTCTTACAATTATTCTGTTGTCTTTAAACATATATTTAAACATTTCTGCACTATGTGTCTATTAGTGCGTGGGGAATGAATGTCCCTGGGATTGGTTCTAATCCTAACCATTGAATGTATTCACTTACTGGGCACATTTCCCAACGAGCTTCCTGCCATCCGAGGCGAAGTGCTTTCCCTGTGTCTGTGAGATGGGTAGAGGTAGGTGGGGGTGGGCAGTAATATACCAGAGACATAAAACACTTCAGGTGTTGGGACTGGAGAAATGGCTCAATAGTTAAGAGCCCTGTGGTTCCTTCAGAGGAGCCATGCTTGTCTTCACCCGTGTCGGGTGGCTCTCAACTCCCTGGGGATCCAACACCCTCTTCAGACCTCCTCGGCTACTCACTCATTCGCATGCACATATGTATGGAGACCTTTATACACACAAACACCCAGATAAATCCTCAGAAAATGTCAGGCAGACAGGTAGCTCAGTGGTTGAGGGTTTGCTTAACATGTGGGCAGTCCAGGGTTCCATTCTCAGCAACACACACACACGCACAAGCACACACACACACGAACAAGCACACACACACACACACACACACGCACACGCACACGCACACACAGTCATGTAGATCTGTGGTATCAGACTGGTCCAATAAAGGGCATTTCTTTCTTTGTATCCAGTCTCCTGTGGAATCCCAGTGTCTGCACAGTTGGGTCTTCATATCTGCAGGTTCCTATTCTCAGATTTAACCAACTGTAGATTTAAAACCCGTGGAAGGGGGCGTGGGATTGCATTTATACTGAATAGATATTTGGTTGGTTTTTGTTGTTGTTCTTTTTTTTTTTTTTTTTTTTTTTTGCTTTGTTTTGCCACCAGGCTCTACAAAATCCAACATTAACAACTATTGATGTTGTTCTACGCACTCTAAGGTAACCTGTGGGTGATTGAAAGCATATGACTGGACAGAAGAGATGGCTTAACAGTTAAGAGCACTGGCTGCTCTTCTAGAGGATGGCGTTCAGTTCCCAGCGCCCACATCAGATTGCTCACAATGGCTTCTAACTCCAATTCCGGGGCACCTCCTGGCCTCTGTAGGCATCCACACTTGTCAGGCTGTGGACTGTGTCTGCCTCAACACTGGGGTGCCTGAGCACCTCCGGCAAACCACTCAGGGGAGGCAGAACACAGTCCATGATGAGGTCCCAGACCAAGTTTTCCCAGGTGAGAAAACAGCAGCGTCTGGGCCAATGCTGTGGTTTCAGACCTCCTGTGTACCCATTCGGCTGGGGCCATGGGGAGTTGGGAACAGGGTCAGGAGGTCTGCATTTTCCCTACACTCCAGGCAGGAGGGGACACACTCCAGGCTGAGCACAGGACAGGGATGGAATCCAGTCTGGATCCAAGTGAGTGCAGAGGGGCTGGAAGAGAGGAGGTCTGCTCTGGGAGATTTGGGTGGGGCTCTTTATGACAACCCCCCCCCCCCCCACCAAACACACACTATCCTTGCTGAAGGAGTGGTTCTTGCTCGTCCAAACTGCTTTATTTGATGTCGGATGTAAATGCATACATCTTACTCAGGGTGAAGCAGAGAGTGAATAGCAATGTCCAGGAAAGGAAGGTCATTGGCTAATCACTCAGGGCCCATCCAGGCACCTCCTTAGCATGGAGAAGCCGAGGTTATTTGCTATGTGACCAATTGTCATGGTCCTCTCAGTGGGGTGTCATGGTTAACTGTTCCAGATCAGGTAGTTTGGCAGGGACCTGGGCTTACACCTACCATTCTCAATTCTGAGATTTCCTGGAGTTTAGGCTGGCTCAATCTTACCAGTTCTTCCGTCTGGCGGCACGGTCCACTTACCCCAGACATACCCATGAAGTGCATACATTCACACAGACACTTTTAAAAATATATCTTTAAAGTATACAGGAAGATGTGAGAGGTGCTATTTAAAGAACACACCATCAAGAACTGAAGGGTTGTGGGGTTTTTTTGTATCCTTACAAGCTGGACCAATCGTCAGTGGACAAACTTCAGGAGTGTTTGGAAGACTAAAGGGAGCCTGAAGTCTGACAACACCTATGGCCAAACAACTTTTTTTTTTCCCCCCTGGGATGTTGGTGAGCACTTTTCCCAGGAATGCCTGTTCACTGGGCTCTTCACTCTGTGGCTGGTGGCAGCCAACTTTGGGGACACAAGCTGACCATGCAGGGGGAGGGGAGATGTACCCCAGACCGTCTGACTGGTGCTCCCTTCAGTTCTTGTAAGGAGCCGTCCTCACATTCGCCATTATAAGATGGCACTGACACCTGTGTTCTAAGTAGTAAACAAACCATCTGCACATGCGCTGGGGTAGTTTCCCACCCCATGTGCTCTGCCTTTTCCGGTTGCCCTGAGTGTGTTCTTACCAGGGGGAACAAAAGCGGCGGGCAATAAGTTCTCATGCTAGCACACCATGAGAAGGCAAGTTGGGGCAGGTCCAACCAAGTTCGTGGGATGATGAGATGGTGGCGGATACTGCAAAGGATGAGGACGGTCTTGGATGGGAAGTAGGAAACGCCCTGTTCTGTTAAATTCTCACTTCCGTTTTGCTGCTAAGGGCTGATTTGTAGAAGGCCCAGCCTCCCAGATGACTCTCACCCCAGGCAGGGAGGAGTCTGCAGATGAGGCAGAGGACACCTGTAGGGAAAGATTTTTATTTCAGAGCTGAGCTCATTCATAGTTTCCTTTCAGGATGCCACTGCCTGGGCACTGCAGATGCATCCTTGAGAACTTCGCTTGCTAACTTTCTTATCACAAGGGACAGAACTCCTTCCACTGTCAGGATAAAAGAATGCTCTTTGTGTGCCTCTGTATGTGTGTGTGGGAGGTCACAAATGTCAGCATCAACCCTATCTTTGAGCCACTCATATCTTGGGATGGTGATGTGGGACACAACACCTGCTTGCTCTATAATCAGGCTATCCCTTCAAACCATTTATTTGTCTTTCCCATCCCTGTCGTCTGGGACAGCATTTCCCTGTCCCTGTCCTGCCACTCCAGGCAGAGCTCTGTATTCATGTAACATGGTTTCCCTTCTCCTCTTCTGTGCAGTTGATGCTCTCTGAGCACAGGTTCCTCCTCAGGTTCACATATGCATTAGCTGACTCAATGGTTTGTTTTTTTTTTTTCCACTAACCCCCATTGGTTACATAAGAAAATGGAGTCCTGCAAAAGCCTTGGCTTGTACTCCCCCCACCATGTGGAAGATGGCAGAGCCAGGATTGGTGTTGGCTCCCAGACCAAGCAGCCTGTTCTAGATCTAAGGACTCCATCCTGTCATCACAGCTTCCTCTGGCTTCCATGGTGCCTCAAAGCCCTGCAGAACAGTGACTGGAAGCACCAGGAAGCAACACAGGGATTGGACGCCTCCAGCTCTCTGGCACCCTCACGTCCTAGGTCTAAGTCTTCCTACTCAAGGAACTTGAGGCAGTCCCAGGACCCTCAGTAACTGGTACCTGAGTGGGCCTTGGGCTGACTGAATTTTAGCTGAAAACTTGGGAAAATGCATCCTTCCCCAGCCTCCCCTGCCGTCCCCCCCGCCCCTGCCGCTAGAAAATAATATGGAGGAAATCAGAATGCAGGCTTTTAACTTGCTCAAACCTTTTTTTATAATAGGTGATTCTATTTCATCTTCAGGCAGGCAATTTTGTCATTTGCTTCATTAAAAATTGTTTTAACTGCTGGGGAGGTAGCTTGGCTGTTAAAGCCATTGGAAGTTTGAGGACCATAGTTCAGATCCCTAGAAACCCTCGCTGATTCCGAGTGGCATGGTGATCTACCTGGAATTCCAGCCCAGGCAGGTGGAGACAGAAGATCCCCAGAGTAAGCTGGCTAGCAAGATTAGCATGTGGGGAGCTCTGGTTTGGTTGAGAGACCCTGCCTCCAAGCATAAAGGGAAAGAGTAATAAAACAAATGAGGATGATTTCCAGTGTCAACCCCCAGCCTCCACACATACACGCGCGCGCACACACACACACACACACATACACACACAAAATTAAAAAAACAAAACAAAACATAAAATTGTTTTATTAAGAGGAAATCCATACGACATAAAATTAAGCATTTTTCAGACTCCAGTGGCAGTACTCCATAATGCTGGGGATTCCCGTGTGCTGTAGGCATCAGGTGGTTGCCCAGGTCCCTCACCCCGACTTCAGGAACCCGGGCTGTGCGGGTCTTTGCAGACTCATTCAGCAGGCACACGGCTCTCTATGGCCTCTGTCTACCTCTGCCTATTGCACCTGGCATGCTTTTCAGGGTCAGCTTGACACATATCAGTATGCCCTCCCTTTCCACAGCGGAGTACTATCCCAGTGTACAGGAGCCCACTTCTGTTTACCCATCCTCCCGCCGAGGGCACTTGGGAGTGAACTCTGTCGGTCTGCTGTAGGTTGTTCTGCCGTGTCCTAGAGCCTACAAATGGGATTGTTGGGTCAGAGAATAGTTCTCCATTTAAGTTTCTGCAACCTCAGTTGCTCAAAGAAATCGTGAGGTGTCCAAGGTCACATGACAAATGAATAAAACCCCATGAGCCAGGGCTTACCTAGCTGTCACAGAGTCCATTTATTCACTCAACAAACATTTCCAGTTCGCCAAAGGAAGGCCACTAAGGTGGATTTCGCAACACACGGGAAACCATAGGAATCAAAACGGGGCTTCTTTAAAAGCTGTAGCAGGCCTGGCTCCCACACAAATTCCTCTAAGTAGCCTTGGGTGTGTGTGCGCGCGCGTGCGCGCGCGCGCGCCCGCGAGCTGATTAGACACTGCCTCTCCTGTCTTGCACGTATTTTACAGTCCTTGTGGGGGTTTCTCTCTCGTTTAAGAGAAGCAAAAAGACCACTTGCTGTCTCCATCATCCTTCACCTCTTTGCTGCGCGGTGGACCTGTGGGGTGGGTTCCCACTTGGGGCCGTGGTACAGATCTGATCCAGGATCTATTGATGGCACGGAGCTTAACGGGTTAAACAAGGACCAGAAAAAAGGGGCAGGGGTCTGGAGTCAGACCGGAGGGAGGAGGGGTGGGGCTTGAACAAAGAGGAGCATCTTCTGCCCCTGCCCCCCAAGTCTAGTTGCAGAGCCCCATGGCTGGGGATCAGCTGTCCCTCTCCCGCCTCCCTCCCGGCCCCGCCCTCTGCAGAGCCCACTGTGCGTGGCTGAGCTCACCTCCGCACCCTCACAGGCGACGCCACCGCGCTCCACCAATGGGACGCGGCTGTGCGGGTCTGCCCACTGGTGGAAAATTCCATGCTCTCTGCTGCAGCCCCTGAAGAGCACTGGGCTGCGATCGCGGGGGCGCCCGCCCAGCCTGGCCTGCTTATTGATTTAGGACCCAAACCGCGCTGCTCTTCCACTTCTAGGACAGCAGCTTTGTGAGCAAAAATCCTTGAGACAGCGGTGGTGTGTGTCACTGCGGAGTGGGTAGGAACGGTGGGGACTTTCTCCTTGTGTATATTATAAACGCCCGTTCTCACCTTGCCCACTTACACTATAAATCCTGCCCGTGATTGTCGCCTCCAATACTCGACCTGGGTGGGACACTGTATGTAGTGGGGATAAAGAACAGGGCGTCTTCTTTGATCGGCCCACCCTGGGACAACGGTGGGGGTCTAGAGAGAAGGGTCAAGTTAGCAAAGATGTGGGACAGCAATGAAGAGTCCCAAACAAGCGACTGACCTAGTGAGACAGTCTTGTGATTCAGACAGGCACAGAAAATTCCAGAGCCACTGAGAAGGGTCATGCTGGTTTTTCAGAGCGAGGAGGGGGTGTGAGGTGTGGGCGGAGAAGACTGGGAACTTGCCATGGGAGGACGGGGAGGTGCCAGAACCCCAGGGCTGTGTGACCAAGCACTCCTCCTCATGAATTATGTCAACCAGGGCCCGGACCTGTTTATGTCCTTTGATCCAGGAGATAACCCGGAAAACAGGAACCCTTGTTCCAGGAGCTGCTGCCAATAGGGAAAAGCAGTGATTTCTTCCTGGAAGAGAAGTGGTTTCTTCCTGGAACAGGTTGCAGGGACAGAGGACAGTGACAGCTGTCCATGTAGGAGGTGGGAGAGAGAAACAAGAAGGTAAAAAGGACAGGTGTGTTGCTTCTTGGAGCAAAGTATCTCAGGAAGAGCCGATAGACAAAGGAGGAAGAGATAGAAACCCACAAAGAACTCCAAAGCCCCGAGGTAGGGACCAAGGCTCAGAATAGCAGCTGGGAACTAGGGCAGAGGCAGGTGCTTCAGCAGGCTTGGGGCGCTGTTGTCAAAGGCATGAGAGGCCTCAGCCCTTGGAACCCCCTGTGCATCTTTCTCTGCTCCTCTTCATGGAAACATAGAAACTAGAACTCCAGTCTCTGGCCCCCTCCCCCCCAAGGCAGCCATGAATGTAGAAATACAAATGCAACCATCTTCCCATCTGTTTCGGTAAAAGCTGGCCATAATTCTCCATGTCTGAGAATGGATCTTCCCCTCTCAATCCGGAGGGTTCACACGATTCCTAGGTGGGCAGGAACAGTCAGGATCGACCTTGCTGTGTTCTGGGTCCATCTTGTTGGGGCCCAGGAGTCACCCCCACAAACCACAAGAACATTAATCTCAGTTAAACGGGGATGGCTTCTTGAACACACCCCTCAAGACTGACTGACCAGGATAACAGCTTAAAGATGTGTGCTGGACATTTCTCAGGGGCAGCTTATAAAGGCTGAAACCGCAAAAACCACAGTGAGCTCACACACAGGTGCTGGAAGTGCCGCTCAATGGTCGGCCCTGGCACAAGCCATTTTAGACATAACCGTTCATATTGACCTTTTTTTAATACAATGGGTCCTATGTGAAGCTCATGGTTGTAGAATTCCTTAAGAGTAACAAACCTCAGAACACACAGAACATAACAGGGTATGTGGTCAGCATGACCCTGCTCTGTGTCAAGTTCTTTTTCTGTGTCAGTGACGGGCAGGCATATTACAACAACAATATGAAATAGCTGGCAGGCATGGAACAAAATGGCAGCAGCTATGCTGGGGCGGGGCAAGCCTCAGCATTCCTCATGAGGTTTTATCTTGTGCAGAAACGTATTTCTACATGGATGTTGGCTCTTCGTTGAGAGGATCAAAGAAAAACAAGAAGTTGGCAGCCATTGTTAGTAAGGTCTCAGAGAGGTCCACAGAAGAGCTTTTGAGCTGGGCTGCAAGCATACCTGGTTTTGATTCCATTTGAGCTTTGGGACACTGGGAGCCCCTTCTGGCCTTCTGTGCACTAGGCTACCTGTGCCAATCCCTTCTAAGTCTTAACTTCCTCCAGCTCTATTCACAAGTCCAACAAATCCAGGGACTGTCAACTCAAGCTCCAAGTCCGCTTTGTAGAGTGACAGGCATCCTCACAGCTGCGGATCGGTCTTCCTGGATGTGACCGGGCTCAATCCCTAGCAGATAGACTATGCTTTGCTCTCAATTAGACTTTATCCTAGGTTAACAAGACTAAGCTCAAAATAGTTTTTCTTGGGTTCCTGTTTGAATTCCTGATCCCAACTCACATAGTTTGCGGTTTGGTGAGGTCATGGACCCTTTTGCATGTGGAGCCTTGCTGGAGGGACCAAGTGAGCAGCCGTGGCTTGGTGGCTTCGAGGTTTTAGGTTTTCTGTCCTCCACCCCAACTTCCTGCTTTCTCTTTGCTTCCTGAGCAGAAACTGTGTGATCAGCCGGCTTCTTGCTCAGCCTGCCTGTTGCAATATTCTCCTTGCTATGATAGACTTAACCCCGACTCTGCAACTATAAGCCAAAACAAACCCTTGCTCCCTTAAGTTGCTTTTCTTGTGTCCTGTAAAACTCTGATGAGATAAAGTCTCTTGCATTCTTCCCTTGTCAATCTTTGTTATCCCTACATCCATAAACAAAATCCAGCCCAGGGAGAGACTTAGGCCCTCTGGTTCCCATGGTGACCCAGGGACGGGCTGGGGAACCTTCACCTCTCTGAGTCTTGGTTTTCACATCTATGGAGTCAGATAGTTTTCATTCCTTGCTCCCTTACAAACCAGAGTCTCCTGTGAAACTAAAACCAAATAATACTCCCAATTTGGCAGTGTTGGAAAGTACATGGAGGGAAATTTTACTCATGCGAACAAAGGGAAATGGAGGACATTTTAGTCAATTAACTTACTGCAAAGCACTACAGCAGAGTTACTCGAGCAACACTTGTTTCTATGTATCGGATACGTATTTGTTAAGCTCCCAGGTGTCAGGCAGTACTCCTCTATCTTACCCTCAGGGAAACTGACATTCTCATTGGGGAGATGGAAGAGTATATTGGAAGGCAGTAGGACAAGTGTATTGTTTTAAGGTGGGGTCAGAAAGGCGGAGGAAAACAAAGAATAAAAAAGGGAGGGGCACTTGGGAGAATGGGGAACCGGCTTTTAATAGAGTGGTGAGGAAGACCTGGGGAGGACAGCGGTCTCTGAGCAGAGACTCAGTGTTCTAGTTTCCTTTTCTTGCTATGATAAAACATCCTGACCAAAATCAACTTAGCAGAGGAAGGGGTTATTTGGTTTACAGGTTATATAGTTCATCATTGGAGGAAAAAAAAAATCAAGGCAGAAACTTAAAATCCTACATCCACAGATCAGAGGAGAGAGAGGATACATGGATGGATCCTTGCTTCGTTTAACTTTCCCCTGTCTTATATTGTTCAGGACCCCTGCCTAGGGAATGGTGTCACCCACTATGGACTGTGTCTTTCTTCATCAATCAATACTCAAAACAAACCTCAGATGCATGCCCATAGGTCAATCCGATTTAGAACATCTCTCATATGAGCTATGAGGTGATTCCAGGTTCTGGGAAGTTGATAACTAAAACTAACCACTACATCCAACAAGCAGGTACTGTGGTGTGTCCTGTGGATCTCGAGGGGAGGAACATTTCAGGAGTGGAACGTATGCTGACCAGTGGGTCTGAGGTGGGGCTGCAGTCCTTCCAATTGGTGGAACAAGATGAGTGCTGTCACTGGGAAGGCGTACGTGTAACGGCCCTGGGGAGAATGAACATATACAAAAGGGACTTGACCTTTGACCTTGGCTTTGGCTGTCAGACTATAGAGACAATGGACCCAAGGCGTTTGAGTTTCTCTTTGGAGTCTTAGGGTGGGAGAAGGGAAAACTTGAATCCTGGCACCAGCCAAAGGAGGAGCTAGTTTTCTAGACGAGATCCCATGCAGCTATGACAATTTGTCAGACCATTCTGCAGAAGAGATTGGGTCCCAGACCCACTGTATTGGGATGAGGTAGACAACACTTTGACCAGGACTGCGGTGCTATGGATACATTTTTGACCTCTATTTACTTTAAAGATTTATTTATTTATTTATTATATGCATGTTTTGCCTGCTTGTCTGTATGTGTGACACGTGCATGCCTGGGGCTCTCTGAGGCCAGAATAAGGCATCAAATCATCTGGAACTGAATGGGATCCTTTGCAAGAGCAACAAGCTTTTAACCACTGAGCCATCTCTCCAGCCCCTTGGTCTGTTTAAACCTAGACCTCGAGTCAGCACAAAGAAGATGGATTTAGGGTGGTGGCTGGGCCTCTTTATGTGTTCCTCTTTCTATCTGGCCACGCTGATATCTTTCTCCCTTTTCCTTTTTCTTTCGTTGTTGTTCACAGACTTCATTTCTATTAATCATGTTCTTAATCAGTCGTGTGTGTGTGTGTGTGTGTGGTCTGAGGCTAGCTCATCAGAGTGCCAGTGCCTTAGTTCTGACCCTAACAACTCTCATGCCATGAGCAGGCATTTATTGAAGATTTGTTATGACTTCCAAGTGGGTCTCAACTTGTGGGTTGTGACCCCTTTGAGGTTAAAGGACCCCTCAACAGAGGTCACATGTTAGATATGCTGCATATCAAATGTTTCCATTATGATCCATAACAGTAGCAAAATTACAGATATGAAGTAGTAATGAGTATAACCTCATGGTTGTGAGTCACCACAAGATGGGGAAACTATGTTAAAAGGTCACAGTACTAGGAGGGTTGAAAATCACCATGCTGGAGGGCTCTGGGAGGGTCTGTGACAGAGAATAGTGGCTTCCAGGAGGCCAAAAGCAATGAGGGGCCGGTATACACTGTTTTATCATTGCCTCTCTTGAAAGCAGAAGGAATTTTAGAGCTTGTAAACCTCTGTGATGTTCTAGGTTGTGCTGGGATCCTAGGAGATGCCCAGTGCTTCTGTGCAGACAGGTGGTGACTCGGGTGGAGGGGGTGGAAGGCACACTGTGACTAAATAAGGCCCTCTCTGCTGAGACTCAGAGAGACCCAGAATTGTCTGTTGCAGGTATTGTCTGAGTTTCCTGACAGTACACTAGCATGAGCGGTTGTATATGACTGTCTAACCACAGGGTCATAAAAAGGCCCATTGAAGACGTAAACAAGCCTGTTGGTTGCATTACAGAATGCCTTCCCCTGGGAAGTTAAAACAAAAACAGACTCTGACATCCAGGCTTCAGCCTCACTTCTGTCACAGGCCAATCTAGAAGGTAGGGCTACGGCTTCCTTTGCAGGTCTCTGGCCTTCCTTGGTTAGGTGATCCTAAACCCTTTCAACTCTGCCAGACAGGGAGGGTGCTCAGGAATAGAGAAGTTAGAAGTCAACTTGAAATTCCCAGAAAGCTTGGCCACTCAGACTGGTGGGTCCTGGGGTTCCTCTTATACCCTCTAGGGCACATGAAAGGGGAGCCCTCATTCCCTGCCTCATGGCCTCTGAGTAATTGTGTTTTCATTTTGGGAATTGGAATTCCCTCCCAGCCTTGGACTTCAGATTCTAGAATAATCTTTGACTTCATCAGACAGGCCCGAGCAAGTCCTGTGACCTGTGCAGGGACTCAACTATGCCCACCTGAGGCTCTGTGAAACCAAGACAACCTCGTGAGCTCCTTTTGTGGCACAGCAGAAGCCGGACTGCTCCTGGGTGACAAGTACAGAGTGAGAAGGCTTTGCTCTGCCTAGGAAATCACACCCACCCCGTGTTGCCCGCACCCTAGAGACGTTGATGTATTGAGGGTTCTATAAAAAAAAATTTTTTTTTGTCATAATAAGAAACTTTACTTAGGCTTCCTTTAAATTTTTTTAAACATACAAATAGCATATATGTTATTCTCCTGGTGTGTTTTGCTTGGTGGGTATTGCACAATACCATGCTCCTATTTACTGTAGGTTACGGCCCAGTTAACTGTAATGTGGGACATCTTTTCTTACATCAGGGGAAGTGTTGTTTTCCATTCTTATTTACATCCCTTTACTCTCCAGCACGCACACGCCCAGGCAGTTCCCTACAGGTGTGAGTTGTTTTCCTTGTGCTTAACCTGTGCCTCTGTGGGTCACTCTGCCCTTCCTCGCAAGGTCCAGGATTTTGTTTTTGCACAGGGTAACTGCTGAGTGGGACATTTCTGTGGGACAGATGCCACTCTCTGCCGTCTGCTGGAGATGCCCAACCAGGTCCTCAGTGGCATTGTATGAGAGTGCCTCAATTGTACATGGGGTAGAATTGAGGGTGCTTTTCAAATTCTTGGATTTCTGTTAAAAAATCACAATATATATATATATATGTATATGTAGATTATATTATGTATATGATGTATATGTAAATATATATGCATATATGTATATATACTTCTAATGATTGGCATTGAGCATATTTTCCTGTGTTTAGGAACCATGTGCAGGTCTGCAGCCTGCCCATATTTGAGCCTAGTTTTCTTATTTTTTAAAGATTTATTTATTTATTATATGTAAGTACACTGTAGCTGTCTTCAGATACTCCAGAAGAGGGCATCAGATTTCGTTACGGATGGTTGTGAGCCACCATGTGGTTGCTGGGATTTGAACTCTGGACCTTCGGAAGAGCAGTCAACGCTCTTAACCACTGAGCCATCTCGCCAGCCCGAGCCTAGTTTTCTATGGGCTTGCTCATATTTTGTTGTGTTTTTATAATTTGTAGGGGCTCTATATACTAAGGAAATCCAACCTGTACTGTGACCCACTTACAGCTCTCATTTTATCATTTGCTCATGGGGTTAACATTTCTCATTACTCTGACCAAATATCTGACCACAAGCAACGTTAGGGAGGAAGGATTCGCTTTGGTTAACAGTTTGAACAGATGTGGTCCGTTCCATGTAGAAGACATGGTGGGAGGAACGTGAGGTGGCTAATCATGCTGTCGTCACAGCCTGGAAGCTGGTAGAGATGACTGTTCTGTTTGCTCTATCTCTCTGTGTGTGTGTCTCTCTCTCTCTCTCTGTGTCTCTCTCTGTGTGTCTCTCTCTCTGTGTCTCTCTCTTTGTCTCTCTATCTGTCTCTCTGTCTCTCTGTCTCTGTCTCTCTGTCTCTCTGTCTCTCTCTGTCTCTCTGTCTGTCTCTCTGTCTCTCTGTCTCTCTCTGTCTCTCTCTCTCTCCAGCTTGGTGTTTAAGCTCATTTGATGCCGGGCAGGTCTTCCCTCTATGTCAAACCAGAAATTCCCTCTCAGATACCCCCAGAGGTGTCTCTAAGGGATTCTAAATTTTGGCAAGTTGACAATGTAGATTAACCATGGCATTTACTGATTTTGCTTGAAGAATATGTATATTTGAAATGTTCCTTCCTTCTCTACCTTGAAGAACAGTTTGGGATGCGCTGAGGTCAGCTCTTTTTTGAAGGACTGGGAGAATCTGTACTGAACCATCAGGAACTGGGAAGTTTGGACTTGGGAGGCTTTTTAATTGTTACTTCTCTCTCAGTGAATGCCATGGGTCTATATAAATTATTTACTTCATATTGATTTAATGTGGGTGGGTCATTCTGGGAAAGACTGTGTTCTTGAACTCAGTGTGCAAGAATTTTATTGAGAACTTGTGCATCTATGTTTATCAGAAAGACTAATACAATTTCATTTTCTCATTGGGTCTTTGGTATCAGGATAATACTGCTTCAATAAAAAAGAATCTGGAAATGTTCCATTATAGAAATTTAAAAAATAATATTACATTTTCTATGGAAACACAAAAGACTCAGGACACCCCAAACATCCTGAACAATTAAAAAACAAGCAAGTAAACAAACAAAAAAAAAACCCAAACCAAACCAAACCAAACAAACAAAAAACTGCTAGAGACTTCCCTATCCCAGAATTCAAGTTATATAACAGAGTTGTAACAACAAAATCAACATGGTTGCTGGCATAAAACCAGACAAATTAATCAATGAAATACAATTGAGAACTTAGATGTAGTATGATTTCCTGTAGCTACTTGGGTTTTTACGAAGAGGCAAAAACATACATTAGAAGCATACTATCGTCAACAAATCGCGCTGGTCAGGCTGGACAGCTACCCATGGGATAGAAGCAGAGCCGTATCTCGAATCTTTAACAAGCTAAGTTCCAAGTGTATCAAGACTGTCAACACAAGACCTGATATCTGAACCTGACTGAGGGGATAGCAAGGAGGGCAGCACCCTCAGCTTATTGGCACAGGGAAGTGCTTTCTGAGCATGGCTCTGGTGGTGTCAACATTAAGGTTAACCGCTGATAACAGGACCTCAGGAAACTCAAGAATCTGTACAGCCAAGGACATTGTCCTTCCAACAGAGAAGCAGCCTACAGAACGGGAAAACAATCCTCCTCAGCTCTGTATCTGACAGACGGTTAATGTCTGTAATATACAAAGCACTAAAACCAACAAACCCAGAACATCAAGAAAACACGTAACCCACAAAAACTGGGGCCTGGAACTAAACACAAGCAAGGACTACAAAGGGCTAATAAACAAGTTTTAAGATGTGAAATGTCCTTGGACATCAGGGAAATGCAAATTACAACTATTTTAAGATTTTTATTTTACCCCAGTCAGAAGGACTAAGATTTAAAACATGGTAACAGATGATGGATAGGAATGGGAGAAGGGGGACACTTTTTCACTCATGGGGGGACTGCGAGCTGGTACAGTCACTGCGGAAGTCAGCAACTGACTACAGTGCATCTAATGAAGCTGATACATGATTTAGCTATACCACCTCGAGAATATAGCTAACTACACCACCTTGAGAATATAGCTAAGGACTTTACAGTCTGCCAGACACACCTGCTCATCTGTGTTCACTGCTGTCGTACCCACAACAGCCAGGAAACAGCAGAGACGTCCACCAAGTGATGAACGGTAATAAAAACATACTTGCCTTCACAAAGTAGAATATTATTCAGCTACTAAGAGAAATTGAAGTTGGAAGTTTGCAGGTTAGTAGGTGGAGCCGGAGATCATCATTCTGAGTGAGGTAACTAAGATACAGAAAGACAGATGTTGTATGCTCTCTCTCATATGCTGTTGCCAGCTTCGAATCTTTGAATATGTATGCTTGAGTTGGAGGACTCGTGGAGGTGGGAAAACTGGTTGGGGACCACAGGGAGTGTCTTTCAAACAAGGAGAGATAGGACGCAGGTAATGTGGGGCATAGTGACGTAGGAGGGGAGTGGGGTGGGAGCTTAGGGTAGAAGAGGGGGTGTCAGGAAGAATAACTAAACACCTTAAAGAAGGCCATGTGGAAGCCTATCACTGCCGAATGTGTGTGTGTGCACACGTGTGTCTGTGTGTGCATGCCATGTGTGTGTGTGCACAAGTGTGTACATGTGTGTGTGCTATGTGCATGTTCATGTGCGTGTGTATGCGCATGTGTGTGTGTGTGTGTGTGCCCTTCTAGACACCATAGGCTACCAAATAAAAATCCCAGTGGCAGAAATGGCCAGTGAGTTGCCATACACCACCAAAACACTTCAGGCTGTGGGTTACTGCTCTTGTTTACTCCCCAGAAGGTGATGGTAAGACCCTACTGCTGGAGCCACCATACACTTGAGTCATGGGCCCTGGGGAAATCAAGCTGGTGCTAACAGAGAAGTTTCACTCCTATGGTCTAGCTTTCATGGCATAGGAAGGTGCTTCTCACAGTACTGAAGGAGAAAAGTGACCCAAGAGCTACAATAATGACCAGCTTGTCAGGCCATGCCCACTGGTGCAATAGTGGCATTAATGGTGTTACAGCTACCAACCACACTCCTCATTGGACTTAAGGTCCACTCTATAACACTAAGCCCATAACTTGCCCACAGCATGTAGAGGTAGATCACAGGCCCCAGCAGAGAACCTACCACTATTGTTTTGCTCGACGGACATAATATTAAACTGGCTAACGAGTTATCTCTGTACCCTTAGTTTACGGCATCCCTCAGCCCGCAGCAGAGAGCCTTCCTTTAGCAGTACATGGCAATTAGCCCAGAAACCCACAGGTTGCAGAGAATAAGAGACTGCAGAGCAGCTGGGCACAGATAAACGCAGTGCTCGTGACAGCATGCACAAGAAGTGTATGAGGGAAAGCCAGACAGAATCCCTGTGTGGATCTGGGAGATGATTGCGAACTCCCACACTCTAGCTGATGAGCTATTGTCGGACGATTGTTGGTGTGGAAGGGAGAGTCACATTTCTCCAGGGACATCGCTCCTCAGAGGCTACCTGTGCTCCTGTGCATGGCCCTGTTCCCCAACACAAACACCTGAACCCCCACCCCTAGCCCCCACCCCCCCACCCCTTATCCCCACTGGCAGCACTGAGCAGAAAACAGCCAAATGCATGAAGTCGGTAAGAAACTGTCTTGAGGGACTGAAAGAGTAGACACTTTTTACATGAACAAAATTCTTAAACAATAAGACCCCGCATGTTTCCCAAGACATGTTATTAAAGAGAAAATGAAATTTTCTATTACATAAATGATCAATTCAATAAGAGACTGAAGAATCTGGAGCTCCTCTGCACACAATAATTTAATTTCAAACTACAAATCAACGGAATCGAGGGAGGGTCGACGAAACCACCCGCCTTGGTCAAGGCTATGTCACGTGACTTTATGTTTCCTTTTTTTCAGTTATTAACTTTAGAATTATACTTCTTGGTGCAATTCCCCGAGATTTTTATTAGGTCTCCCTGGTTTGTTAACCTATTTCCAATAGTTTCCCTTAAGTTTTAATCAATAACGTGACAGTTTCTGTTCATGGGTTCTCTCCCGCACTTTGGGATGTTGTCACCGTAGTAGAAGTTTGTTTTTGACAACTCAGACAGAAACCGATGGGTCTTTATTTCCCATCATTCACTGCTCCTTCCCCCCCTCGCTATTCCTTCCTGATGCTCTGTGCTTCCATAGGAAAGGGGCTTTCCTGAAGTCCGTCACTCAGCACCTCTTTCCTGGATAAATTATCTTGATCTTATTACACCCACAAAACTATCTGGGAAGCTGTACGCACCTATGATGTCCCCAGCACTATGGGGTGGACACAGAGGGATCATGGGGCCTTGCTGGCCACCAGCCTCACTCCAGGATCCATGAGAGACCCTGTCCTCAAAAGAATAAGATGGAGACAGGTAGACCAGGCTACCCCACATTTTTCTCTGGCCCCCTGAGCAGTCTCAGGAACACAGAAATAAAATGTAGTGAAGCTCTTTTGCATTATAAGTAGGCATTTCACACAGACAGTGCATGCCAGTTTAAAGCAGCCATGTCAGTCTTTGTTTTTCTCTGTGGGGTTGGGGCCCACCAGCCTGGCCTTCTCGACTCCAGAGCACAGAAAACATGCCGTCCACGGATTTGAAACCCTATTTTTATAACATTGGACAAAGCACCTTGACGTGATGGGTTTGGTTTCCGTGGTTACGCCAGTTCTTGGGACTTATTAAGTCTCATTTTATCTGTTTGTTCTCTTTTTATTCTTGGGTTTTATGAGGCAGCGGTTTATGCATTTTGTGTTTCAAAGAAAGCGACTTTGAGTTTATTAGCTGGCTCTATGAGGTTTTTGTGTTTGTTTGATTTTTTTGTTCTATAATTATTCTATTCTAATTTTCTGCACACGAGGGGTTGGTAGTGAGGATGTCACCTGGGCCTTGTGCATAATCGGCAAATGTCCTACTGCCCAGCTTCAACCCCAGTCCTTGTTTTAGGGCTTCAGGTCTAAGTTTTGTAGTCAAGGCTAGCCTTAAAGCCATGGCCCTCCTGCCTGAGCCTCCAAAGAGCAGGAACAACAGGGAGTGACACGGAGCCTAGCCTAAGCCTAGCATTCCTGTCCCATCCTGTCTCACCTCTGCCGAGGTGAGAAGGTGGCTTTAATTTTCATTTTCCTGAAGACTAGGTCTGTGAGACACTTTAAGAACACATACTGGCCTGGGGCTGGAGAGGTGACTCAGTGCTTCAGAGCTCTGGCTGCCATTGGAGAATGGTCCTCAGTTCAACTCCCAGCACCCACATGGTGGCCCACAACTCTCTGATGCTGTCTTACTGTGTGCAGATGCACATGCAGACAGAGTGCCCATGTACATAAAATACATAAACAAATAAACCTAAAAAGAGACGCCCTGGCCACCCATGTTTCTTCTTTTGAGATGGCTCATTGGCTCATCTGTTGATCAGCAATTTTATTTGTGTTTAAAGTCGGCTGTTCAGGGCTGGAGAGATGGCTCAGAGGTTAAGAGCACTGACTGCTCTTCCAGAAGTCCTGAGTTCAATTCCCAGCAACCACATGGTGGTTTACAACCATCTGTAATGAGATCTGCTGGGGTGTCTGAAGACAGCTACTGTGTACTCATATACATGAAATAAATAAAGTTGGCCGTTCTTTGTAAATTCTGGGCATGAGCCTCCTCTCTGAAGTGTAGCTGATAAGGACCTTCCCCATGCTGGATTTCCTGACTCCTGAGTTTGATGTACTTTCTAAGCCGTCATGAAAGCATCGTTTCTATTTCTGTTCCTTGGAAATATTGAGGTTGGTTCTGTGGTCACCAGAAAATAAAAAAATAAACTCTCTGGGTTCTCCCTGCCACTTGCCCTATAAACCGTTTTTTTTTTTAAACAGATTTAAAATTTTTATTTTATGTGAATGTTTTTCCTGTATGAATGTGTGTGCACCATGTGCATGAATTACCAGCAGAGGCCAGAAGAGGGCGCTAACTCTACTGGGACTGAAGCTACAGATGGTCGTCAGCCACCATGTGGGTGCTGGGAACTGAACTCTGGTCCTTTGGAAGAGAAGCAAGTGTTCTTAACCGCTGAGCCATTTCTCCACCCCTAAGCCTTCTCCGCACCATCCTGGGTGGAGTCTCATATATTGAACTTGTAGCCGAGGAGTTTCTGATTCTCCCAGCGTGCCTCCTGAGTACTGAAATTACAGGCAGGTTGCTACCTGCCTCTTTACGCTGTGTCAGGGATGGAACCCAGATCTTAAGAATCCCAGGTCACCCTGCCACCTGAGCCACATCCCCAGCTCACTGGAAAGCCTTGACGATTATTTTTCCTTTTCTTTCTGTCGTTCTGTAGTCTCATTGTTGTGCTGGTTGGTTGTTTTGTCAGCTTGACACAAACTGGAGTCGTCTGGGAAGAGGGAGCGTCGTTGGGGGGGAAACGCTTCATAGATTGGCCTGTGGGCATTTTTAATTATTATTATTAATGGTGGTTGGGGGTGGGCCTACCCCTTGTGGGTGATGCTGACCCTGGGTCTGGTGATTCTTAGGCAAGCTTGTAAGGCATTTTAAAGCTATTATTATTAATAATTGTTTGGGGGTGGGCATAGCCTCTGTGGGTGGTGCCAACCCTGGGTGGGGCGGTCCTTGGATCTATAGAAAGGTAGCTGGATTTAAGCCCAGAGAACAAACAAGCCAACAGAGTCCCCTCTGGCGTCTGCAATCCTCTCTGCTTCCAGGTTCCTGCCCTGACTTCCCAAGTTGCCTATTTTGTTTGTTTTTAAGAAAGTGTCTCACCGTGTAGCCCTGGCTGGCTTGGAACTTGCTATGAAGAGCAGGCTGACCTTGAACTCACAGAGATCCTCCTGCCTCTGCATTGTGTGAGCTGGGGTTAAAGGTGTGCACCACCACACCAAGTTGCTTTTGGTCACAGTGTTTTATCAGAGCAACAGACATGGAACTTGGACACTTATATTTATGTATTCAGTTATCTTAGTTATCTTTCTTAGGTTTGGGGTCGAATCTTATTTTAATTCTGGAGAGTTCTTAGCCACTAGTTTTTTTTTTCAAGAATTTTTCTATTTTTTTAAAAAATAGATATGTGTTATAACTCTTTCACATAATTTGGTTTCTTCATTTCAATGTTCATGTCTCTTACTTCTCTTTTCTCGTCTTTGTCAGAGATTGGAAAATCCTGGTCTTCCAGTTCGCTCACGCTGTGGTCGCTTATGGTGCCCTCCGTGCATTGACTCAGTTTCCCTGTGGAGAATGCACATTTCCTCATGCAGACTTCTACTTGGTTCTTAAACAGTGAAGGGCCTCAGTTTTTTTGTTTGTTTGTTTGTTCTTGCAGTTTCTTCTTCCACATTCAAATGTCCTTGGCAACATCCTGCATTCTTTGCCTCTTAAGCGCGCTGTCCCCCCATGTCAGGTATCTCTTTGGCATCATCAAAATGCATGCAATTAAAAATAAAATGAATCATTTTTATTTAAAAAGGCAGTTCAGTACTCAAGAGATCCACCAAGGAAGGTCATGGTGGAAGAAAATACAAATCAATGCTGCAGAAGTGGCCTCCAGACCCAGGGACCAGGGACTTGCCATGACACCATACTGGAGAGGAATTGAGGAAATTGTGGGGGAGAACACACAAATGCCTGGACTAGGGACAGTGTACTCAGGGGCAAAGAGCAGGGGATGAGGCCAGAGGCATTAGCTGCTCCCCACACTCGAGGGACAGGTGTTTGTGAGCCACCACATGCAGATGCTGGGAACTGGACTCTGATCCTCTCGGCTGGAGCAATCCCCACTGGGAGACGACGCTGACCATTGACCTACCTCTCACAGTCATCCTATGGCCTGAGGCTATCATATCGGCCATTAGAAGGATTTCATACTCTCCATCCAGACCGGCTTGAATTCTGATAGACGTTTTCCCATTTTCATTCCCCAAAGTCCAAATAGGCGGTAAGCATCCCGTGACTTATCAGACTGGTGTGTGGGATCCCTTTAGTCTGGTGTTACTGTTTTCCCAGTTTGGAGCTGCACTTTGTGTGCCTCAGCCCTCCATGGCATCTTGCCTCTTATTCTTCATGCACCGGGGTCCCGTGTCTCTCATGTCCACACGGACATTCCATTTCCTTCTTGAAGATGGCACCCAGAGGAAGATCCCTCAGGCCCTAGAGCTGTATTTGCCATTAGGGCTCACTCTCTGGTGAAGGCTGACCTGAGCTCCTGGTCTTCCTGCTTCTGCCTCCTGCCCCCCAATGCTGAGATTAGAAACCTAAACTGCCGTTCCTGCTTTATGTGATGCTGGGGAGAAGGCCCAGAGCATCCTTATCCATGCTGGCAAGCCCTCTACCAGTTGAGCCACATGCTCCCCGCCCATCATAATCTTTGAAAAAAAGATTAGACGCACAGGCAAGTCTATCTTTTGTCTTCCCTTTGTGAGCCTGCTGCTGTGCCCTCCACTAGGACCAGGTCCTAGGAGGTGCTCAGTAATGAGTTGTCCTGGCAGAGGTCTCCCTGTGCTATGTTTAGAGCTGCATAAAGCTCTGGGATGTAAAAGGACCAGTGCTCCGGGCAAGGCTTGCCTTACTACTGAAGTGCTTTCAGGGCTTCTTGCAGGAGCCTCCCCAGGCTTGACTCCCTGCCTCATGGTGTGGGACAGAAGCTTCACTGATATCCCCTGGGGGTTGGGCTTCTTCTTTCTTAAGGCCACGAACTGTACATTACATACCGAGTCTCCTGTTTCCTAGTTGGTGACTTCAGAACAAGCTATCTGCCTTTTCAAGGTCTGGTCCATGTCTCTGGACAACTAAATGCCATCCTTAGTGCTGGGGCCTTGAGTCAGCAGAGTTTGGCATAGTCTGCAAAGGGAGTTGTTTACTCGGTGGGGATCATTATTAAAATGCCTAGAATTCCTGCCGCGGTCTTGACACCAGTCTGAACGCAAAGCCCACACCAAAACCAGGAATGGAAAGAAGTAAGTCCTTGTTGCCATCTGAGAACCATTTCTTCAGCCATCCCAAAGCTCCCTCCAGGGGATTGGATTACATAGGAGAATAATTTACCTATGGATGCCGCTGCCTTGGTGGCCCAAGCATCCTAATGCAAAGAGTAGTTGTACTGAAAAACAAAACAAAACAAAACAAACAAAAAAACCAAGTCCCCAGTGACACCGCAGCTAAAACCATGGATGGTGTTTTAAGTTGCCCAGACCCCGGGCTCTTTTGTAAATTATTCCCAAACTTGTGATGATTAATATTGATTGTCACCTTGATAAGATCTCCCATCACATATAAGACAGTCCTCTAGGTGCGCCCACGAGGAAGTTTCTAGATAAGATTGTTTGCGGTGGACAGACACACCTTAACTGTGGCTCCTACCATTCCAGGGTCTGAAGGACCAGAATGAATCAGTAAGATGGAGAAAGTTCTGAGCACCTGCATGATCTCTGCTTTAGGGCTGTGGGCGCCACGTGGCCAGCCGCCCCATGACATCGCTCCACCATGATGGACTGTACCTGGTCTGTGAACCAAGCCAGATCATTCCTTCCCCAGGTTGCGTTTGTCAACTATTCCGTGGTAACAAAGGGAAAAGAAACTAAAACAGAGCAGAACATTTCTGTTTATTCCCCTCCACACATCCTACCCGGTCCTCTCAGCGCTTCTTTCTGAAAGGTGCCACAACGGTCTTGCGCGGGTTCCTGTTCAGTTTCCTGTTTGAGAATGGTAACTTCCTACTGCGCATGCGTGAGGTGTGTTTTTATTTGTGTGTGTGTGTGTGTGTGTGTGTGTGTGTATGTGTGTGTAATAAGGCTCACTAATTTGGATCAGAGCCCTATGGGGAGGGTACATAATTGGGAGGGTGCACAAATGAAGAGAGGAGTTCCTAGCAGGGGGACTGTTTGCCAGCAGAGAGGTGCGCTCTCGGGAAGAGCGCCTGACTAGGGGGAAAAAGGGGATTTCCAGGTAAAGACTCCGAGGCCAGTCATGTTGAGGGCCTCATTCACGACACCTCCTGTCTGGGGACTTCAGGCTACCAGGAATTCTGTCCCAGGGACTGATGGGAAACTCGGAGATGACAGGCTTTGGGGATGCTTGGTTAGCCCCGCGGGATTTGTCCTTTCCTTGGTTCTTGATCTTGGCCTCATCCTCTGGCTGGTTTCATAAGGAACATCAGCTTGAGAAATAGCATGCTGGGAATGCGGGCAATGTTGCTACAGTCTCTCAGGAGAGAAGCCAGTCCCATGGCTCGATGACCCCTACATGTAGCAATTAGTCTTATGGGGCCAACCTGGGCCTTAGTTTCATCCCATTGGAACAAAGGACAATTGGTTCTCTTTAGCCCCTCCCCCAGACCGGGTCATGAGACCTCAGTACATGGGGTAGGATGGATATGTGATCAAAATGGGGAATCTTTGAGGGAGGGTGTCTTAATTAGTTAGGGTTTTACTGCTGTGAACAGACACCCTGACCAACACAAGTCTTATAAGGACGTCATTGAATTGGGGCTGGCTTACAGGTTCAGAGGTTCAGTCTATTATCATCAAGGTGGGAGCGTGGCAGTATCCAGGCAGGCATGGTGCAGGAGGAGGTGAGAGTTCTATATCTTCATCTGAAGGCTGCTGCTAGTGGAAGGCTGACTTCTAGGAAGCTAGGACAAGGGTCTTAAAGCTCAAGCCCACAGTGACACACCTACTCCAGCAAGGCCACACCCACTCTAACAAGGCCACACCTACTCCAACAAGGCCACACCTCCAAATAGTGCCACTTCCTGGGCAGAGCATATGCAAACTATCACAGAGGGTGAGGTAATAGGGGCTTCAAGTCCTTCTCTGATGCTTCGATAAAATTCCTGACCAAAGCAACTTAAGGAAGAAATGGTTTATTCCGGTCCTAGTCTCAGGCTCCAGTCAATCCCTGGGGAAGTCAGGGAGATGGAACCTGAAGCAACTTTTTACATCAAATGCATAGTCGCCGAAGCAAAGAAAGAGTCAGGCTTAGAACTTCTGCACTGGTCTTGGAACTCTTCAGTCCCTCAAGAGAGCAAAGCATGGATGCCTGCTGGCTGGTAATCATTGACTCACTCATCTTCTCCGGGATGCTCCTGCTCAGGACGGGGCCCCACCTACAGCGAGTGGGTCTTCCCGCCTGAATTAATGCAATCAGGATAATCCCCTACAGACAGGCCCACTGGGCAGCCTGATCTAGAATACCCCACACTAGGACCCCTTCCTCAGTGATTCTATGGTGTTAGGCAGCCAATGGAAGCTAACCATTACAAACAGATGCCTCAAAAATCAAGGGCCCCATCTTTCAATACTATTTGTGGGACTTAACCACATGGTACGCATTAGTCTATATCTCCAGTACCTTTCCCAAGCCTGCCAGTGAAATTGTTATCGCCTTGTTTGCACCAGAGTAGACTCACGTAGCTGTTGATTTTTGATGCTAAGCCTTTTCCTACCATATTGTGGTGGCACGGTTTGCAGCAGGGTAGCTCAGGATGTAATTTCCCAGGGGGTGGGTGGACTTCAGCCAAATACATCAAGAATCCACCTCCCCGAGAGGCTGTGAGCTCTGTGGATTCAGTCTTTCCTCTGGATGCTCTTTGTAATGGACCGTAGAAAAGCTCACTGCCAGCTGAGCCAGGTCTGTTTCTAATAGACGTGAGCTTGCCAGGGGCCAGACAGGATTTCACTAGAGGACCAGGTCAGATGCAAACCTTTAGAGGATCACATGTGCTCTCCTCCCTGTTCCAGTCACTGGGGGCCACCCGAAAGCGATGCCCCGGAGGCTTGGCATGCAATTAAAAGTGAAGAAATTCTTAATCAAATCATGCCACTCCAAGTGAATTGGGCTGGAATGAAGGAATTCTGTAGAGCTGCCCACAGTGGAAATTTACCAGGCCAAAGTGGACACCAAATGCTTCCAGGTTGTTTTTGAAATAGATACTGTACTGTCCTGTAAAGTTCTAAGATCATTTCCAAATATTTTAAAATTTTTCCATTAACTAGGGTTGCTTTAGGAGATAACACACACACACTTTCTCTCTCACACTCACACATATACATGCACACATATGAACAAATACATACATGCACACACAGGTACACATGTAAACTGTGTGTGCATGGGAGGAGCAGAAACCCACATCAGACTCTGTACCCCAAGTATCTCTTCAAACTGGCTTGAGACTTGTAAACCCCTTCTGTCCTCCTTTGAGACAACTCTCATTAAAAACCAAAACAAACAAAACCAAAGAAGAAGAAGAAGAAGAAGAAGAAGAAGAAGAAGAAGAAGAAGAAGAAGAAGGAGAAGAAACCCAAAGTTTGTTTGCCTTTCCCTGCTCAGGAATGTCTCGACAAGCTTTCCATTCATTATCAAAATATTCTCTTGCCACTAATTTCTCTTCTTGGTTAAAAGAAAAACCAGGGCTGGTTTCGCATCTCGGCTCATTCTTCCGTAACGAGGGAACATTTTCTTAACAGATTTGAAGACTCCTTCCATGAGAATTTCCTGTGTGACTTCTCTGTTTAGCAACTCCATTTGGCACAGGGGGTAACAGAGACTCCAAGGGGCAGGGCCAGCCTCAGCTAACTCATCCTTCAAAACAAGACTCCAGATTTTCAGGCTAGCCCCTATAGGGTACCTAGCTGAATATATCTGGTCACATGATATAAATCCGGGGGATGGCTACCATGCAACCTTGTGCTGTGGCCACGTGACTTCTTTGAGCCTCAGGTTCTCCAGTTATCATGAGTTTTCCCTTGGATTGTATGCTCTCAAAGCCTTTTCTCAAAATCCAGTTGTAGAAGTTCTCCAGTGTCTGAATGAGATGAAAAAAAGGATTCTTGGGAAAAAAAACCAATAGCGTTGGGATCCAGGAATAGGCTATAAGGGATCTTTGAGTGAGGGTTTTGTTTTGTTTTGTTTTGTTTTGTTTTGTTTTGTTTTGTTTTGTTTTGTTTTTCTTCAAAGGCAGAATTCAGGAAAAGCAGTTCAGAAGCCAGCCCATCCTGGCTGGCTTCCTTCCTAGATACACACCTGAGAATGCTCCTGGATCTTCAGAATATACTCTGCATCAGGAAGAGAGAAAGGCTGTGTGGATTTGGGAGACGGCCTGTCAGTAAAGAACTTTGTCATGTAAACACAAGGGCCTGAGATCAGTTCCCAAAAGCCACTTTAAAAATATATATATACATGTGTGTTCAGGTGCGGTGGCTCACTCTGGTAATCCCCACGCAGGTCTCTTGGGTGCCTACTTGGAGAGTTCTAGGACTGTGAGAGATACTGCCTGAAGAGCCAAGTTGAAGGACTGGAGAGCAGACTCAGGGTTTAGGTCAGCTGGATGTCCCTGGCTACTCCTGCAGAACAGAACAGGTTCGGTTCCCAGAAGCCACGCTGGGAGGCTCACAACTGCTCCAGCTCCAGGGGATCTGATGCCCTCTTCTGGACTCCTTGAACACCAGCCACAGTACATATACATGTATGTAGGCATTCACATGTACACATGAAATAAAAATAGTAACTATTAAAGAAAAAAACACCACAGGGGCTGGAGGGTGGCTGCTCCTGAAGGGGACCAAGCTCAGTTCCCAGTACCCACCTCACAACCACATGGAACTGAGCCCAGTAGATCCAGCACTCTGGCTTCTGTGGACACTGGGCACATATTCAGTGCACATACACACATGCAAGTGAAAACACTCACATAAAATAGATAATTCTTTTTTAATTTAGCTTTTTTGATCCTTTGTGAATCTCTCATCATGTATCCCAATCCCACCCACCTCCCTGGCCCTGTGTACCTACCTTCTGCTCTTGAAAAAAGATTCCCCACAAAAGAAAAAAAAAAATCTCGTTGTGGAAGCTGTGGTGTGTGACAGTGTGTCCCACAGTACACCCTTTGGTCCACACATCTTTGCTTGCAAATGTTCATTGCAATGAGTCACTGGTCTGGTTCCAGGCCTCTGGCTTCTGCTATCCCATCCATATTGGATCCTCGCTGAGACTCCTCTGGGATGTCCCAGACTTTCCCTGTGTTCTGGAGATGCTGCAAGTTGGGATCTGCAGGACTGGGCCCTTGATGCACTCCAGCAGACCACAGATGGGGTAGAAATTGGGGTAGGCAGCGGTCATCTCAGGCGTGGTCTGCCTTCCCAGGCCTTCTGATCAAAATATTTAATTCTTAAAAAAATAAAAAGTTGTATGGATCCTAAGGCATGACAGCTAGGACTTACCTTTGGTGGCATGCACATTCATGTATACTCATGAGAGTTTTCACACACACACACACACACACACACACACACACACACACACTCACACACAGAGAGAGAGACAGAGAGAGAGAGAGAGAGAGAGAGAGAGAGAGAGACAGAGAGAGAGAGAGAGAGAGAGAGAGGAAGGGAGATGAGAGAGACAGAGAGACAGAGAGACAGAGACAGAGAGAGCAAGCAGGGGTTCAGAACGCTCTTCCTCCTCCACTTCCTATAGGTAGAAGAAGCGCTGGCAGGAGACTCCCCAGCTCTTAAGTATCACTTCAGTCCCTTGGGTAGGTGGGTCACTGGAGGTCAGGGGTTTCTGTTACATAAGATCTCCAGTCCAGAGAAATGTGGAGGGTACAGGGTGGGATGGAATCTGAACAAGGGGAAAAGTAAGGGTCACGTGTAGTAGGAACTCACTTTACAGCAATTCAGACAAAGCGTGGTCCTCGCGGCCACTGGGGTACAGCGCATGCGTAGCCTGCTTCAAGGGTCCCCATTGGGGGGGTCTGTCTAGGGTCTTGTTCCTCTACAGAGGTTACAGGAAGCGAAAGAAGGGGGCCCTGTTGACTAACATGTCTCACCTTTCAAGATTCTCAGATAGATGTAGCGCCCCTCCCCTGCACGGAGCACCAGCGGAGGTGACAGCTACCTTCCAGGATGACTTTTGCAGAACTCTGACATAGTTCAAAGGTCTGTGGAGGGATGCGAGAGGCGGCCACAGCAGTGAGCCTCACTGCACAAAGAGAATCAAGAAACAAAAAGAGACGGAGAAAGCTCCCAACCAGCATGCAGTGGGAGCTGAGCTTGGTGCACCGCGTCCCGGGTGTGGTGCTGTTTAGAGAGGTTTAGGAGGTGTGGCATTCCTGGAGGAAAAAGGTCACTGGAGGTTGGCTTTGAGAAGACAACCTCTCTTTACGTTCAATTTGCTCTCTCTGCTTACAGCTGGCATTGAAGACGCAACTCCCTGCTCCAGCCACCATAGCATAATAGACTGTGGAGTCGTAAGTCCAGATAAAGTCTCTGGTTTTATCACAGCAGTAAGCGATTCACACAGGATCCCAGCGTCTAATGACATGGGAAGTGGCTGCCCCTAAGTCAATGGCTTTGAGAGATAAATGATGTAGGTGACCCTCTCAGCCATCCTTCTGTCTGGGCTTCCATTCAGGTCAGAAGACAGCTGCTCAGATAACACAAAGACAGCATAGTGCTTCCTCCCTAAATCTAAAATTCACTTAAAAGACTTTTCTCTATTTTGAGAATATGTCATCTCCAATTTTAGCATTAAGATGTCCTTTCTTTTATGTAATTATAGAGACAGGTGGTAGAGTGGAAAACTTTTTATTTTTTTAACTTGACAAAAAGCTACCACTTTTTTGTGGCCCAATTTTGCTAAATTTCTTCTCATTATTTGTCTTTCTTTCAAACGTGGAGGGGTTTGAAGTCTGCTGTTTCCAGCATCCCTCAGAGCTCAGGAGGCCCTCATCTCGCTTCTGACTGATGGACGTTGTGCAGAAGAAATGCGGTCACTTCTGAGTCCTGTCCTCGCAGGAGAGTTTCCTGCCTGGTTCCCTCTTCTGGAAGGCTGATAGACACAGCGTTGTTAGGGTGTTGAGATGCACTCACTACACAGTCTGGGGCCCACACATCACCATGGCCCAGGGCAGTTTTGTAACTTGGGAGAGAAGCCACCCACTGATAGTTCTGTCTTTGCAGAGAAAACAAACCAGCACTTATATGACGCTTATAGTAATGGCAACAGAGGGATCACCCAAGGATAAAGTAGAGGGCGAAGAAGACCTGAAACAGACCCTGACTTAATTGATTCGGGAAGACCCGCCCCAATTGTGGGCGGAGTACCAGACATTGAAGTCATGGAGAAGGGAAGGGGGAAAATGTGAAGGAGCCAAAGGGAGAGAGTATTCGGTAGTATTTGAGGTGTCAGCGGGGCCGTAATAGAGAGGTACAGACGTGGCCATTCTGTTTAGAATGGAAGTGGTTAGAGACCTTACAGAGCTGGGTTTCTTCAGTGGTGGTGGAGTGAACGTAGGGGGCGTGGTGAGGAGTGAGCGCAAGGGGCGTGGTGAGGAGTGAACTGGCTAAGTGGCAGAAGGGGCCTTGAAGGAAGAAGATGGAGGTGGAGAGGTTGCCTCTCTCCCCTTTCCTCACCTCCATTCCCCTCTCATCTTCTCCCCTCCCTCCCCTTCCCTCCTCTCCCCTCCCCGGACTGCAGTTGCATGATTATAGAAGGGGGTGTCTAGTATTGGGGGAAGACTAGACCACTGAGTGTAAAGTAGGATATGGTGGAAGGCAGAACAGATGATAAGAACTGGATTACGGGATTGAGAGGGGCTAGAGCAGGAGACAGTTGCTTAGTGCGTGGGTCACTTGGGCTTAAGGGGTAGAGGGGTCCTTGAGCTTGACCATGTCCAGGTATGAACATGGGATTGGGAGGCCAAGGGAGAGGATCGAAGACGGTCGCTAGAGAAGAGGTCCAAGGAACCTGGAGGCTGAGAGCTGAGCTGGGCAAGCGACAAGGATTCAGAAGCAGCGATGAGAACGGAGGTGGAGGAAGTGGGAGACATTTGCCATCGAGTTTGCTGGGTAAGGACAAGTGTCAAGTGCAGAGATGTGCTAGATACGGCATGAGGACCTGGACTGCCTCTCAAGCAGGTGGTCTGATGGAGCTCCGAGTCTAGATCGCGCTAAGGGGCTGAGAGCTGGAAAGACACACCCTCCTCCCCACTCAGGGTCAAGAGCATCAGACTCAAGTGACCCGGTCTGAGGGTCAGTCAACGGGGTCTACAAGAGAGAGAGTGGGGATGGAGGAGCAAGAGCTGTGAAGAGCCAGGCGTGGTGGTGCAATCCCAGAACTCGGGAGGCAGAGGCAGGCGGGTTTCTGAGTTCGAGGCCAGCCTGGTCTACAAAGTGAGTTCCAGGATAGCCAGGGCTATACAGAGAAACCCTATCTCAAAAAAAAAAAAAAAAAAAAAAAAAAAGGGCTGTGAAGAATGGAGACAAGACAGGCTATCTGATCAAGTCTCGTTTATTGGAAGGCAACAATGGGTATGGGTATATAAGCAGAAGCTGGGGAGGGCAGCTGGAGACACTTAACCACAAGTGCCTTGCAGCTGGGGGCACTAAACTGCAAGTCCAGGATGTGTCTGGGAAGACCAGGTTGTTATCAAAGTGTGTTCAGCTGTGGTGGGCTGCTTGCAAAAACATCAAGCTAGGAAAACAAACCTCTCATCAGGATGGAAAAGTACCAACCTGTAAGTAAATAGCCCGAGATGGCTTCAGAGATGATAGCCGCTTTCTGCTAGGAGTCGACTCCCAACACTCAAGAATTTCCATTTTAGAGGCAACAGAGCAGGCTCTCTGGGTCAGCCTGGGGCATTGAAGTGACCTCAGCTCCTGCTGAGTGTATGCATACACCAAGGTTCTGCTCGGGCTAATAAAATCTTTATATTTAGGGCGCAGAGCTGCCTCCACAGGCTACCGGGCAGCTCCACAGGCTGCTTCGAGTCTTTTCACACTCTGCGACCATCTTGAACTGTTTAGGGCTTGGTGATGATCAATCCTGCATAATTTACATAAATTATTATTTAATAAAAACAAATTAACATTCTTAATTAATGTATTATTAACACCAACAATTAATTGTATAATTAACATTAATAAGTTGATAATATTAATTCTTAATTAGCGGTGGTGGGTGAGTGGGTGGGACCTCATAACAGGTATGGAGGCTTTCCTGTTTTGTTTTTGTTTTTAATTTCCTCAGCACTGGCAACAGCTCAGTGAATAAAGTGCCTACTGTGCACACAAGGGGACTTGAGTTCATATTCTCAGAACCCATGTAAAAGCTAAGTGTAGGAGTGTGTGTGTCTGTAACCCTAGCACTGGGTGGGGCAGACACAGGAAGCTCCTTTGAACTCACTGGACAGTTGGCCTAACTTAACTGATTAGCTTCTGGTTTACTGAGGCATCCTGTCAGTGATGATGGCGATGGCGATGATGATGATGATGGTGGTGATGGTGATGATGATGATATTGGTATGTGGGGATTAATCAAGGACGCATCTAGTATCACTGGACTCTCTCCACATGCATATATGTACACATATCTACATGAACATTTCTTTTTTTAAAGATGTATTTATTTTATGTATATGAGTACATCGTAGCTGTCTTCAGACACACCAGAAGAGGGCATTAGATCCCATTTTTTTTTTTTTTTTTTGAAAACAAGCTCATGATGTTTTATTACTAGCAAGCAATGGAAAGAAGGAAAAAAAAATAAAGTTCTCACAAAACATCCTATTAATCTGTTAGATTTTTGGGAAAACTGGACAGTATATACATACAAGTAAGTGTGTTATTAACTGTAATGTACATTAAAGAAAAAAAAATACAGGGTTGGGATGTGGCTCAGCTGAGCCCTGCTAGCTGGTACTACACAAACCAGACCTGCTTCTGCACACTGGGAGTCCCAGCACTCAGGAGGTACCAATGTCAAATATTATCCCTATTGACACCAAATCTGAGGCCAGCCTGGGATATGGAAGACCTTGTCACAGACAGACAGACAGACAGACAGACAATGCCCAGCGTGATAGCAAAGGCAGGCATCTCTAGGATTCAGAGCTGGTCTGGTCTATATAGTGAGCTCCAGGGCCAGCCAGAGCTACATAGTGAAACCTTGTCTCAAAAGAGCATTAGATCCCATTACATGTGGTTGCTGGGAATTGAACTCAGAAGAAGAGCAGTCAGTGCTCTTAACCGCTGAGCCATCTCCCCAGCCCCCCATGAACATTACCTACGCGCGCGCGCGTGCACACACACACACACACACACACACACACACACACACACGCACACGCACACGCGCGTGCGCGCGCACACACACACACACACACACACGCACACGCGCGTGCGCACACACACACACACACACACACACACACACACGCGCGCGCGCGCGCTCCCTCAGGAGACTGTGATATAGCAGGAATCATAAAGCTTAGCTGGAGGGAATTCTCAAAGAAAGAGCAGAGGCTGAGGAGTTTGCTACAGTTTCCCAACCTCGGAGAGAGTTCGGAGAGGAAGGAGGAGCTGCAGGAGAGGAGTGCCTGCATGCCATGGGCGGATGGAAGGGTATGCGGGCGAGCGGGACTTGGCCACAGGAATACCCACTCTCGGTTTGTATGCGCTTGTTTGGAGAGAAGTGTTGGGCCTAAGAGAACTCTGCGGTAGTCTGAGATACACGCCCAGTGATGGGGGAGTAGAGGCAAGAATCCTCGGCCTCAGGTCTAGGGGTAGGGAGGGTGCATGAGTCCAAAGATGAGCTACAAAATGGTTGCTGGGAGAGCGGAAGTACGTAAGAGTAGGGTCACGTGTGGACGATCTGAACGCACACTCTGACGCTGTGCATCTGTGCGTCTGTGTGTCTGTGCATCTGTGTGTCTGTGCATCTGTGTGTCTGTGCAGTTGTGCTGGCTGAAGGGGTCAGGGTCTTGGAAGGACCTCTAGAGCTCTTCCCAGCTGAGAGATGGCATTTTGTCTGGAGGGCTAGAGCTCTGAACCACTCACATGGATAGACCATAAAGTGATGATAGCCTTGGGTTCTGAGTGCTCAGAAGGCCTTGGAATGCTTAGGAATCCATGCTGGGCACCTGGGGATATCCATGAAAATCCTGTTTTCCTCTCGCAGTTCCAGAGGAAGTGGGCAGTGCAAAATAAACTGAGACAGGGCTCTGGGAAAAGGCAGCTCCCAAGAGAAGCCAGGCACAGGCACAGGCACCACGGGGTCGCTGATCCCCACAGCACAAGGTGCAGAGGGGCCGCTGATCCACACCATGTCTGCTGTTTTTCTTTTTCTTTTTTCTTTTTGGTTTTTTTCGAGACAGGGTTTCTCTGTATAGCTCTGGCTGTCCTGGAACTCACTTTGTAGACCAGGCTGGCCTCGAACTCAGAAATCCGCCTACCTCTGCCTCCCGAGTGCTGGGATTAAAGGCGTGCGCCACCACGCCCGGCTCGTCTGCTGTTTTTCTAAGCCAGGATAGATAAGAGGTGATGAAATCGTTTGTCCACTTAATCCCTTTAGTACAAATATTTCTCTTCAGAACCAATCCAGTCAGGGCTTGGCCTGGCAGAAGCCAGGTACAGTCAGTCTCATTAGCCAGCTGTGGTCTTGTCTGGGTCCTGTCATGAACCCAAGGCTGGATTGGGCATCTCTGAGGATCTAGGGGCTCCTCTGGGAAAGATGCCTTCCCAAGAGCGAGGTGAATATGCACTGGACTCTGCCTTCCCTTGGCCTCTTTTACTTGAATTTTTTGAGGTTTTAGTTGTTGCTGTTGTTGTTTTGCTTGCTAGCTCCTCCTACCCACATCTCCCATCCTGTTAGAGGAGGGTGGAGGACATTTCAGCTTAGGTCAGTGAAGGAGGGAGGAACATAGATTGTGTCTTTTCACTCCCTCAGCCCGTGTTTGCACCCGCACACTACACTCCTCCTTCAAGGCATCCGAGGTCCCCTGTTCTATCTATCTATCTATCTATCTATCTATCTATCTATCTATCTATCTATCTATTCATCTATCCATCTATCTATCTATCTATCTATCTATCTATCTATCTATCTATCTATCTAATCTATTTATTATCCATCCATCTGTCTATCCATCCATCCATCTTTACATGTATCTATATATTTATTCATGTATCTATCCTCTATCATCTATCCATTCATCTATCTATCCATTCATTATCTATCCATCTTTCCATGTATCTATGTATTTATCTATTCATCTATCTATCTTTCATCTATCCATTCATCCATCCATCTAAATATCTATCTATCTATCTATCTATCTATCTATCTATCTATCTATCTAATCTATTCATTACCCATCCATCTGTCCATCCACCCATCTATCTATTCATCTATCTATCCATGTATCTATATATTTATCTATTCATCTATCTATCTATCTATCTATCTATCCATCGATCGATCTATATGTCCTTCTGAGTGTATTTAGTACTGCTTGTGTGTACATATGTTTAGAGCTGACCATTTGTGGCTTGGATAACCTATCAGGAGGCTCACACCTAGAGAAAGCCCATTCTCCTTCTCTCAGCAGCCACTGATTGCGTATAGGTCTCCATCTAATGGGGGGGGGGCAGCTTGTGCAATTTCTCCCATCTACATTGGCATGTCAACCAGAGTCGTCGTTATGCAGGTTTTGTTTAGGTGGTCATGTTGTTTTGTAGGTGTAGCTTCCCTATCACGTCTGGAAGACACTGTCTAGCAGCAGATATCCTGGTCCTCTGGCTCTTACAGCCTTCCCTTCCACCTCTACCTTGATGTTCCCTGAGCCTTAGGTATAGGGGTTGTGTGTGTGTTTCCCTTCTCCCCGGGGACATCTAGCCCACAGGGACAAAGGAGCAGAGTCCATGAACAGGTTTTCTAATAGCCTGTGAGTATGGACAGAAATGACGACATTGTGGAATCAGCTTCGGGGAGTCAGGTCAACTTTGTGTGGGGCGAATCAAGGGTTATGTAGCTATTGGGAGCTGTTAGGAATATCCAGGGTGGCTGAAGGCTGAGGTGCTGAGATGCTTCATTAGCATGGGGAAGCATTCATTCTAAGAGTCTCAGGTGTTGAATGGCTTTCTTATTGGGAGAGAGGGAGTTGGACCTATGATTTCCTCAGTGGACATCCCTCCGGTTGACGGTGTGGGGGTCCAGGATCCCCCATCGTCAGGTAGATAAGAGGAAGCCCCATTGACAAAGGGAGTGCACAGCTTTGCACTGAGCCCAGGGTTTTCTTTTTCTTTCTTTTTTTTTTTTTTAAGATTTATTTATTTATTATATGTAAGTACACTGTAGCTGTCTTCAGACACTCCAGAAGAGGGCGCCAGATCTCGTTACGGATGGTTGTGAGCCACCATGTGGTTGCTGGGATTTGAACTCTGGACCTTCGGAAGAGCATTCGGGTGCTCTTACCCACTGAGCCATCTCACCAGCCCCGAGCCCAGGGTTTTCTGTTAGTGTCAGACTTTGGCTGTAGCAGCAGGGCTTTCCTGGAGGGTTGCACTGGGGATGGACCACCTAGTTCTGAGAATGTTGTCTTACACCTGGGACCAAGCGTGCGTGCTCTCTCTCTCTCTCTCTCTCTCTCTCTCTCTCTCTCTCTCTCTCTCTCTCTCTCTCAATTCTATGAATGCAAGCTTTATTATTAATGTACCTTCTCCCATAGACAGACCCCTGCCCCAACAAAGAAGTTGAAAAGTCAGAAATCCTGTGACACTGCATCCCTGCTTTGGTACCCAGAAGAGAGCTTGAGCCTCTTCAAGGCTTCCAATGCTTTGGGGAGTCCAGCGTCATTCTGAGAGCACTCCTTGGAGTTCTTCTGCCTGGCGGTCCTTCTTGTACAGTAGTGACAGCGCATTATCCAACCCTTGTAGCCCATCAAAAACCGTCTGTGGCTCATCTCTCTTTGACGCTGCGTGAAGAACCAGGATCTGATGACTTCTTTCCGCAGTTTGAGTTCCTCAGCCAAGGCCTACAGAGTGTCCTCCTTAGGGTGACGGTCTGTCTCCAAGTGCTTTCTTAGCTCCTGGAACTGCTCAGAGGTGAACGCAGAGATTATTCGATGCCTGCAGGACAGATTCTGAATTGTCCTCATCTCAGTTTCTCCCCTCATGGCGGCTGCTCACTTGAGTTCCCTCCTTCAGTTGGACCCGAGCGTGCTCTCTTATTCTCTGCGTTTTGACAAGATGTGGATCTCTGCGATAGTCTCCACCAAGAGAGAAGGAAGTTTCGTTAGTGAGGGTGAGCAGAGCTTCTTATCAATCAATCTTGCCGATGCTCCTCCAGTTCCTACTAAGGAAAGTGCCTGGCATCTTAGGGACAAATTGTGTCCACCTCTGAACTCAGGAAGCTTCTCTGAGGACTGAAGTGGAGCTTTTTTTTTTTTTTTTGAGACTCAGCTGTGTCATGTAATGTTTTTCTGGAAACTGTCTTATGAGAGGATGTTTTTGCTGAAACAGACACATGGGAGGATGTTTTGTTGAGAACACAGAACACACACACGTAGTGGGTTTTTGTTTTTTGTTTTTTTTTTTTTTTTTGGAAGCTGCCTGGAAAAAGGGCTTGTGACGTTTTGCTAGAGTGGATGTGTGCGGAAACACATAATCTTTGGAAAGGGTATAAATATAACCCGATAGATAGTGGATGATTCTATGTGCTATTGGTTCTCCTTGTCATACTTTGCTGGTCTTGGTGTGTCATGACTCCCTAGAGAGAAATGCACGAAAGAACTTCTGGTTGTGTTTTGGCAAGGTTTCTTTTGGGTCGAACTGTTGTTGGTAATTCATAAATGGTGTTTGAGAGTGGACTGAGCTGTGTAAACTAAACTGCTGATATCCCGGCAACACAGATTGGATTCCTCAAAACAAACAAACAAACAAACAACCTATTTTAAAACAGATCCACATCCTCCTTTGCTCTATTAAACATTCTATTGCCTCTGGTGGGTGGTAGGCTAAAAGGGAGGTTAAAGCATTTAAATATACTTATTAAAATAAGAATTAAAAACAAAAGCTTACAGAGGACCCATCTAGGTTTATCAGGAACTTTCAGGTCTTAATAAAGATGTGTGTGTGTATGAGTGTGAGTGTGTGTGAGTGTGTGTGAGAGAGAGTGTGAGTGTGTGAGTGTGTGTGTGTGTGTTGGTGCCCATAAAGGCCAGAAGAAGGTATTGGATTTTCAGGAGCTGGAGTTACAGACAACTGTGAGCCATCTAATATGAGTGCTAAAAACTCAGCTTGGGTCCTTTGGAAGAGCAGCAAGTGTTCCCACACACTGAGCCTTCTCTCCATCCCCAGCTAGTTTTTGCTCATACATGGAAGGACCTGTACTTCATCCAGTCTGCTTGCTGCATTCTTGAGAAGAAAGTGGGTCTGGGAGAATGCCAGGAGATGAGCAAATGAATGGTTTGGTTGAAATCTCACTGGCCAGCTGCTAAGACCATCCCAGACAACTGCTTGGTATTACCTCAGCCCAATAGGGCTGCCCACATGTAGGGCATATGTCAGCTATGACAAGATCAGAGAGGTTACACAGGAGAGGAGGCGAATCCCTTCTTAGTTCTCAGTAAGCTAGATGAGGCCTTCAGAAAAGCAGTTACCTCAGCTGCCTCCCTCTGCTGCTAATCAGAATGACAACTCTTAAGTCTATACAGCAAGCTTTTCCTTTCTTGCTTATCTGTCTGTCTAAATATCTATCTATCTATCTATCTATCTATCTATCTATCTATCTATCTATCTGTCTATCTATATAGTGTGTGTTCATGGTGTATGTGTGTGAGTGTGTGTAAGAGTGTGAGCATGTGACTACATGCAATGGCAGGTGTGTGGCATGCCTAATTTAAGACATATGCATGTGCATGAAAATGTATTTTAGGATGTTTGTAGATGTGAAGTTAGGCATTTGGGTGTGAGAGCTGTCTGTCTGTCCATCTGCTTGAGTATTGTTTGTGCATTTTCTGTCTGTCTGTCTTTTGAAGACAGGTTTTCCAAGGTTTTTATCTTGGCCAACTTGGGACTGATTAAAGAGAGAGGTCACTTTAAAACCACTCTGTTGCTTTCTGCTTACAGAGCCGAACAATGACAGTGCCTTTCCTCAGAGCTTTAACATACTTACGTACAAAGGCAAATGGGTGACCCAGTGACCCAATGACCCAGTGACCCAGTGAAAAGGAGCCAACAGGGCCTAAACACCCCAAGTTAACATTAAGTTTGGCTTTAGGGATTTCAATAATAGAGAAAAGGGAGAAATAGTTCATAAGGCCCAGGGAAATCAATTCCAGACAGAAGAGCATATCAAGCTGATTGTCTTAGACCTGGGTATGATGGATTTCCCCAAGCAGTTGACCTGCAGCCTTGGAGGGACTCCAGGCTGAGGAGGATCCTGAGGAGCGATGCTTGCTACAGCTGTGAGAAGCCAGAGATCCTGGAGAACTTTCCTCACTAGAGTTCTAAAGAATGGCTTGGCCACCTCCTCAGAGAGAGAAATCACTGTAAGGGACAATGTCTCATTCTCTGAAAGAAGGATGGATTTTCAACTCTGATGTTCACCCTTGAAGACCCATACTGCCCCGGGTGGGAAAGCCCACCCCCTCAAGGAACAGCAGGTAACCATTACAACAGCGTGAGTGACCTTTGACATGACAGGTAAAAATGTGATATTTATTTCCAATACTTGTTCTCTGCCTGAGTCGGTAGCTCAGGGCCCCTTCCAACAAATGTGCATAGTGACCAGTGTTCAAAGAATGTTCAAAAGTCAAGACTTAGTCTCGGGGGGCGGGAGGCTCTGGGGGAAGGGCAGGGTGCGGCAGCTGTGGGCTCCTGCTATAGAAAACCCTGTAGCCTCATATGTCATGGACATCAAGGCATCCTCACTCAAAAGTTAGGGAATGTTCCTAGCCCCATAGCCTCCTCCTCAGTTTGACTCTGCAATACATGGCCCTGTAGGATGCTTTAAGAGCTGCAATGGTGACCCTGGTAGGTTATGTCTAGTGAGGATATAAATGTCTTCTCAGGCCTACCCCACACAGCCCAAAAGAACTCAAGAATTTACTCTCTAGAATAAAACCTCCCTGGTCTGGAGAGATGGCTCAGGGGTTAAGAGCATTTGCTGCTCTTGCAGAGGACCCAGGCTCAGTTCCAGCAGCCACGTGGTGGTTCAGAACCATCTGTAACTCCTGTTCCAGGGACTCTGACACCCTCTTCTGACCTCTGTGCACAGTGCATGCATGTGGTGCCCACACAGACAAAATACTCACACACGTAAAGTAAAATAATGTCCTTTAAAAAAAAATGAAAATAAAACTCCCTTCTGAGTCTCCATAGCTTCAAGGACATCTTGATGAGACTACCTCCACCTACAAACTGTTAAAAATAATGACTTAAAAATTCTCTTTAAGTAAAAAATAAGAGTATCTTAGGTCAAGCTGTTGCCTGGAAAATGTTTTATACATCTGGAGTAACTGAGTGGTGTAACCTGGTCTAATGTATGCATTGCATTTGTGTTCACTTATAAATGGCATCTCTGTCAATTATAGGGTGTATGTTACATACATCATAAACACATATGCATACTATTGTCACCAAAAGAAGAAACGAGATACAATAAGGAATGCTTTAGGTAACATTGATTACTAGAGCTTTGGATTACTTTTAGTCAATATTTGAAGGCATAGATGAATTTAGATTTAGGGCTCACCGTTAACAAGAAAGGCTATAAATACATATCATAGTAGCCTCATTGTACATTTTGACCGAACCTGATCAGCATCTTTACTGTTTAGTATGTTCAGAAACATACAAGGCAAGTGAACTTGGGCTTATTCTTTTGCTCTGGTGTGAGTAGGGCCATTATAGTCTCCAATCAGCAGCTCAGTAATGATGCTAAACCTGTCATACACTATGTGAAATTCTATTAGATCACACCGAGGCACTCTAATCTACAATCCACTTACCTTTGTCAATGTAAACATCTCTCACGTAAAGAGGATAAGAGAGAGTTTATTCTGGAGTCGATATGGGTTGCCATCGTCAGAAACAGATTCAGGTTGCCCTAAATCTGTGTTCTAGCGAGGTTGCAGTTTTATGAAAAATTTTTATAGTAACAATAAAAACCGTTGTAAGCCACACAACTTCTAATCCACTGGTGGGTACATCAGGCAGGCGAGTTATAGAGAGAGGGTGTGCTGGGTAGCACATGTCAACTTGACGCCAACTAGAGACACCTGGTTTGAAAAGGGAAGGTAAATGGAGGAAGTGCCTCCATCAGACTGACTTGTAGGACATCTTCTTGATTAGTGGGTGATGCATGAGGGCCAAGCCCACAATGGAGGGTGCCACCTCAGGAAAGTGGTTCTGAGCTGTATAAGAAAGAAAGCCAAGCAATCTATGGAGAGCAAGCCAGTAAGCAACATTCCTCCATGGTTCCTGCCTCGCTTCCTGCTGCTAGGTTCCTGTCTTGAGCTCCTGCCCTGACTTCTCTTGGTAGAGTATAACTTATAAGCTGAAGTAAACCCCTTATTATTATTCCCTAGGTTGCTTTGGGTCATGGCATTTATCACAGCAACAGAAAGTCAAGCAGGGCAACATGGGAATCTCTGCTATCTGGTCATATACTTAGTGCTGGGTTGGTGGAAGCTAGTGGTCTGGTCATGTGTTCCCATGGATTTCCCAATAGTCACAGGATGCTAGATCATAGAAATAGAAATGGCTTTGAGAGGCTATATCTACAGACCTGCCATACCCCAACCTCTCCAGGAGCACTGGGGTTCTATTCTAGTTGGGACGTCAGCCTTTATAAAGGTCTAGTGCCAGAGAACTTGCTTACACCTTCCTGCCCATCGAGAGACAGAGAGAGAGAGAGGGAGAGAGGGAGAGAGGGAGAGAGAGAGAGAGAGAGTGAGTGAGTGTGTGAGAGTGAGTTTGTCGATCCCTCTGAGGTATGGAGCTCTATCCCTCTTTCCAGGGATTTCAAACCTTGTACATGAAGAACAGATGGAGGGGAGCCAGGAGCTTCTCTGTTACACACCACTGGACTAGCTTGCTGGGATTGCCTTGACCAAGCTCAACAGGCTGGGCAGCCTGAATAAGAGATGCTATGGCCTTACTGTGCTAGGTACTGGAAATGCAAGCGCCTGGTGTTATCAGAGCTGGTTCCTACTGAGGGCTCCAGGGACAAGTGTGTTCCAGGACTCAGTTTCTGCAAGCTGCAAAGATCATTAGCCTTTCTTAGATATGTCAGGAGATAGAACCCCAGGTCTCTGGAAGAACAGCCAGTGCTATGACTTCCTGAGCCAGCTCTTTAGCCTTTTCTTCTGTATTCATGTGTCATTCTAACACCTACACTAAAGACACCAGTCACATTGGTTATCAATCCAACTCATCAAATCATAAAATCATTCCGTAGTATGTAACTAATGTTGCTACTGTTGTGAATAGTAATGTAAGCATCTGATATGCAGGATGGCTGATTGTGTGACCCACTCCCCAAAGGGGCTATGATTCACAAGCTGGGAAATACTGCTTTAGAAGTTGACGTTTGAGTGTCTTTTCTTTTTAGAGGAATCAAATCCAAGTCGCAATAATCATGGAATTTAATTTTTCCTTATTTTCTAGATTAAAAATAGTTAAACTAGATATTCCAACTGGTTCTCCAGCATCTGAAGGCAAAGGTCTGAGTGTCTGTATCTGAAGGGTATTTTCTTTGGGGAACCATTGCCTAAAATGGTAGTTACTGCTCTTTTTGAGAATTTCTCCCTTGGAGAAGGGCATGTGTGGAGACTGGGCTGTAGTTTTACCAGTGATGAATGATTTCTTTGTGTTGGTGGAAGAGTTCACTCCAGAGGAGAAAGAAAACACTTACGTAGCTCACTACAGGGAGCAGCAGATTCAGTAATAGAAAAGCTGTCTGTACACAGTGATGGGCCGAGGGGGTGTCCTCATTTGGATAGGGTGAGCCACTTTGTGTACCGTTTCCTTGCATGAAAATTCTCTATGTAAATAAGGGCAGTCCTGATTTGTCAGTGCTCAGTCCCGAGTAGTTAGAGTGAATTAGAGAAATGATGTATGTGACTTCCCATGATGCAATTGAACCAGGTGAATGAGGACATCTCTGAGGTACTGGGGCTGGCCATCTGGGTCTGTTCTGCTGTGGCATGTTTTGCAATCTTGGGTAGAAAGGAAACACAGTGCTTCTGTGGGGGAGACTTTCTGGATCACACTTCAATTGGAGAAAGTTTCTGGCCTGTTACTGGCCCACTTCTATCTGTATACTTGCATTCGGCATGTTGGTTTAAGGATGGAGTTCTGGTACAAAGGCAGCTTAGTAAGCCATGACCAGCTTGCTTTTTGTTGGTGTTGTTGTTCTAAATCTCAGAAACAATAGTAGACATGATTTTAAGTGAAGGTACAACTAGACTCGAAAGGGAGGGAAAAACCCCCTTGCTTGTCCTTTTAAAAGCTAAACATGAAGTTACTCCGACTCGCCTAATTAATTGCTGGATATACAGCCAAAATAATTAAAAATGTATTCAAATAAAAGCTTTTATATACCTGTTCATAATAGCACTATACACAAGGGCCATATATCCCCAGGTGAAATAATCCAAATGTCAATTAAGGGATAGATAAGCAAATATGGTAGGTACAGCCATACAGTGGAATATTATTTAGTCATAAAAGGGAATTTTGACATGACCGAGTTTTAAAACACTTTTCAAAGTAAAAGGAGCTGTGCATAGCAGGTCATATATCGTATGATTCCATCATGTAAATATCCAGAATGGGTCACTCCAGAGGCAGACAGAAAGCTGATTGGTGGTTACAAAGAGGGAGGTTACTAAGGGGGAGGAACAGATGGGGATTTGCCTATTTAAAGGGACAGAGCTTTCTTTTGGTGGTGATAATGTTTTGGATCTAGAGGTAGTTGTACAAAGGCACCAAACCGGGAATTTTAAGGCTAATTTTGTATTACATGAATTTTTACCCCAATTAAAGAGATAAAGACCAAAGAAAGGAGAGAGAGAGAGAGAGAGAGAGAGAGAGAGAGAGAGAGTGAGTTAGTTCCTGGGGTGTGGCTCAGCTGGTAAAGATGCTTACTCTACAGGCACGGCGACGACCTGAGTTTGATCCACTTCACACAGTGGTCCTCTGACCTCCACACACGTGCCATGGCGCACATGCGCACACATACACACACACACAAATACACTGTATACACACTCAGACTCATAATCACACATGCAATAATAGATAATAGATAATTTTCAAGACATACTTTTAAAAAATAAAGAAGGGGGAATCCTGATGCTCAGAAAGAGATGGTTCCTTAGAACACCGTGGCCTCTGCCATGGTGGGAGTTTAGCTTGGAATCTGTGCCACCCACAGAAGCCGATGTCCAATCCTCTCAGCCTGGGCAGCATCCACCAAGCTGGCCATGTGTAAACCTTGGCAACAACATGGAACTTTAAAAAAAAAAATCTCACATGGTTTGGTATTGTCTGCTGTCTGGAGCTCATGGGCAATGCCAAATTACTAGAAACCACAGTTTACAAGATCCCCTCATGCCTTCTCCCTCTCGCCCCTAAACCTTCCAATCTTGTCTTTACCCCCTCCCCCTGTTTTCTTTGGAATGCAATTAATTGACTTGGAAGGACCTGTCATCTCTGGTGAAGAATAACATGGTTACAGAATAAATAGCTTTCTCAAAAGAGCTGCAAAAGGCAGATTATGTGCAAATTCGGAGAACGCTGCTCTGGTGCCAAGGTCTGTTGGATCTGAAAGGTCCTGTCAAGGTTTGGGCTCACAGCTCAACATTTCTATGGTAATTTATGTCACTGATTAACTGTGGTGTGTTTGTGGCAATCTAATTATGGCTGCCCTCCTGGCTTGTTTTGGGAACAGTGAGCAGAGATTGTTTGGTGACGGAGACCTTTTATGGTATATCTGGGGAGGGTTGGAGACCTCTGGGCAGATCCAAGGCTCTTGCCCCGCAGATGCTGAGGCACAGACAGACTTCTTCAAGGTGGTTTGGGGACCTGGCCTGAGCAGGACACCATGAAGAACCAGTATCCTGCTTTGTGAGGCGTTTGATTAGTGCTTGACTTTCTGATATCAGACAAGGACAGTGAGCTGGGATCCTTAGCTTTGTCCCTACTGTCCCCAGGGAATGCTCTGTTCTGGGGAACCTGTCCTTTCCTACACAGGCTTGGGCAGAAAACGAACCGACCTTCCAAGTCCTCCCCTCAGAGCGTTAGGTTGCAGTGGGCCCCGGATGTGTACTTTGTAGAAGGAAGAAGCTCCGGGAACCGGACGAGGGAACCAAAGGGCTTTACGTTCCGCTCTGAGTCACGTTGACCTGACCCCATGGCTCTGGGTCAGATCTTATATTTTTGGTTGTGAGCCTAGCCTTTAACGGCTGAGCCATCTCTCCAGCCCATCTAGGTCAGATCTTTTTTTTTTTTTTAAGGTTTCTTTGCCAATCTTTTTTCTTTTCTTTTTTTTTTTTAATTTTTAATATTTTTATAAAGAAGATGACCTTTACATCCCTTGGGAGAACCAAAGAGAATCCCAGACAAATATTTGAGGTAAACACCTCATTGAATCCCTTACGAGATGCAGGATAACCCTTACTGGCTGTTAGAAATAGGGACTTTTACACTAGTGTGGTCACTGCATGATAGGGTTCTGAGGGTTAGAACAGCTCAGGGGCTTAGGGAGGTGGGATTACCTCACACCATGGCATTTCCCTCCCTCTTTTACCCTAATGGAAAATGATCTGTCTGGCTTGGACTTTTTAAGACTCTAACTATGTGACTCCATATCTACCTGGAGCCACCAGGACACTTCAGGTGTCTCAGTCATCAGCACCAGTCATGCAGGGAGGAGTCTCTAAGAAGACAAAAGGTGACATGAAAACCATAAAGATTTTATTTTATTGATTTTTTTTCCTTAGGGATTTTGGAAGTGAGATAGTGATGTAATTACATTTTAATTTAAAAAGATCTATTTTTAAAATTATGTGTATTAAGTGTATATTGGAGGAGACACATGCTGAGAACACAAGGAGAGAGAGTAAGACCCTGTCTTCATCGGAGTTTCTATTTCTATGATAGAACACCATGACCATAAACTATGTGCAGAGAAAGGGGTTTGTTTCATATTATACTTCTGCATCCCAGTCCATGATCAAAGGATATGAGAGCAGGCACTCAAACAGGACAGGAACGTGGGGGCTGGAGCTGATGCAGAGGCCATGGGGGGTGCGCTGCTTATTGGCTTGCTCCTCCTGGGTTGCTCATAGAGTCCAGGGCCACCAGCCCAGGCATGGCCCAATTCACAATGGGCTGGGTCCTCTCCCATCAATCATTAATCAAGAAAATACCCTGCAAGCTTGCGTGCAGCCTGATCTTATGGAGGCTTTTCTTAATTGAGGTTCTGTCCTCTCAGATGATTTTTTTAAAATGTAAAATTGGCATTAAAACTAGCACAGATCTCCTGAAGATAGAGGCGATTCTAAGTCATCTGATGTGGGTTCTGGGGACGAAACCGGGATCCTCTGCAAGAGCAGGAAGCTCTCTTAACCACCGAGTCATGGGGAAGGAAGACAGCCTTTCCCATATCCTCCAAGAACGAGCCGAAAATCTCTCCCTAAGCATCACAGCGTAGAAAGTCCAGCTGGAAATGGACGCTGCACTTAGATTTAGAACCTAAAGCTTTCGGGAAAAGAAGATAAAGTCCTGGGGGCCCAGGGCTTGATAACAAGTCCCTAGACTCAGTACCAAAATCATATTCCAGAAAGGGGAACTTTAGTGAGTTTTACACTATGAAAAAGAAAATATGCTTGTTCTAAGAAACCGTAGTGGCTTGGTCTGGAGCTACTATATATTCAAATGCTAAATTCTGTACCCCAAGATTTGATTGCTTCAAGAGGAAGTCACTAGCTTTTGCCATGTAAACTTTGCCCATCCAACCCAAGTTATGCCCAATTGGTTAATTAAGATTCCTATATCCTGAGGTGGGCAGAAAAGAGGGGACAGAGGGAAGTTCCCAGGCTTGAAGTCTCCGGCAAGGACCATGAAGAGAGAAAAGACAAAAAGAAAGAAGTCCCCATGGGGTAACATTATGTGAGCTCATGGCTGTGAGGGACAGCCTGTTGGAGTAGGAGCCACCCAGCCAGAACATGGCAAATGATATCTCAGGATTTTGACAGGGAAGTATACAAAATAGCTTAGAGGGTTGATATCTGCCCAGCTCTAGTGCTTTGAGACTTATTATAAACATAAAGGTTTTGTGTTTTTTATTTGGGAACTGAATGATCAAAGGTAGCCTAGAAGCCCCCAGACAAAATTTACCACAACAGGAAACATCCTACAAAAAAGAATGAAAGACAAAGTATATCAGGAGAGAAAATTATCCGTGAGCCCCTTATGGGCAGCATCATTCCCTATTCAGGGGTTCTGACTAGTATAAGAGAGGAGAAAACTAGCTAACACACACACACACACAGGGGGGGTGAGAGAGAGAGAAAGAGAGAGAGAGAGAGAGAGAGAGAGAGAGAGAGAGAGAGAGAGAGAGAGCAAGTAAGCAAGGATGCATTTATTCTTTCTTGACTGGATGTGATGTGGCTAGCTGCTTGAGTTCCTGCCTTGACTCCCCCCAAACAATGAACTGTAGTGTGAAACTGTAAGCCAAATAAACCCTTTCACTATCTCCATGTTGCCTTTTGTCAGAGTATTGATCACAGCAACAGAAATGAAACAGGCCCTGACCTCACTACACTCACAGCCCACATGTGGGACAAGGTTCAAGCGGCCATTGTTTCAATGTCCAGTTGTCCTGCTGATGATCAAGTCCAGGCATCCAGAAACACAGGGGCGGGGGGGGGTGGAGAAGGAAGCCTAGGATGCTTCCCAAAAGACAAGAGATGTGGCAGAGCTTCGGGTGTGCTGAGGCACTGTGACATGGAGCATCTGAGAGCCCACCATCACATGCCACCTGGGATGGTAGGGAGCTGTCAGGGGAAGCTCTCCAGCTCACGGTGCTCTCAGAGGGGACCAAGGCAGGCTGAGAGCCGGGAGGCCCGAGCTCATCGAAGCCTGTGCTTGGACGTTCTACTTTGCTTGGCTTTCTCTCTGGGCTTGGTGAGCACAAGAAAGAACTTATCACTCTTCTCTGTTCTTGCCTTCAGACTCTCTACAGGACACAGACAGGAGACGTGCCCAGCACAGTTAAGAAATCACATTCAGAACCATCTTTTTATTATAGTCCATCTTGCTTCATACCATGTGGATTTTATGGGAATTCAATGATTAGACAAAAAGTCACAAGTGAACAACATTGGCTCTTTCTGCCAGAACCCCTTTGCCACACATTTTAGAGTTGGAATCAGTTGTCTGATTTACGGGGATACTGCCCACTGGGAATGCAGTACCATGTGCCTCGTGTGTCCTGAGGACGGCCTAATGGAGACTGTCCAAGCTGCATCTGTTTTGCAGATTAGGAGAGACACACAAAGGAAGCTATTGTATCCCGTGGCTCCCCATGGCCAGGGCAGGGGCTGGAGTGTCTGAGCATTAACATGCAGCAGAGGGAACTGGTCTTCTCTGGAGACGTCTTTGTCTTCTTAAAAAATACTTGAACTGGGTTCAGAAGCCCATGACTACTGAGAGGGAAGCGAAGGGTGGGCGATTGACCCTCTCACGTGCTTTAAAAGTGTGTGTGTTCACGCTGGTGTGCTCAGCCACAAGTGCGTGTGTGCGCAGAGGTTGACTTTGGAATGCCTTTCCTCAGCTGGTCCTCCTGCCAGTTTCTGAGGCAGGGTCTCTCTCTGGACCTGAAGCTAGCTGGTCTTGTCAGACTGCCTGGCAGTGGATTGGCCACTACACAGCACGACAGGACTCAGGCCACCTTCCCACTCCCCACGGCAGGGAGCGAACAGTGGAAACACTGAAAGAACTGGCCCTGTGGAGTCAGGGTTCTAAGACAAACCCTTTTTATTTAGCACAGTTTGAGATTTGTGAGCTGTGAGCTTAGCTCGGAGTACCTGTCAGCTGCTAGCTTGACATAGCCTGGAATTATCTGAGAGGAAAACCTCAATTGAGAGATTGTCTAGGTCAGGCTGGGCTGTGGGCATATCTATAGGGGGTTTGTCTTGATTATTAATCAAGGACAACAATTAATGTAGGAGGGCCCTGCCCACTGTGGGCAGTACCAACCCTATGAGGGGGTGTACACTAGAGAAGAACACTAGCTCAGCATAAGCCCGTGCGTCGGCCATTCAGTAGCATCCCCCATGGTTCCTGCTGCACGTATTTGCTTATGGAGTGAGTTCCTTGGTTGTAGGTGATGCTGTGTGGAAGAGAAGCCAGGCTTGCCTTCAAGTTCCTGCCTGGGTTCATGCCTTGACTTTCCTTGATGGTGGATGGTGACCTGGAATTGTAAGACAAATAAACCCTTTCTTCCTCTAAGTTACCTTTGGTCAGCATTTGATCAGAGCAGAGGAAAGGACGCCAGCACATCCTGCACATACACATAGACAGACAGACAGACAGATACACAGAGACAGACAGGCGCACACACAGAGACACACAAAAAACACACAGAAATAGACATACACACAGAGAGATACATACAAACACATATACATACACATACACACAGAGAGATACATACAAACACATATACATACACATACATGCACAGATACATACACACACAGACACACACAGAGACATACACAGACACACAGGCACTCAAAAGCACACAGAAACAGACACATATACAGAAACACACAGAGACACATATACACACACACACATATATACACAGACAGACAGACACACACACAGAGATACACAAAAACACACAGAAATAGACATACACACAGAGAAATACATACAAACACATACACATACACACACAGAGATACATACACACACAGACATACACAGAGACATACACAGACACACAGGCACACAAAAACACACAGAAACAGACACATATACAGAAACACACACAGACACATATACACACACATACACATACATATACACACAGAGAGATACACACACACAGACACATATACACACACAGAGATACACACACAGACACATATACACACACAGAAATACAGACACACAAAAACAGAAACACACACACACACACACACCCTTCCCCTCTTACTGCCATTTACAGCAATGGCACATTTGAGCGAGCCGGCAGGCAGACACTGTAATGTAATTGTGTAATGTTGAATTGAAGCCATGCTTCATGCAGATGGCCTCAGATTTGTCCTAACACTCACTTCCATCCCAGGATCCTGCCCATGACACCACGTCTTGTTTAATTCACATGCTTGGTGGGTCAGTTTACTCCATTTTTAGGCCTGTAGGGTTTGGGGGAGGAAGAACACAGAGGAACACCCATTCTCCTTAAGGGCTGGGGAGATGCTCAGGGGTTAGAGCCCTGGTCTTGCAAGCATGAGGACACACATCTCTTTGAATGAACCCAGGTCATAGAGTACAGGTGTGCTGGTCTGCATGTGCAGGTATCCGGGACTCACTGGCCAGGCACCCTAGCCAAATCCTAGAGGTCCAGGTCAGTGAAAGACCCTGTTGAAAATGTGTGGAATGGCAAACACATTACAGCTGAATGAAGATGTTGTGAATCGCTTCAGTGATCCAAGCACGTCACCCAGGAAGTAAAGCGCTCTCTTGTGAAGTTTACTGTAAGTCAAACTTATTTTCAATTCTGCTTTCCCCAGTTAATAGAACTCTTTAGTCTCTGTATTTTTTTATTTTTAACATAGGAATTATTAGTAGATGTTATAAGTCTCCATGAACCATCACAACTCAATGAAATCATAGTTATGAAAATGATATTCAATGTTTGTATATACATATTACTATTGTCATATCAATATTGCCATTAATAAGCAGCTTGTTGAGACCACTGCCCTGGGCCATCCTCTGGTGGGTCTCTTCTACACATGCTGTCCTCTTAACTGTTTAATATTTAGGACAAATGTGTAGAAGTTATATAAGCTGTTTTCAAGGAATGCCAGATACATTAGATTTTGCTTTGAGAAGGATTATTTGTATAATTTTAATAAATGTTTTCAACATCCTTAAAAATATGGATGCTACCCAAGGAGTGAGACCATGCCTGTCCTTTGGTCTCTACTTGCATGTGCAATGTCAGTGCACACCTGTGCACACACAGATGCACCTGTACATATATGAACACATGATGCATGAGTGCACGCACACATCACACACATACACACCTCACACACATCACATACACATCACACACCACCACATACCATACACATCACATACACATACCATACACACACCACATACCAGACACAACACATGCACATCACACATACAAAGACAAGTTAGTGTCAGGGAGAGTCTCACAGGTGAAGTAGCTAGCCCTCATGTCTCCAATCACCAGACCCTTTGATCATGAGAGATTACACCGACTGTCCAGTTTTATGCTCAAGATGCCGTTGGGTTGTTGGAATTTTCTTTCTCTCCACGATCCCATGATTAGGGGAAGTTCCTAAGAGGAATTAGGGTGTTGGATAGAATTGGAGACAGACCAGAGCAGTGGATCCTGATAACACCCTGGGCCACTGTCTCAACACACACACGCTCATCCTGCCCACACTTCAGCTGGACAAATCCTGCCCTCTCCTGTCCAAAGAGAACCCAGATAAAACCTACACAATTACCATGTGCAGATGCCAGTCCAAGACCGAGAAGAAGGTGTCTGTCAGATGTGAATATGGCTCTTCAGGATCACACAAGTTTTTACCCAGAAGTACACTGTCTAAAACAGACAAGAGAAAGAACATGGGAATGACTAATGAAAAGTATTACTCTTTAATGAAAGGGAGGTGTGTGAGATTTTCTCAGCAAGCATCTATACCTTCAAACTTCTCCCTGTACTGTGACAGACAGATATTCAACTTCTCCCTGTGTGTTAATCTGCTCCTGGGGAGAAAGCAAGAGGGAAAGGGTATGAAGCGTGTTTCCCAGGGATCCTGGCTCCTGCCTCATAACTCCCCAGTTCACTCTCTCATCTGCCTTCATTAAGGGTGTGCCTCTCGGTGCTAACTGAAATCCAAATGTGTGATATTTATAATCTGACAATTCCATTTAGGAACGATTCTATGTCTGCCTAGAATTTGATATGCGTTCTTTAGCTCTGTTTATCTTTGCTTGAGTTCAAAGCATTGGAATTGAATCGTTTCAACTGTTTACCTTGAAGACCTTTCAGAGATGTCAAGGGGCTGGAATAAAATCCTATGAATTCTTCAAAAGTGTCAGCAAAGCCCGAAAGATGATGTTACAGAACCCAGCCTTGGCTAACCTGATAAGACCAAGGTTAACAGTGATGACCAACTGTGATAACTTCCAATCTGCTTGGTCTGCTGATACTTCTCAGCTTGTAGTGGAAGAGGTTGGAGAAGAGGAGCGTGTTAAACGTAAGACCATCAAGCTTGGTAGCAAGCACAAGCACTTTACCCACTGAACCATTTCATTAGCCCTGGGGTAGATTTATAGAAGTAATACTTCCATACATAAAGATATATTTCACATATCATATATACATGAAATGATATCATTTTCAATTTAGAAAGGAGATAAGCAATTTCAGATATATATTCATCAGTAGCCAAGCTGAAGACTACACGAAACAAGAAGTAGCCACTGGCAAGACAAAGGGAGACATTTGTAATTACAGCTCACCACATCAGCATCTCCTGCCTTCATAATTGATAGAGAAAAATCAATAAGCACACAGCAGACTGAACAATATATCAATGCTGTGATATCACAGACGTGCCACACTTTACGACCACAGGATATTCATTCCCTTTGTTGGTAGATGGAATATTCATCAAGATAGATCATATTCTGGAGCATAAAATGAGTCACAGAAACGGAAAGAAGTGAAATCATGTGGAAGGTGTTTTCTGAAGATAATAGGATTAAATTATGACTCCGTGACAGCATCTCCTGGGAGGTGGGTTCATGCATGGGAGACGAGATGCGGCCTAAGGCTTACACGCTGGGAAATTCTAGTGTGGCGGTTAAGCGTTCTCAAGGACGGCCAAGGAGGGAAGATCAAAAATAAATAATGAGAAGCAGGAGCCGTGGAGACAAGGGGCAGAGGGTCTCAGCAAGCATCAGGATGGAGAGACGGCTGATGACGTTGGCGCTGAAGCAAAGCCTCTGGGTTCTGAGACTCTGAGATTATCCGTGACCTTGGCAAGAGCAACTGATGGGAAATGAGGAAGTAAATGTATTTCTCTTCCAGGCAAACTTTTTTCCCTCTAGGGAAAGCCAACATCATGAAAGGAAAGCAGTGGCTGGGGGGAAAGCCAGGGTCAGAAGTGAAGTCTCCCCCTGCTTCTCTTTTCTCGGTTAGCTAATTTGTCATTTTTAAAGATAAGGGAATTGGGACATGTTTGCAGACTGCAGATTACAATGACAGTTGGTAAAAGATGGTGGAAGATACAGGAGAGCTGTTGCTTATGGGAACTAGGTTGATAAGGAGAGGTGATTAGAGGAATGGTGTGACTGTTCATGCGACATGTATACCTAGTACAGAGATGAGAGGTGACCATGTGGTAGGTGGGTGTTACGGTTTAACTGTGGAGGGTCTCCCCAAGGGAGTTAAAACCATGGTTCCCACAGGGTTTAAATATGAGTATCTCCGCAAAGGAGTTCAAAGCATGGTCGCCAGAGGGTGGGGACTATTTTGGATGGAGGAAGCCCCCACTGGTATGAGTCCTTGTTGGCATCTTACACTTGACCCTTCTTTTCCCTTCTCTCTGCTTCATGCACACCATGAAGTAAGCAGTTCTCTGCGACAGGCTGGCACTGACATGATGTTCTGTTCAAGCCTGAAGGACCCAGCAAAACCAAATTCCCAGAACCGTGAGCCCAAATACATGCTTGTTCTTTTGAGCTGTTCTCTTAGGCATCTTGTTTATGGTGACAGAAAAAGTAATTAATGTAATGGGAACTTAAACCATTTACACAGAGAACCACTGTGGACTCAAGGTTTAACTTTGTTCACTGTCTTTCAAAATGTAGTCAGTCCCAGCCCAAGCTTACAAGCTGTAGGCTCAAGTTCTAAGTGTCTCGCTGTTACAGCCACTTAGACACGCTCGCACTTTGTGCTTACCATTCATGAAAGCAAAGCAGTTCTCCCCCAAAACCTTATTCCAGGTTCTCTTCTGTTCATTCTTTCCTGGCCCAGGCAATGGCACCATCAAGGATCTTGATAGTAGGTGTGTTCTAGCCTTGGCACAGTGGAGAGGCAGCTTTCACTTGTCGGCAGCTGCAGAATGTCAGGTAGGCTGGTGATGCATCTGAGGGGTAGGTTGACTATGGATCAGAGAAAGTATTTTTTAATTAAAAAATTATGTCTGTGAATGTTTGCCAACATATACCTATATTTACTGCATGTGTACCAGGTACCTTCAAAGGCTAGACGAGGCCATCAGAGCCCCTTGAACTGGGGTTACCATCACACTGGAGTTGTGAGCCACTGTGTAAGTATTGGGAATAAAGCCTGGGCTCTCTTGCAAGAGCAGCAAGTGTGCTTAACTACTGAGCCATCTCTCCAGCTTCAGAACATAGGTTTTGAGATGGTGAGGCAGATCCAAGGCAGCCAAGTTGTCCCAGAGTGTCACCAATGCACAGAAGTAAGATGGGTGAGCAGTATTGATCAGCAAACAGTAGAATGAAGTTCTGAGATTCTGAAGACTGAAGGGTCTGGTGAGAAGTGGGCTTGGAGGAAGCTCTGAACCTTGAAATGCTGCTGCAAACCTCTCCGTGTTGCTCCTCGGAGAGCACGGATATGAGCTTCAAGAACATCACTAAGTATCAAGTGAGCCGTGTGCTGAGACAGGCCTAAAGTTCTGGCCCACTCAGAAGCCGGGGCTGGAAGAGTACATGTTTGAGGGTAGAGTGAACCACAAAAGCAGACCCTAGGTCGAGAAGAAATGAATAAAAGTAGCAACTTGATCCAAACTCCCATCCACTGCTGCTTCCAACATTCTTCCCCACTCCTGGTTTGAAATTTGGACTTGGCCCAGTGGGTCCCTTCCCATGTCACCCGTACCCCACCACAGTTCACCTCAGAGTGTCAGAAGCACTCCTTCATGAGGTCTCTCTACTATGGAAGCCAGGTCTCCTCTTCCCTCTGACACTGTCTGTATTCTTTACAGTTTATAGTTCTAGTCGGTTTAGAATTGTTAAAAGCAAAACACAAAACCAATACATTTTCTTGTTCTTTTCCTTCTCTTGGCAGAGAAGACCTGGCTAGAGGCCAGTAGTAGTAATGTGCATAAAAATGACAAAAAAAAAAAAAAAAGAAGAGGAGGAGGAGGGGGGAGAAGGAGGAGGAGGAGGAGGAGGAGAAGACGAAGACGAAGACGAAGACGAAGAAGAAGAAGAAGAAGAAGACCAAACTAATGCTTGAAAATACCTTCTCTTAAACATGTCAGTTGCTCTCCAGGGGAAGATGCTGATGGCTGTTTATTTTCTCTGAGCAGACATGTTGGCTATAAGCTGCTTGGCTTCCCAAAGCTTTTCACAAATGCATCCCAGCCAGACCCCAGGCCCCCTTCAGAGCAGATTTCATTAGGATAAATGATACCAATGTGTTGGCCTGGACACCGCTAACCATGGTCCATTTGTCCAGCCGCGGGCAAGGATCACCCTGCTGGGCCCTGACGCCACTCCTTGCTTCTAGCTGACTTTGAACTTGGCATGCACTGGCTTGCACAAGCCCTCCGGAATGCGCTCTGCGACTTCATTCCTCTCCTCACCTGGGATCACCCACGGTTGTAAGAGCAGAGTATTTCTGCCCGTGTAAGTGCAGATCACAGGCTGGCCCCGGGAGCATCCTTGGGCTTCCTAAGGACAAACCCTCCATTTTGTGGTAGGTAGATACAGGTTCTTTTGACACGGAGGAGTGTAGAATATGGGATCTTGCCAAATGTCAGTACAGATGTGTGCCTGTGTTCATTCTAGCACTGGACTGGCAACTACAGTATGCGACCATAGTGTCTGTTACAAAGGCTGAGCTGCCAGCTACATTAGTTGTGACTGATGTCTGACTTGCTAGATCAAAGCCCCCACCTCCCCCAGAGACAAAGAAACCTATTGTTAATTTTTTTTATCATGATGGGCTTTTCTGGGTGCTAATATGGAAGACCCCATGTCCATACCATCAAAGAGCTTTGGCATGGGGTAAGTGGCAAGAGCTTATGCTGAGGTTCATAGGAGGTGGGCAAGTTTGCAAACAGCTGGCCACTCTCTGGCCACCTGAGAATATCAGCCAACCCCAGAGACAGACAGGATAAGGCCACCAAGAAACCTGCAGGAGAAAGCTATGGGCTTTGCCAAACAGTCTAGGGGAGCCACAGGGAGCCACGGCCTCCCCCGGGGCAGAGAGGAGGGGGGCAGCACAGTTTCCAGTTCATAGGGCTGGCAATGAGCTGTTCCCTGATAACTGTCTGAGACATCCACACAGCTGAGACCGAAGACAGCAGCCTTAGGGCCCTGACGGTGGTTCTCTACAGGTGACCGCCCCATAAGACAGTTCTTGGACATTTAAAAGGGGACGTTTCAGTCAGTCACCACTCTGGGCATAGACATAAGAGTCTCAGCAGAGACACACACATTCAGCCAGGCACAGGCTGATGTCTCTGATCAAGGAATCACTCTATCGAAATGTCCTTTGAGAAATACGGGGGACACAGAGCACTCAGAAGAATCCCACTCAGAACCAGGGTCCACCTAAGATAGGGTTTATTTTGGAGTTTAAACGTGGTGCCCCGCCCCAGTCTCTGCTTGCTGGAAAGGCACTATCTGTCAGAGCACAAAGCCTTCAGAAGAGACAATCCAATGGTCTTGGGTCTGTCCCTGTCCCGGAGTTATCTAGGAACACAAAACACCTTTGGTAGTTTGGAAGGACTGAGACTGTGGGATGGACAATCTTGAGAGATGACAGCATGACCCTTCGCTATTAGCAGAGAAGAGCATTTGCAGGCTTGCCTCCTCTGCCGGTGGAGGTGGTACCGTTCTGTGGAAGGATTAAAGATGAGTTTGGTGTAACAAGGAGGGGCGGGAAGCAGATTTACTGCTGACTCTGTTCCTGGCACCTGTAACCTTTGGAGAACAAAGCATCCCCCGAGACCCCGAGTTTCGTTCAGCTTCCAGAAGGTTCTCCGGGTTTGTACAGCCAGATCCTTTGCTCCGGAGGCACTAACTTTCCTCTTGCCCAGTTGCAGGCCTGTCGATCTCTTCCCTCCAACCAAGGCAATGATATTTTGCTAACGCTCAGAGCCAAGTTTAGACATGAAGGTAGATAAGTTCCTGGCTTTGGTTCCTGGATTTTCTGCCTTTTGCTTCTTTCGGAGCAGGAGCGAAGGCTGCCAGGGCCTTGCTAATTGTCTCCAAGCAAAAAGATTGATTGAAAAGAGATCTTAGGCTCCCAGGGGCATAACACCCTTCATTTCACAATGGAGAATTATTTTTGTGGTATTTATTTTATGATTCCTGACCCTTGTTCTAAATCTTTCTGGTGTGTTTTCATTTAAAATGTATTAACTGAAACTTGGCGTGGTGACTTGGCTCCATTAAGCCCTCTACAACTTAATCCAGATTTTATTATACTGGACCTGAGTATCTGAACTTTAATATGGGAGGAGGCTTGGGGATAAATTGAGGGATTGTGGTACTCACTCTGCATTTAACTCTTTTGGTTCCTCTTGTCAACTAACTGGAGTGTTGTGGTTGGATTTGAAAGCTGAGAAAGTGGGGCTAGTCTTTCTGAGGGCTTGGTGCGTCTCTGGGTGAAGGGCAGACTCGGTGGAGTGGGGTCTAGTGATTGTTTGAGATGTGCTTGTGGATGTGGGCTCCTCCCAGGAACCTTTGAGCCTCCTCTTTCGGTCATAGCTCAGAAACCTTAGCACTTCCAATATGGCTCCCTGTATCTTCCCTCCAGCGGCCTCTGTACTGTGTCCACCTTGGAGAAGTAGCCCTGTCGTCCTGGTGACCCCTAAAAGCCTCTATCCTCACCCTCTACCTGTTCTACCCTCTGTTACAGCCTGTTGGCTCCTCCCTCTCAGCCTGTTCTACCCTCTGTTACAGTCAGTCTGTTGGCTCCTCCCCCTCAGCCTGTTCTACCCTCTGTTACAGTCAGTCTGTTGGCTCCTCCCCCTCAGCCTGTTCTATCCTCTGTTACAGTCAGCCTGTTGGCTCCTCCCCCTCAGCCTGTTCTATCCTCTGTTACAGTCAGTCTGTTGGCTCCTCCCCCTCAGCCTGTTCTATCCTCTGTTACAGTCAGCCTGTTGGCTCCTCCCCTCAGCCTGTTCTATCCTCTGTTACAGTCAGTCTGTTGGCTCCTCCCCCTCAGCCTGTTCTACCCTCTGTTACAGTCAGTCTGTTGGCTCCTCCCCCTCAGCCTGTTCTACCCTCTGTTACAGTCAGTCTGTTGGCTCCTCCCCCTCAGCCTGTTCTATCCTCTGTTACAGTCAGTCTGTTGGCTCCTCCCCTCAGCCTGTTCTACCCTCTGTTACAGTCAGTCTGTTGGCTCCTCCCCTCAGCCTGTTCTACCCTCTGTTACAGTTAGTCTGTTGGCTCCTCCCCTCAGCCTGTTCTACCCTCTGTTACAGTCAGTCTGTTGGCTCCTCACCCTCAGCCTGTTCTACCCTCTGTTACAGTTAGTCTGTTGGCTCCTCCCCTCAGCCTGTTCTACCCTCTGTTACAGTCAGCCTGTTGGCTCCTCCCTTTCACGGGGTCTTCCCAGTGCAATCAAAGCATCTCTCAGTCTCATTGTACTAAAGGGTTTGCTTCTGTCTTTACCAAGCATGGGCTTTTGCTCCTGCTCAGCGGCTGGTCCTTCATCCTCTCCGATGGCTTATGCTGGTTGTCAAGGCGACCCACAGCCATGGTAGGTATCACAGCTCCGTGGCTAGTCTTGGGCTGAATAAAGAGGAGAATGTGAGTTGAGCTCCAACACCCCTCATCCCCTGGTCCCCCATCCCCTACCCTCTCCAACCTCCCCACCCTCCTGCTGTAGGCAATACAGGCAGCCACCTCACAGTCCCGCCATCATGATTGCCCTGCAGTGATGGACTGCACCCTCAAACTGGAAGCCAGAGTAAACGTCTTTATTTATGTCGACCTAGTCATATGTTTTATTACAGCAATGAGAAAAGTAACTAATGTGGAGGCCGAGCCTGGGACTCAGTCCTCCTGGGGCCCGAGCCTGGAACTCAGTCCTCCTGGGGCCCAAGCCCCAAGAAGTTGAATGTATGCCCTTGGGCAAGGGCATACAGTTCGTAAAAAGCAGGCCCCTGGTAGGCTGCACTGTGCTCTAGATGACAACTCACATTCTGCCACCAGACTACCGCCTGAGGACATCACAGAGTCTCACTATTTGTTAGAGTGGGGAAATGACACCTATTCCTTCATTGTGAGCGCAGATTACATTATTAGAAATACGATTTCTGTTCATTAGTGCCGTGATTGACAGGTCTGTTGTAGCACTGGTCTCACTGTTGTGAATTCTACTGTTGTGTCTCTTCTAACGACCACCACGTTCTTGATTCTCTGCCCCACCCCCACCACCCATCACGGAGATACCCAGAGACATTCTGGACTGACTTGCCCGAGACTGAGAGCCAGAACCTGCAGACCCTCACTACCACTCATTTCACAGAAAATCATTCTCTGCCACGTGTTATACCAAACTGTCTGAACACAGCAAAGAGTCTTCTCCATCTACAAAGACACCAACCTGGGCTTCTGTTAGCACCGTTATTTGAACTGGATCATAAAGGGCTAACCCACAGGATTTGGTTCTGTTTCAGCAAATCTCAATGAGAAAGATCTGGTAGCAGTCATATGCAAAAATTTATCCCAGCTTTAAATCATACAATCTTGTTGTAATTTAAGTGATTTTGTTTGTCCTTTTAAAAAAAACCTGCAAGTGTGTCTAAATTGTGTGTGTGTGTGTGTATGCAGACACATATATTAGAATTCATTGAAAATTAATGTATGTAAGATAAAATACTGAAATGAAGAACAGAGATCATATTTTCTAACAATGTACTGGGTACTCACAATGAAAGAATGGGTGTTGTTTTCCCACTCACAGAGAAAGTGACACTAATTAAGGAGCCCAAGGAACCCCAGATAAGGCTTTCGTGCCGTGAACCACAGAAGTGGCTACCTGCTTTGAAGGAGGCTGCACATCCCGCGCAGGCCTTTCCTGCATCTGCTGTGTCTTTTCTCTGAGCACGTGAGGAAGGCGTTTTCTGTCTCTCATCTACGCCTCTCCCTTTGCAGTTGCCCTACAAATTTCCCTGAAGGGAGCCCACCTGCTTACTGCATCTCTAACTGCAGGGTTCAACCCGCTACCTCTTTTTCTCAGGAGCTCCCATCGTATAGTCATGAACTACACAGATGGACAATAAATTGACTCTGGTTACAGACGCTGGTATTGATCATCTTGGGCTTGAATGGCTTCCAAACCAGAAATAATCTTCAAACTTGCAAAATTGGGAAGTCAGATGCAATTTTCAGTGTTCTCATCAGATGGCTCGATGTAGTTCGAAGCTCACTGGAAAAATGGATGCAGAAAGCATGAACCACTCAGGTGGCTTGCTCTGAATGGTTCCCTAGCCAGCGTCCTTGTTGATGGCCTGGGAGCTTCCTACCAAGGGAGCAGGGAATGCTTTGGGATCTGAAACACAGTTTCTCTACAAAAAGCTTATTTATTTATTTTGTAGATATGTATTTCAGATAATCTAGGAAACACGGGACAAAGGCGTGAGACCCGATCCTTGAATGTACGGTCATGACTAATGGAGAGCTTTGACTTATCATGGTGTGTGCAGAATTGTCCCCCCTGAGGAGGGGAAGGGGTTCCCTGCTTTTGTGGCCCAGGCAGTTTCTCCATCAAATCTATATATTGAAGTCCTTGTCCCTACAACTTCAGACTACAACTAGAAAATAAGGGATATAATGTCACAGGAGTGGGTCCCTGATAAACTAGGACTGGAGCTCTTAGAAGGAAAGGCAACAGACTGAAGAGACACCTGCAAATTAATCCACAGAGGAAGGTGACACAGGAAAAACCCAACCCTACTGTGCCCTTCCCAGCCTTGAGCAGGCTGAACAGCCCTTGAGCGCTTGCCACAGTGGACCTTATGGCCCTTGGTGGAGTCGCCTGCCTTGGTTGCATGTGACAGTTCACACAGGAACTGAGAAGTATGGACTGCCCGCTGACCTTGCTTTGCAACATAACCCAGCTGAAACAAAGGATGGGTCTGTGGGCTTGCCCTAGATAAACCCAGTGCTGAATATTAAACTTGAAGCCTTGATCAGAACCTTGGCTTGGCTTCATTCTTCTCTTGCCCCACCACCCCCATCTCTTTTTCATGTCCAGCCCCCCTTTCAGGTAAACCCAGTTCCTCCGTAGCCACTGGATGACTATGCTCTACTGACCTCTTAACCTCAGGCTTCCAGGCTCTCCAGGCCAGTGGGGACACCCTTGTCATTGCTTTCTCATCTTGCCTGTGGGGTTTTGTTAGGCAGAGCCTTATAGAAGGCCAAGCCAAGATAATGTGGGCCTTTCCACCTCACTCCCCACTGCTTGCTTGCTCTTTCTTTCTTTCTTTCTTTCTTTCTTTCTTTCTTTCTTTCTTTCTTTCTTTTTTTTTTGAGACAAGTTTGTCTGTGTAGCCCCTGCTCTTCTGCAACTCCCTCTATAGACCAAGCTGGCCTCACATTCTGTGGGGATTAGAGGCGTGCGCTGCCTCCACCCAGCCCTGCTGTTTCCTTTTACCTTTTGATTCCAGTATGTGCTATTGCTTAAAATCTTCTCTAAGTTTCATATTCCATTTATTCCCGCCAGGATACCAACCCCATGAGGGTAGGGATACGCTGTTTGTCCCCTGGCCTATCCTATGAAAGAATTCTAGTACACCTCAGGTGCTCACTACAGCGCTGGAAGCAAAGGCCTGGGGTACTGAGAAGAGATGATTTCTTAAGGCATGAGGTGGTGTCGAGGATTGCATGGAGCATCTGAATTGATCTCCCACTCTCACGGGACAGAGGATGGAAGGAAATATATCCCCCGTGTGAAATACGTGAGCGAGACACGGAAGTCAACACCCCGTGTTTCTTCTTGGTTTCGTGTTCAGTCACTGAAAGGACGTTATCATTTTTCCAACAACTTGGTGAATTTGCCTCATTTTCTGATTGGAGCTGAAACCGTTTCCCTGGCTGGTCCAGTCTTTCCCCACTTTGCTTTCCAGCAGCTTCTCTGCTAGGCCTGAAACCCACCACACTGCAGCTGAAAAGGTCAGCTCAGGGACTTTGGGAAGGTCATAGAACATTTGCCTCTCAGGAAGGGAGAGGCTAATTAGCATTCCTCCTCAGACCACAGGGTGGGAACAGACCTGCTGGTAAGAACACATTCTGCAGGACAGACCATTGCCCACCTTCAGACAAGGGAAATTGTCACCTTATTCCCTAAAGACCAATCAGTTTAAAGGGTGCATTGTTCCACCAATCATATTGTGCCTAGTTGCTAATGCTCTATTCTGCCCCTGGAAACCATATAAAAACTCGCTGAACGGGGTGCTGGGGGTCGCCCCCTCTCCTTCAGGTCTGGGACAACCCCAGTGCACTGGAACAATAAATCCCTCTTGCTTTTTGCATCGATCCCAGCTCCACGTGGTTCACTCAAGGGATCCCCAGAGAGCTAAGGCTCCCCTGAGTCTTACACAGCTTTCCCCATCGAAGTTACTCTCACGTGTGTACATTTATCTGTTTATGCTCAGGCAGCCTGCCTTCAAAACTCTGCACAAAATAAATCTCTTTCCTTTATAAAGTAGTCACTGAAGTATTTCATGGCAGTTGTTAAAAATAGACCAATATAGTTCCCATTCCGGGCCTCTTTGGAGGGTTCTGTGTTAGTGGTGAGTGAGGTCACTTAGGGAAGAGACTGGAACAGACACCAGTAAAGCAGGCATGTGTGACATGCAAAAATCACCAAGAAGATGGGAGATGGAGGAATGGGTAAAGCAGGCAAGAAGGTTTGCTAGAAGTGTCAGAGGAAACCTCCCTGGTGTGTTGCCTTTGGCCCATCGAAGAATCCTCTAAGAAGGGGAGTCTCAGAAGATTAACAAACTGTTTGGCAATTGTGTTATGGGACAGATTTCAGTGGCAAGATGGGTTACTGTGCTGGAGCGGGAGGTCAGAGCTAGCTCACAAGATCTGATTGTTGATGTTTTGGAAATTTCGGGAGTTATTATCAAAAAAAAAAGTTGTAAAAAACACATTTTGTAAGCTTACAGCTAAATAGCTTTTGGTCTAAAACAAATAGAGTAAGTATTCCAAGCTCTTCTCTCTCTTATTGTCTCTTTACTATCTAGATCTGAGGCCTGAGTGTTCCTCTGCAGTGAGCTTGGGGTAGTGGTGTTCAGCCAGGCTGCGTTGGCAGCTTGAGCTCAGCTGCAGCAGAAGTGTTTACCCCAGGGCAATTGGCAAAGGGAATGAATCGGGGGTCTTCTCTCCAGAGAGCTGGGTTAGACATTCACCTGTACTCCACCATCTAAGAAATGGATATTCCATTGCCTGTGTCATTGCGATTGGGGGCGACGCAGGAAGGAGCCACTGCGGGTGGTAGCGTCGTTTCTGGAGACAGAAAGAATCCTGGTAAGCTGGGACCTTGAAGAGATAATGACTCAGGTTCCACAGCTAAGCGTAGGGAAAGACCAGACCGCTGTGCGCAGATATAGGAAAGCTGTGTCTCCATCCTAAGATGGTGAGAGCTTTCTGGCTCGTGAGTCCAGACTCATCGGTCCTGCGTTCGGTGTTCCTCCCTTAGCAAAAGGTTTAAATCTCTCCTGGAAATCTGATGGGACAGACCACACCAGCTGCCTGCTTCCCTCACACGGGCTCTTCTGGACGTGTCTGGACAGATGTTTACGCTGAGTGAGACGGTTGGTTCTGAGTCAGCAGGTCAATTACCCAGGTGTGGACAATGGTGACAGGAAGTCTGGGAATTCAATGTAAATGTCATCAAATTAGGTTAAACTCTGAGAGCCCCTGCCTCTATCCACCCCCTGGCTTGGCCTCTCCCCTCTCAGGTATGTGTGTTTCCTACAGTGGAGAGCAGCAGGATTTAGTCACCAGGTAAGAGAGACCCAAGGGGCCTGGAGTTGGGGCGAGGAGGCAAGGCAAACACACACACACACACACACACACACACACACACACACACACCATGCTGCAGAACGCATATTCTGACCTTTGACCCCTCCTGACCCCTCCCAAGCTTCATAACCGTCACTGTCACTCCCGGAGACCACTAGATCCTCCATTACTTTCTGGAGTTCACTCCCAAAGCCACTTCCTCCCAGTTAGCCTTTTGGGTCATTTCCAGCTTTCTTTAAATATGTGACAGGCCTCAGACATCTTTTTACAAATATGTTCTTGTTTCCTTGGAATTACTTCTCGGGACATTTTCCCCCTTGAGGCCTGACTGGGTCAGAGAGGAGGGGGACGGTTTTATGGCTTGTGACAAACTGCAAATGCTTGGAAGCTGTTTTTCCCCATTTACAGTGTCACCAGGAAAATCTGGGCTGCCTGTTTCCCCAGCCCACCAACAAGTTTGTCATTTTTATTTGTTGTTGATTTTTTTTTCTCCCGCTGTTTCCTAATTGCAGAACAATCCATGTGGCTGGGGAGAGACAATTAGAAAGAAACGAAGAAAGAAGAAAGGGAAGGAGGGAGAGAGAGGAAAGGACAGGAAGGAACGTGGTGCCAGGGATACGGACGGTTTGAATAGAGGGCAGAAAGAGTGGAGAAATGTCTTATCATTCAAGTGAGGCAACAGGAAAATGCAGGAGGGGTTAGGGCTTTTAAAGGCTGGAAACAAAAGAAAAACACACGCACACACACATACAGACACACACAGACACACACAACACACACAACACACACATACGGACACACACAGACACACACAGACACACACAACACACACACACACACAGACACATATAACACACACGCACACACACAGACACACATAACACACACACACACATACAGACACACACAGACACACACAACACACACAACACACACAAAACACACACATACGGACACACACAGACACACACAACACACACGCACACACACAGACACATATAACACACACGCACACACACAGACACACATAACACGCGCACACACACAGACACATATAACACACACACATACAGACACACAGACACACATAACACACACGCACACACACATACAGACACACACAGACACACACAACACACACAACACACACATACGGACACACACAGACACACACAACACACACGCACACACACAGACACACATAACACACACGCACACACACAGACACACATAACACGTGCACACACACATACAGACACACATAACACACACGCACACACACATACAGACACACATAACACACACGCACACACACATACAGACACACACAGACACACACACACACACATGCACACACACATAAACACACAAACACACAGATACACACACATACACAGCACATATACCACAGACACACAGATACACATAGACACACACATGCACACACAGATACACACAGAGAGACACACACAGACAGAGACACAGACACACATGCACACACACACACACAACACACTGAAGGTAAAGCGGTGAAAAGCCTTGTAAAAACGAAGCGAGAATGGAATTTGTTTTGCTTTTCCCTTGGCACGTTACAGCACACATACGATGCAAAAAGAATGAGTGGAATTACTAAAATTTGGTAATCAGCTTTGTTTTTGTGTCTGTGAAGTGTGTTAAGACAAACACAACAAGTGGGGGGTATCGTCTGTCCTCTGGGGTCAGACTCTGTTTCCCTTTGACTAAACAGAACCTGAAGCGAGCAGGAGCATCAGGCGCACTGTTGAGCTGAGCTGGCTCCTGTGGTTTGAACAGCACTCCATACTTGAGCGTAACCCTCAAAACCAGCGTGTGGACATTCCTGGTGTTTGTCACCGACTACAGAAAGATCCAGCACATTCCTGTAGGAAGACAGTGTGTTTTATCTTTGTTATGTGGGGGATATTTTAATAAGATTCCCTCTAGGGATAGTGAGATGGCTCAGTGGTAAAGACAGCCAACAACCCCTATGACCTGAGTTTGATCCGAAAGGCTGACATGGTGGAAGGAGCTGTCTTCATCCAACCCCCACAAGCAGGCTGTGGTCCACACATGAACATGTGTGTGCACACCCACATAGCCACTAAAATAAAATGTAGTAAATTAAATTTTTCCCCTCTAAACTGTCAAACTCATGTTCCAGTGTTACAGAGGATCCTGTCAAAGGAAGTGGCTGGACAGAGCCACTGCGTTATTTTACAAATCACACTTACGTCCTGGGGATAGGAAGATGTCTCTCGGGCTGCTTCTGTTGTGCTCTGCATCTGGCTGTTTAGATCATGGGTTTTAAGTCAGTGACGACTAGAGGAACTGCCCGTTATTTCTAGTCTTTGATTTAGAGCACTGAGATTTCCTCGTACGTATATGTGCTGACCAGCAGTGTGCTACTCTCCAACACAGACAGCCTGATCTGCAAAGTTCGGCATTGTGCAGAGAGGCACATTCCAGGTAAGCTGGCTGAGAGCACAGCGTTAGCCTGCAGTACAACAATGGATTCCTCCTCACTGGGTGGAACCGAGTTCTCCAAGAAGGGAGAAGTTGTTTTTCTCTGTTTTAGCCCATTCATTTTCACTACCTCATCCCTTGGAAATGGTCCCATCTTGGAGACCTTTTTAGCCTGGTCCTCCTCGCTGACTGGGGCTCCTCATCTGGAACCTCTGCTGGTCTTCCCTCTTTCACCTATTGGTTAGAGCGGGAGCTGAAGGGTCCCTTCTGTGTCTGCCAGCCCAGGGGTGACACTCCTTCCTGCTGGTGCTCTCCACAGCATCCTCCTCTCTGAAGCTCAGATTCTGCATCTCCTCCTCACACTCGTCCACTGCACAGGCGTATCTCCCTGGCTGCCGCCACCATCTGGCGGGTCCCAGGAACCCTCCCACTCCCCAGTGTTTTCAGCTCAGTTCCCATCCTCCAGTTCTTCTCTGGGTTGTCCTGACTTACTCCATGTGTCCCTGGCTGGCCTTACTCTCCACACCTGAGCACCAGGCTCAGCCTCTCTCACAATGCCCGTGAGCTCACCTACTGCAAGCTTTCCTTGCTCCCCTTGAAGGAATACCACCCTCATCTCTCCACATGCCACACTGTGCAGTGCTCTCAGGCTTCCTAAAAGGCCACACCAGTCTCCTTCTTTGTGTAGGTCCTCTTGGCATCTCCCATAACTGAGACTCACTTCCCTGTGTTGGGTCCATGACGTAACAGTGTGCTGAGCAGTCTCTGGTTCCCAAGAGCCCGGGTTACATTTTCAGAATGTCTGTGATCTACCTGGTATACACAAGCCTACTGCTTAAAGAGTACACTCTTGGAACTTACCAGTAAATCAATCACATTGAAAAATTTGAAGAACTTCTTAGGACACAGCTTCCTAATTATTTTCCCAACTGCTTGGTGTCCTGACAGCATTTGTATATTGTGTTTCTATGGCAGAAATATATTAAGGTGATATACCACTATGTGTCTCTTCCTGATTGCCCATTCTGGGAGGTCATGCCAGTAGCTGGAGACCCACTGTTCAGAGCCTTGAGACTTTGGGAGTGTAAGTGCCATGTCTCAGTTTCTTTCTGTTCTTGCCCAAATGGCCCCTTACTATTTGCTAGATTTGCTTGGTTTCAATACAAGAGTCATAGAAGATATAAATCATTTTACATTGGTTCTATGGAAACACTCCATATGGTGCTTTCTCGTTCCTCAAGAAGGGCTATTGAACATGCCGGCATACATCTTGCCATAATGCCTTAAGGCACTGAGGCTACTCAACTCACAATAGAAACGCATGCCAAGTGTAAGCTCTTGCGATTACTTTACCAGGCCAAGGTCATCTGATATGGTGAAGAGAAATTAAACCAGGCCAAACTGGAAAGACCACAGCACAACTGAGGCTGTGACAATCTTATTGAGAACAACTGGATTTTTTTTTATCCCTTTATCAGAAACGGAAAATAATGGCAATCACCAGGATCAATACGGCTGTAGTTGCCAGGATACAATGACATTTGCAAGTTATAGGAGGTACACGAGATTAATGTCTAAGAGCAATTGTCCTGTCGGGCTTCCATGCTTCCTTGACTACTGAGGGGACATACAGAGAAACACAACGTGGTGGAGGCTTCCCTGAGGGAGTGCATCAGCCTCTAAGGAGCCGGAAGGCACATGCAATAGGACTTACATTCTATAGTCAGGAACCCATCTAACAAAAGCCTCCTTTATCATAAAGAATTAAGGATCTCATGGAACTGACATTGTCCTGAAAGTGACAAACAACACCAGCATAACACTAAAACCCTCTGAGTTGACCTACTGTGTGCTGGTGCTGTCTCTGCTTCTCTTACTGGGACTTTTTCCTTTTCTTCCTCCTACTGACCGTGCCTCTGCCGGCTCCCTTGGTATAAACTCTTTGCTTAGCTAACAGCATTCACTAAGTCTTCTCTTCATCATTTGTTCCCTGTGAGAACTCTCTTGTACTGATTTATTTATCTACTCCTAAATCCTTTGTGTCCTGAACCATAAACCAAGTACTTAATAAACTGTGTTCTAGTGAATCGCTTCCATCCCCAGTGCTGTTCCAATGCATTCTCTGTTGCTGTGACCAAACGCTCTGACCAAATGCAGCTTAAGGGAGGAAAGAATTTGGTTGGCTTATCTTACAGGTCCTAGTTCATCACTAAAGGAAGTTGGAACAGGAGCTCAAGCAGGAAACTGAGGCAGAAACAATAGAGGAAGAATGTTTGTTGGCTCACCCACCGCTCACGCTTAACCAACTTTCTTTATACAGAGCAGGACCACCTGCCCAGGGGACTATGCCACTCAGTGAGCTGGGGCCTCCCACATCAATTAACATTGACGGCAATGCCCTAGACATTCCCACAGGCCACTCTGACCTGAGCAATCCTTCAACTGAGACCACCTTCTCAGAGGTCTCTAGACTATATAGAACTGACAGTTAATGCAAACTAGGGCACACATTAGTCAAGATATCTATCCTCTTGGAATCTAGTGGCTACTGGGCCCTCTTGCTAGCTTCAGCTCTGGTCTGTATGGTTCACTGATGTTGGATGGATTTGTTCTGCTTCTGCTAACAGAGTCATGGATGACAGACATCATCCATCACTTTACTTCAGCATTTACTTTGTGTCTCGGAACACCACCACCACTCAGTAAGTACTGGGAACTCAAGGACTAGTGATAGTGGCAATTCTTGTTGTTTGTTTTATGGTGCTTGGGGTGGAACCTAGGCCTCTGGATCTAGGGAGGGAACCCAGGGCCTCTTACATGCTAGGAGGGAACCCAGGGCCTCTTACATGCTAGGATGGAACCCAGGGCCTCTTACATGCTAGGAGGGAACCCAGGGCCTCTTACATGCTAGGAGGGAACCCAGGGCCTCTTATATTCTAAGGAGGGAACCCAGGGCCTCTTATATTCTAAGGAGGGAACCCAGGGCCTCTTACATGCTAGGAGGGAACCCAGGGCCTCTTATATTCTAAGGAGGGAACCCAGGGCCTCTTATATTCTAAGGAGGGAATCCAGAGCCTCTTACATGCTAGGAGGGAACCCAGGGCCTCTTACATGCTAGGAGGGAACCCAGAGCCTCTTACATGCTAGGAGGGAACCCAGGGCCTCTTACATGCTAGGAGGGAACCCAGGGCCTCTTACATGCTAGGAGGGAACCCAGGGCCTCTTACATGCTAGGATGGAACCCAGGGCCTCTTACATGCTAGGAGGGATCCCAGGGCCTCTTACATGCTAGGAGGGAACCCAGGGCCTCTTATATTCTAAAGAGGGAACTCAGGGCCTCTTACATGCTAGGAGGGAACCCAGGGCCTCTTACATGCTAGGAGGGAACCCAGGGCCTCTTATATTCTAAGGAGGGAACCCAGGGCCTCTTACATGCTAGGAGGGAACCCAGGGCCTCTTACATGCTAGGAGGGAACCCAGGGCCTCTTACATGCTAGGAGGGAACCCAGGGCCTCTTACATGCTAGGAGGGAACCCAGGGCCTCTTACATGCTAGGAGGGAACCCAGGGCCTCTTACATGCTAGGATGGAACCCAGGGCCTCTTACATGCTAGGAGGGAACCCAGGGCCTCTTACATGCTAGGAGGGAACCCAGGGCCTCTTATATTCTAAGGAGGGAACCCAGGGCCTCTTATATTCTAAGGAGGGAACCCAGAGCCTCTTATATGTTTGGGATAGAACCCAAGGCCTCTTGCATGAGAGGCCAACACTCTGCCACTGATTTTAGTCCCCAGCTGCCATACATAGTAACCACCATGGAACCTCATAAAAGACACCTTCATTAAAGTTGCACGAACCCTGTTTTAAGTGATGAGTGTGTCTCTTTTAAAAGTAGCAACAAACACTAGAAACACAGGAGAAACTCGTCTGGCGTGAGGAGCAACAGGGGTTTCCTTGCCCCAGCGAGTCTCTGTTTCATGCTTGACAGCCCCTACACTGGGCAATTATGTGCCTGGAGAATTCCTGTGTGGTAAGGGTGGCGCATCGTACCACACACATTGCGTGGTCCTGTACCTCTGCTGTGAAGAAGGGCTGTCTGCCTGTCAGAAGGGGGACGTGCTTTGTTGACTGCTCAGATGCACAAGCCTGCCCACAGTCCTTGATTGAGTTGATGAATTGGGAAGACTTCTTTCATTTGTTGTATTTGTTCAAAAATATCACCATGAAAGAAATCTGCCTGGCAGGGGGAAGCGGGGAGGTGTGGGCAATCTACGTGGAGGAGACTTTATCGCCCTGTGTGCCAACTCCGTTACCATGAAGATGGAAAGAGAAAGGTACAGCGTCAAGTGAGTACTTCTACAAGTCAGACCGAGAACCAAGCCGTTCCCATGGCTACCGTGATTACCGTACCTTCTTCCCACCAGCCACCGGGAAGCAAGAACAAAGGGCTGGTTTAGATCATCCTGACTACATTTGTCCCCTTATTGCCTTCCCACAGAAAGGCAGCAGAGATGTCAGGCTGGATAGCCACCATGATACGGGAAAGAGCCAGAACTGGTCTTCCTGTAGATGAGGGGATTGAACAGACTGCATCACCTCTGAAGGCTGGGTGTGTCCAAGAATTCCTCCATAAACGCGGCGCACATCCATCCACATGCTTGGCTTTAAATATCCTAGGAAGGAAGCAGCATGGGTGTGATTAGTACTGCTCTGCTATTGGCAGAGCAGCTAAGGCTGAGAGTCTCGAGAATATCGCCCGACCGCTATGGTTGCCCAGGAGAGATCCAGGATGCCAAGCCTGACTCTTACTTTTAAGCCCATCATGAGCCAGCAGACACCCACCACCTTGATAATCTCCCAACAGCACCTCAATGCCCTACATTTTAATACACTTCTGTCTAACCACCTCTTCCAGACATTGCAGGAGGAAACTGCTGTGAAAGACACTGGGGTTTGCATGAAGCTGATCACCTTGAACCCCTCAAATGACTGCTCTGTGCCCTGAAGGCTGGTAGGTCTGTCAGAGGAGATATGAGCATTGATGGTACCCACCTTGTGGGGCTTTGAGAAGATCAACAGGGAACTCGAGTTAGTCTTTTGAAAACTAAGTTGCCACAGGCATGCAGGACTCCATGGAAAAACATAATCCTTGCCTCTCTGAGGAGACTTCTAGGGTTGCTGGTGAAGACAATTGGCGTGCCTCACTCTTAGACACTGGGCTTTGGTTTTCTCTGAGTTTGACCTGCATTTTCCACAAGAAGGGAAGACACACAGTTGTTCACTTTCCTTGACGGAAAAAAAGCTTCCAGAAGACGCTGTGGCCATTTGTCTGGAAACCTTGCCATCATTTGGAAGACGAGAACCAGAGAAAGTTAGTAACTCTGTAAAGCTGTAATGTCTGATGTCAGGCCCCACCCATCTACGTCTGTCTTTGAAGAGACATCAGTTTGACCTTCCAGTCGCTGTCACCAGCGCAAGCGCCTGTTTCTCTTGTCTGTGGGAACCTCTGGGTGCATGCTGTGTCTTAATAGAAAGTGGGAGTGTAGGCATACATATTTTTACAACCTACTTTTAATAAGGGCTCAACCTCTCCTTTAGCCCACCTAAAAGTTATTAGGACCTGGGGGAAGAGGACCTATTCAGCAATAGTTCTTTGGGGGTGAGCTCTGTTTTCTTGGGCAGCAGTTCAGTCCTGTAGCAAACACCAAGTAGGACTCAGCAGCTGCAGTCCAGTCCTCTAGGCAGGCAGACAGCAGGCTCCAACTGGCCTGAGGTGAGGCTGTGGAAGCAGCAAGCTGCCGCAGGAACCTCACGAGCAGCTCTTGGGTGAGAGTTTCTCTGTGTCGGAGCTGGCACACATTGAGCTCAACAGCACTATGTAAGGCGAACCAGTACCTGGATGTCATTAGTGAAGAATATCGAGATGGAGCAAACCAAAGCTCAATTCTGTCTCCCACTGTCTGTGGGGTTACATTTATACTCCTTCATCACAGGTCCTTCCACGTGTGGTCCTTCCACGTGTTTACTATATCAAAGCATCCTCTCACCCGTGTCTGCTTCAGGAAAACAGTCTTTCACATGTTTGCTTTAGCAAGACATCCTTTCACCTGTGTGCACCAGCAAAACATCATTTGACCTAACTGAATTTCCAAAGAAACTAGAAGTTTCCACTTCAGGAGAGAGTAGGAAAGATAGGGCTGAGTGTTCATCCAGTATATGTGTGTGTGTGTGTGTGCTTGTGTGTGTTGTACATGTGTCTGTGCTTGTGTGTGTGTAAGTATGTGTGTGTACATGTGCGTGGAGGCCAGAAGTCAATCTCACGTGTCATTCCTCAGCATCTTGTTTTGTGAGACAAGTCTTTCCCTGGCCTGCAGCTTGCCCACCTAGGCTCAGCTGGTGGCCAGCAAGCCCCAAGGATGCTCTTATCATTGTTTCCTTGGCACTGGGATTACAAGCTTGCATCTCTATGCCTGGCTTTTAAAGTGTGGGTTCTAGGGTTTGAACTCAGCTCTTCACGCTTGCACAACAGGCACGTTCCTGACTGAGCTACATCCCCAGCCCTAGTTGGTCCCACTGTTACCCAGTCAGATGTGTGGGTGACTCTTCTGGGATTCAGCATGTGTCTACAGGGTAGGGCCAAGCATCCGATCCAGTCTCAGTAATAGGTTTACAAAATAAAGATTTTTTTCTTGCTCCTTTTTTTGCAAGCTGCTCCTGTCCCTTTCCCCATGGTGTCTTGTGGGTAGACTTTCCTTCCGGCTCTCTTTCTGCAGTTTGAGCATTTGTGGCTCCTCAGGGGGGAGGGGCGGTAAATAATTAGAATTGTTATGCCAGGATGCAAAGACAAGCCTTGAAATATAGACTTCATTGAGAAGGAGATGAATTTTTAAAATTCTTCAACACGAGAAACCAAGGCTGGAAGTCTCACATCCTCAATTATTTTTTTCACAATTACAGATGAAACAGATTTCAGCCAGTGACAGGCAGGCCTTGTGCTCTATTACTCCAGGGCAGGGGAGGATATAACATGCAGAGAGAGTTTGAAGCCCATCCTAATAGACTTGGCCTTGTGGGTACATAGAGGGAAAATCTCTGGGTCAGGATTAGGGGCCTTGATCATACTCCTCTGTATGTAACATATCCAGGTGGCTGTGTGGAATTGTCATGAGCATGCAAGTCAGAAACGTAGATCAACACGTTTGTGTCATTCTGTAAGATTTTATTGAATAACCGAGACTCATAAGCTATCTTGGTTTTGTTGGCTGCAGTATGCTAAGTAGTCCCAATCTCCCTTGATAGTCAGCCAAGGCAAACACAGGTTCTTTTATTCTGATCTAACTACTAATGTTAGTCTTCAGATCTCTCTCTCTCTCTGTATCTCTTTCTCTCTTACCGTGTGTGTGTGTGTGTGTGTGTGTGTTACAAAATAGCTGAATATAGTTAAAGAAATATAGCTTAAGGAGGTGACTTTCCTGAAAGGCAGAAGCAGGGAGAAAGCACAGATGCAAAGCAAGCCTCTGTTGGAATCATGTGATTAACCTCTTATAGATCTACTGGGTGGGTCAAAGCTAAGTCAAGTTGAGGTCAAGTTGATCTGCCCACGTGAAGAGTGTGATTGTGGAAGCCGTAGAGACAAAGGGATGGGCTGGGTCTCGATGAACCATCAGAGGGTGGACAAATGGAAGGCAGTTCAAGATGAACTTAGCAGTAGTAGTGTGAAGCCTAGCTGAATACCGGGGACAGTTGGGTGTTCTCTGCCAGCAGGTCCCTTGATGTGCACACCAGGTGGCCACACTGCAGGTTGGTGGGAGCTGTTGCTTTTTTTTAAAATCTGGCATGTTTGATTAGTTCTCAGGTCTGGTTTTCACACCGTGATTTTAGTATGTCCATGGGTTCATATGGTCCCAAGCTGCTCTGATGAACCTGTGGAGTGATAGTCTATTCACTTTGGGGAATACATCATTAGTCAGCCTGTGCCTCGTGGTTGGTGCTGGACATGTGGTGGCGTTTATGTGGACAGCGAAGTTCAGAGTCCCTGTGATCCTTCAATCCAAATGGAATCAAATGCCATTTGTAAAATGGAGTCCTTCAGGACAAGACATAGCTTGAAAAACTATTGCTTCACACAATATGGAGTAACTTTTAGAGTGGGGAACAGCTTGATTTCAACCGAAGCCCAAGGCATCATGGTTAGTGGAAGGCTGGCCTGGGTACATTAAAGAAGAATGTCTGTGACACACTCTCACTGGAACCCATACAGAGGAAGACACATAATACCACATTGGTGGTGATCCCCACTTACCTGTCTGTCATCTGACCACCTGGCTGGGCATTGAGGAATTGTCAGGCGAAGGACTCCCAATTGTCCCAGGAGCTTTGGCTTGGCACAGCTTGTTACCTTTGGTATGTAGTCTGGACTAGGTCCCACCCTTTGCTTCTGGGCCATTTCCTGAATGATATGGAAGGCTTAAGGCTGGGCTAACAAGAACAGGGGAGGTTAGAGATCAGACCCAATGCTAATAACCACCCATAGTTGATGGTTGGGGCACAGGGTGGTTATTGGTAATTTGAAAGAAACAAAATGTATATCTCTTGAAAAGACTTCTCAGGATGTGCCAACACCATCCTGGGTCACACAGAAGTAGAACCGAAGCCTAGCCTCCTCTTAACCCATCATCAGCTCCAGCTCAGTGGGCACGCCATGGGCGTTCATGAAGAAGCAAGTAGAAATTGACTTTAAAATATGGCTGGGAAGCTCTCGAGTGGTGAAGTCAGATGTGTCTTTTCTTTCTAAATCATGGCAGCCATTCACCTTTCCTTCAAACGCTTGGCTGGTGTCTTAGTCAGGGTTTCTATTCCTGCACAAACATCATGACCAAGAAGCAAGTTGGGGAGGAAAGGGTTTATTCGGCTTACACTTCCATGCTGCTGTTCATCACCAAAGGAAGTCAGGACTGGAACTCAGACAGGTCAGGGAGCAGGAGCTGATACAGAGGCCATGGAGGGATGTTCTTTACTGGCTTGCCCCCCCTGGCTTGCTCAGCCTACTCTCTTATAGAACCCAAGACTACCAGCCCAGGGATGGTCCCACCCACAAGGGGCCTTTCCCCCTTGATCACTAATTGAGAAAATGCCTTACAGTTGGATCTCATGGAGGCATTTCCTCAACTGAAGCTCCTTTCTCTGTGATAACTCCAGCTGTGTCAAGTTGACACAAAAATAGCCAGTACAGCTGGCATACTGGAATGAAGCCTGAACTGTCCTTTAGAGACTATTAGAATCTGAGCTATCTTCAAGGAGATTGTACTTTAGATAAGCTGGCCGGATGTTCAAACTGAAAGGAGAGAATTTAAGTGGGGAAAGCCTGAGATATCATTAATTGGCCGGACATAGCTGCTCCAGATACCACAGGTTGGAGTCTTATGAAGAGTACCAGACGACACTGCGGAAGAACTGAAGAACAACCTCTCTGTGCCTCTGTCAACATGATATACGTGTGGCCTTGAGATACCTGTATCGTCTGTCTCCTTACCCCCAGCAGACATTTTAGACAAAGAACCCAAATTCTTGGGGGATTCTCTCACAAGTTCTATCTACTCAGACCTCACAGCTGTTGTGGTTAATATTGTGCCAAGCTAAAGCAAACAAATTGGTTATTTCCTGGGCTCTGAGATTTCCATTTTAACTAGCAAAGCTTGGTTAAGGCAATTGAAATCCCTCTACAGTGTCCTGTGTTCCCTCAGGAAACTTTCAGTGACCTGTTACTGCGATTCTGGTCTATCCATAGAGAGGAAAACCTCACAGCACGTTATCTGTCCACAGTCATCCTGACTTCTCCCTGGTGTATTTAGCTAAGACACAACTTATTGCTAGCTAGCATATTCCTTGATCTCAAGGGTCTATGTTTCCTTTACTTCTTGTTTCTTTTTAAAAAAGATTTACTTTATTTATTTTATATATATGGGTACACTGTAGCTGTACAGATGGTTGTGAGCCATCATGTGGTTGCTGGGAATGAAGGTTGCTTGCTCTGGCCAGCCCTGCTCGCTCTGGTCCAAAGATTTATTTATTATTATATCTAAGTACACTGTCACTGTCTTCAGACACTCCAGAAGAGGGCTTCAGATTCCACTGCAGATGGTTGTGAGCCACCATGTAGTTGCTGGGATTTGTACTCAGGACCTCTGGAAGAGCAGTCAGTGCTCTTAACCGCTGAGCCATCTCTCCAGCCCCTACTTATTGTTTCTTAAACCTCCTGTTTTCTCTAGGTACTTCCTGTTTCCCCTCACACTTTCTCTGGGCAGGTCTATGATCTTCTGTCTCGCCCTACACAGATGAGTAGGGCGTTAGGTCAGGGCTCCCTCAGTCATTGGGATGGAACTAGCCCAGGCCAAGCACTCCAGCTTTCTGGGCCTGTCACGTGTCTGATGGTCTCTGGGTTTAGTGCAGGACAGGTAAGACCCTGAAGCAGTATGAAGGGACTCATTCTCCAAGGTCTCTTCCATCCTTCACTGCAGGCATCACATGGTGACCTTTTCATTAATGATCTTTGTTGTTACTTATTTCCTGTAGAGACTGTGTGAGCGAGGGGCTTGTGTGTGTCCTCTCCCTCATCATGCTCCCAGGGCCTACCGGATTGCCAGGACTGCAGACTGTGCCCACTGTGGATCTTTTAAGTCACTGTGTTGAGACAAAGAGGGAAATGATAAGTGGGGGGAGACATGCGTGACACAGTAATGACTTAAGACAAAGGGAAGGGGAGCAGAGAGGCCAAGCCCTACCTCAGAACTCTCTTTGCCTTTTACCAGGTGCGTTCTCTCATCCAGGGCAAGCGAGCTCGGCCTCTCCAGTCCCAGGTAGAAAGGGGATATTCATACTGTCACTTTCCCTTTGTAACATCGAATTATATGAATTAAAATGGTTGGCTGGAGCAATTCACGCCCATCTGCCAATATAGCACAGGCCATGATGCTCATGTCCCTGGGGAGACCTTCATTGCTGCTACATCCGCCTGCGCACTTCTGACTCCACTGTGTGCTCCCAACATTTGGGATAGGCTACGATTTTAAGATATGATGGTGGTGCATGCAGGACCCACAAACCAAGTCCTTTGAGTCCCAGAGGGAGTATGTGAGTGGACTCTAGCTGCCCCGAAACCTGTGAGACCCTTCCTCACAAGATCTCTATGGCACCGATTCTCAGTTAAACATCATGTTTGAAGGCTGTGTGGCTTCTCCGTGTGTCCCAGACTGGTGCTTTTGTGATCGCTTGAGGCGGTCTCTGCGGCAGATAAGGATGAGAGCAGCAGAGACGACTACGGCCCTACTCGGATTACTGAGCCAGGAGGCAGCTGGGGACATGGAGGAGAAAAGTGAGTGGGTTTTATGTGCTTTCTATGGGATTTTCAATTTTTCTCATAAGATAGAACTCTCCTTAAAACATTAATATACACCAGACTTTGATAATGTTGCTTTCTCCATAACTCAACATAGCTTCCATCCTTAAGGTTTATTTGTGGGGTCTGCTGAAAGATGGGTGTGAGCTACTAAACACCACAGTTTTCTTGCGAGGTGGAGCTAAAATGATAGCCAGGTGCCAGGCATTATCAAGCCTGAAGCCCTTTTTCTATCACCAGCTGATATTCACTATGGAATTTAAATAAATATTTACTATATTGTTGAGTTTCTGTGGGGCAGTTGTCACTGAGCCGCGGGACAAGTCTGAAATATTATTGCTCTTTGGAAAATATTTCAGAAAGGGCCTTTGCCCTTAATCCATGTCAAAATATATACAGAAACGAACCTATGCTGTTTCTTGCCAGAATGCAGGGGTTGCAGTAGAAGTGTGTGCCCTGGGAGTGGCTGCCAATGTGGGCGCTGCCAAGGAGTCAGCGGACCACAGCCCCTCAGTGTCGCCAGCTCTGGTGGAGACAAACAGGCCTGCCTTCCACATCCAGAACTTCTGGTTCTTGGCCAGAACCTGGGGTGGGTTGCAGTGAGGGTGGGGTGTCAGGGAGCCTGCTTGGGGCTGGAAGATGAATGGTTTCATTAGTTCGACGGAGGGGGAGGGAGGTGGGTCCCGGGGCTTGCAAAATACCATATCTTGGCAAAAATAGTTTGAAAAACAGGAGATTCCTGGAAAGCAATAATGCTGACAGCGGACAGAGTGTTTGGGGCCTGCCAAGCTGCAGAGCAGGGTTTTGTTCCAGTGTAGCAGAGGTGTAGGGGGCTGAGAGAGAACTGGCTGGTGTCTCTCGCTCATGGTCTGTCTGTCTGTAGAGATGACTTGGCGGCAGACAGGCCTTTAGCACCAATAGAGGTGTGTTTAGAGCCCTGGCCTCTGCTTGAGAGGACTTGGTCTCCCATCCCAGGCTATGCTCACCTGGTTCCCCGGGAATTGGCCTTCATACAGTGTGCATCCGACCTCGGGGCCTTCAACTTGCATTTAGCTTTCTTTATTCTTCTCCCCATTCTAGGCTCAGCTTGCTCACCCTCTTCTCCTGAATGAACCCTTGTCACCCAGGCCTCTGGCCTATGCCTAGCTCAGTCTCAAAGTTCACTACACCAGGGCTTTTTCCCAATATGATACATGGGTCCCATCTTCCTTTTAGGACTTCCTGGAATCCAGAAGCTCATTACTTAGAAGGGTGAAGGCAGACCTGAAATGGCGGTAGGAGGCCTCTGGCAGCCTCTGGTTGCTAGTGCCTTTGCCCTTCTCCATGGAGGTCCCCCTGTGGCCTCTTCTGTCTTATGAGATCACAAGTACTCAGGATGGACCTGGAAGGAGTAGGGTGTTCCCGTGTCCCCAGGAACCAAAGCGTAAGTGGCACCTGCTGCCTTGGTGGGGCGGGGTGAATCCTTTATGGAGGAGTCGCATTTGAAGGATGGGGTCATAGCCACAAGCCAGAGTAGCCAATCTACACTCATGCTGCAGGTCCTTGGGGACCCCCATGAACTAGGGAAATTAGTCTCCAAATAAAATAGGCAAAAATGGGCTTATCAGCTCCTCGCTTCAAATGCTTCTTCCAGAACACTGAGATAGAAGTAACTGGTTTTCTAGGTCTTTCTCTTATCCTTGCTCCATTCTAGCTTGTGAGGGGTATGACGAGACAAGGGAGGGTCTGGTAAATAGGGGAGGGTCTAACCTTGTTGGGTACTTACTGTGTGACTAGTACAGACTGAATTATGTCTCTGTCAAATCTGTACATTGACAGCCTGATGTGCAGTGCTTTTTTGGACGAGACGGTATCCAGGGGTAACCGAGGTGGCAAGAGGTAGGGTAGCCTCCCGTCCAGCCTGCCTGGTGTTGTCATAAGAAAGGAGAATTAGGTTTTGGACACGCAGAAGGATGACCATGCACAAATGCCAGAAGAAAGCATCCATTGGCTAGCTATGGAAAGTTTTTAGGATAAACAACCATGCCAATGGACAAGTAGCCTCTCCAACTGTCAACAAGTAAATTTCGGTTGGTCAAAGCCAGCCCACCTGCGGTAGTTGCTATGGCAACTGGGACCCCTAATACCACGATGTATTCATGATCCGCATGAATAGTCCTATGCCATCTTGAATAATCATCTTCCTCAGAAGATACTATAAGTGCCACTCACCTAAAGCCTGCACATCTCCTCACTCTCTTCAGGGTTGCTGAGCTACAGAGAGAATTCCGACAAGGAGCGATGCTAACCATGCATCCCATGGTCTAGGATGGGAAGGAACATACAGGCTTGTTCCATGTGCCCAGGAGTCCCTGGGTGAGTAGGAACAGAGGCAAGAGATCACAGTGGGCTCTGCCCGGGAGCTTTTATCCTCCAGGGGAGTAGGACTTGGTGGGTGATAGAGGAAAAGTATTTAAGGCCACCTGTCCCTACACTCAGTTCTACTGAGGTGGAAAGGACCAAGCACCAGCATGGTTTCCCACAATTCCTACTTGTGGTCTCTGTGCACATAGAGAACCCAGGCTTTGTGGCTTCATTCAGAGGGTCATAGGAACAGCTGTGAGCCTAGAAGGGATTCCCCCCAACCCCCGACACACACACACACACACACACACACACACACACACACACCATCTGTAGTCTCTGAAAAAAAAAATGCAGCCTAGAGCCTACCCCAGAGAACCACTAGCAGTGGCCGGCAGGTCTAGTATAATATGCAAAGATTGAGGTAATTAATTTTAATTGAAAACCTCTAGATGCATTTCCGGCAATGATGGTCTCCAGATGACCCCACCCCCAGGCCTACTGGATACTAAACAGGAAAACGTGTGTGCTTTATGTATGTGTTTCAGGCAAACTCCCCTTCCCTGATGCAACCAGCCCCACATCTGCTAACACTCACATGAAAGGTTCTGCGAGACTCAGATCTACAAAAACTGTCCGTTCTGGCAGACCGCCTTCTTCTATGAAAATGTGGCCTCAAAAATCACTCCCAGGTTTTGGCCCCAACTGACTTTCCAGGCAACTATAATTGGTGGGATTCAGGGCACAGTCGTGAGGATTTTGAAACTGCCTTTGAAAGTTAACTGCTGATGTGGATCTCCCAACAAGGGCTTCACGGAGAACACTGTAATAGTGTGGATGATGGGTACCTTCTAGAAAATGCTGTAGTCAAGTAGCACAGGAGAACAGAACCTGGATGGTAGGTGGCCAGTACTCATTCTCTCCCTAGCATCCCTTGCTTTGTATGACTAACGACCCACTCTGCAGATAGCTCTCACACAGCGAGTCCCCTCTCTGTCTCTCTCAGGCCAGGAACAGAGGAAGCTAATAGGCTCTGGGTGAGATAGAAAGAAAGGTCTAACTCCCGGCCTGAGCTGTGTTAGCATTTCGAAGCTTTCAAATCTGCAGGTTGGCTGTAGATGTGCGATGCTATGGAGACAGCCACCAGTGACGTGTTCCGCACACCCCCTGTCCATCCGCTTCATAGCATAGAGCACCCCACTAATTTTATCATCTCCACACAGCTTTCTCTTCCACTGGCCTGTCTCCTGACAGTGGGTCATCACTCAAAGTCACCCTGGTCAGAACCTCAGCTGCTGGGCATCTCTCCGGCTCCCTTCTTGTGCAGCCCTTCGTTTCAATCTGGATGCTGCTTGCCCCAGCCTCCAGCTTTTAGATTCCCTTTCAGGCTGTCGAGAGGTTGAAGCTCTGATGCCAAGTGTCTTCATCAGTGTCCTCTGTGGCTCTGAGGAGACACTGTGACCACAGCAACTCTTAATATAAAAGAAAGCACTTAATGAAACCGTTTCAGAGGTTGAGTTCATTATCATCATGGCAGAAAGTGTAGCAATACGGCAGGTAGATGTGATGCTGGAGAAGTAGCCAGGAGTTCTACATCTGCATCTATAGGCAGCAGGAAGAGAGAGCCACTGGGCCTGGTTTGAGCTTTGAAAACCCAAAGCACACCCCCAGTGACTCACTTCCTCCAACAAGGCCACACCTCCCAATCCCTCTCAAGTAGTGCCACTCCCTGATGTCCAAACATTCAAATATATGAGCCTGTGGGGACCATTCTTATTCAAAACACCACACCAGAAAAGAGGAGGCTCGAAAGAGGCCAGGAAGTTGAAGGGAGAGTTTATTCACTGTGGGCAAAGGACATTACATAGTGCTAGACAGGCACACACCATCCGGGACCCACAGGCTGTGCACAGACAGACACAGACAGACACAGATACACACACACACACACACACACACACACACACACACACAGGGACAGAGACACACATCATCTGGGACCCACAGGTAGACACAGACACAGACACACAGACACACACACAGAGACAGAGAGATAGACAAAAGAGATAGAGACAAAGACTGGCACTGGCACACAGCCCTAGGATAGACACATACACAACCAGGCTGGCAAAGGCCAAGACCGGATCTAAAAGCTTCTGACCTCCAGGCCATATTTAGTACAGATCACACAAAGATGTCATTTAGCTAGGAATGGTGATATAATAGATTGCATTCACTGCTCTCTTTTTGGGACTCCACTGTAGGCCATTTTGTGCTGACTCAGAGCCCCTCTGGATGCCAAGCCTTAGGCATCTTGGTTCATTCTGGACATCCATCCTAATGCCCTGCTCTCCAAACACAGACCGGTCTGTGGGGTTGGTACTCTCTCGGCTCCCTACAACTATTGCACCTTGTCCCACCACTGCCGCCTCTGGACTGGTCTTCATATCTCTGATTTATCTTCTTTTCTAATTTGCTTGTTCTCACATTTCTCAAATGTTAAAAGAAAAATTTTGCCAGATACGGTGGTGCATACCTAAGAGACCCAGGGGGAGGAGGGCAAGCCCAACCCCAGGCTGCAGTGTATAGAAAGCCCCAGGCTAAAAAAAAAATCAGAGCTTAAAAATAAGGAAAAGAACTAAAGAAAAGAAAAGAAAGCAAAAGAAAAGAAAAAAGAAGACAAAAGGAAAGAAAAGAAAAGTTCTGAGTTGTTATAAATTTAAAGGCAAGGGCTGGAGGACAGAAGAAGGAAGAGATACAAGATATTATCAGCGAATTGCTTCAGAACAAACCAAAAAGACACTAAGTATGTAGTGACCTCAGTGTGAATTGAAACTTCTGTTTGAATCTGGAGGCCACTGCACATCATTTCTGTATTAAGGCCCGGTGCTGTCGCTCCGTCCAACCCAGAAGCAGTAGTTAGTTATTCCCCCTTCCTCCTGCCTCAAAGCTTCACCCCTTCTTGTCTTCTGCCTGCTCTTCCATAACCAACATAAGGCTGAGTGCTAACAACGCACGTGGGTGGGGTTCAGCTTCCAGCTCCTTAAGCAGTCAACACTGAGTATCATTTCCAGCTAAATAGATACATGGTATCTCTATGGTGGATTTCGTGTTTCCCATTAGAGAATCATAGCCTAATTGGCCATGGCTACTTGGGAGTGATTGTTGATTTTATTTTTCACCTAACGTCCAGGAGGGTTCTATGAAGCAATATTTCTGGGTATTTCTGTGGGGGTGTTTTAGGCTGACATTGTTAGAGCCTCTGAGTGAAGCAGGCATCCCTAGGGGCAAAAGCCTCTATCAATATACTTTCAAAATACTTTCTACCTACCTCTCTCTGTTAAAAATCTTGGAGAAAACTGAGCATGCACAGAGGAGTTTCTGTCCATCATCTTTACAACACAAATCGAGAATGCCCCAAGGCACAGCTCTTTGCCGTTTTCATGCCTCTAGTATGTGCCCCATGATGTATGAAATAAGCATGTCCATAAACGTCTTCACTATCTTCCCCTTGAACCGCAGCCTTAGACTGAGCATGCTCAGGTCAGTACCTTCTCCTAAACTTCTTCCTTAAATGGGTAAGTGTGTACACTTAAACCAAGCCTGGCTTTCCTTTGTCAGGGAGGCCATTGTTTGGGCAGTTTGTTGTTGGTAATAAATCTTGCCTGTTATTTCTCTGACTATGCTTGCCCGTGGCTTTCGACTCACCCAGAAGTCAACCCATTGTATTTGGTTCCACGGTTGGCATTTGAATCAGTGGACTCTAGAATGCGGACGAGCACTCATTGGTAGAATGAATGGAAGAGGGAGAGGAGACTGAAGCTTTCTGTCCTAAGATCCTGGGACTTAGAGCATCAGCTTCCTTGGGTTCTCAAACATTAGGACTCTAACTGAATTTATGCCACCCCGCCCCACCCCCCACCCCCAAAACAGTGTTTCTCTGTGTGGTCCTGGATGTCCTAGACTTGCTCTGGCTGGCCTCAAACTCAGAGACCAGCTTGCCTCAGCATCCTAGGTGATGGGATTAAAGGTGTGTGTACCACACCATACCCTGCACCTCAGGTTTTCTTATTTTCATCTTCATTTCGATCTATAATCACACAAATCAGTTCCTAGTCACCTTTGTCACTGTCTCTGTCATTGTCTGTCTCTACTTCTGTTTCTCTCTCTCCCACTCTGGTTCAGTGTCCCTGGAGAGCAGCAACACATTAGTTTAGCGTGACCAAGTAGAAAAGGAATTTGCTTTCCAGTCAGATCTGAATTCAAAATGTAATTCTAGTGTTTACTGGCCTGTGACCTTTGGCTTGTGATCTGAGAACTGACGTCTGTAAGGCTGGAGAGTAAGAACAATCGTGTTTACCATGGTGATAATTAAAAGGAATGTATGTGCAGAGCTGAGCCAAGTTGGTGTTAATGTGTAAACAGAGGGAAACTGGTGACAGGGATGAAGATGGCCTGACTGTAGGCACTGGGCATCTGAGAGTCCACAGAATCTGATTAGCTGTGAGTCCCGAGATAAACCTTTGGCTGCGTGAAAGAGGGATTGCAGCGGTAGGCTTCTGAGAGACAGGACAGTTAGGAGACAGAGGTGAAAGGCACAGAGGCCAGTTGTAAACAGAGCGGTATAAAAGGCCTCTGGAGATGCAGCTCAGACACCCCATTCTCCCACATCCTGAGACATCCCTCATATGTGGGGGTCACAGCAAAGGAAGCTGCCCAATGGCCAGGAAGGTAAATATGGGCACCAGTCAGAGTTTTGGATTAAAGTGGCAGGTATACCTTTTATGTCACCTCTCACTGTTCAGATGACCCAAATATGCGGGAGAATTCTGATCCAAACACCTAATTATTACAGACAACGTAGCCATTTCCTCCCTACGTTGCTTTTGGTCGTGGTATTTCTCACAGCAACAGAAAGCAAACTTGAACAGCCTCGAGCGTTTGAATGGAGTAGAAAGACAGCGGGTGTGCGTCTCCCTGACCTCTCAGTCAGCTACCTGATTTTCCTTTCTCTACCAAGCCCCTACCACACCTTGCTTGTGTCACATGACCCTTTCCTCAGGCCACAGTTGACAGACATAGGCTCTAAAGGCAGTTTAATGTTTTCTCATCAGGGAGTTGGAACTTTGATCAGAGAATGAGGTCTTGAGGACGGCCATGGGCTTATCTTTTTAGCAGCTGTGTGGGTAAAGACCCTCCACTCCCTGTAGGAGAGGGCCTCAGGGGAAATTGTGGGTCTGCTCGCCCAAAGGGCAGTCTCACACTGCTTGGGAGAACCTGGACTATTAATTGTTTTACCTCTGAGTTACTTAACACCGCTTATTGTTTCTTATAACCAAAATAAATTATGGTTAATAAAACAAAAAATTAATTATTTAACCCCAGGCAAATGAGTCTCACAGCCACAGACGTCTCATTTCTAAAATGAGGATCCTTTTCTCTGCCCTGCCTGTATCTTTGGACTGGTTCAGCTGCATAAAGCACAGGTACTTCATGCACAGTAAAGTTTGACCCAAGTAGAGCTGTTTGTAGACATCAAGAAGAGTGTCCAGTACACCCCAGAGGCTGAAATGGTTTTTGTTTCTGTTTTTTGTTTTTTAAACTTAACTGCTGTGGTCAATCCCTCTCGAGCTCCAGAAGTCTACGGGCTGCAGGTTTGCTTGGCTTTTGCTAGATATTTAAGACTTTCATTATTTCTGATAGTGTAATTATCCATTCTACTGTTGGCTTGTTGCCAGGCCAAGCCTACTTTTTATATTATCACTGCCATTTGGAATCATTTTCAACAGCTCTATTTTACAGTTCAAATAGAAGAGTCTGTCCCAAGCACACTGTACCCAAAATCTTTCTATTTTTTGTACTGTATTTCACATCTCTTTTGTTCTCTGGAATAAAATCATGTTATTTAGCTAACAGTGACATAACAAAAAACCCAGAGACTATGAGGCTCAAGAAACAGAAGTCGTAAATGTATTGTCTCAGTCTCTGGGAGGCAGAGGTCAAAGATCAAGGTGTAGGCCAGGCTGCCTTCTTCCCAGGGTGTTTCTGTTTCTGGTCTTTCTCTGGTTTGTAGATAGCAACTTGTCTCGGTGTCCTTTAAAATAAAAAGATTATGGGCTAGGTTTGGTGGCACATACCTTTAATCCCAGCACTCAGGAGGCAGAGGCAGACAGAGTTTTAAGCCAGACAGGATGACACAGCCAGACCCTGTCTCAACAACAAAATAATTATGTGTATATATAAATAAAAATATTAATTATGTTTTGAGACAGGGTCTCACTAGGTAGCCCTAACTGGCCCGGAGCTCAATGTGTTGATTAGGTTGGCTCCAACTAATAGAGATCTGCCTGTCTCTGATTTATTTTATTTTTTATGTGTACGTGTGTGGGACTGTACACATAAGTACAGGAACCTTTGGTGGCCAGAAGAAGGTGCCAGATCAGCTGGAGCAAGAGCTACAGGAGGCTGTGAGCTACCTGAAGTGGATGCTGGGTCTTGGCTAGAGTAACAAATGTTCAAACCACTGAGCCACATTTCCTACCCCACTGTGTACTCCTCTTCTGTTTGTCATCTTCTCTTCACAAGTGTCTTTGTGTCTGTTTTGCTTTTTCAATAAAGATTCCAGTCGTCTTTATTTAAATTAATTTTTATTTAATCTTTATTTAATTTAAATCTTTATTTAAATTAAAATGAGGCTCCAGCCTCATTTGATTATCTCTATAAAGGCCTTATACTTATTAAGTATATTTTAAGCTGCTGGAGTTTAGAATTTTGACAGGTCTTCTCCAGTGGACACCATTCAGCCCATGATAGTTCTACATGTAATCTCTTCACATAACCTATTATCTTAGACTTAACAGAATCCGAAACTTAAAGATAATTAGAAGGCAATTTATAGTTAAAATAATAGTAATAATAATAATAATAATAATAATGTGTTTTCTCTAGTAAATGTTGAGGTGGAAGTATGGGAGGGAATGGGGATCCTTGAGCCATGGGCAGGCTCTCGGTCACATTGACACACACGTGCAGCCTGTTGGGGGCCAGCTGTGTGACCCCAGCACTGAAGGGCACTGCTGGTGGTAACATCGTGTCCCAAATGATGGTTGGCTCTTGGTAAACAATATAATCTTCCCTCACTTTACACAGTAATCTCCTTCCTGGAAACTTCGGCATTTTCTAAAGAGCTTCTGAGAAGGACTTTGTTTATGTGTAAAGCAGAGCCCAGCTTTTACCTACATGACGCTCTGATGAAGCCTTTGGCAATGAGGCCGGGTGTGGGGGCAGCTGTTCTCCACAGAGGACTATCCTAGGCATGGAGGGATGCTGAACATTCCTCACTCCCGCCACACTAATGACAGTAGGACAAAATTACCATCCAAATTGCCAAAATGGTTCTCACTAATAAGGAACCACCAGAGAAGGCTTCAAATAGCCCCAAGGAACAATGCTAGCAATGAGCCTGGAATGGGAATCAGAGGGGCACTGTGATGACGGACCAGGTCCACTGGGATGTGAGTCAGAGGAACACTGTGATGACGGACCAGGTCCACCGGAAGTGGAGCAGAGGGGCCACTATGATGACGGACCAGGTACACTGACTGGAACAAGAGTCAGAGAGGCACTGTGATGACGGACCAGGTCCACTGGAACGTGAGTTAGAGGAACACTGTGATGACGGAACCAGGTCTACACCCCTTTGCTCACTTGGACAGTAGCCAGAGTGTTCCCTTCATGTCCGACACCTCGGTAACTTTCCCCTCACAGGGGTATCTCTACGGCACAGCATGGTGCCCAGCGCCTATATTACTCGGGTGGGGTTGGATGGCTGGATGTTCCTATATTCGTTCACTCACATCCTCATTTGATCTGAGCTAGGGAACTGTGAGTCAGACATTGGGCTGAGCCCCCCCAGAACCCTGCCCACCACAGGTACTCCTGACTTCTATCGGCGGGGAGTTTAGTGTTGGAGAGAGAGATCGAAGTATTGTTGGGTGCTTCGGGAGCACAAACAGAGAGAGGATGCCCTACCTGATTGATGATATCAGATAGAGTAAAGGAATGGTCAAACATCAAGAGTGATGAGGGAGTGACTGGGGGCCAGTGTGTGTGTGTGTGTGTGTGTGTGTGTGTGTGTGTACTGCCATGACAGTTCTTCCCTTCTTGACAGGGATGGAAGCTGTGAGGAAGTGGGTGGAAATCAGAGTGTGAGAGAGGGAGAAGCATGAATCCACCTGCACCCCGCTATTTTCTTCTTTAATTATTATTGTTACATGTATATATTTATGGCTGTGTATGTGCACACATATGTATTTAACTTACGGAGTCCATTTGACTTTGTTCTTGTGCATATGTGTCCACTTGAGACTGGACATCCGTGTGGAAACTCATCCTGGGAAGGACCAGATTGTCTCTCTTTCAGCAGTCACTGATCACTTGTAGCTCTCCAGGAGGCTATGTGAGGTTTCTCCTATCAGTACTGGCATGCCAACTGATGCTATCTTTATACTGGTCTAGTCTGGTTAGCCATACTGTTAAGAGTTCATGAACAAATTCTCCTTGACATGCCCGGAAGGTGCTGTCTAACAGCAGATGTCCTGGGCCTCCATCAGGCTGAAAGTTTGTGGGGGAGTCACAGGAGGCTTCTGTCCCCCTAAAGGGTTCCTGGGTCCCTCTTCCTGGATCTCTCACCTGTAAAGATGCTGGTCTCATGTGTTGTCTCCTCTAGAAGTTCTTCCAAGAGAAGGAAATGGTCCCCCTTTGTATGACCCCGCCTCCTCTCTGTCCTTTCTCCAGCTGCTCATGTCCCTAGCCAAGTCCCCTGCAATGGATGTTCTCATCCAAGCCCAACGTCTAACAAGGAACTCTGGATTCTTGTCACAGTCTGTGGATAGAGACAGGCTTCAGTACACTCTCCATGTCAACAAAGAGGAATTAAATTAACCCAAAGACCTCTGAGTGGGGTCCAGAGCCTCAATAAGACATCTTTGTACTAAGGGTTGGAAGAAAACATTGGTGGAGGGTACGAATGGTGGAGATGTGGTCTTTGCTAAGTCTCTGTGTGTCTGAAGGCAGCATAAACACTTCCAGGCATTATTGCTCGCCAGAGAAAGAGGCTAACCAGTTGTCTGGAGCCAAAGGCTGCCAGCAAGTAATAAGAAAAGCCTTTAAATGTGTTTTTTCCATCTGTTTAATTTCTTATGCTAAAAGGGAGAAAAAATTATAAATAAATGATTCAAAGAAATGTCACTTACAATTACCTCCACCAGGGAAAATGACCAAGGTTTCACTTCATTAGGAAGGTTCTCAGGAGGCCTCTGCCTGCTGGTGGGCTGCCATCCTGCTGGGAGTCCTCAGACTTCCGAGTTTCCAAATGGAGTTGCTCAAGATCAACGTTGGCTGAAACTTTCTTTGCCTCAGCAGTCATGTTAGGCCACTTCCAGAGTATCCATCCCTAGGCATGGCCAATCTCATTGTCCAAGGATGAAGTTAGCTTTCAACCCATGCTACCATCTTTCCAAAGCTGTCTCAGCTGTCCATGTGTGGTTTACCTTTCCACCGCTGTGACGAGATAACCCCCAAGAAGCAGTGTAAAGGAGGAAGTGTTTATTTTAGCTGGTGGTTTGAGGATGTGTAGCAAGGAAGACTAGATGGTGGGTGGGGCTTTCAAGGAGTAGTGGTGGGCAGGGCTCTCAGGCATGGCAGCAAGAGAGTGAGGCTGCTTGTTTACATCTGGGTAGAGCAGGATGCAGTAGTGCTTATGTTCTAGAGGTTTTCTGGTTCCCACTTCATTCAGTCTGGCACTTTAACTCAGGGACTGTGCCACCCACACTCAAGGTGAATATTTGCTCTTCAGTTAAACTCCAGAAACACCTTCATGGACACGCCCAGAGGTGATTCTCAATCCAGTTCAACTAGCAAGTAGCAACATCCCAGCTTGTATGACTTGTATATCATAGTCTTTCTAGATGCTTCCTTTTGCTTTGCGTTCTCTTTTGTCTAAGAGGTAGAGTGGGTTGTGTGTCTTCATCTCAGGCAAGATGCTGATCTGTATCTTGGGGTCATGTTGTCCTTGCTCAACAGTTTATTCAACTTCTTGGGATCCTTTACCTTGGCTTCCCCTTTCTCTCTGGCTTTATCTTAATGCCTTGAACTTGCCAGTTGAAAAATGCTATTTTATTGGAGGCTGGAGAGATGGCTTAGTGGTTAAGAATACTTGCTGTTCTTCCAGAGGACCCAGGGATAAGCACCCATATGGTGGCTCACAACCATCTGTAACTCCAGTTCCAGAAGACCCGATGGCCTCTCCTACTCCCCATGGTAAATAGACCATACATGTATTCACATGATTCATAGACATACAGGCAGGCATAATGTTAATAACACATAGAAGTGGTTTTTTTTTTTAGGTAAATGCTATTATATTTTGCATCTCAAAACCACCCTCTCTCTTACATGCAGGAGAATGTTCTAAGCCACTGAGACCACACTCACACATTACTGATTGATATGAGCACATATCAATCTACCTTCTTCTTTACTATCCCAGAACCAAGCCCAGATCACATCTTTATTGTCTCACACCGGGACACATCCTGTTCCAGGTGCTGTGTGCATGTGTGCCTTACATACACTGTACCCATCAATTGTAAGAGGCACCTTCTATGGCTTTCCACCTTACACACGTGGAGAAACCGAGCCTCAGTAGGAGTGACTCACCCAAGATGGGCAAGGGTCACAAGCGGTCAGCTGACCCTGGGGCTTGAGCTTTGAACCATAGCAGCTGGGGCTGCAGTTGTCCTCAAATCAACCCCACAAATACTGGCCCACCTGTGCTCCACCCTCCTTCTTCCCCGTTACCAGAGGGTTATTTCTAAATTATCATCAGGACTCTCCATCTTCCTCCATGTGGCTCTTGTCCATGGTTCTTCAAGTATCAAGTTCTAACACTTTGTCTCAGAATTCAAAGTTCCAGTTCAAACAGGAAGCTTATTTCTCTCCCTTGAGAAATGGCCCCCCTTTTTTTTTATCTCTAATGAAATTTCTTCCCCTCCTTGTGTTTTGTTATCATACTAATTGGGGCAATTATCCACTTGAAACTGCCATTGTGCTTAGCGTGGGCTGATCCATAACACCACAATTATCTGCATGCCTGTCACATATACTCTTGGAGTCAGGAATATGTCTATTTTTGCAGACCTCCAAACATAGATGCCTTGCATAAAGAAAGTGTGCTAATTAAGGGTAGCATTGAATGCTATTACAGACTACCCAAGAATTGGTGTCACACGGCACAGGTTGATTTCTTAGTTCAGGGGCGGTCCCAAAGACGTAGTCTCTGCCTCCTAGCAGTGCCGGCACCAATACTTTGCTTCTGGCTCTGACTGAGTTTCACACTGCACTTGTAGAAACGGAGGATGGTGAGGAGAATTTTCTGGTCAGACATAGAAGGGACATATTCCATCGGTGAGAATGTAGTCTGTAGCCTTTGGAGACAAAAGTAGAGTAAGAAATGTACACCTTGTTTTGTAGAAAGAAGAAATGACCCGGGCGTGGTGGCACATGCCTTTAATCCCATCACTCAGGAGGCAGAGGCAGGCGGATTTCTGAGGTCAAGGCTGCCTGGTCTACAAAGTGAGTTCCAGGACAGCCGGGGCTATACAGAGAAACCCTGCCTCAAAAAAACAAAACAAACAAACAAACAAACAAACAAACAAAAAACACGAAAGAAGAAATGGTTTGAAGAGCAGCTAACCAGCCTGCATTTGGGAGTAGATACAGTCACAGATAAATATATTGCAGTTTATTTATATTAGGGGCATATGCTAGGAAAGTGATTGTCATCTCCATGGAAACTACACAGCCCTAAAGGTACCAAATGCTGTCCAGTGGTGAGAGAAAAGCTATATTAGAATATTGTTTTTAACAACCAAGGGCTATGGACATAGTTCAGTGGTAGTTCACTTTCTCAGACTGTGTGAGGTCCTAGGCTGAGTGCCTAACACTGCAAACAAACAGTACAGTATAGTACAGTACAGTACAATGATACAAAGTCTAAAAGAATTAGTGGAAACTCTGTGCAGTTAGTATCTGCCTGTGAACTGACACTGACATACATTCAGTCCTCAGAACAGTTGGTGGCATCTCACCTACCCCTGAGTTACCCATGGAATGTCCACAGGGTTGCTCCTCCACAACTGTTTGCACTCATCGAGTTATGACAAATTACAGATCATGTGAATCTAGTTATGTGGGTGGTTGGTTTGTATGATCAACATCAACTTCCACAAAGTGGACACATAGCTTTCAGTAAAGCTCTAGAGCATTGGCTGTTACAGGCAATACCAACAACAAAATTTGTGAACCATCGGAGAGTCAAGACGATGACCCTTCTCTTTACTGCTGGCCATATCGTGAAGCAAAACAATGGTGACTGATACGCTCAACAACAAGTTGCCAAAAAACTCAGATGACCAAATGAACTGCTTGAAACATAAATTTATATTCTGTACAACGAACCTTGGGCTTAATGCATGCTGCTATTTGTATTACTAGTGTGATTTGAGGCCAATTTGATCTGTAAAATGTTTAAAACTATGTTCTTTAGAGCATAAAGGTAAATGTTTATAATTTTTGAATGCTATCTCAGCCCAGTGCTTTTACATAACTCGCTATAAACTTGATGATAAGTGTCTGAAGCCCCTGTTGAGGTTTCTTATTTAACAGTGAATGGAAACAGCTACAGACCACAGACAAAAGCCTTGTTGTTCACATTGTGGTGACAAAGGCTGGGAAATAATGACCGGAACACAAACTGCTGAGCAAACCGAGATGTAGCCTTCGTCAGCAAATCCGGCTGGAAGATGCCTTGAACACATCACAGAGCAGTCATGGGCTCTAACATGGCTCAGTTTACAGGACCTGCCAATTCTGCTCAGGAACGGAATGATTGTGAGCCCCATCCCCCGCCACACCACCACCACCACCACCACCACTATAAGAGAGATGTCCCGGAGAAGGTATTTCCAATGTTAAGCGATCTCTGTAACAAGAACAGAGTTTCACTGAGAAAATGTTTGTGTCACCCACAATGCTGCAGTGAATTTGACCAGAATATTCACAGAGTGAATCCCTGGTCACCCCACAGAGGTAGGACAAAGGATGGCTTTTATTCACTGCCTCCTCCATGGGCAAACTGTTATAAAGCTGTCACTGGAGGGTACAAACTTCCAGAGGATGACAGCCATGAATCAAACTTTCAGAACAAAATGAAGCACCAAAGCCGAGTCAAAGGAAGCCGTGAGCATGTGCAAGTCTTTGAAGTCTTGTGAAATGGAAGGAGATACTATTGGAAAAGATGTGTTTCTCACTGGCGTCTTCTGCATGTCCATTCAAAGTCATTTAAAAGGATTGCTCTTAGAGACCAGGGACCCAGTTCCTTTGACAGTGTCATGATTAGTGTTACAAATTCACAGGCTTTCTGTGGTATGTGACCATCACTGGCTGTTAGCTTGGGGATATTTTTAAGGTGTGCGTGTGTGCATGCATGAGTGCACATATATGTGTAAGCACTTAGGGAGGCCAGGATCCTTGAAGCTAGAGTTACAGGCATTTGTGAGCTGCCAGACATGGGTGGCTGGGATTCAACTGTGGTCTTCATGATGGAGCAACAGTCCCTCTTAACTGCTGAGCCATCTCTCCAGCCTCGGGGATAGTTCTGGGGCAATGCACAGCCACAGCCCCAGATCCTACAAAGAAACAGGAGATTTTTGAACTTTTGAGTCCTCAGGAATAAGTTAGGGCACAGCAAAAGTATATTGCAAGTAGATGGTTGGGAATGTTGTCCTGACTGTGTCCTTTTGTAGAGAATTATGTCACTTGCCAGTCATCATCATCTGTGCATTAAAAGATTAGGCAACAGGAAAAAAAAAGTCAAACTTCAAAATTTTACAAAAAAGAATTCCAAAGAGCTTCCAATCTATTTACTGAAATTATTTAAAAGTTTGGGTGTTCTCTGACTAGGTTGTGAGAGAAGAGAAACTCGCTAATCTAATTTTACTTACAAAGACATTGTGGAGGGTGGAACAGACTGTGTAATGAACATGCTGAAACACTGAGGACAGACAGATATAAGCCTCCAGTGGAATCTCTCTCTCTCTCTCTCTCTCTCTCTCTCTCTCTCTCTCTCTCTCTCTCTCTCTCTCTCTCTCTCTCTCTCCCTCCCTCCCTCCCTCTCCCCCTCTGTAAAATTTTTAGCTGCAATAACCAGCGAGACCACATCTTTAAAGCCAGACACTTGCTGCTTCCCAAAGTTTACAGCTGAGGCTCAGAGACTGGGAGATGGGTCCACAGTTAAGGAACTCCCCGTGCAAGCATGAGGACCAGGGTTCTAATTCTCACGAACAACATCAACACTGGGTGGGTGTGGAAATCTGCCTGTAACTCTAGCCTCTGAAGGTGGAGGTCAGGAGTCTCCAGAGCAAACTGGCTAGCAAGCCTAGTCAATCTGTGATCTCTGTCTGGAATTGATTGAGAGACCCTGCCTTAATGAGTAACGCAGAAGAGCCATCAGTGATTGCCAATAGCAACTACAGGCCTCCACATGTACCACACACCTTCACATACACTCGCGCACATGCAAAATTACACGTGCTCACTCATGCACAACACACACCCAAAACTGGAAAAAGAGAAAAGAACACCAGAAAGGTTCTTGTTAAAAACTTCCAAGGTCATTCTTTAACACTGCGTCTTCCATGGCAGGTGGATGACAAGTTTTCCAAGCAGGTGACCACATATCTTCTTGGCCCCTTCACCAAATGATGGTGACGTGTCATTAAGGAAATACCAGAGTGTAAGAAAAAATGGATGTGGTGATGGTGTTGTGTTTTATAAAAAATAAAGAGGGAAGGAATATGGTGGATGTGTAATCAGGTGTGTGTGGGGGGAAAGGGGTGCCTCTGTGGGCCCATGCTGAGGCATCCCTTCCTCCTGAGGAACCAGCACATGATGGTATAGTGTAGAATATAGTATAGAATATAGTTTATTCAGGGCATGGGGAGGGGAGTTGAGGGAGTAGAGACAGAGAAAGGCAGGGTGGACTGTGTGTGGATAGAGGAGTAGAGGCTGGCCATGAGCACGAGGAGAGAGAGGGGGAGGGGGAGAGGTGGGGTAAGGGGTGAGAGGACAGAGTGAGAGCAAGAAGGCAAGAGAGAGAGGAGGGGGCAAGCAGCCCCTTTTGTAGTGAGTCAGGCACACCTGGCTGTTGCCAGGTAACTGGGGCAGAGCCTAGACAAAAAGCCAACAGACTTGAGAGTATATTAGTCTCCAGTTGTTGCTACCACACCCTGCAAACTTAGTGCTTGAAATCAGCATGGGAGTGTTGACTCACAGTCCTGGATGTCAGAGTCTGAAACCAGTGTCACTGGGCTAAAGTTCAGGCAGAGGTGAGTTGTTGTTTAGGTGAGCAGCTACATTCTGGGCTGTGGCTCCTCCCATCTCCGTTAAAGCACGTGACTCCAGTTTCTGCTGCTATCCCCTCCCTCCTGCTGTATCTCCCTCCCTTGATCCTTGAGCCTTGTGGATTTGTTGGATTCAGATGGACTGTCCTAGAAATTGCTCTGTCTCAGTCGCCATCATGAAATCACAACAATGAAATCCTACTTCTATGGCAACACGTTCGTGGATTCCCAGAATCTGAGTGTAGACACCTTTGAACACTTGTGCCAACAGTAGGTTCAGGAATCTGTGTCTTGGATCCCTGACATGATGTTTCTGATGGTGTCCCATGCTGCCTGTCCTTGCAGTCCCAGAGGAGACACACTACCTTGAGAGTGGGATCACAGAGCCTTCCACACAGCTGTGGGCAGATGACAGCTCATGAGTCTGAGTGGGCTGTCATCAACCTCTTCCCATGCTTGTTGCTGCCTGTCACTTGGTAACTCTCCCTTGGAGAACTGCACATTGTGTGGTAAGTGACTAGTCCTTACTAAATAAATAGAAAACTTAGGAAACCCATGCTTGAAAGTGCTACAGTGGGAATGCAGAAACCAAACTCGAGGGTTGTTATTTTTTAAAGACATAGTATGAATAAAACCCCAAACACTGTCAGCTACCTATTCCTGAAATACAAAGAGAGACACAGGTAGATGTGTGTGAAAGTCATTGCTCATTTTATCTTCCCAGGTCCCTAAACCTAGCTGAAGCTTGGCCTGGAAATTACATAAACACTGCTTTAAAAGTGCCAGTGGCTCTCTGCAGAGCAACTGGATCAGAGTCTCTGGACACATAGCCAGAAGATAGCAATTATTTTTAAGTTCCTTTAAATTATCCTAACATCCATCCAGGATGAGAGCATTGACCCTTGCCAGTCTGTATTCCACCTCCCAAGGTATAAGCATGCACAACTGAGTTGCCCAGTCTCTGGTGACCCTGTCTATAGCATGTCTGCTGCCAGGTCTGTCCCAGTGGGAGGGGCTCCAGTCTGCTCTTTCCCTGGATGTCGTCATCCATTGCCTTGAGGATATATTGGTGCTGGGATGATAACTGGAGGGGATCTGGAGTTATGACTATGATGGTCCAAGTTTCCTGAAGATCCACAGAGAGTGGAGTTGTGATTTAGTTAATAAGGACAGAGTCCAGTCTCCCAGGGACAGGTCACCTGGCAGTCGACCTCCAGGTATTAGTGGTCCAGGAAGCAGTCCAAGCTGCTTCCTGAAAAGACCCTGTGTATGGAGACTCTCTACTTTCCTACTCAGTTCCTCCTGCCCCCGCTTCCCATATGGACCTTCCCCGTCTCTGACTCTGCACTGACCCTAAGCCACATCTCTGGAGGCTGTTGGATCTGTTTTAGCTTAATATCTGTTCAGGATCTGTTCAGGGTCACCTTCTTAGACTTGGGTTCCATGCCCATTGCACAGAGTCCCTGAGCAGAGACCCATGGCTCCCCAGTCCTTGGCTCAGTGTTCTGGTTTCTGGGTTCTATTTCCTCTTCCCTTCACATTCTTCCTCCTCTGTGAGCTTCGCTTATGACACTTATTTTTCTCAACCTCCTCGTCCAATATTTCCATGGGGATCCAAATCTGGTCTTCATAAATGTGTGGTGAACTTTAAACAAATACTCATAGCGGTGTTACAATAATGCCTACCAGATATAGCTCTGAGGGAACGGCTGAGCACTAGGAGGGGACGGGAGTGTGGTTTCCAGCATAAGTCTCTTAAGTGCTTAAGTATCTCGGCGAGTGGCAGGAGAACCCCGACTGTTTATTTTACTTCTCACTCAAATCAACTTGAGGACTTCTTGCCTGTAAACCATGAAGATGCAATTACTGTGGCCATTCTGTGGGCTTTCATATTATAAAAACCACTTTTCTCCTGGTGGTTCAATGGTGTGCTATTTTGAAATTTTAGGTGAAAAGCTTGACGAATTCCCAGCATTCCTCTCCATAGCAGCCGAGTTTTGTCAAGCTTGGGGCTGGTGATTGATCGGGACACTTGGGAAAACGGCAACAAACCAGTCTTGAGCACATTTGTCTGCTGTGGCGTGTTCTGTTGCCGGCAGCTGGAGATGCCGGGATAATAGGAAGATGACATCTGTATCAGTTGAAATGCCATGACCAAAACAACTTAAGGAAATTTACTTTGACTTATGAGTCCATAACGGTGATGAACGCATGGCGGGAGACAGCCAGTGTGGAAAGCTGAGATTGTGTCTCAACCGCACAGGGAGCAGAGAGAGGAAGAGGGAACCGAGACAGAGCTATACACACTCAAAGCTCGCCCCTTGTCATGGACTTCTGAGAGCAAAGCTCTACCATCTAAAGGTTCTATAACCTCCACAAACAGACTATTAACTGAGAACCACCGAGTGTTCACATACCCATGTCTGTGGTATTGTTTTATGACTTACTGGGTGATTTTCAGGGACAGTATTCCCAAAAGTATGTGATTAGGAGACTCAGGCCATACATTAGCCAATCTTGTGGTTTCTGAGTGTAGCAGGCTTTGGGACCCAGAAGCAAGGTCATTCTCAGCTCAGTGTTCTTTGTAGTTTGGTGCTCTTCTGGCTTTCTGTATCTGGTGATGGATGGATGTCACTGGTCTTGGTGCTCTTCTGGCTTTCTGTATCTGGTGATGGATGGATGGATGGATGTCTCTGGTTTGGGGGCTCACGGTTGTTTTGTTTAACTTTTTTGAGATGTATATATTTTTATTTTATTATATGAATGTTTTGCCTGCATGTATGTCTATGGACCACATGTGTGGAGGTCAGAGGAGGGCATCAGATTCCTTGGAACTGGAGTTACACACAGTTGTGAGCTGCCATATGGGTGCTGGGATTTGAACCAGGATCCCCTGGAAGAGCAGACAGTGCATTTAACCCCTGAGCCATCTCTCCAACCCCCTTGTCATCTCTTTAAAGGTTACCGTTCCCATGCTGTTTCTATTATCTGTCTGAAATTCTGCCCTGACAATGGGTTAGGTCAACGCTTCTGAAAGTCTCTTATATACATCTCCGTTTTGATCCCTCCAAGGGGCAGATGCTGTCTCTTGGGTGTTGTCTGTGGTAGTTTGGGCTTTGTATGGGAGGTCTCCTGTTCATCCCCTGCCCTGTCTGTCCCTGGTGCCTGGATGACTCATAGAGACCTGGACCACGGAGACATAGCCCTGGCCCTCTGGACATTACCATCTCTAACAATAGGCAGTTGAGTGCCTCCCCACATGGGTGCAGGTGTGTGTGTGTGTGTGGTGGGGGAACTGACCTCAGATTTCCTGAAAGAACAGGACATACTCTATTTGCTGAGCCGGGGGCGGGGGTGGAGGGGACTGACCTCAGATTCCCTGAAAGAACAGGACATACTCTAACTGCTGAGCCATTTCTCCAGGTGCCCCCCAGGATTTTTCTCTTTTGATGTCAGCTCAGCTGTAGTTAAAAGGTTTTTTAAAAAAGTTATTGCAATCAATTTTAGTGCCAGTTGGGAATGGTGCCATCATATCACAGGGGATGCTGACAGGCTACTTCATTGTCTGAGTAGCGAGGCCACTAGAGTTACTACACATTCCCTTTTACATGAATGGATCTGTGGTGTTTGTGTTGTTCCCAGCATTCCTGTTGTCCTCATGTTATGCTCCTGCTATTTGGGTCCTTAGGACAACCCACTGATGACATGCTCTGGGACTAGACTGGGTTAATAATACAGATCTGTGCCTTAGGGTCTCATTAGAAAGTTACTACCCAGTCTGTATTGACCTAGTCACATATGTGGGTCTCCTCCTGGGGTCGGGAAGCCCTCTATTCACTGGGACATTGATACAGACACGTCAGGAAGCGTGACTAGGGTGCACATCGTCTTACTTCAAGTGTGCCTGGCCTGTCTCCAGTCTCTTCATCTTAATATGATACGTTGACTCCTCTCCCTGATTGCAAAAGTGAATCCTTTGTAATTAAAGACAAATATTTTTCAAATGTGTGTCAGTTAAAAGCACCACACTTTGTGAAGGCTAAAAGGGTCGTTAGACTGTGGTGTGCTGGGAAGACTCCAGGAGCTGGTAAAAACTTTCCACATTCTTGAGTTGAAGAATTCTGGGGAAATCTAAAGTGTCAACCCGGGAGGGCTTCAAGCGCCTACTGTGTATTACTGCACATTAATGACAGTGTTGAGAAAATGAAGCTAGGCAGATGCTAAATTTAAATGGTCTGAACAGTTTGGCAGTTTCTTAGAAAACTAAATATATCTTACCTTTACAACCTAGCAATTGTGCTTCTAAGCACTCACTGAACAGAGCTGGGAGCTATGTCCATGCAAAAGCCCACAAAATGAAGCCTTGTTCATAGTTTCTAAGTCTTAGAAGCAACCCAGTAGGTGAATGACTAAATATAGGCTGGTCCTCCACCCAGACACTGGAATGTCCTTCACAGGTGAGGGAGTGCACTATCAAGACACAAAACAGCACAGAGGCGTTCTACACGCTCACCAATCGGGGTGGGGCTGGGGGGGTGGAGTCAGTCCATAAAGGCTGCCTACTATGTAACTCTAGCCATGACTCTCGGGAAAATACCCAAGTGTGGAAGCAGGAGGACCTATAGATACCCAAGTGTGGAAGAAGGACCAATAGATACCAGCTAGAGAGAGAGGGAGAAGGGCATGTGTGGAAGGTTTTTAAGATTGTGCCACCGCTCCATGGGTTGCTGCAATGCTGGCTACATCATGTCTGTCTAGACAGAGTGCTCAATGGTATGAATGAACCCATGTGTGGCTACATCATGTGTGTCTAGACAGAGTGCTCAGTGGTATCAGTGAGCCCATGTGTGGCTACATCATGTGTGTCTAGACAGAGTGCTCAGTGGTATCAGTGAGCCCATGTGTGGCTACATCATGTGTGTCTAGACAGAGTGCTCAGTGGTATCAGTGAGCCCATGTGTAGCTATATCATGTCTGTCTAGACAGAGTGCTCAGTGGTATCAGTGAGCCCATGTGTGGCTACATCATGTCTGTCTAGACAGAGTGCTCAGTGGTATCAGTGAGCCCATGTGTGGCTACATCATGTGTGTCTAGACAGAGTGCTCAGTGGTATCAGTGAGCCCATGTGTGGCTACATCATGTGTGTCTAGACAGAGTGCTCAGTGGTATCAGTGAGCCCATGTGTAGCTATATCATGTCTGTCTAGACAGAGTGCTCAGTGGTATCAGTGAGCCCATGTGTAGCTATATCATGTCTGTCTAGACAGAGTGCTCAGTGGTATCAATGAGCCCATGTGAATTTGGATGATAATGATCTGTCAGTGTAGGTTCATTGATTCGAACAAACACACCAGTCTTGGGGTGTTGAAAGGCATGAGTACACATCTGGGGTGGAGGGCATAGAAATACAATATTCACAATACTTTCTACTTCACTCTTCTGTGTGAATCTAAGACTGTTATTTAAAAGTTTATTAATTTAAACAAAATTTGAGTTTATTGATTTTAAAAAGCTTGCCAATTGTAATGAGGTTCTGTTGCCACCATTGGAGTAGCTGTCATCAACTGGAAAAAAAGACATTCCAGGGCCTTAAGAAAGTACCTGCCCCACTCATGTCTCTGGCTTTCTGGAAAGGTCCTAGGGTGACAGAGACAGGAACATTGTCATCTGGGACTTGGGAAGAAGGAATGAAGAAGAGACCCGGGACATCACCATCACTGTGAAGCGGGAAGTGGGGGTGCGGTGAAGTGGGATGGGGTGGGTGTCTATTGATAAGTGCACAGCAGCTGAGGTAGGAGTTGGCTGGGCAGATGCCTGCACCTCAGAAACCTCTAAAAAGCTGAGAAGCCAGGCCGGGAGGTATACACCTACACCGAGCATGTGGAGGCTCAGACAGGAGGTTGGTGAATTTAAGCTATCCTAGGCTACATGGTGTTTCTCTTGAAGTGGGGTGTAGGGAGAGAAGAAAGGAAGAAGGGAGGGAACAAGGGAGGGAACAAGGGAGGGAGGGAGGAAGGGAGGGAGGGAGGGAGGGAGGGAGGGAGGGAGGGAGGGAAGGAGGAGAGAAAGACAAAGGGAAGAAGCAGGACAGAGAAAGGGTGAGGGCATAAGAATACATGCATTTGGTACACACACATACATATACACACATATAGATAAAGAGCAGAAGGAAGATGAGAAGGAAGGAGGAAAGAGGAGTCAGGGAGAGGAAGGGAAGGGGAAGGGGAAGAAGGGGAAGGAAGAAGGGGAAGGGGCTATGAAGGTAGTTGAGAGATGGTATTTCTGCCACCTCTTGATTCTTTGTGAAAAGTAGGCTCTACCCATAGATGCACACTAGCATATGCAGATGCAGAGGTATAAAGAGATTGGCAGGTATAGAGTGGTGCATGTATAGCCAGAATACACAGGAACAGTTGTGTGTGTGTGTGTGTGTGTGTGTGTGTGTGTGTGTGTGTGAATTTGTACTTCTTGTCTGTTCTGCATGCACACAGATGATCGAGGCAGCTCACCGTGATGGAAGGACAAGTAGAAGCTGCCTCTCTCCAGCTTGTGGAGCTCACTCTACTAACTCAGGCCCCGCTGGGAAGTAAGCAGATTTCCAGCACTGTCACTCCCTCCTCCTCCATCACTCAGCTGTGCCGGCAGGAGCCCAGCACCACGTGAAACTCCCAGTATGGCTTCTGGCAAACTCACGTGTGTTCATCTGGGTCTATCTGCAGGTGGCTTTCCCCTGCCCACACGTCGCCACTGCCCAAGGCAGGTTATAATTTGCTGCTGCTGGTCAATGACACTCACTTCCTCCATATGGCACTTTGGTGACTAGAGTGTGCTGCCGGTGGCTCCATGAGAGGGCCAAGAACAGAAGATGGATGGAGTTAGACTCTAAGAATGGTGTCCCTTTGTCCCCACCAGCTCCGCCTTCCTGGGTTGGACCCCGTTTCCTGATGTTGCATAAGCTGCTGAGAAATGGGGATAGAAGGACATTGCAGCCTCTGGGGACACTTCTGCCTGGAGGCTGCACAGGGGGAGAGTGCCTAAGTGGAAACAGGTCCATTGGCACATTGGCAACTAAATTCAACTGGAAGTGGAAAAAAAACTCAGCACAGGCTGAAACCAGACCAAGAGAAAGAGAGAGAGAGAGCGGGGGGGGGGGGAGGGAGAGAGGGGAGAGAGAGAGAGAGAGAGAGAGAGAGAGAGAGAGAGAGAGAGAGAGAGAGAGAGAGAGGAACAAGAACAACACTTTTTAAAGAACTTAAAAGACTATTTTTTAAAAAAACCTTCTGGTACTAATGGTTGGTTTTAAGGCATTAATTTAATTGAAAAGGCCTTCTGTTGAGTTAAAACTCAAGAAGTCTTTCAGCACCTCCACTCTTTCCGAATTCTCTGCCTTTGAACATAATGACATTAATTCCCTTGAAATGTGTTTTACTGAGCAGTTTCACAGCTGAGAGGAGAATCAAAGGGTCACTAAGCGGTTCACATTCCTCTCCCCTGACCCTGCAGGCTCGACCTTATGTGCAGCTCCTGTCCTGCTGCAGATCTCGCTATGGTTGGTGTCTGTGGGGTGGAAGAGAAGATGGCACCGTGTAGGTGGAAGCCGGGATGCAGTCCAGATGGTAAAGGCAAGGAAACTGATTCTCCTCTGGGGTCTCCAGAAGGAACACTGACTGCCCTGCATCCCGACGTGGACTTTCTCATACCCAGAATTATATCACGAGATGTGTACAGTGGCTGAAGCAATTCCATCTGTGGAAAACTGTCAGGGCAGCCATAGGAAATGGATGCAAGATGGAGCCGTCATGCCTGTTGGTGGAGCAATGGTGGGAAGAAGCCTCTTAGAGTCGTGGGAGGTGGGAGGGCTGGGGAAGGAGAAGGGTCAGTGAGATGGGGACCGTACCTCGCTCCATATGCCCTGTACCTCACCTGACAGCATAAACAGAAGTTACACACTTGCAGAATGTTAAAGACAGCAAGGATGCTTCTGCCAGGATGTACAGAAGAGGGCAAAAACGAGGCATCAAATGGCGCTGTGAAGGGCCACTTAAACAGTAAAGGGCGTGCTCAAATATTTTACATCGTAACAGTCTTCACAGAAAACATAAATCTTCCTCTGGCAAAAACAAAATTAAAAGTTCACAGAATGGGAGACATATTCGATTGACTATGAATTAGTGTTCTGACACATGAGAAATCTGAGTGGAGAAAAACAATGAATTAATTACCACAAGAGGAAATCTGAATGGCGGATAACAAATAAAAGATGCTTGCCTTCAAGACAGGTAAGGAAGGAATGGGGTCGGGGTTGGAGTTGGCTTGACTCCCTCTTCCTGGACTGAGTTGATTAAGCAGCCATGCTGCCCAGCTGCAGTGAGGTCCTTGGGAAACAACTTGATTGGTCTGTGAGCGTGAGTTTGCTTGTGACATCTTGGAGAGAAACGTGAGGGAGCCTGGGAAGCTGAAGCCTCCTTTGTTTGCTAGGGACTGAGCTGTAGATACACACTGGTTAGTCTCCTGAGGTAGAAGGGCCTTATACATGTATACTGTCAAAGTTCAGTTCTGAAAAGCTGGAAGACTGTAACAGGAAAATCTCTTGATTTAGAAATAATTTTTAACATGCCATTTACCAATGATGAAATTAACTATACATACATATATACATACATACATATGTACATACATTAACACACATATAGTTTAAATGTAAATAAACTTAACATATCAACACTATTTTTTTTTTGACAAGGTCTTTCCATGCAGCCCAGGCTGGCCTCAAATTCATGATTCTCCTGCTTCAGTCTTCCTGGCATTACAGAAGGTACACCAGGCTTGGCTAAACACAAATATATCTTAGAAACCCAGGTTGGTGAGATAGTTCAGCAAATCAAAGTGCTTGCCATCAAGCTTGACCCCTGGAGTTCAGTCTGCAGGATCCACGATGAGGAAGGAGACAGTTGACTCCCACAAGTTATTCTCTGGTCTCCATACATGTGAGTGTGTCCACATGCATGCATGTATGCACACATGCATGCACGCAGGCACGCAGGCACACACACTAAATGTAAAAAAAAACCAATAAGAATATTAAGACAAAATGGAAATTGATGGGATATATAGATAACGTACTTTGGAATTCTAGAAATAAAACTGTTTCTATACAAATATAGGTGCATTTTAAAAATTAACTGATACATAAAACATAAAAGGTACATCTATTAGTGGGATACAAATGTAAATTTGATAGGCACACACACATTGGATTCTACATATATATCCTTACATGTTTATTACATTTAATTTTTGGTGTGTGTGTGTATGTATGTATGTATGTATGCGTGATGATACATGCATATACCTGCCATAACACACCTGTGGAGGTGGAAGGGCAAGGTGCAGGAGGCATTTCTCTCCCTCTGTCATTTAGGTTTTGGGGATTGAACCCTGCCAGTTAGAGCCTTGACCCACTGAGCCATCTTGCAGGTCCCCTGTATTATTTCTTAATGGTGAAAATTCCCTTCTTTCAACATTTTCAGATCTACTGTGCCCCACTGTGCACCTGCTGTGCAAGTGACCTGGGCTGCTGACTCTCGTCTAACTATGACTTGGAACTCCCTGACCAATCTTTCCCCATCTCTTTCCCTCTGCAGATGATTTAAGGATGCACATGTCTCTGGAGAAATAGACGCTTCAGGGATGAAGGGATCCATGGTCATTTCAGTCTCTGAGGAGAGACTGAATGAGAGGAATGAGCACAGAAGCGTTGTTTAAAAGACAGGGTCATGGCCCCCCTCCTCTTCTCCTCTCCTCCCCCCCATCTTTCCTTCCCTCCCTGCTGCCCTCCCTCCACTTCACTGCTTTCATTTGGCTTCCTCTCTCCCTCTGTGTCTTCTCTTTCCTTTTTAAACTTATTACAATTAGAAGTTAGTATGATAATATAAATGGTGGAAATGCAGAAATACAAAATTTTTTAATTTTACTATAACTTTCAATTTCAGAAAGCAGAAAACCAAATTGTATTAAAAAAAAACCCACCCAGAATTCAAGACTAAAAATAAAACCATAAACTGTAGACTCTTGTAGCAGGGGTAATTGAAGAAACAACTAGGAGCTTGTTTTGGGGTGCTGTGTTTCACAGAGGGCTACTTAGGACACAGCCAGGGCCCCAGCTTCAGGTTCCCTGTTGTGTGTAGGAGAACAGTTACTCAGCACTGACCTCCCTCCCTTGTGAACGGTTTCCAGTCTCTTAAACCCTCTGCTGGGATAGCCTTTGTGGGTTCCAGTAAGTGGGTTCTCTGTCCTGAAGCAAGTGGTTCCATTTTGCTATTACAAAACTATTACAGAAAACTCTTATTTTTGAGGAGAAACCTATTCCTGTGGACTCCGCCCCTTGGGAGGCTAAATCCACTGTTCCCACAGCAGGAGTGCCTTCAGAACACGAAGATGGCTAATCTGCCTCTGTAAGTTTTTAATATCTAAAAACTTAGGGAAATGTGTACAGAAATGCAGTCTTGTGAGCATCAGGTGGGGATGCCACCAGGAAGCGTCAAAATGGCTATGAACCTGAACTTCAAAAGTTGGCTTTGAGAATCGAAAGGCAACTGCCGTACAGACACAGGGCCAGGCCCACGTCATGCAGTGAGCATCTCTCCCTGGGCATCAGGGAGAAGGAGTCTTCCTGGGATAGGGCTCATAATTGATGAGCAACGTTATCAGACTGGAACACAGATGTGCAAAAGGGAACTGGATGCCTGGCTAAAACCTGATAGGTCAGAAGACAAGAGGAGCCAAGCAGCTCCCTAGGAATGGCATTGCATATTTTATAAGGGAGTAACAATGCCCTGCTGCTGATCAATGTCAAAGCCAGATCACAGTGAAACCTGATGCTGACGTCATGGGCCAGCCTGACTTACAGACGAGGCTGGCAGCAGACATTCAATACTGGGCTGATGTTTATTGGTTAGTTTCTGCTTTTACCTGCTTCAGAAATGATGGATGGACAGGAAAGGTGTCGAGGTTTTAGAGAGTTAATTGGTGGATAACGGCTGTTCAAGTGATCTGAGATGAGATACATCATTGTGGGCAAACACGAAGGAGAAGGAAGAAGACCATCTCTCAAGTTCCAGTGGCTACTAGATGATTAGGGTATCAAAACAAGCTTTAGACCCCACCGTTCTCTGAAAGACCACAATAACTTCAAAGCCACTAAAACTAAGACTGGTATCAGCCAGTCAAGGTAGACTTTCTTAAAGTCCTTTCTCACGTCCCTATTGTTACTACTTTATCCACAAACCCTTTCTAATGTGGCTCCCACTGTGATGCTGTCCTTGCCTCTTCATCAGTCCCTCTTCACCTACCCCATCCCTTCTCCCAGTTATGAACTGTCACCTAAGCCCAGCTTCTCCCAAGTGGAAAACTACATCTTCAGACAGCCCTTCCCACAGAGCAGATGTGAGGGTTTCTCACCACGGATGATGGAAAACAATTATTTCACAAGCTTCCCTCCACCACTTCCCCGACCCCAAAGGGCTACGATATGTTTGTTCTTCTCCCCCCACCCCCTTTATTGAATTAAAATCAGTTTTGTCTGCGAGATTGCACAACCCCTTTCTCTGGTGGAGAAAGATTGAAGGCAGATTAAAACCTGAGGGCACAGAATGGTACCCACATCTTCGAGGCTGTTGCTATTGGTTGTACAAAGTCAACCCTATGGGTTACAGACAGGAGACTATGCTGCAAGGAGGCTTTGTACTGTGTGCCAGAGATGACGAGTACATGATTTGAAAAGCCGCAGGATTAATTTCTGTACTCAGCACTGAAAACTTGTAACAGGAGAGTATATGTCTAACTCATGTCATCTTTATTCCCCTGTAGCCACAGAGCAAAACACCCGAACCCAGTCACTATGCTGATGGATTAACTCAGGGTGGATGGTTCACATGTCTTATGCTGTCTGATGGTTTAACCTTTTAGCTGCCTAAATTAGCTCGTGGCTCCCACCTGGCTCTTTTGCCCTTGACAGCCGGGCTACCCTTTGAACTTGCCTTGTTTTAACCAAGGGAAGGAAGATGGTAATCAGGAAAATGGTTGGCTTGACAAGGATATAACCTCAATTCTGCCCTTCACATTTCCAATACACAAGGACAGTGCCTCTTGCCAGAACTTCCCTAGCCTGGTGCCCACTTGAGAAATTTGTTCTGCAAAACTCAAACCTCAGTAATTGGTAAAAACGCACTGGAAGAGTTTTCAGTATTTTCGAAGCTGAAAATATGCCCATATAGTTAAAACAATCCCAGAGGGATCTGGAATGAGGACCGGCCAGGCTGGAGGAGAGGCACTGCAGAGCTGAAGGCCCAGCATGGGGGAGAGGGTGCCAATGTCAAAATACTGGATGGGATTTCTGAGCAAGAATCAAATATTTTAAGCCTCCAGCATTTGGGGAAATTGTTTTCACAGGGAGCACTGCAGCATTAAGACAAGCGTTTGTTTTCCTGAAACACAAGTTAAGAAACTGTGTGGCTTAGTTTACTTTCCCATTAAGATTTTAGCATTTTTTTTCTCAACAACAATATACATTATGGGGGTCTGTGAGGCAGAGACCTCTGTGTTCAAGGTCCCAAGTCTCAAGGACCCAAAGAGGGGCTAGTCCCTGGCCCACTGGTCCCCAACCTCAGATGACTCCCACATCTATAAATCGTAAGCCAGAAGGAGACATTAAGGAGAAGAAAGCCGTGCTCACTTAGAGAGTGAGCAAATAATTCTAAGTTATGGGAACAGAGAGGAAACTATGAAGAGATCACGAGAAACAGTGGACGAGCCGACGCTCATTTTTTGTCGTACAATAGAAAATTTGTTTTGACTTTGCTTCCAGCAGATGCATAGCATGGTGAGTGAGGAATTGAATGTTATTCCAGGTTCAAATTTAACTTTGGAAGTGAAATTTGGGAAGGTATGCCTCATTTCACAGAAACTAAACAGGTTCCCGAATGTTCTTACATAAGCATCTCGTAGGCACGGATTGGACTTAATGAGCCTGGTTGGAGTCTTCATGTGTGCTGAAAGCTGTTTTGTTCATCTATAGATGCCGTCTACTATTCTCCCCCATCAATCACTCGTGTCTTGTGCAATCTGGTTCAAACTGTTCATCTTTAAAAAGCAAACCAAAAACATTGTTTTCAAGAAAGTCCTAGAGGGAGACCATTACTTGTTACAGGACTATAGAATAAACACATAGTTGGTTTTCCTTCAGGTCCTTCCAGATTAGATGGAATTTGAATGTCACATGAGGAAGGCACCTTCCCTTTACATGAAGAATTCCTGTGCGTTACCAGTCTCCTGCCATGTTCTTACGCTGCGATCTATCTCCTGGTGATGCTGATGTTTCTCAGTAGTGCAAGCCCACACTCTCTCAGGACAAGACAGATCCATCCTTTGGCTAGCCATCAGCAGAAGCACATGATGCTTGCCCTTAACTCAGCCATAGCTGTTCCCCTGCCTCCAACAGGGTCTAACTCTACCTGGGGTCTACAAATCAAAGCCCAATACCTCACTGTATTGGTCAGAGTTCTCTCTAGAGTAACAAAGTCCAACAATGGCTATCTACCAACAGAAGGTCCAAGAGTCCAGTAGTTTTCAGTCCAGGAGGTTGTATGTCTCAGCTGGTCTCCAGTATACACCAGAATCCCAAAGAAGTAGGCTTTAATGTCAGTGAAGGCATGGACTTCACATCAAGGTGAGAACAAAGAGTGAAAGCTTCCTTCCTTCTTCCATGTCTTTATATATAGGCTGTCAGCAGCGGGCATGGCCCAGATTAGAGGTAGGTCTTCCCACCTCAAAAGATCCAGATTAGACGTGAATCTTCCTACTTTGAATTCAGTGAAAATCCCTCACAGGCGTGTCCCTGTTTGGGGGCTTTAGTTATTTCCTGATGCAGCCAAGTTGACAACTAAGACTAGCCCGCTCACTCACCCACCGGCCTTCCTCTCATAACACATCAGTTCCTCTCATAACACATACGTGCTGCCTTGGTTCTGGTCCCCCAGAGGACCCTGTCTGCTGTGCCCTCTCCACAGCTTTCAGTGTTTCCCCTGCCCTGCCCCAGTGTTAGCCTGAGCCCTCTAGACTATGCCACACAGAAGATGCCCCCAAGAGGGATCATCACAGGCTTAGGGATAGCCTCGATGCCTCGTGTGTAGTCTGGTTGACTGTGCTCTATCGGTTGTGCTAACCCTCCCAAATTCCCCTTTGTTCCTTCCTTCAGAAGAAAAGCATGGCCTCCTTCCTAGCCACAGGTGACCTCTGCCCATCCTGCGAGTCTTCCCTCCTCTAGAACCTGGTTCCTTCTCTGCCCAGAATGATCAGGTTCTTCATTTCGCCCCTTGTAGAATCTCTCTCTGGGTGACATCCTATGTCTCAGCCCTTCTCTCACTTTATGTGCCCAAAGTTGAAAACTGTTCTTTATCAAAAGACAGTGCTACTGCTTGTAGAAGGGATAGGTACTCTGATTTAGTAAGAGGAAACACCATAGATAACGGGTCAGGCGTGCTCTTAGAGTGTTTGGGGTTAGTCACCAATGTCAGAGCGTGAGAGGAGAGGGGAAGGGAGAGGGATTTCATGGAACGTTTGGAGATAGCAGGCTTCTCCTGAAAATCAGAAGGTTTGGCGATAGCAGGCTAACACAGCCCTGATGAGCATCCCAAGGGAGAACTGTGATGGCTCAGGCCTGTGCTTGTTGCACAAGTGTGTGGACCTGAGTTTGGGTCTCTAGTGAACATGAACAAGACACTGAGTGTGGCAGCACCTGCCTGTAACTTCAGCATTGGTCAGGGAGAACTTGGTGGCCAGCCAGTCTAGCATGCACCAGACATATGCTCCCCACTTGGTGATTCTTCTACAAGGTGCTTCTGTCACTTGCCAACAAGACAGACTCTACCACCCCTCTGGCTAAATCTGACCTTGCCTTGGGGTTTTCCTTTAGCCCACAGAAGGCAGTAGATGAAATGGCTTGTGGCTTAGGGCCAGGATGGGCAAGGCCATGGAGTGCCACTGCTTCTCTGAGCTGTGCCACTGTTTCTGAGCTGTCTTACAAATATTCCTCTTGGAACTCAACCACTGTATTGAGGAGAATCCTAGCTACATGGAGAGGCCATGAGAAGGTACACTGTTGGGAGTTCATGCATCAATATTGAGTCAGGCGTGAAGATATCCCCCGAGAAGTCCACTGAAAAATCAAGACCATGGTTGCTAAGCTCTGTCTCGTTTTGAGCCACAGAGTCCAGAGCTCAGTGAAACTGTTGCTGCTGATCCCCACGTTTAGGAGATTTCTGTTACTTACCCTAAAGAGAACTGGAACAGTGTGGCTTTGTAATATTCAGAACATTTAGCACAGGCCATCGGCAGAGTGGTTTGCTGTTTTTAATTGTGTGGATCTTAGAGGGTAGGAGGCACCTCGAGTGTTTGCTGCTTTTATCTTTCCCTCTTCTGTAGCAGGCCTATTTTAGCATCCTGGGATGCAAGGGGCTGATTGTCCCCAAGAGAGCAGAGGCATTTACACTGCCACCATGTAGAAGTAGCACCCTTAGGTTCTTGAACTATTCTTTGAAGGTTTGTTTACAAAGCATTGCCTGTGACCTTCCCCATGGCTGGATAGCCTCTCTGGTCCCTCATGAATAGCCAGAAGTTTTTTTGTGCTGAACTTGATTGCAAGCTAATTGCATCACTGGTAGAAAGAGGGGGACATTGACCCACAAATTGCTTTTTCTTCTTCCTCCAATTAAGTGAAACTAGTGCCAGAGATAGTCACCCTTCCCTACCTACAGCCCGACAACCATCTGGGCAAAAAGAAAACCACAGATCTAAAAGTTCCCCCAACATCATTGAAATCATGCTATCAAAAATTCCAAGTCAGGCAGATAAAAGAAGACCCTTTGTTGCTGAGGTGTTTACTGAGTTATTTCTAGAGATTAATTGGCCTCAGAATGTGAGGAGAGGTTGGGTACAAAATACCCTCCATCAAAATCTGTACTTAAAACCCCGGCTCCAAACACAGCTCATGTTCATTACAGATGACAGGAGAAGCCCAAAGGAGAAAGAGAAAATGGCCTCCAGCCTTAGTTCTTGTGGAATAGTGTTGTTAGAATTGTGGCCACGTCCTTTATTTTCATTTGTAGACATGAGGCTATTGAGAGGCCAGAGATCAGACTTATCATTGTCCTCTGCCGCACAGCATCCTGTTCCTCACTCTTCCCTCATCATCACGTATCCGCCTATGGTGTAGTTTTATGCACTGTGTTCTATTGTGCAAGCATTTCATAATTTATGGAATTAGATCCTATTGTTTGAGCCAGAATTGTTTCCCACCTCTGTCTTACCATCCACGTCACAGCAGTGAGCGCCCATCCTCGACGGTCTCTGAGGTTAATGTATAGAAGTGAGGCTGTTGGATCAAGCTGTGACATGTTTGAGGCTTTGAGACTTCCTCTATGATTGTGCCACTGAATCCCATTGGTTTGATGGTCAGCCCCAGTATCTTAGATTCAGGCTACTAGAAGAGAGCTCCATTGAGGAACAGAACAGAATACACCTCTAAGATGCAGCCTGTCTCCTTGATAGGTGGGTTACTCAGAAAAGCAGGTCATTTGCCCAGTGGTTCACAGCTAGTGACTTCTGGTGTGGTTTTGGCCTGGTCACTCCAGGAACTAATTATGGTCACGGTATGTGGTCAGGTCATTGGGAACTGCCCTCAGCTTACCCAGCCTCACCTTGTGCCTTCCATTTTAAACCATGCATTTGGGAAGTTTCCCAAACTGGTCCTGAGGTAGCCTGAGGACTTGAAGTTTTGTAGGATCATAAAACTGGGGTATATTTTCTCTGTGTTTAAGTATTTGTCCTGAGTCTAGATAAACTTTCTAAGAAGGAATCTTGTATCAGGTTTAGGGAAAGCTGATGGCCTGTGAGCCGGTGTGGCCACCTCCCAGATAAGAGCTGAACACACTTCGTGTCTCTCCAAGTTCACAATACAGGGCATGTGCAGCAGTTGCTCATGTGTGTAGTCTCTGAACCTTCAGAGGCCACACTTTGTGTCCTGTAACATGCTCATCAACACAGGGCCTTATCCCTGGCTCTTTGGAGGTTTGGAATCCTCTCCCAGGGTCTCTCTTTCCCTTGACTTCTGTGCTGCTAGGGCATATTCTCTCTCTCTCTCTCTCTCTCTCTCTTTCTCTCTCTCTCTCTCTCTCTCTCTCTCTCCATTCTTCATTCTTGTATCTGTTTTTAGTGTCTCCACTTTTTCTTTTAGTCTGAAACATGTGACCCAAATATTGAAATATAAATCTATAAATGTTCATAATTTTAATTGCTAAAAAATGTAATTGTAAAAACTGATTTTGCATTCCATTCAAGCTTTGAGTTTCCCTGGCAATAGAAACTAATGTGTCCATAAATTCTGGGTCATGCCAATCTCCTTGGCCCTGTTTGCTGCTGCCTGAACTCCTGCACCTTTGGAGGTAGCCAGGAGGCATGGTGTTCATTAACTCTGGGTCATTGTCCATGCATTTGTTCATATTTCCTATCCTGAAGCCTTCCTGAGTCCTCTTGTATTCCCAGTCACAGCATCCTCCTCCACACCTGGTCAGAAAGGGAACCCACGACAGTCCAAAGCAGCAATTGCACAGAAGTCCAATGTAGAAAACCAATGAGTCTTTATTCTCTTTACCAACAAGAATCTGGGCAAGGGGGTTACTTACAGGAGCCAGGATGTCTCAAAAGCATCATCACTGAGAAGCCCACCCTAATACAGACAAGACTCCTGCGAGCTGAGGAAGCCCAGGACAGCTGAGAATCTCCTTTCTGCAGCTCAGCCTCTGCCTCCGAGATCCTGCTGGTCGGTCAGAATGTCCCTCACCCTACCCCACCCACAGTTGTTCTCGGCTTCTGTAACCTTGGAGTCAGAGCCCTCAGGAGTCTTGAAAGTTTCCCAAATATGTGAAGTTTGTTTGCTTCCTGAGTCTTACATGCCCTCTACTTCCTGCTGGAGGGAATGTTTGGATTCAGAGAAGACCGTTGTGCAATGTGTGGGCTTGAGGAGGTCAGGAAACAAGTCCGGGCCAGCCTCTATTTCTCCAGCACTCGCACTGGTATGCAAGCACCTTGCAAGTTTATCCACTTTGGAGAATCCCATGAGCGTGGTTGGCTCACTGTAGCCGCAGGTTTTACACCATAGATCCAACAAGTTATATGTGGAAAATATTTGGGGAAATTTACATCTGGGTTGAGCATTTATAGACTTGGTCACTATGTTGGGTATTATGAACAGTTGAGGTATTATTGCATGTAGGAAGATGTGCACAGGTCATTGAGAACACTGTGATATTTCATAAAGGAACTTCAGCATCCATGAACACTGGAGTCCATGGAGACCTGGGCACTAATTCCTTTAGATACCAAGAGAGCATTGTTTCTTCCTAAAGAGCAGGACCTCATTTATGGTATCCTCATGTCCCTGGGGGCATTTCTCAACCCTGTTTCCATTCCACACCATCCATCATTGGCTACATCTGATTTTAAAATCCTAATTTTGGAATGTCCCAAACTATGGCATAGCCATTGCTAAGGAACCAAAAGGACTATCTGAAATAAAGAACACTAACTTTAATACATCCTACCCCTAGTTTCCACTTTGAATCATGAATCATGAACCTTTGACACTGAGTCCTCTCAGAGGCTGTCTTTCTTCCCTGTAGGAATCTGTCTGCCGTGCCCCAGGTAACATCGCATGATCAGAAATGGATACCCGGCAGTCTTACACTGTTCTTCATTCCCGGGTGGTCTGATTCCCGCCTTGCCTCCTAATTTTCTCAAATGCTGGATCCTTTCACAGGCTGTAAGCCAATGTAGGGTTATCACAATGACACAAACTATTAGTTTCCTTGTCTTGTTGCTGTGATGAAATACCCAAACAAATGCCTCCTAAGGAGGGTACGGTGCATCATGAGTGTAGTCATGGCTGTGGCAGCGGGAGCTGGAGGCAGGTGGTCACACTGTGTCCATGATTGGGATGCAGAGAGGCAGAGAGAGATTCAGCCTTTCGTTGCCCTCACTTTCTCCTTTGTTATTCAGTTCTGGAGTGCAGCCCATAGGCTAGCATTGCCTACAAGGAGCAGCTTCACAACTCAGTTAACTTAACCTTGACAGGCTCTCCCCAGGCATAGCTGTCAGGGTTGCCTAGACCCTGTTGGGTTGAAATACCAACCATCAACAGTATAAAAGCAGTAAGATGGTGGGGTTTGGGGTGCAGTGTTGAGGTCCTCCTTAGGACCTAGTGGCAGCCACACTTTGTGCCTTGTCCTGTGTTCTCTGCCCTAGGAACCCAAGGATCCTGTTTTCTAGTTGCATTCAGCTAGGGAGGCATCTGCCCTGGATCAGAGGCAGGCAAGGAAGGGTCTCTGGACCCACCCTCTCTGTGAAGTGACCTCGGCTCCCCACGACCCTTGCAGTCTGTGTTCTGGGACCCTCTTGTCCTTTTCACCTCGTGGATGGCATGTCAGCGCTGCTACTGACTCCCTACACGATTCTCTACAGTTCTCAGACACCTGGTCCCATCTGTGGTAATTTTCAGCACGCATGGTCCCCTCCCCTTGCTCTCTCCTGAGATCTTGCTACAGCAGAGCTTCTGATCCAGGTAGGAATGGGCTTGGTGCTCTGGATGCTGTGGGTTAACCTCTGCCCAGTCAAAGGCAAGGGCAGGAAGGATCTTTCAGAAGCAGTGCACTGGCTGTGTAGTGATTTCCACTCAGGGCACTATGATTCGAGTGTCTGACTGCAGGAATGACTGCTGTGGACACCCCACAACAGTGCGATGCTTGATGTGCCTGTCAATCTGATTGGACTAGAATCCACTAAGATACAAGCCTCAGGGAAGGCCTGGGAGGGAATTCCTGGGAAATATCAACTGAGAGTGGAAGGCAGTTTCCCAGAGCAGTTGGCACCCTATACCTCGAGGTGTTAGGGTTCGGAACAGTTTTCAAGGAGGGAGCTGCACCTTCCAGAGAGGTTGTGGACACCTCCAGATAGAACCTGTCAGACCCAATGTTACTGGAAGTCTAACCCTCTGGTGGTGTCTGTTGCCAGATATTTCAGCTTCACAGTCTTTCTTATCAAATTTGAATTACTACTGAGATCACTCCTGCCTTCTGACCATTTGGGTGAGCTGGTGACTTGCAAGGGTCATTTGGGTGACTTGCCAGGGTCACAGTTTTACAGACAAGGGGAAAAACTCAGTCCGTCCTACAGGCTCCATAATTACCGGAAGAGCTTCTCGAAGCGTTGCCTCCAGCACATTCAGTTAAAAACAAATGTGTGCCTGGTTGATCGCCCCACTCTTTGGACGTGTGAATTCTCTCCCCAACGGAAAAGTGATCCTCACAGCATTCTGCCTCGGGAGCCTGTGACACCAACAAACAAGGTATCTCAGTCTGAACCACGGAACTTCCAGGTACACAGTGGAATCCCTAGCAGTGTTTCTGTCACGTGGCTCCCTGTCACCTCATTATTCTGGGGGGGGGGTCCTACACCCCATCTCTCTCTGAATGTGCCAAATAGCTGATGGAATCTTCCACTGAGCTCATTCAAATAGCATAGGAATCTATATGCGTCTGATGGGTCACACTCTTGGGTTCTGCAAATCCACTCCTGTGGCTCTGTCTTAGGGTCCTGACCGTGGGTCAAGACTCGTGAGCAGCTGCTTTACTGATACATTCTGGAAGGTGTAAGGAGACAGTGCCTTAAAGGCTGCAAACATGAAGCCAGGCAGTCACCTCTGGTGTCTCTGTACGCCAGCACAGCAGGAGCCATCTGAAATATCTCGGGTGGGGATGTGGCTTTCCTGGGCCTGAGGGTTTATATCAAGTTTTGTCCTAAAGGGGAGACTCTAGGCAAAGAACCTATGACCATGAACACAGATGGCAGAGTCACCTTTCATGTAGTGAGTGAGAAAAGGTACAGAAGTACTGTTGGCTGACATCTATGGTACTGTGAATTGGGAGAACTTATAGAGACTTCTAGTTTATCCAGTTACATCAGATTTCAGACATGATCAGAGTCCAGGATTTTCCAAGACTAAATGTAGCTCCGGGTCCAGGGTTACTGGGAAGGGTGTAGACATACATTAAATGTGGCCACAGAGACCAAACCCTGTTTCAGAAGCAAGAAGCTGTGTGCAGTCCTGCTCCTCTGGCTTGTCACAAGGAGCATGTCTAAAAGGTTAGGATCATGGCATTCAAAGGATTTCTCTGGAGAAGGCAAACAAAGGCAGAGTCATCCCGGAGGAGTTTACAGGACTAGGTGCGAAGGTGCTGGCCTTGTGGTATAAATCTCAGCCTTTCAGCAAAGCCTGGACTTATTAGTGAGTACTTAGAAGTTCTGCCTTCATGTGGCATTGATCAACTGGTTAGTTTATACCACCGTGACAGGGTAACAGAGCAACGGGGTGTGTGTGTGTGTGTGTGTGTGTGTGTGTGCGTGTGTGTGTGTGTGTCTGGGCTCCTGGTTTCAGAGAGGTCCATTCATTGTGGAGGGGAAGGGAAAGTGGGAAATTTAGATAATGGTGGCAGAAGTGTGTGACGCGGGCTGATGACATCATAACAGACCAGGAAGCCAAGAGCCAGGCAGGAACCTGTGGCCCCGTAGACTTGCAAAGCTTGCCTCTAGTTGCCTGCTTCCACCAGCCAGGCTCCACCACCCATAGTTCCAGACCCTCCCCCAATAGCACCAGCATCCAGAAAGCATGCAGAACATGGCCTTGTAAAGGAAATTGCAGATCCAAACCATAATAGTTGGTAAGCAGGTGGCTGCAGGTCCATGGATGTAAAGAGAAAATTGGTTTCAGGAATAACAGATTCTGTGAACATACCCTGAAGGTTAGGTCACCTAGTGTCCCAGGGAGAAGAATCTCTAGGGTTGCCTCGAACACTAAATGCTTCAGTACTAAGTCATTCACTCGATGAGATGCCACTTGGCAAAGATGCATCAGCAGCCTATAAACCAGCTACCTCTAACATCTTTGACAGATCGTGATAGTCACAGTGGCTTACACAGTGCCGTCTCTGCCTGGATCCTGTGCTTCCTACTCATGATTTTTACAAAAGCCTTGCAAGGTGGATATTAACAGCCGTGTTTTGAGGAATGTGTGTACCCTTAAATCCTCTATTTCTGTCCTTAGTCTGAATATGTCTCTGTGGTGGGGAGCCCGTAATGCTCTTCCAGACCAGAGCTTGGGTCCCATTGGCCACTCACAACACCACTGGGACTCTAGCTTCGATGGATCCAGTGCCCTCTGTTGGTCTCTGTGGGTTCTGCCTCAAGCACATAAACAAATACACAGAATTCAAAATAGAAATATTGTTTAAAATATTCCTGCTTCAAAGACACACTGTGGGTCTGTGGGTCACACTGTGACGTGCTACAGCTTCCACAGTGACATAGGCTTTTCTTCCTTCCTTCCTTCCTTCCTTCCTTCCTTCCTTCCTTCCTTCCTTCCTTCCTTCCTTTCTTTCCTTCCTTCCTTCCTTCCTTCCTTCCTTCCTTCCTTCCTTCCTTCCTTCCTTCCTTCCTTCCTTCCCTTCTTCTTCTTCTTCTTCTTCTTCTTCTTCTTCTTCTTCTTCTTCTTCTTCTTCTTCTTCTTCTTCTTCTTCTTCTTCTTCTCCTCCTCCTCCTCCTCCTCCTCCTCCTCCTCCTCCTCCTCCTCCTCTTCCTCCTCCTTCTTCTTCTTTGCTTTGTTTTGTTGTTAGTGGTGGTGGTTGTAGTGTCTGTGTGTGTATGTGTTTTACTTTGTGTGGGGGAGTTTGCAATGGTGAAGGGTGTCTATTTAGGGACAGGGAGATGCACAGGACCTAGGTGCATAATGTGACATTCACAAAGAATCAATAAAAAGTTAAAACAAAACAAAACAAAACCACTCTAGTTGCTAGGCAGATCATGGAAACTGGGAGCAAGGTCTAGAGTCCCCAGTCTTACAATGTTCTTACCCTTCCTGCTGTATCCCACCCTGTATGGCTTCAACAAGAGTTGTGGTCTTACAGTCCTGATGGTCAAAGGTTCAGGAACTGTGGCCGGCTGGGCTGCTTGCTCCTGAGGCCCCTTGGTCTGTAGGTAGCATTTTCTTGTTATTCTCGTGTGGTTTTCTATCTCTGTGTTACTATCTCTGCTCTCTCTCTAAGTAGCCATGATGGTTAATCTTGGCTGTCAACTTGACCGAATCAATGACTAAATAAGAAATACTCGCCTGGGCAGGGACTGTGAGAGGTAAGTCCTCTCCACAGAGTGGACAGCATCTTTTGGTGGTGGCCCAGATAGAGGGGTCTAAAGAGAAATCAGGGTTTTCTCAGGCTTCCAAGGAAGACTGAAGGCCATCAGCTCTTCAGAAACCTTCTAGGCCTTTAGCACAAGATGAAGACTGTTAAGACATCCAACTTGATTAATCAACACCCAGGAGGCCTCAGCTGCCAGTGCACAGCCATTCAGGACTCCTCAGACTGCATGTGTAAAGCAATCTGATGACTCCCAGGGAGTGTATATGCATCCTGTTGGCTTTGTTTTTGTGGAGGACCCTGACTAATGGTCCTCGTACAGAGCTGTCATTCTCCCTGTGTTAGAGCCCACCTAGCCCTCTCACCGACAGGAACCACTTCTTCACAGGCCCTGTCTCTTCTGCAGTGACTTTACAATGGACTGGGTAGTAAGGCTTTGACATAGAGAGGTAGGGGAAACACAGTTAAGTTCCTAAGAGTGAGGTGGAAAACTAGGAGGGGGGTGAGACATTGAACCTCGTGAGACCCCCTCTCAGAAGCAGGGAAGGCACATTTTTGAAGTCCAGGCATGTGTGTGTGTGTGTGTGTGTGTGCATGTATGTGTGTACATTCATGTGTATGTTTATGTGTGTACAAGTGAGTGTATGTTTATGCTCATGTGTATGATTATGTGTGTACAAATGAGTGAGTATGTATGGCATGTGTGTGAGTATGTGAGTGCATGTATGTGTTTATGTGTGTACAAATGAGTGGGGTGTATGGGGGTTAAAAGACGAGGACATCTTAAATAGGTTATAAGTAGAGAAAACCTACTTTTTCCTCCCTTCCTATATTCTATTACTCTATGCCCTGAACTCTCAAATACTCACGAATTGGTCTCCTTTCCTCCAAGATCTAAAACAGGAGCCCAGAGAGAGTCCAAGTTACCATCCAGCCCGCACCAGGGCCACGTGGGAGCCAATGGGGAGCTGAGCCAAGCACAACATCTCTCCACAGTGCATAGTTGAGGTGGGGTGTGGGGGATGGCTCTGAGGTTCCTTGAATTCTTTCTGAGGCTGCGATCTCTCAAGTCTTCTCTTCTGCATTCAATTTGTAGCAAAATAGGCCATTTGTAGCAAGTAAGCCGGGTACCCACTGTGGCTAGGTTCCACCCACCCAACTTCAAAGAGGCCTTTTGTTAAGTGATATTTGAAAAGTCCTCATTTGCTATAAAAAGTGACTTTTTAAAAAAAGTTCACTCTCGGACACTCAAGTACATCTCTCATGGATGAAACCCGGAGTCCACAAAACTAACGAATAACAGGGAGTATGCATTTGTGGCCTAGGCTTCCAGGGCTGGTCCATGGGGTTTCTGAAGCACCTTTTTGGTACAAGTTCTAGGTGAGATTGGGAGAGAGGTGCTGTAGACTGCACTTCTGTTATGACAGTGGGGGGACTTTGGAGAGGATTGGGGCTGCACTTGGGACTCAGGGAGCTTGGGCAAGTAGTCTATTATCCAGTGGTCCCCTGAAGAGCACAGGAGAAGCGGTGGACCACTAAGCTATCAATATATCTCTACTGTGCCTCCAACGGCAAGCTAAGATCAATAGCTCGTGACCAGCATGTTGTCCCCAGGGCTCCACAGGTCCCTGTGCTCGAGACCAAAGAGTTCTCACTGACCTGCACCTCATGTCAAGACAGAAGGTGCATCGGGGTTATCTTAGCTGGATTTCACCTTATACAAACTAGGAAGCTGAGACCAACACACGGAGGCCAAAGCCCTAGGAAGAGGCAGAGGCAGAGTGGGTCAAGAAGGACCCACCTCTCAAGTTCTTCCTGCTTCTCTCACTAGCTAATTATTCCATCTCTGTAGCAAGAACTCCTCTGACTCTATCAAAAACCATCCCCTCCTATTAAAATATAAATATGGACTGTGTGTGTGTGTGTGTGTTCCTCAGGAACTCAGACCACCTTATTTTTAAGTCAAAGCCAATCACTGGAATGTGGGGCTCAGCCTTTAGGCTAGGCTGGCTGCCTGGAGAGCCCAGGAACCCAGAAATCTCCCTAGCACTGGAATGAGGAGCACACACTATCACGTTCTGATTTTTATATGGGATCTGGGTCTCAAGCTCTGGTCCTCATGCTTGCATGACAAGCATTTGACCCACTGAGCCATCTCTGCAGCCATAAATGAAGAGAGTTAGGTTGGATCCTTTTCTGCAGTGTATCTAGCAGGGCAGGATAGACCCTAAACTGGTGTACGATGGATGGAAGGAATGGACTACCAAGAAGACAGGCAAGAGGCAGGATAGCTAAGATGAGCCACAAGACATTTGCACACTGCACACTCCAGCCTCCATCTGGCCAGGCTTGGTTGGTCTGAATGACCTTGATTCATCCGGAGGACTTGAGATGCTGTCCAAAGACTTCTCCAGATGCTCATGAGTTGGACGTCCAAGCGTCCTCGGCTCTCTGCGAGCCACAAGTAATTGATGGCACACACTACCCCGCGGCCTTCTCCACACCCCATTCCTTCCAGCTCCTGCACAGACAGACTCGCTTGTTTGTAGATGGGTTCATTCCAGGCTCAGCAGAATTCTCAGACTCAACGAACCCGGCGTGATCACATCCATCCATTGTCACCTGGTCCTCATTAGGGCCACTGGAGGAGGCCGGTGTCTGGCTTTTCCAGGAGTGGTCCTACCCCACGTAGGCTCGAAGGCTCTGAGCATCCTTTGATTGTTTGGATGGAGGTTTCAGGGGCGCTGCCAGGCTCCGCTCGGCATCTTCCACATGACAGAGATCCCAACAGGCAAATTTCTCCACTGGCTTTGTTTCCTGTTGGTTCAGGTGGGATAATAGGGCTGTTTTTGCCAGGAATGTCAATGTGTGGCTGGGAAGTTGCCATTTCCCTAAGTGGAGAGAAAGAAACAGATAGTTAGGTGTCCAGATGCCCATGTGCCTGGGTACCTGGGTGCCTGACATCCTCAATCAGAAAGGATTAATTTCTTTTCAGAATTTCTTCCTCAGTGAGATGGGCATGGTGTGCCTTATAACTGCACTGCACCAACACAAGGAGCTTTATGGAGTGAGGGCAAACAGATACCCCCTGTTCCCAAGCTGCTGCTAAGCCCTGCTTTCTGCATCTTTCCAGGGCCCCACAGGGGTGGACCAGGATAGAGGCTGTTCTTGGATTCATTGTTCATTGCCACAGCTGTGAGAAAGGCTTAGTTTCTGCCAGAGCTTTTTGTTCCATTTTCTCTCTTGCTTCACTGGGACATTTCAGGAAACAAATATATTCAACTAGTCCTCAGCATCGGGAGGTAATTGAATCTCCGAATGTTACGCCTTTCGTTGTCGATGACCAGAACAAGCTGAAACACCCCATTTTGCAAAATGTGAAGCTCTGGTCATTTCCTCCACCAACTCTCTGAACTGTAATGTCTTCACATCTCATCCTCACAGAGGTGCTTGAGGCCCATGTGCCTTTTGAGAATCCCTAGACAAGACTCCATTCTTTCTGAACCAGTCATCGCATGGAACTGTTCTCTTAGGATGTTTTGTTCTACTGTACTTTGACATGAATTCCAATGTCTGTAACTTACCAAAGACCGTTGTAATCATTATTTTGAAATGGACGCATTGCTGAGCTCTTGAAATTGAGCAGAAAGACAAACATGGGTACTCAGGGGCCTTGAATCTACACTGGGCCATTTGCCAGTCCTTGCCGGCCTGATAGGCCGATGCCAGGCTACACAGAAAGCTGGATCTCTCCTCCCCGAGCTAGGGCTTGAAGACTTTTGTCAACTGGTCAATCCTTGGAGACACTGTCCACAGGAAGCCTGTGTCTTCTTGCCCTTTGGCTCAGCTCTTGGTCAGTGTTGGCAAAGTGACCCGAGTCTCCCTGGGGGTGCCTTGACATTTCCTCATTTGGATCTCTGGGGTTCTGGCCCAGCTCCACTGTATATCTCAGGGGACCAGGAAGGCCGGGTGAACCATGTCCTTGTTTCTCAACCTCTGAAATTGACAAAAAGCCTTCACCCGGGGAGACTGTCAAGCCCAAGGCTAGGTCTAGTAGACAGGTGGGGGTGGAGCTCAAGGAAGTCAGTGCTAGGCTGGCAGGACAGGCTGAATGGGAGATGCAAAGCCATGGGTATTTGTTACCTTGTGCTAAGGATGTGTCCAGTGCCACCCGGCATTCTGGAGGACCCGGGAAGATGTATATTAATGTGCTCCCAGGAATCAGTCTCAGAGGCAAATGCATCAGTCCTCAGCATCACTGAAAACTCACTCTGTCCCATGAAGCGTCAATATTGATCCTCCTAAGACTTCCCTGCTACGTTTTGGTACTGTAGGCCATTTCCCAAGGGAGCAGCCTTCCACTTGCCTGCATGGATTCATTAAAGGCCCCTTAGCCACAACTCCCCTCCTGTTAGAGAAGTGGGAAGAGCTTCCCATTCAGCCCCTCTCTCCTCCTCTTCTTTATCTAAAGCAATCCCTAGCTCACCTTGGTGATGCTTCTTCAAGGGGGCCCTGCCTTTCAGCCTTGCTTTCCATTGTCTTTAGGAAGAAGCCCAAGAAGTGAGGCAATGTCCGATATTGGCGATGCCCCCCAGATAAGGGAATGAATGAGTCTTCACAGTGTGACTGGGTAAAAGAGGAGAGTGGGTGTGAGGACCGTGGGTTCAAGCAGAGAGGAGGGAACTTGGGTTGTGTCGGGGGCGGGGGCACATATTCAGCTGTGTTCCAGAAGGACATCAGTACAGCCACAAGAGATACCATGCTGGGGTTGGCACGAAAATTCAGTTTTCAGGATCTTTGGGGACTCCAGGTAGGATGATGTAGCCAGTGTACGTGCTCTTCCCCTGATGCCTCATTTCCCCCTGGAAGCCATGAGCCAGTGATGCCCAGAGAGGAGGGTAACTGCTTCCCTCTCCTCCATACCTCAACACTGAGGTCCAGGCTCAAAGCAAAGCCAGCGTTGCTATAGCTGCCAGGACTCCCCAGGAGGGGCAGAACCAAGGAAGAGGACGGTTAGCCACTGGGCTAAGAGGATGCCATAGACACGTAAAAACTGGGGGTGGGGCATTAAGATGCTTCTCTTCACTAATTCAAAAATAGTGAGCAGTCAGTCATTTTCACGTGGCTTCCATAGAACTGAGAAGAAGGGGCTAGCAAAGGCCCCACCTCCCGTCAGAGCTCTTGGTTCTCACCCACCTTGGTAAACAATATTCTCAACACTAGAGTTTGAAATTTCATCAAGTTACACTTCTGTGCATGGCTTAAAATCAAAACAAAACAAAACAAAACAAAGGAGTCCTGGGGTGTGGAAGATGTGACTCAGTGGGCAGAGTGTTTGACTAGCATGAACAAATTCCTCAGTTTGACACCCAGCATGCGTAAACCAGTGTGGCAGCATGTGCTTGTGGCCATACCACATGATCCCAACACAGTGTAGGCAAGGTGGTCAGAAGTTAGCTCACAGCCAGTGTTTCTTCATCTGTGTTCTGTGTTGCATCTTTCTGTGTGTCTCTGTATGTCTCTCTGTCTCCATGTGTATCTCTGTGTTCTGTGTTTGCATCTCTCTGTGTGTTTCTATGTCTCTCAGTGTCTGTTTCTGTCTCTGTGTGTGCCTCTGTCTCTGTGTATCTCTCTGTCTTTGTGTGTCTCTGTCTGTATCTCTTTCTATGTGTGTCTTTGTCTCTCTGTCTCTATGTATGTTTCTGTCTCTGTGTCTCTGTCTCTGTCTCTGTGTGTGTCTCTGTCTCTCTTTGCCTTCTGTTTTACCACCAGTCTCTCACCTTCTCTCTAGGTTTCCATCTCTCCAGTTCTTATACTGGAGATATGTCTTTCACTTCTTGAACCTCTCAAGTCATTGTTCAATAGTGACTACTGTCTTTGATCTTAAGTTTTCCATACAAAACTTTCATTTCATTCTGGTGAGGGCTTTTATCATTCTATTGGTCCTGTTGAATTTTCTTGTCACCTGTGTTGCCGGGCACTTCTGTCTCCTCTGCTCCAACAGGGGCTTCCCCGCATAGACATGATTTCCTCCCCTCAGCACAGAGATTCAGAAGTGCCTCCAATTCTGTATACTACTGGCAGCAGATCAGGATTCAGCTCAATCAGGAACAGGAAGACACAAAAGTGTCTGCTCACCAGAACTAGCAATTCTGTATACTACTGGCAGCAGATCAGGATTCAGCTCAATCAGGAACAGGAAGACACAAAAGTGTCTGCTCACCAGAACTAGCAATTCTGTATACTACTGGCAGCAGATCAGGATTCAGCTCAATCAGGAACAGGAAGACACAAAAGTGTCTGCTCACCAGAACTAGCAATTCTGTATACTACTGGCAGCAGATCAGGATTCAGCTCAATCAGGAACAGGAAGACACAAAAGTGTCTGCTCACCAGAACTAGCAATAAGCCAAACTGGTCAACCCCCTTTGTATGGTTCTGAGCAGGCCAGCATCTGCGCTTTGAGCTCTACATAGGATCAAGGTTTAGATTTGAAGAAGATGAAGGAATGGGAATTCTGAGAAGAGGGGAGAATAAGCTTCAAAGTGGCCCCTTCAAAACGGAGCCTTCTTGCTTAATGTAGTAGCAGCTACACTTGGTATATCAAGTGTACTGACTGGTTTTGTGTGTCAACTTGACACAGGCCGGAGTTGTCACAGAGAAAGGAGCTTCAACTGGGGAAGTACCTTAATGAGATCCAGCTGTGGGGCATTTTCTCAATTAGTGATCAGGGGTGGAGAGCCCATTGTGTGTGGTGCCATCCCTGGGCTGGTAGTCTTGGGTTCTATAAGAGAGCAGGCTGAGCAAGCCAGGGGAAGCAAGCCAGTAAGCAGCATCCCTCCATGGCCTCTGCATCAGCTCCTGCTTCCTGACCTGCTTGAATTCCAACCCTGACTTCCTTTGGTGATGAACAGTAACATGGAAGTGTAAGCTGAATAAACCCTTTCCTCCCCAACTTGCTTCTTGGTCATGATGTTTGTGCAGGAATAGAAACCCTGACAAAGACATCAAGTTATACCCAAGTGGCTATTTCTTGTTTATCTAGAAGAACACATTAACTATGTCCTTCCCTAGAAGCATGTACTACACACAATCCCCAGCATGGCGGTGCAAGGAGTTGGAGAGACACTGAGAGACAAACATCAGCAGAATACCCTCCTCTACTCCAGGAGCGCCGGCAGGGAGGATCTTTAGATGTCGTATCTGTACATTTGTTACATTGCAAGCAATAAGCTGTAGATGTTCGTGGTAAGTGGTAATGGTGCGCTTTAGGTGGCTTCCTGCTACATCTTGTGAGGTTAAAACCAAAGACCATGGACTAGGTAATTTATGATAGGGAGGAGTCCATTGGCTCACAGTTCTAAAAGGCAGAGAAGTCTAAGACTGAAGGGGAAGAGCTAAGGGCCTTCTCATTACACCTTATTGTGGCAGCAGGCACATAGTAAGATGAACAGCATGAACCAAGAGAAATGAACGTCCAAGCTCCTAGACTTCCGGCTATTTATCCATTTAGAAGTGTAGAGTCCTCATGATGTACATACCTCCCGTGAGGTCTAATTCCATCCACTGTCGTGCTGGAGACTGTTTCTGGCGCATGCTTCTGGGGAGGGACACAGTCAAACCATAACAGGTATGCAGCTAATGTCTTCTAGATCAAAAATAAATAGCCACTCAGGTATGACTTGACCTTCTCCAGGCCTTCGTCCTTCAAGGACAGCTCGAGGCCCTGACTGCAGAGGACCACCTATCTGCAAAATTGTATCTCATGCTGTAGAGATGAAAGAGATTCAGTGTAGATTCCAACATACCTTTCCAAAGACTGGCTTAGTTACCACTTTCCAAAAGTTTCTCTTTCCTCTGAGCTACCAGCATACTGTCCTTTGGGGTTCTGGGAGGATGCTGCAGTTGCCTAACAAGGGAGGGTAATTCAGCAGGAAGTTTCTGATGCTTTGTGTTCCCAAGGCCGAGTTTACCTATGATGAGAACGAGGCTCGAGAGAGGAACCAACGGCACAACTGAACTCAGGTGTGTTCTCCACGAGAAGGATCCAGTGGACGTCTCAGCCAGGAGAAAATTGACCAGAAAGCCACAACCTTTGGTGACTTTGTCTCTATCATGGCAAGGTTTGGCCAGCAGATGAGGACATGACCCAGGAGCTCAGAGGAGTCAGAAGTCACCACAAATTACCATGCCAAGGATGCTAAGATATTTCCTGGGCTTTGTGACTGCAAAGCCACTGCCACTACCACCACATACTGCTAGGGAAGTATGGAAGAGGCTGAGAAGAGAAGCTGAGAGATACTTAGACTTTGTGTTTGTTTGGGTTTCTTAGAAAGACTAAGCATGACTGGCAGATGCTTCGGGTTCTAAGTTATAAAGCATATCAGATTAAAATTAATCTTCTCATCCCCCAAAAGCCAGCCCCAAAGGGAGGACAGAGAACTTTTAGCACAAAACAAAGGAATTTTATTTATTTCCTGCACATAATAATTTTATTAGACTCTAAATCTGCCACCCTCCCCCACAGACACTTCACTGTCCCTTTGACTCACTGACCTCACTGGCTAAGAATTGACCTAAATTCTACAGTGAAAACAACAGAGAGATGAACAGCTCACCTTAAAACCCAGCAAAAGACTTGAGCTGGTATTTCCTCAAAGAGATTGAAATAACCAACATGCTCATGAAGAGATGCTCAACGCTATTAGTAGTTAGAAAACTGCACGTCAGAATCACAGTGATGAGTGAGGAGGTATAAGGTGTTCGAATCTAAGCCTGATGACCTCAATTCTGACCTCAGAAACCACAAGGTGGAGGAGAGGACTGAGTCTGGCAAGCTGTGCTCTGACCCACATACACAAACACACTAAACAAACAATAAGTAAATGTAATAATTAAAAAAAAACCCACAATGAGATACCACTTTACATCCATTAAAATGGACTAAATAGAGGGAGGAGCTAACACGTTCACATACGTTCACTCATACGTTCACATGTATGATTTGGAAAGATTAAACCCTGACATACAGCTGGTGGGAATATAAAATGGTAAATCCCCAGTGGAAAAAATCTTGTAGTGTTTTCTAAATACATTTAGTCATAGAGTTATCATGTAGCCTTACAGTTCCATTTCTAGATATGAACTCCAATTAAGAGAAGGCCCCAACCCCACAACTTACTTCCCTATAAATTTATTCTTCTGAGAATAGTGCTAAGGTAGACAAGAGGCAGGGACCACCCTGAAGCCACCCATGGTAGGGCTACTGTCTCCCAGAATTCTCAGGATTCACTGTGGGTAGAAGGCTGGCTCAGCCTTGATAGCAGAACAGAAGCAAAATCAGGCCAGATCAAATCTGTTCTGGTCAATGTTTCTGTCAACCTGATACACGAAAGGGTTGTCTAGGAGGAAAGACGCTCGCTGAGAAAGCATCTCCGTCAGATTGGCCTGCTGGCACGTCTGTGGAGATTTTCTTGATTAATGATGGAAGTCAGGGGAACCTAGCCCACTGGGCAGGACATCTTTATTGTATAAGAAAGGCAGCTGAACAAGACATTGGATCCAGCCAGTAAGCAGCCTTCCTCCAAGGCTTCTGCTTCAGTCCCTGCCTCCAGGTTCCTACCTTGAGTCCCTGCCCTGGTTGCCCTTCATGATGGACTGTAAACCCTTTTCTTCCCAGGTTGCTTTTGATTATGATTGTATCACAGCAATAGAAAGCTAACTATGACAAAGAACAACACACCTCACCCCTCACACCCCACACCCCACACCTCACACCTCACACCTCACACCCCACACCCCACACCTCACACCCCACACCTCACACCTCACACCTCACATCCCACACCTCACACCTCACACCCCACACCTCACACCTCACACCCCACACCTCACACCCCATACCCCACACCCCACACCTCACCCCTCACACCTCACACCTCACACCTCACACCTCACATCCCACACCTCACACCCCACATCCCACACCTCACACCCCACACCCCACACCTCACACCTCACCCCTCACACCTCACACCTCACCCCTCACACCCCACACCTCACACCCCATACCCCACACCCCACACCTCACCCCTCACACCTCACACCTCACACCCCATACCCCACACCCCACACCTCACCCCTCACACCTCACACCTCACACCTCACACCTCACACCTCACATCCCACACCTCACACCCCACATCCCACACCTCACACCCCACACCCCACACCTCACACCTCACCCCTCACACCTCACACCTCACCCCTCACACCCCACACCCCACACCTCACACCTCACCCCTCACACCCCACACCTCACACCTCACACCTCACACCCCACACCCCATACCCCACACTCCACACCTCACACCCCACACCCCACATCCCACACCCCACACCCCAAACCTCACACCTCACACCCCACACCCCAAACCTCACACCCCACACCTCACACCTCACACCTCACACCCCACATCCCACACCCCACACCCCAGACCTCACACCTCACACCTCACACCCCACACCTCACACCCCACACCCCAAACCTCACACCTCACACCCCACACCCCAAACCTCACACCTCACACCCCACACCCCAAACCTCACACCCCACACCCCACACCTCACACCTCACACCCCACATCCCACACCTCACACCCCAAACCTCACACCTCACACCCCACATCCCACACCTCACACCCCAAACCTCACACCTCACACCCCAAACCTCACACCCCACACCCCACACCTCACACCTCACACCTCACACCCCACATCCCACATCCCACATCCCACACCCCACACCTCACACTTCCCATAGGAGAACAGGCTTTGGGTTTCAGATTACATATGGGGTGTTACCTCAGGCCTGGCCACCATGGCTGGGTCTCTTATGAAGTTCCATATAATGGTCCCTCCACAAAAGTTATCATCAGAGGACCCAGGTTTTGAAAAGGTGTAGTGACCACTCTGTCAGTAACTGGCTCAGCACCATGGTCCTAAAGTGCATCTCATTTCCGTTTTTCTCTTTATTAGTCGCTCTCAGATGACATATTTTGGCTTCTTCTGAACTACTAAACTGAGCTGGTGAGTCCGTCTTAGGTCTCAGAGCAACTCCTATCTATTTTTATGACTTCTTGGAGTTCCCTGTGAAGGAGTCTTAACCTCAGGAGAAAAGTTAACACTGTTGATTGATTAGCCATGCCTGGAATAGGCACAACTGGGGAGAACATATGGGCAGTAGATGCTGTTTAGATGATGGCACACCTACGGTGAATCCCAGCATCCTGGGTACCAGAGATGTTCATGGGAAAGCTGACAGGGGCACTGATGGTCTGCCGAATCTGAGTAGACAATGATCACTCTTTTAAACAGAGAGAGACAACATCTGGACAAGCCTCCTTTCTTCTCCACATCTGCATTCCCAGGAAGGGCAACAGGCCAGGCTACTGTCCCCTCCTTCCCCAGGGAGCACACTGACTGTGGGCCAAAGGATCCTGGACCATTCAGACTGTTCTGGATCCCTTGTTTGCCCAGGACAGCTGCTGCCCACAGTTTGTTTCTGGTCATTAAAGGCTGACGCCTCTCAGATTGAGCCCAAGCTAAATCTGAGCTGTGGAGCGTCCAAGGGTTTGGGGGTTTTGTTTTTTCATGAGCCCCTGGTGGATTGAAAGCCAAAAGCAGGGACCCACCTGCCAATTATTACAGTTAATTACGTGCAGGCCTGACCCAAGTCCCCAGACAGAAGGTTCTGTCTTCTACTGGGGGCACACGGGGTAGGTGGGTGGGTGGAAGGGATTGTGGCCACGAGGTAGTGAATAACTTGGTGTGTGCCTGCCTGCGCTGATCCTGGCAGCCATAGTGACCTCCTTTGCACCGTGACTTTGGCATCCAATTGTGACTTCCCCGGGGCCTGTTTGTCCTTGGATCTGCATCTGAGATCAGAGATTTGAGTGTCTAGAACTTTCCTCCTTCTGGGTTCACATGCTTGTGTTTATTTCTCCAAAGAAAAAAGAAGACCACGCCCAGCTGTATATGGTCCCATTTTCCCCATGGCCTTTCTTCCTCTCAAGGTTCCAGGAGGCAGTTAGATATCACCACCAGCTGTCAGCTGGAAGCCCCAGGTACGATGGGTCCTGGTGGAGTTCAAGCCTGGTGTCCTCTCAAGGTGTCATGTATCCCAGCTGTCCTGGGTTCTGCCAGGCCACCTCTGGTGTGGGCACTAATTCACTCACTAATAGAATACAGTTGTCACCAGGCGCTGGGAAGATGGTGGGAGCAGACAGGTTTCTTGCCTTCCAGGAATCAGGCAGGAAAGCAGATGTCAGAGCGGTCAAGCACTGCACAAGCCAGAGAGGTGACCCAGGGTACAGATCTCCTGGAGTTACCTTCAACCGGGGACGTGATTACCCACAAGGCACCGGGTGATATGATAAGAAGTTCAGTGTGTGGGAGCTGCTGTGTGGGTAACTGTCCTTGAGGAGGTAGTGTTTATGTGGAGACGAGACTGGTGAGTATGTCCACACAAAGTATATATATGGAGGGGAGGGCAAGGAAGCAGGTTCAAGAGAAGACACAGTGTTTGGTCCCCAAAGTACATAGGCCCAAGAATCCAGGTCTACAGACCTGACCTGGAGACTCCAGGCCTGGCCTCGGTGTGTGAGAACTCTGGTTTCCTTAGGGATATAAGGAGCTAGGGGCATGATTTGCACCATGCTGTCGTCTGGATCTGACGTGGATCCCACAATGGTTCATATGTCAGGGGCTTGGTCCTCAGCCTGGTAGTATAGAGAGAGTGGGTCCTCTAAAAAAATGGGGCCCAGTTGGAGGCCATTGCTTTTCATGTCTCTCTGGATTTCAGCCTGGTCATATCCAACATGAAATCCCTCCTTAGAGCTGAGCTGTTTCTGGTACGTTGCTCTTGAACTTTGACATAAACCTTTTTAAAGTTATCCACCCTTAGGAATTTCAATATAGTGATAGAAGAATCAATAGCATAGGGACCCCCAACTAGGACACAGGATCTCTGCTCCTAGCCTCATCTTCTGATGCGGCTTTCCCTTTAACAACTTGACTCCCTGCACTGGGGCAAGGCGTGTGCAGATGAAACACATCTCTGACTTCAAAGTCACAGGTGACCCTGTCGGGAGGAGGAGGTCTAGAGAGAGGTGATCTCTGTGCCCAGAGGAAGGATGGGGACAACTGGAGGTCTCTTGAAGAGGGAAAGCATTTAGTCCGACTCTCCAGAGATGTGCTTTACGGAGGTCATCCATTCACTGGGCTGTGATGACAGCAGAGAGCTGGGACCAGGTCTGGAGGGAAGGTCTGACTGGAGACACATCTGCTGACTCTAGAACATCCAAGCCTCCCTGCTGACCAGGCCGTGGGTGGCCAATGAGAACCATGTGTTGGACCGAGGCTTCTCCAGGTGGAGCCATGAGGAGAAGCCTTGTCCTGAACACGGGCTGGCTTGGAGTCTTTGATGCGTCTCTGCTGGGAGAGGCCATGTCCCTTTGTGACTGATGACGAAAAGATGCTGGGGTGCCTCTGCCCTGAGCTCCCCACACATCTCAGACATGCCTGTCCTACAAGAGACCTCACCTAGAAGACTGACCCCACCCGACCCCCCAAAAAATCCCACCTGCCCAGGAACCCCAGGGAATCTTTCCCCTTTGACTTCAGCAGCAGCAGCAGCAAATGCCTCCTCGTGGGGGACCCGACCTCCAGTAGCCACCTTAGTCACACGGCATTGGGGTCTATTTCTGTTACATAAACAGAGTCGTCTGCATCTGGATTCCAGGGCTGGCTGCAGGAATTTGTAAACAGTGCGGTGTCCCTGTCTCACAGAGAGTTGCCAGCACGGGCTCCCTTCCTTTCCCACCACCCGGTGTCCAGTTTTCCCTTTTATAGCGAGTCTGGCTAGGAGAGAGAGAGAGAGAGACAGAGCTTATTTGGGAATGGAGTACAATCCCTCAACAAATTCCTTTTCTCCACCCCAGCCACCACAGCGTCATCTTCTTCAAGTCTGAGGGTCTGGTGCAGACACGAGACTATCCCTGCATGAAGGCTTCTTGTAAACAGACACAGAAATCCGGAGGAAAACAAATTAGCGGCAGTTTTGATTCCCAGAAGGGTAGCAAGAAGGTTTGGAGGTTGAGGCAGCTTCCAAAAACCTTTGGACACTGATCTCCTGATCTGAGCCAAGACTAGGGGACATTATGACATCTCATGGTGGCTTCTTTTCTACTCCCTCTAAGGAACTTTCCTAACCTTCAAGGCTGCAAGCCCTTGCATAATGACATTGGTGATGTCAAGGAGAAGAGGGTCACTCTTTTACTAGCCATGAAGAGATATCTCTTCAGATTAGATGCTCTGTGAGCCTTGGAAGGACAGACACAATACGTTGGTGTCAAAACACTGTGGTGGAAAGTGCCCATATTAAGAGTCAGTTAGATGGGTTTGGGGATGCGAAGGGAGATGAGTTTCACTTATAGCTTTGCTGAAAGGGAGGGAGGGCGGGAGAGAGAGGGAGAGGGAGGGAGGTGGGGAGGGAGGGAGGGCTGGCAGATCTGAGGTTAAGATCCATTTCAAGTTGAAACCTGCCACAGAGACTGAAGCTGAATCCTTTAACCTTCAATCAACGCAGGGGTTTTGCTTAGACTTAAAAAGTTAAGAGCTTTAAGCTAAGAGGGATGGTGAACCATCTCACTGGGACCAAGGGACTCATCAGGACCCCACACGAAAAAGTTCCCAGGCAAACCTAGCGTATATTGATCGCAACGTCTGAAATCCAAAGACTTTGGACAAAAGTTCCTATGTAGGAAGCTTCGGAATCAGGAGAAAGAATCATGAGACATTGCCCTCCAGGAACCCACAAACCATTGTTTGCTGCTCCCACATTATGGTCCTGGAGAAGGAAAGGGTGAGTGTTCTCTGGCACACAGAAGGAAATCGGTAGGAATTGTGCACTGACACCCAGAACAAAATTGCAGCAACCCTTCAAAAGCGACCATACGAACCCGCCATTAAATAAAGCCACTGTATGAGTTAACTTCATCTGCACGGGGAACTGAATGGCTCTTGGGTCACTCAGCATGAGTATGGCTTTGGGACACTTCTGTGTCTCGGGGTGAACCAGCTGGGGAAGATTCTGTGTTGTGAGCTTCCTTTACTCTTTTGACGTGTGCCCCTTTCACAAAGACGTCAGAGGGCATCGGTGATCCCCAGAGAGGCAGGGACGTCTGTATTTTCATAAGGAGCTCTGTGTACCAGAAATGCTGCAAGTGAACCTAAATCGTGGACACAGAAAGGACAAGTCCGCAAGAAGGGTCTTGGCCTGTCTATGACTAAGTCACCTCTCTGGCACCCCCTGGTGGCAGACACTCACATTTCAGGTACAAAACCCAGAAAGGGACTCAAGCTGCCATCTAAACTCAGAAATGAAGGAAAGCTGTTCGAGTCAAAGGAGCGGCATGTGGCAGAGTTTGTGATCAGGAGCCCTATGAAAGAATGATCTAGGCCAGATTTCCAAGAAGACCTTGGGTTAGGAATCCCCAGGGATTCTGAATTTCAAGGTCATTTCTTTCCCATCTGGCAGGTGGCATTCTCTGACCCTAACTGCAGATACAGCATGGACCAGAGCCTTCTAAAGTGCCTGGCACTCTATAGACACTCATAGCCTGGAAGAGCTGAATGCTGGAAGAACTGTTGACAGGACAGACAGACAGACAGACATGGATGAACCTATGACTGACAGCTGCAGGCTATAAATTCTGATCGAATCTGAACCTTAGACCATTAGTAATTCCCCGAGAGCAGCTGATACTGTGTGGCTTTAGCAGTCAGAGACTGATGGGAATCTGAATGTGTGGCTGCAGCCTGGCTCCTGTGACAAAGCTACAGAGCACAAGGTCAAATTTCCCGGGTAAGACTTTTTCTGAGGCTTTGAAAGGCGCTTAGGTCTGGTCTAACCTTTGACAAGACTGCAGAGACTGTGCAGCTCTGCCTGCCTTTGGGCAGGGAGAAAAAAAAAAACAGTAAAAAAAAAAATCACAGAAAATTGAGGTGCAAGGGAGATGTCGGCTGGTGCCCTTCTTGGCATCCTGGTTGCTTTTTCTACAGCCTCGGGCTGGACTGGATAATCTCTGAGGACCCACAGCGTTCTGATCCTCTAAGCTTCTAGTAGCTCTTGGCTGAGGACAATGGAAGCCAAAGCTCTGCTGGGGAACTTTGGAGTAACTGGAATTTGTGTTCACAGCTAATTACAGCGTTAGATGACACAGCGACACTGGAGATCCCCTGCTCTTTAGCCTCATAACGCCTTATAAATCTGAACGTATGCCGGGCGTGGTGGCGCATGCCTTTAGTCCCAGCACTTGGGAGGCAGAGGCAGGTGGATTTCTGAGTTCAAGGCCAGCCTGGTCTACAAAGTGAGTTCCAGGACGGCCATGGCTATACAGAGAAACCCTGTCTCGAAAAACAACAACAACAACAAAAATAAATAAATAAATAAATAAATCTGAACGTGTCCCTGCCGTCATTGTGGTGAAGTTACTACATTCAGCCCAGAGCAGTGAAAAGTTATGTGCACACGCACACTCACAGGCAAATCACAGAAACTGTCATTGCGGGGACACATCTCTACAGCACAATACTAGTTCAAAACAAGGAAAAGGGACATGTTGCTATTAGCAATACTTTGCATGGACCAAAAGGACACTAAACTGTGTGGAAAAAGCTGACCTCACAAGCGACCTACTCTGTACTCCGCATCCTGTAACACTCTCACAATGGCAGATGTATAGAGGGGCTTCTGTTTGGTAGTTCCCTGGGCTAATGGGAGACAGGGCTCAGATAGAAGGGAATGAAGGGAATGGGGCATGAAGTAGCTTTTGATGGCTGGGGGCGGTTCTGCCCTCTTGTGTATGGTGGTGGCACCTTGAATCCATCCATCCAACACGTGCATGCGTCAGAGTACGCACACACGCTGAGATCCGACTGTGGTCTGAGTGTTTTGCAGTTCCCGTCTTGTCAAAATCAGTAACCTGCTTCTTGTCTTCTGCATAGCTAAGATGATGTAATCGCCACAGGAAGCTGGGTGGGGTGGTCCACGGGACTTAACTTTCTCTGTGAGTCTGAAATTATCTCAGAAAGTTTTTATGCAAGCATAAAGAAGTTAAAGATTCCCCTCTAGAGAGATGGCTCAGCAAGTTAAGAGCATTGGCTGCGCTTGCAGAGGACGCAGGTTCTATTCCCAGCACCTAGCTGAGGTGGCTCACACCAAGGTAACTCCAGCCCCAGCGGATCAGATGCCCTCTTCTGGTCTCAGTAGGCAACAGCACTCATATGTAGACACACACACACACAGAGAGAGAGAGAGAGAGAGAGAGAGAGAGAGAGAGAGAGAGAGAGAGAGAGAGAGAAATATTTTAATTATCCTTTTTATTACATATACTTAAGGATTACAACATGACATTTTGATATGCCTACACACAATGAGATTGTGACTATAGTTAATTCAGCATCTATCTTTGTGGGGCTCTCTAAAGTCTTACTATGGGCTGTTAGCAATCAGATGAGATAGTCCAGAGCGAGCACGGTCCACTCTGAGGGTGTAACAAGGCTTTTACCTTTAATATTCTACATAGAGATAGAAACCTCTGACTTCAATGGTTGTCTTCCCTGTGGCACACATTGACAGGTCTGTGGTGACACGATGTGGCCGTTTTGAATACGGCAGCCTCTGAGTGGAGAGTTCCTTCCTTCAGATCTCACGGAGGATAATCTATCACAAACAGCCTGACTAGCCAGGACAGAGAGACAACAACGTTAACTATGACAGCTGAGAACTTTCTAGATGTGGACCGCAGCCTCCTGCAGCCGCTCGCTTTCTGGATGGCCAGTGGAAGACCTGTTGTTTCCCACGAGACACTCATCAGAGGCAATGTCTTAAAGCCCTTCCAGATTCAGGGGTGCCTGGGTAGTTGTAATGTCCTTTTAATATTTTAAAAATTTCCTTCTTATATTCATGCTTGTGTGCATACAGAGAGAGAGGGGTTTTTTCTCTTTTGTTTTGTTTTGTTTTTTGTTTTAGTTTGTTGCTGTTGTTTTTTAGGAAATTTTCAAATAAGAAATGTGCGTGTGATGAAGTTTTTGAGATATGGCTATACTACATGGCTCCGGTTGGCTTTGGCTTTGAACTCTTCCCACTTCTGCTTCCTGAGTCCAGGGTTACAGACATACATCACTGTTTCTGTCTAAGCTCTATACTCAAGGAGTCCAATGTGACCATTGGATATGCAAGTACGTAGGGCAATGGTTACTGCTCCACGGAGACTTACACTCCGTTTCACACACCCATTAGCCTATTTACACATCCACCCACGTCTTCATTTCCAGGCTTGGAGAAGAGTCCCCTTTAAATGTCAAGGGTATGGGATCCTTTCAAAGGACTTCTTAAGGTGGCACATGGTCAGCTGTGGTGGATCATAGGAGTGAGAAGAGGGAACCTATGGTGACAAGACCGATCCCAGGGGCGGCTGGAAATTGTTCCTTCGTGCTAGATCTGCCCAATCCGTGCCTCTGTCTGCATCAGAGACGGCAGTGTTAGAGCACTGAAAGCTTCTGCCCACAGAGAGGATTAGTGATGAAGACCAAGGTCAAAAAGGGCTCTCCGTCCCCAAATGATAGACCATTCAGTAAATACGGAACGAAATCATTAAATACATTTACTCCAAAACAAATTAATATTTTAGTCTTGTGCATAACTGCAATAATTCTCTGTATCTTAAATATCCTTGAATACTTTAATTTTTCAAAAGGTATTTTGTCTATAAAATAGAGATATGCTGGGCTTTTTAATTACATTTTTAGTTGCCATTTAAATAATGGACTTCATTGTGTAGCTCAGTGGTGGGGCACTTGAAAGACTCTCCTGGGTAACCCACCCACACCCTCTCAACACACACACATACAAACACACAAACACACACTTATACACACACACCCTCTAAATACACATACACACACACCCTCCAAACACACACACATCACCCTCCCAACACACACACATACAAACACACAAACACACACTTATACACACACATACATACACACCCTCTAAATACACATACACACACCCTCCAAACACACACACATCACCCTCCCAACACACACACATACAAACACACATACACACACTTATACACACACATACACACACACCCTCTAAATACACATACACACACACCCTCCAAACACACACACATCACACATACACATACCCACATACACACACAAATCACACACACACACACCCAAACCCACATACACACATAAATCACACACACATACCCATACCCACATACATACACATACACACCACACACACACACACACACACACACACACACACACACATGTATTTCATCAAATGTTGTTAATCCTCACATTCCTGCTACCCTTGGTCCCTCTTCCTGCTTCTGGTGACCACTTAGCTTCCTCTCCCCAAACTTTTCCCTTATTCACTCAAGCACACATGGATGCACACATCACACACAAATAAATATACAAATAAATAATAAAAATAGTACCGTTGGAGAAATATGTCTAGTGGCCAGGTGGGAATCAACAATACAAATAGGGTGAACAAGCAAAAGCCTGAAAGACAGTGGTGCAGGCCCAGGTGACAGATGATGCAAAAATGCTGGCTTAAGGTGAGTAGCAACTTAATCCCATTCCCAAACCTGTGACCGTGACGACCTACATGGGAAATGGGCCTTACAGGTTTGACAGCTAAGAATCTCGAGGTGGGAGGGCTGTTCTGTATTATCTGGGCAAGCTGACCCAGTTGTAAAGGACTTTAAATGAGTGTGATGGGAGGGTCAGAGTCGAGGCAAGATGCAAGCACAACCTGGAGCAAGGGTGACTCGATGCCCAGGAAGAGAGCAGCCAAGAAATGCTGGCCCCTGGGAAGTCAAGGAAATGGGTCGCAGAAGCTCTGGTGACATCTTGACTTTACAGAGGCTCAGTTTGGAACATTAAGATAAGAAGTTCGTGTAAGTCAATAATCTTGTAATTTGTTAGTGTAGCCACAGATCCTATAGCAAAAAGAGGTCCAGGGAAGAAGGATTCCTCTGTCATATCATAGTCTCAATCTGTCTTGTGAATTGTGTAGTGGGGTGTAGGTGAGAGGGATCCTAAAATAAACTGCTTGAGAGCAGTAGCTCATGTGGGTCCAGAACGTTCTTTTCTGGATGGCGACTTTTCATTGCCCTTCCTGCTGGCTTCCATTGCTGTGGAGGTGCCCATAGCTCTACCATAAAACCAGTTGTCTCTCCCTGGTTGGCTTTTGCCTTGTCTTATGCAGGGAACAAAGGGCATCCTGGGAAGTTGGTGCAGAGTTATCTGGGGAAACAGCTCAATGAAAGACTTGCCTAGATCAGATTGGCCTGAGAGTGCGTCTGTGAGGGACTGTCTTTGTTGTTAACTGGTGCAGGAGGGCATCCTGGGTCTCTGTTGTGGAATGCTCCGAGCATGGCTTCCATCTTGATCAGAATCGACGTTGACCACCTCTGACCCTCAACAAGATGGCTGCTGGAGCCCACAGACCTTCCCTTCGAGGTGTTGGGGAGGCTCACAGGACTTCGTTTGAGATTCTATTCACTCTTTTCTGTACCCTCCCCTTCTGGCAGTATGCAATCCAGATCAGGAGGTGCTGACTATATACAGTGTGGACCATTGGCTGAAGGGTTGGAGGCTCCATCCATGCAGCCCTGGGGAAATCTTCATCCAATCATGGTGGGAGACGCTTTAATTGTGCAGCCATTGGGGGAATACCAACGGTTCTGTAAGGAATCTCTCATCCACAGCTCTGTAAGCGACCCTAATGCTCTCATTGGTTCACCAAGATGGACATGGGTGGAATCCTTACTTTTGTCCATCACTGATGCCCCATCTGGGGTAAGCAAGTGTCCACCCGCATCTCCCCAGGAAAAGTTCACCTAACTGTCACACAGAGGGAACTTGAGCCACTTCACCCACAGCCCGACGTCACACAGGCAACTCCGTGCCCCGCCCTGTCAAGGCATCAAGGTTAATTCCCGGCTGCCAGCCAGTATTTAACTTTCCACATAAGATTAAACATTAGGATTTGTAAAAAGCCCAGGATTACAGACTCCAGGCAGCAAGGGCTTACTGGTCTCAAGCTGAAAGTGCCCAGCCTGCTGAGATTTACATCCAGTCCTGAAGAGGGGCAGAGCCTGACTTTCTGAAGGTCTCTTGCATTGCTCACATACTGCACAGGTAAGCTTTATTATAGATCTTTTTTAAAAGGAATTGTATAACATTATTTTTTCCTTTTTCAGAAAACTAAAAAAAAAAAAAAAAATTTTTTCTGGGCATGTGGTCTCACTCATCCATGCCTGTCCGCCTTCTCTCTCTCTCCTCTATGCCTGCCTGCCTTCTCTCTACCTACTCCGTTCTCTCCTAAGCTTTCCTGGATCCTTTCTTCAAGTCAGTGCCTTCAGATGAGAATGTGGAAAGTGCTTTTTAAAAAGAAGGGTTCATGCTAAATGGAGGTAAGCGTATCTTTTTTTTTTCTACCGTTGTAGAAAATCCAAGCCTTTGCTGTCTGTTGTCGGCTCGGGTAAGGGCCGTGATCCATCATATTTCGAGCAAAGGAAGCTTTGGTCACTGGGGTCAAATGTGTGACTTTCCTTGTACTGTCCAGAGCGTCCTTGTCAGGTCACGTCATATATTTGTGGTAGGAACGAGGGGATCATTGGGTGGCTGGGAGACAGAGCACAGCTGGCAGAAGCAAGTGAGCGTGGTCTCCATCCTTTGTTATTTATACACTTGAACCAACCAGCCACAGGAGGTGGGTCATTGGAATGTGTGACCTCCAGTCGGAAAGACTGAGTCCTGGGCACTGGCCAGAGTCACTTGTTTCTAGCCCAGGCACAGTGGCCACTTTGAGAGCCCTGGTCTAAGACAAATGGAGCTAAGTGCCCTAGGCTGTCATTGAACTGCCCTCCAAAGAGCAAGGTGGCCTAGCATTCCCAGGGGCCCATCCTGTTCTGAGACTCAGTGGAAATACAGTTCCCATAGTTGGAACGGCATGATGCTAACCAGTTAGACCCACACAGATGGCGATTCCCTCAAAAAAAAAATGTATTTATTTTATTTATGTGAGTACATTGTAGCTGTCTTCAGGGACACCAGGAGAGGGCATCGGATCCCACTACGGATGGTTGTGAGCCACCATGTGGTTGCTGGGATTTGAACTCAGGACCTCTGGAAGAGCAGTCAGTGCTCTTAACCACTGAGCCATCTCTACAGCCCAGGATTGTGATTTCATACAGCTCAACAAATGCACACTGGGTTCTCTGGGTATTCTGAAATCACAGTGCCTCACGTGGGATTCATGGGGGAAAAGGAACGAGTGCCAAACACGGCTGTCTGTGAGGTCTTTGCAGAAATTAGCACGTTAGCTTCCCAGGACCTTCTTGTACCTCCCAGCTCTCCACAGGAGCACAGGGATTACACATGCATGTGGGTGCCCCATCCAGACCCAGGCCCTCAGGCTTGGCAGCTAGTATTTTCCCACTGAACCTTCATCCCTCCTGCCCTTACTTTACTTTTGGAAATTGGTGTACAAAGTGTGATGTCTTCCTGCGTTTTTAGCTTTGGTGAGTCCTCTCTGTCTCCCTGACTGCCTTTCACCCCAATCTTCCATTTCTTCTCATAGTGTGTTCTGCTTAGCATATGAATATGTTTTAACATAGTCTCCACCAATACAATTTCTCACACACAGTGCCTTGAGTTCTTCGGTGGCCATGAAACACTAGACTTCCCAGTCAAGCCACATCCAGTGCCTTGTTTGCAAACAGTGAGCCCCTCAGACTGGACTTCCCCAGCCTGGACAGAGGGCAGCACTCAGGTGTTTATTTAATCCTCGAGCACCCTTTCAAGCCTATGATTAAATCAGAACAACAACAACAAAAAATCTTCGTGATCTGCTTAGCAGCGAAGGGCTGAGCAAACAATGTGCAATACAGGCACTCAGCCCTCGGGGTGCCAACTGTGTCCACTCCAGGAAGCAGGCTAGGGGCTTCAGAGGAGGGCGGTGCTGAAGTCTCTCTCCTCAAGATACCTGTGGATGGTGGGGAGCCTAGGGGTCCCCTGAAAGTGAACTTGGAGCTTCCTATATGCATACATAAACCTCAAGGAGAAAAATAATTCTGGCTACACCCCTTCGAGCAAACATCACTATTTAAGTTGACAATGCACACACCTCTTGGAGAGTGTGCTTGGTGTGTTCCTGGGACCAATCTCATTGTTTGCTAACTTTCTCTTTAGCCTGTCAGGCTCTGAGTGGCAGGAAGGATGTCAGATGAGGGGCGGGAACTGTACGGCTCAGCCGTGAGGCAGAATTGTGCTTCCAAAGGAGCCGAGTTCAGTTCCCAGGACGCACATGGTGGCTCACAAATCTCTCTCTCTCTCCACTCCTCCTGGCCTTCTGAGGTACCTATCATGCACATGGTATGTATACATACATGCAGAAAAACATCCACACATGTAAAATTTAAATAAGTATGTCGTCTTTAAAAAGTCAGATGTAAAATATATATTGGGAACAGGAGTCTCAATGAGGGCAATGGAAGGATGTGTTTTATGTTATAATGCACATAAGCCATATCCCTCATCTTATAATGTACATAAGCCATAACCCTCGTATTTTAAGGGATAAGCTTAGGAGTGGGTCAGGTGTGCTCAGGCCAAGCCAGGTAAATCTTGTTAAGGAATTCAGAGGTTATTTTAAGAACAGCAGGAAAGTCCTGTGATGTAAGGTAAGGGCATAGCCCTCCTTCCCTTCTTATAGAGAGGGTGTTCTTGTGCAGGGAGAGAAGGGCACTCACACCCTAAAGAGACGTTTCCAGGAGGACCACACAGTGTTTCAGAGAGATGGTGGTAGCTGTGCAGAGACTGTGGGGATGGCAATGAGAGACAGATTGAACTGTGAAGAAAGCTCTGTTTATTTTTTGGCATCACTATCTAAAATGCTCTTTTCTGGGGTGTGTGTGTAAAGTTTGTCTACTAGCCACAGCCAACCTTTTTAAATTGTGACATATGTCATCAACAGAGTTCACACCCCAGAACTAATCAAGTAGTTACAAAGAAAAATCTCATGGCAACACACACACACACACACACTCACACACACACTCACATGCTCACACACTCACACACTCACTACACACACTCTCTCTCACACACACTCACACACACTCACACACACTCACTACATACACACTCACTACACACACACACTCACTCACTCACTACACACACACACACCACATATACTACACATACATACAATACTACACATACACATCACACACACACTCACTACACACACATACCACATACACCACACATACATATCATACTACACATACACATCACACACACATACACATACACATACACATCACACACACATAGCATCTCATAATTTCTTAGTGTTTTAAGTAACTTTATGCTTTGAGGCTGCATATACAGCTATCAAAAATATATGGGTATATAAGTATCCCTATATATGTACACATTTTGTCCAACTTCCTTCTATTTATTCATTTTAATTTGTGCATTATATATTATGTATAAATGCCATTATATAGATTTATGTCTTCTATTACATTTTATTGTAACAGTGCATTCAAAAATGAATAAAAATGACTGTGTTTGGTTAAAAGACCACCCAAGTTTTAATTCAATCCATCACCAGCCTGGCTTAGAAACTGCATTCTCTCCACTTGCTCTCTCCTCCCCACCTCCCTGGAGGTAGCCAAATGGAGGAAGAGCCTTAACCTTGCTAACCTCTATTCTCTGTTAACCTTGCCAATCTCTATTCCCATTTAATTACAGCAAGGGGGAAGCATGGCCACATTAGCCAATTTGACCCAGACACTGGAGGATGCCTTCAAAAAGATTTTTATTACTTATATGGACAGCTGGAGGAGGAACACGACAGCCGAGGAGCAGGCACTCCAGGCCAGAGTGGATGCTGAGAACTTCTACTATGTCATCCTGTACCTCATGGTGATGATCGGCATGTTCTCGTTCATCGTGGTGGCCATCCTGGTGAGCACGGTGAAGTCGAAGCGGCGGGAGCACTCCCAGGACCCATACCACCAGTACATCGTGGAGGATTGGCAGGAGAAGTACAAAAGTCAGATCCTGCATCTGGAAGACTCCAAGGCCACCATCCATGAGAACATGGGGGCGACAGGGTTCACAGTGTCACCCTGATAAAGAATGGGGGCCCGTCTGGCTCAGACAGGGTGCTGCTGCTGCCTCGAGAGCCCCACTTGTGCTTGCTCAGAAAACAGCTAGTTCCTCTGTGCAGCCTGGCTGGCAGTTGACACAGTGACATTTCTATCTCAGTGGCTTAGGTGAGCCTGTTAGGGTGATACTTTATGCTAAGGATCTCTTTTTTCATCTATTATGCAATGTAAATGTCATTTTAAACAATTTCAATCACGAGAACAGAGGCAAACATGAAGCAAGGGGCAGGGGCAGTGGGAATAGGGAATAGAGAGCAGAGATTTACAGTTTTCAACCTTCCTTCTCATGAAATATTAGTTTGGATGTAGCAGATTCAGTTTATGAGTAAGTCACACGTGTTCAGAAGCGGGGGTTTAAATCTCTCTCGGGCTTGCTGAACTGACAGGAGAGCATTTACTTACCGATTTATGAATGGGCAGCGAGCCCGAGGTGGTCAATGGACAGAATCGTGGGTTATTTTGCATTCATAGCTTTCCTGGTATTTAACTGAGTTGGACGTCTGGACAGAACAGACTCTGAAAGGACAAATAGCCCACACCAGAAGCAGCAAATAGTCAAGAGCCCCCGTGCAGCCAAACGCACTTTTAACTTTTTATAGAAACTCAAACTCTAAAAGCTCTCTGGCTTGAAAAAGTATGGCCTTTCTTCCTAAACATCATACTCTTTATTTAATTTTAGATCCGCTTTATAGCTTATTTTCACACATATCTGACAAGATGGAAGCTACAGAACACCCCACTAGATGTTTGATGCAAGCTAGACAGTGACTACTTAGTCCTTTGCACCACAGGCAGGGTGCTGGAGAGATGTTGGTCAAAGGCTACAAATTTTAATGGGGCTGGGGATGTACACCCATAACCCAACCCTCAGGAGACTGAGGTGGGAGGGGCTAGCTGAGGTTCCAAGCCATTCTAGACCCATTGCACTGCAAGGTCAGTAACATACCTTTTGGTCTTAAAAACTGATAACTGAGAGGATAGTAAGTATCCTAACCACATAACAGTAGCTATGTGGGATGATACGTTAGTCATTCCACAATGTGTATATGCTTCAACGCCATGTTGTGTGTGTAATACAATGTAGCCTGTCCTTAGGAAAATAAAATGAATATTTTACACGACGGAGTATATGCCAGCATCACGCCAGAGCTGAAGGGGACCTTGGAGGTCACCCTCTACCACTTCACCTACAGATGAGAAGACTGCAATCTATCAAGATTAGATGTTTTCTTCATTAACTCAACTTCATGACATATTTCTACTTGGGTTCCTGGCCTGGAACCTAGGACTGAGAAGAGAGTGACATCTTGAGCAGTAGGGGCTGGTGGGGGTTGGGAGTAGGGAATGCAGAGGTGGAAGAGCTCACACACACACACACACACACACACACACACGGGAGGGGGGAGGAGTCAGCTGTGTACTCAAATGTGACAAGTCTTAACAGAGCTCAACAGGAAGTGGACATGGCTGGAACAGAGACACAAGGACGAAGACATAATAGCTGCAGGTAGGACATCCAGGAAAAACGAGAGACATGTTGGTCCTTAGCATCCATATCCCATGGTCCATATCCCATGTCTTTACTCTGCCATGGCCAGGGCCCACCCATTGTGAGTAGGTCCTCCAGCCTCAGAGTACAAAAACAAGAGTCAAAGAGAACCATTTCTGTTCTCGTTAGACAGTGCCTGACAATGATTTGTAGGGGTTATTCTGAGTCCGTGCGTGGTTTTGGAGGCTGGGAAGACTAAGAGCATAGGTATCAGCGTCTGAGGTTCCTGCTGAAGATATCATATGGCTTTAATATATGACAGAAAGAGGATGACCAGATAGACACCAGACACACCCTCATTATAACGGTGTGTGCCCTGGTAGTGCAGGGCAGCCCAGTGAGGGTAAAGCTCCCTCCACCAAAGGCCAGACCTCCCTCTCATCTCAAGTTTTAACATGAGTTTTGGTGGCCACACACCATAAAACCAACTACAATGTTTGTCCCTTTAGAGAAGGAGATGTAATCTACACAAAGCACTTGCTTCCTGCAACATGTTTGCATTTTGCTACCAGAGAAACGAAATGCTGTTAGAGTAAGTCATTTATATTCCAAGAGCAGATGTGCCATGAGTGGCTTCCTTCCTCAGACCAGAAGTCTAACATTCTGTTGCACACCAACATGGTCAACCTAGATAACCCAGACCCAGAGATCCTAGCCTGGGGCTGTATCCAGCCAGGTTATCTACCCTCGTAATGACTTTTCTTTTTAATCAAGTCAAGGTTCCCTGAGCCTCCTTCATGACTAGGCTCCCACTTTGGCCAGTAAATATCCTATACTCTTGGTACAAATTATTTCATTGACCTTCATATCCTAAGAGACTTGAATAAACATTAATATATCTTTCTAACAGCTCAAAATGGTTATCCAGCCCCTTAAAGAACCTGCCTGAGAAACCAGGAAGAACTGACTGTACAATCTAACCAAAGGAGGCCGACAGGCTATGGAACCCTCTTTTATAGCAGTGAGAAAGCTTGCAATTACAAAATCCTCTCTCTTTCTCTTTGAGGAATAATTCTTCTTCCATCTAAAGAAATGTCTCTTAGAAATGCAAACACTGAGACTCTGCAAGAATAATTCTTCTAGCATGTAGAAATATCTCTTTGAAATACAAACATTAAGACTCTGCTGGGCATGCCCCTTGCAGGTCTAAGGGGCTTTGTGTCTCCCTCAGAACACAACACAAAACACACACCCTTTCCCAGTGTTTGTAAATTTCCCCTTGGCTTATCTGTTTATCCAGGCACACATACAGGTGGTTAAACCCAAGCTTTCATTAAACATACTTTATCATCCTCACTGGAAAATATAGTTATAACATGGGCATCAATCAGTCAATTTTACTTAGGGGGAACAGGAGAAATGCTACATCTTTATGTGGTAGTTAATATGGGCAACGTCACAGCATCTAGACTAGGGTAACAGCCACACCTCTGGGAATGCCCGTGGGGAATTATATAGATTGGGTTACATGAGGTGGGAAAACATACTCTAAATGGGTGCCACCATTCCCTGGGCTGGGATCCTGGATGGAACCTGAAGGAGAAGACCAAGAGAGGGAAAGCCTCCATCACTCTCCTCCCAGCTATGGACTCTACTCACCTAGTCTAGATAACCTAAGCTGCTTCTGTCAAGCATTTTGTTGCGTTAACAGCAGATAACTAACATGTTGGATGGGCATCCAGTTGTTGATCCATTTACCCCAGCTTCTCCCTCCAGTATCAACTTCAACCAAAGCTTTCTAAATGAAAATGCCAAGTCAAACAGCTGGGTTGCTGTTGTTTTTCTACCCATGGTCCCTTTAGAGTCTTTCTGCTTAGTCTGCTAGTTCTACACACCTGAGTAGTATACTTCAGTGCAGATTCAAAGCTATTGCAAAAGGAACAGGTGATAGGGGCTGATTCTAGTCTCGCAACTTATGGCGAGCCCCTGGTCTGGCACGAGCTGGCCTCAGCCTCGGAAAAGAAAAAAATCCTTTGTGTTTCCGTTTCATCATTTGTGAAATATTACAATTATAGTGTGTCCTTTTATAGGCCTTGTAGAATTAAATTAAACGATAGTCTCAATGTGATATTCTCTTGTTGGCACAACCAGGTCTGTGAAACCCTCTGCACGCTAACATTTTCAACTTCATCTCCACAAAGAGGCATGATGAGATCTGAAGCTAACTTTCTTGGGTCCAAGTATTCACCCCGCAATTAGTGTCAGCACCGGGCATCCGCTCCCACCTCCACAGAAGAGGGTGGAGGGCTCAGTGAGAACTTTCCCTCTCCAGAGCCTTGGACAGGGCTGCTGTCTGTGTCTCCCCACCCGGCACTTTGGGGATTCACTGGCTAGAAATGAAACTGGGAACCTAAAGTCAGGGTATCTATCGGTTATCTCAACCGGGATGCATTCTTGTTGTTCTGTCCCCTTGGAGGAATGCTAAGCCTGGAAAACAAAACAAAAAACCTGGGACCTATTGTCTTCCGCTGTATAGAACAGGAGTCAACGACCAGTGGACATGAACAAAGGGTCCCAGGCAGTACCCTAACCCCTGCGGACCACCCTCAGGGTTCCTATTTGGATTTCTGCAGTAGCCTCAGATTCCTGCGCAACTGGCCTGACGCCCATAGCGCCTGCGCTTGTCGCAACACGCTCCTTAACCCTAGCGAATCTGCGGGCGCCCTAAAGCCACTGCGCCTGCGTATCAAGTGGTGCCTTTCAAGACGGCGCTTCCGTTCCGAGCGGTGCATTTCGGGACTTGTAGTTTTCACGACGGGATTGTGGGAGTCGTGGTTTGTGAGCAGCAAGCGAGGAGGCCCCGCCGCCCCGAATGTAAGTGTGTGAGTCTTTGGGGCGCTGGGGATCCCTCGGTCATCCCGTGTTCGTGTTTCTCCCATGATGACACTTGCTGCCTACGGCCACATAGCCCATGGGAACTCTAATAATCTTGTCGCCTTGTTTTGGTGACGCAGGGAGGGAGCGATGATAATTCCTGGCCTTCTACCCACCCCCCACCCCCGTGGAGGGAATGCCTGGGGGCGAGAACCTGGGGCTGGGCACTCCCAAGTATCCAGGGAGAGCAAAGCCCCATTTGATCCTGTGGTGCCCCAGATCGCAAAGGCGCCAAAGTTGCTTAAATAAGGCCTGTCATTTCAGCTAGTAGGGAGGTGCACCATAACTCACAGGCTCCCCAAAGCCTTGAAATTTGGAATCTGGCCACCTGGATAAGGTCCTTCTGGATTTCTTGAAAACCAAGGCCTGTGCTGAGCGGGCTAAGTGAGGTCCAGGGGGCCATGGCGATTTGAACCTACGGATACTTTAAATGGTTGGCTGAGGAATTGGAGTGAATGGGGTAGAAACTGGGAGTGAAAACGGCTTCAGACAGTTCACACAAGCTGCTAGGATAGGTGAGTGTGTTATATGGTGAGATAGGTGCACCCTCGATTCTATTAGCCCTGCCAAGGAGCACACGGAAAGGCGCCAGAGTTGCTTAAATAAGGCGTGTCGTTTCAGCTAGTAGGGAGGTGCACCATAACTCACAGGCTCCCCAAAGCCTTGAAATTTGGAGATGTGCTGAGATAGGTGCACCCTCGACTCTGTTAGCCCTGCCAAGGAGCACACGGAGCTTGTGAGCAGACTATTGTCCAGGTCGTTTCAATTGGTGTAATCAAAGTGAATTGTCTTCTTTGTTTCTAGAATAAAACCTGGCAGGATCCTTTGCAATAAAGATCAAAACTACAAACAGTTTTATTTTCTGTCGTGAAGGGTTAAGCCTGGATAGCTCCCTGCGTTTCGTATATTTTAATGGCCTCCAGCTGTCCTTACCCCAGTGGCTTTGGCTCACCCTCTGCTGCCAGCTGCTGCTTGCTTCTGAATGGCGCCAGGAGTCCGTGATATCAGAGGAGACAGCTCACTGCTATGTTTAGCTTTCTTGGTTGTCCCCGTTTGCAGAAAGCTTGCAAGCTGCCGTGAAATTTAAAGCAGTGGGTGAAAATGAACGGGGCTGCTCTGGGCCCTTTGCTCTCCTCTACCCACCCCACCCACTCCATAGCAGTACAGATTCCCCTTTGCTTTTACTTCCTCCTTCTCTTCCTCTTCTTTTTTTCTTCTCTTTCTCCTTCCTTGGCAGGATTCTGTGCGTCTGAGATTGGCCTCCAGCTCAGTCTTTCTCTGTAGCCTTGGATGACCTTGAACTCCCATCCCCTGACCTCCACCTCCCAAGTGCTAGGGTTACAGTCTTGTACCACCAAGGTTGGGTTGTGAGTTATTTGGGCTGAACCCAGAGCTTTGTGTTAGCACTCTGGCTCAGCCACACCCACAGCCCCCAGCTTCCTTCTCAGAGACCTTACCTCGTAACACTCAAGTTTTGCTAGTCTTTTTGGCATCAGGTCCTGTGACATTAGACAGAGCAGAGAGTTGTGAATCCCAGAGTGGGAGACTCACTCCTTGGACCCTGATATCCCAAGAGCACTTTGGCTCAGGAGCCGCATGGCTTTCCCAGGTCACGTGCTCAGCCCTTACTGCCACCTGGAGTAGAGTCCTGTCCTCCTTCTTCTTGCCCTTATTCTTTATCCCGTGCCTGGCATCTTGTCCTGACTACATCCCGCCCTATTGCTGTTTGTTATCTGAGGACCATAGCAAAGGAGAGACATTATCAAGACAATAATGCTTTCTGTGTGCTACTCATGCTTCTTAGCGATTACTGGCCATCTTCTGAAGGAGAATTTACTGATGAAGAAGGCTTTGAGAGGCCAAGGTCACATTGCTGCTAAGTGTAATGTGTTTGCCAGACCTCCAGACCCCGGGGTATTTTCTTTCATTTATTTCCTCTTGTAAGCATCTTGGGCCCATTAGTTTCCCTTGACCTTGGGAGTCAGTGTCCTGGACAAATCAATTCACAGAGGTGACTTGTGGGAAACAGTTAAATCGTCTACCATATAATATGTATACAACTCAATTAAGAAGGAATTATAAGAATAAAAAAATTTTTGTTTTAATATACAGTATGGCTAATCCCTAAGATTACTAGACGTTCAAGGTGTAAATTCCAGCAGCAGGTTCTAACATGCAAAGAGCTCATTTTTTCCAAGATAGGTTGGAATCTGCTGCTATTTAAAGGCAAACGCTTGCAGGTAGTGGGCACCTTCAACCACCGCTATCGCATTTAAATAGGGCTTTGAATCATATGCTTCTTGGTTTATCTGACTTTGCACAAGTCAAAGGCAAAGCTTGGTTATCTTGCGCCAATAGCTAGCTGGTTTTCAAAGTTCTGTAACCTTGAAATAGACTGAGATCTGAATTTTATATACTAGATACTTTTACACCTGGAAATGTTTTTCTACACCATCTCCCATGAGCTTTCCTTAAGGAAACCCATTCTAAAGGTGTGTGGCATTTCCCGTTGCATTTCTAACTCTAGTCTTAAGTTTTTATGAAGGAAAGTGAGTTGGAAGCAGCCCGTCTGTACCCAGGTGACTTGCTGAGGCTGAAGCTCCCAGACCTGGCTGACTGGATGTAAGATAGGCAAGGGGGAGGGAAACCTGGGGGTCTGCTTGATTGAGCTACACAGTGCTTTCCCAGTAAAGCAAGCCGGGATCTCCCCCACACCCATGTGGAGCTGCATGCACACCCCTCTTTAAACAGAGGCTTGTGGGCACTCCAAACTGTAGCTCCTTAGCAATGACCCTCAGTAAGTCCTTTTGGTGACCAAACATATCCTGAAACTAGGCATCATGGCTAGATCCAACATATACTGGGGTGCATGCATAGTAAGGCAAACTGTGACCTTAAAATGAACAGTTAGGGAGGGGGAAAATCCCTATTTGCCCTCTTTTGGCTATGTGTAATTGGGAGCAGATAGGATTAAATTGAAATGCATTGTGGGAAAGGATGTGAACTAAAGCTTACATAGCCCATATCGATTAGAACTTAAGGACACCCCACTGATAACAGTCAGCTTCTACCCCCTCCTAAACCCACAAAAGGAAGCTACAGGCTGGTCAACTCCAGCTTAAGGTGCCTGTTGGCCTCTTGTAGAGTACCTGGCCTGTACCACGTCTGTGCTTCTGAACAAAATTCCTTGTCACTTTCTGACCTGTGTCCACCTTCAATTTTTTAAATACAGTACCAAGAACCCAGAGACATCCATTTGGATCAGAGACTTTTGGTCCTAGGTGGGTTCGGATTCTGGTCACACACCAGAGGACCCTGAGCACAGTCCTTATGCCCTATGACTTCCCCCTTTAAAGTAAAGGGGGGTAAAATGGAGACTCACTGGCTTAGCTCATCTAAGCACATTAGCACAGACAGCACAGTGGAGTCAGGCTGTGACAACTTCCTATAAAGTCAAGTTTCAGAACTAGCAGGGCACCAGCTGGTTGCCAGTGTCATGTGCAGATGCTTCATCCAGATCACCCGTGTTCTGGCTGTGGAGGCAGGTGTCATAGCTAATGAGACAGAAGACTGTGCAGAGCGTCTGTTCTCTGGCTGTCTCTGCACTGTCCCTAGCTCTCAGGACAGGATTTTTTGTGTTTTTGTATTTTTTTCTCCCCCCCCCCCTTTTCCCCCTGTCATCCTTTCCCTCCAGATAGTTTTTGGTTTGTTTTTATTTTAAGCCAGGACAAGCACAGTTAGTGTCCAGAAGGCCCTTCGTCCCCAAACTAGCTTGTCTTCGTGCCAGGAGACGGGTAGGAGCTTTGGTGAGTGTGGGCTTTAAGAGCACAGAGGAGTCAGTTGAGAACAGATGCTTCAGCAGCAGCACCATGCAGGGAGCTGCAGAGAGCCACGAGGAAGGAACGGGGTCACCTTGTGCAGAGACCCCCACCCTCCTCTGCTCGCTCTCTGTTCACAGGCCTCTCCCTATCAAAGACTTCCTATTGTGGTCCACCCTGCAGGCTCTGCATTGAAGTTCTGTCTCTCTCTCTCTCTCTCCCTAGATCAGAACTTCCAGCTCCTTGGGCCCGGCCTTCCAGCTGCCTCTCATGCCTGTGTGTAACAGGTCCATCGGTCAGAAGTGAATCACAGCTGGCCCGCCATGAACTGGAAGGTGAGACTAGTTTTTAAAAGTATAGTCTGGTTTTTGTTTTGTTTTTGTCTTTCCACATAGGATATCTGTCACACTAGGGGAACACCTGAGTTCATGGGATCTGGAAAGTCCAGCCTTGCTGTAAATGTGTGGTGGGGGGTGACAGATGGCATTTGGGGGAGAATAGAAGCAGGTAAGACTTCTCACTTCAGAACCCAGTAAGCAAAGCGGAAGGATAGACCAGAGTCCCTTAAACCTCTGCCGACATAATTCCAGTGACCTGAGAACCTCCCATAAGGCCCCACTCTCTGAAGGTTCACTGCAGTTCATGGTAGCACCACCAGGGGTTAACACACATCATAGCCTTGAAGATGGTAAGAGCAACAATAGAGTAGATACTCTGCATCAGTGGAGTGGATACTCTGCATCAGTGGAGTGGATACTCTGCATCAGTGGAGTGGATACTCTGCATCAGTGGAGTGGATACTCTGCATCAGTGGAGTGGATACTCTGCATCAGTGGAGTAGATACTCTGTATCAGTGGAGTGGATACTCTGCATCAGTGGAGTAGATACTCTGTATCAGTGGAGTAGATACTCTGTACAGTAGAGTGATAATTTTTAGTGAATTGAATCTGTTCTCCAACAATGTCATATCCGTATAGCATCTGATGGTCCTCAGTCCTGGCTCTCATCATCTCTTCCCACTCCTGTGAATGTCCCTTACTCCCCATACCCCCTACTCACACCCATGCCTTGATAATCACATTTAATGTTTCCAACGGGTAAGACGTGTGAATTTGCATTTGTTCTGCAGACTGCCAGAGGAAGGCGGGGCCTTTCTCTGAGTGTGCCTCCCCTAACCTCAGACTGTCTCACTGTTCTGCAAAAATCAGGCCTTTAAAGCGTCCCTTAGCCAACCTCGCTTTTGTTTCCTTGAAGTCAATGTAACAGGTGAATGCTGGTGCCTCTCAAATCTGTTGTAGCATGGCTCAGGCAGTATGATGGTATTTAGAGGTGGAACCTCTGGCCGTGTGGCTCCCTCTCGCATGGGACCAGAGCCTGTGGTGGCCTGTCTCCGTTGTGGGAACCACAATATATTCCTTCCTAAATTGGCTCTTATCGGGTGCTTTATCACAGTGACAGAAAAGTCAGTAAAGCATTGAGTGCCCTTACAGAACAGACCCCAAAGAGCTGCCTAGCCCACTTTCTGCTGTGCGAGGACACAAGTCTGTCCCATATCCTAGAAGAGGCTCTCGCTAGCATCCCACCTCGCTGCACTCGCTCTCAGACTTCGTCCTCCACGTGTCCGTTTATGACTTTGATGCACAAGCCTGAGGCGAGGAGAGTGGACTGAGATCTTACAGAACTTCCAGTTTTCCTGGTTTTCCTGGTCCTCATCCATCATCTCATCCAGCTGTTTGCCAAGAGCATTGGGATTTTTTCCTAGCCACACTTGATTCTCTCAAAGAATTCAACTCGGTTTTCATGGAAACCACCTTTCAAAAGTCATTACCACAGGAGCACCAAGGAGAAGTTGAACTGCTTGGGAAATGAATGAAAGAGATTCCTATAAACTGTCAGTCAGATTTAGCTGTCAGAACCAAGTTTGGGGGCAGGCAGGGCATACATAGCCCACTAGCCAGTAAGAGCAAGGGAAAGGGCGGGGCTCATTCATTTAAAAGCCCGAAAGCCTAGAGGTAAGGTGGGGGGCGTTGGTTAAAAGACCAGCTGATTAGCCAGGTGCACACCTATAATGCCAGAAGGTGGGAAGTAGAGACGGAAGGATCAGGTAGAGATAGAGCCAGGTAAAGCTAGGTGGAGAGAGAGTTCAGGGCTAGCCTTTTGACTACACAGGGCGGCTGATGTCAGGCAGATCCTAGGAGCTTGCTAGCCAGCCAGTGTAGCTGAAATCGTGAGCTGAGCTCCATGTTCAGTGACAAGTAAGAAAAACAATGCTCATGCAGGCACAAGCATGTGGACCAGCACACATAACATATGCAGTCACACGCACACATGAGCACATGTGCACACATGCATGCATGCTTGCACTCGCATGTACACACATGCACATACATGCACACATACATAATACAGTTACACACTCATGCACATGAACACATGTTTGAACACACACATACACACACACACATGAACACACGTACACGCACACAGGTGCACATAAGCACATACACACACATACCCACTACACACATAAGCATGTGTACACATATACATACAAGTGTGTGCACACATGCATGCACATTCATATGAATGAATGCACACACCCCCACTCACATAAACATATGTACATACATACTGGCACACAGGCACACACACATGACCTCATGCACTCACATACACAGTTGATCTCACCTATTCCAGCAGTAGTCATTTCCTCCCTTACAGGTCTGCATATTTTGAGAGATAAAAGGAGCTTAAAGGATGTCTTAGTCAGGGTTTCTATGCCTGCACAAACATCATGACCAAGAAGCAAGTTGGGGAGGAAAGGGTTTATTCAGCTTACTCTTCCACATTGCTGTTTATCACCAAGGAAGTCAGGACTGGAACTCAAACAGGTCAGGAAGCAGGAGCTGATGCAGAGGCCGTGGAGGGATGTTCTTTACTGGCTTGCTTCCCCTGGCTTGCTCACCCTGCTCTCTTATAGAACCAAGACTACCAGCCCAGAGATGGTCCCACCCACAAGGGACCTTTCCCCCTTGATCACTAATTGAGAAAATGCCCCACAGCTGGATCCCATGGAGGCATTTCCTCAACTGAAGCTCCTTTCTCTGTGATAACTCCAGCTGTGTCAAGTTGACACACAAAACCAGCCAGAACAAAGGATAAGAGGAGATGATCGAGAAATTGAGGCCAGCTGAAGCCAGTTTCTGCCCCGGACGGGGCACAGAGTGGGGCAGACTCTTTAATTCTTCAGTGTTGCTGCCCTCTGCTGGCATCACTCCCCCACCCCTGCCCTCCGGCCTGGAAACTCTTGCCTCTCTGGTCCCCTTAAAGTAAATAATGGAACCACCTAGCCGTGTCTGTCAGCTGTAATTCCTTTTCAGTTTGTTTTCTCCCCTCCTGATTAGAGAACACATCCCTGCCCCTGCTAAAGCTGACTGAGGCTTGTACCATGGAGAACCAAGGCCTGTGACATTGGCTGCATCTTGCGAGGACCCCAGGAGATATCTGTGGGGATGAGACAGTACCCTGTGGAGATCTGAGGCAGTCTCAGCCTTGAGCAGCCTGGGCACGGAAGGAGGCTTATGTGGCAATGCTCACATTCCCCATCAGCTAGATTGTGAGTGTGGAGTCAAGCTTGGCCAGTAGCGCTCAGGAGCAGCCTCGTGACAGGTCCTGTCATCAGGATACATGCCCATCATGTTGTTTGTTCTGACATCGTTCCGATCCTCCACTGCACCTAAGCTGTGTGATCCTCACTCTTCAGTAGTGGCTGAAAGTGGACCTAGTTACCGTCTTAGTTAAATTAAACAACTAGAGTGTATCTTCTTCCTCACTCTCTTATTCACTCTATTATCCTGCCACAGGGCAGCCTTCCTCGGAAATCCTCAGATAGCCGTTCCTAATAGTTAGATAGTTTCTAAGGTACTGAGCTCAGCGGAGTTGTAGCTGACTTGCCGGACTAAATTGTAAACCAGATTCAGGTGGAAGGACAAGATGTGTTACTGGGAAATTCAGCGATGGAGAGTCCGGTACATCCTGCTTTCTCCTCACCAGTCAGCCACCTCTCCGTAGTTAGAGTCCTCATCTGTTCAGTCAGGACTGCCTGTCCCTTCCATGGGGCTGGGTGCAGCTCTTTATACTTAGTGTTTGCTGATAACTTCTGAAAACATCCTAAAAACTTTCTTGCTTATTCTGTGGTTAAAAAGCACTGGCTTGGGTGATTAACACTGTTGCCTAGCAGCGGGGGCATTTAATAAAAAAACCATCACCATCACTCCCCTCTCTGGCCAGGCAGCCAGAAGCCTCTCTGGCTAGGCTGGTTAACTCTTTGTGAACCAGAGAGGAAGGAAAAGAAAAGAATTAAATGCTTTATACACTGCACAGACACACTCTGGCCAGGCTTGATTGTCTGTCACAAACAACAAGTGTTTGTGCATGCTTACATACATACACACATATACCTATACATGTACATATAGACAAACAGGCATATACACTTTGGATGGATGGATAGATGGTTGGATGGATGGATGGATGGATGGGGCAGAGCTCCCCAAGCTAAACCATTTAATCAACAACTGTATCTCTTTTCTCTGGTCTTTTTATACCTCCTTAGACAAAAAGTTCCTTAGAAAATTACCTCAAAGATAAAATGTTATCATAAAATGGGAGTTACAGAGGGGTGTTGATATTAAGTTCAAGGCAGTATTTCATAATAATATGCTCATTATAAGTTCAAAGCAACAGCTTTTTCATGGCCTTGACTTATCATAGTGCACACCTGTGACTTTATCCTTGGACTAAAATGTTTTTCCTTACACACAAATCTGTCCCAAGTTTATTTCTCTTTTTAGTGTGACGATGAAAACTCATTGTATTTCTTATTATGCAGCCTTCACTTACTATTATGAAGGGTGGGTACATTCCATTCTTGATTCTAACTTTGTTACATCTTTCTAGCAAAGTGACTAAGACCTTCTTTTAAAACTTCCTAAAATTTGAATCAAATCAAGAAGTCTATAGAATCATTAATTCATCTAAACAGCATTAATTCATGAAAGTTTATCCTTATGTTGATCTGCCAGAAATCTGATCAATTGGGTGAGCCAATGCCGAGGAACTACTATGTTAATTTAATGATGACAGGGAAGGCATAGCAGCTGCAAGAAGCAATCCTGAGGTGAAGTTTCTTTGGGCCTTGCCATTGAGCTCACCCATCACAGACAATGCAAAAATGGTGGGCCACTTCCAGGAAGGCCACCTGCTAGCCTTAGCCTATACTAGATGGCTCCTGACATCTCCAATCTAGACTTTCCTCTCAGATGATTATAGATTGTATCAAGTTGTCAGTTAAGCTAACTAGAACACCATTGTGGTCCAGGAGTCTAGCCTCAGCCTGAAACATTGTAGGTGCTCAGTAACATTTGCAAAAGGAAGGAACCGGAGACTCCTCATCACTGCTAGAGCAATCAGCCTGTGTCTTTCTCCCTTGAGGTTCTTGAACACGTGCCCCTGCTGCTGTATATCCTGGCAGCAAAAACCCTGATCCTGTGCCTGGCCTTTGCGGGTGTGAAAATGTACCAAAGGAGAAGCCTGGAAGGAAAACTGCAAGCCGAGAAGAGGAAGCAGTCAGAGAAGAAAGCGAGCTGAAGAGACGTTAGAGGTACTGGGCTTTGCAAACAAAACCTTTCCAGAGGGCTTCAGTGCCCAACCAAGGGTGTGGTGCCCTGAGATCTCTACATCCTTGGTCTGAAGTGCTGCAAGAGGGCACATGGGCACTGCAGCCAGGGTGCAAAGCCAGAGCCTCAGCCCCACTCTGACCATTTAGAATATCAGTCCTCTTCGCCAAGCCTGTTGTGCTTGTTAGTGGGAGGGGTTGGCTTAGGACCCTGACTCCAGCTGCAGGCCAGAAAAGCCCATGTACTAAGACATGCATGTTTGGCGGAGGAGGAGATGGAGACACAGGTCAAATTAAGGAGCCCTGCTATCTTCAGATGATGTCTGGCTCCCTGTTGGCAAATGATCCCTTCCAGTCTGTTCATCATCTGGCCAAACCTCACCTGCCCATGTCTCCAGTCCTCTCCCTGGGCTCTCTTGGCATTTCTGCATCACGGAGACCTTTATGCCCCTGTGTTCCTAGCCAGCCCTTTCTGGCAGCTCCTCCCCAAGCTTGGGGCTTGTGTATTACTGCATCTGGTGCCTCTCTGTGTGCATGGGGTGGGATGGAGGACTCAAGGGTCCTGGGAGCTTTTCTTAAGGCCTTGCCACAGACACACCTGATTATTTACTTTTGTGTGCAAATTTTAAAGTATCAAACTGAACTCCAATCCTTTCTTAGTATCAGGATTCAAATATGGTGATCAAGGATTTTAGATTCTAGATTCTGATTCCAGAACCCAGCTGAACATCAGAATTTCTATACATGGCTGTGTGGATTCCTGGGTTGCTTGTTAAGAGCACAGCTTCCCAGGCCCCAGCCTCAGGAAAGGGCACTGGGTCCACTGTTCAGTCTGGGCAGCCGGTGCTTTGAAAATCCAACAGGTGATTTTTATATAGTCTGCTCAGCTCCAGGTCACCGTGGGAACGGGCTCTGGCATCACGGCACTACCCACCTGATGCCATGCTTCTGAAAGCCGGAGCTTCCTTGGGCTGTCGAGTAAAGCAGGCTCCTTAGTGACAGCGAGACTGGGGCAAGGGTTTCACTGTGCATGTCATGCCTCAGTACTCCTGACAACTCCCCAAGGTGACGTCAAGCTGAAAGAACAGATCTGGGAACTGAACCACCTTACTCACTCCCCAACTGTGCCACCTCCAAAACGTGCAATACCGAGACCATAGGAGCACTGTTGTATGCTACTCATCCATGTTTGCCGCCACCTGCTGGCCCTCAGAGAGTGAAGACTTTCCAGGCAGAGTAACTTACCACCGTGGAGTCTTGCCTTTCAAAAATTGTCTTATTGATGGGAAACCAAAACCACCAGGAAGTGCTGAGCCTCAGTGCTAATTGGAGGAGGGGGTGATTAGCAGTTTCAAATGCCGAGGGCAGACAGCTGAGCTGAAGGGTTGGCTAGGTTTATGATGCAGGCAGAGGATGCCTGTCAGCTGAGAGGAGGGTGGGAAGATCACGTGTGAGCTCGTCGGTGCCTGTTATGTCCATGCTTTCATTGAGCCAGGGACACAAGCGTGGGTGTGCACACAGCCACGTAGAACTGACCCAGGAGCTAGCCTGTCTGTCAGGCTAGCAGCTTGTCCAGAGCCTGCACTAAAGGAGGAAACCCAGATGCACCGGTTAGTGGGTCAGGCCGAGTAGCCTCCCCTGGCGTCTCAGAGCGCAAGCACAGTTGGTGTGGAGCATGCAAAGCCCCGAGCCTTTCTATTCAGCACCAGCCTTACTGCTGTGGTCTCCCTTTCTAGATTTTCCTATTTAAATGTCAGCTTGGGTGGACTCCAGCAGAGAAGAGAGAACAAAAACGTCACAGAAGAGGACCGCACTCTGGCCTAGACCTTTAACTTAAATGATTGACAGAGTGGATTTTTATACGTTTTTAGAAGAACCAGTATTTTGTTTACTGAAATAAAGTACATTATTCTTAACTGCTGTCTGCATTCTCTCTCACTCTCTCCATCCCCCTTCCCTCCCTCTCCCCCTTCCTATCTACCTCCTCTCCCCCTCATCCCCACCCCATCCCCAACACAGAACACGCTATGAGAACACTTTTTCAAGCCTTCCTTTCTCTGCCACATTCTGGTTGTGGAGTTATGATAAAGTTCTGGGTGCATGTGCATGCCCACATCAACGGTAACACTGCTGTAGGGGACAGTCCTCAGCAAAGGGGGCATCAGTAGAAGCCTGGGCCAGCATGTCCCCACTTGCCAGCATGCTTCTTCATGTGTAGCTTGTTTCCATGTTGACTGTGTAACATCAGGGAAGCTCTGTGCTTGTCTATGACAGAACCAAGAAGGCTGGACCCTGTGCCAGCCTAGGAGGGTTCCTGAAGGGAGGGTAAGAGCCATGGAATATCACAGTAGCTCAGTCTAGAAAGAACTCATAGCTATCAGTCTTGTAGAGGCATGGTGGCTCACAACTGTAATCCTAGGAGGCTGAGATTGGAGGACTGCAGATAGTCATAGGCTAGCCTGGGCTACTAGCTACTTCTGGACCATTCTGACACTTTCCCATCTGAGAGGAAACAATGGTGAGCTTCCTTGCTCAGTGCTTAAGAGACCAAGGTGCTTAGAGGCTTAACTCTCTCACCTCAAGGTCCACACATGGATGGAAAGTTAGGAGGTGGGAACCAGCCCTGGTGTGCTGGGAAGTGCTGGGGCCCACTGCAGATGGCCACACAGAAAGTTTTTGGGAGTGTGTAGCTTGTCTGCCACCTTGCCCACAGCGTAGAACATGAACTTTAAAGAAATTGCTTATATTAAAATTTTAACTATGATTGCTGGATGGCCCCAACCATTGTGTGGGAGCCAGGAGAGGGTTCACATAGCATCAGGGATCTAAGTACAGAATGGTCCTCGTGTGGGAGCCAGGGGAGGGTTCACATAGCATCAGGGAGCTAAGTACAGAATGGTCCTCGTGTGGGAGCCAGGGAAGGGTTCACATAGCATCAGGGATCTAAGTACAGAATGGTCCTCGTGTGGGAGCCAGGGGAGGGTTCACATAGCATCAGGGAGCTAAGTACAGAATGGTCCTCATGTGGGAGCCAGGGGAGGGTTCACATAGCATCAGGGAGCTAAGTTCAGAATGGTCCTCCTGTGGGAGCCAGGGGAGGGTTCACATAGCATCAGGGAGCTAGTACAGAATGGTCCTCGTGTGGGAGCCAGGGGAGGGTTCACATAGCATCAGGGAGCTAAGTACAGAATGGTCCTCCTGTGGGAGCCAGGGGAGGGTTCACATAGCATCACGGAGCTAAGTACAGAATGGTCCTCGTGTGGGAGCCAGGGGAGGGTTCACATAGCATCAGGGAGCTAAGTACAGAATGGTCCTCGTGTGGGAGCCAGGGGAGGGTTCACATAGCATCAGGGAGCTAAGTACAGAATGGTCCTCGTGTGGGAACCAGGGGAGGGTTCACATAACATCAGGGAGCTAAGTACAGAATGGTCCTCCTGTGGGAGCCAGGGGAGGGTTCACATAGCATCAGGGAGCTAAGTACAGAATGGTCCTCGTGTGGGAGCCAGGGGAGGGTTCACATAGCATCAGGGAGCTAAGTACAGAATGGTCCTCGTGTGGGAGCCAGGGGAGGGTTCACATAGCATCAGGGAGCTAAGTACAGAATGGTCCTCGTGTAGGAGCCAGGGGAGGGTTCACATAGCATCAGGGAGCTAAGTACAGAATGGTCCTCGTGTGGGAGCCAGGGGAGGGTTCACATAGCATCAGGGAGCTAAGTACAGAATGGTCCTCGTGTGGGAACCAGGGGAGGGTTCACTTAGCATCAGGGATCTAAGTACAGAATGGTCCTCGTGTGGGAGCCAGGGGAGGGTTCACATAGCATCAGGGATCTAAGTACAGAATGGTCCTCGTGTGCGAGCCAGGGGAGGGTTCACATAGCATCAGGGAGCTAAGTACAGAATGGTCCTCGTGTGGGAGCCAGGGGAGGGTTCACATAGCATCAGGGAGCTAAGTACAGAATGGTCCTCGAGTGCGAGCCAGGGGAGGGTTCACATAGCATCAGGGAGCTAAGTACAGAATGGTCCTCGTGTGGGAGCCAGGGGAGGGTTCACATAGCATCAGGGAGCTAAGTACAGAATGGTCCTCTTGTGGGAGCCAGGGGAGGGCTCACATAGCATCAGGGAGCTAAGTACAGAATGGTCCTCCTGTGGGAGCCAGGGGAGGGTTCACATAGCATCAGGGAGCTAAGTACAGAATGGTCCTCCTGTGGGAGCCAGGGGAGGGTTCACATAGCATCAGGGAGCTAAGTACAGAATGGTCCTCGTGTGGGAGCCAGGGGAGGGTTCACATAGCATCAGGGAGCTAAGTACAGAATGGTCCTCGTGTGGGAGCCAGGGGAGGGTTCACATAGCATCAGGGAGCTAAGTACAGAATGGTCCTCGTGTGGGAACCAGGGGAGGGTTCACTTAGCATCAGGGATCTAAGTACAGAATGGTCCTTGTGTGGGAGCCAGGGGAGGGTTCACATAGCATCAGGGATCTAAGTACAGAATGGTCCTCGTGTGGGAGCCAGGGGAGGGTTCACATAGCATCAGGGATCTAAGTACAGAATGGTCCTCGTGTGGGAGCCAGGGGAGGGTTCACATAGCATCAGGGAGCTAGTACAGAATGGTCCTCGTGTGGGAGCCAGGGGAGGGTTCACATAGCATCAGGGATCTAAGTACAGAATGGTCCTCGTGTGGGAGCCAGGGGAGGGTTCACATAGCATCAGGGATCTAAGTACAGAATGGTCCTCGTGTGGGAGCCAGGGGAGGGTTCACATAGCATCAGGGAGCTAAGTACAGAATGATCCTCAGCTCACAGAGCGCAGACATCAAACAGGTGAAATTCTGTGTTCCCTGGAACTCCCCATCCCGCAAGGAGGGTGCTCCAGCCTTTGCCTGGGAGCCACTTCCTCTCCGATGACCCCACTCTGGCCTGGGGCTAGCCTGGAGCAGAGATGAGAAGAGGCCAAGGCTTTGGGTCCTCTGGCTCTGCTTAGATGGTGCTCACACCTGACCCTGGACTGTAGGCAAGTCTCAAGTCTCAGTTAAGCCCTCCATGTGGCCTCCTGCCAGCGGCCCCACCCCTTCTCAAACCTCTGTCTGCTACTCACTTTGCAGAGTTAGGACACAGCCAGCTCTGAGCATGCTGAACCTCAGACTCAAGGCCGGGGACACCACCTCCCACCATGCCCATCAATTCCTCCTGTATTCAAGACAGAGAGATCCGTTGACCTTAACTTCAGGTCTGGCTGCAGCTGCTTATGTAGAGTACAGCCTCCTGGGCCGTGGGATTTAAAGCTTACCCCTTGGCTTTGCAGAACTTATGGCTGTCTGCTTGGATCACTATACAGATGACCCAAGGGCTGGGCTCAACCCAGTGCTTTCCTGAGAACAGGATGTTGTCTTCTCTTACTGTGCAAGTGCACTCTTCTGCCGCTAGAGGGAGATGAGCAATCACCCACTGGTGCCGTCAGTAAATGAACCCTGGGCATGGGGAGCTGTATTTTAAATAGTTGTGGAAGCAGTGGCTAGACGTTAGTAGGCAGACAGGATGGTGCAGCCCACAGCCAGAGTCCGCAGCTGGGCGCAGTGAGGAAATAGCATAGTTACCCCTGGGTGTCCGTAAGATGTCACCATGCTCCCCCCATGAGAAGTCCCCAGCATCCCTCAGGCAGCCCCCTGTTAATCTCACACACACCCCTGACCTGCAAAGCCCAAGATGAAAGGAAGAGAGGGAAAGGGCCAGAGAACACCTGATCTCCACAGGTCAGACTAGAGGCCAGCATTAAACAGCTGTCGTAGCTTCTGAGTTTATTGTTGGGGAGTTTCCCTTAGTGATCTGTGATGAAAAGACCTTTGTGCCCCCAACAAAGCGAGGGCCCTGGGCCCTGGTGCCTGAGGTCCACCACGTGCACTTCTTTCTTTTTCTTTCTTCTTCATTTATTATATGTGAGTACACTGTAGCTGTCTTCAGACACCCCAGCAAAGGGCATCAGATCCCATTACAGATGGTTGTGAGCCACCATGTGGTTGCTGGAATTTGAACTCAGGACCTCTGGAAGAGCAGTCCGTGCTCTTAACCGCTGACCCATCTCTCCAGCCCCCATCACATGCACTTCTAACGTTAGTACCTGACAGTCTGATGACATCTCTGTGGACTCCTGGCCTAACCTAATGCCACCTGGTGTGAGGAGCCAAGAAGAGATGGGCACAGGGCTCCCTGGTAGAAAGTCTTGGATTCTGGTGTAGTGACAGCTCTGGAATTTTGGTTTCTTTTTAAAAATTATAACGTGATTTCATTTTAATCCCGGGTGTGGGGCTCCTTCAGATTGTCCGAAGCAGCTGAGTATGATTTGTCTCGTGCTCTAGCAGAGGCGTGGTTTTGCCAGCTATACATAGTTTCTGTGATTTCATGATGTTTGGAATTCTGGGAACTTTTCAGAGGGTACGTAAACGCTAGGACCCCAAGAGGCAAGGTGGAAGGTTGCTGGTCGTTTAGAAAGGTTGGTTGCAGTATATTAGTGGTCAAAGAAGAAACAAAAGGAAAGAACTTAGGTTCAGAGATTTTCCTGACTCCTCTTCCCCTCTATCCTTCTTTCTCTCTTACCTGGTGTTAGGAAAGCGGTGAAACAGGTGGGGGAGGGAATAAAGGACAGGAACAGGAAGCAGCCACACTGTAACAAAGGCCGGAGACATCCAGCTTTCTACCACAGGTTGTGTGTGTATCTAGGTGTCAGCCGCCAACCCAGCCTCCTCTGTGTTTATAAAATGAGCATAAAAGTCACTGCCCTGAGCACAGTAGTTGTCTGAACGGAGCCTTGCTGCGTATGGAAAGAGTAATTGCCATGTGGGAGAAAATCATTCACCCACGAGAGAAGTGGGCACTGCTTGTGTGATTGTCTAGCTGGGTTGGGCAGAGCCAAAGGGCAAGGATTCTGTTCGCATAGAATGCCCCTTACATTTCTCATGCTAGGACCAAGTGCCTTCCAGGAGCAACACTATAAGAAGAAGGGTTTGCTTGGGCTCAGGGCATCATGCTAGGACAGCACTCCCTCCATTGGTGGCAGGAGCTTGCCCAAATGTCAGCACCAGCAATGGAGGAAGGACTGGAGGCAGGCCAGGGCAGGGGTGTAGCCCTCAACGTATTCCCCACAATGAGCCTCTTTGCTTCCTACAACTTCCCCAAAGAGTGCCACAGCTGGGGACCAGGTACCACATCACAGGGCGGGGTGATTTATATCTAATCCACACTCATGCTGGTTCTAAGAAAGCATCATTTTTAGACCACTGCCTTCTCAAAACATCTCCCCTGGCCCTTGGGAAGAGGTATAGTAGCTGGATCCAGAAAGGCCAGAGAGACTAAACAGCTCCAACACCACAGAGGCTACTCCAGAGCACTCGTCTGCAGTGATGTTGCTCAACCCTGCACTGGTCCATGACAATGTCTACCCTTCCTTTTACTTGCTTCTTCCCAGAAAGCCTCCAGCCTCCAGTTGTTCTCCAGCCTGGCTGCCCCACCCGCACAAGGACAAGTACGTGAATCCCCCAGCCTGCTGCAGATGGCCGTGAATGCCAGGGAATAAAGTCTGCTCCTCAGATGATAAAGAGGCAACGACTGTGGTGACATTAGTTTAACTGAGGACATCTGCACTGATCTCAGCCTTGACACAGGCTTCATTCTATGCTCTCAGTAAAGGCCGGCCATATGTGGTGGTTTGGGCACGTGTGACTCCATTTTAAGGCCTTCAACCCGTTGTCCTGATGAGCTACCCTGGGCTCAGGGAAGCAAGGCAGCTCATGCAAGGCCTCATCACTAGCAGGATTCCAGCAGGGGCCACTGGCTTCCAAGCTCAGTGTGCCCTGTGACTTTCTGCTGAAGTGTCTGTGTGCCATAAAGCCTCGTTCCACACTCGTGCTAGTGCCGCCAGAGCACCAGTTACAGTGAACTTCCTCTTGCTTGCTTTCCTTGTCATTACCCAAAGCTTCAAAGCATCAGGGCTCCAAACCCTGTTTTACTTCTAGATGAGAATCACTCCTGCTAGCCCTTCCTGGTCATCTAATACCCAATTGATATGCCGTTGCTATTTATCCTGCTCTGCACACTCACGATGCTTTATAGGGTGTCCTGCCTCCCCTCCACTCTGTGCTGAAATACACTCTTGTTGCAGTGCATAGCTGACGCTGGCCAGTCTGCTGGGTGCTACCCCACTGACTTTCTTACAAGACATAAACGAGAGAAGGAAGCAAGCTAAGCATGGCGGTTGTGAGCACAAGCTTGTCCTTACAAACTGACAACCTGTGGACTTGATTCACCTCTCAGCTTTCCTTGTCTGTCAAATGGGGAAACTGAGGGTAGCAGCTGCCTGGCGGGGTTACCTCGGACACGTGACAAACAAGGCAGTGTGGGTGGCACCTCAGCTGCGAACTGTGTTTGAGTCTTAGCTGCCCTGTGCACAGCAGCAGCCCACACAGGTGCTTTGCACCCCAGGTTTCCACAACTGTATAATGCAGATCCAGTTACTCCTACATGGCAACTGTTGTGAGGATCAGGTTAATTAAATTGTGCAATTAAATGAGTAACTGGGTCATTTAGGCATAGACATAACCAGCGACCAGAGAGCTGGCATCAGAATCCAAGATTCTTATCCTGCAGCCCCATAGGCTCATAGGGAGTTGTACTGGCTATTTTTGTGTCAACTTGACACAGCTGAGTTATCACAGAGAAAGGAGCTTCAGTTGAGGAAATGCCTCCATGAGATCCAACTGTAAGACATTTTCTCAATTAGTGATCAAGGGGGAAAGGCCCCTGTGGGTGGGACCATCCCTGGGCTGGTAGTCTTGGGTTCTATAAGAGAGCAGGCTGAGCAAGCCAGGGGAGGCAAGCCAGTAAAGAACATCCCTCCATGGCCTCTGCATCAGCTCCTGCTCCCTGACCTGTTTGAGTTCCAGTCCTGACTTCCTTTGGTGATGAACAGCAGCATGGAAGTGTAAGCCGAATAAACCCTTTCCTCCCCAACTTGCTTCTTGGTCATGATGTTTGTGCAGGAATAGAAACCCTGACTAAAACAAATTGGTACCAGCAGAGTGGGGTATTCCTGTGACAACCTGACCATGTTTTGGGGAGGACTGTGGAAGGACTTTGGAACTTTGGGCTTGAAGATCCATTCGTTGTTAAGAGCTCTGTCAGATGTTGTGTAGGAACTTGGAAGATAATGCTGAGAACAGTGCAGAAGATGGAGGCCTGGTTTGTGAAATTTCAGAGGGAAAATTAAAGACTCTCTTCAGGGCCATTGTTGTTTTTATTGTGAAGATTTTGTAGTTCTTGTTAGCTGGGGCTGAAGAATCAGCTGTGATTAACAAGATACCAGAACTACTAAAGCAAAAACTTTGCATTACTGGGACTATTGATGCTGGTTAGCTGGAGCTAAGAAATTAGCGGTGATTAAGAAGAGACCAGCATCGTTGAGGTGACATCTTCTGGGAAGTGTTTTCTGAAAGCACAAAGAGGCTGTGTTCCAGAGATAGGCAAGGTTGTACTCCTTCTGCAGCGGGACTTGGTAATGTGTAAGGGTTACCCAGGTGGTACTGATTTTGAAGGCATGAAGGGGTCATGCAGAGCAGCTGAGGCTAAGCACTGTGAGAGGCCATGGAAGGCCATTGGTGAAGGTGCAGCCTCAGTTGTAATTGAAGGCCCAGGACTGAAGGGGTCATGCAGTGTTTTGGAGATGCCAGTACCATGAGATGACCACCAAGAGCAGCAGCAGCAGTGGAGTACAGGCATCTGGAGCCCAGAGGACGACGTGTGTGCTACAAAGGGCATGGCTGGAGAAGTGACCCAAGCCCTTGGAGGAGCCCAGAAGATCGTGAGTTGGATCCCAGACGTTGGACAGTTGGAGATTGATTTTTGCTTTGATTGTGACTGTGCCCTGATATTTTCCCTCTTGAAGGAAGAAACTGTTTTAGTGGAGCCCACAGTTAAGAGACTTTTAATTGTTAAAAGAGATGGATATTTTAAAGAGATTCAAATTTTAAGAATATGTAAAGACTGTGGGACTTTTAAAGTTATTTAGATCTTGGGGATGAATAAGAATGTAAGGGTTGAGGCTTACTAGTGATGTGTTTGTGTGTCAAGTTGACAAGGGGTCAATTGTACTGGCTATTTTTGTGTCAACTTGACACAGCTGAGTTATCACAGAGAAAGGAGCTTCAGTTGAGGAAATGCCTCCATGAGATCCAACTGTAAGACATTTTCTCAATTAGTGATCAAGGGGGAAAGGCCCCTGTGGGTGGGACCATCCCTGGGCTGGTAGTCTTGGGTTCTATAAGAGAGCAGGCTGAGCAAGCCAGGGGAGGCAAGCCAGTAAAGAACATCCCTCCATGGCCTCTGCATCAGCTCCTGCTCCCTGACCTGTTTGAGTTCCAGTCCTGACTTCCTTTGGTGATGAACAGCAGCATGGAAGTGTAAGCCGAATAAACCCTTTCCTCCCCAACTTGCTTCTTGGTCATGATGTTTGTGCAGGAATAGAAACCCTGACTAAGACAGGAGTGATGCTATTGGAAGATGTGGCCTTCTTGGAGTAGGTGTGGCTTTGCGGGAGGAAGTGTGTTGCTAGGGGTGGGCTTTGAGTTTTAGAAGCCCAAGCCAGGCCCAGTGTCACTCTCTCTTCCTGCTGCCTGTGGATCCAGAGGTAGAACTCTCAGCTACTCTCCTGCACCGTGTGTGTCTGCCTGCATGCTGCCATGCTTCCCGCCATGACAACAATGGTCTGAACCTCTCAACTATGAGCCAGCCCTCAATTAAGTGTTTTTGTTATTGTCACGGTCACGGTGTCCTCTCACGGCCACAGAAGTGCCAAGACAGCCATCTGTACAATCAAAGGGCGAGCTGCACTCAACACCCCCAAACTCAGGCGTGTCGCACCAGGGTCTGCGCAGTGACAGCTGAAGAGACCAAGGAGACATAAATACTGATCATACCAAGTGCCCTCAAGGATTTTAGATCTCAGAGCACGTGTGAAGTAGAGAAAAGTCCACCCAAATTGGCAAAGGGAAATGCTGTACTTCAGTGGGCAGAGTGAGATGTCATTCACAGCTTCACAGCAGTGGTTGACCGAAGAGCCATTCTGGTTCTGACTCCTTGAGCCCGGGGCTTCTCTTATAAGGAAGAGAGTCTCTGCATAATGTGGTCCGGTTAAGAATGGTAGGATGTAAGGATAACGGCATACAGACTGTCAGTACAAAGTCGGAAGAGTGGACTCAGAGGAGAGGAAGGTGCTGAGGCTGCTGGCCTGTAGGGCAAATGGCAGGAGAACCGGGAGGGTTGGGTGAGCTCAGACCCCAGAATCTCAGGAACCTGAGATCAGCAGGAGTCAAGCCTCCCCCCATCCACTCCTGTACCTGCTCTGAAACATGTAACCATGACACCCCACTGAGAGGACCATGGCAGTCAGGTAAGGAAAGGACCTGTCCCTCTTCATGCAGATAGAGCATCAGCAACACCTCAAACAGAGCCAACAGGAGACACTTACCCCTAAATCCCACCCCACTCCTCAATGTTTATAAAGTCCCCGCTCACATGGAATAAAGCACACAAGACATTTCCCCGAGGATCGTCTGAGACTGTTTTTACTGAGCTGTCACGCTTGGGAAACATTCATCGCTAGACCTTGGATCTGCCTAGCTGGCCAGGTTCACGCTGCCGACCCCGTGGCACCTGCCACTGGTGCTGCCACTGTGGCTGTCGCTATCGATGCTGCCGTAGCTGACCATTCACAGGAAGAGACTTCTGCTACCTGCCCTGCGCAGGCCTCCCAAACCTCACTTTTCTTCTAAGGCCTTTAACACTTCCAGCACTCCTGGCTAGACCAGAGCCCTGTGGAACCTATTCGTCTGGTTCTGCTTCTTGGACAACAGATGACACTAGCCAAGGGTAAGTGGGCCATCAGAACCTGGGAGACACTTGTGGCAGCCTTCCCTAGAGCCCCCGTTAGTACGGCCATGCTGCTTACAGCTTGATTCACACCAGTGAGACTGATGTCTCTCTCCCAATAGCCAGCATAGCAAAGAGTGGATTGCTGCTTCCAGCCACCAAATATGCAGTCCTCTGATACAGCAGCCACCAGCTCACACAGCACGGTGTAAGAGTTGGATCTGCAACAGGTGAACTTTGTAGGTCCAAGTGATAGGCAGTTTGGGGTGTGGTACCCTTTAGATAAGATGCATGTTAAATCCCCTTTTCTCCAACTTGAGAAAACTGCAGAACCCACCGCTTACTCCTGAAGAGTATTAAAGCTCCGGATGGCTCTGTTCATCCCACAGCCTCTTTCTGAATAACACAGGAAGATTCCAGAGAGGCGGAGGACAAGATTGGAATATGGAGCATTCTGCATTTGGCAGCGGCCTGGCTTCGCAACTCCATCCACAGTCAAATCCATCGGGAGCTGGTGGACATCTTCATACGCTAGTTTTTTTATCAGACTTGTCTTTAGAGCTTTTTTTTTTCTTCCAGGTTCAGCAAAACTGAAGACCAAGTAGAGTTCTTGTGCCCTTTCTGCTCCTGCCTCGTGGCTGTCCATATTTTCCTGTGTAGGTTGTCATTTTATGCACCCCAGAGTAACTACGTCTGTGGTGAAGTTATTGCTTGAGCATACATGAGGAAGAAGGCGCTTTGTGGTCGGTTTCACAGGCATCGGGCTTTTCCTGTAGCAGACATGCAAGCACAGATCTTTCCGGCCCACAGCAGGGCCCCTGGGCCTTGAGCAGGGTATTGTGCCAACTGCAGTAGCTCAGCTCAGAGGCCTGAGATAAACGCCGTGGCAGCCTTTGGACTCTCCAGATGGGATTCTTGTAGGTTGGATATGTGGGTTCCATCGCCCTCCCATCCCCCACTTGACCTAAAACCCCTTGAACCTTTGACGTCTCCATGGCTCCTTTTTGTGGCCCCACCCATTTGCCTTGGACATATGGTGCGGTTTGACCACCTCGCAGCTGCCTCTCACCACCACTACCTCACAGAGGGATAGCCCCGGCTGGACCACTGTATGCACGTGTCTCTTGCTCATGGCAAGGCGGATGCTTGTGGATTATTTAACCTGAAGTTTATTGGCTTAGTATTTAATTCAGAGTGTTCTTTTGTTGTTGTTGTTGTTGTTCTCTTTTCTTCTTAGACCTACATTTTGATCACACATCCTTTAATCCTGCCCGCCAGTACCCTCCACTGTGCCAGAGTCTTCCCAATCCTCCCATACACGTGGCCCTCAGGGTAGCCATCACAAGATGAGAGCTGATACCCTGTACTTATCAACAAACTTTAATGGAGCCTCTGTCAACCCCAGGACTTTGCTGGTAGCCCTCAAGAACCTCCCAGTTGAGGCAGTGATCCCTCAAGGTCACCCCTAGAGTGGTTTTGGTGATGGCGAGTCAGAATCAGACTCCACAGTTAGCAGCAAAGACCATACAGCTCAGGGCTTTGTGGAACAGATGCCCTTAAGAAAACTTGGCAAGATAATAGTTCTCCCACCTGCGCACCTTGTTGGTTATGGCCTTCCACTTGGTCAGGTTAACCCTTTCAATCCCTTTGCTTATTAAGTCACTCAAGAGTATGTATCGATAAGTGTAGACGTTGTCAACAGACTGCAGACAAAACTCCTTCCGGTTGTTTATGATAAACCATTTGATGGAAGACCAGGCTGAGTCTAAGGGGTTCAGATAATTATAGTGGGGAGGCAGAGAGATGAGTTCATGGCCGTAGGACTTGGCCACTCCCAGGGAACACGCGATGCTTGTTAAATTAATGCTTGTTGGGACATAGGCCTGGGCCTCCCCCTCCTTGTCTGTCTTTGGCTTCATCTCATCTTGCTGCCTTCTCCCTTTGACCACGATGGCACACTTGCCATAGGCCCTCTTCACAACGTCACAGAACTCCAAGAACAGGCTGTCTTCCTTCTTGATGCACAGGTCATCTCTCAGGAACATGCGATATTTCCAAGGCACCCATCCTTGACTGCCCCCAGCATGTAGAATACACCACGATGGTGTGTGAATGTAATAGCTCTCACTAAAGTCCTCCCCAGTGACAAGAGTTTCTGGGATCTCAGTTTCCCCAAAATACACGGTCTTGTATCCGTTGTGTTGCAGCGATCTCAGAGCGTTGAGATACTGAAGGCACTGTCTTCTCTTGGTGCTGTCAAACTGACTTCTGGTAAAGATGTTTTTCAGAAGACAGTTTGTGAAGCGAGCCATGGGGCTCCCCGAGTGGCTCACATTTTCCCACCTGGGGAGTTCTGGGAGGGGGAGAAGGATGACCTCACAAAGGGACATCTCACCTCACAAACGGACATCTCACCTCACAAACGGACATCTCACCTCACAAACGGACATCTTACCTCACAAACGGACATCTCACCTCACAAAGGGACATCTCACCTCACAAAGGGACATCTCACCTCACAAACGGACATCTTACCTCACAAACGGACATCTCACCTCACAAAGGGACATCTCACCTCACAAACGGACATCTCACCTCACAAACGGACATCTTACCTCACAAACGGACATCTCACCTCACAAAGGGACATCTCACCTCACAAACGGACATCTCACCTCACAAACGGACATCTCACCTCACAAACGGACATCTCACCTCACAAACGGACATCTCACCTTACAAACGGACATCTCACCTCACAAACGGACATCTCACCTCACAAACGGACATCATCTCACGGCTGTACCATAGCTACGAGTCAGGGGCAGAACAGCATGAGGCACGTGCTCAGAACTCTTCACCACAGAAAACGCCACCCAGTGTCACTCCTGGAACAGATCTTTTTATGGTGGTCAGGTTTCTGGTTCCTTTTCATTTGGACTATGGAGATGGATGGATATTCTACCCATCTATTTATTTCCAAGGTATTTACTGTGTACCTTCTGTGAATCAGACATTGTGCAGTGTGCTGGGGGGTATTCATGATGTGTTTAGGAAGGCCTGGGGTGTGTGTGTTGTGGGGGTGCCTGTGCACATGTGTAAACTGTGCCACCTGCCTGTCTACCTTTACAGCAATGGTTGAAGGGAAATAGGATGAATGTTGAAGGAATTGGTTGAATGGTTTACAGGCGGCTGAAGGGAAATCTGATGTGGCAGAGAGTAAAAGAGGCAGGCTGTGTGCCTGTCCCTCAGAGGGACTGCCGTTAATGGAGATGATTCAGTACATTATCTGAAAAACATCTGATTTGCTATAATTTTTTGAGACCACGTCTTGCTCTGCAACCCTGAGTGGCTCAGTATTTGGCCTTAATGATCCTCCTGCCTAGGCCATTTAAGTTCTGGGATTACAGACACGCACCATACTGAGTAGCGTTTCCGTTTGATACTTGGAGAAAATAGCAGTTTGCTTCACTTCCTCTCCTCTTTATTACTTTAATTTCCTTTGTATTGTTTCCCCTTTAATCAAAGCTAAAGGTAGTTCACAGATGCGCCTAAGTGGATCTTCCGAATGGCAGTGCAGCTAAAATGATTTGCCTGGTTCTTTACTTCTCTGTCGAATAAATGGGAATCTCCTCCCTTTACCCTGATCCACCAGGGCTTTCTTGGGACTCAGGCAAACCCAGGCTATCACCATAGCCAAGTTCACACGAAGTGTGCAGTTACCAGACATCCTCTCCAGAGGCCACAGACAGCAGCTTCCAGTTTGTGTCTTGTGGCCATCTTCTCTGGAGACATTTCTTTAGCAGTCTAAAACAGTTTTCAGATCAGATTTGACGTAGATACAAACTCTGTAGCCAGAGAGCTCAGAAGCCGTTGACGGTCCCATAGTCCCCCGAGTGCTTGGGAGTGGTGGTGGGGCCATAGTTCCCTCTCCTGCCTGGAGGGACCTGACCAGCCGAGGCTGCAAGGAGAGCGGCCTTGCAGTGATGCCAGTGTCGATGGCACCTCCTGTTCTCCTGTGAGAGGTCATGGACCTGAGAAACTCGTCTAGAAGTGCAGGGGAATCCGCATGCTGTGTTTGTGTTTGAACAGCGTGCATATTTGATTATATTTCCACACAGCAAACACTGACAACGCTTACCTGGAGGAAGAGAGGGTGGGGGAAACTCCCAGGATGCATCCCGCTCTCTGCTGTTATTTAGTCTTGGCAAATGTGCACATTTATATTCAAAATGCAATATAAACAGCAAAGCAAATAACAAGCACAAAACAATATCTAAATAATGCAAACAACACAAATTGATAAACTAAATTGTTTTCTTTTTTCCCATGTCAGTAACAAAATCTCACAGACCGAAACAGCGTAGCTGGGAAAAACAAAAAACAAACAAACAAAACCAAGATAGACTAAGGGACAGAAGAGGGGTTTACCCAGAAGCAAACCCACACTGCACAACCACCTGATGCTCAACAAGGTGCCCAAAACACATCGGCAAAAGGACAGCCCCTTCAGCAAAACGTGCTGTGGGACTGGATAGCCACCTGTGGAAGGACAAGGTGGTCCCTGTCTCTTGCCCTGTATAAAAGTTAATCTGTGTCTGTGTGTCTGTCTGTGTCTGTCTGTGTCTGTGTCTGTGTGTGCATGCGTGCATACTCTAATGCTTAAACTTATGACCCTAATTAAGACCTGAAAGTTTAAAATGAATACTTTAAGATTCGGATTCAGGAAAGGACTTTCTGAAAATGACCAGTACCTCAGGAAATTATTGTAAGAACTGACAAATGAGATTGCATGAATTTAAAAGCTTCTTCTGTGTGGAAAAACCAGAGAGTAGGGGCAAATCTGTGCTGGGGCTAATAGCTAGAATGCATTAAAGACCGAGAAATTAAACAGCAAAGGATCATCAGAGCAATAACTTGCAGTGTCATTAAATAGCTGTGCCCTGCTCTTCTCCCAGACTCTGGGACCATGAAGCTGATGGGTCTATGGAGTCCCCAGGGTCCAGGAGAGAATTGGGCTAAAGAGATACACAACATGGTGACTGCAGGTCAGCAAGAGTGGCCAGAGGTAGGATTGACCGGCCAGTGAGAATGAGGCTCTATCATGATGTCACAGCTTAAGGGACAGCACTTGCCCAGAGTGAAGTCATTAGGCCTCCCTATGTTTGTTTATACCGTCCACACACATCCTGGTTGCCAAGTCCATGAACTTGCTTGAGGCATAAGCATACTCCCTGGTGGTTTGGGTCTTCTCAGAGCTAGAGGCAGATAGGAAATGTTTCACAGTGGCTTGGCTGCCCTTAAACTCACAGAGATCCTCCTGCCTCCTCTACCCCCTTCTCCCCACCCCCACTCCCATGCCCCCACCCCCCCAGTGCTGGGATTAAAGTCCTGAGCCACCACCACTGCCTGGATAAAGAATTTCTTTATAAAGAATGCTGTCTTTAGAAAAACAAGCATGGAGTCTCACTAAGAGGAAAACAGAGGGGGCCCTTGGCCTCTCCCTGTGTTTGCTTTGTAAATGGGATGATGGTGTTTGTTTCAATAACACGGGGCACAGGGCTTGATTGATAGGTGGCAGGTAAAGAGGCCAGAGCCACTGCCAGTACTAATGTGCTCAAAACATTGTTTCCAGCACTAACCAACTCGAAACATTGTTTCCCTGTCACTAGCAGCTGGGCTTTTATGGTGATCATATGCGGCAGTCATTTCTCATTGGAAGTATCACATTTGGGGAGACTGGAGAGATCCAGTAGACAGGCAGACAGGTAGGCAGGCAGACAGACAGACAGACAGACAGAGGCACACACACACACTCAGGGGTGGAGAGGGCAGGGCTATATGCTGAGTTATAAGTTGGCTTTGTCCTCAGGATGCCTCTCTCCCTTCTTGCCCTGGCTAGCAGATGAGAAAGCCAGACCCTCTAGGGGTAGGATAATGCCACCAGAAAGCCGTGAGTGAAAGTCGTGCCATCCTGATCTCTGCTTCAATCCCCTCTTGAGTTCCTACCCTGGCTTTCCTCAGTGGTGGGCTCTGAGCTGGCAGTGCAAGCCCTAATAGACCCCCTCCTTCCCAAGTCGTGTTGGTCACGGGGGTTTATCATCACAACAGAAAGCAAGCCAGGGCAGAGGTAACAGACATCACAGCGCTTCAGAACCTGATAGCCTTGGCCCTAAAACATTTGATGGCTATGTGACAGTATACAAGTCTCTTAGCTTCTCTGGGCCTCAGCTTCTGTGAACCTCTGTGGAGGCTGTGAGAGGGTGGTTAAGGATGGCGTGTGTAAACATACCAGCACTCTATAAGATCCCTCCCTCTATAAAGGTTCAATGATTGCCAATGCAGATTTCATGGCCCCTGCTCCTTTTCTAACCAACCCTGCATTGGGTTCATGTGTTCAGTCCTCCAGAGGATCCCTGCCAACTCCTGCTCTGGGCTTAGACCAAACAGTGCATCCTGTCACAGTGCTGCTGGGTCCAAGGCGTATCTGTGCTGTGGTTTTTCGAGAAGTGTCCTCACAAACTCACATTTTATATGTTTTGGTCCCTGGATGGTGGCACATTTTGCACATGGTATAAAGTTAGGAGTGTGGCTAATTGGAGGAAGTGGTCCCTAGATGTGTGCTTTGAAGGTTTCGCCTGGTTCCCAGTCCCCCTCCCCCAGTCTTTCTGCATCCTGCCTGCCAGGAGGGGAATACATGCTCTCCCCAGCTGCTGCCGTTAGGACTGTCTGTCCAAGTGCTTAGAACCAAGCAACTCTGGCTGAACCCTCTGCAACTGGGATTCCTAATTAGTCTTTTTCTCCTTTACGTTATTCTTTCTAGGTATTTTGCTCATAGCTACGCAGAGCTAACTACAGTGGCCTGTGTCCTACATGTACCTATAGAGCTTGGGGTTCTTTTCTGGACTTCTGGAGACTTAGGCTCTGAGGGGTCAGACTTTGTTCTGCCCCCTTGGGGGATGATCAGCCTTCACCCCTTGACATAGAAATCTTGTCTGGCCCTAGTGGGAGGCAGCACGTGGGATCTCTGGGGCCTCTGTTTTATGTGTGGTTCTACTAATTAACTTTCTAGTGTACTCCATGTGACATTTAAGTCAAGGTGGTAGGACAAGGACCTGCCTGGCCTTGGAGAGAAGGCATCTCTTTGATGACTATGTACTGATGAGAGACTCTGACATGTCCATCCCTAAACAGACATTGGTGGCCATGCGTGTGAAAGGCAGGTGATGATGGGGTTTTATACCCTGGGTCAAACAGCCCAGCATCCTCCTGGAAAGTGACAGTTTCAGAGTTAACATTCTCCAGAGAACTCTAGGGTTTGTGTGCACACGGACAGCAAGCTCAACAGCCCACATTGCTGGCCGTTTCCGCTGTGTTAAATCTTCAGGAGCATCCACTTATGATGTGAATGCAGACATTGGATGGCGTGTCTCGTTTTCTAACCTGTCCTATGTCATATCAATCAGTTTTCTCAATCCTGTTGTACTGACTAGTTTTGTGTCAACTTGACACAGGCTGGAGTTATCACAGAGAAAGGAGCTTCAGTTGGGGAAATGCCTCTACAAGATCCAGCTGTGAGACATTTTCTCAGTTAGTGATCAAGGGGGTAAGGCCCCTTGTGGGTGGTTGTCCCGAGCTAGTTTCTCACCAGCAAGAACACACTCAGACAACCAGATTCTTCTGCAGCAAGCTTTATTGCTTCATTAGGAGGAAGACCCCGAGCCCCGGAAAATGGTGCTGCTTATATACACCTTGGAGTGTCGTGTCAGCACCTGATTTGTTGCTTGCCAATCGCCTCATTGCTATGCCCCGGAATGGGCAGTGACTTGGCATGAATTCACTCTTGCACCTGCGCACATTGCTTGTTTACCAGTTAGGCACAGCAAAAGCCGGCGCTATCTTGTAATGGCGATTGCTCACGTCTCTCCACAGGTGGTGCCATCCCGGGGCTAGTTGTCCTGGGTTCTATAAGAGAGCAGGCTAAGCAAGCCAGGGGAAACAAGCCAGTAAAGAACATCCCCCCATGGCCTCTGCATCAGCTCCTGCTTCCTGCCCTGCTTGAGTTTCAGTCCTGACTTCCTTTAGTGATGAACAGCTGTATGGAAGTGTAAGCTGAATAAACCCTTTCCTCCCCCAACCTGCTTCTTGGTCATGATGTTTGTGCAGGAATAGAAACCCCGACTAAGACACCACCTGTTTAATTTGCTACAGAACATCTCATGCATACTTTCCTGACAGAGTTTGTAGCCCGTAGCACATTCTCTGTGCGGCCCACACTGATGTCACCCCCTGCCATGTTTGAAGACTAACTGGGGTGTCCATATGCTATGGACTCCCCAGAACCAAGAAAGGCTATGGTCTCATGTAATCCACTCTGACTTCTCATTCTGTAGGTACTAAATGCTGAGTCCCTGAGAAGACTTATACCACACCCCTAACTTCTGGCCAGGATTACCTGCCTCTGCCTCCCCACTGCTCCTCTGAGATCCCGTGTGTGTGTGTGTGTGTGTGTGTGTGTGTGTGTACGTACATACACCACAGATATATGTGTGTGTGTGTGTATACATATAGAGACACACATAGCTGTGTAGATATAGATTGAATTATATGTGTGTGTGCATGTGCATGCATGTGTGTGCTTGTATGTGTACACAGGAAAGTAGAGAAAAGCTATGGGAGAGGATGTGAAGGTCTAAAGAGAGAGAGACAAGAAAAGGTCACACTGTGTGTGACATGAAGGCAGAGGGGACACTTCAGGGAGGGACCAGCAAGAGAAGAGCAGGGACCAAGAGAGCATTCACAAAAACGTAGTATAACAATGTATGGAAATACAGTAGTTAAGTCTGAAGTCTAACTAAAACTCAATTTAAAAAGCAAAGGGGTGACTTGCCACATTCTGATAATCACGAGGTCCTAACTCCATCAGCACCATTGCTGCCCTCGACGCCGCCTCACTAGAAGCCTTAGCTGTGCCCACAGTCTCCACACCATCACCACTGCGACACACCGCCACTTCCAGGTGTGCTTTCCATTTCAAAGTGCACTCACATACACGCTCTCACTGGAGCACGTCCACATGGCATGACTGGCTGGCAGCACTCTTCCCGTGTGACCTAGAAACCCATCTATGCTCAGAGAAGTGCAGCAATAAATTCCCAGACATCCAAACAGGGCTGAACATGCCCGGCCCAGAGTCTGGAACACCTGAATCAAAAAATGAATGCTTTTTTCAGAGAATCAGACTCTTCTAGAAAAACAATGAAGAATTCTTAGCTTCTACTATGAACAACTTTCGTCCTAAATTCAATGGACAAAGTCACTTCTGGGGACAGACCATATCAGCTCCCACATATTCCAGGTGACTGGCTCTCAAATGTGTATGCAATCCCTAGAAGTCGATGCTATTCCTGAGCATCCCACCCCAAGATCAGCCTTCATCCCATGACAAGAAGCCATCCTTTTGCCCCAGGTCAGGAGTATCCTGAATCCATCTGAGAACCCTGGTCCCTCCAACCTGTGGATTCAACTGTCTCCTCTGATCACACCAGAAACACCTGGCAACAGCATCTGGTGACTGTCACTACTCCTTCACCTGTTGAGACTCCATCACCTGAAGACAGCAGCTGGTGACTGCTGACACCCCGTTGTCACCTGAAGACAAGCTGCTTGTGGTTTGTCCACACTCTGATAGCCCGAAGTGTCCATGACCAGAGATGCTTACCCTGCCCTATTCCAGGACTGGGTTCTTTTCTCAAGATCACAGGCAGGCCCCAAACTGCCTCCCAGTACTGGTCTGGAGGCCTTGACCTTCAGGGGACCACCTGGGCTCCCACGTGGAGCCTGCCGTCTTCACATGTTGGCTCCAGGCTGAGCTGCTGAGGCTGAAGGGCGGCGGCGTTGCTGATGATCAGTGACGGACAATGGGCCATCTTGTTCCGAAACTCTTTCCTTTTGAGCTCAGTAGTTAAGTTTGAGTAGTAAACATCCTCCAAGGACCTCTCAGTTTTCCCGAGAATGTTGCTGGCCAGCCGGAAGAGGAAGATCAGCCCGTAGATGCCGATGATGGTGAGGATGTACCAGGCGGCGCTGGTTGCATCCAGCAGCCTCAGGGTCCTGGCAGAGCCAGTGCTGTTCTTCCCCTCCACGGGGTCATGCAGGAGGGAGCTGGACTGGGTCTGGTTGAAGGCTTCTTGGGGTATCCACTTGATTGCTATGAAACAGAAAGGCCCAGGTGAGACAAAGTGCCTAGGTTAAGAAGGTAGACACATAACCAAACCATCAAGAGGTGAGTGCCCGGGACAGCTTACGGAAGCTTTGTGTGTCCGACAGGCAAGAACCCACCAACACACACACCACCTCCTTTTCAAAATGTAACAGTTTAAAACACTAAGTTTTTGAATAGTTAATATAACATCATCAAATATAGCCATATTTAAAATTGTTTGAATGTGTTTGCATGCCAGAAAACCAAAGTGCAGGAGACCAGAGAGATAGCTCAGCAGATAAGAATGCTTTTTAATTCTTGCAGAGGGTGTGAATTCAGTTCCCAGCACCCGTGTCAGTGGCTCACAACCACCCGTAACTCCAGCTCCTGGGACCTATGGCCTCTTCTGGTCTTCACGACACCTTCATACTTGTGCACAAAGATGCAAGCATCAACACGTAGTTAAAAGCTTTTTTTTTTTTTTTAATCAAACTACAAATGATTTCTTACCAGCGTTCTGGCCTACAAGAAAGACACAAAAAAGTCTAAAATCTCAGAGGAAAAATATGCAATGGGATCAGAGGGAAAGGGCTTCACTGTAATGGAGAATGTCAGCATGAGGCGGTGTGAGTCCAAACCAAGTCGACATTTTCCCATCTACTGGTTTGTCAATATACAGAGTTCGAGAATTCCCCATGTGTGGGGTAATGAGATCCTGTTATCATTCGCGGGTCGAGGGTAAATCTGTTCTACCAATGTGAAGGGCTCCTTAGCAGGCTCTCCTGACCTTCATGGTGACCTTACCGCTTGGATCCTGACACTTGTCCTGAGCAACCTGTCCTACGGGCTCTCCAGACAGGGCTGCAGTATAAAATCAGGCCCCTGGATCTGTGGGTCCCACATCCCAGAGCTTTAGCCAGCCATAGAAAGGAAGTGTTTGCAAAAGGAAGCACAAGCCTGCCCTGACCACCAGGGACCCTTCTCCTGCCTTTATTCCCTAAGCAGGATGTACTGACTAGTTTTGTGTCAACTTGACACAGCTAGAGTTATCACAGAGAAAGGAGCTTCAGTTGAGGAAATGCCTCCATGGGATCCAGTTGTGGGGCATTTTCTCAATTAGTGATCAAGGGGGAAAGGCCCCTTGTGGGTGGGACCATCTCTGGGCTGGTAGTCTTGGTTCTATAATAGAGCAGGCTGAGCAAGCCAGGGGAAGCAAGCCAGTAAAGAACATCCCTCCATGGCCTCTGCATCAGCTCCTGCTTCCTGACCTGCTTGAGTCCCAGTCCTGACTTCCTTTGGTGATGAACAGCAATGTGGAAGTGTAAGCTGAATAAACCCTTTCCTCCCCAACTTGCTTCTTGGTCATGATGTTTGTGCAGGAATAGAAACCCTGACTAAGACACAGGACAATGTGACAACCATATACGCAGCATTTACAATAGGTTTCAGCAGAAATAATGTAAAGATAATCAAAACACACAGGAGAACATGCACAGGGCATTTTCAAATTGTATGCTCTTTTACATAAATGACCTAAGCTAAAACCATAAAGTGGGTGCCTGTGGGTGCTTTGGATTCGCCTGTAGTTTATGAGTATATATATTTAACCAGCTTCCCTTTCCTATAGCAAGTACCCGAGGTAAATGAATCTATAAAGAGCAAAGGCCATTTGGTCTCAGAGATCCAGAGGTCTCACCCCATGGTCGCTTGGTCCCACTGCTTCTGCGTCTGTGGCAGAGCAACAAACCATGGATAGAGTGTGTACTGGAGGAAGCTGCTCTCCATGGTGGCCAAGAGATAGAAGTGGCCGCTGGACGCCCAGAGTCCCCTCTAAGGTCACTCCTCCAAAGACCTAATGTCCTTCTGCTAGCTCCCACTGCTCCCAGCAGCACTGATGACCATTCATCCAAGCACAGCCATATGATGTAAGTGGGAGAGTCCACAGGAAATGGGCACTGCTTGTCACCCCTAGAGAAGGGACCTGGGCAGGGGCTGGACTCTCCGCAGCATGCCCATTTGTACGCTTGGTGTTAGACAACACGTGCTTTTTTTTTTTTTTAATCAATTTTAAAAAGGGAAGAATACAAGTTGTCTTTTCTGATCTCCTTTCTGCTGGCCCTGGGTAAAGACACTGTGCCCTTGTCTGGCGAGGAGATTAAGATCTCAGCTGCTGTTTAACTCAAAACTGTTCCGTACTGAGGGAGCCAGGGAAGGCATGTCCCGGTGACGTTGTTGATTTCACCTTAGCCTGAGGGTCCAGCACTCGGGCTTGCCAGCAGCTCACTGAACAGTCGCCAATGGCTCTCTCACTTTTTCTAAAGCGAGGCATCGGAGTCTCGTTCCTTGGCAGCGTGAGTGACTAACCTTACTCACTTTGGATAAAGGATGACTTACATGTGAATCTCCAAGTCATGAGTGTCAAAGCTCAGGGCCCGTGAGATTAGAGTCACGTGGCTTAAGCTCGCAGAAGCATTTCAACCCCTACACCACCGCCAGTGGAATGGATTGAGACACTGGAGGAACACGAAGAGGAACTCTCACAATTACTATTATTTTTTAAATAGCAAATCAACCCCATAAGGATTAGTGCCAGAGAACTTATTTAAACTTATAATAGATGCAGAAACTTACAGAGCTTTCTAGAAATTGCTAGAATGCTGTTAAATATTCAAGCACCGAATAATATACACCCAACTAAGGACTCCATACATTCAATTGCTTTAAAACCAGCCCGATCCCAACACGAAAGAAGCTAACTGTATGGCTGATGACAAAACTGTGCGCTTTGTCGATGTAGAGGCGAGAGTAGGCACCATTGTATTTTAAAGGATAAACGCATCCTGTGGCAGAGGTGTGCCCTCCGATGCCTCTTACTTAATGACCTGGAATAAACAAGGTGAGCCAGAGCCGCCTGTCTCACTACTCACATTCCATGGTGGGGCTTGACCTTGACTCTCCGGAGGCAAATTCAAGATGCTGCTGGAGAGGAGAAGGGAGAGAGAAGAGGGGAGAGGAGAGGGGAGAGGGGAAAGAGGAGAGGAGAGGAGAGGGGAAGGTGACAGGTCTCCTTCCTGCAGGTGACAGCCCCAGTGTGCCCAGACAGCACCAGCTTCTAACCTGAAACCCCAAACAGTGCAGAACTTAGAGCTGCAAGGAGGGTGGAGGAACCTCTCTCTCTCTTCAGCTGACCTGAAGAGACAGCACTGCTCGGCTATGGCCTGTTATAAAGGTCCAAATCAAAGGAGTTTCTTCTTTGAGGGGGGAAAAACAAAAAAGCAGACTTAGGAAGTCTCTAGCTCTCCTTGGGGCACCTGGAAGCCTGTGGTGCCAGGGTGCTGTCTTTCAAACTGGCTGGCCAGCTCTAAGACTGGATGGCTCCTGTTCTGCACCTGGTGCGGGTGTGGCCAAGGAACAGGGAACTCAATGGCCAAGAGTCACCAGCTTCCTCACTGATCATCTCCTGGATCAAGACGCACAGCAGGAAGGGCCAGGCCAATGTGGAGAGTCTCCTGGGAGGACCTGGTGGGTGCACTGGCCAGGGTTCTCAGGAGAAGCAAAACTGAGAGAGTGAATGTAAGTAGCAAAAGATTTTAGAACCCAGAAAAGCTTAGTAATCCGTCTGAGAGCTGATTTCCCAGGGTGGGGGTGGGGGTGGGGCATCAAATGCCCAGACGATGAACTTCCCTAGTAAGAAATAAAGAAGGAACAAATACAAACGTAATGACTGAAGGATACAAGAGTTACATGGAAAAGCTGAGCACACACAAAGCTAAGGAAACTCCAATAAGAAAATCAATGAAACAGAATCACGAGTGGTTTACAGATTGTAGGACCCCACAACTGAAAGAGCTTCACTCTGGCATCAAAACAGGCAGACAGACCGATGGAACCAGATAGTTTTGAAACAGGCTAAAGGTATCTGGGAGATATTACAAAGGGAAGAGCAGATCTTACACTGGTGGAGAAAAGAATTCCCAGCCGTGGATGGGGCACAGGGGCGATGTCTGCAAAAGGAAAATCTCGCTAGGCAAGGCTGGTTCCCCATGGAAAGAGAGTCGGTGGATCCAACAAGGCTTAGAGGTAACAGCTACAGGGGAGCAAGAACAAACACAAAAATCTCCTGTGAGTGTTCGTGCGTGTGTGTGTGTGTGCGCGGCATTGTGTGTCCTGTGCGCATGTATACAGGTGTGAGTGTGCGTGTGGGTGCGTATGTGTGTGTGTGTGTGTTCCTTTATATTATTGCAGATCTAGTGACCTTTTCAAACATGGTACGAAAGTTAAGGAAGGTGATCCAGAGAGAGGGAGGAACACACACACGCACATGCACACACATACACACGCATGCACACACAGACACACATACACACACATACACTCGAACACACACCACACACACATGCACACACACATACCACACACACACAAACACACACCACACACACACCACACACAACACCACACACACCACACACACACATACACACACACACATACCACACACACACATCCACACACACACATCCACACACACACATCCACACACACACACACACACCACGCACACACCACACGCACACACCACATGCACACACACATGCACACCACACACACACCACACGCACACACACATATGCACACACACACCCCACACCACACCCACACACATCAGAAAGAGACAAAGATACACACAGAAAGAGAGTCGCATACACACACGAGAGATTCACACACACAAAGACAGAGAGAGAGGGAGAGAAAGAGAAAGAGGGATCAATTCCACAAGAACTAAAAGTTCCTTCATGGAAAATATTATCCAGAGTGAAGAATGATAAATGATAAGAACATGAGGGGGGAAATGGCCGAGATTAAGTTGCCCAGTTTTTAAATATTCAGAAGGCTTTCAACACTGAGCACATCTTAGCAGAAAGAAGATTTAAGGATATGAACACTAGTCACAGGAAAGTAAAGATAAAAGTCTTTCTCTCTCTCCTCCCTCCTCCCTCCCTCCCTCCCTACTCCCTCCCTATGTGTTGGGGAGACCTTGCACATGCTAAGCAGATGCTCTCACACTGAGCTAAGCCTTCAACCTCCACGATGCCCTTTCTACAGATAATAGCAACATAAATGCTGATGAAAACGTACAGGTATTTCACTGCTTGTAGCTGAGAAAGGTGCAGCATTCAGAACCTTGTCCACACAGCACAGCAGCTCATGGAAGCCGCCTGTTATCATTACCATCATCAAGGATGGTGGGTATATCACAGTTTACAGCACACACACCTTCCAGCCCGTCACACATCTCCTGGAAATTTAGGATATTGGGTCTGGACGTGTTTAAGAGACCTTGGTGCAAATGTGGCTACTGTCCCATTGTTAGTAACAACAGCCAAAGACTGGAGACCACTTAAATGTCCATCAAGAGAGAACCAGGCTGAGAGGCGAGTATACCCCACACAACCAGCTCCTTTGCAGGTATTAAGAGAACAGGGAGGATGCTGGGCACTGAGGAACAATCTTCAGTATATTGCTTAGGAAGAGGAAAAAATAAGCATGATGCAGGTTGGTGTGGGCTAGACCACTGCTTGCATACAAACACTGGATGTTCTTGTATGTGCAAAAGTATCCTTGAAGAAGAGAGACCTCCTATCAGTGCTACCTGCAGACCACAAGCTTTCAAATGGCTTGTTTGTTTTTACCCTCTGTTTATTAGCCAGTGAAAAGGAGAGTCTGTTTTTTAAGATGAAGAGTTTGTAACTAGCATGTTAGCACTCGCAGGGATTCGGCTTTTCTGCGAATGCGGCAAATTCTTGATTTTAGGCATTAATCTGATCCCCCTAACCTTCTGTCTGTGTGCCTGATTTGCATTTTCTTGTCGGAATGTCCTGTGTAAGCAACATTCTATCCCCAGAAAGAGAATTAAGAGGCAGCAAAGTAAGCCATGCACGCAGCTTGCCTAGATTGGAATTCTTGCACCCCTGAGCTAGGTCATAGCCATGAATGCTGCCCCGTGTGGTGAGAATGCGCTATAACAATCAGACCGTTGACACAAGGGCAATGGATTCTCCATGTCCAGCTCACAGTTTCAATTGATGATCTGTTGAGGCAGCCATGCAGGATCTGAGGTGTGTTTTCTATCAAAATAACAATTATTGGATTTTTGTTCTGTTTTGTTTTCATTTTTTCAAGACAGGGTTTCTCTGTGTAGCCCTGGCTGTCCTGGAACTCACTCTGTAGACCAGGCTGGCTTCAAACTCAAAGATATCCACCTGCCTCTGCTCCCCAGTTCTGGGATTAAAGGTGTGTAACCACCACATTCCACTCTCAAAATAACGATTATATATGTGGATTTTACAAATAGACATGCAATAATAATTTCTTTACAAAATTTTTTTGCAATAAAAATAGTTTAAAGACTGAAAAATCCCATGCCTGTGTACCCACATAAGTGCACACACATAAACACCAGCCAGATTCTGATAGTTTATGCTTAAGTGATACATTTTCTGCAAAGGACTGTGGGGTATGTTCAGCCTGGTCCTCCCTCAGTTGGACAGAGTTCCCACGGTGGCTTTCCTGTTGCGTACACAAGAATGTGCATCACATGGCTACCATGAGGCCAGTCCTACATGGCTATGTAGTTAAAAAAAAATCCAGATGGCTCTAAATGACAGGTCAGTACATGTGTTTTCTATAAGGAACAAGATCGTACGTATTTTTTGGAATTGTGTCCCATAGAATCTTTGAGGGGGGCTGTTTTTTGTGTAGGGTGTGGTATTTGTATGTGGATGTGTGGTGTGTGGTGTGTGATATGTGGATAAGTGATATGTGGTGTGTGGATGGGTGATGTGTAATGTGTGGGTGTATGATATGCGATGTGTGGTGTGTAATATGTGGATATGTGATGTGTGGTGTGTAGATGTGTGATGTGTGGTGTGATGTGTGGATGTTATGTGTAGTGTGTAATGTGTGATGTGTAGTGTGTGGATGTATGGTGTGTGGTATGTGATGTGTAGTGTGTAATATGTGGTATGTGTGGATGTGGGTGTGTGAGTGTGTGATAATATGATGTGTGATGTGTGGTGTGTGATATGTGATGTGTGATTTGTGATATATGATATATGATGTGTTGTGTGTGGTGTGTGATGTGTTGTGTGTGATATGTGATATATGGATGTGATGTGCGTGTGTGTACATTCTGTCTTCTTGGATCAGTGCCCACCTTATTTTTCTCAGGTTTCTCATTGGTTGGTGTCAATGTATTTTTTAGCATACTTTATTGTGTTCTGTATCTACCACCCTTGTAACCCTTATTCCACCCAATCCCTCCAGCCCCCAACATTAGGAAGGAAAGAAAGAAGTTTAGAGGGGAAAGGGGATGGAGGCCTCTTTAGACTACTTCCTGCTGGTCATGCTTACCAGGTTCTTTGGGGCAAGTCAGGATATCCAACAATTACAAATGTAGCAGCAGGAACCCACCGCTGCCTCAGCTGCTTCTGCCTCTGCTTCTGCCTCTGCCTCTGCCTCTGCCTCTGCCTCTGCCTCTGCCTCTGCCTCTGCCTCTGCCTCTGCCTCTGCCTCTGCCTCTGCCTCTGCCTCTCTGCCTCTGCCTCTGCCTCTGCCTCTGCCTCTGCCTCTGCCTCTGCCTCTGCCTCTGCCTCTGCCTCTGCCTCTGCCTCTGCCTCTGCCTCTGCCTCTGCCTCTGCCTCTGCCTCTGCCTCTGCCTCTGCCTCTGCCTCTGCCTCTGCCTCTGCCTCTGCCTCTGCCTCTGCCTCTGCCTCTGCCTCTGCCTCTGCCTCTGCCTCTGCCTCTGCCACTGCAGGAGGGAGAGCAGCAGCTGCCATAGCCCTGCTTGGGGCGCTTGCATTTATACCCCCTCAAGAGTCCCCAGAATTAGACTATCTGTATCTGCCAAAAGTCATGCTCCTCCTAGAGCAGGAGACAGTCATAGTCACCTGCTGTGAAGCAACCTCTTATCCTATACCTGGGATTAAAACAAAAACATATTCATGTAACATAGCTGGGTTTTTTAAGGAACCTAGATTCTCACTCCAGGGTGGTCTGGCACTCACTGCTTTAGGTAGGCATTCTGGCTGGCAAGTCCCAAGGATCTACCAGCCTCTCTGCTCCTCAGGGTGGTTATAGGTATGTGGAGGCACCTGGCTTTGACATGAGTGTGGGACCATAAGTTAAGGAAGAAGGACCAAGGGAGCTTCCACCCTGGATACTTCAAACATGAGGACCGCAGGAGCTGGCAACCTCCTCCTGCCCAACCTGGTGAACTAAAGCCGGCTTCCGGACCATCAACGCTCAAAAGGGCTTATCGCCCTGACCGTTATCAGGTTTCTGTCCTTGTCTGACCTTATAAGGTTCCCTCAATACACACACCCTACAGCCCCCTAGTGTGCAAATGAAGTATTGACCAACACCCTACCCTGGCCAGTGGTGCACAGACCTCCCCAGTGACACAAGTACCCCTTTTTCCACCTGGTCCCCCTAATAAACAAACCAGTTCTCTGTCCCGGGTGTTTTCTTTTCCATACTGCATCACTCCCACCCACGCCTGGGTAAGCTTTCCTCTCTCCAGTCCAGCTCAGTGTGCATTGGGCCCCGCTACCCTGCCCCGAGGGAGATGTGGACGCTGGGTGCCACATGACTGCTTAGCATCCAAACTCAGCTCCTCGTGCTTGCCAAGGATTGGACTTGGATTATATGCAAATGAGCGTGCCGGTATCCCAGTAAAACTTCACTGAATACACGTGGCAGGGTACATAGTACCAGAGCGGCCAGAATACAGAAGGCTGGCAGCAGCGAGTCCTCGGGCAGCGCAGGCGACAGGAGCTCTCACTTGGCACTTCTGTGGATACGTGATCATGCAGTCATATAGAAAGACGGCCGTGGTTCTTATAAGGCCAAGCATGTCGTTCTCTGTGACCCGGCAAAGCAGCCCTTAGAACTCACCAGGAGGAACTGAAACCTCTGCTTGCACGAAGTCCGGTGTTCACATAGCTTTAAGTCACCTTAGCACAAACTGGCAGCTGCCAAGATACTTCTGCTGGCAGGAAGTGAATACATAGACCATGGTGCCTTCTGAGGATAGAACACTATTCGGCTTCAGAAATGAAGGAGGGAGGGAGGGCATTTTCAAGCTATGAGAAGACAAAGGAAAGTTAACGCAGTTGCTGACTGAAGTCAATTCAGAAAAGACAATGTGGTGTGTGACTCTGACTGTGACACTGTGGGAAAGACCGAGAAAGGTGGTGAGGTGACAGGGAGGGGTGATTAGGCAGAGCACAGAGCACGGGGGTTGGGGGACTCTGGAATGTAATGGCAGACACATGCCCTAGACTATGACACATAATATCAAAAGTAAGCCTCTTAGGGTTTGAGTCTGAGAGGTCCCCCAGTTATCATTTGAATGCTTGCTCCACAGGTGGTGGCCTTCATGTGGGAGGCTCTGCAGCCATGAGGGTTGGGGCCTAGCTGGTGATAGTAGGTGACAATAGGTGGCCTTTAGATGGCCCAGGTTCCATAGGTCCCGTTTCCTGGCCCCTGGTGCTGTGAAGCGCCTCCTCCACACTCCTGCTTACTCGCCTTCCACACATGACAAATGACATGTTTTGAAAGTGTGAGTCCATGAAGGAGCTGGGGAGGCAGCTTAGTCAGCAAAGTGTCTGCCTTACAAACATGAGGACATCATTTTGATCCCAAGACTATGTAAAATGTGAAAATGCCAGGCATAGGGACATGCGCTTAAAATTTCAGCGCTGGCGAGACTAGAGTGGCTGAGAGGAAAGCTCGGATCATCCAGATCTGAGCTGTGGAGCCTTTCTCTGGGCAGAGCACCAGTGGTCCCTTGTGGAACTGTGAGGTCCTTAGGCTCACAGATATCTTCATAGGGATTGGAAGAACGATGACGTCATCCCTGCAGGGGGGGAAAGGGCTGAGATATCAGCATAAAGGGGCCTCCGAAACTTTCCAGAAAACTGAGTTATGACGCCCAAGTCCCCGCATGGAGAAATTGTCTCAAATCACACCTGGGGAAGGTGTATCCCTTTCTGTACAGTAGGTGCTATCTCCCAAGCACCGTGGTTTATGAGAATGTCAGCCCCACAACAGGGGCTAAAGACTCTCAGAATCTCAGAATCATCTCAGGAACAGCTCAGGACTTTGTGCTTAGAGAAATATCCTCAAAACTGCCACCAGGGGGCAGCCGCATCCAGACGTCCCCAATGCACCTATAGAAATCCAGTATTTCTGGAAATCTGTGCAATTCGAGGCCACTACGTTCCCGGCCTCAATTAGACATGGGGACTTCTGCTCTTGCAGTGACAGCTGCTCTGCTTGTGTCCCTTTCACATTGAGACCCATTTTATGTATCCAGTGGCGGCACGCACAAGAAGGAAACGACCCTGCTCCACACGGAGCATGCGCGCATTCCCTGGGTCGTCATGCCCTCCGGGCTTTTGCTTATCTCCTTTAGCCTGACTTAGTATTTATGTCGCAAGATAGGCCACCTGGCCTGTAGTTTCAAATGACCGGAATCTGACCATTTTTTCAGCCTGTCAGCTGCTTGCTGACACTCGTTCAGACTGTTGAATGAAAAGTGTCATGAGGGGACCCACGTCCAGGTTCAAGGGAAAAGTTAAGTCGTTTCCAGGAAAATGGATGTACTTGTGTTTAGTGAATCAAATCAGCCTCAGAAACACGAATACTGTAGGTTTCTCTCATTTGTGGTTCCTAGATTCTATAGAGATATGGGTGTGTGCTTGAAGCAAACTGCAAAGCTGTCTGGGGACCAGAGGGGAAGGAAAAGCAGGGCATGGGGGTGGGGGAGCCCACACAAAGTACACATCAAGTTGTGTGAACAAGTCCTTGGGAGTCAGTACTGTGTACAGTGAACATCCACCACTCACATATTATTCAAAGGGGCAAAGTGACAAAAGCATTCTTGTCATTTGCAACCTACCTCTCTGTGGCTTCATCTACTTTTCTGTTTTTCTCTAGTTTTTTTATTTTATTATTTTTATAGTAAATTATTTAGTTTTATCATATTCTTTCCCATCCCCCAATCTCTCCTACATTCACTCCCTACCCAACTAACCTTATGCTTTCTCTCTCAAAAAAAAAGAGAAAAGAAAAAGAACCCCAAATTCCAATCAGACAAAACAAACAAATCAAAAAATGCGAGCACACACACACAAACACATTCACCCAAACACACACACACATACACCACACACACCCCACACGGACACACACAAACACATTCACCCAAACACACACAACACACACACAAACATATACACATATACACAACACCACCCCCACACATACATACACACGCCACACACACATCACGGAGACACACATACTCACACACACACACACAACACACAAACATATACATAACACAAACCACACACACACACCATGTATACACACAAACACACACCACATATACATCACAGAGACACACATACTCACACACACACACACAACACACAAACATATACATACACACACCACACACACACACCATGTATACACACAAACACACACCACACACACACATCACAGAGACACACTTACACACACAAACCACACACACACACCACACACACATACACAAACACACTCACATAACCATACACACACACACCACACACACATACACAAACACACTCACATAACCATACACACACACACCACACACACACAAACACACTCATACAACCACTCACACATACACACCACACACACCAATAACACAAGAATGATGGTAGCAGTAACGATGCTTAACAGTTAAATTAGCGCCAGCATATGAAGACTTCCCAGCTTCTCTCACAAAGGCCAGAATCCCACCATTACTTTGCCTGTTTTCCCCGCTGGCAGCAGATACTAGGCATTAAGCAGCCCCCTGCCTCTTTAAGAAAGCATCTTGGTTTGGCTTGATTGCTGTTTATGTCTTTATAGACCATAACCAAAAGCGACTCGGGGAGGAAGGAGTTTATTTTTCTTACACATCCCATTTACAGCTCATCACCAAGGAAGTCAAGCAGGGCAGGGACCTAGAGGCCAGGACTGGAACAGGAGCCATCCAGGAACACTGCTGACTGTCCTGCCTGCCCTGGGTTCCTCAGCCTGTTCCAGTCTACAGCGTAGGGCCACCTGTCCCTCGGTGGCACTGCCCAGAGAGGACTGGACCTCCTATATTAGTTATTAATCAAGAAAACGCACTGCAGACTTGCCTGGAGATCAGTCTGGTGAGGGCGGTTTTCTCAACTGAGGCTCCTCTTCCCTTGGTTCTGACAAGTTGATTTAAAAAAACAAAATAAAACAAACAAACAAAAAACAACCAGTACCCCGGGAAAGGGGGCTCCATGGATAACCCCCGTCCTCTTCTGGGGCTTGGTCTCCTCACTTGTGATCAGAGGGGCCCCTGATCCTCTCTCCTAACATAGCGCGCTAACACTCTGACCTAGCTCTCCTCAGCAGTCCCATGCTCCGCATTCCTCAAACACAGGTTCCTCTTCCCAAAGCATCACAGTGGTGTGGACACTGCACCCCCGGGCGTGGAGAGATGGCTTAACACAGCGACTCTCAACCTTCTAATATGGTTCCTCATGTTGTGGTAACACCTCCCCCACACACAACCATTATAAAATTATTTCCATTGCTACTTTGAAAATGTACTTTTGCTACTGTTACAAATCGTAATATAAATATCTATGTTTCCAGTGGTCTTAGGGAACTCCTATGAAAGGGTCGTTTGATCCCCCCCCCAGGGGTCATAACCCACAAGTTGAGAACAACTGGCATAACAGTTAAGATCATGGACTCCTCAACAGGGGACCTGGGTTCAGTTCCCAGCACCCACAAGGCAGCTTAGAGCCATCCATAACTCTAGGGGACCTGACACCCACCCCTGGCCTCCACAGGCACCAGGCTCATATGAAGTATAAATACATGCAGGCAAACAGTCATAGCCATAAAGCAGCTCAATATTGTTTTTTTAAAAACAGAGAACACAAGATCATGTTTTAAAAGCTTTAACTTAAAAAAAAAAGTAATACAGCAAAAAGCACAGCTCTAACAAAAATCCTGTATGAAAAACAGGGACAGAATCTATGAAGAGCTGAGAATGGTCTCTGGCTTGGCCCTACCTCTCCATGTGTGTGAGATCGGATGTTACAGTGTAACGGGCAGTGACATTTTGTGGCTCAGTTCATTTCTTACTTGCCTCTTCCCCTCTGCCCTTTAAATTGAGAGGCAGAGACAAGAGGAAGAGATGAGGAGTCTGCAGCAGCCAGAGAGGGTGAGCCCTGCTCTCCAAGGACAGAGACCTCCAAAGCCTGGGGATCTCCCTGCCTTAAAAGGCACAGGAATTCCTGTGGAGAAAGGAGGTCTGTATGCCAGGAATATCAAGGTCACCATGTCACAAGCTAGTCATGAGCACTCTCTCCAAACCTTCCCGTCAGTCTGTGCGACAGGCATCTGTCTGGAGCAGTTTGGCCCACATAGGGGTCACAGATGCAGCAGCCACAGCTCGGGCCAGCAGCTTGTGACCTCTCAAGACAGCAGGAAAAGTATCCACGGGCACCTCGGGGTGGGGAGGATTCGGGCATTCAGGGAATTCAAAGGATTCTGGGACCCAAATAATTCAAGGAGAGTAGCAATTCGGAGGGTGATCCACAACAGGATTCTGATGCGGAGAGTCCTGCCTCCCACCCCCAACACACACACACACACACACACACACACACACGCACATGCACACGCACACGCGCGCACACACACACACAGGATCCCTGCCTTATAGGAAATGAGAGCTTGAGTCAGACCGAGTCAAATGTGTCTACTGAGAGCAGTCAGTGCTATGGGGGTTGCTTTTAATTAGATTGTACTGTGTATTTAAATCTTCTTTATTATTGTTTTATAGTGTATGGTGTGTGTGTGTACACTGTATATCATGTGGAGAACGGAGGACAATTCTCTGAAGTCTGTCTTCTCCTTCCACCCACCATGGGTTCTGGGGATCAAACTGCAGTCCCCTCTCTGTGCCAGGCCATCTTGCTAGCCCAGTGTTCAGCTTTCCAAAACTTGTGTCTCGGTGACTGTTCCATACTCTCCAGGAGTGCCTGGCCGGTGAGCTTTCAAAGTACCATGGTGCGAGAAAGATCCTTGTGTCTTCAGGAGGCAGCCGGAGAAGGCTGGTCCACAGGACAGTGATTCCCCATGGTCTCAGGGAATGCAGCCTGAGGAGCCTTTGTTTGCTGCCAACTGCAGCTCTGGTGCCCTCTCTCTGCTCCACTCCCATGGTTCCTTCTGGCTGGGGCGGGGGGGGGGGGGGAAGTCGGGGAGGAGGCAGCAGATATTGCATTAGCTGTCTAGACTGCTTTATCAAAGTCTCCCAAGCAACAGGCGGGCATTGTCCCATGTTCTCAAAGCTAGAGTTGGAAACGAGGGCTTGGGAGGGCCTCACGTCCTTGGACGGTCACAGGAACAATTGTTCCTTTTTCGAGTCCAGTGGCCATCTGTCCTCCGCTCTCCTTGGCTTTTGTCCTTGTCACTCCAGTCTCTGTCCTGGCATCTCACGGAGCTCTCCGTGTGTGTCCCTCTTAGAAGGTCACGAGTCCTACTACATAGAGTAGGACCCACTTCAGTCGGTCACTGAAACCTGATTTCCAAACAAGGCAACATTCACTAGGACTGGAGGTTGGAGCCTCAGTGTGTCTTTAGGGACATAATTCACCTGACAAACCAGGCCTGACACCTCGAGGAAGGTGCCACCCCTGCCCCATGTGTTTCCAGGGCCCACACCCATACCTCTCCTGGGCCCTTTGGGGTGGGCGGGTAGCCACTTTCCCTCCGATGATAACTGCACACCTTGTTCATGGTCTCTATTCTGGAGGAGTCTTTTTTTTATTTTTCTCCTCTGTCTCAGCCCTACAAGAAGCAATTTCTGTCCAGATTGAACTGTAAGGGGCATCGAGAGGGAGTATACATGGGGGTGGGAAGAGTGGAGGGGGGAGAGTATACGTGGGGGTCAGGGGTGTTTGCAAAAGGAATGCAGAAAAGGTGTGTAATAACGGTGGAGTGGGAGTTAGGAGGACAGAGGGCAGAATCCCGGCTGTGACCACAAGGACAGAGGTGACGCTGTTTAGATATTGATTCCGTGGCTTTAGCAGAGACCAAAATAAGCAGTGGCTGCAGGGACTGTGGTGATAGGCTCTTTCTTATGAACCGGACAGGTGGGCAGTATAGGAAGATGAGGGTCCTGCCTCCTCAGTACCACTGAGAGTAAGTCACTGCCTCCATCAAAGCTGCCTCAAGTCTGTCAGTGATGTTAAGTAGGACAGGGAGCACAGAGAGCACACTCTTCCCAGGACAGGGAGGACGGAGAGCACACCCTTTCCAGGATAGGGAGTATGGAGAGCACACCCTTCCCAGGACAGGGAGGATGGAGAGCACACCCTTTCCAGGATAGGGAGGATGGAGAGCACAACCTTCCCAGAACAGGGAGGACAGAGAGCACACTCTTCTCAGGATAGGGAGGACAGAGAGCACACCCTTCCCAGGATAGGGAGGATAGAGAGTACAACCTTCTCAGGACAGGGAGGATGGAGAGCACAACCTTCCCAGGACAGGGTGGATGGAGAGCACACCCTTTCCAGGATAGGGAGGATGGAGAGCACACCCTTCCCAGGACAGGGAGGATGGAGAGCACACCCTTTCCAGGATAGGGAGTATGGAGAGCACACCCTTCCCAGGACAGGGAGGATGGAGAGCACACCCTTTCCAGGATAGGGAGGATGGAGAGCACAACCTTCCCAGAACAGGGAGGACAGAGAGCACACTCTTCTCAGGATAGGGAGGACAGAGAGCACACTCTTCCCAGGATAGGGAGGACACAGAGCACACCCTTCCCAGGACAGGGAGGACAGAGAGTACAACCTTCTCAGGACAGGGAGGATGGAGAGCACAACCTTCCCAAGACAGGGAGGATGGAGAGCACACCCTTCCCAGGACAGAGAGGACAGAGAGCACACTCTTCCCAGGATAGGGAGGATAGAGAGTACAACCTTCTCAGGACAGGGAGGATGGAGAGCATACCCTTCCCAGGACAGGGAGGACGGAGAGCACACTCTTCCCAGGATAGGGAGGATAGAGAGTACAACCTTCTCAGGACAGGGAGGATGGAGAGCACACCCTTCCCAGGACAGAGAGGACAGAGAGCACACTCTCCCCAGGATAGGGAGGATAGAGAGTACAACCTTCTCAGGACAGGGAGGATGGAGAGCATACCCTTCCCAGGACAGGGAGGACGGAGAGCACACTCTTCCCAGGATAGGGAGGATGGAGAGCACACACTTCCCAGGACAGGGAGTATGGAGACCACAACCTTCCCAGGACAGGGAGGATGGAGAGCACAACCTTCCCATTTCAAAACCTACTTACAAACTGGACTCATCATGCCCATGTCTCCCATCAGAACTTAGTCACATGACACAGCTAATGTGGAGAGATTTGGGGAAACTCAGCTTGTATTCTCAGAAGCCATGTTGTCTGGGACCCTGCAAGATTTACAAAGACAAGGACAGGCGCTGCAAAATAAATCTATTGTCTACTATAGAAAGAATGCAATTTCAGAAAACTGGTGTCATTAATTCACCCCTCACAGTCTTTCACAAAACTCAGTGGTGCCCCTACAATAAAGACTATGGTAGGCGTGCGACTAGAAAGATCTGCTTGTCATCTATAGGGTGTGGAGTTCATGACAATGGCTTCAGTTCAGGAAGGTGTGTAGCAGGCTGCTCTACAGCCGCCTGGTTTTCAATGACATAGCAAGCTCTGAAGCTCTCCATGACGCGGGCCTGGAAGACGGCCTTGCCTTTCTCCTGCCAGGCATCTGACTCGATGTACACGTTAAAAGGGTCGTGTGAGTGCTCCAGCTTCTTGGATCGGATGTAACTCAGCATGATGCCCAGGGTGAAGAAGCCGAAGAAGCCCAGCACCATGAGGATATAGAGCGCCTCCAGCTTGCTGTCATCTCGGAGCTGAGACTTACGAGCCAGGCCTGACACGTTGCCACCCTGTTCAGCTGTCTCCTGCCACAGCCTGGCCAGAAAAGGCAGAACAGTCGTGGAATTGGACAGGCTCATCCTGGGCATCAAGGTTCCCCTGATGCAGAGCAAAACTCCTGAAAGGAAAATGCAACTTAGAATCAAAAGGCATGATTGGCTACCTCCCACCCGTCCACACAGTTCTTAGCCTGATTGGCTAATTCCAGCACACGGTTCTTTGCCTGATTGGCTACCTCCCACCCTATGCACACGATTCTTTAGCGTCTCAGGTGGCAGGCATGAGCAGACATCCTCCCATGGCATGTATTGTCAGGAGTCTCACTGGTCTGTCAATCAGTTGGTGGCTCAATCAGCTGTCCTCCCGCTCTCTGGCAGGCGGCCATTGGGATGAGTCTCATTGTCATAGTTCACATTGCCATGTCGTGTGTCATAATGATACAGAGCCGTGTATCTCATTGGCTCTCTTTCCTCTTCCCATTATCACTGACTTTACGGTCCATTAATATTGCTGCTTGCGCATGCATTTCCTTACACTCAACCCCTGTCAAACACTCGTTTCTCTCTCTGCCCACTCCCCCTACAAAAGAAAACCATGCTGGCCACTCACTCCGTAAACAAACAAAGCAGATGGCCTGGCAAATAGCTCAGTGGGTGAAAGTGCTGGTTAAACCTGGTGCCCTGAGTTCTATCCCTGCCTGTAAACTGACCTCTGACCTCCACATGTGTGCCGCCCCCCCCAACATACACATACATATGCACAAACACAAAATAAATTAATTAAGGTAATTTAAAAACCTTTACAAGATAAAAATGTCACCAGAAAAAAACAGAGGCAGGAGGATCCCTGTGAGTTTGGGTCTGCAGAATGAAGTTGCAGAACTTTTAAGATGTGACAGCTTGGTGGAGGAAACACAGAACTTGGGGAGGGTTTGGGGGGCTTACAGACTTGGCCACTTCCGGTTCACTCTCTGTTTCCTGTATGCAGATGAAGATGTGAGCTCTCAGTTTCCTATCCTGGCTGCCTGCCGACACGCCTCCCTCCCAAGCCATTATGAACTCTCTCTCTGAAACCGTAAGTCAAGAGAACTCTTTCTTCCATAGGCTATTGGTGCTCGCTGCGTTTATCACAGCAACAGACAAGGAACTACAGTGGTTACCATAACCATTCAGCCGAAGGGGCTGTCAGGGCACCTTTGGATGGAATGTGCAATGGGTGGTTGCTATAGTGGGAACGTGTCCCCAAAAGTCCACATGTTGGAAAGACTACTGAAGGTGATTGTGTCACAAGGATGCTGGCCCTTGTGAATAGATGAATCCATTTATAGATGAGTGTGTTATTGACAGAGGGCCTTTATTATCCAGTCACTTGTTCATGGATATAATGGGCTATCTTTGGCTACCTTGCTCTGTCTTGCCACATCGGGGTATAGTACAAGGCACTTTACGTGTTCTGACACGTGACCATACCGCACTGTTGGAAGTCTTCAGAACTGTGACACAAACAAAGCTCTGTTCCTTATAAACCATGCAGGCACACGGTACTTGGATCTAGGGGGTGGGGGAGCTGTTTCTCCGTGGACGTCTCTTAGAGCAGCCGTGCTCCCTGAGTGGAAGACAAACACTATAATGTAGCAGCCCATGGAAGGTGTGCTGAGTTTCCAACACTCCAATCTGAGGACCTGGTTGGTAGGTAGGTAGTCAGCGTGCTAACCTCCCTTCTCCGATCACCTCCTCCAGTGAGTGACTGATGGGCCCCTGAAGAACACATCACTCCTGACATGATGAATTCTCATCTGAACTCCCAGGCTTGGTCACTGTGAGAAGTGTCTCCGAGTAACTATAGGATTCTGTCAGATATTTTGCGTGTCCTAAGAACCCTCCCTAGGTGACCATCAGATCACTGATGAGTGAAAACTTATATTCCTTTGGGGTGGGTGTGGGGTAAATATCACCTTCTACCCCTCTCTCCTGTTTGGAAGCAGAAACCTAGAGATGTGTAGTTCAATTCAAAAATGACCACTAGGAGTTTGCCAGGTTTGGGGTGGTCCAACCTCATCTCCTAGGCATCTCCTGGCAGCCAAGTAGAATATGCCCATGAGGTCCCCTGAGCAACTTTTGTAGCTAGAGGCAAAGGCATGTTTGGGACACAGTTTCTGGCCAGAATCACCATGAAAAGAAAGCCTAACAACACCAGGGCAGCTCAGCATCCCCCAGATAGCATGGGGACTGTGACATTGACCAACATCATCCCTGGGACATGGGACAACCATCAACCCAGAACGCTCAGCTCACTCTGGGTTAGACCTATAGCTACTTCTCTGTAGAACTGGCTTAATTTAAAAATGAGCCTGAGGGGCTGGAGAGATGGCTCAGTGGGTAAGAGCATTGGATGCTGCTCCAAAGGACCAGAGTTCAATTCCCAGCAGCCAAGTGGCAGTTCACACTGCCTGTAGTACAGCTTCAAGTGAGTTGACACCTTCACACTGCAGGCAAAACACCAGTCCAGGTAAAATAAGAATAAACAAATCGGGCTGGTGAGATGGCTCAGTGGGTAAGAGCACCTGACTGCTCTTCCGAAGGTCCGAAGTTCAAATCCCAGCAACCACATGGTGGCTCACAACCACCCGTAATGAGATCTGATGCCCTCTTCTGGTGTGTTTGAGGACAGCTACAGTGTACTTACATTAAATAAATTAAAAAAAAAAAAAGAATAAACAAATCATTTTGTTTTTGTTTTCTCAAGACAGGGTTTCTCTGCATAGCCCTGGTTGTCCTGGAACTCACTCGGTAGACCAGGCTGGCTTCGAACTCAGAAATCTGCCTGCCTCTGCCTCCCAAGTGCTGGGATTAAAGGCATGCGTCACTACGGCCGGCTCAACAAATTGTTTTTAAAGATGAACCTGAACCCAGCCCCAGGTGAAGATGCTTAGTGCTTTCTGAGGCCTCCTTGCTCTACACGCCACAGTTGACTGTTAGTGCCCCCACCCCCTCCCCTGCTCTCCCTCTCCGGCCAGCCTTGCCCTGGTTGACCACACCTGCTCCTTCAGAATCATACACATGGCCTTGACCCCAGCACTCCTGTCTCAGCACAAGAGCCATGAGACACTGCTCATCAAAATTTCCCTTTGGCCATTCCCAGGCTGCTCTGACACAGAACTCCAGCTGCATCCCATCAGCACCCCTCCTTTGTCTCGCTGAGCTCAACAGCCATGGTCTCCACATGAAAACCGCAGCAAATCTTACTATAGCAGCCCCAAGTGAGGGTCTTCATCTATCCCTTGTTATCTTCAGAAGGAAATGGCCTGTCCAGAGCACAGCTGTGGATGGGCTCTGAGTTTGAGGATCACAGCTCCATTCCTCCATTGCTGTCACTGTCCTCAGGAGCCATGCCTCCAGTCTTTCTGGCCCTTCACTGAACTTTCCACTTGTCCTCGTGTCTTTGCCCATTCCCAGTTCATACCGGCTCCACAATGTGTTACTCATACTTGAAGAATGAGACCCCCCCCCTCCCAGCTCACACTTTGTTCCTGAGACCTTCTTTGGTCCATAGGGCTGGGCTAGCATCATTCTGATTGACGCTGCCAACTTCATCCCAGTCAAGATCTTTAGACTCCATCTCTACTCATCTGAGCTGGTGCCTGGTCCACAGCAGCACAAGAGCTACCCAGGAACATTTATTGAGCATTTAGTAAACATTTATCATCAAAATGTAATACTGTCCTCCACACAGGGCCTGGTTCTCTAAAACCTGCTTATTTTCATTAAAAGAGACCATCAAGCTAGCTTCAGAGCTTTAGTTGTCTCTCACCCAAACCTGCTCTTTTTTGTAAATGTCTTTTTTTTTAAAGATTTATTTATTTATTTTATGTATATGAGTATACCATTGTTCTCTTCAGACACACCAGAAGAGAGCTTCAGATCCCATTACAGATGGTTGTGAGCCACCATGTCATTGCTGGGAATTGAACTCAGGACCTCTGGGAGAGCAGTCGGTGCTCTTAACCGCTGACCCATCTCTCCAGCCCCCAAACCCACTCTTAAAGGGGCGGAACGTGCTCAGACTTTGGCCTCCCGCCTCCCACTTTGGATTCCGGCTCTGTAACTTCATGGACACATGATCCTAGAAATGTTCCCCAGCCTCTCTTGGCTGTGTCCTTTCCTCTCGGTAAAACAGGAGAACCCAACACCCACATTTCCAGGCTGTTTGGTCACGGATCAAGCATGGAACACGCCGCGTGCTGGTTGACATTTAGTGGTCCTGAGTACAGGTATGGCTGGTTGGTCTTGGCTACCCACTTGACAGGACTGAGAGACCACTAGAATATTGGCAAGGCACACCTCTGGGTATGTCTGGGAGAATCTTTCCAGAGGTGATTAGATTATGAATGCTTTGACTCAATCAATGGTTCCGTCCATAAGTGAATTCAAAATTTGAACAGACTAACAGGATGCGTTGCAACTGTAGAGGATGAAGCTGAGTTGAAGAACGTGGGTCATTGTCAAAGGGTTTTTTTTTTTTTTTTTTTGCACTCCTTGCTGCTTCTTGGCTGCAGGCTGAGGTGAGCAGGTCAGCAGTTTTAACTGTGCAATGCTCTGCCTCTGCCTCGCCATGACTCAAGCAATGGCGGGCGCCAAGTAAGAGTTGATCAAAACCTCTGCAGTGTGAGCCAAGGTAAATCTTTCCAGAGTTGTCTCTCAGGCATTTGTTTCACAATAGAAAATGGCTTACACCAGGAGGTCACTGGGTCTTCCGAGGTCGTTGGGTTTTCCTTCCCACATGGCCTCCAAGACTCAGTCTTTAGGTTTAGGTCTCATTTCGCCATGGTTGGCACGGTGGTTCCCTTCAGGCGTTCTGGACTGAGAAATGAAGCTCCTTGCTCAGATCGCTGGCCTTTTGAGTGTGGGCAGAGGCCTGTTAGGGGTGAGAAGGCCAGAAGGCACACTATACTTCCGAATCCTCAACAAAGCCGAAATCTAGCCCCATCCTGAGCAGGGGATCAGGCAGGAGTTTTCTGGAAACTAATGCATCAAACACTCAGAGCACAGTGACCCCTCCCAACGCGCCTGGAACCGTTAAGGGAGGCTCAGGCCCCTGCCACAGAGAAGAATGGGCTCGGTACTGATGGTTATCATTTTATTTCCAAAAGAAATAACCAGTTAGCAACGCAGCCACCATTTGCTGTCAGGGAGTTCTTATAGTGACTATGTGGGGGAACATATGTTAACTGGTTTAGAATCAATAACTCCACACGGGAAACTAATTTCAGAGTCAATTCTGTATTTAATTTATACTTGAGGGTTTACTAAAAAAGACCTATTACTTAAAACCAGATGGAAATTTCTGTGGTCAGAAGAAACAGACCCAAGCATCTGTTTCAACGCCCCCTGGGCCCACACACCCTCCCTCGTCTTCTTAGGGTCATAGTTTAGAAGATCATAGAGAAGTGCCTGCTATACTGCTCACCTCAGGGGCTTCTGCACCCCTGAGACTTAGGTGGAGACTGGAAATTTGCCTGTCAAATGTCTTCAGACTCCCCGGAGCTGCCCTGGGCTCCAGGCCCACTAGCTTTGAGAAATTCTGTGGAGCTCAGGGAATAATGATGCCTAGATCCTACCCCTGAGACGTTAATGGTACGGCTCTGCGTCCCCACCTTGGCACTGGACTTTTTAAAAGTTTCCTGCTATGGTTTAAATGTGTCCCCAGAGCATGTGCTGAGAGATGGGGCCTTTAAATGAACAGTTCAGGACTGGTCAACCTCCCCACCATTCCTTCCACCTTCCACCATGGATAGCACCAAAAGATGTCTCCAGCCAGATGTTGAACCACTGACCTTGGCTTCCAGGACAGTAGAAAGGATTTTTTTCTCTTGACAGTGTCTCCTGTAGTTCTGCACTGGCCTTGAGCTCTCTGTGTACTGAGGGTGACCTTGAACTCCCAAAGGTCTTGCCTCCACCTCCCCAGTGCCACGATTCTAGATTAGGTCACCACACCTAGTTTATGCTGCAGGAGGATTGAACCCAGGGCCTGGCGCATACTGATGACCGCACTACCTATGAGCTATACTCCTGGCCGGAAATGAACTCCTTGGGTATTGTTCAGCCTGGATATTTTTGTCCCAAACAGACCTCTGTACTCCCAACTGGCACATCTTGCAGTCGGGGTGGAGGCATCTGGGCTGCACAGTGGACAGTTAGGAAACAGACTGAGGTTCATTTCTGCAGAACACCTGGCAGAGTTAAAGGTTTAAGACATAAATCATGGCGGCCGTGGCGGAATCTCCACACTGTCTTTGTTTGCCAGATCTTACTTGGCCTTGCATGCTCCCCCAGAACGTGCCGTCTTTGCTTGCTCATGTTAACTCACCCTGGCACCTAAAACCACGATTAGCTTTGGGCTAGGCTAGAAAAGCCAGCCTGGTTGCTTCCTTTTCAAATCCCAACTCTCCAAGTTTATGGAAACTTTGTTCTTTATAGTTAATGCATTGCCTTGCCTTTGCTGATGCTCTCTGTACCCAGCAAAGCCTGCAGGTCATTGTGTATTTCCAATACTGAGGATTCCAAATGAGTTAGTCAGTGGCCTTGTGACAGGCCTGGTAGAAAAGGCACGGTTCAATCTGCACACCATTAGGGCACTTATGTCAGGTTCTCCAAGTTCACTTCCATTACAGGGTCAAAGCACACACTGCGCAGTGGCCCCGTGGAGATCCAACCATTTTAATTTACAGAGAACTGGGCCCCATAGTACTGTGATGAGTGGCCCCAAGGTTATCTCTCTTGGCAAAACCCAAGAGATTTAATCTTTTATCTACAGGCTCCCCTTTTACCAGGACAGGGAAGGGAGTTCCCAGGACCTTGTACAGAGGAGACAGACTCCTTAGACTCAAAGGCACTGGGGAACCAGCCACTTCTCGGGTACACTTGGGTCTCACATGTGAGGACTGGCTTCTTCCCTAAATGTTCCCTAAGCTATTAGAAGTTGACCCCGTCCTTAGGACTCCACAGACAGCTCTGCCCTGAGAGCCATGGTTCTGGGTCACTGGTACCGGAACAGCCCAGCTTCAGACACAGCTAACCTGGGGCTCAGCTTGGACTGGACATTCTCACACTGTCACTGACACTGACGATGCTAGGGTTTGAAGCAGGGGCATTGTCCCCAGTTAGAATAGTGTACATGTGGTTTTTCCTGGAAAGCTCAGACCCAGAGCTTCAGGTCCCAAGTCACTCAGGACATGGGGCTCCCATGGCTGGGTGGGACGGAATGTCTCTGAGTGGAGCCCGTGTGGCCCCTGGTGCACCCATCTGCAATGCTGCCCTCAGCCTGTGTGCTCTGGCTATGTTACCTATCAGCACTGATAACAGTCTGGAAGCTTCCTGAACAGAGCCTTTCCAGCACTGGCAACATTCTGAGGACTTGGTGTCTGGTTCACCTGGCAAGGCTTTCTCTAGCAGTTTAAGTTCCAAGATAGACAGGCACAATTGGAGGGGGTGGTCCACAGCCAGAGCTGCGGACTGTTCCCTGCCCCATACAGGTTTGGATGAACCAGAGAGCGCTCCCCTGGTCACTCCTTACCTCAGTGGAGTGGGGTACATTCTTGTTCCTAGTGACAGGGTTCTGAGGTAGTTCCTCAGCAAGCCTCGGGGGCAGAGTCACGGAAGCATTTGGCTTGTATTTTAAGAAGTAGGATGAGTGTAAAGTCAGTTCTACACAGGAGGATCTGAGTGACTGTGACCTTGGCCAAGCCTAGAATTCACACCGGTTGACCTTGGAAGCAACTGTCTATTGCTAGTGCCTTCATTTCAACCCCATGTCCAAATTCTGGAGACATATATGCTTCATATGTATGCCCCTTATCGAGCAAGAAGCCGACAGGGGTCTCCAGGCCCTCCAGGCAGCGAGCTGGCTATACCGTGGCCTTCCGGCCTTCCTTGGGCGGCTGAGGCAGACAGGGCTTCTCAAGGACTAAGTGTGGAGACCCAGAACCACTGCCTTCAGACTGGGAGGCCAGATTGGGAGGTCTGTCGCCTCCTGGCTCCCTGGAGGCTGCAGCCTCTGAATCTGGTCCTATTTCCCCCTGGCTTCCCCAGAGCTTCCCATGGGTGACAGACAGAAGGCTGCGTGTGAAGACTGGAAAGGCAAACAGGACGAAATGCTCAGAAGATTCAGGGAGGGAGGAGTATGAGAATTTTGGATAAAGGACATATGACAGCTGATGTATTAAAGCGAGGAGTCAGGAACTGTACTCAGCAACTCGGGTAAAACCAGGGAGCCTCAGTTTCCCCCTCTAAAGGCGCGGGATGATGAGCTTACCCTGACTGCATAGTGCACACACCACAGGGTTGTAGGCAACATCAAATAACCCCGCAATGGCCTTTGTCCCTGCTCTCTTCAAGAGCACGTGCAGGGCATATCTATGCTACAGGCCCTTCAAAGGCTAGACGGAATGATAAAGAGTGAGAACACTGGCTGTCAGCCCCTCATGGTGCCAGTCTCTCCCTCCCAGAGTAGGAGAAGGGTTTTCTATGTAAAGGGAGGGAACCCGTAGTGTTCAAGCCAGAACCACTGCATTTGGGGAGCAGCCTGTGAGATTATTCCTGTTAAAAATTATAGGTTTTTATTTTTATGATTTTTTTCATGATACAATCTCTTCATCTACATGGCTCACTACCTTATCTCTAAAAAGATTTAGGTGATTATTGGTGCAGTGTACTTTTGCCCGGCACCTTGACTTTCCGTAATGCTCACCCTACAATCCTATCCCATAGCATTGTATGTTTGTATGCAGTGTAGTTTTCTTCATTACTGTGCGTGCTGTTGGATGTTCACCTTCCCACTGCAAGGTGAGCTGTTTTTCATTCTGCCCAGAACAGCTGGAACAGAATCTGCATCTGGTGGGAATGCAGTAATCATTCATCAGAAGCAGGCGTGCATGCATGAATGCACGGATGCCTCCATGCATGAATGCACAGATGCCTCCGAGTTCCATCCAGCTCTCAGAATGAGCGACCACACAGGCAGCCGCTCACCCCCAGAGACACTGGTGGCATGGGTGAATCTCTCCGGGGTCCTTCAAGAGCTTATGCTTTTAGAAATGACTCCTAATCCACCATCAAAGGCAGGATCTGTAGGGTGGTGCCAGGACTGTTTCCTTGCGGATTTGTGGTACCTTCCTCATTGACTGGGAAAACCAAACAGGCAAGGAAGGCAGAAGTGTTGGGCCTCAGTCAAGTTCACATTGTATCCAAGAATCAAGAGCAGCATGGTGAACCTAGCAAAGGCCCCATCGGGGACCACAAATGGCAGCTACAATTGGTTACAGTCTTACTCTGTGGAGGTAGACATTGCTTCCTGTGCTGAAGTGAGCTATCAGTCCACACAGAGACAGCCCAGGGAAGGGGATGCATTAGAGGACCCAAAGGGCCCTCCCTCCCCTAATTGCTCTTTACCTCAGTGGCAGTAGGGATTAGGGATTAAGCACACACCATAGCTGTCACCTGGTTTTCTTCTAGAAGCTTCCCATTCCCGCATTACTGCAACCATTATCAGATATCAACCATGTTTTCCATATCCCGTGCCTTTCCCATGGCAAATAAATAAATAAATAAATAACAATAAAAATAAAAAAATAAAAAATCCAAAACTCAATGAACCTTCCTGATCAAAATAAATAAATAAATAAATAAATAATAGAAATAAAATCAGGTTCTTTGTGGCTGGTGTGCTTCAAGTATTGCTGAGTTGGGGGTGGGGAATCTCTTTAAGGCTGAGGACTGGGGATGGTGGTTTTAATTTTCATTTGATGCTTTTAGATATTTTCCAAATTTTCTCTGAGAATACCACTGAGCTACTAATAAAAGCAGAATGTTTTCCTGTAACTTTCCTGTAAGTGAAGACAGGCAGAGAGGGGACTGGCTACAAGTTAAATCCCTGCCTCCCAGCCCCCCTATGCTGTGTGCCTGCCTGTAGGTCAAGACTGGTCCTAGCAGGGTACCTGTTGCCAAGGCAGGAGCCCCTGACTTACCTGGGTCTAGAGGCCAAGGGAGCCTGGTGTGTGCAGCGGTATCCTTGGTGTGTGTGCCTGTGTGCCGGGGTCTAGGACCGACAAGCCCAGAGGCACTCAAGTGATGTTGCTTTGGATGGGCGGAGCCTCACAGAGCCCTGGGGCTTCCAGCCGGGTTGGCTCGCTATCTGCCAGCCTAGGTCTCTGAAGTTACCCAGCCCACCCTGCACCCTGCACCCTGCACGCTGCACGCTGCACTCAGCCCCAAGGGCAGGAAACACTTTGACTCCAGCAGGTGGGCTTAGGGCTGGCAGACAGTCTGTGGGAGAATAAGGAGGACAGACCGGGGCAGCACTGGACAAACACCCTGTTAAATAGCTCCAAACACGTGCACTCAGAGATGGCTCAGAGCCTCTCCAGATCCCTTTATCTTAACACCCTGCTGGACCCCTGTGGCTCCGCGGCTATTCTACAAGGCTCTCTTGAGCATCTACTTACTGGGTGCCTGGTCCTGGATGGACGGCGCAGAGGTAGCTAAACGGCCGGGGCTCTGCTGTGGGCAGTCAGTTGCTGGAGGAACTCCAGCCCTGGCGCCACCTCTGAAGTTCTCAGGCAAGTATGAACCGGCCTTTCTCTCCCAGCAGGAGCAAGCTCTGAAGTTGCTCAGGTGACTTCCTGGTCAGTTTCATAGCGTTGCCCACCCGCCTGACAGGTGTGAGTCAGCAGGGGCAGCTCCGGTGAAAGGGCAAGGCTAGGCTGGCAGATGGGATACAGAGGCAGGCTTCTGACCTACAGCGAAAAGACACAGCCAAGGGTCACTGCTCCCCCACCCCCACCCCGCGGTGGTCTTCCTCATCTGATCACTTCTAAGGACCGCAGCCCTTATGGGCTCCTGGGGACAACTGGCTACAACTGAAGGCCCTCCCACGGGCTTACCTGCAACATTCCAAGATAATACTCCTGTTGACAAAGGCAGATGGGGAGCTGTGGCCGTGTGGGTGGCAGAATCCAGGTACTGAGCACAGTGGAGAGCACTAGGCTGCCTCTGGCTTTTGACGTGTAATGTTATTCTGAGAAATCTATTCCAAAGAGGGGCACTGAGTTTAGAGAAGTCTTAAGGATATAAAGGTTCTTCATAGTTTTATTTATAATAATTAAAATCTTGATGCCTAAAGCCAAATAAATAAATAAATAAATACAATTGATAATTAAACTAGGGCCTGTATGATACAAAGTTATTTCTCAGTGAAATATCCAATGAAGCCACTAGCAAAATGCCGCCTAGTGGGTTGGTTATAATGTGGATTTCATCTGTCTCTTTGTTGAGACAGAGTCTCACTATGTTGCTCTGACTGTTCTGGAACACTCTGTGTAGACCAGGCTGGCCTCAAGTTCACAGATACCTGTGTCTCCCTCTGAAGTGCTAAGATTTAAGTCATGCGGTATCACACCTGGCTCCACATCTTGTATCTTACAGTGCTTCATGAGAAAGGCAGGCCTAGTAGCCAGGCAGTGGTGGTGCACACCTTTAATCCCAGCATTCGGGAGGCAGAGGCAGGCAGATTTCTGAGTTCGAGGTCAGCCTGGTCTACAAAGTTCAGGGCAGCCAGCGCTATAGGAGAAACCCTGTCTCGAAAAACAGAGAGAGAGAGAGAGAGAGAGAGAGAGAGAGAGAGAGAGAGAGAGAGAGAGAGAGAGGCCTAGATTTACAAAGAGCGAGACATTGTTTCAAAGGGAAGCAAGGAAAACAACACCCGAGATCAGCATTGGCTGCTGGGGGTCACCCAAGATGGATTCCGTGGTTCAGCTCTATACCTTCTACAACCATTCATACTCCAGAGAAAATAAAATCCATCAACTCAGCCTGAACATCCCCAGTTCTGTCTCCTCTGTGCTGTGCTATGTGGGTGTGGTGTCCTTCTGTCCATCTTTCCAAAGCCAGAGTCCAGCAGATGGGGAAAGGGGATGACGGATGGAAACAGTGTGTTTATCCTGCCAAGCACTTACTTGTGGTCCTTCCACACACACACACAATCCAGACTGGACCAGCTGCCTGGATCAGTCTATCAGGGCATGGGATAACGCCTCCCTCCTGTCCCTGGGCATTGTGAATGGGAGCCGTTCCAGAAAGGTAGTGTTGCTCTCGGCAGTGTTCTCAGCTCTCTTCCTGGTTCTCTCTGCTCCCCACAGAATGAGTTGTTTATTATTGCAAGGCTGCTCTTGGCATCCCATCTGTCATCGTGAGGCGTCCTCCACCCTTGGTGAGCCGGGACCCGTGAGGTACGCTCTACCCCCATTGAGCTGGGACAGCCTCCCCCATCTTTTTCTCTTTTTCCTTCACCCTTTCATTCTTACCCCTTCTCTTCGGTACAATAGATATGACCCCATACCCTTCAAATGACCTTGTACCAGAGCCCCTTCCTCCTCCTCCTCCTCCTTTCTCCCTGATCCTTTACTAAAGTCATGACAGATATGGTCCCTGTCCTCGCAGCAGGGTCAGCATCATCTTCCAGAAGCCCCTACTTCAGTGAGTGTGACATCCGCAAACCAACCATTTCCCATCACCTCTCAGATCTAGGAGTTCTGCTTTCTCCCGGCTCCGCTCGTTCTCCGATGCTAAGAGAGTTAGCATAAGTCTTCAGTGTATACACATGGCGCTTGGTCATTCCCTGTGGTTGCTGTTCAACTGGTGTCCTTCCTGTATCAGGCTGGGCATTCTCTGTCCTTTGGCCTCTCCATTGTTGTCCAGGCTAGGTAGCTTTGCATTACCTCAGCAAACACCTGAGAGAATTACCTCTCAAGAGAAAAGGTTCTCTCTATGCTAGGTCAGACCCATTGCTGTGTGCCTGTGTGGTGGGACAATGTATCATGGCTGAACAAAGCCAGTATGTGGAAGCCAGGAAACAAAAAGGGCAGAGAGGGAGTTGGAATGCCTCTGGCCCTTGAAAAGACATTCTCCAAATGTCTTAAAGGCTCCACATCTTTTTTTTTTCTTTTATGTTTTTTCTTTTCTTTTCCTTTTTTTTCCCCCTCTTGGCTGTCAATAGCACCAAGCTGAGGGCCAGACTTTTAATGCCTTTGGGGGAACATTTACAGCCCAAATCATAAAGCTGGGAGATAGTTCAGAGAATAACGTGCTTGCCTTGTTTGCATGGGTACCTCTGTTTGACCCCCTAGAATCCAAGTCCCTATCCTAGGGCAAAGAGGCAGAGGCAGGAGGATACCTGAAGCATGCAGCCTACCTCAGTTCATGAGTTCCAGGTTAGTGAGAGACGGCATCAAAAAAGGCTGACAGCACCCGGGGACCAGCACTGGCCACAGTCCTCTGTCCTCCATTTGTATACACACGTGCCCAGGTGCTGCACACAAATGTGCAGCCCTCATGTACGTGCATGCGCACACATACACATGCATGACCATGCACAGAGATCAAAGTCATAACATTGCCTGTGACCCTTTTATCCCGTGGCTCCTATTGCCTCTCGGGACAACTGTCATTTCCCTGAGAATTTCTGGGTTTTCTGGGAGGAACACAGCTGTAGCACACTAACAACACGAGTACTCCTTCACCAGGCTGAGGAAGGATTGGGGATGGGGATTCAAGGCCCATTGTGAATCCCCTAGAAGATGGAAGAGGGCCTCTGGGCCATCTGCTTCACCCTCTCTCTCAGGAGCATTGTCAGCCCATATCCATGGCCTGACCCACACGTCATCTCTGGTGACCTCTGTGTGCTCGCCAGTTTCTACAACCCTCCCCTTGACTCCACTCCCTCACCTGACAAGATTCAGGAAGATACAGGAGGTCTGTCTCAGTTTACCCCCAGAGCTCCTCTGTGAAGAGAGTCCTGCTCAGAAGCGACATTCGGCATCTATCAGCAAAGCTGGTCTCTTGGCACTCCGGATACCTCCTAGCCACACTGGTGACTAGCCTCAGTCCCTACCACGACTTTCCTCCAACAGAGCTGCTGAGGCAGAAGGGGAGCCCCCACACTCTACACAGCCTGCCCTTTCCCATGGGGACCCTCCCTCAGGGATTCTGCCTTCTCTTTTCAGCTTTCCCACCCACAAGCTTAAGACCCTCCTCTACAGGGACTCCAGGGCTGGTTCAGACCTCAGCCGCACAGTAGTGTGGGTCATGGGCCAGCTCTGAGCCTGTAGGTCTAGGTTTGTCTACTTAATTTTTAGTTTAGTTTTTAAAATTAAAAACGGAAATATCTAGATGTTTGGTTCTCAAACTCAAGGAATCTGGAAAGGCCCTGTCTGTCTGGTAATCTGTACAAAATTCAAGGTCCTCACCACAGACCCCCTCCCCAGCTCACCATGTTCCCTCCAACAGTACACCTCAGCAGGTTTAGCTTGTCATGGCCTGGTTCTACAAGTATGGAGTCTGTTACTCTGTGGCAGGTCTGTCCTGTCCGGGGGCCCACTGCAAAACCAGGGTGGCACAGCCTGGCTGTTCCTTCCTTTTTCACACCTTAGAACTCACTTCCCCGGTACTCTGTCCTCGTCTGTCCCTTGGGTTGCCAGGATTTTCGGGCTGGTCAGGTGTGTGCCATTTTAGAGCAACAGGCACAACCTTCCCCAGATTCCTGGGACTATTGGGAAAAAAAGAAAATACTACAGTTTTCGGTCTTCCTGCATCCAATCCACACACGCAACACCTCAACCTAGCTGCAGAGGTTTACCAAGCAGCAGGGCTCCACGGCCCCCACACTGAGGCCACCATGCTAGCAATCGATTGTCGATTCCAGGCAAAGACCGCCTTTTCCAGTTACCTTAACCGTAGCATCAATCCTACAGGACTCTACTGTGGACCAAGACCGACAAATGCCATGCGCATTGCTCTGCTGCCAGACAGCCAGATGCTCGCGGAAATAAACTTTTAGGCTGGCTCTGGCCAGGGTCTGAGGACATATTTGCTAACTCAAAACACCCTTGAACTACCACGCAAAGAAGTTGCAGCTTTAGGCTCATGGCTGCCTTTGACAATCACTGCGAACGTCACGGTGTTATGAATAGGACGCACATGCAATTAAGACAGCCTTTCCAAAAGAGATAATGGAGTTCTCACCTCCTGAGCCTCTCCCTCCACCCCACTGTCTCTATTCAGGAATAATCCTGGACTGATGGGAAGGTGGATAAATTAATTACAGCTTGGAATATTATTCCTGGGTCGGAAAGAACACCAAATCTACTCTCACAGGGTTTGACATTTAAAGATCTACACTGCCTTTATATTTCCCTTTTTAAGCTCAATCGGTCCAGTTTGCCCAGACATGGGTATAATCCCTTTAAACACTGCAGACCTAAGGTTGAAAGGGTAACAATATGCCGGGTGTTTTCTTAGGCCCAGGAGTATGGAGATGAGGGAGTGAGATAGGCATCTCTGTTCCTTGCATGTCTGATGTTATTTTGGTCTGTCTCCAGTTCCTGAGAACACAGAAGCCTTATTGTTGAAGTCCTTGAAATGAAAGGTTAGGGCATCCCTGCATTTCACACTGGTGCAAGTGGCCTTCTCGGGGAAAGCATGTATGCATGGTTGTGTGTGTGTGTGCACGTCTGTGTGTGTAAGTGCATGTGCACATGTGTGAGTGCTGAGGCTAGAGGTTGATATTGGCTGAGTTTCTTCTAGCCTTAGTTTTGAAGCAAGGTCTCTTGATGAACCTAGATTTCAGTGACTTACCTAGACCGGCAGTGAATAAGCCCCGTCTGTTCTCCTGTGTCCACCCTCCCAGAGCTGGATCTGCAGGCATCTACCTCAGTATCCATCTTCTTACCTGGGAGCTGGAGATCCTGAGCCTCGCGGTTACCGACTGGATCACCTCCCCTGCCCACTGAAGATTTCTGAACCTTAGAAGCAGGGCTATCTGCAGCCATAGTCATGGTGTCTGTTGTCCCACCACCACGCTGGCCCCAGGCCCCATGGGGACTTAGATGCATATGGATTGTTGTCTGTGTCCCACGGGTACTAAATGAGTAAGAGAATAAGATGAAAGCAGAAGCATGACTCACAGGAAATATATATATATACATTCAGATGAAATTTTTAGAAAAAGCAGATGTCAAAAATCCATAAAAAAAAAAAAAGACTTTGAAGAAAATGTTGATCTTCAAACTGTGTTCACATCATATTCAGGTCTGAGCATGGACCCATTTCTTTCATTTTTTTCGTCAATAAAGATTTTCTGATTTCCGATATGGGGAGGGCACAGGGCCCTGGTTCACATGCATGTGTGTGGTTAGACACCTTACAGGGCAAAGCTAGGATCCCAGCCCTCTCCTCTCACCAGCCTGCCCTCCCTAGACCCATAAAGACTTTCTGACAGAGTGGTCATCACTCCTTGCTGGGAGTATTTGAACAGTTTCCAGCACCAGGGCGGCCCTTCCGTCTCTCGGTGTGCCTAGGACTGTTTTTCGCTGTCTGTTCCTGAAGCCCTCACTGAAGGCCACCCTGATCTGCTTTAGTCAGGGTCTGAACAAGAGCTCCAGGCTGGTCTCTTGGTCTCCCGTGGCCTTGAGGGGTCTCTTCCAGGACATGTCACTTCCCGTCTTAGCCAAGAGTGGGAACAGTGGCTTTACCTGGAAGCTTCCTAAGGGCAGATTCGAACAGCCCATCACAATCAGCCATGTCACCATCTCCAAGGAAGAGCTTGGCCGCGTGGCATGAACTTTGTAGATGGTTCTGAAGTATCCAGTCAGTTGTCTCTCCATGATCTCTCTGTGTGTGTGTGTGTGTGTGTGTGTGTGTGTGTGTGTGTGTGCTTTCTTGGAACAGCAGAAGCCCAGCCTACATTCCGAGGTGGTGTATGAGCACAGAGGAGCCCCAGTGAATGCCGGCTTGAGCAGGACTCGGTGGGAAGTTGGAGCATGTGTGCTGCGCCAGAAGTATGAGAAGGAAGAATGAGCGTGAATGGTAGGATCAAGATGAAGATCTGCGGATGTGACAGCGGCTTGGACCTTGTCTCCCTCAGGCATCGTTCTTCTGGAAGTCACGAAATGCCACAGAATCTAAGTGTTGAATAAACGGACAAGGAAATTGTCTTCAATAAAGGCCGCAGTTACTTACGTGTTCCATTTCTCTTGGCAAGAGTGACCAGAGTGAAGTGGATCCTGGAACACCTTGTGGGGTCCCAGACTCAGCAGGCAGCCAGCCGTTCACAGACTCTGAGCAGGGGGGCGGGGCGGGGGGCGGGACTAGAGTTCTGTTTCTGGCTTTGTTCATGTGTCACTCAGAGGTAAGAATACATGCTCTGTTTCAGGAGTTTTGCTGTCCTGTGATTTTCCAGTTTGGTCCTGTCTCATACAGTTGGTTGGTATCAATGTGGACTGACTCCATAAACTAAGGTGAGGTCTGTTAGGTGCCGTTGGTATTAGATCTCATCATATGTTTCAGGATTTCGGGTTTTGCCTTAATCTCCTTTCCTTTTCTGCCCAGCTGCCTCTATCACATCCAGGCAGCGCTTCCTTGACCGCCATTGTAGAACAGCTTCTGCCCGACCTCTGGGATCGTATCCTGGACCAGATGCATAACACAAACTTGGGGGTTCTTCCCCATAGAAACACTAGGGACAATTTCCCATCATGAGGACAGTGTGTCATTAGACTTAGGTCTTCTGGGCCTCAGGTCTCCTCTGAGTCTTGGTTCTTCTCTGGGCCTTGGTTCTCCTCTGGGCCTTGGCTTTCCTCCTCCTTCCTTGGGCTCTGAGAACTGGAGAGTCACTATTCATTCTCCCAAGGCCTCCCCTGGTTTCTGACTTTATGTTCCATGTTTGGTTCCTGTGAGTTTTCCTCATGGAACACCTTGGATTTGCCCAGCAAGGGCCAAGTTCTTGGCCTGGTTAGACAAAGAGCCCAGTGAGCTGCTGTCCCAGCGGCCTCTTCCCTGTTTCTATTGAACTAGACATTTTTCCCCCCAGCTCTATGTGTAGCAGGTCACCTGCCATGGCTTTGTGCTCAGAGCTGAAGACGGATCAAAGCTTGGTCTCCCCAGCTTCCTTGTCTAGGATGCTTTTCTCTAGCATCCTCCCTCCCTCCCTCCCTCCCTCCCTCCCTCCCTCCCTCCCTCCCTCCCTCCCTCTGTGCAGATCGATTGTACACAGGAATGGATGTCCTACAGCACAACCATAACTGTGTACACTGGGCTTCGCTCAGGCTTAGCCCCATCATTGCCGTTTCTTACTTTTCTTTGCATCTTTCTTGTTTATCCATCTGGGCCAGGATATGATCCCAGAGGCCGGGCAGAAGCCTTTCTACAGTGGCGGTCAAGGAAGCGCTGCCTGGATGTGCTAGAGGCAGCTGGGAAAGGAAAGGAGATAAAGACAAAACTCACCCATGGTAAGGCTGAAACCTGAAATCCTGCAACATATGATGAGATCTAATACCAAGGGCGCCTAACACACCTCACCTCAGTGCATGGAGTTAGCACACATTGATACCAGCCGACTTCATGAGATGGGACTGAGATGGGAAATTGCAGGGCGGCACAACTCCTGAAACAGATGCCAAAATACGAGACCAAATATTAATGGATGGAATCCAACAATCCTAAAATAAATAGCGTGTGGTAATTACAGTAAGCTGTTTAAAAAACAAAAACATAGGTTGTTAAAGCATTGTATAACATAAGGAGATCAATGGTTGCCAGTCACATATTAGCATTACATATGATGGTTAATTTAATCAACCTGCCTAGGACATGAAATGCCCAGATATTTGGTCAAACATTATTCTGGGGTTGAGGAGATGGCTTAGTAGGTAATACATTTGTGAACAAGCATGAAGACTGGAATTTAGGTCCCCAGCACATATGTTAAAAAGCTACAAATGCTGACACATGCCTGCAGCCCTGAGCTGAGTGGTAGGGACAGGCAGACCCTGGGGCTCACTGCCCAGCTTTGCAGGAACTGCAAGCTCGGTCCGTGTTCAGAGAGAGAACCTGTTTCAAAAAATAAACTGAAGAGAGACAGAGGAAGGTACTCAGCAGTTATCTCTGGCCTTTACATGTGCACACCCGGGTCAGCATCCCTGCGAACGTGCACTCCCGGAGAGACGCTCTGAAGAAGATGTCTTGGGATGAGACTGATATTTAAGTCTGTACACTGACTAAAGCAGCTTGCCCTCCTCACTGTGGGTGTCCTCATCCTAGTGACCGAAGACTTCACCTACTATATACAACATGGAGAGAGAAAAAGAATGACTTCAGTGGATAGGTCTGACAGGCACTGCTTCACGCAGGTGACCGAGGCCACTGCCCACACGCATAAATCACCCTGACAGTGTGTGCACTTGATAGGATGTGAAGAAAATAGCCTGTCTCCTCGGCCGCCTTCCTCTCTGTGACCCATAACCTCAATCTCATCCTAAGACGAACATCAGACAAGCTCTGCTGGTGGGACAGCCTGAAAATCACCTGATTACCCTCCTCTAGACATTCAAGGGCAGAGGGAATGAGGAATGCCCGAGAAGCTGCCACACAGCGGGGCCCAGAGCACCATCAGGAGATATCGTGTGATCCTCGAATATAGGTAGTAGATAGCCGGTAACGGTTTCAGAAGCAGAAACAAATTATGAGTTTACTAGTCATTCTAGTTCACTGTAACAGACAGAACATACAGACACAGCACTTTAGTAAGAGGATCTGCTTGTGGGGGGAACATGGGAACCCTGTTTACGACCTCTGTCATTTTTCTAAAATTCTAAAACCTATTGTAAAATGTTGAATCTTAAAAATAAAGGAACTGAGACAGTCAGCTCATTGTTGCCCTCAAACAAAGGGACAAGCCCCTCATGGCTCTGTATGTCTCTTTCCTTCTATGGCTTCCGGAGCTGGGAGAGCTTGGGGTGTGGTTTCTGAGAAAACTTGGGGGTGTGGTTATGTTGGTGGAGCAGAACTGGAGGTGACTGGTTGATGTGGCTAGGAACTTCTGAGGCTCAGTTAGCGCTGGCTCCATTTCTTGCCCTGGTGTGATGAAATGGGAGTGACCTTTATTGAGCCAACACTCATAATTTTTGATTCTTCCCATAAACTTGCTTCCCATAAAGGAAGCAAGAATGAACCAGAGCTGTGTGCACCCACACAGCCAAATCTCACAAAACAACAGTGAACTCAACAGGTAAGGGGTCAAAGAACAGATGCTATTTAACAAGGGAGGCCATACTTGCTTATGAACAAAATATATTTCAACCGTTCAAGATACTCAAAATCACAAAAAAAAACCAAATTCATGATAGCAGTTATGTCTGTTGAGAGAGGAATAGAAACAGAAATTTTAAAGCGAGGGGCTTCTCAATCTAGCTTTTCAAGCTTTTATGAGATGGGATGTTTCTGCAATTTCTTCCCTGGGAGAGGTGTAAACAATGCCCACCCCTCCCTCTGAGGTCCCAGTACTATTCTACCAACCAGGAATGGATGGGCATGCCGAGTTGACTTAAAGAACAGCGGGTGAGGGACTACCGGGAGGTCACAGGTGGCCTAAATCAGCCACACAAGCCAGTCTGCACCCAGAAGAGATGATGGCTCACCCAGGGCTGCCTGGATAGAGCCCTTCCCTCAACCTTCCCCGCCCCATGTCCTCTAACCCTTCCCCAAAGACATTGCGGAGTTAGGGCAGATTACACATAACTTATTGGGAGAGGTGACTGGATATAGAGGTAGGTTCTCCTGACCCTCTTGACCTCCGCTGAGGGGAGCTATAATAGGCCCAGTGATAGTCCCTGGCAAGCAGGCCCCACAGCGGTCCTGAAGAGCGTAGCACTTGGTTGGAGGATAGTTCTGTACAACACAAGGTCTCATGTAGCCCAGGTTGGTCTCAAGCTCCCAACTTAGATGACTCTGATCCCCCTGCCTCCATCTTCTGAGTGCCGAGTTACAGGCGGGCAGCACATACCTGTTTTATTCAGTTCTGGGAATGGAACCCAAGTCTGTGTGTGCAATGCCAAACAAGCCCCACACCAACTGAGCCTCCTCCTGGCCTTACAGCTTCTTATGTAGGCTGTCACCTGAAGTGGAGCATCAACTTGCACACCCAAGGCTCTAGATTTTATCCTCAGCAGCGCAGAAAGGTCTGAAGCCCGTATTGTGAAATGCTGTGGTGAGCAGTTGGGTTCAGTTCCATGGGTAAATACGCCACTCCGTCTTATGCTTTGTGCTTCTTCTAGTTAAAAAAAAAAATATGTGCATACCTAAGTATAAACAAATGCATATTTAGAGAATGATAACTGGGTAGAACACATGGTTCCCAGGCGGGCACATGGTAATACTGTCAGAGCGACAGCTGAGCAGCGTGAAGGAGCACTTTGCCATCAGCACCCACCTTCCCTGTCGCAGAGGGCGATGGACCCACCGAGCCTTTGCCAAGTGCAGCAGCGGCTTCTCACCCAGTGGTTCTCCGACCTTCGCTTTTCACCATCCCCTCATTATGCTCCTATCTCCTAAGGAATCTAGTCTCACAGTTCCCTGGGAAAGCAATTACGTTTGCTGACAAGCTTGCCAGAAGCCTGGAGCAGTCAGGACCTGGAGGTCAGAGAGGCTCCGACTCGGAAGCCTGCTCACCCCCCTCAAACACTCCCCCCTCCCCACACACACACCGTCACTGTACAGTTTGAGCTGAGCGTCTGCTGGAATCTAGAAGACAGAGTGGGCTGGAGCTTGGCTGGAGACAGGGTGGGGAGCGGGTGAGCAGAGCTCTCTGAAGATGCAGAATGGATCTTAACATGTTAGGGTCTAAGCGAGAGGGAAGAGGAATTGAGGATGATCAAGAGTTGGTTTGAGCAGCAATATGGAGACTGACAGACAGAGAGCAGGGTGAAGAGCCAGACAAGACAGATGGGCTGAGGAAGGTTCTAGGCTAATCAAATCTGCATTCCGGACATGTGGTGGGTGAGGTGCCTTTCAAAGCCTAAGGTGGGGAGCCTACTATTGAGTCAGGAGCTGAGAGAGGCTCAAAGCAAAGAGAAACACACAGCGGGTGTTACAGGTGCACTGATGGCTGCTTCGTGCCAGGGCTCTCCAGACACCTTACCGTAGAGAGAGCGTGAGAGACGCCTGGCTGGCTTTAGGTCCACAGCCACTGCAGTGGTTATCACACCTCACAGGAGTGACATGAGTTAGTTGGGCAAGCCAAGGATGCCCAGAGCTAGTGTGGACAAGGCTCCCCATGTCCTGCAGGGCCACAGAGGCATGGGGGAGGGGGAGGGGAGGAAGAAAGCCTCACAGTGGGAAAAGGAAAAACTTCAGGTCTGCCCTAGTTGGAGGCTTTTGGCCTAGGGAGGCTGCACATGGGTTAGTGGGATGCAGGATAGCTTATGAGAGGGGTCAGAGGACATGGTTGGCTCGCTCTGGTGGGGATGAGCGCTGGGGCAGGCGTCAGGTCCTCAAGTCCTGGCCATTTGGAAGTGGTTGCTGCCAATGTTAGAGTTTCCTGGAGTGCTACTGGAGAGAGCAAGCTGGCTTCCTGCAGGTCTAGTCCATGGCTGTTTTGTTTCTTAGTTGTAGATAAAGGGGGTGGGTTTTTTTTTGGGGGGGGGGTTACAGGTGGCGAGCCAGGCTTCTGTCCAACATGTGGTTTGGCCACTGTCCATCAGTACACCGAGTCTCTCTAAAGAGTCAAGAGGGACAAAAACCCACAAAGGAAAGTCAGGGAGGGGGGCTGCAGAGGGGAGGAGGGAGAGGGAGGGAGAAAGAGGGGGAGAGGGAAGGGGAAAGGAGAAACGCCAGCCAGGAGAAACATCCTCTTGGAAGTCCGGAATTCTTAGCGGCAGGGGGTTGGAGCTAAGCTGTTGACCTGTCTGCAGAGGTCAAGAGAAGATGCCAGGGAAGTTTGTCAGATGAAAAGAAGACACAGCCATTGTTCTTGCAGTCTCCAGTGCAAAGCACATATCTTCCTGTGGCTTCAAGCAATGGTGGACTCAGAAATAAATAAATTAGGAATAAGAAAAAAAAAAAGTCCACCCCTTCTGGGACACAAATGGCACCATGAGAACTGAACAGCCTCCTGCCTGCTCCCCCATTTGTTACTTGTCTCCTTCCAGTGACAAAAGGACTTAAGGACTTAAGGAAGGGGGTTTACTGTGACTTGCGGTGGGCCATGGCAGGGAAGGTACTGGAGCGGAGCTGGCTGTGGCTGTCACAGGGTCCAGTCAGGAAGCAGAGATGAATGTTCATGCCCAGCCAGATTTTGCTCATTTTTTAATTAACCCCAAATCCCAGTCCACAGAACGGAACAACTAATTTAGGGTGGATCTTTGCACCTCAATCTACCTTACACACAGGCTCTTGTAGGGAAGCCTAGAGACTTGTTTCCACGGTGATTGTAATTGGATAAAGTTGATGGTCAGTATTAACCACCTCGGCCTTCTATTTGGAAGAAGCAGTTTCCAGCTTAGCTCAGGGTTCCGTGACCCGGTTAGATGGCCAGGCTGAGGGAGCCCAGGCTCAGTCCCTGCGGCTCTAATGCCGGAGGTGGGGGGGGGGGGGGTGGAGGGGAACAAAGCCTCTCACACCCGTGCTGGTGACTCCCATTCTCAATAGACTGTAGTTGTTCTAGTGAGGCGGAGTCAGAAGAGAAAGGATCTCTGTTTCACCGTGGGAACGTCAAATCAGCCACAAGAATGACAACCATAAGCAAGGGTTCTTTAATACTTTTTCTTATCACAAATACAGATTCCATAAGTTGCATAATCAAGTGTCAAAAAATTCCAAAGTGCAAAATTGTTCTGGGTTGGTCTGGTGCTGCTGTGTATTCAAATGCTAAATTCTCTACCCCAGGATCTGGCTGCCCCGAGAGGAAGTGACTCCTCAAATACACCAGCTTTTGTTGTGCAAACCTTGCTCCCCAATTTAAAGCTATTGGTTAAATAAAAATGGCAACAATGCCTGGATGAAATAGAGGTAGGCGGCTTTTTAGTTCCGTGGGGCTGGGGGTGGCAGGTAGGGATGGGAGGAGGAGAGAGGAGCACAGAGAAGGCAGAGAGAACGGGTCTCCATTAGTCAGGATGGACCAGCAGCACAAGCCAGAGTGAAATGTCCCCCACTCCCACCCCCGACTGCTGGAGTAAGATTCAACAGCAAGTATTGGGGGAGCACAGTTGGGGAGGTAGCTAGTCGGGTTAGAGAATTAGATTAGGAGGCTATCCCCCAGTAATTACACAGAACCTAGTAAATAAATTATAGTTTGAGTCTCATTCATTTGAAGTTAAACTGATACAAGCATAATTTATATTATTTTACAGAAAATAGGTGAAATTTACCAAGAACTCAGTGGGTTACCAAAAGAAAAAAGAAAAGGACATAAAGTTGAGGGGTGGAAATAGATCTGGAAGAGGGACATAATCAAAATATACTGAATAGAATTCTCAAAGATTAATAAAGATATTATATACCTTTAAAAGGTACCCATCTCTCTTTCTAACATCCCCCTTTTATAACTTTTAACCTTTTTGTGGGGAGGGGGGTTCGAGACAGGGTTTCTCTGTATATAGCCCTGGCTGTCCTGGAACTCACTTTGTAGATCAGGCTGGCCTCGAACTCAGAAATCCGCCTGCCTCTGCCTCCCGAGTGCTGGAATTAAAGGCGTGCGCCACCACGCCTGGCTTTTAATCATCTTTTTATTTTTATCTTATTTTATCAATTTTTTTTTTTGAGACAAGGTCTCATTCGTGTGTTTCAGGTTGTCCTTTGAACTCACTTAGCAGCCAAGGATAACCCTGAATGATCCAGCTTCCTCTCCTCTCCCAGCGCGGACATTACAGACATGCGCTGTGGGGACTGATACCTTGTGCATAGTAGGCCAGTAAGCCTGAGCTTCACGCCCTCCTTAGTCATAGGTCAGTGGTTTGAGCAGGTGTTTCTGCCTCTCTGCGTTGGGAACACTCTCCTTGCTTGGTATATAAACCGATGCTTATTTCTTTGAAAATCTCCTTAAAGATGGCAGAGATTGAAGAGCACAGAAAGGCAGAAAAGGATACCCTTGCGTGGTGCTGACCTCACTTCCGGCTGTAGGTTTTCGCAGACTCAGGCTTTCTTTCCAGTTATGCATCCTATAGCCTAGGCTCAGCTGGCTCAGCGGGACACACACACACACACACACACACACACACACACACACACACACACACACACACGGTGTAGTGGAGACTTTCAGGCCTTTGGGGGTGTGTCCTCAAAAGATGCAGTGGGGCCCTGGTCCTCTTGCAGTCCTTTACTTTCTGGTGCCAGTTGACCGTGGACCGAAGCCTCCAAATCCGTGAGCTCATATGGACCTTCCCTCTGTCAGCTGGCTTTCCCCTGATATTTGTTACAGTAATGGAAAGCTGACTGACGTAGATCTTCTAGCTAGAGATCCCCTGTTCCTCTCCTATCTGTCTTCCACACAGTCCTGCCGTCCTGCCCCTCTCCCCTCCACCCTCCCAAAGGCTCTCCCTTGCTGGAAAGTTCTAACCCAGAACCCCTAGCAACAAAGTCCCTCCTCAGCCTTTCTCCAGTGAGCCGTTCTCGACTTTGGCTCCATTTCAGAATCTGCAGGAACATTAAAAACTGCCCATGAGTTATCGTTTAATTAGTCTGGCCGGGTCCCAGGCATCTGAATTTTGATTTCATTTCCCAAGACCGGGTGCTACCTCCGTGGACTATCTGCGGATTCCTGTGCCTCCACCGGGGAGCGGGCGTTCTCTAATCTCAGATCTGAGGATCGATGTAGGAACTTACCTCAAGGCTTCACTCTTCCACTCTTCGTAGTTGATAGCCAGCCTTCTGCGTTTACAATCAAAAGCAAGAAAAGCCTTCCGTGTTACCAGATCTGGGCCCCATCGCTGCACACAGGTGGCTACCCCAAAACACGCCCTGTGAGGGTTTATATTATCAACGTGACACCTTGGAGCTACGTCTCTGGGCAGGTCCATCGACTTTCCTTTCCGTTGGTTTAAAATGAGTAGTTTCTCTGAGCTTTACCATCCCCGGGTGGGGTCCTAGGCTGAATAAGAAAGAGGAACTGGCCGAGAGACTGCATCTACCCCACTTGCTTCTTGGCTACCGATGCCTCAGCCTCTGCTACCCTGCCTTCACAGCTGCGATGGGCTGTACTCCAAACTGTAAGCCTACCAACCTTTCCTTCTTTAAGGTCAAGTTAATCTGTTGCAGCAACGAGGAACACAAGGATTCCACGCTTCTTTGGCGCTCGGGTTATTGTGACCCAAGGAGTTTTAAGGAAAAGAGAGGGGCGGAAAGGTCTTACACACACAAAGTTTCCCTCTTAGGAAGGACCATGCATGGGGATATCACAGGAAGACCCCTAACAACACAAGGAAGAGGCACAAACTTAAATACGTACAACAGATCTCATGAATCAAGTCTGTTTATCATTTTCCTGGTCATCTTTCCATAACTTGCCTTACCCACCTGGGACATCCATCTTCTTCCATTTGCTTTAGCTGAGGATGGACATTTAAGCCCAAATCTTGGCTGGAGAGATGGCTCAGCGGTTAAGAGCACTGACTGCTCTTCCGGAGGTCCTGAGTTCAAATTCCAGCAACCACATGGTGGCCACAACCATCTATCTGTAATGGGATCTGATGCTGTCTTCTGGTGTGTCTGAAAACAGCTACAGTATACTTGGATATAATAAATAAATCTTTGGGCTGGTGAGATGGCTCAGCAGTTAAGAACACTGACTGCTCTTCCAGAGGTCCTGAATTCAATTCCCAGCAACCATCTGTAATGGGATCCAATGCTGTCTTCTGGTGTGTCTGAGGACAGCTGCAGTGTACTCATATAAATAATAAATCTTTAAAAAAGAAAATGCTTTCTAAGCCCAAGTCTTTGGGGGAGGGGGTTAGGGATATTTGAGGTAGGGTTTCTCAGTGTAGGCCTGGCTGATCTGGAACTCACTCTGTAGACCAGGCTACCCTCGAACCTCTGTCTTCCAAGTGCTGGGATTAAAGGCACGTTGCCACCAGCAGACAGCTTCAGCCCACGTCTTAACCTTATGATTAGGTTGCTCATTTTTGTGCCACCAGGAATTTCTCAGCATTTTTCAGGCAATGTTACTGCAAAATATCATTGCTGCCATGGTCTGGAGAATTCTTGGTGTCCCAAATCACCTGTCAACAGCCATTGGTCCTTGGAGGTTTGCATGGTTGTTCTGCCCTAACATTGTTGCCTATTCCATAGGGCACAATTCAGCCTGGCTCTTTTGTTCTCCGTGATTCTCGGGGTCCATCTCTGTTGGTTCTCAGCGTGCTTAAGTTAACTTTGATGAAGGCCAGCTTTGTGGCCTCTGCTTGGTGCCGCCTCTTGGTGTGCACAGCCAAAACAACAAATCCTGCTGGAGCAAGCATTAAGCCAGGGCATCTGAAGCATTTGCTGGGATGTGTCACTCACATTTGGCTGAATTCATGTGGTGTGGCTGTTTTGGGGAAAAAAAAATGTTTTCAGTCCCTTAGTCCATCTATCAGGAGGATTTCCTGCTGACTAAAAGACATTGATTAATATGATGTTTCCTTTCAGTACATACAAACATCATACAAACATCATACAAACATCATATAAACACCAAGAGACAGAACCTTCTGCTGACTTCATCGGACACATACTGCTTGATTGGTCTTTTTGGCTTCCTTTCGAGCAGGTTTTTTAAAATGCCAAATATTATTTTAAGTATTTGCCCAATAGCAAGCAAGTTCTGGCACATTCTCACAACACCCAGAGCCTTGGCAAGAGAGGAACCTGGTGTATGCCAGAGAGTCCCAGGACCATTTCCAAGCATTAGGGAGTCACTGGGTGTCTATCAGGAGGGAGAGCCAGTCTCTGGGGGTGGACTGAGGAGACACACTGTGCACTCAGCTCTTTGAGAAGGAAGCACAGATGCCCACGAGAGGTCTGCCATGTCTGAGTAGTTTTAAACTTTTGTGCAACTTGAGCTTCTTCTCAAACATGGGCGCCAGGATAGTTTACGGAGATTCAAGGTCTTTCTTGATCCTCATCTTCCTCAGGGCTCTATTCAGGTAATTTGGTGGCCTCTAGAACTACAAGAAGTCTTCACCAGACACCAGTGGCACTGCTGTAGGGATGTATAGCCCCAGGGTTGTATCACACAGACAACAGAGACTTTATGTGCCTATTGAAGATGGTGAAAGCTGCCCAAAGCTCCAATGGGAATAGAAAGACGGCTCATCCTGGAGGTGGGGCAGGTTACCCCAGTTTGGGAAGGCACTTCAAGTCTCCAGTCCCATCTCTTGCTATTTCCCCGGAGGTCGATACTCTGTTGCCTGAGAAAGAAGATGAAGTCATCTCTGTTGGTTTCAGGATGTATACACCGAGGTGTAGGGCCCTGAGGGGCAGGCTGGAGGTGGAGCAGAGGGTTGGTTATGTCGGGATCCAAGAGGCAGTGGCTGATGAAGCATGTGGGTGTGCTAAGGGGCTAGCACCCACCTGGGGCATAGAAGCTGGTTGGTAGAAGATAGCTTTGAGTACAAGGGCCCCAAGCCAGTACCCAGGAACAAGCCCAGACATGGGGACCCACCCCTGAACTGTGATCTCATTCCGTGTAGGCCACCATTCTACAGTTGGCTTGCCCATGACTCCTGCACAGTGAGATGGCCCCTGCCAGTCACCTGCCTAGACACAGCTGAAAAGTAGAAATAGTGAGCGCCACACCAGCCCCCAAGTAACTGTCAGATTACATATCCCAAGGGGGATGTGGGAGTGATGTCATCACTGATCAGCTGATGTCAGATTACATATCCCAAGGGGGATGTGGGAGTGATGTCATCACTGATCAGCTGATGTCAGATTAGCATATCCCAAGGGGGATGTGGGAGTGATGTCATCACTGATCAGCTGATGTCAGATTAGCATATCCCAAGGGGGATGTGGGAGTGATGTCATCACTGATCAGCTGATGTCAGATTACATATCCCAAGGGGGATGTGGGAGTGATGTCATCACTGATCAGCTGATGTCAGATTACATATCCCAAGGGGGATGTGGGAGTGATGTCATCACTGATCAGCTGATGTCAGATTACATATCCCAAGGGGGATGTGGGAGTGATGTCATCACTGATCAGCTGATGTCAGATTAGCATATCCCAAGGGGGATGTGGGAGTGATGTCATCACTGATCAGCTGATGTCAGATTACATATCCCAAGGGGATGTGGGAGTGATGTCATCACTGATCAGCTGATGTCAGATTAGCATATCCCAAGGGGGATGTGGGAGTGATGTCATCACTGATCAGCTGATGTCAGATTACATATCCCAAGAGGGATGTAGGAGTGATGTCATCACTGATCAGCTGATGTCAGATTACATATCCCAAGGGGGATGTGGGAGTGATGTCATCACTGATCAGCTGATGTCAGATTACATATCCCAAGGGGGATGTGGGAGTGATGTCATCACTGATCAGCTGATGTCAGATTAGCATATCCCAAGGGGGATGTGGGAGTGATGTCATCACTGATCAGCTGATGTCAGATTACATATCCCAAGGGGGATGTGGGAGTGATGTCTTTACTGATCAGCTGATGTCAGATTAGCATATCTCAAGGGGGATGTTGGAGTGATGTCATCACTGATCAGCTGATGTCAGATTAGCATATCTCAAGGGGGATGTGGGAGTGATGTCATCACTGATCAGCTGATGTCAGATTACATATCTCAAGGGGGATGTGGGAGTGATGTCATCACTGATCAGCTGATGTCAGATTACATATCCCAAGGGGGATGTGGGAGTGATGTCATCACTGATCAGCTGATGTCAGATTAGCATATCCCAAGGGTGATGTGGGAGTGATGTCATCACTGATCAGCTGATGTCAGATTACATATCCCAAGGGTGATGTGGGAGTGATGTCATCACTGATCAGCTGATGTCAGATTAGCATATCCCAAGGGGGATGTGGGAGTGATGTCATCACTGATCAGCTGATGTCAGATTAGCATATCCCAAGGGGGATGTGGGAGTGATGTCATCACTGATCAGCTGATGTCAGATTACATATCCCAAGGGGGATGTGGGAGTGATGTCTTTACTGATCAGCTGATGTCAGATTACATATCCCAAGGGGGATGTGGGAGTGATGTCATCACTGATCAGCTGATGTCAGATTACATATCTCAAGGGGGATGTGGGAGTGATGTCATCACTGATCAGCTGATGTCAGATTAGCATATCCCAAGGGGGATGTGGGAGTGATGTCATCACTGATCAGCTGATGTCAGATTAGCATATCTCAAGGGGGATGTGGGAGTGATGTCATCACTGATCAGCTGATGTCAGATTACATATCTCAAGGGGGATGTGGGAGTGATGTCATCACTGATCAGCTGATGTCAGATTAGCATATCCCAAGGGGGATGTGGGAGTGATGTCATCACTGATCAGCTGATGTCAGATTAGCATATCTCAAGGGGGATGTGGGAGTGATGTCATCACTGATCAGCTGATGTCAGATTACATATCTCAAGGGGGATGTGGGAGTGATGTCATCACTGATCAGCTGATGTCAGATTAGCATATCCCAAGGGGGATGTGGGAGTGATGTCATCACTGATCAGCTGATGTCAGATTAGCATATCCCAAGGGTGATGTGGGAGTGATGTCATCACTGATCAGCTGATGTCAGATTACATATCTCAAGGGGGATGTGGGAGTGATGTCATCACTGATCAGCTGATGTCAGATTAGCATATCCCAAGGGGGATGTGGGAGTGATGTCATCACTGATCAGCTGATGTCAGATTAGCATATCCCAAGGGGGATGTGGGAGTGATGTCATCACTGATCAGCTGATGTCAGATTACATATCCCAAGGGGGATGTGGGAGTGATGTCATCACTGATCAGCTGATGTCAGATTACATATCCCAAGGGGGATGTGGGAGTGATGTCATCACTGATCAGCTGATGTCAGATTACATATCTCAAGGGGGATGTGGGAGTGATGTCATCACTGATCAGCTGATGTCAGATTAGCATATCCCAAGGGGGATGTGGGAGTGATGTCATCACTGATCAGCTGATGTCAGATTAGCATATCCCAAGGGGGATGTGGGAGTGATGTCATCACTGATCAGCTGATGTCAGATTACATATCTCAAGGGGGATGTGGGAGTGATGTCATCAATGATCAGCTGATGTCAGATTAGCATATCCCAAGGGGGATGTGGGAGTGATGTCATCACTGATCAGCTGATGTCAGATTAGCATATCCCAAGGGGGATGTGGGAGTGATGTCATCACTGATCAGCTGATGTCAGATTAGCATATCCCAAGGGGGATGTGGGAGTGATGTCATCACTGATCAGCTGATGTCAGATTAGCATATCCCAAGGGGGATGTGGGAGTGATGTCATCACTGATCAGCTGATGTCAGATTAGCATATCTCAAGGGGGATGTGGGAGTGATGTCATCACTGATCAGCTGATGTCAGATTACATATCTCAAGGGGGATGTGGGAGTGATGTCATCACTGATCAGCTGATGTCAGATTACATATCCCAAGGGGGATGTGGGAGTGATGTCATCACTGATCAGCTGATGTCAGATTAGCATATCCCAAGGGGGATGTGGGAGTGATGTCATCACTGATCAGCTGATGTCAGATTAGCATATCCCAAGGGGGATGGTAGGGGTGATGTCATCACTGATCAGCTGGCGTGGACCTGAAAGGCCCACATTGCAGCCAGCCAAGAATATTGAGACCATGGAAATTGGGACTTGTGGTGGTTTGAATGAGATGTCCCATAGTCTTGGGGCATTTGGATACTTGATCTCCTGTTGGTGGCACTGTTCAGGTAGACTTGCTACTGGGACAGCCACTATGCCCACTCAGTGAGACACCACAGTGAGATACTGCTGTGAGGTACCACCACAGGAGCTGCCACAGTGGCGGCACCTCCTCTCCAGCCTCCCTGAATACCTTCATGGTCAGGAATGTCTTTCTTGTCCTAACCCATGGGCCTGATGGAGGAAAAAAAGGTGTGAAAAAACCCACCAGCCGGGCGTGGTGGCACACGCCTTTAATCCCAGCACTCGGGAGGCAGAGGCAGGCTGATTTCTGAGTTCGAGGCCAGCCTGGTCTACAAAGTGAGTTCCAGGACAGCCAGGGCTATACAGAGAAAAACCAAAAAAAAAAAAAAAACAAAAAACAAAAACAAAACAAAACAAAAACCCCACCAATCCCCAAACAGGAAAACCTATTAGTCCCTGAGCCCTCCAAGCTCAGGACTTGAAATCCCACCAATGCTTACCCTGAAAAGCTCTGTTCCCCTAAGAAATCCTATATAAGCCCTGCTTGCTGTTGGATACAGTGCTGCTTCCCACTGCAGTGGAGGCTGCCATCCTCCTGGATTTTTCCCTCTCAGTAAATCTCCTGTATGATGTTTGCTGTGTAGCCTGACTTTGTGGAACTGTAACAGTTTCCACTGAGCAGAACTGTTACACTTTCAGCTGGGAAAGAGCAGAGCTGTAACACTTCTGAAGGGGAACCCCTTTCCTTCAGAACTGCAACACTTACTACAGGCATGGCCTTGCTGCAGGAAATGGCCTGAGGATGGGCTTTGCGCTTAAAAATGGAATCACTTCTCATGTGCTCTCTTCACCTTTGGGGTTCAGGACATAAGCACTCACCCCCAGTATTTCCTTTCTTGAGCTCCCCTTGAAGAGAAAGACTCAGTCTGTCATCCTGGTTCCATTTGCATCCAGTCACAACCAGATCATGAAGGCTTGGATTATTCTCACTCCTAGCCCTCAGATCATTCTTAGTAACCAGTAAGAGAATAAGTGAATGAGTGAATGAATGAATTTAACAGCAAAGGAAACTGGTCTGAATATCCAGGGTCATAGTTTAACTCAGCACTATAGCTGCTGGGAAATAGAAGGCCAAACGAGGCTTGTTCATCCCGAGACCTGTCCTGCCCCTGTCCTGGCTGGTTTGGTGTGTCAATTTGACACAAGTTAGAATCATCAGAGAGGAAGGAATCTCAGCTGAGGAAATGCCTCCATGAGATCCAGCTGCAAGGTGTTTTTTCAATTAGTGATCCAGGAAGGAGGGTCCAGCCCACTGTGGGTGGGGCCAGCCCTGGGCTGGTGGTCCTGAGATCTATAAAAATATCTAAATATAAAAAGCAAGCCATTAAGCAGCAACCTTCCGTGGCCTCTGCATCAGCTCCTGCTCCAGGTTCGTGCTCTGTTTGACTTCCTGTCCTGACTTCCTTCAGTGATGAACTGCAATGTGTAAGCTGTATAAGCCCTTTCCTCTCTAACTTGCTTTTTGGTTATATTGTTTCATCACAGCAATAGAAACCCTAACTAAGACACTTGTGTAGGCGTGGGCCTGCTCGGAGTTCTTATTGCCAGTCCGTAGCTCTTTCTCTCCCGTTGAGCTTAGTGGACCTCACCATGAGCTACGATTAGGACAGTCTGTCCTTACCCGCCATACTCAGTGACCTGCCTCACCTGGTGAGTGACCTACAGGTCTCTCCGACAATGACAGGCTTCACGGAGGCACTACACACTGTTCATTATTTTCCACTGACACGGGGAAGAGATGTTCAGGGCACTGGGCCTGGACCACAGACAGGCTGGAGATCACACTAACCCCCCCCCACCCCTTTAAGCCATACGTTTAAGAAAGAAACATGAGTCTAGCTATGTCTGGTGCCACGTGCCTGCGGCCCCAGCTACGTGGGAGGTGAAGAGTGGAAAATCACAAGTTCAGGGTTAGCTTGGGCTACATAGTGACCTTGTGTTGAAATAGAATCTAAAGCCAGGCTTGGTGGCTCCTGCCTGTGCTCTTGGTATCCTTGATGCTGAGGTAGGACGAATGCTATCAATTTGAGGCCAACCTGGGCTATGTAGTAGCTTGTGGCTAGCCTTGACCCTGTCTCAAAAACCTAAATCAACCAATCAGTTCAGTCAATCAACCGATAGATAAATAAATAAATAAATAAGCTCCCTACAAGGTTGACTATGGCTCCCATCAGGTATGCATAACTGATATACATACTATGGGATTTTTCAGCCATTGGCAGGAGTGTCCCAACTCACAGTACAATGTAGACAAATCTCAGAAACAGTTACCCTAAGAGACAGAAGCCAGCTACAAAAGACCACGTTTTCGAGATGCCATTCAGAGCAAAGACCTAAGCAGAGAAACCTGTTAGTAGAAGTTGGATGGGTGGTATCAAGGGCTGGTTGGGCACAGCGGGGGAGGGGCTCAGATGGAGGGGTGGGGTGAGGGCTGGAGGGGCACAGGGGGGGTCGGGGAGGAGGGACTGGGATGGAGGGGAGGCAACAGCTAGGGTTCAGTGTTCCTTTCAGAGGTGATGTATATGTTGATGAGAATGGTCCACTATAATTTTTATGACTATACCAAAGCCCATCAAAGGACACATGCCAAGTCTGTATGTAGATTATATCTCAGAAATTCCATTAAAAACAAAACAAATTAGAAGACCAAATCCACAGGTTGTGCCTGTGAGGCATGAGACAATGGCGAAGCAGAGGCATGTGGGTGGAGCACAAGGCCTCAGTCTCCCCCTCTGGCCTCCCCACAGCTATGGAGTCAGGACAGAAGCCATCTCACCCAGTGCTCAGCAACCTAGTCAGGGCTGGTCAGCACCAGTGCTGCCAACAAATGCCTTCCTCTGCCCCACGAGGGCCACAGCTGAGGACGAATCTGTTTACACCTGTTTCCTCCATGTTCCCGAAGGACCCATGCCACACCTGCCCCTCTGCAGTCCTCACCTGGGAGTCAACACCCTTATGGGCACTAGAGAGAGAGAGAGGCAGAGAGGTCAGACCAGGTCTCTGCAGAGGACTAGACCGGCATGTCTTCTGTAGTCAGTCCTGCACCCCAAGGCCATCAACTGACCCAGTTGTTAAGGTCTCTTAGAAAGCTGGGGACGAGGTCCTGATTTCTCACACGTTCAACCAGCATGCTTGAGATGCTGTTCCGGCTGGTGTGAACTGTCTGGTGTGAAGTCTCTCACTGAGGCTTTGTTTTTTTTTTCTTCCTCCCCTGTGGTGTGGAGTATCTTCCTGTGCTCATTAGCCATTTGTTTTGGTTTGACCACAAGCCTCAGTGCATTCTACCATCTTACCCTCTCCCTGCCCCCCTCACCCCTCCTTCCCCCCTCCTCACTCTCTTCCTGTGTTACCCCCTCACTCAGCAAGACAAGGGCCTCCTAAACGGGGGGGGGGGGGGGGAGGGGGCTCAAGCATGGCATATTTCTGAATTACTTATTTGATTTTGTCATATGTGGATGATATGTGCGTAGTGGGTGCCCCTGCCAAGGTGCATGGGTGGAGTTTGTCCTCCCCTCCCACCTTTACATAGGTTCCAGGGACCGAATTCAGTCGTGTTCAGCAAAAGCACGGAGGCTTCCAGAGTCCTCTTACTTTGCACCCCCCCGCCCCCGTGTATTTTTACAGAACACTGCCTAGCAAGTCTGTGGATAGGATACATACCCTCTCTGTCAGGCAACTGGCCAGTGAGCGTGCAGATGTTCTACATCAGGGGTAGTTTGATCTTGGTTCCCTATAGGAAATCCCTTGGGAGTGAATGCTATCCTGCTCTCTGGGGTAGCCACGATGGTTGCACACAGCAGGTCTTAAAACTCATGAAGGTGCCCTCTCCGTCCCAGCTCCTCAGACTGGGCGCACGGAGGCAGGCACACTTCCAGATAATTTCTGGGTTGGTGGACTTCTCGTGTCTTCGAAATGCTTTCTCAGTGTTTAGTTATTTCTTGCTTCAGTTTAACTCCGCTGACCTTGGGCAGGTGCCGGTTTCATAACCAGGGGCTCACAGGGAGGAAAACCAAGCCATCCTGGTAGCACCTGGGGGAAGAAAGGCTGAAGTTTCCATGTTTGGATACATTGTCTCCACTGAGAAAACAACTTCCCTGAAATATTTACTACAGGTGCTTGGCTCCCACCCACACAGTCTCAGCGTGACCCGTGGCGTCTGAGGACATCTGGGTCTATAAAGGGTTAATGAAAAGGGGGAATTGAGTTGAATAGAAGTAATTCACCCAACAGTCACTCACCAAGTAGAGATTGCGTTCCAGGCCTTCTGCTGGGAAATCAGACAGTTCTGTTCAACACACTGTGGAGGTCTGGGAGAATTGGCAAAGGAAGCCAGTGTTGCCACGGAGACCAGAGAGGCAGCACTGTGTGGGGAATACCTTGGCCAGAGTAGGGACTTCTAGTGAAACCAACGGGCGGGCGTCAGGTACAATTCCTCAAAGGACAAGAAGCTTGGTAACGGTCTGGAGAATGATAAGAGGCTGGGAGGTCAGAAGGTACGGCCGGTGAAGATGCAGAGGCGAGGAAGTGTAAAGCATGCCCACCACATCTGTGCTCTCCTAAAGGGGAGAGGGAAGAGTATCTACGGGGTGGTGGGAGGAGGGGGCACTGTAGGAGGCTGAGTCTGATCATTGAAGATGGTCAGGAACACAGCCTTCACCCCTTAAAAGCTCACTTGACTGCGGTGAGCAGAGTGCCTGAGGATGCTCTGCTGGCCACAAAGCTAGAAGGTGCCAAGGAAGAGGTTCAGAGGTGGAACATGGTGGGCACATTCCCAAGGGAGAAGAGAATGGGGAGGACTTTCGATGTAACAGATGCTGGGAACAGGAAGACAGGCAACTTCATGACTGCATCACCAGGTGGCTCAGGGTACCCATTGCTGAGACCAGAAAACTCAAGGTGCTCTGTCTAGAACAGCAGTCGCCCACATCAGGGTCATTCGGAAGAGCCCTTCGGAGGCAGTTCTGCCAGGAGGGCTCTGCTCTCATGAATGAAGGAATTTGTTTATTGCCTTGGGGGAGTTGTTGCCCAGTGAGACTTGTTATTAAAGTGGGTTGGGCACTCACCGCCCATGGGAGCCCTCCAGTCACAGTAGCCATGGCACAGGAGGAAGCCCCTTGCCAGATGGATAGGCTCTGTGGCCTGGGCCTTCCTACCCTGTAGAGCTATAAGAAAAAGATCAGCTTTTAAAAGGTTGATTTCTCTTTATGTGATGGGTGCTATGCACCCTATGTGTGTGCAGTAACCAGCAGAGACCACAAGAGGGTGCCGATCCTCTGGAACTGGAGTCACTGACAGTTGTGAGGCCCAGTGGGTCCTCTTCGAGAGAACCAGCACTCTTAACTGCTGGCACATCCAGCCCTAAGAAGGGAGCCTTTCATTTCTCTATAGTTCTATAATAGCCTCCTGAGATAATTTTAGACTCACCTCAAGAAGGTAAGCATGTGTTTCCCTACGTCTCAGGTTTTTCCTTACACCCGTGGCTGAGTCCAACAGTCTCAAAGCACTTCCCCAAGCCTGCAGTCTTATGTACCTTGTGTCCCTGGACCCTGTGTAATGGACTGAACGCCCCTACCCAACCCCACTCCCATCCACAAAGATACTCATGCCTTAATCCCAGGCTCTGCAGTATGCGATTTGAGTAGTAAAATGGGGTTCGTTGGTGTAGTCACATTACAGATTTTGTGATAGGGAGATTATCTCAGATTGTCCAGGAAGCCCAAAACTGAGGCAGGCAGATTAGTGCCGGAAGCAGGGAATGTGAGACTATGATACAAGGTGCAAAATGAGACTCAGTTTTATATGCTGCCTTCACGTCTGGTAAAATTGGGATGACCTGTAACAGTCTCAGCTGGAAGTCCCCGTGGACAGTCAAGCCACCCCTCCTTGCCAAACAGATCAGCCACCATTGCCACTTAACTACAGGCAGTGGGCTTCAGTTCCCTCCCAGATCATGGGACTGTTTGAGGCGTGTCAATCACATCACCTATGGAGAGCCAAATGAGAAACTTCTGAAAGTATAGAATGTGTATGTCTGCCCAGTTCACATGTTGCCATCAAGGAGCCAATGTGGAAGAACTAAAGAGTGAGACCTTGTTTGAAAGTGTCCCTTCCAAACTCTGGGTGTTGAAACTCCACGGCAACATGACCGCATTAGAAGTCCGCAGCGTCACTTGGCACGCAGAAGCAGGGGGATCCATGCAAGTTCTAGACCAGCCTGTTCTACAGAGGGAGTTCTAGGGCTCCCCTTCGAGACCACATCACGGACAGATCCATACCTATTATAGAACTAAAAGCTACCACACAAACTTAGCAGCTCTGTTTCCATGGGTCAGAAGCTCAGGTATTGTTCCTATCTTCAGGGTCTCGAGAGGCTGAAATCAAGGTGGCAGCTGGAGCTGTGGTCTCAGCTGAGGTCCAAGGTCCTCAGGCAGCACTGCGTGATAGGTTGTCAGGACGCCTGGGTTGGCTGCTGCCGGCAAAAGGCCCTGGTGCCTACCACAAGAGGAGGCTCTTGGCCTGTGCTGAGCCTGATGCTCACCCAGTGGGGCTCTGTCAGGTTCTCGGGGCCACCTGAGGAGGACCTGCTAGAGGTTCCTTGAACACCATGGTATATTTAAAGGGCTAGTGCCACACAGATTCCCCTTAGCCCCTGCTTTGCTGGACAAACCTGTTCTCCTGTGGTGGTAGGACAGAGGCGCAGTTTGCTCTTGTTGGCTCCAGGTTAGGTCTGTCTGTCCGTCCGTCCGTCCATCCATCCATCCATCCATCCATCCATCCATCTATCTATCTATCTATCTATCTATCTATCTATTGTAAATAGAAAAGTCTCCCCTCTCCAACAGCCACTTGTTTATTTCTGGCCAGCAGGGGGCGCTGCTGTTCCTGGCCTTCCTTAAGGGCCAGCCTGATTTGGCCAGGTCCACTCCAGAATCTTTCTGAAGGACTCAAAGCCAATTGGCTCTATATCTTACTTTTTTTTTTTTCCTACATAGAAGGACACAATGCAAGGGTGCCAGACATCCCATCATCCTCAGAGAGAGTTTTGCAAGGTCTGTCCACTGTCCACTCTGGGACTGGAGACTCGTGAGGGCCATCTTAGCATCAGTCAGCAACGAGCCCTAGTTCAAGCTCCATCTTGTCCCCCCACCCCCAGGGGATGGGGAACACACTGACAACTGTGATATCTCTCAGAAGGGGACAGCCACTTCTGACTTTCTTCCCCTCCTCTGATGGCCTCTTACCCAACCATGTGCCTGGCCACATCCCTCCCCCAACCTTCCAGCCACGAGGTCTTGCAGTGCCAGGACACACTGGACATATGCTTTGCTTTTTTCTGCTGAGAACGTTCCTTCTGACCCTCATTTCCTTCAGGTTTTTGCTCAAAGCTCTTCTAGAAAAGTCCTTTCCTGATCTCCATAGGATGCAGGCTCCTCCCACGACGCTCCCATCTCCATTCCTTCCCCTTCCTGATGCTGCCCTAGGCTGTTGGGATGCCATGGAGTGAAGCTAGCTCTACTCATGCCCCTGAGTAACTCCCTCATTTCTAACAGCCTCAGGATGGGCAACCCCTGCATGAAGGAAGAGGCCCATGCGGTGTGGTTAGTCAGTTTTCCCTCTCACTCCCAGGTCTAGGTGAACATAGAAGAGTCAGGCCCTGTCTTCTGCGGGGTGACAGAGGTGTAGCTGAGGAACCTGCCCAGGTATGCATTTGCCTCTGCATTCATGTGTGACGCTGGCCCTAATGGGAAGTGTCTACCATGGTATTACAGGCAGGGTGCCCCTCGGGTAGCCCCAAGAACCTGGCAGAGCCCTGCTGGGTGAGCCCCAGGCCACACTGCCTTCTCCATGGGCCAAGAGGCTTGTTCTTGGTACCAGGGTCTTCTCACCATGGCAACCACGGGAGCCCTGCCTGGCCTATCCACAGCCTATCTTCTGTACCTGCCACCTTACTTGGAGGAGCCCCATGAGCATATGCAGCCAGCTGTCAGTGGGCTCAACCCAACCAGGGTGGAGCTTAAAGCAAAATAAGCCCCTCTGGGGCCTTTGTCACCTGTCTGAATGAAGAGCCTTCCTCCCTGGAGAGGAGAGTCATTAGCAGGGCCTTGCATGGCTCCATTCTCAGCTCATCTAAACCTTGAAGAATTTGGGCAGTCTGCTGCGTCCAGACAATGGTCATAGGAGGGCTGATGTCCCTCTTACGATCTTAGCCTCTTAATGACTCTTGTTTCTGCTTCCCTGAGAGCCACCAGTCACACCCCATTCCTGTTGGACTCAAATACCTGTATCCTTGAGAGGAAGATGGGTTCCCCCATAACAAAATAAAAGCAAAAACTTAGGAGTTTTGGTAATTTGTGATTTCCAAAACTTCAGTGGCACAACCCTACCTACCTTTTATAACATGCCCAGCCAGGGCTGCAGGGTTCATTTTATGCCCTGAGTGTCTGCAGTAGTTCCTGTCCTGGAAGAATCTCCGAAGATCCTGGCAGTCAAAGTCCACAGCAGAGACCAACAACTCCCTGCACACCCACATGTTTTTCTATACTTCACAGACAAATGTATGTAGTTGTTGAAGGAAAAAACAAAACAAACCATGCAGGGTCTAGGCGTATAGGAAACCAATCATTTCTACCTTGAAGGAGGTGACTGGGGGCCGAGTGCACTCGTTACATGTCCATTTGCTCTATGTGTTTGAGCGCTCGCCTGCGCATGCATATGAGCACCATGTGTTTACTAAGTGCCTGTGAAGGTTGCAAGAGAGGGTTGGGGGCCCCAGACCTTCAGTTATGGGCGGTTGACAGGCACCATGCTGTGTTAGGGATTGACCCTGCAAGAGCATTGGGGCTCTTCATTGCTGAGACATCTCTCTCACTCCCTTGGGTTTTATTTATTTATTTATTTATTTATTTATTTAATTTGCGGTGTCTGGGAGTGTAGCTCAGTGGTAAGCGCTTCCACGGCCTATGCATGGCTTTGGGTTTAATTGCTCTCAACACACACACACACACGCACACACAATTAGATACATCAATGTCTTCTAGAAAATATTTAGAACACTCATACTCAGATAGATCCTACTCCTCTCTTCCGTGTAACAACATCATGTTTAAATGAGGTCACCTCTTTGCATCTCTTCCATGTCTCTCAGAGTAGATGACAGGGGTGAAGACCTTCCTTCAGTTCTCATGCACTGTCCCAGGCTTGGGGTTTCCTCCCCATATGCTGATTTTTATGTCAAATCAGCATAGCACAAATGACTCCCATTTGTGTGCACTTTGGCAGTTTGGGGCAGATGCACACGCCCGTGATGCACACGCCCGTGTTGCTGTTGCTTGCTGTCACTTCTGTTTCTAGGTCTCTCAGTCAGGAACAGGCAGTCTCATTACTGAACAAAGTTCTCTCAAGTCCTTCCCAGTCGTTCACCCTCCGGCCAATCTGTCTTAGAAGAGATGGTGTTTACACAGCCTTTCTTCTCAGTGACTGCTCTGCACAATCGCAGCGGCTCCTAATCCCTGCTTTTAATTTCTTGTCCCATCAGCAGCCTGACAGTTTGCGGGATTAAAGCACTGAGCTGCTTACGGGCTCGCTGGCCAGAGAGACAGGAACAGGTCTCATTGTTTCTCTATTCTTTATCAGAAGCAGCTCATTTTTGATTCTTTAAAATTCTCATTATCTATCTGTCCATTCACCCATCTACCTCCCCACCAATCCATACCCATCCACCTAGTCACCAACCCATCTATCCATACATCCCTACCCCAAACACCCAACCACCCCTATCTGTCCAACCACATACTTTCCCATCCATCTGTCCATTCTTCCACATTGATCCTACTCATTCTCCACCACTGATCTATCCATCCACGGATCCATCCATCAGTCATTCTAATCAATTTAGTATTCATCAAATATGTTCAATGTCTACTATCAGCCATCCAGAATCCAGTTTCCAGATGTTAGCATTTTGTCTAGGCTCTGCCCCACAGTTACCTGGCAACAGCCAGGTGTGCCTGACTCACTACAAAAGGGGCTGCTTGCCCCCTCCTCCCTCTCTCTTGCTCTTGCCTTCCTGCTCCCTCTCTGTCCCCTTCCCCCCCCCCCCCCATTCTCTCCCGGCCCCCTCCACGTGCTCATGGCTGGCCTCCATCCACTTCTCTCTCTCTCTCTCTCTCTCTCTGGCCCTCTCCCTCTCTCCCTCTCTCCCCCTCTCTCTGCCTTGTCCTGCCTCTACTACCCTCTTGACTCCCCTCCCCATGCTCTGCATTGTGTGGCTGGTCCCTTGGGGAAGGGATGCCTCAGCATGGGCTCAAAGAGGCACCCCCTTCCCCCATACCTGATTACACCTCCACAAACATATCCCCTCTCTTTCTATCCTTTTATAAACACATGACCAGCCAATTTAGGCTCAAACAAAGAAGACAGATAATTAAGCTGAAAAGGCAACGGTCATACAAGGAAGAGTGAGGCACAATGGGACCCAGCAGAGGAGCGTTGTTGTTCTGGGAAGGAGGCATTAATGATAAGTATTTGTAAAACAATGATGTACTGGCTGGGTTTGTGTGTCAACTTGACACAGCTGGAGTTATCACAAAGTAAGGAGTTTCAGTTGAGGAAATGCCTCCATGAGATCCAGCTGTGGGGCATTTTCTCAATTAGTGATCAATGGGGAAAAGGCTCCTTGTGGGTGGTACCATCACTGGGCTGGTAGTCTTGGGTTCTATAAGAGAGCAGGCTGGGGAAGCAAGTCAGTAAGTAACATCCCTCCATGGCCTCTGCATCAGCTCCTGCTTCCTGCCCTGTTTGAGTTCCAGTCCTGACTTCCTTTGGTGATGAACAGCAATGTGGAAGTGTGAGCTAAATAAACCCTTTCCTCCCCAACTTGTTTCTTGGTCATGATGTTTTGTGCAGGAATAGAAACCCCGACTAAGACAAATACTGAGTTGGCTAATTACTCATCAGTATCTGTAGAGCATGGTGGGCCAGGCATGGTGATAGCCGTCCATGACTGGAGCACCAAGGAGTAGGACAGAGACAGCCTTGTCCTCATGGGGTAGACAGCATGGCGGAGCCGGCTGGGCGGGGCACTGAGGTAATATTCTAAGGGAAGCGTGCATGAGAACTGGTGCATGTGTGTGGTAGGACAAACATGGTAGAAAACCAGCAGTGAATAGCCAGAGGCTCAACATCTACCTGGCAGTTCCTTCCCTGAAGACCAGTGATCAAAGCCCCAGTCTGAATCTCAGAGGGAGAGGAAATGTTGGCCGTGGGCACTACAACTCAATCACTGGCAGATATTTCTGACTTTCACAGTGCACCATGACGAAAATGGTCATTCACGAGCAGCACAAAAGACCTCCTGGAGAAGATGGGGTGCTCGGAGAAACCTGGTCTGCCCGATGGCCATGTGACTCGAGTCAGACTGAGTTTCCAGTGTGAATTACCTACCAGAGAGAAGCACACTTCAAAGGACCCAGCAGAAGCCCAGATACCAGAGAAGGGAGGGAGTGTGATTCTGCCTAAGCCATTTTGAGGTGAATTATTCATGTCGTTTCCATCTGAGCTGCTGACTTTTGATGAGTGTTACTGAACACGCTTATTAAATGATGGCAAACATTCCAGGCTGTGAGGTAGGATGTATCCCAGCGGCCTGTTTGGTTTTGCCCACAACAGGCCCACACACTGCATTTCACTCTTTGTGATTTAATATTTGGTAAAGCTTATTTACTGAACAGTTGAGTTCTGCCTGTCTCACCTAAAAATTAAAGCTCTCCGAAAAAGAAAAAAAAAAACAGATTTCCTATGGACACTAAATCATAGAACAGTCTGGGAGTGTCCTCTCCTCCATGCTGGGTTTGCTGATTGCAAATATAATCCTGAGCCTTAACAGTGTCTAGACCCACCACACCCTGTTCACCACCTGCCAATATTATGTTGGTTTAGCAGTCATTCCAAGGAACATGGTTTCTGGATGACCCCAACTTACCAGGTCAGTCAGACACTCATGAAGTCTCCGTGGCTTTCATATTAGGTATTTTCTACATGTCGTGTTTTGGAGGCTTGGTCCTCTGCCTGTTACCTCAGAGAGTGATGCTATTCTGGGAGGTGGTGGAAATGTTAGGAGGTGAGGGCAAACTAGAGGTCACAGGTCAGGGGTTGCAGTGGGGTGTGTATACTCTGAATTCGTTATTTGGTTCCTAGCTCTTTTCCTTGTGTCTGCCGCCTGTCTGCTCTGAGGTGAGCAACCTTGCTTCATCGTGCCCTTGCACCATGGTCTGCCTTACCAGGCCCAGAAGCAGGGCCAGCCAGCATGGTTTGGACCTTGGAACCATGGGCTAAATGTTTCCTTCTTGTTTTGTTTGTTTGTTTTTGTTTTGTTTTCCAAGACAGGGTTTCTCTGCATAGCCCTGGCTGTCCCGGAACTCACTCTGAAGACCAAGCTGGCCTTGAACTCAAAAATCTGCCTGCCTCTGTCTTCCAAGTGCTGGAATTAAAGGCCTGTGCCACCACTGCCCGGCAAAATCTTTCCTTCTTTAAACTGTTTCTGATATATGTCACAGCAGCGAAATTTGAACCACACACTGCTTAAGAACTGCATTTGATCAACAGCCACGTACATCCTGGCCTGCCAACCCTGCATCTGTCACTCATGTTGCTGAACCCCTCCCTCTCAGACCACTGTCCGTGAGAGTCTTAGGCATGCTGTCATGCCTTCAGACCTGAGCGATCCAGTCAGTAACTGTTCAAACTTTCGGCCACTCGTGCCTACTGCAGAACTGCTCAGAAGAGGTCTTCCATGTGGGTGTCTGGTGACCTGAGTTCTCCTCTGGAGTCAGCTTCTTTGGGGCTACCACCTTTCCATAGCAGCTCAGTCAGTTACTTGGCAACACCCCAGCTTTCTTCTAGGGTTATTTACAAATTAGTACCTGGGCCAGCATACCGCACAGTCTTGGTCATCTAGAATACTGGAGGGGAACCCCATGGTGCGTTTCTATTTAGAAATATGTCCCTTCCCTCTCCAGGTAGTCAGTGAGTGAATGTGTTCAATAATGAGCTCTGAGGCACTGGACTTAAAAGGGTAGCAAATACATTTTCCTAGGAGGGATATTTAATGTTAACCGTGACCAAGATTAATGTCTCTTTCCATATTTTAGCAAATAATCATTGAGGCGTTTGCAGCCTGGTCAGGAGCTGTGAACCCCTCCCTATTCCTGAGCAAAGGTGGCCAGAGCTTCAGATCTTCTGAAGAGATTTTACCTAGCATAGCAGGTAAAAATGCTTGCCGCCATGTCTGATGACCCGAGTTCCATTCTTGGGACCTGCATGGTCAAAGGAAAGAGCAGACTGTCACCAGCTGTCTCTGAATGACACACATGCAGCGTGGGATGCCACTACACACACACATTTATAGTACATGTTTTAAAGCGTGGTTTACCTTACTTTCTCTGGATATTCTATTTAGTGGTGAAACCCTCAGATTGGCAGGCATTACTGGAGCTGGGGGTGGAGCTCGGTGGTAGGAGTGCTTCCCTGATTCATGTGCGGCCTTGGATTTAATTCTCAGCTCCATACTCGAATGAATGAATGAGTTATGAGTGGGCGAGCAAGTGAGTGAGTGAGTGAGTGAGGGAACAGCTCAGCAGAGGTGCTGGTGAGCACGGCTGACATCATTAGATCGTCTGTCCCCTGTACAGAGGAGATGCTGAGAATTTTAACTCTGGTTGTTATCTGTTTGGCTCTTTCCTGAGTGATGTGCGCTTGATGCAGAACTGTAAGTAGGAGTTGGTACATGACGGCGACCTCCTACACTGGTCCCAGAAAGAAAACGACCAACAACGTCTCCAGAAGAGCATATTGTGCTGATTTATTATAGAATGCAGTTAAAAAAAATATCTTTGAGGTTAGCCTCTCCGGTTCAAAGTACAGAACTAGAAACACTGGGCCGGCGGCAACGGGATGGCCTCCCACCTGCGGGCTCCCTCCCACCGAGCGCTGGAAACAGGGTTTGGAGAACATCAACCCATCTGCTCCCCAGGGGAAGCCACCTCCCGAGTCCCCAAAGCATGCACTGTTAACTGGCATCAGGTTATTCAGAGTGACAAACTTTGTAATGGCAATGGTAAGACCAAAATAGAATACCTATTTACCAGATACACACACGATGACTGGGAAAGCAGAAATTCTCAAATGTTCACCGAGTGTCGTGGTCATCTGGATGAAAGGGGAAAGGCACTGTGTCCCTCTAGGAACACACGGCTACGACGGACTCCACATGCTCTGATTCACCCCATTAAACACATGACAGTAACCTCTACCACACACAAGCCACAGGTAGCTTGAGACTCCCTCTGCCCTCTACTTCCACCCAGGTACAGACAGGTACTAAGATATGCTCTTGGCTGTATTTACAAGTTTATCTTTACGTTTCAATGGGGGTGAAAAACTGTCTCAACCAACAGTTCCCAAAGACGGTCTGGGCTGAAATTCACACACAAACCACTACATGAAGGAAACAACGGAGACCGGTGTTGAATGCAAGCACCCACACCAAACCTTCCCAGCCCAGACAGACGGCTGGCAGCAACCCCGCTGCTCTCCCACAGGTGAGGCTAAGTTCTACTCGGGGACTCAAGATCAACTTCTCTTGCAGGGAAGCCCAAGTGCCACGGTGCACCAGGCAGGGTGACGTGCGGATGTCTCCAGCCTCGACCCCGTGTGCAGAGAAAACGAGGACACGTGGTCAGAGTGTTCCAGAACTTTCCTGGCTTCCCAAGATGGAAACCAGCGTAACTTCCTACGTGAACAGAGGCTGGTCCTGGGACCTAGTAATACACACATGCATGAACGTCGGACCATGGGGAAGGAACGAGAAGGACAATTCCACACGGTGCGGGGGTTGTCCCACAACCTTTCTGCACTGGACACTGGGTGGCTTGTGGGGGGGGGGTGCCTCTGCCTACCAGTGCGGCGGGGGCTGCACCCTGAACTCTGGTTGGAAACAGAAATCTCTCCCTGGGCCACCAGTCAACCTGTCCTTGCCAAAAACAGAACCTAGAAATGAGCAATGACAAGAACTATCAGTTTTCTCAGGATGTCCCCAGTGTCCTTGTGTGACTGCCACACATTCAGTGAATGGCCCAAGACAGTCCCAGGTGCCGTGGACGTGGACTGAGGGGCGGCAGCATCAGGACAAGGGGAGGAGGCCTTGACTCTCTTCTGAGCAACATGAACTGGAATTTCTGCCACAGTGGTCACGGCCGTTACCTCCAAAGCCATGACCAGCCACCTGCACAGTAAAAGATCCCTTCCCACACGGGGGGTTCAGAGTGCGCTGTCTCGGTCCGCGTGCCGGTTCAGCTGAGGTGGATGGGTGTGTACTCCGGTCTCCGTGTCTGGATGATTTTGGGCTTGGGTCTCTTCATTCTCTCCATCTCTTCCTCTTCCTCCTCATTCTCTTGGTCACTCTCACACACGTGGACCACCACACTGGGAGTGGTGTCTGTCGCTGCATGTAGTTCATACTTCTCTCCTGGGGGAAGGAGACAAGAGCACGGTGAGTGGTAACCATGGGTTGTCCCTTAGCATGGCGGGCAGGGACCTGGGGGGGACACCAGGGTTTGCTTGGCCAGACACAGTCTGCCCTTGTGCCTCCTCATGGATAGCTTATTCACAAGACGGAACATTTGCACTGCAGAATTGCTCTCAGTCAAGCGCTGTTCGCTAACCCTTCTCATGTCCACCCAGGGGCTCCCAGCAGCAGGTTATGGGAGGCATCAGTACAGAAAAAACATGAGCAAATGCCACTGCTGGAGACAAATGTCCTGTAGGTGGGGCTCCAGAGCACGGCAGCAGGGAGCCCCAGGTGAATCTGCCCAACCTTAACATCCTTTCCTTGGTTTTATATTGTTTATGTACGGGCTGCCTGGAACTTACTGATGGCTGCATTTGACCTTAGATGTCTGCTGCTCTTGCCTCACCTGCTGGATGCTGGGACCAGAGGTTCTGTACCACCATGCCTGATTTATGTGACACTGGAGGCCAAGTGCTTCATGCCCAAGTGACACCTTCAGCCACACCATCATCTATCTATCTATCTATCTATCTATCTATCTATCTATCTATCTATCTATCGAGTGCTCCCTCCTTGCTCTTCTGGGCTAGCCTGAGCTTGCCCAGGCTCAAGCACCTTCACACCACTGTGGTATAGCAAGATTAGGATGGGCCTTTTGTCACCAAGAAACCTGGCTGGAAAGGAAGGCTCTGGGATTTCCCTTGAGGGGGTCTGCACTGACGCTGAGGGGAGGTGGCATGGCGGAGTGGCCGTGTATGGCGGGGAGTGAGTGGATGAAGACTTGTCCCTGGGCTGTCTCACTTCTTTGTGCCCTTTGCCTCCTCTGTAAATGGGGCAGCAACGGCATCGGTGGGGCCACTTCCATGAGAGAACAAATCCAAAACGCCCAGCGGCGGGCTCACGACATCCATACTTTGACAAATGCCACCTAGATTTACAAATGGAGGGTGCTGGGGATGTAGACTAGACAAGAGGTGCTTGCCAGCAGATGAGCCCTGTTGTTAAACTGGCTAAGTTTCCAGCTGCTGTAGCGGCTTGGTGAGGCTGCCTGCTTTCTAGTCTGCTCCATAGATGTGGGAGGCACAGAACTCATGAACAACACGGCAGCGTGGCCTCTCTACCCCACCAATGAGGCTAAAAAACGAAGGAGCTCGGCTCTCCCCAAGTGTTGAAGGCTGCTGGGAAAGCTCTAAGTGGAGGGAGGGTTTCTATACCTACCTACCCTTGGCCCAAAGGCAGAGAGCTGTGGGCACGCACAGACACACACAGCACTAACTTCGTGGATGAAGGTCAGACTGCTCTCCGCAAGCCACCTTTGGAGCCCTGAAGGCTGACTGAAGTGTGCTGGCTCTGGGTGTGGAGAACTCTGTCATGGCCCTGGTAGGAATGTTTCAGCCCCTTCATTTCTGGTCTGGGTTCTTTTTTTTTTTTGGTTTTTCGAGACAGGGTTTCTCTGTGTAGCCCTGGCTGTCCTGGAACTCACTTTGTAGACCAGGCTGGCCTCGAACTCAGAAATCCGCCTGCCTCTGCCTCCCGAGTGCTGGGATTAAAGGCGTGTGCCACCACGCCCGGCTGGTCTGGGTTCTTAAAAGGGAAGGCTCGGGGCTGGTGAGATGGCTCAGTGGGTAAGAGCACCTGACTGCTCTTCCAAAGGTCCAGAGTTCAAATCCCAGCAACCACATGGTGGCTCACAACCATCCGTAACGAGATCTGGCGCCCTCTTCTGGAGTGTCTGAAGACAGCTACAGTGTACTTACATATAATAAATAAATAAATAAATAAATAAATAAATAAATAAAAAAGAGGGAAGGCTCGCCTCAATTCCTGCCTCTGGAACAGACTGCTCCCTTGCGGCAGATGGAGGTCTGTGTCCATGTATAACACATCCACAGACTCCAGACCCCCTCAGCTGTGCTGGGAGCCTCCATGCTGAGCCGTCTCCTTGCTCACACTGGCCATTTCCACTTTTGACCTTCATGCTACAATTAGCACTAGTAACGTGAGTCTCAGTTTGTACCGCGGGAGGAATTTCCATTTAGGCTATGTTCTTAGAAATATAATCTTTCTGCTGATGAGCCATGAAAATAAAACCCTTGCCCTAAAGGAACGTCAGATGACGAGGGGCTGACGGGCAGTGTTGATTCGGCTCGCTGTGTGGGGTGAGAGATGCACACATCCCCGCACTATAGACCTCCCTCCCTCCCTCCCACCCAGTACGGAAGTAGGAGTGACAGCTGACAAGACTCCCTAGAGGTTGGTCTGTTTGCCCTTTCCCATCCCACCTGGAACAACATGATCTGGGGCCTGGAGTGAGCCACACGGGTGTGCCTGCTGGGTGAAGGGATAGATTTGGGGGACGCTTGGGGGGACAGTGGTGCACAAACCCACAGGTAGCTACCATCTCCTGGAATCCTCCAAGGGGCGCACACTCCAGCACGAGCTGCAGCAATGTGGAATAACGCAGGGGTCACACAACACAACCGCATGTGGGCGTGTGAGGGGGGTCACATAACATGACCGCATGGGGGCGTGTGAGGCCTGGGGACCTCAGAGAGTCTCTCCACACCTCCCGACACTTTCCCACCTGAGGGTGCTGCTTACCTGGCCCCAGCTTGGAGATGGCATATAAAAGATCGTAATTTATGACGGGGGTGGCATCTTCTACTTGTTTCCAGCCAACGGGAGGAGAGGCCGGAGGGGAGATGAGGAACTGTTTGTCGGGATTGGGCGGAGCCAGGTGTGAACTTCCTATGTGTAAAGTCTGAGGAGAGAAATGAGTTCATTATTATGCAGTGAGCGAGGTCACGGCAGTTCATGGAAGCTTCTGGAAGGCAAGCATGGAAGGGCAGACCGATGGTTAGGCTCTGGACCAGGTACTATTCCAAGAAGCAGGAATGTGGTCTGTACAGAGGTGAAGGAAGGACCGAATTCTAGTTTTGGTGCCTGTGTTGGGTAAACTTTTCAAGTGTCTATGACAGCCCTGGATGAAAACCGAAGCGGGAAGGCCTTATCCTGGCTCACGGTTCAAGAGTGCGCAGCCATCATAGGGAAGGCAGAACAGATGGATGTCATGGTAGCTAGAGGCTGCAGAAGCCTATGGTCACCTGTTACGTGGTGCCAACCAGGAAGCAAAGAGCTTCAATCTGACAAGGGGCTGAGCTCTAACCCCTCAGAGTCCGCCTCGGGGATCTCATTCCTTTAGGGAGGCCCCACTTCCTAAAGTTCCCTAACTCTAAAACTGCACCACGGAGGACCCAAGTATTCAAATGCATGAGTCACGGAGGGCATTTCATAGTCAAAGTCTACCACTGCCGAGAGGTGAGGGCCATGAGCCACACTCCTCAGGGCTCCGCTGGCCCTAAGCTGGCAGGAAGTGAGTGTAGACAACTGAGAAGAAAGGAAGTGGCTTCAGAGCCTGGCAAGGACTGATGTTACCTTGGGAATAACATTCGAGAAGCTGTGATCTACCAGTCCCCGTTACAGTCACATGGAAGTTGGGAGCTGCCTTGAAGGTATCCCGAGGTTTGGCGGAGCAATGGACAACCCATCCACAGCCCCCTTTTCTGCCCCTCAGCTAAGAGTCTCAACCATGTGATGACCCTCGCCCCTGCCCCGACTGACAGCCCTGTGCTGGTCTGAATACAGGCTTGGAGGTGAGGCGTGGAGAACCTGCACTGGCTTGAGACAGCTCTTGACAGGTCGCTGGCCTAGTCCCAGTGAAGCTTACTAATGTGCAGGAAGGAGGGGCAGCAATGCCCTCCCCCCCCCCCACTCCCCAACCCCTAAGCTTTCTGGTGACCAAGGGAAGCTTGCTCCCCTTCCTTCATGGTTTAACCCAGGAAGGTCCAGGCTTACTGTCCCCTTCACCAGATCCCTTTACACAGCAGGGAGACCTTAAGAACTCAAGGTCGGAATCCTGTCTGTTTTGAGGTGACCTCTAGGTTTCCAATGTATATGTAACACAATCCAATGTATAACACAATCAGCATATAAGGTGCTTTGCCAGGAGGAGCCCGCTTCACAATGAACACACTTACCTGAGCAAAATACAACTTCATTTCCTTCCCTAGGAACTCGGTCTTGTGCAGCCGCAGCCTGGCATCGGCCGCAGATAAGGGGTTGCTGAAGTTTATCCGGACACGTTTGAAACTCTTAAAATACTGGAAGGTGGTGTCCTTGTCATATGTCCTGAAGAGGGATTCAAATTTGGCCTGAAAAATAATAAAAGGGTTTAAAATTCAGTGCGTCCTCAGTCACTATCCTTGATGAAGAAGTGAGTGATCAGTCACTCCAGGGACGCCGAATGTCTGTGTTAGAGAACAGCCTGCCCCGCTAAGGAAGGGGCTTCGCTGTCTGTTATGTTGGGGCCGGGAGGCCTTGCACACAGACAGACACTCGAGCCTCAGTTAGACTCACTCAGATGAGCTTATAAGGAGGATGGAAGACAGGATTCAGTGTACCACAGTCATCTAACCAGCAGAGCGACTAACTCTTCTGCACCTCAGCTAAGACTCTCAATCTCCTGATAACCCCCACCCCAAGTTTCTGACGTGGGACAAGACTTTCCAAGGAGGTAGTCGGGGCGTTTGTTATCCTAAGCCTAATATCCCATGACTTCCACCCACTAGCCAACTTCATCCAGAGTGGAGACTGCGTCCTTCCAGGATTTCTTAAGGGCCCAAGGCCCTGCAGCAGATTTGAGGGTGGGGGGGGGGGGGGAGGAAGAACTTTTTGATAAACTGAAGAACAAGGAACAATGGCCTTACAGGGAGCTCTCCCGAACTGCAGGGTGGGTTTATCTCAGTCTGTTACTTTTTAACTCTCTGAAGAAAGAATAGTGGTTTAAGATTGAACACGGTGCAAATGGGCCCTCTGCCCTGCTGTGGCTTTCATGCAGGTGATCGGCTCACCCTGGTGTTGTAAGGGCTGCTGAGAATTATGAAATATCATGAGCTCTTAGCATGGAAAGCCCAGATTCGGGGATTACAAGCTTGGCTCTTGGCTTCTGGAAAAACCTCATCAGCCTCCTGGAAAAGGCTGGGGAGCCCCACCCTCTCCTGCAGCAGTGAGTGGGGAGGGGAGAAGAGGGGCTGCACCTCCTGGGGACTCTGGGAAGATTCTGTGAGCTTTTCCATGCCAGGTGCTTTCTGAGTTCCTCTCTAAACACTCTGGGCCATTTGTGGGAACTTCTGGATGGAGGGGAGTTGAGAAGGCGGCTGGCAGAGAGCCTGCATCCTGAGAGGTGTTCTCAGCACAGGAGAATACCTGAGGCACAAGAGGGTACACTGTTCACAGCCTGTCCTGGAAACCAATGCAGGGGAGTGGAGAAGGGAGCGGGGGGGGGGTGGGTGGGGGTTTCGGGGGTAGGATGGGGTTCCTGAGTCAGCCATCTTTGGGAATAAAAGCCTAATAATGGCCTACACATGAGCCCTCTCCTCTCTGAGGCAGGAGGCAGAGGAGCCTGCAGGTCTTCCCACCTTGCTCTCAGTCCCCCCCACCCCCTTTTCTTCATCCTGGGAGCACTGCTGTGTCCCCACTAGGGGCTCTGCAGAAGTGGGTGTGGAGAAAGCAGGGCTGACTTCTGACCTGGATGTCGCTGGCTGGGCCATGCCTCTTTTCCATCTCTCTTGGGCACTGGGTGAGTTTCTGGCTTAAGGGTTTCTTGGTAAAGCTGAGATTACACATGACCTCATCAACAGGCACTGTGACTAACTGTAGTTTTAAGTTATGATTCAGAATTTGGGAGAGATGGCTTTGGTGAATATTTTTAGAATGCAAGTCAGGGCTCAGAACCAAAGCACCAGAGAACACACACTCTTACCTAATCCGCACCGCCACACACTTACGAAATAAACTTATTTGTTCTAATAGTAGGTACCCAGCAGTGACAGTTGTATCATATTTCTACATAATTAAGGAACAATTGAATGGTGTCACTTACCAGGCTGAAACCACTCAGCACACCAAGTCTGTAGTATGTCTATGAATACAGTGTGTTCTACCATCAAGTTCAAGAACTACTGTCCCAGTTTCTCAAACATTATACACAATTAGCTAACAATAATCAAACCCTCTACAGGACCTAATATGTCTTGAATATAAAGCATAGCAGTGCAGGACACACAAGCACCATCCCCACTAAAACCCAGAACATATTCAGTATCCACTCATCTATGATTCTTATTAAAGATCAATTAGATGGTTTGGTAGCACCCGATAGGGACCTCTCAGGTCGCATGGTGATTAAGGTGGTAATTACTTGGGTGAGAGCCGCTCTCTCACCCTATACTGAGTTCTAATATTTACTTTGTCTCCATTTTTTTCTCTACTCAGAAAGACCTGGAAGCTGGGGGCAGACCCTTGCCATTACTGTACACAGGCGATCCATTCACAGTATTCATTTCCCACGAGGCGCAAGAGCTGGAAGGAGCTTCCCTCCGGAGTTCAGCATGGCCACACACAAAGTCCGCACCTCCCGCGCAAGGAACCAGGGAGCATTCAAAGACGCTCTCCCCAGATCCAATCCCAGTTAATTCTTGAGGCAACAGCTTCTGATTTTCAAGGCTATAAATACTCTGGGGTTTACCTGATAAACCCCCAGGGGAGAGCCACCCACCCCTGAGTATTTCGGCTAATTGTGATTAGCCTCGTGCTTGGAAAATGCTCAGAAATCACAATTCGTCAGAAGGCTTACCCTGGTCTCACTTTCGCTGAAGACATCATCGTTTGCCACACAAGCAATCAGGGAGCTAAAATTGTAGTTAAAGTCCCTAAAATGCATTCTGCTTTTTCACGGGGCAGACGCTTAACGAAAGACTCGCTCTCTCAGCCAAGCCCAAGCTGGAGGTTCCTTTGCAAGAGAACGAGCGAGACCACGGGTCCTTTCTCCAGCCGCAGCTTATAAAGCTCCGCGGAGAGCCAGCCCCCTGGGGGCGGGGAGGGCTCGGCTTCCAGAGCGTCCTGTTTAGACAGCAAATTCCTGAGTCAGGTCCCGCATGCCCTCGGGCAGACAGGGACAGAGTGTAAGTTTCTACTGGAAAGAGGTGACGTCAACACCTTAGTCATTTTCCCTATGCTAATTACCTCTGCTCGGGAGGGTGGAAAAGGCGCTAAGGTTTGCTGAGCCTCGAAGCTTTACCGCCCCTCTTGCGGCATAGTTCCCACTGGTAGTAATTCCACTCAGCCGCCCAGACAACGTGCTTCTGGGGCTGAACGGGGGCGAGCCCTGCTTAAGATGGAAAATGTTACAAAGGAGGGACGACGGTCTGTGGCTGTAAACAGCTATTAGCCTCCAGGGAGTCCTGAGGCTTTAAGAGACCTGGCAACGCAAGTCTTGCTAGCCCTGTTATTTCCTGAAAAACCTCAACTGATGTGTCTTGCTGGGCATCAGAGAAACATTTTGAAATCTGTCTTGGTCAGTGAGCTGTTTTTTTTTTTAAGGAAAATGGGGAAAGTCGGGTTTGTTTTGAAGTGCAGTGCTTTTACCAGCTCCGCATGTGGTTCACTGGATGAAAAGCCCAGCACTCAGCGGATGATGGAAGTGCACCCCAGATCCTCCTGTGAAAACTTCCCTACTGTAGTTGCAGGGCCAGGGATGGGCAGCATCTGTGGGTTTCCTAAAGGGCTCAAGGAATCCAAGCAAAGAAGGTCCTGGAAGGCAGAGGACAGTGGCACACTTGCCACAGAACAGGTCTGGCAGAAAATCTGGGTTCTGAACCCGAGGGGGAGTCCTGTTCCACAGCTAAATACTTTTTATCAGAAAAGGAGGAAGAAATGGAAAGAATGCACCTTATAACCAATAAAGCATGTCCAGCCAGGTCCTGTGCCTGCAAGGGGTGGGGGTGCCAGACCGCAGACCACCCACCCCCTTCTGTCCAGAGAGCCCCAAGCCCCAACTGGTAGATGTAACTATCAGTCTGAATCAGTCAGTCAGCTCCCCCCACCCCCATCTCATTATCACCTGAAGGTCTTCTCTAGGCTAGGTGGAGTGTCAGCTTTTAAGTGTCCACAGTTAAGCCAAACCTTTCACATTGAAAGCTTTATTCAAAGTACTATTCAAGTTAGCCAGTAATTATGAACAATATATGTGACCGGAACAAACAGGGCACATTAATCCCTACACACACACACACACACACACACACACACACACACAGAGAGAGAGAAGTCTTCTCGGATGAACAAATGTTGCTTAATTTCGGAGCCTGGCGCCTTGCTGCCAACCGTGGGGTTTTGTAAGAAACCAGCCACGGTGTTTGCTTTGCCAGATTACCCAGGGCTGCCAACCCTAAAAGAGTTCGATGAATTTATACTAAAACGGTTTGGGATGCTGAGCAGTAGGTGTGTGCCAGTCACCAGGATTCTGAGGCAGACTGTCGCCAGAACAAGCTTAGCAAAAGTTTCAGACAGCATGGTGAGGGGCAGGGGGCTCCAAGGAGAATCAAGTCTATGAGGTAAAATGGACATTGCTGCTTAGAGGGTCTCATAGGAGGCTGCAGACAGACTCTCTGATTCTCCAGCAGAGGGAAAAGTAGCGGAAGAAAATATGCCACCAAGAGCCTTTGACGTGCCCTATATGTCTACCCTGCCAGTCTACAAACTCACTAGGGAACTGAAAAACCAGGGCACCTGGAAGTCTGTTAGTGCAGACTCATAGATAGTGCTCTCAGAAGGATGCTTACCAAGATCTGAGGGATAATGCAGGAGCTGTGGAGGGGAGGGCTGCTGCAGGAAGGAGCTGGGGGAGGGCTGCTGCAGGAGCTGTGGGGAGGGGGAGGGCTGCTGCAGGAGCTGGGGGAGGGCTACTGAAGGAACTATGGGAAGGGGGGGACTATTGCAGGAATTGTGGGGAGGGGAGGGCTGCTGCAGGAGCTGTGGGGAGGGGGAGGGCTGCTGCAGGAGCTGTGGGGAGGGGGAGGGCTGCTGCAGGAGCGGTGATTGGAATCCTATTTCTTTATTAATGCACTCTTTCCTGGGCACATAAAGAGCACCGTCCCTCTGTAACTTCTTGGAAAACACTGCTTGCAAAGTTTGAGGAACAGCCACGGGCTGTCAGGGGTTTCTAACAACCTGGAGACCATCACTTCGGATTAAGGGAGGCAGTGCTGATTTAGAGATGACAAGGCCATAGCCAATGCTTAGTCATCCTGTCAGCTCTTTTAGCCTGTTCTTTCCAGACTTGACCTGCTCCTACGACTTTTACCTTCTGCTCTGATGCAATCTCACCCAAAGGCAGATGCTTCTATCTCACACAAAGCTTGGGCTGCTGCCAGTGGGGACCCTGGCCACGCCCATTGACACCCACCTCCCCTGTGGGCTCACCCACATGACTGTCTTCCTTCATCCAGGTGTCAAATGGCTTTCCCAATCCTGAACTCAATCTTTCCAACAAGTCCATCGCATCCCTTTGTCTCCCTGAGTGTGCTTTCTGGCGGGGCCTCTCCTCAGCCTGTCTCTCCCAGGCAGCAGCTCATTCCCGTTCTCTTCAGGATTGAGCAAACCTCTGGAAGTTCCCTTCAGGCAGCCCGGGGACACAGACACTGCACTGAGGCCTGGAGAGGAACTGGCAGTCACTAAGAAGGGAAGCTCCTTCAGGAGAGCAGGAAGGCCGGGCTAGAATCTGTGACTCCCCAACACTGGACAGAAAACCCAGCCTCAGGGCTGGGTGCCCCTCAGCCCTGGGTTTGACACCCCACACTGCATGTACCAGTGTTTCACACGCCTGTAATTCCAGCTCTTGGGAGGCCGGAGGATGAGAAATTCACGGTTATCTTTGGCTAAATCATGAGACCCAGAACAGCCTGGGCTACATGAAAGTCTGAAAAAGAAAGAAAACAAACAACAAACAACACAAACAACAAATAAACAACACCCCCCTCCCCGAAAATCTAGTCCCCAACACCCATGCTAGGGGTGCCCTGTCCACACTGAGGTTCAGATTTGGGAGGCAGCTCAGAAGTAGGACCTGCGAGGAATGTGCTGTGTGGCCTTCCCTGCTGTCTCCATCAGCGCCAATGGCTGGTTTCCAGGTCTGAGGTGGAAGCAGCACACACCCCGTCGTCCTCAGGTCCTTCCTGCTTCCTCCTCTACTGACTACTCTCAAGTCCGATAAGCTGCATGCCGAAAGAAATACGCCGTCCCATGCTCCCTCATCCTTCAGGAGAGTGACATATGATGGGAAAATGCTGGGGACAGCCAACTGTGTCATATGACAAACACAATCCCACTGCAACTTGGGTGCTCTGTAGGGAAACCAGGAGGCTCCCATCAAGTTACAGAGGGAAGCCGATGTTTATGTGTCAGAGAGTTGGGCTCATGCCCTGAACTAGAATGTGTGAGACCCAGAGCTGTCCTTGCTCCCTCAACACAACGGCCTGGTTAGTCGTTCCCACCCAGTGGCAGCCGCCCTCACCACCTGAAGAAAAGCAGCTGCCAATGTTTACAAACTGGGAGCTTTCATGCAGAAACGAATTTCTGATTTTTTCTGGTAGAACAGGGAGAGGCCATGGCTGTACAGCTATGAGCCCTGTGTGGTTTGAGCTATGTGGATGACCTTCGGACACACTGATATTCTCCAATACTAGTGTCCCAGTGGCACTACCCATGGGTATCTCACTGGGTGGGGTGCTGTAAGTACAGGCAGGGCAGCTTGGCCATCCCACGGCTTGCACTGCCCTGCCTATAGAGTGTTGTGACTGTCAACCTCTTACAGCAGGTCTTTAGAAGTGTTTATTCACTTCTCATTTCCAGAGCCCAGTCACAGGGATGCCACTCTCTTTAGTGACTTGCTGGGCACTTGAACAATGGTCTCTCACTCTTGAAAATATACTGGAAGCTCCAGGGAATTATAAGACAGTCAAGGGGATGGGGATGGCCGAGACACCACTCAATTGTACAGAAACCACTATTGGTTCCAATAGCAATCCCCAGTAAGAAATTATGTTGCCATTTGAAGGAGAAATGTTTAAACACAGGCTCACAAGGCACTGTTCTGGAAGGCTAAGGAGCCATTAGGAGGTGTGACCTAGCTGAGGAGCATAGGCTAGTGGGAGGGCCTTTGAGGATTAAGCCCACCTCTCCTTCAGGACCATCTCTGCTTCCTAATCCATTAGGATACAAGCAGGTCCCTGCAGCAAGCTCTCACAAGTCCCTGCAGCAAAGCTCCCACAAGTCCCTGCAGCAAAGCTCCCACAAGTCCCTGCAGCACAAGCTCCCACAAGTCCCTGCAGCAAAGCTCCCACAAGTCCCTGCAGCAAAGCTCCCACAAGTCCCTGCAGTAAGCTCCCATAAGTCCTTCCAGCCCAAGCTACCACAAGTCCCTGCAGACCCAAGCCAAGTCACCATTCTTTTTCTGAGAAAATGGACTGTGCTCTGTAAACTGCGCCCAAATAACACTCACCCCTGCCCCGTCCTTCACGTACTTTCTCTCGGGGGTTCCACGATGTGCAGCAGTGGCTGAAAATCAGGACCCTACATTTATAGGTCTCCACAGAATTAGCTTGCAATGAATGGAAGCAGGAAGTCCTGTTATTAGAAGACAGAGTACAACCAGGGTGCTGCTGGGGGTCTTTAACTCTTTAATCCCAGTACTTGAGAGGCAGAGGCAGGGGGATCTTTATGAGTTTAAGGCCAGACTGTTCAACAAACCAAGTTCCAGGCCAATCAGAGCTACACAGTGAGGCCTTGTCTCAAGAGAGAGGGGCTGTGTGGTGGCGCACACCTTTAATCCCAGTACTCGGGAGGCAGAGGCAGGCAGATTTCTGAGTTCGAGGCCAGCCTGGTCTACAGAGTGAGTTCCAGGACAGCCAGGGCTGTACAGAGAAACCCTGTCTCGGAAAAAAAAAAAAAAAAAAAAAAAGAGGGGGGGCTGGGGGGATGGAAGTGGTTCACAGGAGGAGGCTTGTATTTTTTTTAAAGACTTATTTTACATGGATGAATGTTTTATCTGCACATATAAAGACAGTGCACCACACATGTACCCCGTGTCCACATGTGTGTGGATGTGTGCCAGTGTCCACGGAGGCCAGAGAAAGGCATCAAGTCCCCTGGAGCTGGAGTTACTGATGGTTCTAAGTAGCCATGTGGGTGCTGGGAACTGAACCTGCTTGCGTCCTTGCTAAGAGCAGCAAGTGCTCTTAATTGCTGAGCCAAGTTCCCAGGACCCAGGATTTTTAAAGTTTGTTTTTTTTTTTTTTTTTTTTAAGGTCATCTTTGGAAGATAGCACTTTAAACTGTCTGTTTCTATAAAGATGTAGGACATATTTAGTAAATCATGTTAGGTTGAAAGTAACTGTGAAGCCCATTCAACCCGGCTTTATGTTTTTAAAAAACATCCTCCAGGGTGAGCCACCCGGGTTCTTCTGAGAAATGGTTATGGAGACCCAGCAGCCCCTCAGCAACCATGGGAGGGAAGTATTTCATACCTACAGCGGTCAACTTTGTCAGCTCAACCCACCCACTAGCCAGCCAGCTGCCTGGATGCCTGATTTCCCTACAAGAGACGTTCTTGTGTGAGGAGGCTTGTGGGTAAGAGGAGGCGCCAGGACCAGGCAGATGGAGAGCTAGCCTGTGGTCCTGGTCCCCGTGGACGCCTCTCACTGGAGCAGGCATGACGGCCCTTGCTGCTCTGTGTTGTCAGGATGCACAGTGGCTACCGTGGCTGCCCTCAGCTCAAGTGATTTCTAAGGAGGGTGATGACTGAAGGCAGCCAGGGACAAATCTTCATTCCTGAAGGGACATCGAGAGTACCAGCCTACCAAACAAGACAGGAGTTCAAAGAGTTGGGAAGTTTTTTTGTTTTTGTTTTTTTTTTGTTTGTTTTTTTTTAAATCATCTGAAAATTCTGACAACTAGGGCATTGTTTAAACCACAAGAAAGCCGCTGGCGCCCACGAGCCATTAGCTTGTCTCCCTAAGTAAGTGTCTTGAAGGGAGGTGGATAAAGCGATTCTGAGCTCTCATTAGTGCCATTAAAACCCTCACGCTGACCCAACAGCTCACTCCTAGGAACAAAACTCATGGCAGTGGATGAAGATGAACACTTGCCCCTTTGGGCAAATGAACATCTAACTAATGACCAGACAATAAAAATGAAAAAATGTTAAAATGCATTTAAGGAAAGAAAAAATAAAGATGCAAATCCATTCAATAGAGAATAAAGCTACTTAAGAAGGAGTGAAAATGTTTAATATTAAACGATGCTAAGGTTTACTGTCAAATCATTGTTAATGATAATTATTAATAGGATTGTTGTGACAGTTTGGTAAAGAAAAAGAATACAGTAAACAAATAATAAGGAAGACGGCTGTGTTTTCTTTCTTGGCTTATTAGATTTACAAAATTTCCACAGTGCATCTTAACTAAGTTTTGAATAACAACAAAGCTTTTGTTTTTTCCCTTCCCTTACTGGATGCTATACTTTAGTAATCAAGGTTAACAGATATGCTACATAAAGTTCAAGGTTAGAAGACTGATTCGGTATTATGGCCTTTAATTTTATACTATATTTATTAGCTAAAATTCGTCATAATTTTGGCCTTGTATGTGTTCACATGGGTGCACATGCATGTGTGCATAGACCACAGATATAATCCCAGCTGTAGTTAGTGCCTCAGGTCCTATCCACCTTGTAGTCATGAAACAAGGACTCTTATTGGCCTGAAATTCAGTAAGTAGATTTGGCTGGCTAGCCAGAGTCCCAGGGATCCACTGGGCTCTGCCCCACCCAGTCCTAGGCTCTCAAGCATACATCACCATACCCAGCTTGCTGTGTGTGGCTTCTGGGGATTGAACTCAGGTCCTCATGCTTGCAAGACAAGTTCATTACAGACTGAGCTGTTACCCCAATCCATGCCTGGTGGTTTTATTCTGTATTGTCAGTCATTGATTTCCTTCCCTTCCCTTTCCTTCCCTCCCTTCTCCCCTACTCTTCCTTCCTTCCTCCTCCTCCTCCTCCTCCTTCTTCTTCTTCTTCTTCTTCTTCTTCTCTCTCTCTCTCTCTCTCTCTCTCTCTCTCTCTCTCTCTCTCTCTCTCCCCCCCCCCCCTTCTGTCTGTCTGTCTTTTTCAAGACAGTGTCTCTGTGTAGCTTTGGCTGTCCTGGAACTCTCTCTGTAGACCAGACTGGTTTTGAACTCAGAGACCTGCCTGCCTCTGCCTCCCAAGTGCTGGGATTAAAGGTGTGCGCCACCATGCCCGGCTTGCTACTGATTTTTTAAAAAGCCCCCTTTTAAACCAAAGTTTTACTAGAACTATTTATTTTACTAAAGACAAAAAAGACACACACACAAAGACCAAACCAAACCAAAACAACAACAATAAAAACCTGTTCTGTGAACCATCTTTAGTTAATGAATTGTATTGGCTGAGGTGTCTGCAGTACAATCAGGGCCAGGGAACGGTTACTTGATTCTCTCGGGTGATGTGCCGTAGGTGGCTGGACCAGGCTCTGCATAAGTGTGAGCAGACCTCAGAGCACAGAACATTCCGCAGACACCAGTGTGAGGCCAGCAGTGAGGGTCTAACACCCGCTGGGCTGGAGGGGCCACTGTGTGGGCGCTGCTCTTGAATCTCTCCCTGCTCATCTCTGTTTCCACTTCTCTAAGGCACTGGGATCATCTCTGTCTCTGTCTCTGTCTCTGTCTCTGTCTCTGTCTCTGTCTCTGTCTCTCTCTGCCTGGCTCCTTCCCTGGAATCACCCTTCTAACAAGTATGGAATGTTACCCAACAAACTTTCCCCATTACAGCACTAATGATAACAGCTGTTTAATGTACAAGGCCTTCCAAGAGAATTTGTATTTAATCAGCAAATTCTGGAGATCAAAGTCTCAACTCCAAAGGAATGTATTGCTAAAGGGAAAATTCCAGGCAAGAAGTCAGCTGCAGAGGAAAACTCCCAGGGCCCAAAGTACAGGACCTACCTCAGTCATGCTTTCAAGTCTCTAAGGAAGAGAATGATCAATGTCTCCATCCGACTCTCACTTATTAAAGATCGGGTGCACCTTCTAGTGTGCTTTTCTGTTGCTGTGATAAATGCCATGACCAGAAGCAACTTGTGGAGGAAAGGTTTATTTCAGGTCACAATCTTTCACTGAGCGAAGTCAAGGCAGGCTCTCAAGCAGAAATGGAAGCAGAGAACATGGAGACCATTGCTTACTGGCTTGCTTGCAGGCTCCTGCTCTGCTAGATTGCTTATGAAGCCAAGGCCCACATCCATAGGGATGGTGCTGCCCACAGTGGGCTGAGTACTCCCACTTTGATCATTAATCAAGTCAGTCTTTCACAGAGGTGCCCACAGACCAATCTGATTGACACAATGCTTCCGTTGAGGTTCCCTCTTCCCAGGTGACGCTAGCTTGTGACAAATTGTCAATAAGAACTAAGGAGCACAGCAAGCTGGGATCATGCTTGCTCCATCGCACATCGTGTAAAGGAACCCGGGATTCTTAGCACTCACTACATGATGATTGGTTTCTTCCACTACGCTAAGGGGAGACCAAGCTATGTACCCTAGAACACTGCAACTCCTTCGCAAGCATTTCCTGAAGGGCACATAGCACCAATCACAGGCTCTGTGGAGATGCGTAGAGGGGAATGCATGCATAGTAACTCCTTCCAGTAGCTCCCAGCCAAATCAGTCAGAAAATACTCAGCCATTACCAAGGGTGCAGTACAGGACCCAGTAGTTTACTAGGGGCTCCAAATGCCTACGGCACAATTTTTGTCCATATACAGGGTTAGCACTGCAGCTTGGAAGACAGGACTGAAGGCTGAGTGAGAAGGGAATAAGGAAGGACTGGGAAACAGCTTGGTTGGTACAGTTCTCACTTAGCAATCATGAGGATCAGAGTTCAATCCCAAGAACACATGATGAGAAGAGAAAAACAAAACAAACAAACAACAAACACCAAGCTGGACGTGGCGATGCACATTTGTAATCTCAGCACTTGGGAGGTGGGGAGAGATGGATGCTAGGGTTCACTGGCCGGCTGGCCTATCCCACTGGGCAACAGGGCGGTAAAAATCCCTGCCTTGGAAAAGGGGCTACAGAAGAGTATCCAAGGCTGGCTTCTGACTGCCACAGCCTTATATATACACATGTATGTGCACACGTGAGACTCTAAAGAGATGCATAGGTGTTCAGGGATGAGGTGACAGGGGTCTACAAAGGCTAAGTCCACTAGGTGATGAACCCAACTCAGTCAACCAGTGCAACGACAGTACGTTCTGTAGATAAAAGATTTGAGACTAGGGTTAGATTTCAAATGGATAGGAAAAATTACATCTTTGCTTTTCTCATTCCTATCTGAAAAGTTGATATTTCACGCAGAATCTAAGAAGCCAGCTGCTTTTCTGAAAAGCTCATCTACTTCACTCACTTGGAAAGGTTAAAAAGTCATGTACACGCTTCAAGATGCTTGCTCTTAGAATGTAAGCCATGCGCGGCATCTGGAACAGAGGCTCTGTGCAGCCTCTGGGCCAAGCAAAATCCAGGAAGATGCCTCTGCGGAGATGGAAACTCGGGAGCGACATTCACTGCTTTCTCTTTAAGCACTGAATGTTCATCCTTCTGCAGCAACAGTAAAGGGGGCGTTTCCCAGCCATGAGGCAAGAGGTGCAGCTAGTCAGATGGGAAGCAAGCACGGAGGCTCAGCCTGCGCTGCTCTTCCACCCGTGTGAATTCAAAAGCAGGCTTTGCCGAGCTTTGTGTGTGAAAGGCATAACCATAGAGTAGCTGGCGCTCACGAGAACTGAGACATCGCTTCCACACCCCGACCTCCCTTCTATTTTGGAAGGGTCTCGTTATATAGCCCGATTGGCCTTAAACTTACAGAGATCTGCCTGCCTCTGCCTCTCCAGGGTTGGGACTATGGATGAGCATGCGTGTGCATGTCTGGATGGGCAACTCTGAGGTTAGCATACTGAGTGGCCAAAGCCTGGATATGACCAGGCTCTAGCCCTTCCCACTAGCAGTTCCTCGTCAACTGCAGCTTGCCAGGTTGGACACAGTGAGATTTGCAGCTAGACTCTGGCATGACTGGCCCAGACCCAGGCTGACTGTCCAGCACTTGTGAGGTAGTAGTCTCGTGTGCTGGCTGAAGTGCTCTCAGCTGCACTTCCCTTCTCTGTGAGGCAGAACAGTTTAAGCCAAATGCTTGTCGGGTCAGCAGAAGTGCTCTTCTCAGACATCAGTTGCTAGCAAGCACCATGGCCACTACCTGGGGAAATGGGGCCTATGGGAAATGTGATTTATGCCCCTTCTACTGCAGTAGGCGGAGACCCTAATGTGGCACCTGGTGTCGTGGCCTGCATTTCCTGGAGCTTTAACTAGGAAGGCTTGCTTCTGTTCTGTGATTAGATGAAGTCACTTCTGGAGACTATGCAGGGGAGCCTCTCAAAGGGACCTGGCTCTTCCTGAGATCAGACTCAGTGGGAGACCTTCTAGCACCGTGGCACGGGCCTGTAATCCCAAGCCTTTGGAGACTGAGATGGGGGAATTCCAAGTTTGAGGTTAGACTGGGCTACCCCGTGAGCTCAAGGCCAGCCTGGGTAACTGTGTGTCTCAAAAGCAAACAAGGCTGGTGAGCCATTCTCTGATGCTGACACTGACAATGGAGGAGTCTGCTGGCAAGGAAGGCAAGCGCCCTGAGGAGCAAGGCCTACCTCAGGGAGAAGAATCTGAGCAGGCTGAGAAGTAGAGTCCCCTTCACAGATTCCTGACAGCCGTGCAGACCAGCCGGGACCCTGTTTCCAGCCTCGAAGAGTGAGAACACCTCATGAGTGTGCCTGGTCTTCCCACCTCCAGACCTGTCAGACCCTGATGGGGCAAACCATGCATCTGCTGAAACTTGTTCCACAGCGACAGAAACACACATACATGGCTACTGATTTGGAAAGTGTTTAACAAGTCTTCCAGGTGACCAGCACTGTGCAAGCTGGAGCACCACTGGAGCACCACTGGAGCACCACTGGAGCACTGCTGGTGTGGAGAATGAGCCATCTGGTACAATTCTGACCAAACTGAAGCCAACTTCTATGTTCACATATATACTTGCATGACCACAGACATCCTGAAAACATCAGCCCAGATCCCATGGACACCCCTAAAAGAGATGTGAGGAATGACAAGCCTACCTGTGGTTTCCAGTCTCTGGACCACGTCCTAGCTCCAGCCAACTCTCAGCTTGGGTCCTGCCTCATCTGTGACCAGCTCCGGCCACACTGTCCTGGATCACTGATGTTCCCTAAGGCTGTCTTCATGTATGGTGCTCTGAATCAAACTCTCCCCCCTGGGAGCATCTCCCTCACCCTTTCCTGGCTCATTCATCCTTTAATAGGAAGTTACAAGCTCCACTCTGGCTGGAAAGCCTGCCCTGGACGCTTCATGTGAGGGAGCCTGCTGCTGAACCGCATTTTTCTTCTGGCCCAGATGGCAATGACAATGGGAACCATGTGTGTCCCTTTAACAACCCAGGCTGTCCATGCGACTCCCCAAGGGCTGGAAAACCAACACCCATATGCTCACACCTTCGCCATTTCTGGGCACCCAGGAGGTGGCTGGGTCTCTGGAATGCTGGGATGGATGAACTAACGGTGCAGCTGCTGTAGACTCCAAAATACTGACCCACAAAGAAGAGACGGGGCTTAGAGGATGGACAATTGGTGCCGCAGCACCGAGCACCCTGGAGAATGGTTGAGGTAGAAGATGCTGCAAGTTTAAAATGAAGGGGGAGAAAGGACCGTAGGGGGTCCTCATCTCTGGATGTAAGTTTTTTTTTTTTTTCAGCATTCCTTCGGTCAGTGTTTCTAAGCCTCTTCCTTGTGGGAGGGGCCTGTTGACCTGAGGGGAGGCACCCACTTCAGCTAGAGTCACAGTGGCAGCTAAGAACAGTAAGCAGCTGGAGCGACTGGGAAGGGGTGGCAAAGGCCTCCTGTAGGTAGAGGAGGGAGGTCCCACAGGAGCGTCAAGGTCTGTCAGGATGGTCAAGTGAGGACGCTGTGTGCTGTCCTGGGGTTTTGGAACTTCTTATAGAACTTAACGGTGACAGCCGCGGGTCAGGGCTGGGCAGGTACAGCATCACCCTGTGTGCTACAGCTGAGCACCACACAGGCCTTCGAAGGGATGTGTCCCCTCAGGAAACACAAGTGCAGTGTCACGGCGGAGCCACACGGCCAGGCTAGGCTCATCTCCACTCAATCTCAGCATCAGAGGTTGGCAGGCCTGAGTATGGCAGGCCTGGCAAACAGGGCTCTGGCAGGCCTTGCCCTCCTCCCCATTCCCCCTGCCTTGCTAAACCCGTCTGGTTACACTCCTGAAGCTAGTCCCTAAGGCCCATTCCCTTATTTGGTCACTTCCTCCTTCCGACTACTAAGTATTGAAGTCCAGCAATCAACCTAATTAAGATGTCTAATTAAAACTCCTCATCCGAACGTGGGCTTTCTCCTTTCACCTTTGTAAACTGTCATTTGCTATGGGCCCCGTGTGTGCCCTCTCTATCCAGAGGCAGTCCTTTGTCCCTGCCCTCTCCCTCGTTCCCTTTCCCTTCTTCCTCTGTCTCTGTTTTTGTCTCGCATTCCCTGCCCTTTGTCCTTCCTGAACTTGGCTTTGGAGGTCCTGCCTGATACAGATCCTTTCAGCTGTTTCCTGCCCAGTGGGCCGACCACAGGCAGGAAGAGTGGGCAGCTCGGCAGGCAGGATCCTGCATGGTGTCTCTCAGAGCTCTCGGGGCGCTCTGAATACTTGACATCTGCTAATAAAGGATGGTGCTGTTGTGGACGGGGCTTTGGTCCCTGTGGAGAGTGACCTGCCCCCAATCTAAGAAGGCCACTCAGAAAGGGGACAGCATATGGTGGGCCCCAGAGAGGCAAGAGCAGGCACTGAGACATGCTTGCTGCGTGTGTCTGAGGAGGAGGGAGCTCACCAGGTAGGAAGACCCAGTGTCCTAAGATTCTGAGAGCCCCGTTTTTGCTCAGCGCTGCAGATGAAGCGATCTTTGTCCGTGAGGCCTTGTCACTTGCCTTCTGGGCTCCTTTCCCTGCACCCCCAGCTCTTGCTCTGCTGGCTTCTCTTGATTGTCCTGAACACCAGCCACTGTCCTCTACTTGTTCCTGAAAGTTTGAAGCCTCATGGAGACTGCCAGATCTCCTGGGAGGGCACCCTTAGAGAATAGTAACTTGGGGATCTAAAATTAAGCAGGTTGTCCTAACATGCCGAGAATAGCCCCGGCACACCAAATGCACTCATTTAATTTTTCATTCAGCAGGTAAGAACGGCCTCTTTTAATATACAACACCTGGGAAATGTGTCACTTCAAACAGGTTCGAAGCAGATCCCTGTACTGCCCACAAGTCAAAAGGTGGGTTGGAACACGCAGGCAGAAATGCTGAAAGGTTTTAGTCAGTGAGTCCTCACACACACAGAATGCTCACACACACAGAATGCTCTTCCGCCAGCTGAGGGCTGCTAACAGGAGGGATTTCCTGAGATAACAGGGCGGGCGTGAGGCCCTGTCTCTGCAGAACAAAACAGCAGCAGAAGATTCAACATTTTTTCAGGCCATAGGGTGTTGTTGTTGTTGTTCTTGTTTCCCCTCCCTCATTAAATAAAACCCCATCTCACAAAAGCTCTCTACTCCTGTCATTCCTCAGCCAAGAACTCGCTACACACTGGCTAAGAGGGAATGACTTTAAAAAGTTGATCTTATGGTGTGATGACAGTTTCCTCCTTATTTAAAAAAAAAGAGAAAGAAGCTAGTTTAAATAAATAGTATAGAAACTTTGTTTCAAACTAAATAGGCTGTAACTGACAAATAATTGCTGGTATAATTAAATTACTTGGAAAAAAAAAAAACCACACCAAAATACTAGAGTACCAACAGCCCTCCTGTTTATTCTAGAAGTCAATGAAAAAACAAACAAACAAACAAACAAACAAATCTCAACAAGAAAACCTGCAGCTCAAAAGCTGCAGCCTGAAAACAAGCGCTTCCCTCTCCAGCACACTTCGGCATGCAGTTAGCGGCAACTGCAACTCGGAAAGTGGAAGTTGGAAATCACGGGCAACAGCCCGCAGACCAGGAACTCAAGAATAGGAGGAAGCAGGGTTAGAATAGCAATGGGTTCCTCCCACAGATGTATATTTTACAAGAAATTTCGTTTCTATTTCAGATGTGGAAAGAGAACATGTTTTTCCCACTGAGAGGGGAAACAGAAAAGGTCAGAGGCCGCTGACCCATTGCCACGTCTGGAAACTGAGAAGAGTGGAGCCAGTGACTGGTCATGAAGTGACTTAGGAGAAGTGGCTGAGGAACGGGCTGTCCCTGATGAGGACACAGCTCCGATACTATTCTGGGGTCTCTCACTCAGTAAGCTAGACAGTGAGTTTTGCAGGCCCTAAGAGCCAGGGCAGCGACTCACTGGGTAGAGTAGTTACACATGCAGGACCCCTGGAACCCACATAAAGCTACACATGGCTGTGCCCATCTGTAATCACAGCTCTCTTATGGAGAAACGGGAGGCAGAGACATGAGAATCCCTGAAAGCTGACAAGCAGCTAACCTAGAGGGACACAGGGGTGAGCAAGAGAATGTCTCAAACAGAGTAGACAGCAAGTCCTGACCCCCACGGTTGTCCAGTGACTTCTAGACATGTTCTATGCTATGTGCACACCTGTTTGTACATGCACACACACATACATACACATGTGCGGACAAAGATGAAATAACAACAGTCTTGCAAAAGGGCACAAGGTGCCGTGAGACAGCAGCTGCCACCACCAGCAGAACCAGGTTACTGAGGATCTGGCCAGGGACGCCCACCACACAGGCTCAGACAGTGATCTGTCACCCCAGAACAGGTTTCTCCACCAGAGGCAGAGTCTCTCGGTCTGCCACCCTCTAGAGCACAGCTGGCCTCTCCTCTCTCTCCCCTCACTTGCTCCCTAGGAGATACATGGAGAGTACATTAGTATATTATAGTATTATATACGTTTCTGCACAGTTCAAATCACTCTCAGCAACAAAGCTTTCCATATTCCTACTAGGATGGCCCATTAAGCCCCATTTAAAGCATTCCATCACTTTTCAAATCCAAATTCCCCAAATCCACATTCTTAAAAAAAAAAAAAAAAAAAAAAAAAAAAAGCAAGGTCAGGCCCATGACAGCGTCACCCCAGTCCCTAGCACCAACTTCTGTCTTACTTGGGGTTTTACTGCTGTGCTGTCAGCTCTTGGGCGCTGGGTTATGACCAAAGCCTCGTGCGTGTCTCAGTTCTCTGCCCTCTGCCTTCCTGATTCATGCTTTCACTGTCCCTGTCCATGACTAAGGTGCTGTGCCCAAACATGCTTAGCCTGAGTGCTGGCTTGCTGTGCCTTGTGCCCCTGGAGGCCCACAGAGGCAGCAGGTAAAAGGAGAGTCAGACATTAAGGGACACATGGGTCAGCATGAGCTCAGATGTGAACTACTTACGTGGGCACCATCCAGAACTTAACCTGTGATTTCATCTAAATGTTATATTTATTTCTTTTATGATCGTTCACTTCCTAACCTGGTGGTTAGGTGATGGTCTAGTATGCTCCAGGGTTTAAAAGCACATCTGCCAACTGATTCACCGTGGCTGCTCAAAACTAGCATTAGTGGTGAGAACCCAAGACTCTAAAATGACAAACTGTGGAGGGGAACTTAGAAAACTGATGCTCACAGCCAGGCTGGCACTGCTGACCCTCCAGCCCAGGTCCAAACAGGGCTTCAGGGTTCCTGGTTTATTTCCAATATGTAACACAAAAGCGGGGCCTTCGCCAGGCTGGTAACACACACAGTAGAGACCCTTACAAGGCAGACGTATCCACTTAGACCAGGCAGCTCCTTGCTCTGCTGGAATTCTTGGGAGTAGGGAATGGTAAAGAGCTCTCATGGTCTCTCCAGTTCTCTCAGCTTCACACCTTGCTGTCCATTTGTTCAATGAACACCAGCCATGGTGGGGGCTCTGACTGGGCCAATTCCTCCTTGAACTGATGGCTCCACAGGGCACATGTGGCCACCCAAAAGACTGTCAGGGCACTGGGCATAGACACTCCACCCAATGTTCCTGCTGGCGCTGGTGGCTTTAAAGTAGTCCCAGAGGGTTAAGGCAGAGAGCCCCCAGTGCCCCCACCCCAGTCCTGTTTTTAAGGTATCTGAGATTGAATGCAGAGCCTCCCACAGACTAGGCAAGGGCTCTACCCCTGGGCTATATCTCTAGCCCCCTTTTACTCTGTATTCTGAGACAAGGTCTCACTAAGTTGCCCACTGGCTGGCCTTGAATTCATTCTGCAGCCCAGGCAGGCTTTACATGTGTGATCCTCCTGCTTCAGCCTACTGAGTAGCTGAGATTACAGGCTCGTGTCTTGTCCTAGCTATGACCCACTCTTGTAAGTGGCAAGCGTCCACCCAGCTGTTCCTCAAGCAGTGTTCCTATGGAGTCACGCCTTCTCCAGCAACCTGGAATGTGGGACTCAGAATTTCAGCTCTCACTCGAGGGCATACATGATTCCAGCCTGCTGTCTGTCTAAGATGGACGCAGAATATTCTCAGGCAAGAGCTAGAATACGCTGATGATGAGGAGCAGCTCTGCATTCACCACGGACCTTACAGCCCCCGTGACAGGCTGGATGGCACCCCCAAATCCAGCACTTTCCCCACAGCTGACCCTGAAGGGGAGACCTTTGAAAGGATGGCTAAGGTGAATAAGCCATTAGAGTGGGCCCTAACTCAGTCTGCCTGGTGTCATGGCAGACCTGGAGTTGCAGAGGAGTTCCACCAGACAGAACTGTCTAAGGAGAGAGTAAGAAGTTACCGTGCACATACCAGGGAGAAGCTGTAGGAGGAGACGGCCCCACCCACATGTTGGCCTTGAACTTCTAGCCTCCAGGAACAGGAGGGAAAAGTCCCCAGGGTTGACAACTTAGTTTATGATTTGTGTTGGGGCATTCCTAATAAACTACTACGGTCTCCAAAGCAACAGTCTAACATCTGCCCATCTTGAGCTAACATCTTCATCCTACGCAAGGCTCCTATCTACAGCTTCTATTGTACCAAAGGAGAAATTCTGACGATAATGAGTGGACAGCAATGGCTCCAGGACACCTACCTCAGAGCATTGGCTACCCTTAGACCTGCTGAAAGGGGTGCTAACTCTATCACAGAGCTGAGGACGCTCACAGCCCACCATCCAACATCTGGCTGGAATTCATTCAAACATGAGATCCCACAAACACAGCAAGCAAGTGTGAGGTGTGAAAGCCACCTCCAAGTCTCTCCCTTCCCTAATGAATCCAAGGACAGTGGCAGCAAGGCTTTCAAAGGCACCCATCGTGGCAAGAGAAATCCGGGGTGGATTTGTGCCAAAAGTATCTCCCTTGAGCACTGCCCCTTTCCCAGTGGTGAGCAGGAAGCTGCGCTGGCTGGCTCCTGGGTGGAAAACTCACACAGCAATGTATGCTTGCAGAAAATGTCTGTAATTGTTTCTTCCCTGGAAAAGGGGATGACAAAGCCTGAATCATGCCTGGACTTTAAGATGACGCTCGTTTGCCACTTTCCATTGGAGCAATCAAGGGGGATGAGAGGCGGCGACTCTGCCTCTCAGGGCTGACCTCCTTCATCTGGCCACAAGCCCACACTCTGCAAGCATGGCATCGGGGCTGAGATTCACTATGACACCCCCTAATGGCTACTTTTCCTCTCTGTCCCCTCAGCACTAAAGCACTAAGACATTACAGCCCCTCTTGAACCTTTCCTCACTGTGCTCTTGACTCTCTTCCCGCTCAAGGAGCGCCAGAGGTCCCTGACCCTGAAGGTCAGCAGAAAGCCCCCTGGAGGGAGGGCATCTTGGCACAACACTGGCACAGAGCCTTGTAAAAATACCGTGGAAAGAAGACTTAGAACTTGGCTCAAAGCTTACGTGAGAAGACTTGGATGGCTGAGGGCTCTTGAAACACTCATATTAAGTCTCCATTGAGAGAGAGAGAGAGAGGAGAGAGAGAGAGAGAGAGAGAGAGAGAGAGAGAGAGAGAGAGAGAGAAATGCCCAGTTCCTCACTAGGCTCAGGCAGGATCTGAGGCAGCTGAGTAAGGATGCAGGCTTGGCTACAGTAGAAAGCCCTGCTGGGCTTCCTGGACCTAAGACTTACATTGTATCTCTACTGGATACATTGTGCATAGGCAAGTCCTGCTAGGGACAGTAGCACCAATGTGACACACAGAGGCTCAGTGTTCCTATCAGGCCATGATCCTGTTTACAGCTTAGATTCTGGGTAATGCTGTAGACGCAGCTTGCTGTATAGTGTTGCCACCAACGGCTCCTGAGTCTGTAGCAGGCTTAGGCGTCAGCCACGAGATTGCTGGAAACACAGAATCTTGGCCCCCAAGATCCCCAGAGGACTCCTATGCACAGAGAGGTATGAGGAGCACTGCTCTGTGGGAGGAGGAGAGGGAGGGTATATAGGTTATTAGCGTCTGGTGGCCAAGTGACAGCGTATGGGTGTGAGGGCATCCAGAGTTAACTTCTCTATGGGGAATGGACTAGACTGTCACAATGGCCAGTGTGCTTTTCAGGACCCTGTCCAGGGAAATGCTTAGCACGTTATCAAGGGTACTAAGGTCAACTGAAATTTCATCAGTGTTCAGCCCCAGGGCTGGGGATACTCGGCATAACGTCAGAGCACTTGTATAGATCGGGAACAGTGGCAGAAGCCTGCAATTCCGTCACTCAGGAGTGGAAGAAGGAGAATAAGAAATTCAGCTATGCTTGGCTACACAGTGAGTTCAAGGCTGCCCTGGGACATTTGAGACCCTGTCCCCCCAAACCAGAAAATGAGCATAGTCCAGTACAAACACACAGCTTCTATTCCTAATTGCACCGTTCTACTTGATGTGCTGGATAAACATGTGTGGCACATGCCAACCCATGATCATAGAGGGCTGTGCGTGCTGACCCCTGAAGATGGGGAAGCAGCTGGCTGGACTTAAGTTTAATTGACTTACACGGCCAATAAAGCAATAAACTTATTTCCCTCCATGAGCAATTTTAGTGGTTGTCTGTGTTTCCAGCATTTTCCTCTAGAGACCGGTTTTATAGACTTCACATGACTTGAGACTTTAGATCCGCCCCATTCCCACACTTTTTTCCATTTCTCTTTAATGGGATGGAGAATACTGGAACACAATGACTTCATTCTGAATTTCAGGCTACCTGCGACATGGCGTACTGGCCTCTCTTCTGTGACAGCTTTGAGGGCTGTGGGAAATAAAGGTTAGGACCAAAAGTGCTGGGACAGCAGCGCCTTCCCTAGCTACTTCTCAGATTTGACCCCCAGCAGCCTCTGTGGGGTTCCAGATGGGCAACCAAGTCTTTTCTCTCTGTGGTTGTTGGGAGCGGGTGTCCTTACCGCCCGCCCACAGGGACAGCAGTGTGGGGAGAGGCTTTGGCAGCCTTTGCTAAATCAGCACTTGTCGATTTTCTCTTAAACCTTGGGATTGGAAAAACAGGCAGAAGGCCAGCCAGGTGCCTGGAGACGCTGCCACATGACTTACAGTGCCTGGAACCACGGGAAGTCACACTAGTTCCTGATTGCACAGGGCCTGACTAAGTCATTCCATGCTGCCGTTTTCCACAGCTGATTCACAGCCTTCCCCTCCCCGTCTCATTTCCTGAGTGACTCTGAGGAGGAGGATAATTCCACATTTAAAAAGTGGGATGATACACAAAACCCAGAGACCCAGGCACAACTCGAAACTCCTGAGTCTAAGTCCGAAATTAACTCTGGTTGGAAAATCCCAAGCCTTCTGGTGGTGTGGGCCCTAAGGGGCAGAGGAGCCTGAAGCACAGCACAGGAGAACCAGGCTCCTGAGTTTAGTGCCAGGGAGATGAAGGAGCAGGGCCTGGGAGGCTTGGAATCTGGTTACAGCAGCTAAGGTGCACATGGGCCAAGGGACAACATGCACGCCCTCAGAAGGCAGCCAGGCGAGGTGCCTGATTAAAGACATTTGAATATGTTATTATTATGTTCTTGTTACCAAAGGAACGCGGCCTGCTTTAGTTTGGACTTGAAAGAGGAGAGGGGCTGTAAGTTACTTGTTATTTCTTCCTGAGACATGCGTTGGTACGCTGTGCACATGTTTAGTTGGCACTGACTGACAGCGAATGGCTTTAGCTCTCTACCAGCCACTTCTACTGGTCTTTCTTTACAACTGCTATTTTTTTTTTACTGTTGGGGATCACTTCCAGGTCCCCAAGGATGCTGGGCGAGTATTGAGTGGCGACCTTTGAGCCACAACACTTGGCTTTAGTTTTTATGTTTCTAGTAAGCATCCTGAAAAGCCCCCCTATGGAAAAATGTTGGGACGTGGTGAATCATGTGACCACTTTGGCCTAAAAAGGGTCACAGCATCAGAATCACTGTGCTTTAGATACACGCAGATAGCTGAGCACAAATAGTGGTGGCCCACACCTCTAATCCCAGCACCCAGGAGGCAGAGGCAGGTGAATTTCTGAGTTCAAGGCCAGCCTGGTCTTCAGAACAAGTTCCAGGACAGCTGGGGCTACAAAGAAACCTGTCTCAAAAAAAACAAAAAAAGCCAAATTTAAATACCTACAAATAAATAAATAATGACTTTGTAAGCAATCTTTTTAATTGACTTAGAGACTGCACGAAGGCCAGGTTCTGGGTACTGAATGCCCTGACAGACTGTAGGGTAGGGTCAGCAATGAGGGGCTCAGCCCAGATGAGAGGTCAAGGGTCACTCAGACAAGAAACTCCGTTTGAGCACGAGTCCACCATTAACTTGGGGACAGATGCTCAGTGCTGCCAGCAGGGTGCAGCCACTGTTCCCACACAGTGGGTCTTCTGTCAGACAAGTGAGACCGCTCTTCAAATGAAAATGATTAAGGGTGGAAGCTGGATGTTAGGAGACAAATTAGCCAAGCATAATGGGTACTAATTTAGATTTTAATTTAAATATGCAAATTATGAAAAAAGACATTCCTGAAGCCAATCCGGGAATCTGAGAACAGATGGATGTTTGGTGATTGTATCAAAGTTAATTTTTTTTATTTATTAGCTTATATAGTAGTTAATTGGTTTTTTAATTATTATTAAGACAGAATTCTTAGTGGTGTACACCTTTAATCCCAGCACTCGGGAGACAGAGGCAGGTAGATCTCTGTGAGTTTGAGGCCAGCCTGGTCTACATGGTGATTTCCAGGACAGCCAGGGCTACACAGTGAGACCCTGTCTTGAAACAACTAACAAACAAATCCCCACCCCCCCAAACAACCAACAAACCAGAAATCTCATACCGTAGACTTATGTACAGTGGAGTATGTATGAAGTATGTTCAAACGTATTCCCTGCTGTGAGGGAGGCAAGGGGAGCCATGTGCTGTCCAGCAGATTGGGAGGTCAGGTAAGCAGACTCGGTACATCAGACCCTCTCTGCCTTTGTGTGAGGTTTAAATATCCATAGTAAAAAGTTATCTCAAAAAAAAGAAAAGAAAAAGGAAGGGAGGGAGGGAGGGGAGAGGGAGGGAGGGAGGGAGGAAGAAGACTTGCTAAGAGACTCAGGGCAAGACTGCCACTGCGCACATCCAGCCTGATCCTGCATGGTGTTGTAGTCTAACAGCTTTCATAATGAAGTGGGTGATTCATAAAGCAGAAACGCACCGTTCAGGTTTTAACAGTGTTTGCAGAGATTACAACTGTCTTAGAAACAGCTTCTGTGTACCGTCACTATAATCAGTGGCAAACATATCCAGATGATTTTAAAATCATTGTACTACTGTCAGAGAGGGGAAATACTGAAAACCGTTTAGAGTCGGCCGGGGTGTGCGTGTGTGGAGAAACACCTCAGAGAGCCTTTCAGCCGGACAGGCATCAAGGGCACAGCTGCCTCTGTCTCCCCGGGGTCCAGCGGAGCGCACCAGCTGGAAGGCTCTCTTACTGTTTTGTGGAGGCCACATTTGGGCCTTTCAAAGTTGTGAAGATCACGCCAGAGCCACCAGTCGCGGTGAAGTCATCCAGCCATTACCCCACCTTGCACTCACCTCCCTGTTCCCGTGGCAACCCAAGAAGCCTGGAAGGAGGCAACCTGGGTGTCATTCCGCCTGGGAGACGGCTGCAAATGATGTGCTTGCTCCGTAGGGCAGGAGACATGGGCCCAAAGGCACCTGGCTGGCAGTCCTGCTGCCCAGCAGGCAGCTTCGATGCCGGAGAGCTGCTGCCAACATGGGGGAGACTGTAAACCCGATGACATACATTCACAAGTATCACGGAGGTGGCATTTTTTGATTTTGAGGTAAGTTGTAAAAATAGTGACCACGGGAACAAGTTCCACATGCCGCATACTTGAACAATGAGAAAGCTGGTGCTCACTGCTCACAGGTGACCTTGGGCACCGAGCAGTGCCCAGCAACAGTGGTGGGACAGCTCACTCCGCCTGCCAGGTACTGAGGCCACCCTCTGTTCACTCCCACAGCATTCTGAGACAGGCAGGGTTTTTGTCTTTTGTTTTTTTTCAAAGATGGACATGTGCGTTGCTTAGGTCTCCTGGATACCTCACCCATAATTAGGATTTAAAGCAACTTAACAATGAAACTGTAACCAGCTTGACACACATTCTTCAAATAGTGAGGAAGAATCCATCAACCCCGGGACAAACTACGCTGACAAGTTCAAGCTCTTAAGGTGGTGCCCATGGTCCCAGGCATCACTGCCAGAAAAAGCCCGCGGGTTCCACACTGAAGAGGCCCACCCCACGCCTGGCTGCTGTACAGAAGGAATCTGCAGGGGAGGGAACTGTAGGGAGAGGGCTGCTTCAGACGCTCATCTCTGCAGTTCTATAGACAGGCACCATGCTACCCTGCAGAAGAGCTCTCAGCTAAATAATTGCTGTGAGAGAAAGCGGGGGACTTAGCCTAGTGGTTAGAAAACTTGCTGATCAGCACAAGGGTCTGCGTTTAATTCCCCAAAACTGCAAAAATACAAAAAACAAACCAAAACAACAACACAGATATACTAGTTTTCTGGGCACAATCGCTAGCACTCCGACTCAGGCAGGCACACTGAAGATTTGAGCATAGCTTGGAATATATAGTAAGACCCTGCCTCAAACACGCAGGGGTGGGGAGGGAGGGAACCCACACTCACACAAGGGAAACAAAGGCAAGAGCAGGGCGGGATGGGGAGGGTTTCCAGCTCAGCCACCTTCTCCAGAAAGGCAGGCCTCACGCTGAGGCACGGGATCCCTGGAAGACGACCTCCACCTGTAGAAGCCTGTGACTGAAGCTTGTGGTGGCCGAGGAGCCATGGAGAGCACACATGACTGGTTGCTGAGACGGCTCAGATGGGCAAAGGCTCTCGCCAACAAGCAGCAAGCCTGACTTCCAACCTGAGTTGGCCCCCAGAGGCCGGCACCCGGTACAGGGATAACATCAGCGCCCACAGGTGTCCTCTGGGCTCCACATGAGTGTGTGCTGTCTGTCCCAGACAGTAAATGTAATGATTTACCCCTTTATAAAGAGTGACATTTGACCTATTCATAGGAGGGAGGGTTGGAGCGCGTGTCCTACACGGATGCTCCAATTGTCAAACCTGTAGACCTCCGTCCATAGCACACACAGCACGTGACCTTCACTCAGCTCTTCAGCAAACCCACTGTCCACAGTGACGATTCTTTCTAAAGGATTTCAGAGGGGAACAACATTTTGTCCTGGTTCTCAATAGAATCGTGGTGGCACCTGGGAGTCTGAAGTTCTGGTTTGTGCCCTGGCTCTGGCTGTGACAGGCTGTGTGGTACCTGATGTCCTGACCCCCACACCTCAGTCCTGTCTGACTCTAAGCTGATGACCAAGACTCCTTCAGCCCTGATGCTCAGAGTTCAAGGACTCCCCAGGATGCTACTGAAAGCCATCACCCAGTTAGTCAGCTTTGCCAACCGGACCAAGTGTGGGAAGGAAGCCGACAGCGGAGAGCTGTAAAGATGTTTCACCCGAACACCAGAAATAAGCTGCATGTAATCCTGACGGTAAGAAGGAGCGTAAAATTCTATCAGTGTGGCTGCATGGAGTTCCCGTCAAGGCCACTGGGAACTGTGAAAGGCAGAAGTGGGTAGCGCACATCACAGGAGCGGCTGGAGAAGCACAGGGAGGTTGAATTAGGGCAACAAGTGGGAGAAAGCACGCTCCGCCAATGGGTGGTGTCAGGAGGTTTACAGTACTGTGTGATTCTCAGCCAGGATGCCGGCAGCAAGAGCCCTCGCCAAACTCTCTTTATCCGGGACACTGGTCTAATACTGGAGAATTCTCCAGACAGTGTGCCCGGGTGAGGAGTCTCAGTAGACACCAGTAAAAGGCTCTTTTCAGTTTTCATGGGTGGGACGAAGGTAAAAGATAAAGAACTCATTTATCAGGGACTAAAGTGCCCCTCTGGCAATAGTTTAAAAACTACACTGACATATCTTTGCTCCAAGTGGGTTAAGTCAGTCACAATGCTCGGAAGCGGGTCCCATACAAGGGCCTGACATTCTTTTGAACGTAGCTCACATTTTCCAGCTTGTGAGGCAGGCTCTGTCTGACAACATGTCCAAGTAACACTCAGCCTACACGCTGAAGCCGGCGAGGTCCTTTCCACGCATTACCGCACTCATTAAGAGATTCTGATCTTTGCAAGCAAATGGGTGGAGCTGGAGACGTGACACGAAGGAAAACAAGAGCCAGATTCAGAGACAAATACTACACACTCTTTCCTGTATGCAGACTCTACATTTAGAACTTCTACATTTACATATGTAGCACATACATGTGCACATGTGTGTGACATTAAAGGAGAAAAGGGTGGAAGGGCTGTTGGGGAGGAGAGGCCAAAAGGAGGCAGGACATGGGAGGGCAGTGGGGGACAATTAAAACTACAGGCTAATGCATATGCTATGAAACTGTCACAATGGAAGCCACTAATCTGTATGCTTATAAAACGCAATAATTTAAAAGTTTCCAACTGTGTTTACTGGCCCAAGGTCACGGGTTCACGGATGCAAACTGACCCGGTTAACTGATATGACTGGATTCTGGCTTTTTGTTTGTTTGTTTTTCTTTTTCTTCACTGAAAGCCTTTAGCTTAGCCCCTGTATTGCTTCATGCGTACTGACTGTCCTGGCTAGTTTCTGTGAACTCAACACAAATGACAGTCACCTGGAGAGTGGAAATCTCAGCAGAGGAGCTGCCTCTCTCAGACTGACCCGTGGGGCACACTATTGATGAATGGTTACTACGGGAGGACACAGCCCGCTCTGCATGGGGCAGTCCATGGACAGGTGGTCCTGGGTATAAGAAAGCAGGCTGAGCAAGCCATGGGGAGGGAGTGAGCGGTAAGCAGCTCTACTCTGAGGCCTCGCCTTCAGTTCCTGCCTTAGTTCCCGCATGGTGGGCACGGTGGATGGTAACATGGTGGACGGTAACATGGAAACTAAATAAAGCTTTTGCTTTATGCCAGCAACAGGAAGCAAGCGAGGACCCTGACAGATCTTCAGGTTCCCAGGAATTGCTCAGAGAGAGCATCCGGGGTGAGAAAGGGTTCTTACGCTAATGCAGTAAGTGTGGGGTTGGGGGTCTCAGCATGGAACGCCCCGACAGAGACTCAGAACCTGCCCGAGCAATGCTAGAGAGTGCACACTCAGCCCCAGCAGCCTGGGCTGCTCAGGGTGAAGGTCTTCCTCATTCCAGAACGCATACTGGCACTGGGGTGCTGACCACCTATGAAAGTGCCACACTGGAAGTTTCCTCAAAACTGCTCATTTTAAAACCTTGAGTCCTCCATGTAAAACTATCTCGGTCACATGGTGCATGTGTGCATGTGTGTGTGTGAGTGCGTGCGCATGCATGCACGTGTGTGCCTCAATGAAGTTTTTAAAACTTGGTAACTTATGAGGATTTTTGTTTTTAAACTCAGGGTTCTAAGGGCCTGGAGCCATTGAGCACCTTCTGCTCTGTCAACTTATGACAAAGCAGAGGGGACTGCCAGGCGTGTGTGGACAGTCAGTAACAACACACTCCTGTAGGGAACCAGTCCCATTCCTTGAGAATTCATCCAGGAAGTCATGTCTCAGTGAGTAGTTTAGCAGTGACAAGCCTTCCCACAGCAGAGCCCTAGACGGCTCTGGGAGACTGCAGGCTGGATAAACCTTCCCTGCTCTCTGGCTCACACTGAAAACAGGGAGGCAGTAGAGAATGGGAATCCGTCTGAGGAATAAGAAGACACTCAAGGGTTTTCCTTGGGGCTGTGGACTTTGGGAGGAGACCCATTTCCTGGAAATATCTTTACAAAGATAGCTGTGGATGGGGGAAAGTAGGGTTTTATAATGGAAATTCTTTTGCAATTCTTCAATACTTTTCATGCTTAATGGGATAATATAGAATGTTCTAGAAGAAAATTTGGTTGAAGTGACAACAGAAGAGAAACTGTGTTAGAACTCAGAGGTACTGACATGGCTTCAGAGAGACATCGGAGGGCAACTCGGCAGTTGAGGAAGCCACTTGGTGCCTGGGGCAGGAACAGGGAAGACAATTAGTGGTCAATCAGGAAGCAAGCAAGCGCCATGTCCAGCCAAGCCAGCTGACTGTGTTGAAACCATGACCAGCATAAACAGAGGAGACAGTCCCATCCGGTTCTCTCCAGCACTAGGAATTTTTTTGGCAAGTGACTACTTTGAAACTTTTATTTTTAGTGCAATGAAAAATGATCCCTAAAACATATTTGTGAGCCGTGATGGGACTATTTTTGAATCCAGAAACAGTGACCTGCCCGCTTATCTTGTCTGTGTTTGATTCTATTCTAATCCTCTGTGCATAAACACAAAAGCATTCAGGACAGTTACATCTCCCTCCAAGGGGTAAAAATATTGAGCAAGGTCTATGTGGCTCAAATAGCCTTAGTTTAAAAAAATCTTATTTTTTAAAATTTTATGTGTACGTTTTGGCTGTATGCACATAAGTGTACTGTGCTCACGCCTGGTACCTGTGGAGGCAAGAAGAGGGCACCAGGTCCCCTGGGACTGGAGTTCCAGGTGTCTGTGGGCCACCAGGTGGGCGCTGGGAACTGACCCTAAGTGCTCAAAATGACTAGGGTGTGTCCCAGCCCCTGTGAAAGCAGACCTGCGGGACCCAGCCACTTCGGGAAAGGGTTGCCCCTTTCTGCACCGCTTCAGGAGTCCGTGAGAGGAACTGGAACATGGATTCGTCGACAGTTCCGAGGAAAAGAAGACCCAGCTTCTAAGCCTAGTGTGGTGACTGATACCTTGGGAGGCTGAGACAGGAGGACTGCTGGATGCCTGGTGAATTCCAAACCAGTCTGGGCCAGGGTGAGACCCTGCTTCAAACTCAGAAACAGAAAGCCTAAATGTTAACACAAGATTTTCTTAATTAAACTATAAAATATTGGCTCCACATGAACGGACCACAATAGTCCCGCTGGCAGAAGAGCTGTGGGTGCGGCACTGGCTCCTGAGGACCACTGGGCGTGGATTGCACTCTCCCACAGGCGCGGGACTCAGGGATTTGGTTCCATAAAAGGCTCATAGTCCTGTTCCTTCCAATGCAGACACTTACTGAGAAATTCCAGGTCGTTTATCACTCTGTGCACCAGTGCCACACTCAATTACATCTCCCGTGTAGCTGTGCTGGCTGAGGCGGGGCACTCCCCATCTGCCTCAAACTTTCTATGAGGTCATCTGAGCAAAGCATCTGAAAGCCTGCGGAGTGCTCTGTGACTCCCATGGTCTCCAAGACTCCAAGGTCTGGACAGCAGTCCCTCCACTCTGCTTCTCTCTAGGATGAACCCTTAGGGTAGAGTTTGTCTAAATGTCAACAAAGGGACACCTTTAGTCATATTATTGCTATGCCTTTACACTTCTGGAAATCAGACTCTAGCTGACCATCTGTATCCATGGGTACAGCCACAGGAATCACAGACTGCACGGAACAAATTCAGAAAGGAAGCGGCGCACACATGCACAGAGCACAGTGCAGCGACTGTGTGCACACTTTTACACGGCAGCAGTTACTATGAAGTCTAGAGATGCCTTGAGGTACGCAGGGCAGTGTTGGGTGTCATATACAGGATTGGAGCACCTCTTGAGTCTGACACCCAGGCCATGACAGAGCAGAGCCCATGGGGACCATGATGGACAGCTGAACTCTGTGTCCCACTATCTCCAATAAACATTCCTTCAGTCAGTGTGGGTGATACTACATGACAAGTATTCCTATATTTCCTGGGGGGCCCAACATGTGGAAGCTCAGCACGTGGGAGCCCAGCACACGGGAGGAATTCCCAGTTACAGATGCTATCGGGAAGCATGTGCTCATAGCAGCAGCACCTCCCACACGTCCTGTATCCTAAGTAGGGCTATCGTCCTCAGCAAGATGCTCGACAACGAGAAGGCTTAATGGTGGATAACGGCGGGCATGTCACAGTAGCACAACCACGCCTGAACAGACGTCCTTAGATGGCTTCTTACAGACCTGGGTGTGGACCACTCTGAACCATTTATTGTCCCACAGGTCAGAAAGCACTGCTAGTGTAAGAAAGGGTTGCTACCATCTGACAGACCTAGAACCTCTTATGGCTCCTTATTCTGTCATGTTAGAAAGGCAGCATTGGATGACTTAAGGGACCTTTTATGTATGCTGCGTAATTTGCAACTTGAAACAAATACTTGTGACTAGTACCCTGGTCGCCACTAATTGTTAGCGTGACATAGCCTAGAGTCACCAGTAGTGTGATGGTCACTTAGGTGTGTGGGTGTGTCTGTGGGGGGGGGGCTGCTGATTGTTAACAATGCAGTAGGCCCAGGCCACTGTGGGCGGCATCATCCCTAGGCAAGGGGCCTGAACTGTGTAAGGAATTGAGAGGCGCATGAGCAAGCCAGAAGGTGGGCCAGAGTTCGCCAGCAAGCAGCATCCCTCCACAGTCCCTGCCTCTGGGTTTCTCTCTTGAGCTCCTGCTGGGACGGCCTCAGTTATGGGCTGTGGCCTGGGAGCTGTGAGGTGAGACTAAGTTGCTTTTGCCCCCAGTGTTCTATCACAGCAACAGAAGGAAACGAGGCCAACTGGTCCACAGGACAGTAAGGGAAGGAGTGTGCTTTACTGGATTGGGCAACACAGACCTGTAATCCAATCCAGTCATGGGGGAGGAAAAGGCAGGGGAACTGCAAGGTCAAGGGCAGCCTTGTCTGTATACATAGTAAGAATCTATCTCAAAACAAAGCCAAGAACCAAACTAAACAGAAACCCAGCAACAAGAGATGATACACCTTTTGATTTACAAGGCTTCTGGTGTCTCTTAATAATGACTGTGTATATATACTTGACTGAGCTCTATGTGAGATATGTTTCACCCACCCCCTCCCGTGTGTGTGTGTGTGTGTGTGTGTGTGTGTGTGTGTGTGTGTGTGCGCGCGCACAGGACACACCGGGCCTTTCCTTCCCCATCTCTTGCACAGCTGACGCTGCTCATCACGCTGGCCATCATACTGGAACACCACATCATACCAGGTAACACCACAGAGGACAGGGGGCAGGCACTGCTGGCTGAGGACACAGAAGCACGGTTTGAGAAGCTAGTAAAGATGAGGTGGCTGCGTGGGGGCTGAGGAGGCTGTTCTGTCATAGCACAGAGACTGAGCCACCACTGGGGTGGGGCCAGCAGGGTGTCAGTGCCAAACGGCTTCTGGGTAAAGGGCTTTTAAAGCGCATTCCTAGTTCCAGTCTACAATCTCCCTGTTCCCTTTCCTCTCCCTTCTCAGCGCATGTAGGTATAGTGTGTATATATGTAGTGTGATATGTGTGGTGTTTATATGTATGTCTGGTGTATATGTGGTGTGTATTTATGTGTGTAGGATATGTGTGTGTATATATATGTGTGGGGTGTGTGTATGAATGAATGTGTGTTTGTAGGTATGGTGTGCATACATATATATGTTTGTGGTGTGTATATGTAGTATGTAGTTGTGTGATGTGTGTGATGTTTATATGTATGGTGTATAGATGGTGTGTATGTATGTGTGTAGGATATGTGTGTATATATGTGTAGGGTGTGTGTATGAATGAATGTGTGTTTGTAGGTATGATGTGCATACATATATATGTGTGTGGAATGTGTATGTTGTGTATGTAGTATTTGTATGTGGTGTGTATGTGGTGTATGTATGTTTGTAGGTGTGGCTTGCATACGCAAAGTTTATGTATGTGTATGTGATGTGTGTGTGAGTGTTAGCATATGTGTAGGTATGATGTGTGTATATATGTACATATATATTTATGTATGTGTGTGGTGTGTATGTAGTATGTGTGAACATGGCGTGTGTGTTATATGTAGTATGTGTGCACATGGTATGTGTACACACAGAGCAACTACTAGCTCCTGATGGTACCAGCTGCAGCCACCAGGAATGGAGACTCAAGCCCCGCTTGCAAAGGGATATGGAGAATGACAGAACATTCTAAATGAACTCATACCATTTTTCTTTACTGAATGGTTCTGAGCTCAAAATTTTACAGACCCAGGCTTCCTACCCCTCTGAATGCTGCTGTGAGTCTATGCATTTTTTTTACGTTTGAAATTGTGTAGACATAAACAAAATGTTTTAAAATAAGAGAAACCCTGATCATTCACATAAGAAAGTAAAGTGCAGACAGGTGATGCTGCAAAGGCCGGCTGCAAGGGCAGCCTCAATCCACAGTAACCATAGCTACTCAGATCAGGTAAGGATCTCAGATCAGCCTGGAAACTCTGAACCTCCACCTTGTAACAACTGGGGAATCCAGCACCTGGCCAGATCTCTGTAATATTACTTACAGTGGAGAAAGCGCTAGCAATATGGGCCTGTGAGAACTTTCCTTGTGCTCCCACGGCTGACACAAGCAAACAGTCGAGGGCAGGAAGCCTCCTATTGGCTGCTTATATCCATTCATGGCTCTTCATTCCAAGCCCCTCCAGTGACTGGTCAGTCAGTGTCACAGGCTCTGACTGTGGAAAGTGGAAGAACAGGCACACAGGGGGACAGTATACTTCTAGCAGTTTCCACTGGAGTCGCCCCAAAAGGCCGGAGCTCTGGCTCTGAAGGAATGCCCTGTCCCACGAGAAGGAAGGTCAACAGATCTGGAAAGCAGGCCTCACTGGCTGCGTGTAGCAGGGCCCCCTCCTCCTTGGCCCCATGAGATCAGAGCTCACCCTTGGAGGCCAGGCTTCTTTGAGCATCTGGTGAAGGTGCTTGGTACTGGGTACAGTGTTTCCCCTAGCCCACTGTCTGTCAAATGGCTCTGCTTACAATTAGATGGGTTGTTGGAAGTTGATTTCAAATGTGCTTTAAGGTTTCAGTTAACTTTGAAAGTTGTGCAGCCTGGAGCCCGGCTTTGCCAGCACCCTGCAGTTTCCTGGCAGCTATGGAGGAACTGCTGCGGCTGTGAGACAGAAGTGTCTGTGAAGTCAATGTCTTTTGGGAACTCTCCATGCAGAAAGGAGCCTTGTTTCTGGGAGGAGGCGTGCTCACCTGTGATGGACAGGAGCACTGGCACAGGATGCAGATGCCCAGGGTGTCTAAGTCTCGCTTTGCCAGGGCTGCTTTCTGTTCGAGCTTCCCAGTAGGTTTCCAGATCAGCTTCTAACCACATGCAGCTGCCCTGGGGCCGCACAGTGTCAGTGGGGAAGAGCTGCCTAGCATGGAGCAGTGGGCTCAGAGGCTTCCGGTATAATGAATGCTTCTGATGTGGGAAGAATGGCTGTGTAGGAGCCAGAGAAACAGCCCCAAAAGGCAGTTTCATTACAGTTATCTTACTGATTGAATCCGGGGCTGTGTGTGTGTGTGTGTGTGTGTGTGTGTGTGTGTGTGTATGTGTGTGTAAAGAAGGCTCTGCAGTTAAGGCACTTGCTCTTGTAGAGGAGCTGGCTTTGGCTGGAGAGGGAGGACCACCAATTAGTGGAGATGACCACTACCACGTCAGCAAACTCAGCCACTACACTCAGAAGGCTCTGCAGTTAAGGCACTTGCTCTTGTAGAGGAGCTGGCTTTGGTCACCAAACGCCCATATAGTGACTTACAACCATCCAGAACTCCAGTTCCAGGAAATCCAATACCCTCTTTTGGCACAGACACTCATTGGGGCAAACACTTATAACACTACTGCTGCTGCTGCCGCTACCACCATCACCACCAAATAATAATAATAATAATAATAATAATAATAATAATAATAATAATAAATTAACACAATACTAAGCACCTCTTGGCCTCCTGTAATCTGAAGCAGTACAGTACACACTACCATATTCTAGACCAGACACCCTCTTGGGACCATGATCTACAGGACAGAAGAATGGGCTGAACTGGGAAGCAGAGGCCTCTCTGTCTGCCCCACACCGAGGAAGGAAGCCTAGTGCAGACTAAATGGGGACGCTGCTGAGAGCATCTGGGTGGATGGGGTGGAGGGCACCTAGAGACACAGGAAAGGAGAGGAGGAATCCAAGAGCTTAGGCTCAGTGTGTGCTGCACCAGGTGTTTGGGCACAAAAGAAAATTTCTCATCTTGGCTGTAAGGTAGGTGTGGATTCCTGTCTAAGAAAGGAAACCACATCCAAGAGGCTTTGCCTTGGACCCATCAATCCTTAGGATCCAGTGTTTGGAAACAGGGATGAGACAGCTCTAAGGGGGCTCTGTGGGTCTCCAGGGAGGGAAAGAGGCTGGGAGAGAAAGAGAACCAAGTCAGGTGGGGACTCCATGCTTATCCCAGGAAACTGTGCAGTCTGGTGTTAAGGGTGGTGGGGAAGGCAGGCCCTGAGCCTGGGCCTGAATGGCAGAGCTTTCTGAGAGGGTGAGACCACAGAGATCTTTTAGAGATTCTTTGTTTTAGTTATGTATGTGTGTGTGTGTGTGTGTGTATGTGTGTGTATGTGTGTATGTACATGTGTGTCTGTCTGCTTGTATGTATGTATATACGTGTGTATGCCTGTATATGTGTATGTGTGTATGTACATGTCTGTCTGTCTGTATATGTGTGTTCATGTCTGTGTGTGTGTGCATGTTTGTGCACACATGCATGTCGGTGCTCACTGTGGCCAGAAAACCATGTTGGGTCTGAAGCTGGAGTTACAGTTTTGAGGAACCCAATGTGGTGCTGGGAACCAAATTTAGGTCCTTATGAGAGTGGTACTTGCTCTTAAGCATCGAGCCATCTCTCTAGCTCCCTAATGGACCCCAAACAGAGAGAAAAAGCACTTTCCTTCCTAAATATGTAGATCCCCCTCCCCCCAAAAAAGTTATAGGGAAAAATATGAGCTAAAGAAAATAAGAGACATCAAAGGGAAGCCCTGGCTGCCTCAGGAACTCACTCCAAAGCACGTGCTTCCCCTGGACTTCCTCAGGGCCACCGCAATGGCTGGAGAGGGGGGACCACCAATTAGTGGAGATGACCATTACCACGTCAGCAAACTCAGCCACTACACTCAAAAGAGATGTCTTCCATGGGCACCGCTGTTTCTGAATGGTCTAGTCTACAGCTCTAGGATTTTAAGAATGGGAGATGTTCACAAATTGTTCCTGAAAATGTCCCTGGCTGGCAGCAGAGATGATTTGCAGAATCAGGGTTTGACTGTTCTTAGGTGTGTTCCGTGACGTGTGCTCCTAAGTAGAGTCTTTCCTCTGCTTGAAGAAAGACAAGATTGCTTGGCTTTTGCATGCAACTTCCATTGCTTGAGGTATTAGTGAGGCAGATGTCTAGTAAGAAGAGGCCACAATGACATCCTGACAGACTGAGTTAGGGTATCCTGCCTCTACTCGGGATCAAATCTGACCACTGGAAGACAGAGCTAGCACCCCCCACCTTCCTGCCCCAAGGCTCCTCCCACAGTGGAAGCCAGCATCCACTGACTTCTATAAAACAGTGGCAGGTTTTTTGTTTGTTTGTTTATTATGTTTTGATAAAAACATGATGCATCAGTCTATGATAAACCCAGCAACATAATTTTATACCGAAAAGAGAAAGTGGCTGCCACCTGTCTATGGTTCTCATACAGTGCTGAGGGAACTTGCTTTGAACATAATTTAAGTAGGCTCACTAACGCATAGGCGTTTAGCAGAGAGAGACCTTTGTTTAGAAAGACATACACAGTGCTGTATAGAGGACCTGTTTTGAAGCAGACCCTTTCCCTGATCACAGACTGCATGCTGCACCCTTTAACAAAGACCCACAGACATGGACCGTGGCGAGGGGAGCTGAGAGCATCTGCCCTGGGGGAGGGGTGCTTTAGAAACACTTGGGACCCCTCTGAATGCATCACACTATTACTTTCCTGTTAGACTTGTTAAATGATTCTGAGAATTAAAACAGAGTTACTATTTAAAAAAATTACTATTTAAAAACTGGTTAAATATATCCTATAAAAATGAACATATCTACTTCTTAAAAATAAGCAGTGCTGTTAGAACATGAAAGTACTGTAAGGAAATTAAATTTCCTTAATATTACCAATTAATTAGCTTTAAATTAGAACTGGATAGAGAATACAAATACATCTTTTAAAAAAACCACATCATTAAAGTTAATTTACTTAATTTGGTAAATTACAGCAAGCTGCTTTTACTTCATGCCTACCCAAGCCCTGATTTAATAATCACTATCACAACTGGAAACCAAGAAGACAGGACACTAATTCTCTAAGTGTGACCAAGCCGTCCTCTGTCACCAGGGAAGCAGGAGCTGTCCTTCAGGATCCAGATGGATTAGTCCCAGGCACCCCTCAGACACCCAGCTGTCAAACGAGGCAGAGCACTTGCAGAGTCCATACACATCCTCGCCTATAATATCTAATAGGAGGCCACTATGATCCGGATTGTTAGTGAACTGTATTGATTAGAAGATGATTATATAAGACAGCTGCACATGCTATGAGCTTCTATCTGATCTCTGTGAGCTGCCGTTGGCTGACCCCACAGACCTGAGAGCTGTGGATGCAGAGGGCTGGCCGCACCGAGCTACAGGGTGGCCACTGTCGGTCACTGCAGTAGACTGGGACACACGCAGAGCTCACCTGCATTTCATCCAAGGGACACGGAAACTACCCACATGGCAAGAACACAGCTACTAACTCCCCTGTGACCAGGAAACTTCATACAACTCAAGGGACCAAGGCCCTGAACTAAATTCTGTCCTAAAATTATTCCTCTTGTCTCAGTGAGGAGCTGCAATGTCAGAAGTCGGAATTAAACCACATGCTTATTGGTCCTGGGGGCTGTTGCTTGTGGGCAAAAATATGGAAGTCATTCCAACACTTCTTCCGGGCTTGATGTCCTCAGCCATAAAATAAGGAGCCATGCTATGCAGTGGTCAGTGGTTACAACTCACTGTGGGGCTTTAAGGCTGATTCTACTCCATGGTGGGATAGCGCTGGATTTGTATGCCAAGATTTGTTAAAGAATTCATTTGAAAAGAAACGGCTCATTCAGAGCAATATCAAAACTGTACAGTGGACCTATTTCCTATCCACTGAGACAGCGATCCACCGAGGCTAAGGCTTCCTCCGGCTTGGTCAACTGCACTGTGCTCATTGGCTCCCAATTCCCAACAAACATCAGCAGACGCTCTGAATGCAAGGCAGATTATTTTCTTGGGTGAGGATTTGGTTTTATACCTGGGATTCAAAGATGCCGTCTGATCTCTGTTTGTTGTTTGGGTGGACTTGGAAAGACACTGCCTGAATGTTGTATGAATAGACATGGGGAGACGCCGTCTGAGCACTGTTGGCTATTGCAATGGGCATGGAGAGAAGTCACAAGGCTGCTGTTTAAGTAGAGGTGGAAGCTGGTTCTGAGTCCTGTTTGGGTATATATGGGAAGATGCTGTCCACATGGATGTGGGAAGACGCTGTCTGGTTGCTGTCTGCATGGATGTGGGAAGATGCTGTGTATGTGTTGTTTGGATGGACGTGGGAAGATGCTGTCTGCCTGGATGTGCTGTTTGGATGGATATGGGAAGATGCTCAGCAGAGAACCACAACTTCAGGTTCCACTTGCTCCTGTTTTCTTCCTCGGGTGAGCAGTGGTGTGGAAATGGTGATTCAGAGCGGTGGGGAGGGCTCAGAGAGATGAAGTCACACATTTGGACATAGCTGAGCTCCCTCAGCTAGTCTCTTATGGTAACCATGAGTGATGGAAACCCCTCATCAACATTCCATCACCATGATGGCTGGGCCAAACCTCAGCTAAGCCCTTGGTCATGGCTGCTTCAGTCAGTACTAGAACACAGGCTGACTGGCTCCACTCCTAACGCATCCTATGACCCCACATGGGTCCACAAGCTCTGGGTCAAGCTCCCATCAGCGACTGTCTTCTCAAGCCCTTCACTGAATTATCGCCCTCAGCATCAGCCTGGAGATGACCTCAACCCGACATCGTGACTACCAAGGGCCACCCTTGTACTATTCGGCATGTCATCCTGATCCAAGCTTGCTTCTCTCCAGTATGTAAGAAGAAACCGCTTGTTCCTTCTGAGAGAGAGAGAGAGCTCCCTTTGTTCCCACTAACCTTTTCTGCTACTTCCTCTTCCCCAGCGAGAGCCCCCCCCCTTTCTCTCCTTTCTTAGTACCCTGCTTCTCTAAGGTCTACTTCACCCTTTAGTCCTCCCTACTTGTGGTTTCTGTCAGAGCTGGTGCAGAGCGCGCTGCTTTCCCAATGGCTAGAAAATGGCTAAGATCACAGTGTTGCAGAAGCACACGGACAGAAAGCATAATGTCAGGGATGAAGAGCGCCTTTCCAGGAGGCCCAGCATCCCCGGGAATCCCACACAGAAGGGATGAAGGAGAAGGAAGGCTGTAAAAACACTTTTTAAAGCTGTTCAGGACTAAAGAAGCTGAGAGGTGAGATGTCAAGAGACAATGTGGAGAGAGGCATTTAGGAGGAGGTCACCGGATATGGCCTTAGGCTTCTGTCAGTCAAACAAGAAAGCCCTCCCCACCCCCATCCCCCCAAATAACATTCATTGGAGAACTGTTCAGGCAGATGTCTTAAATACAGCAGGGGCAGACATATGCACTTTCAGGTATTTTCAAAAGGGCGGAGCATGGTGGTCCACCCCATAATCCCAGTACATAGGTTGAGGCTGGAGGATCATGGAACGTTTGAGGCCAGCCTGGACTACACAGTGAGGCTCTTTCTCAACTAACAACAACAATAACAAAACTAAATAAAGAATGACAGCCAAACAAACATTGAGAAATCATGTCATTTGCTTTCCATTCTGTGTGTGTGTGTCTTAATGTGAATGTGGCCCTTTAAGGCCAAAGCAAACCCACAATGGAAGAAGACATGGCATTTAGACATTTGTTTAGGAGGCTGAAAGAATCCTGTGATGTGGACAGTTCAGCCCCAGATCTTAGCCAATGCAGAATGCACAACATGAAGGCTGGAGTCTGAGGAGAAGCCAAAACTCAGACTACAACAAAACTCAGGATGCACACAAAAGGATTTAGGGAAACAAAAATGCCACTCAAGACAGGCAGGTCCCACAGGAGGCAAAGCACCACGTGACACGCTTCATTGGTGATTTGTGTGTGCAAGAGAGGCCCACCCTCTTGTTCTCTCCTGCTCAGAGCCATGGCTGGCCCAGCACATTGGTTTGTGTATTTGTTTACCTGGACCCGCACAGGCCCTACTTGCTGAAGGTTTCAGAGTTAACTCGGGGACTAAATAAGCCAGGGCTTGCCACTGTCTTTGCCAGGGACGTGCTTCAGGCTCCCACTGGGGCCACTCTTCACTTGAGCTGCTCTTTCCAACGGTACTGCATTGGGGACCCTCCAAAAGCTGGGCTCCAGAGGCAACTGAAATACCCATGAAATGTCCAAGAGACAAAGGCCTGCTAGGGGACAGCAGGGGCAGCAGTCTGGTGTCCCAGGGAGCCGTCAGGGTCAGAGTGCAGGGGGCAGCCACCATGAAGAAAAGCATGCCAGGACCTGGGAGACACACAACTGCTATGGAAATGCAAACTGTGGCATCCTGCCTGCCCCTTGCATCAGCCACCCTCTTGCACATCAGGACACACACCCCCTCCGCACCCTCGCTCCCCACTGCCTGCCCAACACATGCCCAAAATATGTAATTTGAATAAGCAAATGAAATCATACTGGACTTTATGTTACTGGAAACTGAGGTTGGGTACAATCTAGAAACTAAATTTCACCTAGCTGATTGAGCACTGAGGAAGAGCCGGGACAGAAGGAAGACTCAGGCCTACTCTGTATGTCCTCCTGGACACACAAGCTGGCTGTATAGTAGGAAATCAAGAACGGCCTTCAACAGACACAGGGTAGTTGGACTCTTGCTATGAATGGCAATCACCTGTACTGGAGGAGCCCAAGGAGAGCAAAGGACACCTTCTCGTCTCCCAGGCACGAGGTCAGCACTGATGCAGCTGGAAAGGGAAGCCTTGATCTAAGGCCAAGTGCTAGCATCTGCTCTGACTGCAGTGGCGTCCCTCTGTGAGAACTGGGTCAGAAGGAAGGAGAAGGCTTTGTAGATGGCCCCACAAAGAATCCATCCTGAGGGAGGGTGGCGAGGGAACCCCTAACCTGAGAAGAAATATCTCCTTGGCTACAGCAAGTTTGCAGGAGCTCTGGAGCCAGCAGAAGTGGTCTGGTTTCTCATCAAGTCACAATAAATAAGTAGCCGATAAAAAAGAATAACCAATTGTATTTAGTGATTTGTTTTTTAGCGGCAGGTCCTTGGGGAGAGAGATGTCTGGCTTGCTGTTTAGGACCGACGTGGAGAGTCTGTTGAGAATGCCATGGCTGGGGTGAGGGATGCTCAGTTGATAAAAATACTTGCCTTGACAGTAGGAGTTTGATCTGCAGAACCCCCCCCCCCCACACACACACAAAAAGGGGGAAAGCCAGGTGGATCACTGGAACTCACCTGCCTGCCAGCCCAGACGACTTGTAAGTCACAGGTCAGTGACAGACATCAGTTCAGAAACACAAAAGGTGAATGGCAACTATGGACTGATACCTGAGGCTGACCTCTGACCTCTATATGAACATACACAGGTCTATACACAAGTACACACACACACACACACACACACGATGGTTGAGAAGCAGTGCACATGTTTGACAGCATCTGAGTTTTGAATGAGCGCTTTATGTGGCTCTGACAGACAGCCAGTTCTCATGACACATGATTCTACATGTGTACTGACCAAGCTCTCAGACCAGCTCAGTCACGATGCCCTAGGATTCAGTACAGCACAGCTCCTAGGGCGTTACCTACCCTTGCAGGTAGCTCCTGCTTGCTTTACAGAACAAAGGGCACATGAAACTAGCCAGGGGTCCAGGGGTCCAGAAAGGGACCCATCTGCCACCTCCCTCCAGTGCATTTCTACAACCAGAGCAAGGGCTCCCACATCCCTGAGCACCTACATCCCTGAGCACCCCATACCCCTGAGCACCCCCACACCTGAGCTCCCACACCCCTGAGCCCCCCACACCCCTGAGCTTAGAAGAGGTGAGCAGAGGCCGGCAGGCCCGGCTGCGTGAGCTTCTCCTCTGTAGGCTGCTGGTTTGCCGTGAGCCTGAACACTGGAATTTTCATGTCTTTTCTTCCAACCTGTCTCCAGGATAGCTGAGAGGGATCATATGGCAGCAGCCAGATTCAGACACTCACATATCACAGGGGTCAGAGCTCCCAGGGGAGAATGTCACACACGGTTCTCTCAGACCCAAAATGTTTATAACCACAATTACCTCTACATCTTAAAATAAAAGAGAAGTGGCCAAGGACTACCAAGGAGAAGGGTGACTGGCGTTTTGCTCTAGTGGGTAAGTCAAGCCATCTTATCTGTCATCGAGTGTACAGAGGCGAGGCTGTTCAGCAGGGTCAACAGTTGCGACTTCCTGTAGCGAGCAAGCTCTGCTGGCACACAGGCCCTGCAGCAATGGAAAGACTGACAAGGTGTCCTTCTACCTTCCTGAGGCCTAGCTGATACGGAAACTGGCTGGCCCGGCCTCGATGGAAAGTGTGAGTCCACTCTTGCTTAGGGCTGAATGACTGAATGAATAGTCAGTCTGGGGCCCATGCTAAAATATCACTGCAGCTCACTCTGCTGGCCGGGATCCAGTCCTGTCCTTTCCTGGGGTGCAACCCAAGGCAGTGCTTATAAAAGCAGCAGGGACAGGCTCCTCGGGACTGGAGTCAGGGAGCAGTGGGTATGGTGGTACCCCCAAAGCGCCCAGCAGTGGGTGGCATATACTTTCTGCTGCCCCCCACCTGGTGCTGGTCTCAGGGAGATCTTCAGGGCTGTGTAGTTTTTGTCCCACTCTATGGATGACAGAATGACTGGCTCAAGATTGCACAAACAGGGAGACTCCAGAACCTATCTGATAATTGATGGTCTGCAACCACCCCCACTTCTTACATGCACGCACGCACGCACGCACGCACACTGGGGTCTCAGCAAAGAACCAGGAGTCACATTCTGCAGGGAGCGCCCGTGAATGGGGCCGGGGGAGAGCTGGGAGAACAGTTTCAGGTGAAAACTTTCTAAAATGTCCTGTAAATAGGGAAGACCAGGCGTGCCCAGGGGAGTGCTGTGGGTTGGCCTGTTTCAGCAACAGGGGAAACCGGAACTAATGACAGAAGGAGAGAAGATGGAAAGCCGGGGTTTACTAAAACACCACACGGATGCTCAGCGCTCCACACGTGAATATTCCTCAGACTGAAGGGATGGACTGAAAGCAGAGAGGAAGAGGAAGAGGAGGAGAAGGGAGAGGAGGAGGGGAAAGGAGAGAAGAAAAGACTCCCAGGTCTCTGCTGTACGCGGACCAATCTGATCAGGGCATTGAACCAACCCTAAAGATGGAGCAGTCGCATCACTGCCTTTAACCATGGCGGTGTGTGTGTGTGTATGTGTGTGTGTTTGGGGGGGGGAGGGGGGTAAACAACAGAGAAAGTGGTAGATATGAGGGGGAGGCAGGGGGGAGGGAGTAACAGTGGCCCCCAGCTGGGAATCTCTTATCAGAGTCTTGCAGGCAGGCAGGCAGTTTCTCCTGGATGTGTCCTGGGTATAAGGCAAGGACCCATCAGCTCAGGGCTCAGCCTTAGGCGACACCTTGGACTCACTTGAGCCACAGGAGGACATTTCTCAATGTGACATTTACTCATGAATCAGGTAAGGGTTTAGGTGCTGGGCGCTTGGTCGTCACAAAGATGACTTCCTGGACACAGCTGCTATTCCAACAGAGAAAGGCGAGTGACCGCGTTCTGAGCTGTTGGGAAGTGACCTGCACCACAAGGACAGCTAAGATGGTGCGAGTGAGCTGCCTAGGAAGACCGGGAAGCACACTAGGAACTCCAAGCAGTACCCACCACACCGGAGCACCATCAAGAGGACAGACTGCTCCCACATGCCGGAAGCAGAGGAGGAGGCTCTGAAAGGATGAAGCAGGCAGTCCACAACGTGTTCACAGACGCCCCATGACCCGCGGAACATGCGCAGTGTGACCAGCCAGACGCGACTGATGTTTGGCGAACAGCACCTCAGGAAAGCAGGAAGGGTGACCATCAAGAGGCTGTGGTTGAAGCCGGGCGTGGTGGTGCACGCCTTTAATCCCAGCACTCGGGAGGCAGAGGCAGGCGGATTTCTGAGTTCAAGGCCAGCCTGGTCTACAAAGTGAGCTCCAGGACAGCCAGGGCTATACAGCGAAACCCTGTCTCAAAAAACCAAAAAAAAAAACCAAACAAACCTGTAAAGGAAACAACAAAACATTATTAAAAAAAAGAGGCTGTGGTTGGGGGTGGGGAGGAGCTGGAAAGATGTGAGAGCACACACTGTTCTTACAGAGGACCACAGCTCCAGCACGCATGTCCAGCAGGTCACAGCCTCCGGACAGTTCTAGAGGATCTCACGCCCTCTTCTGGCTTCTGTGAGTAACTGCAACCATGTGCAGCAACCCACCTCATACTTTGAGGATAAAATTAAAGTTTAAAAAAGTGACTGCCCAGGCCAGTAGGGGGACGTGGAAATCAGACACATGGCACTTCCTGTGCGTCTGCGTGAGAATGTGAAGTAGGAAGCCATGGGCCAGCTGCGTGGACACTGTAGAGATTTTTACGTGCATTCAAGAGAGAAGCACCTGCCATTCATTTCAGAACTAATACTGCTAGCTAAGAACATCCCACAGGTGTTCTGACCTCACCCTTGGAGAGAGAGTCCAGGTCACCATCACAGCTGAGTTGAATCTATGACCCCTGTCCCGGTTACAGTTTGCCTTGTGCAAGGTCATCCACAGGTCTCACATTTGAATACCTGGTCCCCAGCTGCCAGCAGTGTTTGGGGAGATTGGTGACAGTGAACTAGCCTGAGCCTGCACGTGGCTGGGGTGGGCCTTGGAGGCAGCAGCCACTTTACAGTCCAGACAGAGCTTTCTGACCTGCTGAGAACCAAGAAGCCACTGTCACGTGTCTCCACTGCTACAGACCAGCCCACTTCTACCACCACCACCCCGCCATGTGGGTTGTGTCCCCTGAAACCATGAGCCAGAATAAATCCTCAACTCCTAAGTTGTGTCTTCTGGGTATTTGGTTAGAGGAATGATTCTGGCGGCTATTACACAGCTTCTCATCTGACAGGGAGGGAACCCTTGCCGCGCCAGGGCTGCAGACAGACTGTTTACAGTCCTGTAAAGAGTAAAGTTCAGTCATTAAGTGGGTCTGAATTCAACATGTATCTCCACGAGACAGAAAGGGCAGGGGTACACAAAGGTTGCTAGAGACTCGTGTGTACAGATGGGCAAGCCTGTGAGGATACAGAGAACAGAAAGTGGCCTCAGCAAGAGCCAACCTGCTGATACCTTGATCTCAGACTTTCAGACTTCAAAATAAAGAGAAAAGTCTGGTGTAGATGTACATGCAGACAAACACCTTATACATAAAATAAATAGATAAACCTTAAAAAAAACCACAATGTAATTATGAGAGGGGGGAGGAAGAAGAGGAGGGAGAGGAGGAGGAGGGATGGTTGGTTCTGTTGTTTAAGCTTCTGGTATTCTGTTATGTCTATAGGCTAACTATAAACCTAACTATAATTTAGAGACGGCATGGCCAGAGCAGCCACTGCAGAGAACTGGAGTCTCTCCATCTAACACAGTATTCCATCCTGTCTCACACACACAGTCATGCACATATGCACACTTGCATGCACCCGTGCACATAGAAGCAAGGTTCATAGGTCATGACAATCATCATAACGAGGTCTAACCAGAGCTTCGGTGTATACCTCAGGCACCTTGGGAAAGCTTTCTGGTGGCTCTGCTGCGAACCTGGCATAGTTGCTGCAGCTCCTCGATGATCCCCAAGAACCAGGCTGGTCTAAGACAGCTTGCATCTACACTAGCGGTCCCAGGGCACTCTCTTTGTGATGCAGGCATTTGCCGAATTTAAATCTTCTGCCAATTTGAAAGGCAGGAGTCTCAAGGTACTTACGTTATCTCTGAGATCGCTCCCCAGCCCCCAGAAGATGTTCAGGAGCCCAGCTACGTTAGAGATCCCATCCTGGATGACTTCCTGTGGATGCACCAAACACCTTCAGAACAGAAAACTCAGCATCTTTCTGAGGTGTCTAACCAACTCCGAGGAAACCAGCACTCAAGTAGTTAACACAAGACTCACACTTTGTTCTGCAAATGGCACCTCAGACCTATCCCTCTGGCAACGGGGTTTCTCTAGCTGTGGGTTTTCTGCAAAGACTCACTCTTCAGCCATGCTGACTGCTGTGGAAAGCCATGTTCTGTTGCTGAATGCAATCCTGTTAATGTGAGCACCTATTAAGGTTTCTGTCAAATTGCTAGGTGAGCGCGTGTAATTAGGACAGTGGGAGAAATTACCCAGGATGCAGAGGGTGTCGGTCAAAGGAGGAAAATACCCAAAGATCATCACTCCTTTCACAGCTGGGTCAGTCACCTACTTACTTTACCAGCCAGGGGTCTGCAGCACACTGCCTGCTTGCCCTGGGCAGCCCGTGAGTTAACCTGTGCCTCGAGTGCGTTCCTTGCTGAGCCTGATCCCAGCTGAGTTCAGAGGAGCCTCACGGGTCCCTAAAAGCTTTGCCTCAGAGAATGGCCTGAGGACCAAAACCAAGTACCAAGGCAGGGTCACGCTGCAATGTGTCAAAATATTTTATATAAACTGCACAGCCTATTATACCACTTTGAAGTTATCCTTACCTAAAATAATTACAAACCAAACCCAGTGGCAAGCTGTTGAAGAGCTTGGCTTCTAGTGACCACCTCTGGACTCACTGGTGACCACTTACATCAGCCTCCCCGAGGGCTTCAGGGCTGCACTTCTTATCCAACAGCACTGGCAAGAGCAAATGCTCTGTGCACAGCAATGGCACTTCGTCTATGCACACACTTGCGTTAGGCCAGGGCACATCACTTGCACAGGAGCCACTCAAACAGAGAGAAATGATATCTTAACAGCCAAGTTACTCCAAGTGGGAAAGCAGTAATTTTCAAAAATTACTTCAAGGGAAGTATAGAAATGTAAGGCACTTGGAACAAACAGAAACCAACAGGTGACACAAGGAGAGTGACAAGCAAGAGTGACAGGGACAGCCCTGACCCCATGAGCTAGGCGGGTGCGAAGCCAAGGTGCCCCACAAAGGCTGAGTGTGGAAGGCTTGGTCCCTAGGTGTGGCTCTACTGAGAGGTTTAAAGGAGGGGATGTGTTGGGCCCGGGCCGTTCTCTTCCTTATGGCTGCTTTCTGGCCCTGAGTTGAACAGCTTTGCTCTACAGTGAACTCCCCATCACTGCCATCAGGTGCCCTCCTGGAGAGCCAAAACCAATGGGCAGATTTGATCACCAATGGGGCACTGAAGCTACAAGATGAAAACGAACCTTTAATATATACACATACATACATGTATATGTGTGTATGTGTGAATGTATATAAGTATACACACACATATATTACATATGGTATATATATTACATGGAATATACAGTGTGTGTGTGTATATATATATATATATATATACACACACACACGGTATATATACATATATACTGTATATATATATTGGGTATATATGTATGTGTGTGTGTGTGTGTGTGCATATACACAAACACACATCCTGACCACAGTTTCCCCTCCCTCTTCTCCTCCCCACTTCCCCTCTTCCCTACCTCATTCACTCCTCCTCCGTTTTGAACCTTTCTTCTTATAAGCTGAGAATTTCAGGTGTTTTGTTACAGTAACTTTTGTTAGAGTAACAGAAAGCTGACTAGCAGAGGCATGTTTAATACTGAAAACCGTAAGGGTCATTTTTACCAATTCTGAGTTTGTATTTACCTGATGAATCTATAGCTTCAAGACTACTCGAAGGAAAAGCTGGCAGAGCAGAAGGAGAAGCCAGTGCACAGCACGGCTGTGAGTCTTGGAAGACACTTCTCCAGCATGGGAAATCTCACCTGCGCGTCCTCAGACTGATGCTGCCATCACTGGCCCCACCGGTTCCCAGGCCTCCAGACTCTTGTCCCCCACACCACCACTGTGTGCTGGCAGGAGGCAGGTGGCAGGTAGTGAGACTTCTCGGCTCCCACAGTCACACCAGGTGTACCATAACAGGGCATCTCTGCCTCTTTCTGCACCTGCTCTGCTGAGTCCATTTTCTGGAGAACCTGCCAGGGTGCAGACTATTAAATAATCTTTGGTCTTGCACATAGCCCTATGTTTGCTGCCTTCTGCTCACACAGACACCACAGCTGGCTTACTCACCATGACTGCTTGGCCAGCAGCCTTGGGGCCAGTTCCTCCCTCTGCTTGGCTCTTCATATCCCCAGACCTTGGCTTAAAAGTCACTTTCTGATGCACTTTATGCATGGCAATAATCACGTGTAATAAATATTTCCTAAACTAGCAACTGACTCCCGTGGAAATGTACTTCCCGTGAGGACACGCTTGGCTTTGAGTTCCTGTGTGGTTTGCAGTCAGAATGAATGCATGCACATCTATTGAATGAGTCAGTGAGTGAGCGGTTAAAAGTCTCATGCACCCTAATGCAGAAGAGAGCGAGAACCGGTGGCAACAAGAACAACATGCTCCGAATCCCTCTACACTGCATCTCTGTGCGTGAGCATCGTCTCCACACTCTGTTGATCATCCTGGCACTTGCACCTTCCCAGGCTCTGATGATCCCAGGCTGCGGAGAGAGCTCTGTGTACTGTGTCCTGTTAGAGCCTGGTCTGTGGCTGGTCTGTCGCATCCTTGATGGTCCCTGAGTGTGAGGGGCTCTGAAGGAAGGTTACAAGGGGACTAGAACATTATCTGCCCCACACAATCATCTCTCAGTAGCTACAGCAAATGGTTCTAGGGCCCAAACGCTCAGACACATAAGGTCCCTTCCGCACAGTGTTGTAGCGTTTCAATATAACCTATGCACACCCTCTTGAATGATCTAAGTGCCCATGCTGGGACGTGGCTTTTCAGCCAGGCAAAGACCTGGCTGTACTCCTACCATTAGTCCCTGGTGGTGGTGTCTACTCATGTGCCAAGGACATGGGATGCCAAGGACATGGGATGGGGATGGGGATATTTATCCACATGCCGAGAACATGGGCTGGGGCCCTAGGTCCATGGAAGGGACATGGATAGGGACTGTCCTGCTGTGACCATTGTTCACAGCACTGAAGAATGCTTACGCCCTTCCAGAGATGACCTCAAGCCTCCATGGCTACAAGTCTACAAATCTGCTGCCTGCAGATGATGGTCTCCACCTTGCTAGGTCCCACTATGTTGTTACAGGATGATCTCGGAGAAACCTGGTCAGAAAGAGGCACCACAGGGACACACCCACATTCCTGGTAATAATGCCGTGTATTGGCAAGTTCAAGAGTTTCAGCCTAACACTGGTTCTCACCCAGCTGCCACCGGTTGACAGTGCCTGCAACTGTCAGATCAGGATGTCGCTAAATGACTCTCAACAGTCAGCAGTACCTGTCTGGGCCATCCAGGGTCTCAGGCTTCCTTCTGGGGAGTTAGCCCCACAGGCAGGGCTAATACATCTGCCACCTTCCCCATCACTCACAGTGGCTCTCAGCAGCCTGGACTGACTGAGCCCACTTCCTGGGGCCGGGGACTATCTGCAGGAGACAGGAGTGGCCCCTATGTTACAGGATGGTTCTGTTGCTGCAGGGAGAAGGATACCCACTGTCTCCAGAGGCAGGCACCGTGCTGTGTGAACAGATGGAGACTGTCTGGAATGCTGAGCCAGCTCCCATCTGCCCTCTCGGATGGAGGAATGGCTTACGCCCCAGGGTGGCCAATGCCCTGGGCAGACCTTGAGTCCCAGAGTAAACAGGAAAGCACATCCGTGCCCACACACTTTAAATTCTGCAATTGGAAAGGAGGGGACGGGGGAGGTGTGCTCTTACGTGTTATGTGGCACTGTGGGCAAGTGAGTAAGCCCTGAGCTGCTGCAGAGCAGAAAGGGGTCAGAGATGCTCCCTAGAGACTGGTGATTCTAGAAGGCAGGTCTCTCCTAGCCCTTGAGTCAGAAAGCAACCCTCCTAAAATAAACAACCAGATGCTCAACAGATGAAGGCCCTGAAGGCCTCCCACAAGAGGCTACAGAAGCTGCAAACACACACACACACACACACACACTCACACACAGAGAAAAATAAATAGCATCCTGTGGAAGCCGAGGGGAGTGGACGCCCGTTAGGGAGCCCGTGAGTCCCTAAAGTACGGGAGCGTCCTAGTTTCCTTTCCCACTGCTATGGTGAGTACCAACAAAAGCCAAGGGAGGAAGGGTTTGTTATGACTCACAGTTCAGGTACAGGCCAACATAGTGGGGAAGTCAGGGAGACAGCAGCTGGGAACAACTGCTCACATCGCATCCCAAGCTGGAAGCAGAGAATGATGAATGCAAGCTGCTCACTCCCTGTCTCCACTGCGCCGTCCAGGATCCCAGCCAGGGGATAGCGCCGCTCACAGGGGACAGGTCTTCCCACCTCAGTGAACATAACTGAGATCATCCCCCACAGGCATAGCCAGAGGACCACCCCTCGGATGATTCAGGGTTCCACAAGCTGACAGCTGACACTGCCCATCCCAGGAGGCCTGGAGCAGGACACACTGCAGGGACAGTGGCAGAGGCCATCAAGTGCTTGAGAAAGAAGAATGCAGGTGTCTATAGACAAATTTCCCAGGCTTTGGTGTCCTCATGAGAAACAGAAATGCCCCACAGATCCTGGGGGTTAGACTCAGTACAGACCAGGGCAGGCTGGCAGTAAGGGCTGGCTGGTAAGACCGTGGACTCTGGAATAAAATAACTGGGGCTCACACCTGCCCCCAACTACTTGGCTGTGCAATACCGAACAAGGGACTGTCCCTCTGCAGGCCTAGACTACCCCACCCACAGATCTGGGAAAAGCTTGGAGGGTGTGTTGCAAGGCAGGTAACAAAAAGGGGCATCTAAGAGGAAGGAAAAACAGGTCAGTGCGGAAGCTTTATGTGCCTCAAGGCTTTGCCCTGATCGTGAAAACCAGACAGAGCACCAGCTGCTGAAAGACTATTCTCCAGCTGTGTATGACCTTTCAACAGCACTCCTTCTGCCAAGTGTGCGGACAGCTCGCTCACTGAGCACCGATGCACGCACGCACGCACGCACGCACGCACGCACGCACGCACGCACGCACGCACGCACGCACGCACGCACGCACGCACGCACGCACGTGGTGTCTGCGCTCTGCAGGCGGCTGCTGCTATATAGGCCTCTGCAGAAGCCAGGGCTGTGGTGCTGTACATGGAGACTGAGTTAGCTCCGGCTCCCGGGAGACAGGGTCCCTGTCACAGCCAAGGATAACATCTTTACTGGTCACAGAGAGGACGACACACAGGCTCTGCTGGCTGCTCGTTTCCATCACGGGGATGAAAGACCTGAGAACCCCAACTTAACAGAAAGCAAGAGAGGTTTATGTTGGCCGTGAGATTCAGTCCATGGTGCATCGTGGGGAAGGGCAGTGGCGGAAAGCTGCCCATCTCATGGAGGCCAGGGATGGAGGGAAGGATGGAAAGAGCTGGGGGAGGAATGGAGGGAGGGTGGGAGGAAGGGCAGGATGCCCCAGGAGACAAGTTCTGTCTTTTCAGAGTACACCCTCAGTGGTATACTCTCTCCACCTAAAAACAAAAGCATCCAACAATGAAATCATCAGTACTAACCAAGGCTTTAACACATGCGCCTTGGGAGATGTTTTTTTACATCTAAAACATAAACTCCCTGCTCTACGTGGGCAAGCCATGGTCCTCATAGCCCACTGTTAGGGGCAACTGAATTGAGCGGAGACCCATGCAGACAGCACTACCACCCCATCTCTGACCTTTAGATCCGAGGTGGTCCTTCCTATCCTCCAGGAAAGGCTAACACACCCTGGAGGGTGGCTCATCTGCTTCTGCTGAGTGGAGAGCAGAAGGGGAAGAGGCGACTGTGGGTGAGGCCCTAGCATCTCCATTCCTGAGGAAGCTATGTGGATGGGAGTCTCAGTCACTTCCCAGAAGTCCTTCTTCCAGTTTGACAGCAGATCTCGCCTTGTGGCCCAGAGTGGCCTCAGACTCCCTGTCCTTCCTGCCTCAGCCGCTAGAGGGCTGAAACTGTAAGCATGTACCACCACACCTGTCTGTCTTCTCTAGTCTATCACCATGGGCTCATGGGGCCTGCTGACATTGGATGCGCTAGTTGATTCACAACAGAAGGGCCCAGCAGGCAGATTGCAACTGAAGCACGAGCAGGGGCCTCAGGACACAGGGCCTGAGCTACAGCCAGGGGACTCTGCTTATTGGGACCAGTGTGTGTGTGTGTGTGTGTGTGTGTGGTTGGGGGGGGGCGGGGCCCTTAGCCAAAATTTCAATACCTGCACAAACACTTGGGCCAGCCCAGTCTTAGTGGAGTCTTCAGTGCTGCTCCTGCTGTTTACTGGGGCGCAAACACTGGGGCTGGGGTTACAGAGAGGAAGTGGAAAGATAAGAAGAAAGTGGGGCAGGCATGAGGAACATCTCATGACCAAGAATAAGAGGCTTAGATTTCCAGGTTGGGTTTGGTCATGGCCAGTGTCAACCTCTGCCAGTGACAGGTACTGCTGCAATGAAATGAACTAGTCTAAAAATGAAAGATGCAGTAGCTCTCAGGAGCACAGCTATAAGGGCTCAACGCAGTGTGGGGATTCAAATGAAAATGATTTACAACTTAATAAAACTGTAATCCTGGCCTCCCAGTCCCAGCTGCCACAGTTCAAACCCCAGTGGCCACTTCTGCCTCATTGCCCTGAATGGCACAGGCGTCACTATCTGGGTGCACGGAGTTCCGTGGGGGTAACCTCAAATCTGCAGGTGCGGACACGTAGTCCATAGGACATTCTTAGAACACTCCTGCAGGCACTTTCTAAGGGCCTGCATGTCTCGATAGAACCTATATAAAATACTGGGAAAATACTTTTAGCCTGCAGCAGCTCTAAAGCAGGAGAGTATTCAGGGGGACGGCTGAGTGAACTACCACAGGGTGTTCCACAGATTCAGTCTGCAGACAAGCATTATCATGCTTCCGTAAGCAGGGGGCCACCTGCCACATCTGTAATGTAATGCTGTGGTATGGCTTGCACAGGAGACCAGAAACCAGAACACTTATGTTATGTTATAGATGATGGCAGTCACCATTTGCATGGGACGTGGTTATGCGTCTAAACACTGCAGAATAATCACCCACAGATTGGGCACCCTTGGTCCAGAACTCAGAGATCTGACAGCTCCTCACCCAAAGCCTTTCGAACACCAACATAACACAAGAAGAAACTTCAACAATGGAGTGGAGGGTTGACATGGAAACACAGATACAATGAAAATATCCTAAAAAGCTACCCTTGCGCCCCAAAGCACGAATGATTCTTGTGTTTAGACTGGAGTCCTGCCCAAAAGATACGTCAGTATGTTCAGAAATACTGCAGCCTGAAAACACACGAAAACAGGTCATCCCAAGAGCTTTAAGGGACTCTCCGCCGGTGAGAGACAGCAGGAGGCACTGGTACGAAGGCTGGGTTAGAGTCAAGACAGAAACAGAAACCTCCTTTTATGGGAAAGCAACAGGAAAAGTAAAACAGTAATAAGTTCTAATTTTCTTTATTACATTTATTCAGTCAGTGTGTATGTGGATATGTGTGGGCGCATGGCATGATGTGTGTGTGCATGTGTGTGTGAGTATGTGCTTCTGTGTGCATGTGTGTGTCTCCGTGTGTGTGAGTGTATGTGTGTGTGTGTGTGTGTGTATTCTCACTGTGGGCATGGAGCGTCAGTCATCAGCTTGGTAGAGAGCACCCGTACCCACTGCAGCCTCTCACTGGCCCAGCTCTTAGTTTAATGCATTTAAGTTTGTGTGAGAGAAGGGAGGATGGACAAGGGACACAGAGATAAACAGGAGACAATCCGTCCTGTTAACACAAGTCAGTACACGGCTGGCTCGGCGGCAATGCAAATACGGCATACGGTGCCTATGGCGGAGAGCAAACCGGCAGGGGCTGTTAGACAGCCATCCCTCCCTCCGCCTCAGAAGTGCACTTACACGCGTAAGCAGAGACGCTCGTGGGAGGTGGACGCTGAGACAGCACTGAGTCGGGAAAAATTCCCCAAAGAAGCTGACACTCCTGAGTAGACAGGGTTTGTCTACGCTGGCGACGTCACGGTGGAACCTCAGACAGCCGAGGAAACGCAGAGTCCAGGCTCACCACGCCATGGAAAGGCAGGCCGCAGGAAGCCTCGACACAGCACTCTGCAGCCTGAAAACATGGTGCATGCTACACAGCACCTGCACTTATCTCCACCCGCCAGACTCTCCAGTACCTAGGAAAACAATGCCCAATGTCCCAGACGCCACCACTGCGGAAGAGGCCGAGGAGAGGTGAAGCAGTTTGAGTAAATGCTTGCAGGTTGTTTACGGTGACTTTAGTAATTACCTTTGACTCACAGCAGTCTACACAGATGGAATAATCTACAGCTGGCACTTGGCGCACAACGTGGAGGAACTGGGCTCTCCAGACATCCCACCCTAGTGCTAGCAGTTAGCTCTGCGGCAGCACGGGACTTGTGGGAAACTGACTGCTGGACTCAGCTTACATCAGTTGTACTCTCCGCTCTGCAGAAGATGGGTGAATCACGGGGACCCCAAGAACTGAGTATAGACCACGTGACGCTAAAGATCCCTCTCTACTCTTCAGCCCCTGCAGGCACCTCTGTGACCAGTCACCTTGCAGTGTGGACTACAGCCAGGCCGTTAGGTGGCACAGGGCTGCAGACTCTGCTCTCCTACCTTAGACACCGACCCGTAGCCAGAATGGCCCCGGCAGCATGTCCCCACCCCCTGCCCCAGCAGCAGCAGGCGCTGGTTCTCATTTGCCAGGCTCCTGCTAGGGAGATGGGATGCTGTCTTTCCCCTTCGAAGCTGAAATTACCAACTTGTCTTTGCAGCTCTGGGTATGACTGCTTCTTCTTTCCTTTAGTGAAAGGCATGCCTGAATGGTCTTCAGTCAACCAGTGGGTCCATGGAGAACACAGGGGAAGTTACTGTGCCCTGGTGGTGATCAATGAACAGATTGGAGCAAATCTGCTCTGATTCCCAGTGTCCTCCGAGGTGCCCGTGTCCTCTGAGCTCTGTTCTGTAGACTGGGAATGGGGACCCGTGCTCAGCTCTAGCTGTGCCCACATCTGGAGCATACTCCTGAGTCCACACCCTCACCCACCTGGGCCTCAGCTACTCACCAGAGAAATGCAAGGTGAGGTTCACAGGTCTCTTCTTCACATGGGCTTTGAGAGCCCCATAATCAAACCTCCAAGAGTAGAAGATTCTATGATGCTTATTAAATTTATAAAGAGAAGTCGCCTTTGTCTAGAAAATGAGCAAGTAGCAGTGTTACCCTTAAAAGGGGACGACTGGGAAGGGCAAGGCTCAACAGAGTTGGCACACGTAACACAATACCAAGTGGAAGTACTTAAGAGTTAGTTTTGGAATTGCTAATGTTACAATTTACCACCAGAACTTAAGGATGGCAAGATGTGCTACTGAAAACATCCCTAGGCCAGAGCAGTGGCATGCACCTGCAGTATTAGCCACTTGGGAGGCAAGCGTCATCTGGGCTCAGGAGCTGGAGCCACTCTGGCTAACACAGTGAGACTTCATTTCAAAAAAAAAAGAGGAAGAAAAGAAGGAAGAGGAAATAGAGAGGAGGAGGAGGAGAAGAGGAGGAGAACTCATTTCCCTGGGAAATAAGCATAAATCAGGTAGACGGCCAGCAACCAGCCGTCTTCTCAATAAGGTAACCTGCCGTGACATTAGGAAAACACTTTGCTGTCAGACTTTAGACAAACGTCACTCTAATATTCTGGCAAATCTTCAGGTGGTGGCTGGACCATTTTTTGACCAGTGCTGGCGTCACCTAAATCCTCACTGGTGCGAGATCATGAGATTAATTTTAAGTGGATTTCCAAAACCCATTAAAGGCATAAAGTTTAAGTGTCTGAGAGTCACCCTCCTTTAGCCATGAACACGGCGGAGGATGGATGGATGGAAGGCCTGGAGAGGGGACAGCTAGAATGACTGGAGCCATCTCATCCTGTGCAAATTCTGCTTGGGAAAGTGTGGAGCTGTGGGTTTGGGGATCAAAGGGGGAGGCAGTGGGCTCTGGCACCCGCAGGGAGAATAGAATAGTACACTGCTTCTGGAGCTAGGTATGGCCTTAGACGCTCCAATCTAACCTGTTCAACAGACAGCAAGTAGGCAAAGCTTGGACAAGCAGAGTAATTCAACCAACACATCGTTCATTGCTTACATGGCATGAACAATATCCCAAACTAATCTCTTCTGTTTTCCGTTTGGCTTGGGACTTGAAAGGAGAGACATTTACGGTCTGGGGACAGCGGGCCGCCTTAAATGGACTCCCTAGACTTCTGATAGAGAGAGTATGGTGATCTTTTTGGCAACTGAGGATGCGTAGAATTTGCCTGAGCTCCCATGGCTACTCTTGAACTATGTAACACAAAACATGAATGGTACCCAATAAACACTTGTTGAATGAACATGCCGAACGAGTGGATGGGTGGAATGCTGGACCCAGATCTGCCGGGCTCTAGTGGCCGGGTAACAGTCAGCTTGGAGACTAACATAACAGCTGCCACTCTGCCTGATACATCAGGATTGCCCAGCAACATCTGTTCAAAGATACTGCAAAAGGCATGAGAGTTGTAACTTGTCAATCCTTATGTACAAAACCACGTGGTCCTTCAGGGAACTCCTTGGGAAGATGGTGAAGGCCGGATGGAAGCAGGGACCAGTGATGCCAGCCAGGTGACCTGGGATTTGAGACCCTGAGCCAGCTGAGCCACGTGGACGATAACAACGGTGCTCCCTTTACAACATTCTTAGGAAACGACACAACAACGTGTATGATACGAATGGTATTGATGACAATGCACTTGTTACAAAGATTAGCCAGGAATGCACAGGTTGGTAATGAGGCATTAAATGTTTCTTTCTGCCCCTCCCCCTTCTACTAAACACGCATGCTGAAGACCTGACACCAGTGTGGCTGGGCTGGGAGATAAGGCCTCTGAGAAAGTAATTCATCCATGAGCCAACGGCAGGGCCTTCATGTCTTTACATGTCCTTATAAGAGGCCTCCGTTCCCTGTCCCCATACAGCCAGGAAAGACACTCTGAGGACACGGTAAGAAGGCGCCATCTGCAGGTCAAGGAGAGAAACTTCACCCTGATCCCAGTCGTGGAGCCTCTGGGCTGTGAGGAAAAGAATGGCTGTCACTGAAGCCACCTGACCTGATGCTGTGGGATTTGGGAAGGCAACCCAAGCAGACGAATGCTACGATAAAGTAAGGAAAGCTACTGTAATTTTGAGTGGAAAAAAAACCTCCAAAATTAGCTCTCTGAATTAAAGAACATTTTTGTCTTCTAATTCTAAATTCAGGCCAACCTCAAATGCCTCTCTCTACTGGGTTAATTATGATTGCAATGGAAATTTCATAATTCGACTGCTGACATTAGCATGGAAAGGGAAAGGACTGGGCCTTCCCAAGCCAGAGAGGGTTCTGTTTCCCCCGTCCAAATTAACCAGGCCTGAGCCTGCTCACCCTCTGGGATCAGCCCTGTTCAGGGCGCTGTGGCCGTCAGCGGGTCCTCGCCCCAGAAACTGCGTAACAGCTTCTGATGCTCCGGCATTCCATACTGTAGCTAGAGTGCGTCGACGGGCAGTTTACGTAAGCTGTGGAGGCTAAAAGTGCATTCTTTATGGTGCTGAACTCAGGAGAAGAGGTCAAGGAACCCTCGCTAAGCATCCTCCCTCACTGTGCATCCTCCCTCACTGTGCATCCTTCACTTCTGTGCTGGGGTTTGAACTTGGGGCACCGTGCTTAACAAGAAGAAGCTCTCCATAGCACGCTCCCGCTCAAGCCTGCTCTAGTGAACATTTCCAAGCATTAGCAGAAGCCCAAAAGGCTTGTAAGGAGAAAAACAAGACACGCAAAACCACAACAACCCAACAGGTATGGTGGTGCGCACCTGGAACCCCAGCAACTGGGAACTGGAGGCAGGAGAATCAGGAATCTACAGTATGGCTCTCACTTGGACACTCAGGGAGGAATGGCGGGTTCTCTCCTGCTCTGAAGGAAGCCAGCAGCCACGCTGTGAGCTGCCCTGTGGAGAGGCCCAAGAGACAAGGAACAAAAGACACCTCCAGTGTTCCGCCATCAAAGGACTGAGGGTCCCAGTAACAGTCACAGAGAAATCCCGTTCCAGTCTTCTTGTGAGACTGCAGATGATGGTCGACAGCAGTTTTGTGCTAGGCTCAGCCACTCCTGGATCCCACAACCATGCCCTGTTAGTTCACTAAAGTGTTAGGTAACTTGGTTACACAGCACTTGAAAACAGACACAGAAACTTACAGTGCCCTTTTGCTAGATCCAAGTCATCCATTCTTTTTTTTTTTTCTTCCATAACCACTATTAGTATCTCCATTACACAGGCAGGAAAACTAAGACACAGCTGGGTGAATGTGCTCTTAACTGCTAGGCTACACTGCCGCCTTGTGGACAGGTCGTGCCAGGATTTCCAGAGGCTGAGTTATAGATGACAGGAAGCGGTGTCTTTACACCCTGATGCTCCCAGCTCTGACGGCCTCCTGGTCCTACATTTTCATGTATTTGGTTTCCCCAAGAGACTCAGTGATGGATGCTCTTAGTTGTCAGCACTGTCGCTGTTCTCAGACTCACCAGCAGAGGGCAGCACTGTCGCTGTCCTCAGACTCATCAGCAGAGGGCAGCACTGTCGCTGTTCTCAGACTCACCAGCAGAGGGCAGCACTGTAGCTGTCTTCAGACACACCAGAAGAGGGCATCAGATCCCTTTATAGATAGTTGTGAGCCACCATGTGGTTGCTGGGAATTGAACTCAGGATCTCTGGAAGAGCAGTCAGTGCTCATAACTGCTGAGCCATCTCTCCAGCCTGGTAGCCCTCTTAAAAGGCCACAGGACAATGAAGCTTGCGCTTCCTGCCTTCTTGCCTCTCACGACAGGCTTACCTATCCTGACCCATTCTTTCATGGGTGTTATAGTCCACTTCTCTGGGATTCCAACGTGGACTGAAAACCAACTGGCATCTCTCTAGGACCTCCCTACGACTCCAGCACCAGACTGGGGCTGCCGAGACATCTGATCTCAGGGACAGTTCTGTTCCTTGCAGAACCCTGACGAACACAGATGCACAGGAAGCATTTTTACCATCTACTGCCATGGGGAAACTGGCTACCGCTTCAAGAACATGGCTTCCTTGTCATTACCTCCGCATCTGCAGGCTCTGATAGTCGTTAGTATTTACAGAGGGAGAAATTGCCTCGCACAACAGAATTGGATTTCAAAGGGCTAGAACTCCCCACAGCTCTGAAAAGGATCACAGTGACTTCACATAAATAACCCAGGGGTCTATTCTACACACACACACACCACTTCGAGGGAGCAAAGCATTCAGAGCTAAGCCCCTCGGTGTCCTGTACTCAGGAGTAGATTGTGTTTTCTGGTCACAAGTTTTTAAAAGAAGGGCACAGCCTGAGCTATAAACATAGGAGGCAACAGCCTCCCCTCTCCTGCTCTATCACGAAGCCTATTTCTCCGGCACTTTATGTAACTGTCCTGAGGCTTGAAGAGTCTGTAGTTGTGGCTTCAGCTATGAAGAGTGCTGCGATTAAGATCTGTGGTGGACTGACTTGTTGAGGAGTGGGGTGGTAGGGAGACAAAAAAAAATTAAGAAGGGAAAACAAAATGTGGCTATAAAAAGCACCTCACCTCGTAAAGGGTCAGAAATTCTAAAATCAAGGAAAGAGTGGGTAAACTCTAAACCAAACCTCGCACCTATTGAATGTGGGGTTTACAGATTAACACAGCATTCCACGCTGAACCCACTACACCTGAGGCCAAACCACGGCAGGGGAAGCTTTACCAAGATTGGGTAAGAACACGGCTTTGCCCACAATAGGCTGAACCGTGAGAAGGGCCTGAAACCACCTGGACTCCCAAGTCTTCCTCTCCAGCCAGGATGTCATACTCCCAGCATGCCACCCGGACCGACTTGGGTGGAAACAGGCAGAAACTTGGTCGGGGATGTTCCATCTTGGAGTGGAAGTCGTGAACGTTGACTGCCACTCCAGAGCCCCCGAACATTTCCACCATCAACTTAGCACACACACAGGCCCTCCCGCTGATAGCAATTATCCTGCTTAGGCTTCAAAGTCACTGGCGAGGAAAGGGAACCTCGGGTCCAGACCTGACCGCCATTACAGACTAGAAGAAATCAAGGCGCAGGCAGGCTGGATATCTGCTTAGGCGTGGGACCAGTCACTCCCCCACTGCCTCCTTCTTTCTCCCTCTACCTTTACCCACCATGGAGTTTCACTCAGGCTGGACCACACCTCGCTATGCAGCCCGGGGATCAAGCAAAGGACAATCTTCCCGCTCCAGCTCCTTGGCACGGCTATTTAGAGCCGGAGCTAAGACCCAAACCCCTTCTAGCCGAGCAGAAGGCATTGCTCCTCAGTCTTGACTAAGAGAACCGCCCACGAGCCATTCCCAGCTCCCACGCCTGGGAATGGAATTAGTTTGGCGTGTCGGAGGACAAGGCAATTTCTCAAACCCTCCCCTGGGATTCTGGGGGCTGGGGGAGGGGCGGTGAGGTAGCTCAGTAGGTAAATCCTGTTTGAGCCCCAGAACCCATGTTAAGAAACCAGACGCACTGGCTCACATCTAACCTCACAGCTCCTACAGGGGAAGCACGGGGAGGCTTTCTGGCCAACTGGCTGGAAGTCTGCAGAGCCTCTGAGATGTGAGAGATCCTGCCTCAAATACATGGTGGGAGGAGAGAACAGGTTCCCAAAAGGTTCCCTGACGTCACATGCATATCCCCCCCCCTCTTACACACACACACACACACACACACACACACACACACACACACTGCTTTTTAAAAACAGATTCCAAGGTTACAGGTAGCATCGGATCTCCCTTTTTAGGGAGGGGCACATATGTAGAGAAGTTAGAACTCTTGCTTAAGAACCTTTAATGCAGATCAGAGTACATGTTATTAAGAGAAAATTATAGAAAAGGCCACCCCGAAGCACCGTCATGTTTTAAAGAAATGTGTGTTCCGGAGAAACAGAAAGACTACGTATGATTTCCTGACAGCAGATTCTGACACAGCCCTGGGCGAAGCTGTACCCATCATATGAGCCCGTGTTTGAGCTGACCAACGCAAGGGCGTGTTTCCGCTACGGTCTGGAGCTCTGCCTTGTAGACACCAAATGGGAAGTCTGAAGCTGCCCGTTAGCTTGGTGATGGCTGAGCAAGGAGAACCAACTAACCAGAGCCGACAGCCTGAAGCACGGGTCACTACTGGTTCTGAGCACCACTCTGCTCTCCGAGTAGAACTGTTCACAGAAGGAGCAGCTAGTAAAACAGCATGCCAAGCAAAGATTTGCCCACATAGAAAATAACCTTATTTTAATAGAGGTTCCTTTTAACTTGTAACAGTATGAATTTCTCTAGTAAGATTATTTTACATAAATAATGGTAGTTTTTTTTTTTTTTTACATAGACACTTAGTTAACTGAAAGCAAATCTCACATATCGGATGGTTAGTGGTTATAACAGTCTCTGGAATTCTCAAACAAATGAGCAGTTCAGGTCCGTGTCTTCTTTTAAGATGAAGGTTATAGGAGCAGGAGAGTCATAGGTAACAACTGCAGGGTGGCACCTCCAGGTGGCCCTTCCGTGCGGTTAAAAAGGAGGGCAGCAGCTCTAAGGTCTCCCACAGTTCTGGAATGGGAGACCCACCCACTCCAGGGTAGCCACAGTCAACCTGAAGCAGACACATCTGCAATACCATCTAAAGGTGACCCACATGCAGGTGGCAGGCTGAACACCCCCCCCCCCAAAGCCACACTTTCTCACTCAGAGGGATGGTTCTGGCTAACTGAGAAAAAATCAGCTTGCTGGAAGACTTACCAATTACCTACCACGATGGTAGTTTTGTCTTCCTGTACAGAGCTATTGGCCCTGGGGACTGGCACCCTTAGATCTATGTGTTAATGATGTGTGAATCACTATAAACCTACAGGACCCATGAACCGGCAATCTGTCAGTGCACAACACCCCATACTGAAGCTCCAGAGGGTGGAAAGAAAGGGGAGGAGCCTCCAGAGGTCCTGTGTCTGTCTCCTCAGAACCACCCCTCTGCACAAAGGACCCTCCTTTCCAGCAATCTGACAAGCCCCCTGGCCTGCCTCCCTGTTCCCAATCCCGCCCACCCATCTTCCTTCCCCATGAGACATTTTCCACCCAACTTTGAAGTTAGAGTACCATCTGACTGCATCCCTCTGGGGACCTTTCCCTGGATGCTCTTCAGACCGCTGCAGCCCAGCACCCTGCCCTTCAGCACTCACGCGAGCTCCTTCCGGCCATTTCCTAGCTCACTCTGGCATCCATCCACACATCAGCATGGCTACTCCTTTGGATTCTGGACACAAAACTCTCCCTAAGGAGCCTGTGCAGGGCCACCCTAGGCCCCTTGAACTGACTGCTCATTGAGTAACTTTCTGCACCCACACTGTCCCCAGAGCCCTCCTCCACACCCCGGAAGGCCGATCCTGCCAATGGATCTGGCTTGGGCTCCCCTGGATCAGGGAAGACCAGGCTCTTTTCTGTGACCTTTAGCACCCCAACTTCACATCTTCAGATCTACGCACTTGCCAGGCAGCTCCTCACAGGGGTTCCTCTCCTAGCTCCAGCTTCTAGCTGCTGTTCATGGCTACTGGTCAGGATATGTCCTGTGGAACTCCTGAGGCCAGCCCAGTTAGCCAGTTCCAAGGTCAAACATCCTGAGCCGCCAGTGTGCAACCCTGTAAGGACCTGGCTGTCACTACGCCTGCCACCTGTCGCGACTACCTGATTCTCTTTTACATTCCGTGCTGCACGTCTCTCTTCTGCTGGCCCTCAGTACCGCAGGTTGCACATGCACAGGTTCGGACAATCTAGAATCATTTTTCTTTTTTCATAAAGAAAAACTGCACTTGCAAGAACAGGTACATACCATTCCTTCTTGCCATTTAAAAACAACAACAACAATAACAGTAGAACAACTATTTATACGCATTTACAACCTACCAGGTAGTGTAAGTGGCCTAGAGATGACTTAAAGCACACGGGAGGATATGCATATACTACATTATGCATATGCTGTATTATGCATAAGCTATATTATGCATATGCTGTATTATGCATATACTACATTATGCATATGCTGTATTATGCATATACTACATTATGCATATGCTGTATTATGCATATACTATATTATGCATATGCTGTATTATGCATATACTACATTATGCATATGCTGTATTATGCATATACTACATTATGCATATGCTGTATTATGCATATACTACATTATGCATATGCTGTATTATGCATATACTATATTATGTATATGCTGTATTATACATATGCTGTATTATGCATATGCTACATCATGCATATGCTATATGCAAACACCTACTGTTTTACATAGGAAACTTCTCCACGTGTGGATTTTAGCATCAGAGAGATGTCAGTGGTGGGGCTGTGCTCAAGAGCACCCCTGTCATGTGCTTCTTCCCTGAGGTCTGTCCGTCTCCACACCTTCCAGAATCCAAGCTCTCTGAAAGTGACAAACTCTCCACATCCCCCTGAGTCTGAAACCACGCCTGGAAACCAGCATCAGTCCTTAGCAATCACCACCTTATCATTCCAAGAGTGTTGTCATCATTGCTCATTGGACGCACAGCAGCCAACGCCTTCCTTCTCAGACCTCTACTCCCTGAGCCCTCCTCCTTCTCCCTAGAGCACCGCCGCCTTCTGCTACCGCTGATATTTACCTTTTCTGTTTCCCTCAGTCAAACATGTCAGCAAAGCTTTCAGCCCTTGGCACTGAGTCCACATGTCAATGAAGTGGAGCTGAAGGTCGCTGCCAAGAGAGACACCACTGTGTCTTGGTTATTTATAATTTATACGGCCATTTACTTTCAGAGAGGATTTACAATGGCTATGCACAGGCTTCAGGACATCCTGTGTAGAGAGAGCAACAATTGTCACAGCTCAGGGCTTTTCTCATCTCTCTCTGCCGGCTGAGCTCTGGCCAGCACTTCAAACCTCTTTTAGGGATCGCAGGCTCTCTCTTTCTGTCTGAAGCAAGATCAGTTCAGAGTGAGACTGCATTTGTCTGGGTGCCTAGTATCCTGGAACAGCATTGTCTAAGGCTCTGCCCACTTGGCCAGCCACTCATTTCCACATTTATTAAGATTCTGTTGTGAGGCTGTTCTGGGGTCTGAAGATACAGCAGAGAATCAAATTGCATTTTTGCCTTTAGGGCAAGTGCTGGATGAAGTGGCCAAGGGAACTGTTCATGGCCCCTTGGGGTTTAGCCCCTGCCCTGCATTTATTTACTAGTCAAAGGAAGGGTGCAGCTCATTCATTGGGAGGACGGAGGAAACAGACGTGACTCACCGTTCATAAATAGGCTACGCTCTGCATTCTCAATCTGCACTATTGGAAGAAAAGCCAGTGTTTGGGTGAGGATCCTGGCTGCTCATTATCTTGCGGTTGATTGGCCAGTTTTGGTTGAATGCGGTTGGGGGAAAGTCTTTCCTAAGCCTTTAGGATATTTAGTTCACCCTTAAAGGGGCGACATGCCACCATCAGGGACACTCAGTAGATTAGGAGTTGTTCCTTCCTCGCCCAAATCCACACACATTTGACACCCTGGGAAGGAGATGGGGCAGGTCTGAGTAACCGATCATGGTACTTGGGAGGAGGAATTGATTTCTGATCTTCAATGATCCCGTAGAACACGACCTGGACTATGTAGGCTGTGCAAAAGAAAGCCCGTCTCCAGTGTCTGAGACCCCTGGAGCAGGGCTTCGGCCCGTCCCCGCCCCGGCCGCGCCCCGCAACAAGTGTCCGCCCTCCGCCCCGACGGAGGCCCGGTCCTCACCCGGCACAGGCCGTCCACGAACACGCGCGGGTCCAGGTGGCAGGCGATGGTGGCGCTCGGCAGGTCCTGCAGATCCACCTCCTCCATCTCGCAGTCGATGAAGCTCCAGTCGCCGCCGCCGCCCCCGTCCCCCTCGGCAGCCGCAGAGAAGGGCGCGAAGGGACGCAGAGTCACCCTGCGGGGCGCCCGCGCCTCGACCGCCTCCGCCACCTCTCCGAGCCGCGGCCCCGCCACGCCGTCCTCCATGCCCGGCGCGCGCTCCCTTAGCTCCGCTCCACTCGGCGCCGCGGCCGCCGGCTCCCGCTTCACCCTCTGGGGGTCACCGCGGCGCCGGGACGCCGCCTTCCAGTTCCCGCCCTGTCCGCCTCCGCCCCATGCGGGAGGGGCGGCCAGCCTGCGCTCGCCGGCCTCGAATCGCAGCTCGCGCGGAGCCCAAGAACTTTCCCTTTAAGGTCGGCCCACTCGGGCCATCAAGTCCCGCCCTTCCTATAGAGCAGACCAATAATACGACGGGATTTTTGTCACGTGGCGCCCACTCTGCCGCCTTAAGCCTGAAGCCTCGGGGCGGCCATATTTGTTAGGGGCAGAGGCCTCTGGCCAGTTCTGCTTTTCTGACAGCTGGCGGTGCCTGTTGAAGGACACAAGCCGGGTGTTAGCCTGTGGAACCGTAACCCGGAGGCAGCGCTTCTGCGGTTCCCACGCGGCGACGTTTGGAAACACGCAGCCAATTTTGAGGACTTAAACTAAATCTAGTTAGAGGCTCTGTTCGGTAGACGTTAGCAGTGCTTAGATACTTAGTGCATATTGTCGCGGAACCACAAATAAGACTTGAGTAACATCGTGATATGGCCTTATGTTTATAGTTCAACGTGTTAGTCATTATGTCACTGTTCAATTTTTGGGTAATTAGAAGCATTTTTAGCACAAAAATGAGTGGGTTTCAATAATTATTTTCATACATATATCGTGTATTTTGTATACACAGATAACACTGTATTTTGTCTTCCATCGCCCTCCCTCGTGCCTTTTCTCCAATTCTGCTGGCTGCCTCTCTTTCCTCTAAAAACTTCCCTTTCTGCTTTAGTATCTCAAGAAAAAGAAAAAAGCTATGTGTATCAATTACTTTTCTGTTACTGTGATAAAATAACCACGACCAAGGCAATTTATAAAAGAGTTTCTTAGAGTTCCATATAGCGTCCCAGAGGGATAAGTGTCCATTGTGGTGGCTAAGTAATAGGTATGGCAGCCGGAGGCAAGATGCTGAGAGATCATGTCTCAACCACAACCATGAAGCAGGGACATGGGACTAGAAACAAACTAGATAGGTGAACTGTTTCTACTATCAAAGCCTGCCTCCAGTGGCTCACTTCCTCCAGGAAAGCCAAACTTCCTAGACCTCCCCACACAGTACTACCAACTGGGGACCAGTGTTCAAATGGCAGACTTCACAGGAGACACTTCCCATTCAAATCACTGTAGACAGAAGGGCAATGAATCCCAACCTGTGGGTCTTGACCCCTTTGGAGGTCCAAGAACCGTCACGGGTTTTGCATATAGATCTCCCAAATATCAGATATTTAGACAACAATTCAACAGTAGCAAAATTGTAGTTATGATGTAGAACAACAAAGTAATTTTCTGGTTGGGGATCACCACAATATGAGGGTCTGTATTAAAGGGTCGCAGCATCAGGAAGGTTGAGAACCATCGAAGTAGGAGATGAGGGAAGATATTGGGCCTTGGTTTGGGGAGGGGGGTTCATTACAGGGAAACAAGACCTCAGGTGAGCGCTGTGCCTAGACAGCTCATCAGAGTGAGAACTCCTGTGTGGGCTTCACCTTTCTGTTAATTACCTGCAGAGCGAGGCAGATCCCCCATATGGGAAAGGATTCAGTATACGCTCAATAAGTGTCCCTCTGCTTGTGCAGTTAAGTTTTTTTTTAAGGGGGTTGTTGAGTTGGGTCTGTGTTTTCTCCTAAAGTAGGCAAGCTGTCTAGTCAGGAAGTGGATCTATTATCATACCCAACTAGAGCTGAGATTTATTCAAAATATGCTTTGTGTAAGACGCTGGGGTCCTTGTGATGCCCTTGTGAATCAGAGAAGAAATAATTCACAAAGCCCTGAGGGTGTGAGGATAGGGAGAAATGGGCCTGTCTCAGGCTTGTCTCCTGGAAAAGGAAATCTACAGTTACCATGTGACTCAGAGGTTCTTCTTCTAGGTATAATCTAAAGAAAAATAAAATCATTCAGCCACACCACACGGACCTGCAGATGACAGCTCCTGGCATCCGTGTTCACGATGCTGTTCTTCATGCAAAGAACTGGAGTGGCCTGTGAGTGGATGCACCAGGATCGAACACAAGGGAAAGAAGTATTAACATTGTCACCCCTGTGATGGACCTTGGAGACATGATGCTAATGAAAGAAGCCACTCACACAATTTATGTGTGAAATGTCCAGGTTAGGCAAATACTCAGAGGCAGAATAATCCGGTGGCTGCCAGGGACCGACGGGAGGGAAATAGGGAGAGACTAAGACTGCGTCACAACTAAAACTGATCATGGTGATGTCTGCCCGATTCCTTGTGTATTGGAAAAAAATCACTTGGTTGTGCTTTAAAGGGTAAATGTTACAGCAAGCGATTGTCTCATCATAGCCGGTATTTCTAAAATAGAATATGTTAAAGGCCACGCGGGATTAGGTTGAAGTTCAGCAGAGAGGACAACATCACAGAACCCTCTGCAAACCCCAGCCAGACATTCTGAAAAGGATAACAAAGGGAACAAGGCCCCAGTTTTGGAAAAACAACACCCAGCCAACCAGTTGCTGGGTGGGTCTGTTGTGTTCATCCTCGGGGCAGGGCGTTGTTTCGTGACTGGCTCACTCTAAGCCGTCTGTGGCATGCAGAACGGGACTGATGGCGCAAAGACTGTGAGGGGAGAGAGCACAATGTGGAGACAGAAACCATGGTTGAGCGTATCACCATAGCTGGCACTCTGGGGCAGCTTTGAGGCAGGAGAATTGGGTACAACTTCAGGCAAATGGCAGAGAACGTAATCTGTAGCTAGTTTTAGAGAGCTGCCAGTCACTACTAAGATGAGAATGAAGAGCTTTCCTGCCTTGTCCTCCCTGGGCGGCCGAGCAAAGTGCGAATGCAAGTTCTGCTCCTCAGTCAAGCCCTGCAACACGGGTGGTCCCCCGGCTCTCTTTGTATGTCTGTGTGTGTCTCTTTCTCTCCCTCTCTCTCTGTGTCTTTCTTTCTCTGTCTTTCTGTCTGTCTCTTTGCCTCTCTCTCTATTTGTGTGTCTCTCTATGTGTCTCTCTCCTCCCTCTCTCTATCTCTCTCTGTGTCTCTCTCTGTGTGCATTTCTGTGACTATCTCTCTGTCTCCCTTTCTCTTTCTCTATTTGTGTGTCTCTCTGTGTGTCTCTCTCCTTCTCCCTCTCTCTATCTCTCTCTGTGTGTCTCTCTGTGTGCATCTCTGTGACTATCTCTCTGTCTCCCTTTCTCTTTCTCTATTTGTGTGTCTCTCTATGTGTGTCTCTCTCTCCCTCTCCTTCTCTCTCTCTCTCTCTCTCTCTCTCTGTCTTTCTGTGTGTCTGTCTCTGTGTGTGTGTGTTTCTCTCTGTCTCTCTGTCTCTGTCTCTGTCCCTCTCTCTCCTCTGTGCATATGGGCACATGATGAAGGATAGAGAAGAGTGTGGGATCTCCTGAAGCTGGAGTGACAGACAGCTGGGAGGCTTCTGGAGCAGTTGCTGGGAACGGAACTTGTGTCTGCTGAGAAAGCAGCCAGTAATCTTCCCTCTGAGCAGCCATCTTTTCAATACCAAACAGCTTTTTTTTGGTTGTTTTTGTTTTTCGAGACAGGGTTTCTCTGTATAGCCCTGGCTGTCCTGGAACTCACTCTGTAGACCAGACTGGCCTCGAACTCAGAACTCAGAAATCCGCCTGTCTCTGCCTCCCAGGTGCTGGGATTCAAGGCCTGCGCCACCACCGCCCGGCACTTTTTTTCTTTTAATGTAATATTCCATGCGTGCATCTGTAAGCCAGCTCACATCTTCAAACATAGGGGCTCCTCCTGCAGTTTCTTAGAACAGAGGCACTGTGTGCACCCATCAAAGGACTTCCCCTCAAGCAAACAGGCAGCAAGCAGAACCCAGCCGTTCTCATACTCTCTTGGCCCTTTAGTTCTACGGCAAAGGAAAAATTGGAAGGGGCTAAAGAGACATGACCAAAGGGTAGAAGAGGAGAAAAGTAAGGCAAAAAAAGAGAGAGAGAAAAGTGGGGAGACGAAGAGCAGGGGCTAGTAAAATTAGGGAGCAGGAATAATGATTCCGAGGGCAAGTTCAGCCTCCCTCCACACGGACTGCCCTTACAGGCACACTCGACACACCAGAACCAGCTCGGCCAGCATGTGTGTAAAGTGGAGCCTCTTAAATGCCAGGTCAAAATGCTGTGTACAAGTAGAACGAGCACCCTGCCTTTCATACCTGGGTAGCCTCCTTCTGCCCTCCACCCCCTGCAATGTGTTTAATAATAAAATGTCCCACGTCTCTTTGCACTTAGAACATAGCATTTTCTAGTCACTGGAACCTTCACTGTGCCTTTTAAATTGAAGCTTAATTAAGCTGTGCCTTATGCTTCCAGTGACACTATCTGTATCAACAATCAATAGCTGCTCCCCAAGAGGTAAAAATAGACAGTGAAACTGTCAACAGCACAGGCAGAACCCAAGCGTGACACATCCCTGGAGTAAATATAATTGGCCATTTCTGATGGGGAATCAACTGGACTTGGAGGCCACCTTCTCCGAGAGCATGCCACCGTGAAGCAGGAAGGATCCTCCCGGCACCCTTTGCCACTTGGTAGCTGTAACGCTTTTATTGGCTGCAGCCACGGAACCTCAAAGCATCCTACTGTCTGACTAGATTTCCTTTCTTACTGGCACCAGACCTGCTGCTTGCAGGTGATTTGATCCAGATGGAAAGGAAAAAATGAAGAACTATTGTCGTGTTTTCAAATGGGGTAGGGGTGTTTTAGTCGGCATATCCCCCTTCCTGTCACTCATGCCTCCCCTTTTGCTGCCTTATGTTGGCCATGGCAACTTACCTAGTGTGATGGTTTGAATATGCTGAGCCCAGGGAGTGGCACCACTAGGAGATGTGGCCTTGTTGGAGTAGGTGTGGCCTTGTTGGAGGAAAGTGTGTCACTGTGGGTGTGGGCTTTAAGACCCTCTTCTTAGCTGCCTGGAAGCCATTCTTCCACTATTAGCCTTCAGATGAAGATGTAGAACTCTCAGCTCCTCCTGCACCATGGATGCTGCCTGGATGCTGCCATGTTCCTGCCTTGATGATGATGCACTGAGCCTCTGAACCTGTAAGCCAGCCCCAATTAAATGTTGTCCTTATATGAGTTGCCTTGGTCATGGTGTCTGTTCACAGCGGTAAGACCCTCACTAAGACACCTAGTATAATAAGAAAGGGGGCTTAGTACACCATGGTTTTTTATGTTTGCTCTTAGCAGCTGCCTCTCCTACCACCCCCTCCCCCTCCCCCTTTATGCAGACGTACCCACAAGGGATATACCAGCCTGCTCATACCATGTGAGGTGGTTCATCCTAGCACACCTTCAGTTGCTTCCTAATTTATTTTGAAGATTGAGGGGGCCGTGTGCAGTAGGTATTTGTTGAACATTTACTAACCAACGACTTTCCTGCACTGTCTGAGAAATTACAAACATTTTCAATTTTTACCTAGTGTAGAGGGTACCTTGCTGACTTCTTGAGTGTTCCAAAGATTACCCAAATGATCAGACTCTTGAACCAACTCAGAGTTTTCTAGTTTGTTACGACACCCAAATGAACCAAAACATCTGGCATTTTTTTGGTTTGTGTTTTGTTTTATTTGTTTATTTATTCATTTATTTACCCATTTCTTCTTCCATTTTCATGCATGCACATGTGTGTGCAATGTGCATGTGTGTGTATGTGTGAACGTTGCATGGGAGTAGCTACATGTTTGTATGGATCTACATGTATGTACGTGTGGAGGCCCAAGATTGACGTTAGGACTCCTCCTCAATCATGCATCCACATATACGTTGAAGCAGGGTCTCTCAATCAAACCCAGAGCTTGTAGATATGGCTAATCTCCAGAGCCAGCTTTCTCTGAGGATCTGCTGCCTCTCCAAGGCAGAAATAGCTACCACGCCTATGCGACACTCAAGTGGATTCTGGGAACCCATTATCTGGCAGGCACTCTTACAACTCAAGCACTTAAAGCACTGAGCTAAGTCCCCTGATCCTTGCCATATATATTTATAAATTTATTTTTTTACTTAAGCTTTATCTTAGGGTTTTATTGCTGTGGGGAGACGCCATGGCAACTATTATAAAGTAAACCATTTCGTTGGTGCTGGGGACAGTTTCAGAGGTTTAGTTCCTTCCTCACCGTCATAGTGAGAAGCCTTGCACCGTGTAGACAGACAGGGTGACAGAGAGGGAGATGAGAGGTCTTCTTCTTGATCTGCGGGCAGCAGAAGGAGACTGTGTGCCACACTGGGCAAACTTGAACATATATGACCTCAGAGCCTGTCACTCTAGTGACACACATTTCTTCCAACAAGGCCACACCTCCGAATAGCCTCTGGCCACTCCCTAGGGCCAAGCATTCAAACACAGGAATCTGTGGCCCCATTCTTATTAAAACCACCACAAGGTTCATTCTTAAAGTTCATTCCTTCAAAGCTCAGGTCGTTTTGATGATCTCCTATCACATAATCAACCCAGGGGGAGCCCAGTCATAAATTCAGTTTGAGGTCACTAGCTGTTTGCATTTCTCTTCATTTGCATGTGGACTGGACGCAACGCAGATTCTTTGCTGGTCAGGATTCTTCAGGTGTGAGAACAAGACTCCCCAGTTACTTTTCTCTTTGTTCTAAGCAAATACAGGCTGAAAAGCAACTTGGGGGAGGGGCTGTTTATTGGGGCTCTCCGTTTGAGGGGTGGAGAGTGTTGAGGCAAGTGCTGGCTGCAGAGCTGTCAGGCAACCGCTGCAAAACAGCTGACAGGGAAGCAAAGAGGAAACCAGAAACAGAACAGGCTGTAAGGCTCAATGCACACCCTGCCACCAGACCAGTCCTCTGCTTAGGCCCCATCTCCTGAAGATTACCGAACCTTCCAAGCAGCATCACCATGTTGGGGACCAACGATTCCAACTCGAGAGCCTACAGGGGTTAATTTACTCCTGATCCACAAAGCACAGCCACCAGTGTAAACGGAAAATAATTTCTTATGAAGAGGTTTATATATATGCTTAGACTTAAACACAGGAAACACACACACACACACACACACAGGGTTGGGGGCAGGGGTAGCAACGCACACCCAAAGGTGGCTATAGGCTTCTTGAGAGTCACCATAAGAAATAACTTAGAGGCTATAGATCACCTCATAATACAGCCAGGTCTCAGGAAGTTTCTAGAAACTGAATCTCTACCCTCCACACTGTCCACAGAAGCAGGGCTGTCTGTGGGGGTCATTTTGAGCCTATCTCCTGAAAGCTAGTAACCTGGGCATGTTGAGTGAACACTCATTGTTCAGTGTGTCCCTTGATTCTGAGCTGAAACAGTCACTCCCATCACAAAGTCACACACACACACACACCTGTGCAGTTCAGGAAGCCAGCTGGACCTGGTGTAAGCATCATTCCTCACTGTGGCTGTGCTCTTTGACACAAACGGGCCTCTCTCCAAGATGCCTCAGGAGCTTGACATGAAGTTCAGTCAACACCTCAGAAGAGGACTTAGGAAGGAAGGAGCGAGGTTCTTCAGCTTCTGTCAGAGGCCTGCTTTTCTTTTACAGAGCAGTCTTTGGACAGCGTGGGAAGAAGGTTTCCCCCTCTGGCTGGCTTCTACCGGGCGAGCATCAGAGTCTAGGCTGGGTTTGGTCCAGTTCTTTTCTATTCTCTGCTCGGAGTTCTCCAAGTTGTGAGCTGAGTGATCCACGTGACACAATGTAAAGGAGGGAGGACTTGTCCTGGCTTACAGTTTGGGGGTGTACAGTCCATCATGGTGGGAAGTTACTGCAAGAGGGATGCGAGACAGATAGCAGGTCAAATTACATCAGCATCTGAGAGGGAGAGAGAGAGAGAGAGAGAGAGAGAGAGAGAGAGAGAGAGAGAGAGAGAGAGAGAGAGAGAGAGGAGACTGCTGGTACTCACCCCTTTTTCTTAACTGGGGACCCCAGCCCGGAATGGTGCTACTTACATGTAGCACAGGTCTTCCAGTCTACAAACGAATCTGTACAACCTCCTCGGAAGCGCCGTTGTGTGCTGGACTAGCCTGCATGGAGAGATGGGAGTGTGCACCCTGCAGTGTGCCCAGCACAAGGGCTAGAGACTGGTGCGGAGTGACAGCCAGGCAGAGTTCTGGGCTTGGGAAACTTCCTTGTGTTTGGGGGTCTGAGTGTTTAAAGTGACAGGGATTGTGAAGGAGTTTGTCTTCTAGGAACCTGAGATAGTGAACAGAAAGAGAATTTCCAGATATGAATGTGGCATATGCTGTGTGTACTAGGAAATACACACATGGTAAGAAACTATATGCATAGAGCTACGGTAGATGCATATACATTAATAGGAGTTAACCAACATATAATATTTACAACATATCACAACTCGGCTATCACCTATAGGACCAAATATATACTATATGCAATATAGTATATAAAGATATATTCACACGTCATACATGAATATGAAGATTTTTCGATAACATATAGTAATATTCTTATGTTGTATACACTAAAAATTCAAAATTTTAAACACACCTTTTATGAACAACCTCTGTTTCTTCCACTCTATTGTAAAGTTAGTGCCTGCTATAAAACATACATTGTAATTCGTACTGACAGCCTAAGGAAGAAGACCACAGGTTTAAATGTTTCTTGCCTGTCCCCTGTTCTCTAGCATGAAAGCTACAATGGTGATTCATTGTTTATCTTCTAGCATAAAGGTACAATGTTTATCCAAGTTCTGATCTGCATAGTCTAGAATGTTCTAGACATACATAGGGTCTCAGTAACAGTTGTTAAATGAATTAATAAAAGACTGGGTCTTACTTATTGTGATGTAGTTGTCAACTTGCACAATGCAGAGTCACCTGGGAAGAGGGTCACAGTGAGGGCTTGTCCAGCTCAGGCAGGACCACGCATGTCCGGAGGGGCGTGTCTGTCCAGAGGGGCGTGTCTTCTCACACTAACTGATGTGGGAAGCTGCAGCCTGAAAGTGGATAAGGATCTGTGAGATTTTAAGTAGGGTAGAGGCAGCAAGCTGAGCAGCGGTGAGCCTGCATCCCTTCTCTTTGCCCCCGACTGTGGATGTAATTAGCTGCCTCCGGTTCATGCTGTGACTTCTCTGCGGAGATAGACTCCAGCCTGGACTTGTGATCCAAACACTTCCCCTCTGGTTGTCTTTTGCTGAGGTATTTTATTCCAGCAACAGGAACGAAACTAGATGTGCGGAGCGTCTAAGATAGTTTATCTGGGTGTGGTGTGGCCTACCCATAGTTCTCACGCTCAAGAGGAATGCGGAGATAGGAGAGTCACAGGTGGAGCCTCAGAGAATCCACTCGTGGAATAAAATAAAATAAGAAAACGTTGGGTTTTTTTTTCCTTCTCAAAAACTCGTGTGCTCCTTCTGATTGCTTGTCAACAGAAACCACCCCGTTAACACACATTTCGCCTTTGAGAGACAAGGCATGCCACCATTGTGCACCGTGCTTTATAATTTACAGTATTCATATTTTCAACACCATCTACATATACAGAGGAATATTATTCCTATTTTATGCAGTCAGTGCCTTTCCATGTCAGCGAGTTACATTTCAAAATCAAGAGGAATTACTTAACTTTTATTTATTATTTATCATTTATTTATTTATTTGGTTTTTCGAGACAGGGTTTCTCTGTGTAGCCCTGGCTGTCCTGGAACTCACTCTGTAGATCAGGCTGGCCTCCAACTCAGAGATCCCCCTGCCTCTGCCTCCCGAGTGCTGGGATTAAAGGCGTGGGCCACCACGCCTGGCTTACTTAACTTTCATGAACCTTGCAAAGGAGTGCAACCCACGGAGCCCCGTGAAGACATCTGACTGAAAATGTCTTCAATTTTCAAAGTGTGAGATAGGAGAACTTTTACAGATACATCTTGGTTTGGGACAATAAAACCACTTAATGATAGAAGTCTTTCCAAATTCCAAATTTCAGAATGTCCTTCCATAACAATTTCCTGGCAGAAAGTGGCCACTTTCTCGCTCACTGTGAGGTGTCTCCTTGACCTGAGTGGGCAGGTGACGTTTGCTTATATATTTTCAAACTACCGTCTGTGCTCAACCCCCTTCACCACCGCTGGCAGTTGTCTATACCCGGAGCAGGGGATGTCAGCCTTTACTGTCCACCTTATTTGCCTTGCTAGAATTGATTCCTAGTGTTTCTTAGCATTTCTGTAAAGAGTTCACTCCTTTCAGGGACAATTAACCTAGTTATACGTGAGCGAGGAAACTCCACAAACCCACTTCATGGGACCTCGAGATCTGCAGTGACAGCAAAACTCTGGAAGCAGCGAAGATGTGTAGAGTCATTTCAGTCTCCACCACGTGAGCTTCAAGCACCACATTAGCGGGCTTGCTGCATCCTTGTCTTGGATGGCACCGCCATCTCGCCGTCACCTCGCTGCCGTCATCTTGCCTCCTGCCAAGCCCGCTCACCATGCTCTCCATGCATCTTCTATCTTTTCCATCTCTGGGGGAAGAAACACAGGTTCCCTGTGAACTCTTTCAACTGACCCATCACCTGAGAGGGTCCTGGCCACTTTGCCTGGTGAATAATCGCTAGACCATAATGAGAATTTAACAGCTCCCCTGTCTTCCTCCTTTGGGTTGACTAGCGCAGGACTGGACCCTTGTCCACGTAGCTCACCTCAGATGCCTCAGAGGTCCAGGTCTCATCATTCCCACCTCTTCTCCCCCCACCCTACCCACAATCCACCACTGCTCTGTTTCCTCTCCCTATGCATGAATGAAATGAGTCTGTAATCTTTAAAAGCATCCCAGTTTTTTTTTTTTTTCTACCTTCCTAGGATTTCTCCTCCTTAAATCGTGGCTTTATTGTCTCAGATGTCTGCGAAGTTTTAATCGCACTGTGTGTGTTTGCAGGTGTACATGCATACACATGTGTGTGTATGGGGAGGGGCAGTTCAGGAGCTGCCACCTTGGTTTTTGAGACGGTCTCTCATGGCCTAACATTTACCAGGCTAGGCTGTCTGGCCAGTGAAGGGCTGGGGTTTGCCTGTCTGTCTCCAGTTCTCCAGCACTGGGATTATAAACGAACGTGTACTGTCTGGTTCAGCTTTTCTCTATTTTAATGTGGGTTTAGAGAATCAAACGCAGGCCCTCGTTGCTTGCACAGAAAGCCCTCCCCACTGAGCAATTTTCCTAACCAGAATTAGTTGTTTTGCTTTTGATATGTTATTTAGTCACTTCCAAAACAGATCTCTTCACTTCTCCTGTTTTTTTGTTTTGTTTTCTTTCAGCTGCTTCTCTTTGTGTGGCTGCTGAGCCTTGATGGGCTTCCAAGAAGAGCCAGGTCCCTAACCCTACCCCTAACCTGCATCTCCTTTGCTGCTAAATAAGACACCCCCATATAAGTGAGGGACAGTTCTGTGCCCCAGGAACGAGATGCTGAGTGAGGTCACTGTTGGCTGTCACAGAGAGCCAGCCAGCTGTCAGTCTTTGGATCCCCAAAATGTTGGAATGGAAAGGGTGTTCCTTAGCATGTCACTGCTAACAGGAGCAGTCGCGTTATGTGTACTGAGTATGTGCACTTTGTGGGAAGAGCACGGGCATTTTTACTGTTGTTTTGTTTTACTCTATTCTATGTGTTGTATGTAGGCAGACATATGTATACATGTACAATGTGTGTAGGACACACAACACCAAGAATGAATCTTATCGTGATTTGCAGACTTATTTAATCATTATGTATCGACATTGGCTTATTAGTTTTAATAAATGAACCACACTGCTGCAAAATGTTAGCGATGGGAAACTGGAGTAACACTCAGAGCATCTTCCATTCAGCTTTTCTGTAACCTCAAACTACTCTAAAATGTAACCCGACCTCAAACTGCTCTAAAATGCAACCCACAACTCTAACGATAATAGTACGCCTACACAAACAGCACAGGAGAGCAACCCGCCAGAGGGCAGCCCTCAATTTACTGCATTTCCCTATTTCCCCAATAAGATTGGGTCTAAACCCAGGTGTGTAGATGGATTCTGGCAACAGTGGCGGCAGCTCTTGTTTGCTCCCCGGGTTAGAACAAAAAGGAACAGAGAATATGCAATTAGAATGGCGTTCTAACCATTCTAAATTGCAATTGTGCCTCTTCGGGATCAATCAGGATATCTGTCAAGAGGATGATTTTATTCTTATAGCCACGAATTGTGGCCTTTTCTCTCCTTTTAAATATATGTAGACTAGAATTCATTCCTCTCTGGAGTCCTGTACCAGCAAATGGCAAGGTCGAGATGAACCAGCTGTGCAAACACTCCCCCTAGTGGTGAACGGCAGACTTCCAAAACCCGAGGTTTATCGCTCGCCGTCCCGTTCATTTTTTAACATCGGGCGTGCACACACATGCCTTCAGAGAAGCTAGGAGAAGGAAGGAGGAAAGGAGAAGGAGTTGAAAGGAGAAGGGGAGTTTGGATGAAGACGAGGTCGATTGGCTTGGAGAAGGGTGGGGTCCAGAGCGCTACTTGCCCCGCCACGAGGTTCTGTCCACCCGCCCTGCTGGAGTTCCCAAGAGGTGATGCTATACGGGATGCGCTCGTGCGGTATCTGGCAGGTTCTGTTCTAAACCAGACACTCTTGTTAGGTGTTCAGGTGGATTTTAAAAAATTACCTCAATTAATTAATTAAGCATGGTTTTGTGTGTGTGCATGTGTGCGTGCTCCGCCTCTCCCTCCTTCCCCCCTTCCCCCCCTCTTGCTGTGGTGCACAGGTGGAGATCAAAAGACAACGTCTTTTTCTCCTTCTCCGTGTGAGTTCTGGAGCTTGAGCCGGGGACATGAGGTGTGACAAGTGTCTCCTTTGCTCAGCCATCTTGCTGGTCCCCGGGCTGGAACGCTCCCGGTGGTATCTGGGAATATGCCATCATTCTAGAGTCTTTCTGGGCGGGAGAGATGTGTTCTTTGGATTCTGACTGGTATGTAGGGAGGGGACATTGGAGGGCAACTCTGGGATTAGGGGGTTGGGACCCAGAGCTTCAGGCTAGGAGACTGTATTTAAAAGACATTGTGGTTTGAGTGTGACGTGCCCGCTACAGGGTTCATACATGCCTGGCTCATGGCACTGTTTTAAAAGTCTGGGGGACATCTGGGGGTCTAGCTAGAGGAGGTGAGACTGCAGGACTGAACTGAAGATCTCACAGTGGGCTTCTAGCCTGTGATTTCTGTCATGTAACAATGCTGAATGGTCCCGGCTGGAACCCATGCCATTCTCTTAAACTACAGCCAGGATAAAAACTCTCTCCCTTAACTACTTCCGCCTATTACTCTGTCCCAGCGATAAGAATAGTACCTAATAGAGGTGTCACTACCACATAGATGAGAGACATACTAGACAAGCAACAGAGATGGCAAAAAATAAAACATGAAATAAAAAGCTACCTTCATCTTGGCTTCAGCTCAGCCAGAAACAGGAACTCATCTAACTCTAGTGAAATATGGCAGCCGGTTAGGCAGTAGCGGGTCGATGTCACTTTGCATCAGCAGAGGAAGGTGCCTATCTTAAAGGGACTCTGGGAGGGCTTAAGCCTGTGCTCTGAGGTGTGACCAGGCAGCTAAGTCTCAGTATGAGTTTTCTAAGGCTGCAGGAGACTCAGTACCATCAGCTGGGGGCAGGGAAGGCAGAAACCAATGGACATTTTCCCCCTCCAGCTCTGGGGACCACAGGATTAAGTCAGATTGGCAAGACCCTTTGAGGTCTGAACCAAATTGCTTCTTGCCTCTTCCTAGCTTTTCTTGGTTTGCAGACCATCATTCTGATCTCCATCTCTGACCCTCTCCTCCTTGTGCCTTGGGTCCCAAGCCTTCTTCTCTTTATAATGAAGTAGATCTAACCTCTTGTCTCACCCAGTAGGGCCACTTTACGCTGATTACATCACTAAGACCCTTCTGACTCAGAATCAGATCAGAGTCCGAGGTACTGAGAAGTTAGTGTTTCCCTCGCCGTTTAACCCATGGTCCCCCCTGGGGTTTGGTTATAGAGTGACCCGCCTGAGCCGCCTCCCCTGCTTGTGCCACATCCACGCTTGGCTTCTCTCATTTCTAAAAGCTGCCCGTGTCCTCTCGCTTGGGTCCCACACCACAGAGTCCCTGGGTTTGCCATCTGGTCTCTTCCTCTTCTGCCACTCACTTCTTTCATTTTTAAAGGATGGGGAGAATCATCCCATCAACCCTACCAGGAGAGTCCAGATTGTTTTAAAGTCAGCTGATTAACATTGGCCGTGCGATTTACAACTTTAACTTCTCTTTGCCTGGAGCAGTTCCGGGGACCTAGGCATGATCATGCCAAGGGCATCCGACCAAAATATATAAGAAGATTCACAAAGGTGGTGTCTTTCTTCATTTTCTTCTTCTTCTTTTTTAAAAAAAATTAAGTTATTTAGTTATTTTGTGTGTGTGTGTCTATGTGTGTATGCCTTGTGTGTCTGTCTGTATGTTTATGTTTCTGTGTGTCTGTATGTCTCCGTGTGTCTATGATATGTCTCTCTCTCTCTCTCACTCTCTCTCTCTCTCTCCCTCTGAATCTGCATGTGTCTCTGTCTCTGTCTCTTTCTGTGTGTATCTATTCCGTGTGTCTAAGTGGCAGTACCTGCATCTTGCCCACAGCGCTGCTGAGGCCATGACTACTTCAGACCTCTGTATCTGGAGTAATGATCCATGATAAATGACTTTCTGTGCTCTGAACCCATGTTTACCAAGCTGCCCGCTGGTTACAAATCTGCTTCCCAGGTACCTGGATGGCAGGAAAGAGCATCTTGGATAGTAGCCCAGGGTGCCCTAGGATCTCTATGGAAGTCCAAGGATGAGATACTTTCAGCAGTAAGAAGGCCAAGAGGCTCAAGGGAAGAAGGAAGTCTCACACTGAAGCCCAGCCCTGTCCCACCATAGTAGACAGATACGAACATCACTCACCAGACTGCTCAGCCCCCATACTGAGGCCATCACTAGTCTGATGACCTAGAAAGAGGCTTAAGGACTGGGCAACATGGAGAGAGTGTAAGAAACAGGTGAGTTCTCATCAGAGCCTTTGTTCATTTCTGACTGAGTATATACCCAGTGGGACCGGACCCAGAGATGACATGTGTACTGGCTGGTTTTGTGTGTCAACTTGACACAAGCTGGAGTTATCACAGAGAAAGGAGCCTCCCTTGAGGAAATGCCTGCATGAGATCCAACTGTAAGACATTTTCTCAATTAGTAATCAAGGGTGGGAGGGCCCTTTGTGGGTGGTGCCATCCCTGGGCTGGTAGTCCTGGGTCCTATAAGAAAGCAAGCTGAGCAAGCCAGTAAGTAACATCCCTCCATAGCCTCTGCCTCAGCTCCTGCCTCCAAGTTCCTGCCCTGCGTGAGTGCCTGTCCTGACTTCCTTTGGTCATCACCAGCATCCACAGCAATGTGGAAGTGTAAGCTCAATAAACAACATAGGAAAAGATCATATCAGAAAACTCCAGAACTCTGCTCAGCTTGCCCACCACTGCCAGAGACCAGAACCCTCAGATAACACAGAAACCAAAGTTATCTCATATAGTCAAAAGGGAGAAAAAAAATCCCTTTCTGAGCCTTCAATATGTTTTGGACAGAGTAAATTGCCAATAGATACCATGTCAGGAAATGACTCTGCCAGGGGGAGTCAAATATTATGGTCTCGGTTTCTTTTCTTGTTGCTGTGATAGAACACTGGCGGATTGGAGGAAGGACCTACTTTAATTCACAGTTAAAGGTTCACTCCATCATGCAGGGAAGTCAAGACAGCAGGAAGTTAAAGCAATCGGTCCTACACATCTAAAACAGGAAATAGGTGACTCCAGGCTGCCTCTCTTCTCATTTCGAAAGCCAGGATCCAGGCCTGGGAATGGTGCCGCCCACTCTGGGCAAGCATTCTCAACTCAACCAATTTAATCAAGGTAACCCCTTCCCCACCACAGGCATCCCTAGTGGCCCATCTCCTGGGTGAATCCAGCTTGTCAAGTTAACAATTAACATTACCATCTCAAGTACTTCCAAGGGTTGAGAAATACAAAGTTAGCCAGTTTGCCTCCTGACCAGGAACATATCCGCTGACTTGCAAATCTTACTACACTACTGTTTTTCTTAGCAGTTTCCTAGCACTAAAACCTTGGGACTGCTTATGTCTTATTGCTTGATTTGTCATAAGTCTTGGTCCTGTTTCACCAAGTGGGCGCTCACCTGGTTTCCAACTGTCCCTTTGTTACCCCATCTGTGAGTCTTGTATACTCCAGATAAAAATCTATCTGCCACTCTAGATTTACACCGCTCCTTCCCCGTGGATGGGGTGTCTCCCCAACCCTGCCCGTGGATGGGGCGTCTCTCCCCACTCCCGTGTCCTTTTCTCTTTCAGATCCTTTTCACTTACTTAGGTAGCCATGAGATTATCCCATAGTATCATCCAGAGCAGGTCCTCATTCACCCCGACTAGTGCAGTTCCTTCCCCAGTTTCCTGGCGATGGACCTCTGCATCCCTGCCCACTGGTATTAAAATACTTTGACTAGTCTTGTGCACATATCTCCTTTTTATTTTTGTTACAATATTTAGGACAGATTCCAACAAGGAGGTCTGCTGGGTTAAATGGCAAATGATTATATGGCTTTTCTAAGTAATATAGTTTGGTTTACAGTTTTTGTACTCTCTCTCTCTCTCTCTCTCTCTCTCTCTCTCTCTCTCTCCTTTTGGCATAGGTCTCTCTCAGGAGAGATTTACCTTGACAAGTAAAGACAGTTCTCATTACGGGCTTTATACAATGTGTCCTTGAAGCAGGTCCTTCATTAGTGTATGCAAACAAACAGATTGGGCTACCAAGTTACCTCCAAGGAACTATAAAATGCCATGTTTCTATCTATCTAATGCTTATTTCAATTTCACCAAGACTTTGCAGACCGTGGGCAAAGGAGATAATTCAGGTGTTGAATGCTTGCCACGCAAACACACAGCCCTGAGTTCGCCCCATAGAGACATTGTTTAAAAGCAAGGCGTGGCTTGGAATTTCATCACTGGGGAGGTAAAAAGAAAAAGAGCCTTGTAGCTTACTGGCCACAGCCAGTCTGAGTCAGGGAGTTCCGGACCACTGAGAGATCCTGTCTAAAATCAAAATGGAGTAAACAAACACACACACACACACACACACACACACACACACACACACACACCAAGGCGGACAGCATCCTAAGGGATGTTACCGGAGGTTAATATCTAGCTTCCACATGTGCGCACACTCACCAGTGCTTGTTACGTGTGTACAGGTATACACATAGATGATGCTTCAAGGAACCAGGCAATGGGATGTCCATTCCACTTTCAATTTTTGGAGCCTTGAAACCTTTGCTCTAAGTGTTTATTTTAAAGCCCTGGAATAAATAGAATGACCCTTTCCAATCCAGTCACCTCCAAATCACGGCATTTAAGATGTGTATACACATTAAACGTGCATGCTCACTGCACTGGCTGGCTTTGTGTCAACTTGACACAGCTGGAGTTATCACAGAGAAAGGAGCTTCAGTTGAGGAGATGCCTCCATGAGATCCAGCTGTAAGGCATTTTCTCAATTAGTGAGCAAGGGGGAAAGGCCCCTGTGGGTGGGACCATCTCTGGGCTGGTAGTCTTGGTTCTATAAGAGAGCAGGCTGAGCAAGCCAGGGGAAGCAAGCCAGTAAAGAACATCCCTCCATGGCCTCTGCATCAGCTCCTGCTTTCTGACCTGCTTGAGTTCCAGTCCTGACTTCCTTGGTGATGAGCAGCAGTATGGAAGTGTAAGCTGAATAAACCCTTTCCTCCCCAACTTGCTTCTTGGTCATGATGTTTGGGCAGGCATAGAAACCCTGACTAAGACACACCTACTGCACACTCTGAAGTTATTGCTTCCAGGAGAAGCAATCCTAGTACTAATATGTTTTCCAATGGCCTCACACATCCTTCCAATCCTATGAGGAAGGGAGAGCCCGTCTTACATGGGCTGTCCAGTTTTTTTCCACATGAATTCTTTTTGCTGGTCCTGCTGGGACCTTGACTCCTACAAAGAGATCCAACATAGGGCCAACCCTTGGAAACATAGGAAGGCTTTGGAGTCTAGGTCCCTGGGCACAGAGGCATGCCAAGTACTTGGTACAGTTGGGCACGTCATGAATTCTAAAGGCTGGCCCTCCAAATAGGAGAGCTTGGGCCCCTTAATCTAGGGCTTTGGTAACATGTTAAGGCTTCAAATTCCTGGTGGCTAATCGCTTGCCAAAAGCTCCTTAACAGGTGAATGCCTTCTGAAAGGGGGTTTACACACCTCAGATATACGATCCCACTCTCCTAGCCATCAGCCCAGCACTTTAAAAGGCTTCAGAGGAGATGGTGGCTGCAGGGGAGAAAACTGGCACTTTGACCTCTCAGAGCCTGTGGGTCCTAGTGTGGGATCGGGTGACTCATTCAAAACCTTCCCAGGGGAATAAATACATTTAGCAGGTAAGCTGGCACAAAACAAAGTGCACTGAAACCAGACCAAGGTAGCTGGCCCAGGAGAGGTTAAAAGGAGTTGGAGTCTTTTAAAGACAGAGGATGCACACCTGCTTGGTACGCGTCATAGGAGATCCACAGAATGTACCTGACAGGAAGTGTACGAACTAGTCAGTGTAGCATCTGAATGAAGGTTCATGAAGAAGGAAGGTCATTAGGAAAATCCAGGGTCTACATAGGAAGCTCAGGAGACGACAGAAATTTAGAAACGAAGCTTGCTTATCTCATTTTAAAATATTAATTATTGTTGTTTGAGTTGGCAGCAATTCAACGCATTCAGAAGTGGAGCCATGCTAAGAAGGTATTCACAATGGCAGCTCATGCCCACCGTCACGCCTCCCCTTGGTTAAGTCTTCCAGGATTTCTTTGGGGAATTGTGAAAAGCTCCTCACTGTGGTGTCCCCGTGGTGGACAGAAGAAAAGGTGGACAGAATCCCACGTGGCCAGGATGAGCAGTTCAATGCAGGCTCCTCTCGGCCTGGGTCACCCTCACCACAAAGAGGCAGGCCTGTCCCAGGACACACGGGTGGATGCTGGGAGTTGAAATTAGTGCACATTTGCTTCATCTCTATTTGACGGAAGCCACAGACAACTCTCCGAGGAACCAGACGATGAGCTGTTTGTTCCATTTTCCAATTTTGGAGTCTAGAAACTTTGGATTAAGTCTCCCCCCCTCTCCTCCCCCTGCCCCGATGGAATAAACAGAATAACCTTTTCCAATCTAGTTGTTCCTAAATCATAGCATTTGAGTTGTTTCCCCACACCAGGTGGGAGGGTGGGGTGTCTGTTGAGGATTGATCTCACACGTGCTAAACACACCTCTATACCACTGGGCTGTACTTTTGACGGAGCAATCAATGGAAAAAAATCAAGCATATAGACTCAATATCCCAATTTATTATAAACATGTTAGCAAATTTCTCTACATATTTACACACAGATCTATTCTATTCATGTTTGACCGTTAGTAAAAATGTTATTATACTTGCATATCATGTGTGCTGTAGACTCACACAAAAGATACACAGCAGGAGTGAGGTCGGCACCCAAGAGGTCTCAGTAAGTTCTCAGAAGGCCATGGCCTGATTCTTGGGGTGTGGGGACCCCATTCCTCCAGGGACCACTGTTCCACATCCCCCGTTCCTGAGAGCAAAGCTCTATGTTGGACTGGATCTTTGTCTTCTCAGTTAGTCCTTGACTAAATGCTTTAGATTGCTAAGGGAGGCAGGAGGCACAAGGGACAGATGCTAATTGGGTATCTGCGATGCGTCAGACACACCTTCAGCTTTTCATCTCCCGGACACAGAGGTCCTCTGACACCATCCCAGGTACCCGAGTATCTGAGGTGGGTGATCTGTTACGAAGCAGTTCTTGCTGCAAACAGGTGTGACTCCTTTTGCTGACCTGTTCTGGGAAACCAGGAAACTAGAAATTCGAAGGCCGGTGGAGCAACATGTATTTTCATTTTGTTTGTTTTATTGTGTAGCATTTGAAAGGATTTGTTTATGGATTGTTTTAAATTATGTGTACCTACGTGGGTCTATGTGTGGGTATGTGCCCATGCGTTTGTAGGTGCTCACGGAGTGCAGAAGATGGTGTCAGAATCCCTGGACCTGGAAGTACAGAGAGCTGTGAATCGCCTGACATATGTGCTGGGAATAGAATTCAGGCCTTCTGCAAGAGCCATGGGCCCTCTTAATGGCTGAGCCATCTCTCCAGCCTTTCTGCAGACTTTCTTGAAGGAAAGTTTGACTCATTTTACTTTTAAGAGATTAGTGTACTGCCGAGGGCCATGTTGCTTCTTTGTCCCACAGAAACTTACTTACATGGCACTCTTGGGGCCTCTGTGGAGTGTGGTGTATCTCAGCGTGGGCCCTTCTCGTATCTGAGAATGGGGCTGCTCTTTACATTACAGAATGCCAAGCAGCACCCCAAGTTCTACCGCTAGGTACTGATGCTTGTAGTCACCCAAGAGGTGACGACCCCGAACCTCTCCAGCCATCTGCCTATTGTGCCTGTTTGAGAACCTGGTTGAGCACAGCTGTTATGGCCTAGATTCCCACCTTGGATCCCTCAGCAGCCTTTCAGAGAGTGTGGTCACTGTCATTGTCCTGGACCCTACTGTACCTTCTCACTCAACCCCTTTAAGTCCTATACATTGCAGGCAGTGTGAGCGCCTCAGTGCTGCTTGGATAAAGTCCAGACCTTTTGAGTGTGTCTGTGGGACCTCAGTTCCCACCAACCTTTTTGTGACTCCGTGCCCTTTCCTAGGAATCCCCGGACCCTTCTAGTCTTTGCTCCTGCTAAACCGAGATGATACATATTTTTGCCTGGCAAGGATTTTTTTTTTCTAATTAAGTTCACTTTCTACCTGGAGCGACTGCTGTCTTCTATCTTTTGAGGGGGGGGGGAGGAGGATCAGTTAAATGTCTCTTCCTCTTTAATGTATACCTTGGATCTTGGATCTGATTAAGCTTGTCTTCAAATTATTCAGTTCCAGGTCACAATTGGGTCCCCACCCTAAGTATACAGGCCATTTAATCACATCATATTGTCACTACTCATTTAATACCTAAAGTGTCACAGGAATGTGTGCTCGTGAAGATCTGTACGACCTTGTCACCCCCGTGTCCCCAGTCCCAGCAGAGTGACAAGTACCCCCAGCAGGTCTCTGTGCATATTTCCCGTGTGTGTGCACCCACAGCTCAGTGCCAGAAATGAGCACACGCCGTCCAAAGGTTGGATCAGGTCACAGACCTTGGAGCCAGGCTGTCTAGGAACGTTCTTGGGCTCTGTTGCTTTTCAACCTGGTGCCCTTGGGCTAACTGCCTCTGTAGTTCTTTTCCCTTAGTGGGCATGTGGCAGTAACAGTATTCATGTCAGAGTATTATTAAAATCATATGAGCTGATGTGTACCCTGTATTTAAAACAGGGCCTGGGCTATAGTCCATTTGAGAATTTGTCATAGTTCCCAGGTACCTCCTAGAAATTCCTCTCAGTGGAAGGACAAGACTTGATTTGAGAAGAGATAGCAGGTAATTGTGGCAGCCCAAGGGATGATGTGAGCTAGGCTGGGCAACCTCAATGAGATAAGATAAAAGCCAGAGCCTAGAATCCTCACATATGGCTTCAGGTGGGCCAGAGAGATAGCTCAGTGGTGGAGAGATCAAATAGCTGTCCTCAACTCCAGTTCCAGGGGAATATGATGCCATCTTCTGGCCTTTACAGGTACTGCATGCACATAGTCTATAGACACATAGGTGATATACCCATATTCATAAAATGGAATATATATATATATATATATGTGTGTGTGTGTGTGTGTGTGTATGTATATATCAGCAGGCCCTCAAAATAGGAGACAAACATGGGTGGGGAATTCTCAGAGAGTCTCTGGGCATCTGACCACTGTCTCATCTAAGCGTGCATGTCAAGATTGGACCTTCTGACTTCATGGATCCATTAGGAAAGGGGATGGAGTTTTATGTGAGGCCAGGGTGATTTTTGTCTCATCACTGAGCATTCAGGTGAAGTGGACGTTTAAATCTGTTGAAACACATCCCTAACTCCGAGTTTAGCCACAAGATACTAAGCCGCTCCCAACTCCTTGATTTGCATTTTCAGTTTCCATCCAACCAAAGAGAAATCATAGCAGGGGTGTCCGTTCTGGGGCTTTGTGCATAGAGGGAGTCTTAGTGACTGGTCTAAGTAACTTCGTCTAAGTAACTTAGTTACTGTGATATGCAGAGACACCATGACCGAGCCAGCTTATAAAAGAAAACATTTATTCGAGGGCTTGCTACAAATTCAGAGAATCAGTGCATGATGATTGTGGTGTCAGGCAGGCAGGCACAGTGCTGGAGCAGTAGCTGAGAGCTCACATCCTGACTCATAGGGGAGGGGGAGAGGGAGGGGAGGGGAGGGGGAGAGGGGGTGGGGGGAGGGGGACGGGGAGGAGGAGAGAGACTGGATGGGCTTGGTGTGGGCTTTTGAAACCTCAAATTTCATAGGGGAGGGGGAGAGGGGGAGGGAGAGGCGGAGAGGGAGAGGGGGAGGGAGAGGGGGAGGGGGAGGGAGAGAGGGAGGGGGAGGGGGAGGGTAGGGGAGGGAGACTGGATGGCCTTGGTGTGGGCTTTTGAAACCTCAAATTCCACTCCCAATATTTTACCAACTCTAACAAGGCCACGCCTCCTAATCCTTCCCTCACATTCCCAGAACCGGAAACCAAACCTTTAAATCTATGAGCCTGTGGGGACCATTCTCATTCAGATTACCACCAAGGGGAACCGAACTCAAACTTCTGAAGCCTGCATCCGTGGACTCACAGGGATCTGCAGACAGGCTGACCATCAATGGCTTGGGCTCACACGGGTGCAAGGGTCATGGGGATGTTACCCAGCAGGTGTTGGGTTGATTTGGCCTTACCAAAATAACACAGTTAGTAAAAACAGCCTAAATGTCCTAGGACCTGGGAATGTTTAAGTAAACCATGGTATAGGTATATAATAAGCACCTCTCGGTGACAGCTAGAGCACGTTAACCGTAAGCAATATTAAATAAGTATAAGTAAATGAGTAAATAACTAACAAGCTATTGATATATCCAGCAGCTTGAGCGGATGTCAAATTTATTATGGAAAAGTAGAATAACGTGGATAAATAATATTCTGTGCTCTTTGACTTAGATAAACATTTGCTCTGACCTTAAAAAGGGGATCAAACTCCCTTTTGACAGTTTCTATATGTACCCTAAGGATAGGAGGGGGTCTTTTGTCTGCTGAGTCTATGTCACCAGTACATGAGACTGTAATAAACAGAAATATATTTAAAGAAAAAAAACCCACGTTTTCCCCCAGTTTGGATTGTTTTGAAGTATATCCGCTCACTCGTTTTCTCATTCCTTAAGAAAAGCGAACTTTTCCATTTCCTCGGCAGGACACACCTCTGTGAAGCAGACACATAATCTTGCTTACTTCTGTGGCCTCAGAAGCTGCTCAGCTTACAACAGTCCAACAATGACGCCTTCACCCTAGTAGAGGAGAGCATGAACAGAGCGCCAAGGTTCTCCCTCACAGATGCAATACGCAACCTCGCCTCTACCCGGGAGACCTGGGCCCAAGCTTATCTCAGTGTCCACACACCCAAGGCCAAACCCGGAAGAGTGAGAGCAAGAGGTTCAGCTAGGGGTAGAAAATACAGGAGATGATTTGTGAGCTCAGAGTTTCTATTGAGACGGGGGCCAATTTGATTCTGGGAAAAACTCAACTTCCTGCTTTGAGGACAGGCTTAGAAAAGGCTTTCGAGTTTTACATATATCAAATGCCTCCAGACTCACCCAGCAGGATTTTCTTCAGATGTCACCAATGCAGGAGAAATGTGCAGCCTTATGAACCACAGAATGTAATAAGCAGAGAAACATTAAAAAAAAAAAACACATTTTCCCCAGTTAAGGTTGCTTTGAAGTATATCCGTTCACTTATTTTCTCATTCCTCAAGAAAAGAGAACCTTTCCACTCTCATTAATAGTTAAATTACCTTTAGAAGTACAGGTGCCCCAGGTACTTATATAGTAGAAAAACACACATGGTCAGATTGTACCTCAATAACATTCTTTACAGCATAGCATAATGCCAGCTGACTCTCAATGTACAAAAAAAAAAAAAAAAAAAAAAAAACCAAAACAAAACACCAAAACAAAACAACTAACTCCCTTCATGTTACATGCCCCAAAGTTCTTAGTGAAGCTTTTATTTACCAAAGAAAGCGAGGTGTAGCCACCTGAGTAGTTGCTCACGGGCCACTGTTACTGTTTAGGCGGTATGGTTGGTTGGTTGTTTCTTAGAGTGGTCTTCCCCAGTCCTGAAGAGCATGAGACACTACTACAGAGCCCACAGAAACACACACCAGGGGCCTGAGGCTGCCCAGCTGGGGAGGAGTGCTACAGGCTAGATCTAGGCATCTTCCAGTCTGACTTGCTCACCCGGCAGTTCTGATGGTCAGCTGGCTTTAGCCACCCCTGCTTCTGAGCACTGACAGTCTGGTGAACAATACCTTTCCTTTGGATGCCCACAGTTCATGGATTTGCTCACATAGACTCTTGCTTGGTCCCAAATAAATGTGAGGTCAGCCATGAGGACCACTTCTGCATAACACATACAGACTGGGAAACTGAGGACGGAGATATTCAAAGGGTCAGGCACACGCCATGAATGTCTTTGGTGGAAGGTATGGGCTTGAGTGGGAGACAGATCTTATTTAAAAGTTTGTCTTTAAAACACAGTCAGGAGCTGGGGAGATGGCTCTGTGGGCAAAGCTCTCGATAGCATATATATATATAATTTTTTGTGAGAGAAGCTACCATCCGTGAGTCTGTATGTAGAGCAGAGGTGCTGCAGCTTGGGAATGAAGAAGCTATCCTCCATCAAGAGATGCAGGATTGCCTGGTGGCCTATGTGTCCTGAGCTGAGGAACTGAGAATGTAAACCTAGGGAAGGATTTCCTTGAGACCAGATGGTGGGGAGCATCCTCCAGACGACTTGGAGGCAAGGGACAGTGACAAGTCCTTCACAAGTTTTCTCTGCTGTGACTCTGGGATTGGCGGGGCTCTGCAGAAAGCTTGGGCATCGTCTTTGGGTGGGTGGGTGGGGGGCTATCAGTGGTTTCTGCCTGAAGAAACTCCTTGAGTTTCAGGCAAATCATTGCTGAGAAGACCCAAAAGAGAGATATGTAAATATCACCTGCAAATATATGCAAATATTTTTCCATCCGTGGAAAGAATAAGGGAGCGGTATTGAAATCGTCCTGTATACGCAGCTCATAAGGTGAGTGACTTGCTCGGTTTCACCTGGGCGTGAACCAGCCACTTGGCCCATTTGTGGATGCCTGATAGTTGGCTGAGCAGATGCGCGCTAGGTATTTGTATTTCCTTTTTATTTTTCACGTTTGGTGAGAGCAGCTGCCATCTATGCAGAGCAGCAGTGTTTTACTCTGCTCCCCAGGAAGAAATGTTAGTCATGTAAACAATGAGTGTTTCAGGGGTGAAGGATTCTCCCCCCACAACATGAAACCCTCTGTTCACATTTCCAAGGCTACTGATGGGATCTAGGCAGTTCTTATGGGAGACGTTGTAAGGGTGGCTGGGCTTCCTCCAACACAACTATTGATATTTTTTATGTAGTGAGTGACTGTAGGGCCTGTCTATGGATTTTAGGGTGTATTACAGCATTCTCTGGCCTCTGCTCACCAGGACCCAGTAGTGCCTACCAATCATGACAATCAAAACCTGTGTCTAGACGCTGTGAAATGTCCCCCAGCTGAAACCATTTCTCAGGTGGCCACACATCTGCTTCATCTGGCCAGCATCTGCCTAGATCCCAGAGTTCTGTCAGGCAGAAGAGGGCAGAGCAGAAATTGGGGATAGGGAGACTTAAAAGGACACTGAAGTTCTTTAAACAGGCAGGGAGAAAATACAGGAAACTGACTGTAGAAAAATATAGTTAGCAAAGTATTCACAGGTGGAGGCAGAAGGTTTACATCGAGTTTCTGTTAAATTCTAGTATTGTGACATTTCTAGAAAAGTCATCAGTCTTTGCTCTGGTGTCAAAAGTGAAGGTCGAGAGAGAAGCTTCCGCTTCGGTCTCAGGAACCAGCGTGGCGTGAAGGCGCTACTGCTTCGATTTCCTGTGTCTCCCCAGGGTCGACGGTTGTATCGCATTTAAGGTGTGTGGTACCTCTCTGCTCCCTCTCCACCGTACAAGTTATCTTTCCAGAAGAACTACCAGGAAGTGATTTATAATAAAATTGTGGAGAAGGACTTCTCCGTCTGCCCTCTTCATCTTTCAATCTCTCAAGGAACGTTGGTTCAAAATTAGGTCTGATTTGACAGGAGTCCAAGATCACCAACATCTCGAGGAACACAGAGAACAAATGATCACCTAGTCGGTTTTCTGGTGTGTTTCTGTGTAACTCACACTCTGTAGCAGAATGTGAGAGTGTTCTCGCCGTCATGCTGCTGAGACCACAGGCATCCTGTCCAGAAGCGTCACTAGGCAAATAACAAGGGTCACCCTTGTCCCGGGTGACTTTCCTAGCACTTATTACACACTGCTGTTAGGATGTGATAGCACTGTTATCTGAGACAACACTAAGAAGGTCACCGAGCTAACAATAGCAAATGCTAGGCAAAGTACTGATAGGATATCAGCCGCTCACAATGACGGGGATCCTATCAGGAGCACCGCTGTCCCAGAGGGAGGGTGGATTAAGATCACAGAGTTTCTAAGATAGGCTAGGAACTCAGGCAATCTGACCAGAGAGTCTACCCAGTTTGCCACGGCTATCATTTAAATTTGTTCTGTATAATTCTTTTTCCTTTCCTTTCCTTTCCTTTCCTTTCCTTTCCTTTCCTTTCCTTTCCTTTCCTTTCCTTTCCTTTCCTTTCCTTTCCTTTCCTTTCCTTTCTCTCTCTTTCTCTTTCTTTCTTTCTTTCTTTCTTTCTTTCTTTCTTTCTTTCTTCTTCTTCTTCTTCTTCTTCTTCTTCTTCTTCTTCTTTTTCGCAAGATGATATTGCAGATTTCATTCAGAACTTCTTCTTTTAATTTTTTAAAAATATTTTTATTAGGTATTTTCCTCATTTACATTTCCAATGCTATCCCAAAAGTCCCCCATACCCTCCCCCCCACTCCCCTACCCACCCACTCCCACTTTTTGGCCTTGGCGTTCCCCTGTACTGGGGCATATAAAGTTTGCAAGTCCAGTGGGCCTCTCTTTCCAGTGATGGCCGACTAGGCCATCTTTTGATACATATGCAGCTAGAGTCAAGAGCTCCGGGGTACTGGTTAGTTCATTATGTTGTTCCACCTATAGGGTTGCAGTTCCCTTTAGCTCCTTGGGTACTTTCTCTAGCTCCTCCATTGGGGGCCCTGTGATCCATCCAATAGCTGACTGTGCGCATCCACTTCTGTGTTTGCTAGGCCCTGGCATAGTCTCACAAGAGACAGCTATATCTGGGTCCTTTCAGCAAAATCTTGCTAGTGTATGCAATGGTGTCAGCGTTTGGGGGCTGATTATGGGATGGATCCCCGGGTATGGAAATCTCTAGATGGTCCATCCTTTCGTCACAGCTCCAAACTTTGTCTCTGTAATTCCTTCCATGGGTGTTTTGTTCCCAATTCTAAGAAGGGGCAAAGTGTCCACACTTTGGTCTTCGTTCTTCTTGAGTTTCATGCATTTAGCAAATTGTATCTTATATCTTGGGTATCCTAAGTTTCTGGGCTAATATCCACTTATCAGTGAGTACATATTGAGTGAGTTCCTTTGTGATTGGGTTACCTCACTCAGGATGATGCCCTCCAGGTCCATCCATTTGCCTAGGAATTTCATAAATTCATTCATTTTAGTAGCTGAGTAGTACTCCATTGTGTAAATGTACCACATTTTCTGTATCCATTCCTCTGTTGAGGGGCATCTGGGTTCTTTCCAGCTTCTGGCTATTATAAATAAGGCTGCTATGAACATAGTGGAGCATGTGTCCTTCTTACCGGTTGGGACATCTTCTGGATATATGCCCAGGAGAGGTATTGTGGGATCCTCCGGTAGTACTATGTCCAATTTTCTGAAGAACCACCAGACTGATTTCCAGCATTCAGAACTTCTGATTAGCCAACTTTACAATCCCTGCTTTCTAGTTTAAGTGTGTTCTGTGGGGATATTCACTACACCTGCTGGTTCTGGGGATGAGCCTATGGTGTAAACACACTAGCGCTGAGCCAAATTCCCCCACTGAGCAAAACCTAGCAGAGGGAGAAGTGATCTTGGAGCCATTTGTAGGAGAGGAAAACTTGGAAGAAATCACAAGGTGGACTTTAGCTCAGCCATGAGCAAATTCACCCTATAGCTGAATGTTACAGATACAATGAGAGTGAAAAGTTTCGTGTGTGTGTGTGTGTGTGTGTATGTGTATGAGTGTGTGTGTGAGAGAGAGTATACATATGAGTATGTGTGTTTGTGTATTTGTCTGTGTGGGAGTGTGTGTGTGTGTGATGTGTGTTTGTGTGTGTGTGTGCGTGCATGTGAGTATGTGTGTTTGTGTGTGAGAGTGTGTGTGTGATTATGTGTGTTTGTCTGTGTGTTTGTGTGTGAGAGTGTGTGTGGGTGATTATGTGTGTTTGTGGGTGAGTGTGTCTGTGAATATGTCTGTTTGTGTGTGAGTATGTGAATTTTTGTATGTGAGTGTGTATGTTTGTGTGAGTGTGTGAGAGACAGTTTCTACATCTATAACATTTTCTTTGTAATCTCAGAGCTCTGCAGTCTTGTGATTACTTATCCTAAATGGCAGGGGCACTATGGTGACTAGAACCTTTGTCTCTTGTCACCATCCGGAAGGCTGCCGCCTCTGCTTAATGATTCCCACTATTCAGATAGTTAACCCTGGGATGGCGAATGGTTAACAGTGTGCCTATCAGTGGCTTCCGAGTGATTCACATGATCTAAGTGACCTTTTTTTGGAGGAGGTCCTTTAGTGGTGCCGTATAGGACTTGTCCCTTGCTAATAATTAACACATCTGCTGAGGCAGTCGCCGAAGTTAATAGATAAGGATTCTTCTGGCCCCCAGGTCTCATGCTTGATCTTGTCCTCTGCATTGTTGTTGGAGAACAGTTGTTTTTTTAAAACTGTTTCTGATTGGTGCATAAGGACACTGGAATCTGAAAGTATATGCATATTTATTTATTCAACACATTTCTACCAAGATCCTAATATGTGCCTAGTTCTGCTGTAGGTAATGATATTGTCATGGAGACAGGGGCATTGTGGGGAAAGATGAGCTAAATGTAATAATAACTAGGATTTACTGTATGCCAGAAGAGGGTGACTGCTAAGGGGGATGCAAGGTGGAGAGGATGCTAGGGTGCAGGAGTCGAGCTACATCCCTTAGCTAAACCAGTAGTAACAAAAGCAAAGCCTGCAGCCTGTGCACGCGGGGCCAATCCCACCAACTAAATGTGCTTCTTTAACCTTGCCTTTCTACAAGGGCACTGCCAAGACTATCTCTAATCCAGCCCTGCCTGGGACCATGCCAGGTCCATAAACAAACCAACAGTTCCTTTAGGTGTTAGCCCTCTGATTATCAGGACGCGTGGACCCAGTTATTTGTGTCACGTGGGTATAGACCTTCACTCAGTGGTTGTGTGAAAGACTCAGAGAACACTGGCTTGGGATTAAGACGCTTCACATGTATCTAGGCTCACACAGCGCCACAGATGTAGCTACAGTTCTTCAGTGGCTCATAGCCACCGTACCTATCTACACTTAGAAATCCCCCAACAGCTTCAAACACTGCGAGGTTTTGGAGGAGCACTCAACATTGAAGCAAACCAGTTTAGTGAAACTCATTTGAGGGTCAACTTAAACTCTCTCTCTCTCTCTCTCTCTCTCTCTGTGTATGTTTCAGAAGTTATGTTTAGTTTTTACATTTATTTGGTTTTGTGTGTGTGCATATGTGTGTGTCTGTGTGTGAGTGTGTCTGTGTCATGGAAGTTATGTTAGTTTTTACATTTATTTTTATTTTGGTTTTGGGTGTGTGCATATGCATGTGATGCGTGTGTGTATTGTAATGCTTATACACGTGTCCTGCTCCATCACTCCCCATCTTATTCCCTTGGGACAGAGTCTCACTGAACCCAAAGCTAGACAGGTGGCCAGCAACCAACCCCTAAAAACTCTTCTCTCTCTGTCTCCCACAGTGCTGAGCTTACAGGTGCAAGTGTGTCCATCACACCTGCCTTTTTAGGTAGTACTGGGGATTCGAACTCAGGTCCTCCTGCTCGCACAGAATGAACTTACCTGGTGAGCCATCTTCCCTGGTTTCTACATTCCTTACATAATGTGCTATTTGTCTGTGACACTGAGAAACTATCTCTCTGTTGAATCACAGGGTGGTGGATCCTGTGTGTCAAGCAACATATGATATGAGGTACCGTGCCACCATTGTTTTTAGGATTCTGATTCCTGTGGCACGTCTGGTTTGGAATATTTACATAAAGGAACATGAACAGTTACCACTTGCTGCTAGGACCTCACTGCTGCCTTTGTTCTCCTCTTAGAGACAAGGGATAGATGCTTTCTCTGGCGAATGCATCAGGATTCCTTCATCAGGAGCCATGTAGGGTCTACCTGAAATGTCTGTCTATCTTACCCTGGTGTGTGTGTGTGTGTGTGTGTGTGTGTGTGTGTGGTGTGTGTGTGGGGTGTGCTTTGAGTGTTTTGTGACTTCTATTCAAAGCTATGGCTTTCGTCTTGTTCTTTCTAGGTAGAGTTCAGCCTCAGAGAAATGTGATGTGGATATGGGTGTCCATCTGTCCTGTCGTCTCGGATTCATGCTTTCCGAGTGATTAATAAGGGCTGGAAATTTACTGCTCACAGTTTTAGGGTCTGGGAATGGCAATAGCAAAGCATTAGCATATCAAAAATGCTTTCTTGATGCAGTGACCTGTGGTAGATGGGTGCTTTGGATACAGCAACAAAAGTCAGGAAGGCAAGAAAGGAAAAGGAGAGAGAGACCCAGAGAGAGACCCAGAGACAGAGAGAGACACCCAGGGACAGAGGGAGACAGAGAGACAGAGACAGAGAGAGATACCCAGAGACAGAGGAAGACAGAGAGACCCAGAGACAGAGAGAGACACCCAGAGACAGAGAGACAGAGACCCAGAGACAGAGAAAGACACCCAGGGACAGAGGGAGACAGAGATATAGAGACAGAGAGAGACACCCAGAGACAGAGGAAGACAGAGAGACAGAGACAGAGACAGAGAGAGATACCCAGAGACAGAGGAAGACAGAGAGACCCAGAGACAGAGAGAGACACCCAGAGACAGAGAGACAGAGACCCAGAGACAGAGAAAGACACCCAGGGACAGAGGGAGACAGAGATATAGAGACAGAGAGAGACACCCAGAGACAGAGGAAGACAGAGAGATAGAGACAGAGAGAAAGAAAGGGAGCAGGCAGACAGACAAACAGGTAGGCAGGCAGGCACCCATGCATTCATGTACAGTTCTCTCTCTCTCTCTTTCTCTCTCTCTCTCTCTCTCTCTCTCTCCACACACACACAGAATTAGTATAGATCTCCCTTCCTTTTGCTCAAGCCACTAATGTCACCGGGAAAGTCTTTCACCTCACACACATCTAACTATAAAAACACCCCCGAAGTCCACCTCTAATTGACACTAAATGTTATGTTCAAGATTAAGTTTCCAACACATGGACTTTTCAGGGACACGTTCAAACCACAGCTTTAGTTATCCATCAGGGATGAGCAATGGGGATACAAAGGAAGAATTCAAGATGCATCCCTCTCTTGTCAAGATAACAGGATCCTCTGTGGGTGTGGTGGCTAAAACCAGCAAGAGCCTGAGAAGTCAAACTGAAATGCCCACGGCTCCATCATTTTTAGGCAACATCTTCCTGGGTGCTTGCTCAGCATCCTTGGAAGTCTTGAGTTCAGTCTCCAGCATTTTATCGAGACTTGTCGAGGTGATGTGTAATCTCAGCAAAGGCAGGAGGGTCAAAGTTCAAGATCATCCTGTGTTATATTGTATGCTCTGGGCCAGCCTGGGCTACATGAGACCCCGCCTCAAACAAAACAAAACAAAACAAAACACCCAACCAATTTAAATTATGTTGAGATATTATCTGTCTATGAAAGAAAATTCAAATCTTTTATTGTGAAAGGATGTTGAATGTTATCAAGTGCCTTGTCTGTACCTACTGAGATGAACACATTATGTTTCAAAAAAAGATTTATTTTATTTTGTAATCATCTGTAGATATTTTATTCTTGCAGGGGTTTGTGCACGTGAGTGCAGGTGCCATTTGAAGCCAGAAGAGGGCGCTGGATCCTCAGACCTGGAGGAAGTTGTGAGCTACCTGATGTGGGTGCAGTGCGCACTCTTAGTTTCAGAACCATTTCTCCAGCCTGCGTGTGATTTTTAAAGTCATACACTCTGTTGTTTCGACGCATTGCGCCTATAGATTTGCATGTGTTGAGCCACCACTGCACCCTCCAACCTCCAACTTGATAGCCGCGGATGATCTTTTTGATATGCTGTTGTATTCAACTCCTTGGTGTTTTGTTAATAATGTTTGCATCTATATTCATCAGCAATATTGGTCTAGAGTTGGTGTGTCCTTTGATAAGGGGGAAACGGTGGGAGGTCCTCCTTCTATCAATTCAGTGCAATAGTTTTGAAAACTTCTCTAAGAAGTTTTTGACGGGTGATAGTGGGGGACTCCTGGCCCAGTTAATTCTATCACTTCCTTTTTTCCCATCCCGAATTTTCTTTCCCCACCTTCAACCCCCAATGCCCTAACCACGATATTGAGACCCAAGCACTGGACATGAGTTAGAAAATCTGAGTCCGAGGGATGCACAGATTCTTAGCGTCTTCAGGGGCTGGGGAAGGAGAGGTAACCTTCTGGTTCTCCTCTCCTCCCCCCACCACCTCAACAAGCACGCCAGGCTATTGTTCCTTCCATCTTTAGGTTCCTGGAACTCTCAGAAATAAGAGGGCAGCCATTCCCCCCTTAGGGGTTAATACCTTTTCTATGGAACCTGAGGCAGGGATGGGATGGGTCTATTCCACTCAGCATCAGAGTCACCTTCATGGTGAAGTGAGGTAAGGTGGGAATCCAATACTGAAGTATGTGACCGTGATTTAAATGGCTCTGAAACTTGAAGCTGTTCCAGAAAACGCTAAAGTGGCCAGTAAAATCAGTCTTTTCATTAAAATCCACAAAAGCCACAGAAAGGCTGTCATTGGCTAGCTTCCCAGGCCACCCAAAGTGGCTAGGAGGTGGGGAAGACAAACCCCGCCCAAGCCCTAAGAGGGGAGAACTGGCTCTGAGAATTTCTGGTCAACCCTTGAGACCGCAGCGAACCAGCCCATCTCTTCGAAAGACTTCAAGAGGCAAGCTGAGTTCTTTAGCCCCACACCCTGGCCTGCACAGAAGGATTGGGGTCCGGGCGCGAATTTAGGAGAAACACGAACGCTTGAGGAAGAGCCGAAAGACCTTAAGACAGGGAAAAGGGACATAGAGTCTTGGGGCCCTCTAGATTTTGCATCAAGCGAAACCTTCGCTTTTAGAGCCGCGAGTGGGGTGTCCTCTCGGAGGGGGCACGGCAGCCCCTGCCCCTCACCCTGAGCAGCGTCGAGGAAGGGTGTTTTACCATGGCTGAGGCCACGGAGCCCAAGGAGGTCGCTCCGGATTCCCAGGGGCAACCCGAAGGTGCGACAGTCGAGGGACCAGGAGAGCCAGGAGCTGCGGACCTGGAGGGGCGGGAAGCGAGCGAGGAAGCTGCAGAGGCACCTAGGGACCTGGGGGCGGGCGTAGATGCCAGGGCCTCGGGGAAGGAGGAAGGAGGCTGTGGGCAGGACGGGGGAACTGGGGGAGCGCAGGCGCAGGACCCGCGCACCGGCCCTGAGACCGAGACGCCGGGCGCCAGCGGAGCTCCAGGTGAAGCGGAGGCTGCGGAGCGCGACCCCGAGGGCGCGATCCCGCAGGGAGCCGAGGAGGCGCCAAGCGCCCAGCAGGTGCAGGGGATGAGCTCTGGGTTAGACTCTCAGGGTGAGGCCCCCGAGGTCCCTGGGGACGCTCGCCGGGAGCCCGAGGACCCCACGGCCTCAGAGGCAGGGGAAGAGGCAGAATCTGGTCAGGAAGCGCAGGGAAGCGGCGCGCTAGGGTTGCAGAGCAACCCAGAAGTCCAGGCACCTGCAGGGGACAACATGGACACAGAGGCACCCGCAGGAGGGCCACTTGGGTCGGAGAGTGAGCCCCAGGGTGGAGGGGAAAGCAGCCCTCAGCCCCAGGATGAGGCGATTGAGATTGTAGCCGCAGAGATCGGAGGGCACGAGTCCCGGGAGCTGGCGGGCGCTTCGGCTGCAGACACCGCGGGGGAAGGGGAGACCCTAGGGAAAGACGGGTCCGAGGAAGCAGCTTCCGAGGATGCGAGAGTAGATGCTCATGAGAATGGGGACCAGGGCAGGCTCCAGGAGGAGACCGGGGAGGAAGAAGCAAGGCCAGAACCCGAGTTGAAGGAACCCTGCGAGGGGGCCATCCAAGAGAAGCCCCCCGACGGCAGCCTTGATGGAGAGGAGGCCAAATCCACCGGGCACGAGGAGGAATCCCAGGCAGAGCTCAGCAACCACTTAGCTGAGGAGCCCAGCGGCCAGGGTGGAGAAGAGTTGGGGCGAGTGAATGGCCGCAGGGAGAATGGCCCAGCATTGGAGGAGGGGGATCCGGGACAGGAGCACGACATCACCCTCTTCGTCAAGGTAAATCTCGCGCCCCCAGGGCCTACGAGTATGCGACTGCCCAGTCGGTTTAGGTCTAGGGCCAGCACAGAACCAAAACCGTACTCAAGTGCTTCAGTCAGCCAGAAGGAACAGCTAGGATTTCAGAAGAGTTAGGACTGTGAATGGGTTAGTGGTTTGCCTAGCACTTATGAGGGACCATCCCCAGCATCTCAAGAGTCGGTAGCATGAACCATGTAAGGTTTGGAAGTCAGGGGTGTGTGTGTGTGTGTGTGTGTGTGTGTGTGTGTGTGTGTGTGTGTGTTTGGCGACACTCCACTATCCCTTGTCCTGAACATCCTAACTGGCCCTTCTAGTCCTAAGAATTAGGAGGAAAACAAAAACGTGACCAGCCTTATTAGTATTCAAACGGTTTCAGCTAAAGAAGGCTTTAATCCTTGGAGTGAAAAAATGTGAACAGGTAGGTTCAACATGAGAATTCCCAGACTTAACTCCCAGAGGCCCAGAGCTGCCCAGCATTTTCAGCTGAAAAAACAAAACAAAACAAAACCTCGTCCAGGGGACACTGGGAAGTCTCCTATACACTGTCTTGTTTATTGAACATTTTAAGGTTTACTTTGGCAGATTTGAGGATGCAGGAGACTTGGGCATCGTTTGTCTGAGTAATATGTTTCTCGTCTCCCTTTCCATCAGGAAGAAAGCCATGATTTCATTTTTGAAAGAGTCTGTAGACACATGAGGAGGAAGTTTTGAGTGTAAACAGGCACTTTTACAAGGCTTCCAAAAAAAAAAAAAAGTGGACAAAGTCCAGCAGTGGCTCACACCAAGAGCTTTGTCTAAAAGAAAAAAGTTCTTCCTGGGGACCTTTGGTCAGACCCCAGGAAGCTAGAGATAATAGGGTGAAGAATGTGTTACATGTCCAATGAACCCTAATCCTTCAGAAATCCTTTCACGTTTACAGACGGTCTAAACCCCCTTGGCTGAGATTTTAATAAGTAAAAAGAAAAATGTTCCCAGGAGATTAACATCAGGACTTAACCAAGTATCTGAGATGGCTGAGATCTGCCCTTGCTTCTAAACAGTGAGATGGCTCCTTGCACACTAGCTCTATGTTAAAGACCTTAGGAGAGGGCGAAAACGGTGGAGTCCAACATGTTGGCACAGTCCTTCACTAGTTCTGTGGAGATTGGCGTGCAGGAGCAGGGTGGCTCCAGTCTGTTCCCTTAGGAGGACATTTTGCATTGTTCTGGTCACGTGGCTGTGTGATGATCCCGGCCAACCTGCTTGGCCTGCAGTTATGTAGTGAACTGCTCCTCTGCATCATTACCTGACCCCCCACTACTCTGTTTATCACACAGTTGCAAGTAAATCCAACCTCCTGGCCCAGGCGCAAGCCCTTCAGGACTCAGTTCTTTGCCTCCTTTCTTCTCTCTGGCCTTCCCTTAGCATTGTGGGGTCCCCGTGTCACCAATGGCACTGCAGTGGCGGCTGTAGGAAGGTACTGTGTACCAGGGGAGAGCCACACTCCTGATTCTCCCAGCCTTGAAGGCGTGCACCCTCTTTACTCTCTGCCCGAGTGGAGTCTCCTGCACCATTGCCCTGACCATGCCTCCACCTGTCAGCAGCATGCTGGAGTCCCTGAGGACTTCACCTGTGTTTGCCTCCTCCCTGGGCAGATTAAATGTATCATTAGGTCCCTAGTGCAGACTGCAGGTGTGGAAACGATGAGGCTTTGAATGAGACACTGGCCAGTGGATCTGGAGCAAATCCTGGCTTGGTCACTTTCTCCGTACTAGTTGGTTCCTTTCACAATAACGTAGCTCCCTCCCCTAGAGGTTATTATGAAGTCTCAGGAATAGGTCATGCTAAGCCCCTGGAATTGTGCCTGGCTCAGCATTAGCAGTGTCAGGGGGTGTTCCCCTGCCTCTGCTCCCTCCCCCCCAGCTTCTGTGATGTGGTACAAGGAGTTCTCCCTCATTCTAACCCTGCCATTTTTTTAAGGGAACCTCCCTCTAGGTGTTGAACTATCTTCAGTTTATGGGGATGAGAGTGTTGTGAAACCTCAAGCAACTATCATTGCGACTATTGTTCCAAGGTGGTCGGTTAGGGCAAAGGTCGGAGTGGCTGGAAATGGAGCTTGCGCACAGTGGGTGTACATGGGACATGGGTTGGATGAGCCGTGACTCTCTCTGCTTGATCCTCCTCTCCTTTAAGAAAACAAGCGGATCTCCCAACAGTGAGATTGGGTAGCCTCTTAGGGCCATTAAAAAGACCTGCCTCACTTCCATAAGGCTTATCCCACTAATCCACCTCTCTGAAAAACAAAGAAGAAACAATGAAACCCAAAGCAATAAAGAAACAAAAAGGAAACAAAAAAACCTTTGTACCACGGGGTCTTCCAGAGTCACAGAGTTGTAAGGTTGTATTGGTAAACCCCAAAGTTAGGACAGAATCACATTTTGTTACCAGTTCAACCGTGTCTGGGCTCTTCTGGGGCCTCCTTGCATGGGGACTTCCTAGTCCACAGTGACCCACTGACCAGCTTTGTTGTCAGGTGCATGCTCATGGTGGTTTTTCTGGGACCTAGATGACCTGTTGACTCCCCAGAATTGTTAATTAAAGTCTTTCTTCCAGACGCTGCACTTTGCCTGTGTTCTGTCCATGACCTTTCTGCCTTTTCTACTTTTCTTATTTTTAACAAAGAAATAAATTGGTTGTAATTGTATATATTATTTCATATAAATCTATTTAACTATTACTCATTATAACATGCACTAGAAAGTTGTCTACCCAATTATATGGACTAATAATATCACTAGTAAGTCATTACTAAGTCAGCTTATGATCTTGACCATCTGGTAGATTGCCTCAGAGTTATCATGTTTCTAACTTGTCATTTGTTTGATTCAATAAATATACAAGGATGTGGTTTTGTAAAGGAGCTATCGCCATATGCAGCAGCAGGCCAAGGAAGACTCCCTGGGGTTTTGTGTGTCAAATTAATGGCTAATCATTGACTATCTTTATTTTCTTCCCTTAAAGAAGTATTAACGAGGTCACCAGACTATAGGGTGATCCCCAAATATATATAAAATACATGTAGTAAGAGATACATTTTTCTTTTCCATTCAGGACTGGAAAAGGTAACTTCACACCACACGGTGGGGGTTGGGGTTGGAAAAGAAAATCAACAAACTAAATACCCACTGAGGTTTCGTCACCAGGGAAGTGTGGCTCAGAACATTGCTTCCTCAAATCCAGCCTGATTTCTCAGAGGCAAGGTTAGGACTGGGGGAGCCTGAGATATGGCTTTAATGACAAAATTTACATGACTTAAAAAAATCCTCCATCTGACCAGTGAGTGACCCTTGGCTGGAGTTTAAGAACTTTAAGTTATAACAGCTCACATTTGACTAGAACACAGAGGTGTGATTGAGCCTGTGGGTTTGCATGGACCATCAGAGCTGGGGCTTTTTTTTTTTTTTCTTTAAGTGAAATAAATCTAGTAGAATAAAAAAAAAATAAGAAAGACATGGCTTTTGTCTATGTCATCAGAAGTGCCAAAACTAAACATGTTAATTAAAAGTCTGTCAAGCATGGCCACACTACACAGCTGGATAGGATCATGCCAGGACCTGCTTCTTAGAGATTACTGGTCGACCAGTAGGCTGTTGCTCCCTGTGACCTCTCTGCCTGGAGGGAACATGTTGAGACCTGTTCTGTGAAGCTCAGTCTCTAGGGAACGTCCCGGAGAGATGTTATTTTCCCAACAGTGTGAGCACTATGTGTTCTGAAAGGAAATGAACAAGTATGCATCGCACAACTTCAGTTCTCCCCTGAAAACAATGGCCTTCCCTGTTTGTTTTAGGATTATCTCATAAAACTGGATTGAAAATGATATACATGAAAGCAGTACAGCGTTAATGAGCAGAGTGATAAGGAGGATGTGTGATTTTGCTCTCCTCCTACAACTAGACACAGCACGTGTATGCACACTGCGGTGGGGGTGGAGGACATGGGTGGCCGCACCCCTCACTTACCTTAATGAGATGGGGTCTACTTCTTTCCACCCTTAAAACTGGCCCTGCAGTAGGATCACCCCCCATCCCTTCCCTACTCAGTCTCTGCTTTCAGTGATGAGAGGTGAGTGCTCAGGTTGATGGCTGATGGTTTCAATGTGACTTATAGTGAGAATCAAGTTCTACACACAATCCTAGGTTCCCACGATTCCAGTCCAGCATCCCTTGAAAGATGAATATGGCTTGAGTCCTCCCTGGGGACATCTCAGCCTTAGGACTATGGATGCTGAGACTTGAGGTTTAGGTACATGTTTTTCCATCTGCCCTGTGCACACATGCCATTGCTTCTGTCATTGAGCCTTAGAGGAGCAGTGGTGTCTCCTGCCCTTCAGCATGGGCCCCTGCTTCTCACTTGAGGTCTCACTTAGGGCCCAGGTTTCACACAGTGAAGCATGCTCAGCTGCTCCATCTCTGGGAGCACCTGAAGCCACCTGAGACAGACTACACTAGATCCTCTAAGTGTTTCTCCCTGTCATTTTAGATAGGTAGACAATACCTAAGAAGGGAAGGGCCACATAAATCCCAAATTCTGGTCAATGCTTTGGGTTCAGGGGATGTACTGGATTTTAGGATGACCTGTTAACTAAGGATGTATAAAGTTCTGTATTTGGACACTGGGTTAAAATCAGAGAACACACTGGCTCATGTTTTAGAAGCTATATTTTTTTTTTAAAAAAAGACCTGAAGTCACCATAACAAAATACTAGATGCTGTGTTATTATGAAGCATTGAAGTGTATTTGGTTCATGATTCTGGAGGATGGGAGGTCCAAGAGCGTAGTGTTTGCTCCTGGGTGGTTGTGTCATAGCATGCCAGAGGTAGCATTGGATGGGACAGAACAGATCTAGCTAAAGTCTCTTTCCTCTTTACCAATGTTGTCACGAGTGCCCCACCCTATGACCTCACTTAAACCTAACCCTCTCCTAAAGTTCCTACCTCCAAATACTACTAACAGGTAAATTTGGAGACCAAAATTTCAGCACTTAAATTCTGGGGTCACACTGATACTGTAGAAGAAGAAGAAGAAGAAGAAGAAGAAGAAGAAGAAGAAGAAGAAGAAGAAGAAGAAGAAGAAGAAGAAGAAGAAGAAGAAGAAGAGGAAGAAGAAGAAGAAGAAGAAGAAGAAGAAGAAGAAGAAGAAGAAGAAGGAGGAGGAGGAGGAGGAGGAGGAGGAGGAGGAGGAGGAGGAAGAGGAAGAGGAGGAGGAGGAGGAAAAGGAGGAGGAAAAGGAGGAGGAAAAGGAGGAGAAGGAGAAGGAGGAGGAGAAAGAGGAGAAGGAGGAGAAGAAGGAGGAGAAGGAGAAGGAGGAGGAGAAAGAGGAGAAGGAGGAGAAGAAGAAGAAGGAGGAGGAGGAGGAGGAGGAAGAGGAGGAGGAGGAGGAGGAAAAGGAGGAGGAAAAGGAGGAGAAGGAGAAGGAGGAGGAGAAAGAGGAGAAGGAGGAGAAGAAGGAGGAGAAGGAGGAGGAGGAGGAGAAGAAGAAGAAGACCAAGAAGAAGATGAAGAAGAAGACAGAGGAGAGGGAGAAGGAGAAGGAGGAGAAGGAGGAGGAGGAGAAGGAGGAGAAGGAGAAGGAGGAGGAGGAGGAGAAGAAGAAGGAGAAGAAGAAGAAGACCAAGAAGAAGAAGAAGAAGAAGAAGAAGAAGAAGAAGAAGAAGAAGAAGAAGAAGAAGAAGAAGAAGAAGAAGACCAAGAAGAAGAAGAAGAAGAAGAAGAAGAAGAAGAAGAAGAAGAAGAAGAAGAAGAAGAAGAAGAAGAAGAAGAAGAAGAAGAAGAAGACCAAGAAGACCAAGAAGACCAAGAAGGTCCTTGTCCTTTCAGAGCTTGTATAGAATAAAGGATGGATACTGTGCAGATGATGTAGTGTGGAGGAGAGGTACTAAATAAGGCTATATGCTATGCAGATGGAACATCTCCACGGGGCTGGAAGCTGGTGTGGAAGAGACCCGGCAGCTGCTTGCTCTCTCTCAGCTGTTAGCACGTCACGAAGCACATGATGACCCCAGTGAACGCTGGTGTAGGGGAGGAGGTGTGAGGATGGAAGGTGGGGTGCAGGTAGCAGGACCTGAAGACAGGGCTCTCTCTACTGAGCAGCTTCCTATTACATCATAGCTGGGTAGACACAACCATTTTCCTTTCTGCTCCACACGTAACAGGTACCTGGTAATCTCCAGGGCAAACTCTTCAAATTTTCCTAAAATGCTTGGCCTAGATTTGGGCAGCTGAGTCTATCCCACAACTCTTTTATTCTGAGCAGCACTAACCCGTGGTGACTGATGAGAGGAATATCAGAAGGGGTGGGCTCAGTTGTGGTTACAAGAGGCTAAGACAGCTTCCTTTCCCTTACACAAGACATAGGATGCAGCAGTTGTCACTGTCACCCAAGAGTCTGACACTCTGTGTCCCTTCTCCCTGTGTTATAGATAGATGGCCTTTTCCACCTGCATCAGACCTTCACCAGAGAGGTCTGGCATGAGGCCTCTCCTCAGCCTTTTCCTCAGGCCCACTCCTTATTCCCTTTTACCTGGAAGTGGATTTCCCCTCTGTCCCGTTGGCTAGAGCTGGCCTATGCCACCTCCACCAGCAGCCTTTTCTCAGGCACAGAGCAGTGAGACAAGAAGCTGGTTTAGTATCTGTGCATCTGAAACCCAAGACTAGCCTATTCACTACTAAGTGGTTGATCAGCAGAAGAAACTCTTTTAAGAGCCATGAGAAGAAGGTAAATTAAGGTCTCAGCACCCATAAAGGTTTTCCGCGCTGGCTATGATTGTCCCCACAGTGCTGGTCATAACTGCTTTTATTCAGTGACATCAGGATTGAGTCGTTGTGATAGAAACTGTAGACCTCACCACCTAAAATATCTACTTTGGGTTCTTTAAGGTTTGCTGACCTCTAGGGACAGCCACTCTGGGTCAGTACCTGAGGTAGAGAGGACCGCCAGTGGCACCAAGCTAGGCTTTGGTTTAGAGGGAGACAAGGGAACAGACTGCAGAATAAGGAAGCCTGGGCTCTCTCAGAGTGAGCAGGAAATGCCGTGACACTAGGCATCTCCCTTAGTATTAGACATTCACTTCCTCTACAGATTCCATCGATTTGATTTCAGTAAGGTCAAAATAAAATATAGATTAAAGATGCCCATATAAAGTTTAGAACAGCCGGTGTATGCAGTCTATGTGGCTCTTCCATGAAACATTCTCTGCATGTTTTTAAAAATTAGTATACGGAAAGGTGAACATGGAGATATATAATACAATGTAAACCGAGTCTTTTACCTCTGAGTATGAGCTTCCCAGGTTCCCTCCTTAGAGATAACTATTAAAGATCATGCCAGAGACACCTGTGCATGTCAAACTTGTATGCAAATCCCTCTCTGTGGCTTTGCTAATAATTGCTCTGAAGAGTTGTGCCAACACTTAGAATCTTTGCGCTCCAGGCATTTATTGCCCAGAGTTTCTTGGGCAAGGGAATGTTTGAAGCATCCTGCATGGGTCGTAGTCAGGAGTCTGGCTAGGGATGAAAGATTGGCAGAGGCAGAGAACCTCCTTCCAAGATGGCTGACTCACTTGCTTCTCGGTGGGAGGTTCAGCTCCTCGCCGTGTGGGACTAGGTTACTCCATGTTAGTGTCTTCCGGCCTGCTGTATGGGGATGGCTAGACTAGGAATCCAAGGAACATAAAAGTAAAAGCCACGATGCCTTTATGGTTTCCTCTCAAAAGCCCCAGGTGTTGTGGCAAGGGTGTAGCTCAGTTGGCAGCATGTTTGCCTGGCATGCTCAAAGCTGTGGTTTGAACCCCAGCACCATGCACGTGGGTTGTGGTGACATACGCTTGTAATCCCAGCACTTGGGGGGCAGATGCAGAGCACAGAAGCTCAGGATCAGCCTCCATTACATACCAAATTCCAGACCGGCTGGTGATACACAGGAGCTGACTCAAAAAAAATGAAGGTGTGACGTCTACGTTACTTCACTCCTCTGACTAGAGTTACCAAACTCATCCTTCAATGAGAGTGGCGTTGGCATCGCCCACCTTCTAAAGGGGAAGCCAAGATGCTTACAGATACATATCACAAAAGTCAGTTCCAGCTTTAATCGTCTCTCACAAAAACCAGCGCACAAGAAATGCATTGCTCGTTTAGTTTCCACGGTTTGGCATTTTCTTAGAAATCATCTTTTGTGCTTGTTGAAGATATCTTAGTGTTCTGATGATGGTGAACGGTTTAATCAGCCCTCCATGCATGGATATGTAGGTGCTTTCCTTTTCTGATACCCCAACCAGAACCGAGTACTGAACATCTTTCTAGGCACGTCGCAATACCGAGAAGCGGAATTGCCAGGAGAAAAGAGATGCATGCGTAGAATATGACAACCCTTACTAATGTTCCTTCTCACAGATGTGCTATGTGACCTTCTCTCGATGTCCTGTGGGCACTCCACTTTCCCCATGGCCTTCTCCAACTCAGGTCCTGAGTTATCGAACACTTTGAATCTGAAAGGTGGAAAATAATGGTATTGTTATTTAATTTGGGTTTCTGTTTCTGACAGACAGGTGAGGGTGCTTCTCCATCTGAAGGTTCCTGCCTCCGGTTTCTTTGACTGATTATGTAGGTCCTTGGTCTGATTTTGGACTTGTTATTCTTCCTGATTTTTTGTTCTAAAGGAATAAGGCCTTTGCTGGTATGCATGTGTGTTCTGATTACCTTCCTGGGTGCGTGTTGGCCCTAGTGTTGGGGTGACCTATTCTCTTGGTATTTCTTGTCCTTGGTGCTAGGGAATCAGTGTGGGCTGGGGTTGTGCTCAGGTCCCCTCACTTCATTGGCTGGGATCTTGAAGTGCTCTCTGGTCTGTTGTCTTTGTAACTTCTTAAAGGTTTAGGGAGTGCCTTTGCACTCCCCCTTGCTCTCCTTTTGGCTTTCATTAGTGGGAACATTTGACAAATGGAGCGGGTGGGGATTGTGGGGGAGAGACCCGGAGCCATCTTGCTGAGTGCTCAATGTTTGCTGTGCTTTGCTCTCCTGTTTCTGAACACTGGACAAGCCAACCCAGCAGGAGAAGTGCACTGTGTCCTCAGTCTTGTCCCCAACAGGCCACTACTGTATTTCAAGCCCCCATAGGATGGAGGGATGATGGCATGAGGAATGAGAGCCAGCCACTGTTGTTCCTGTCCTGGGTTGAGGCACATGCAGTACTCTGATGTAGCCTTGGAGTGATGGCCAGGGTACTGGATGCATCACAGGCATCATGTGTGTTGGAGCTTCCCAGAACAAAGGCGTTATTGGTCTGCAGATGCGGAGAATTAACACTTTTTTTTCTGATGCCTTTGATGTCAGGACCTTGGAGCCGAGTTCAAAGAAACCTGGGAAGATGTAATCTTTCCTCCGACTTGGTTCTCTTTGTTTGAACTCCAGGGTGAAGCTTTCCACTCTGCTCCCATGAATAATCAGTCAGGATGACGAAGTTTTAGGTTGCTCTCAGTGGCTCCTTGGCATCGTTTAGCTCTCCAAACAGAATTCAATCCTTAAGAGAGCTGGAGGGTGGAGGCCACCTGAGAGGAGGGGGCCGGCCTTTGTTCACTGACACCTGAGCGGATGCGCCATGACTCTGAGACGTCAGTGGCAGCCACGTGGAAGGTCTGTTGTGGATGCTGGGGTGGCGAAGGTGAGTGGTGCCTGTAGCCCTTCCTGCTGCTGACCGTAAGGAACACAACCCCACTGCAGGTAGACACTGCCAATGTCTTCTGGCTTGCTCAGGTTCATCAAGGATGGAGTGTGGAATCTTTCAATGTGATGGATTCAATACAAGTCTGCCTTCTGTGACATGCTGGCCACCAAGAAGTAGCCTTTGATTGTCCTTAATCTGAATAAGATTGGACCTTCATGACCCACAGGGTGATTGGTAGGATCGAACACCCATGATGCTGTTGCTGGTGGTCCAGGTCCAGGCTGGGTATTTCCAGATTTTTTACGAAGAGGTACTTCTTATTCAAGGAATTGAAGCAAATGCTCAAACAGATTGCAGGAGTAGCAAGAAGACATTATTACAGCGGATCACATGAGGGAGGTTACCCAAAGGTCACAATGATGCTGACCTTTCTTTGTGTGGCTTGAGAGGAGCAGGAGTTTGAAAGCCCATGGGGTGTATCATGGGTAGTTCTGCGTCTTGACGGATGGTTTTGGACTAGGTAAACCTTTGCTCGCAAGACATGTCTCTTCCCATGGTACATATGATTTTAGCCACATGTGCACCCTGTTATGCATACGGTAGACAAGCATGAGGCAAATAGGGGATTCCCTAAAAGTGTACTCAGATGACATGGTTTGCTAGGCTGAACTGGCCCACTGTCTGTAGTTCTCATGTTTGTTTTAGGATGCTTTTGAATAGAAATGGGGCATTGTTAAAGGGCTGCCAAGGGCAACAACTTATGTCCATAGTTAAAATCAGTTAGATCAATTCAGGTGTGTGTGTGTGTGAGAGGTTGTCCTTGGTCCCTCACAGATTGCTAGGTATGTGCGTTATGTATAGGCAAAGGTCCAAGGCTGCCAAATGCATTGTTAAGAGATGAATGTGTACACAGGCCAAGCCAAGGACAGCCCCAGGCTGCTGACCCCTTATTTTTCTGTCTCTGTGTTATGTGCTTTTTTTTTTTTACCACTGGGGATCACTTCCGCCCATTCACTGATAATCCTGAGGTCCCCATGCTGGAGAGACCCCCCCTCCAACCTTTCTGAAATCTGATGGTCCCAGCCAAATCCTGCCTTACCGTTATGTCCACAGGACACTGGACACCCGTGTGAAGCTGTATCATCTTTCCCACAGCTAGCCCACACACCCGCTGACTACCCAGTGACTTTGTCAATGCTGCGTGGGGCACACGCATCACTTGGAAAGCTGCATCTGAATGACCTGAGAGTGCTGGCAAGATGGCTGTGCAAAGTTGGCAACCAGAGGTGGATGTCTGGATCCTACAAGGTGGCAGGAGAGAACAGACTGGGGAGGAGCCATCTTTTTTTTATTAGATATTTTCTTTATTTACATTTCAAATGCTATCCGGATAGTTCCCTATACCCTCCCCCTACCTTGCTCCCCTACTCACCCACTCCCACTTCTTGGCCCTGGCTTTTTCCTGTACTGGGGCATATAAAGTTTGCAATACCAAGGGGCCTCTCTTCCCAATGATGGCCGACTAGGCCATCTTCTGCTACATAGGCAGCTAGAGACACGAGCTCTGGGGATACTGGTTAGTTCATATTGTTGTTCCATCTATAGGGTTGCAGACCCCCTTCAGCTCCTTGGGTGCTTTCTCTAGCTCCTCCATTGGGGATCCTGTGTTCCATCTTATAGATAACTGTGAGCATCCACTTCTGTGTTTGCCAGGCACTGGCATAGCCTCACACGAGACAGTTATATCAGGGTCCTTTCAGCAAAATCTTGCTGGCATATGCAATAGTGTCTGGGTTTGGTGGCTGTCTTTTGACTTCCACTCTCGAGCTGTGGCATGTGTTCACCAGGACGCGCGTGCGCGCACACATATACTACTTCTAAAATATGAGGGCTAGCAGAGCAGCGACTTGGGATTCCTAACTCTGGGAGAGTCTGTTGCATGGCAATCAGTGATGGGGACGTGTAAGGGTATGTCATTTCTAGGCTGGTCGACAGAGGCAGAGCAGAAGGCAGGGCCCTGACTGGGGTTGGGGGACTGGAGTGAGTGGGCAAGGGTAGTGGTGGAGAGATGTGCAGAGGAGGTGGCTCTGTCACTGTCAGCCTTCCTATTTGATTTCTGCATATTTCCCTCTCAGAGTCAGTCTAGAGACTGAAATACTCCGTCATTCAAGCACCCACAGTGCAGGGTGTGTAAGAGTGGACTGCGTTATTAAGCAGGCTTTCGGAACAAGGTGTTCCTTTGTTGTAATAATTCCTTGTGAGAATTTTACAAGGAATTAAGCTTTTCATCTCCGTGTAAAAGCTCCGGCTGGTATTGGGCCGTATTATTAACTAAGGATTAAAAATAGCCCTGCATTTTCTAAGCTTAATTCACGTAAGGTGGGGGTGTGGGTGTCGGAGGACATTCTCTTTGTTCACGTCCTTTTCATGACTTGATTTTGCTTGCTGTGACAAGGAACACCAGCAGCACCAAGCATTTGAAAGCTGAAAGCTATGTGGTTAGACAATTAAGCTGTGTGGGTCAACCCCTTGATCTTGCTAATAATAAATTAATTGCTACAGCATTTGACAAGAATAAGCACTATGCACAGTTTAGGATACACTTAGGGTTAGGGGGCTGTTTGCAAAGGTCTGAGTTTCATAGTCTTGAAAACTAAAGTGTATTTAGGAACCAGTTCTGAGTTACAGAGAGGGGAGGGGGGAGAGGGGGAGGCGGGAACTTTTGTCCTAATAGTGCAGAATACCCAAGTACCCAGTGCAGACACATCTGACCAACAATGAACAGATGGTGCACATGGCTGCCCGCCACACAGGGTTCGACAGCCTTGTCAACAGCTCACTTTTGAGAGAGAGAAGAAATACCACTCCACTTTTCATTTTTTCTAAAATAAACCTATCTTTACTTAGGACAGTTTTTATTTCTTCCCTTTATGGCCTTGAGAGAAGGGTGCCCCATAGTATTTGTGTGTGGTGAGCTTGTCTAACCGAACAATGCACAGTCCCGAGGGTGGGGACTTGAGGCCACCATAGTCCCCCCCCCCCAACCCCAGGAGGGCAGACTCCCACCCTTCTAGTTCTTAGCTCCTTACTTAGTTCTTTGGCTGCTTGTTGTTGGTCACTTTGTTGCCCCACTACGGGGCAGACATAGGTCAGAGGGACACAGAGCCAACTGGTTTCTCTTGCTGTTAATGAGGGTCCACCCCGACTCCCCTTGTCCCCATCCCCTCTTCCTAAAGAAACCAGACTTTCCTGGTGGTCTGTAGACATCTTTTTGGGTTACACCAGTCCTTCCCTCTCTTTCTCAACTTCAGGGTGGTCTGCTCAGGTCTCCAGTGGGTCCATCCTGTTCCTGATTGAGAGAGAGGAGAGGTTGACAAAGGTACAGACTGTGGAGGAAGACAGGAGACAGAGGCTGCTGAGCAGAACAAAGCTAGAGCAGGGGGTACCAAGAGGGAGAGGAGGGGGCCATGGTGGTGAGTCACCTAACAGTAATGCCAGGGAACAGCTTGGCATCAGCCCGGAAGAGAGACTCACGGATAGAAATTCTAGAATTTGAGCTGCGGAGTTAGATTCTGAGGTCTGTGAGGTCAGCTTCTCCCCAGAGCCCTGTATTTATTTCATGGCAAAGGTGTTCTTGTGCACTGCCCCCCCGCCCCAGCCCCCGCTCCCCAGCAGTAGTGTTTAGTTGGCGAGTGTAGACAGTGTGTGTGATGTTCTAGTTGACGTCTCATGCTTTTACGTCACCTTGTCTGTTATCCCCTTATGTGGTTTATGAGTGTGTTGGAGCACCCAGGCTCCGTAGGACCTCTCTCACCAATTTTGGGTTCCTCTGAACTTGACACAAAAGTCGTTTCTCTGGACCTAGTCAAAGAAGAGAATTCTCTATAGCACTGTCTCCGTGAAAAGGTCAATAGACAGACTGGACTCATTCCACTTATATCGGATTCTCGATCCTCTGCTGATGCTCACCGTCTCCGAATTCAGTAAGAGCGCGTTGAAGCCAGAAGTCCAGATCTTCAGGACTATAAGCCTCTGGTTCGCCTTACTCTGGGTGACTTACTTTTGGATTTGTTAAATACCAATAAAGCTCTTGCTGCCGACGCCCATGGGTGTCTTGATAAGCTAATGAGATGAGTTCTAAACCTTCCTGCTTCTATCCAGTTCCCTTGCAAGGACAGGTGTGTAGACTTGGGCTGTGTTTCAGGAACATTCTCCATCATGGATGGGGTGCGAGGTGTTCTTTAGGGGACCAGAATCCCTGTCAGGAAGGGAGAAAAGCATAAAGTTCAGGAGTGGATGCTCATCCAAGTGGGCTTGCCTTCTCCTGTGGTGCTGTCTTGGTCCCCTTGACTCTGAAGATTTGCTGCTGGGTCCCAGGTGCCAAGTGTCTCAGTCCAGAGCCCTAGGAGGCCAGAAAAAAGGCATTAAATCCCCAGAAGTGCAGTTCCAGACACTTGGGAGCCACCACATGGTCCTGGGAGCTGAGTTCTGGTTCTCTGGAGGAGCAGCAAGCATCCCTAACCATTGAGCCACCCCTCCTTCATCCCCTAAAGATGCGGCTTCTTTCTTCTTCTTCTTCTTCTTCTTCTTCTTCTTCTTCTTCTTCTTCTTCTTCTTCTTCTTCTTCTTCTTCTTCTTCTTCTTCTTCTTCTTCTTCTTCTTCTTCTTCTTCTTCTTCTTTTCTTCTTCTTCTTCTTCTTCTTCTTCTTCTTCTTCTTCTTCTTCTTCTTCTTCTTCTTTTCTTCTTCTTCTTCTTCTTCTTCTTCTTCTTCTTCTTCTCTTTTCTTCTTCTTCTTCTTCTTCTTCTTCTTCTTCTTCTTCTTCTTCTTCTTCTTCTTCTTCTTCTTCTTCTTTTCTTCTTCTTCTTCTTCTTCTTCTTCTTCTTCTTCTTCTTCTTCTTCTCTTTTCTTCTTCTTCTTCTTCTTCTTCTTCTTCTTCTTCTTCTTCTTCTTCTTCTTCTTCTTCTTCTTCTTCTTCTTCTCCTTCTCCTTCTCCTCCTCCTCCTCCTCCTCCTCCTCCTCCTCCTTCCCCTCCCCTTTCTCCTCTTCCTCTTCTTTAAATAATGTGAATTTTAAAAATACTTTTTTAAAAAATGAGGGCCCAGGGAAAGCTTCGTCCTCAGTCTTGTTCCCAAAGCCCTCTTGTCTCTTTTGCCTGTACCTGGTGTGTTTGTGTGTTTAGGTAGATGTATGCAGCCACCCTTAGAGGCCAGGGCTGTGGAATCTCTCTGGGGCTTGTGAGCCACCCCATGTGGATGCTGGAAAAGAAATGCAAGTCTTCAGCAAGAGCACTGTGTGCTTCTAACCCGCTAAAGTGTCTCTCCAGTCCCTACCCTTGTTTTGTGAGACAGGATCTCCCACTGCAATTTGTGGCTGTGAAGGAGGCTGGGCCAGGTGGCCAGCCAACCCCAGGGATTTGCCTATCCCAAACTCTTCAGCACTGGGGTGACAAGTGTGTGCCACTGAGTCGGGCTCTCGAGTGACTTTCTAGGGATTGAACCAGGGTTCTCCTGCCTGAGTCTTCAGCACTTGCCTGACCACACTGTCTTCCTAGTCCCATGTTTTTTGAGTAACTTTTCTTTTGTTGAGCCAAGATGTGGGCCAGATGGGGCACAACCTCATCCTCCTCAGCTCTCTCTTCTTGTGATGCCCACTGAGGAAAAAGAATTCTCTGGGCCAGGGTCCCACAGATGATGGTGTTCCTGTGGGTTTGGGTAAAGATAGCGTCTGGGTATCCAGTGTGCACTGTTGGTTTAGAGGATGCACAAGAGTGGGCAGGAAAGGCTAAGGCATGTAGTCCACTGTAAAGTCACCATTCCCCAAGACCAACACCCCACCTTAAAATTCCCAGAGAACTCCCATTTTCAATCTACATAGATACCTTTATTTTAGCGACCGGTTGACAGGAACTCTTCCAGAGGTAGGAAAACAAAAATTCACGTTTATGCCAGTAGGATCTTTCTTTCCAATAACTCAAGGCCTTCTGCGTGGAGTGGGGGTGGGTGGGCGTAAAGCAGGGTAGTTCTCTTGAGGTTTGAAGGGAGAGCCCAGGGTTCCCTTTCATCTTGCTCTCCCCAGGGAGAGCTCTGTCCTCACCCTTGTCCCAGAAGTCCCCTGTTTCTTGTAGCTGAACCTGGTTTTCCATGTGAGGAGGAGGCGGAGCTGGGAGGAGGGGCATGGGGTTGTTGGCTCTCCATGTCCTTTCTGTTCCCTTAATCTCCACTTGTCAGAGCCAGACGCACTGCTTCTAGTTCTGAACCCAGCTTCACATGTGTGTTTTGAGGGGGGCACTACCCCTATTCACCAGCACAGGCTAGGGTCTGAACGTAATGTGCAGTGTGTCCTGTGGTGGCTGGGACCCTCTCTGGGGACTGTGGCTCGTGGGGATTTATTTCTCTGCATTTGCTTCCTTAGGGTTGGCGGAGCCTTTCAGATAATTGATTCTGTTTCTCTGTCATCACCTTGGAGGCCTTATTCATTCCGATTCCCCCACTGCTCTATAGGAAAGCACTCTTCGCTCCATCCTGCTGTGTCCAACCTTCTGACATGATTCTGACATTCATGCACCTGTAGGGCTGCATGCTTGGCTATTATCAAGACTCCTGGGGTCCACAAGCCATGGGTTGGATGCATATTTTTCCAAATCAAAAAATAATACACCAGGAGGTTGAGGTTGAGTTTGGGGTGAACAGGGTCCTTCCTCAATCCAGTTTCCAGCCACTGTGGGTAAGAACTGTCTGATACCTGCCTCGGTAGCTGCCTCCTGAGTAGGTATACCATCCAATCATAGTTAGGTTACCTCCACATCCCACTTCCTTCTTGGAACAGACTCCATGTCTTTCCCTGTGTGATTATCTGCTGCATTTCAAAAATATTTGCAGGCTACTCTGTGCATGAGGTGAGACTTTCTCACTTTCTCTAAATTCCAGTTTTTCAAGACAATTTTATGAACATGAATAGAAACCATGTCCACCCTGGGGACACGGACTCACCTGGGTTGAAGTCAGGGTACAGAACGGATAGGTTTAGAAAATGCCAGTCCTCTCATCCCACGGTGTCAGTGTGACTGTCTGTATGTGGAAATAAGCTGATGCACTGCCCTGATACTGGGTGGCTATGGTTGTGCAGTGAATGAGGGACGTGGGTCTCTGGACGCCTAGCCCACCACCCTGCTTTGAAAGCAGGGGTCTTCTTATGCTTCGCTCTGCGCCTGGGTTTTGGACAATGATGTCAAGCTGATCCCAGGCTGGTCCAGGGTTGGGGAACCCTGAAACAGGTCAATATTTCTCCTCCCCTTTTTCTCAAGGATGAGGGTTGGAGGGAGGTACAGCAACTGCCAGAGAAAGCATGTGACACTGGGAAAACTTCCCTCTAGCTCAGCCGACGTGTTGGCCTTGGCCAGCCGTTGTGTTTCTCCTTGTCTAGCAAGCAGCTGATCCCACTGGGCCATGGGCCAGGCAGGGCCCTTCTCCTTGTGTTGGTTAAGCCAGGCCAAAGCTGGAGATGGGGGAGGGCAAAGCTTCCAGATAATTCTGTTTCATCCGAAGTCTCTTGAAAAGCTTGAGTTGAGCTGTCAACACCTACAAGGTGGTGCTGTCTTGGCTGACGAGGAACTTTGAAGTTTTGTTTATTAATTGATCTGACCTGGAATCGGAGAATGGATAAGGATTTAGTGACAGCAAGATGTCAGGTGACTTTTGACTGTGAAAATGAGAAGACCAGGCCTTTGGGATGGAGATCTAACAATGATTTTGCTTCTCCCTCTCTTTAAACACCACACTATTTTTTGTCATAATCGTGACTGTAATTTTCTGCTTTGGAAGCTTCCCGTCGCCTTCTGGTATATTCTACATGACATGACCTCACACACACCCGTGCAGCCTCTGTCCACTCCCATCAGCAGAACCGCAGCCTGGTTTGCCCCGAGAGCTAGTGAAACCTGTATTTTGGCTTAGTCAAAGGACTTATTTTAAAATCTCTGAGCATCAGGAGGCTGGCAGAGCCTGGTTCTGACACATGCATCTTTAGGCAGGCTCGCCTAACTTACACTGAAATAGAACCCCAACTCACTCCACCGCTGACCGAGCTTGCGGTCTCGCCGGGCCTCGTTCTTCTACCCCTCTTCTGTATCGGCGCTGTGTTGGCATGTAGAGCTGTTCTTTTCTTGAAATTATTATTCTTGTTAAAGTTCTTCCATTAAGGAAGACAAGTTCAGGATGAACTAATTACCCAATTGGCTTGACATCGCTCTTGTTCTGGTCATTTTTTTTTTTCTATTCACCATTTGCTTTATTTTGCCAAGCAACCAACGGGTAATGATCTTTTCTTTTTTCTTTTTTCTTTATTTTTTATTAGATATTTTCTTTATATACATTTCAAATGCTATCCCTAAAGTTCCCTATACCCTCCTCCCTCCGCCTTGCTCCCCTGCCCACCCACTCCTGCTTCTTGGCCCTGGCATTCCCCTGTATTGGGGCATATAAAGTTTGCAATACCAAGGGGCCTCTCTTCCCAATGATGGCCGACTAGGCCATCTTCTGATACATATGCAGCTAGAGATACGAGCTCTGGGAGTTCTGGTTAGTTCATATCGTTGTTCCACCTATAGGGTTGAAGACCCCCTTCAGCTCCTTGGGTGCTTTCTCTAGTTCCTCCATTGGGGGCTCCATGTTCCATCTTATAGATGACTGCGAGCATCCACTTCTGTATTTGCCAGGCACTGGCATAGCCTCATACGAGACAGCTATATCAGGGTCCCTTCAGCAAAATCTTGTTGGCATATGCAATAGTGTCTGGGTTTGGTGGCTGATTATGGGATGGATCCCCGGGTGGGGTAGTCTCTGGATAGTCCATTATTTCGTCTTAGCTCTAAACTTTGTCTCTGTAACTCCTTTCATGGGTATTTTGTTCCCTCTTCTAAGGAGGAATGAAGTATCCATCCATTGGTCTTCCCTCTTCTTGATTTTCTTGTGTTTTGCAAGTTGTATCTCGGGTATTCTATGTTTCTGGGCTAATATCCACTTATCAGTGAGTGCATATCTATGACTAGAACATTCTCGTCTATGGATAATAGGAGGAGATGAGAATGTTCTAGTCATTAAAAACAAGCAAAACGTGTCAAGGACCACAGCACTCACGAGCCCCATTAAGAACTTCAATCCAGGGCTGGCGAGATGGCTCAGCGGGCAAGAGCACTGACTGCTTTTCCAAAGGTCCTGAGTTCAAATCCCAGCAACCACATGGTGGCTTGCAACCACCTGTAATCCCGTAATGAGATCTGACACCCTCTTCTGGCACATCTGAAGACAGCTACAGTGTACTTAAAAATAAATCTTAAATAAATAAATAAATAAAAAGAACTTCAATCTGAGGAGCAGACGAAGTGCCTAAATTATTTTGTGACTGTCTTTTGGAGCTGCCGTGAGCAGCTTCTGTCATTATTAGTACATGGTCCCAAAATGCCACCACCTGGTTAGGATAGAGAGCTGGTGAGTGTGTCTCCAGCCAGTGGAATTTATAAAGAAAGGACAAGAGTGCTCACTGGGCTTCCCTACTCCCTAGCACCTGTGAGGGGGTGTTACCAGTACAAAGGTGCTGAAGGAGTCTTCAAATGGACCCCACTTGCTCTCTGGATGAAGAAACTCACAGAGAAAATCTTCTCACAGGAATGTTAGCACTCTTCTGTACGTTGGACGTATGGAAAGCCACCACTCTGAAGGACCACATTTTTTTGTTTGTTTTTTTTTTTTTTCTAGATATCTCTCTGAGATTCAGGCTTACAAGCCAAGTTATGGGAACATGTTTTAGGTAGATTTTTTTTTCCAAATGTCACCAATCTTGTAGGTGGTCATTGCTTCCTTATGTATGCAGTTAGCCATAGAGCACTGGTTTCTGCTATTTTTTTTTCCTGTTAAGATGAAAACATTCCCAGACCCACACAGGCCCCACCCCTGGCCTCATGTTACCTCCCTTAAGAGCCCTTAAGAGATTTCTGATTTACTAAGGAACAAAAGTTGCTATAGAATTGCTGGCTCCCAGCAGCAAAGAACTTCATACACTGGCCACTAAAATCAACCCGAGTGTCATGAGGCCCCTAGACCTTTCCTCTTCGTTAATAAGTAGCTACCGGGCCTTCATCTCCACAGCACTTAGAAACGTCACTGAGAGAGAGACAGGAGTCTGAAGAACTTGTGAACGAGTGAGCAAGGGGATTCCGAACAAACCGAGGAAGCTGGATTTGAAGGTGCTCAGGGTTCACTCCGTCCAGCACACCGGCGTCCCTGTCATGCCGCTCACCTACCTCTCTCCCTGTCTCTGCTCTCCGAGTTCAGTGAGAGAGAATGGACACACCTGGAATTGGTATCTTCCTAACAAGCTGTCCTGAGTCTTCCTGCTGGTCTCAAGTTAAGATGCATTTTAATGGCTCACTGTGAGGGCCCAGGTTTGTTGGGGACGGTGTTAGCTTGGAAGACAGAGAGACCATATCCCCTTGGTAGCTTTCGGTAGACTATAGAAGGTTATTGCCTAGGGAGAACATTTTGTTTTGGTCTTCCTAGACTGCCTGGATTGATTTATTGCTTTCCTGTTTCCCATGTACCTGTGCGCTATAGTCACATGTGCATGTGTGTGAGCTGTCCATGTTTCCCATGTTCCTGAGATGTAGTCACATGTGCATGTGTGTGAGCTGTCCATGTTTCCCATGTTCCTGAGATGTAGTCACATGTGCATGTGTGTGAGCTGTCCATGTTTCCCATGTTCCTGAGATGTAGTCACATGTGCATGTGTGTGAGCTGTCCATGTTTCCCATGTTCCTGAGATGTAGTCACATGTGCATGTGTGTGTGCGCCCCCGTTTTCCCTTTACCTGTGGAGTGGTCACATGAGCATGTGTGTGGCGTGTGCCCTTCTCCATGTTGGCACGTGTGGAGGCTAGGAATGGTCACCAGCTGTCTTCCTCTCCCTCCATTGCTGTATTGAGAAGCATATGTGCTCCCCGAACCTAGAGCTCACTGATTCCACTGCCCAGCCAGCCCCAGGGACACTCCCATCTCTGCCCCCCAGCTGGGCACTGAACTCAGGTATCCATGCTTGCCCAGCAGAACTTCACTGACCCATTCATCCTCCTAGCCATAGAATTTTCTGTTTAACACTGAAATCCTGTGCATGAGGACACCCACTGCCATGATCTGGCAACATCTGAGTACTTTAATGACCTAAAGGGGTTAAAACCTAAGGGCATTTTCAGTGGGACCCTAAAGCCTGAGGGCCCTCCTGATTCAAGCGCTACACACGGAATATATCCTTGTAACCACGAGGGGGCACCAATGCCCTCCTGAAACCGTCTCTGTGACTAGGTCTCTGAGGGCAAGCTGTGAATCCAGCTAGAAAAGCTCATTGCTTCCAGAAGGAAGGATGGGAGGGGTCTCCTGTGTTGACATCAAAACAGCTTTGGGAGTTCTGGAGTTCACACAGAAGAGCTCTCCTCTCAGCTGCAAACAAAGGAAGCTTTGCCTACCTTGCCTGGGCCCTGTGGCCATTACACAACTCCCAGGAGTAGCTCCATGAAGGAAGTTTCTAGAACGAGGCTCAGCACCCGCTGTGCCACAGGCTGTCCCTCTTTCTGTCTGACTCGAGGCTCACCTGCCAAACTGTCTTGGGCAGAGGTTGAGGATTTCCGATGGGAACTTCAGCTGCAGCTTCTTTCTGGTTCTACTGTAACAGATTGCTAGAGACTAGAAAGCCTAGGCAACTCTGGCTTCTTACTTTACTGTCTTTCTGGTCCAAGCATGATGGTGTCTCACTGGTATTGAAGCTACAGGGGACAGACCACAGTCTTTATTCTCCAGCTGCTCGAAGCCATCTCTTCTCCTGGACCCACGACCTCCCCCTTCAGCGTTAGAGCTAATTTTATCTGTGACCATCCTTCCCTGGTTAAAACTTTCCAGGTAGCAGTTAGGGGAAGGTCTCCCTGTGGGAACCCACATGATTAGCTTGGACCAACTTAATCATCCAGGATAACGCCTCCATCTCAAAATGTATAGCTTGGGTATCATTCACACCGCCCTCTCTGCCTCATAAGGTAATGTGTGCATTAGGAAGCTGGCATCTTTAAAAGGTCATTTCCCCGTCTATTGTATTAGTAAATAGTCTTCAAACTTCTTTTCCCACATTCTTGTCATTATCCATCAGTGGTGGAGAGAGCTGTGGTCAAGGGCAGACCTGTTTGGAAAGCCAATTGGGGAGTTTTTCCCAAGCTTCTCTCGGAATCCAGGATGCCAGCCAATGATTTCTCAGATATAAAACGGCCCATGTTAAGATATGACTCGGTTTAGCACCCAGCACTCCTCGTGTTTCTATCGAAAACTCGTTATGACCAAAAGGAACACTGGCTTTACCTGCCGTCAAAAACACCTTGGCTGGGCACATGGGGCTGTGGTGGCCTGCAGCAGACTCCATAGGAATCTCCTTAGGAGACCTTGTCCCTGCCTGCCCAGCTGGAAACAGAGAGGGGACAAAGGTCACAGCTCACAGCTTTATAGGTCTCCCTTCTTTTTGCATGTGATGTGAGAGGTCAGCCCCAGAGTCAGCTCCCTCATGAGATGGGGCTCCGTTCATCAGCCGGACTCCTCGAACTCAGTATGGGGAGGGTTAGCAGAATCAGCCCGGTTGCCTTCCTCCTGGCTGGTGAAAGTTTCCCAGTGAGGACAGAGGAGTTACAATGTATCAGAGCCAAAGCGAGCCAAAGGGGCCCCTGGGGCTCTGTGGTGTCTCCTTCCCGCTGCTTCAGCTGAGAGCCTCAACAGAGCTCCATCTTCTTTTCCAACCACAGTGTCCTTTGGTCTTCTTACCTGCTTCTGATACTTAGTCTCTTATTGTCGCTGTGGCCCTTCCTTCCTTCCTTCCTTCCTTCCTTCCTTCCTTCCTTCCTTCCTTTCTTTCTTTCTTTCTTTCTTTCATTCGTTCTGATTTATTTATTTATTGATTGATTGATTGTATATATGAGTACACTGTAGCTGTACTGATGGTTGTGAGCCATCATGTGGTTGCTGGGAATTTGAATTCACTCCACTCCAGCCTAAAGATTAATTTATTACTTTATTATTATACCTAAGTACACTGTAGCTGTCTTTAGACACACCAGAAGAGGGCGTCAGATCTCATTACGGATGGTTGTGTGCCACCATGTTTATGCTGTGATTTGAACTCAGGACCTTCGGAAGAACCCTCAGTGCTCTTAGCCGCTGAGCCATCTCACCTTGGCTGTGGTTCTTGCAAGTCACCTCCAACCCTTGTGTGACAGGGATGAGGGAAGTCATCTGGAAAAGTTCTGCTTTTCTCTGGAAGGGCTCTGATGAAAGTGAAGTAAAGAGTGGACAGGGGTGAGGGGTGGGGCTTTTCCACTGTCCAGCATGTTATAAACTGGATATACAACCTAGGTTCTTTGATTCAAATCCTGCTGCTGTGTGGCCCTGGGCAGGTTCCTCTACCTGTCTGAGTCTTAACGTTCTCCCCTCTAAATGGTGATAATAAACACACATCTATTTACTATCTGAGGTCCTTGTTAGGCTCAATGGCAGTGATTTAAGTAACACGTTTCAAACAGTGAGTGGGACAGAATAAATGCTATGCATGTCTAAGTTATGCTTGTGGTCCTGGTCATAGCCACCACCGTCACCAGCAACATTCACAGTGTGACTGCTTTTTGGTGCATAATCCGACCTGTAAAAGACAGGGATGGCTTGTGGGCTTCTTAGGGACTTGGGCCTATTGTTTTGAAAAGATGCGGCTAGCTTTGTATCCTCTGGGAAGTGGGGGCTGCAGCCCATGGCAACCTGTGTGGCTGGTATAGATGCTTCTGAGCCCCGGCTTCCTCAGAGTGATACCCTCCAAGGCCACCTGTTTTCCACCCACTGTCAACAGCCTAGGGGACCCTGGACACTTCTCCTACTCAGCCTAGGCAGAGATTCATGTCTGTTTTTAATTCAGGGAACCCCGGAGAAGATCAAAGAGGGACGGAGGCCTTTGTTGAGAGAGACTCTGGGCTTTGAGAGCGCGGAGGGGCTCATTCGCAGCCAGCTTTCGTGGTGTCTTTTGACTAGGTGTATCTGTTCTAGTGTTCTGAGATGGACTGTGCTGGAATGCTAGCCACCTGATACCTTGCTTCCTATCTGCTTGGTCCAGCTTAGCAGAAGACCGGCCCAGAGCTGGGTAGGGATGTATGGAGAGCTGACTTTGGGTTAGCTTCTGCACAGACTTGGGATGTGTTCCAGGCTACACCCTGCCTCCTTTTTGCGTCCTGCATAGGTCTCGGGAATCTGACTGCTCACCCTCCCTGGGAGATGATGGGTCCTTGCATGGGTCTGGGGCCACCTCTTCAGCATTCACTGTCAGCCCTGGAACCTGATGTTCTGCGGGGGAGTGTAGAGGCCTGCTTCTGGGTGACCCAGCAGGACTTTGGTAATGCCTTCTCCTCCTCTAAAAATGGGACTCTGCCTAGGTGGTAGGGTGACCGGCTGTCCCAGCCTGCCTAGAACGCAGAGGGTGAGAGACTAGCTATAAACTCAGAGTGGTCCAGGGCAAACCAGAGGTGCTGACTGACCCCTGTTTGGGATGACAAGTCTTTTAAGAGCATGACCTCATGTCTTCCCTTGGGTTCATCAGCCCTGCTGTGGTTAAGGTGTGAACAACTCTGCACGTGTCCCCACGGGACCCTTTATCCAGTGATAGGTCATCTCAGGCGGCTCTCTGATTCGATGCCAGCCCGGAGTTCCACCTCTTTGCTAACTGGCTGGAGGTCTGTTTGTTTTGCTGTGAAGGACATTTGAATTTTCCCTGAGAGCAGGTAGAAGACGGGTGAGTTGTTGAGAGAGAGAAAAATCCATTTCCCTGAGGAGGACGTGGGCTGGCATGAAAATCACACTAATTGAGGCTTGTTAAAAAGTACCCTAAATTCCATAATTGTCTGCTCCGATGGGCTTGGGTTTGGGAGCATAAACGAAGGTGCTGTGGATAATGACAGTAATAGCTCCCTTTACTGGGCGCCCAGGGTGTTTAGGTATATCAGTGTTTTAATCCCTGTTCTCTACCCCTCCCCACTGTGTGTGTGTGTGTGTGTGTGTGTGTGTGCATGTGTGACTAGGTGCACGTATGTGGGTGAGCACCTGTGAACATGTGTATGTGGCTGCTGTACTTCAGGTGCCACACACATTTTTTTTTTTTAAAGACAGGATTTGTCACTGTCTGGAACTTTCCAGCTAGGCTGCCAGGGAGTCCCAGAGATCCCCTGGACTTCGCTCCACAGCACTGGGATGACAAGTACTGCCCCGTGCCTGGCTTTTAAGACATGTGGATGACAGAGAATCAAACTATGGTTCCTGCACTCTCAAAGCATGCGCTTTTCACAGAGACCCGTGAGCTCAGACCAGATCTTTGTCTTTAAAAATAGGGAAATGGTGCCCAAGGAACAGAACCGACTGACTGCAGTCTTCCACTTCCCCCCAACCCCTGCTTTCATTATCTCCGAGACACTCGCTGTTGCTTAGAAATGGAGAAGTGAGGCTATGGAGATAGATGGTTCAGTGGGTAAAGTGCCTGCTAGGCAAGAATGGGGACCTGGGGTCGGGTCCCCAATATCCATGTAAAAATCTAGGTGCATAAGTGCATATCTGGACTGTCAGCAGTGTGGGATGGAGACAAGCAGATCTTAGGGGCTCAATCCTTGAGAGAGAGAGAGAGAGAGAGAGAGAGAGAGAGAGAGAGAGAGAGAGACAGAGAAGTAAATTAGGCTCATGAACAGGACTGTGATTTTTTCCAACCCCCTGAATCATTGAAAATAAATACACCTCAGATTACAACACTATAGCATGGGGCACCCCCATTACACTAGGCGGCTGCGGCTATGGTGGCTTGGGGAAGATGCTTGTGGCCATCGCTTGAGCCTTTTGTCTTCCTCTTCTACCTCCTACTTGCTTCCCTCTCGGTCGATGTGACTCAGCGCATCACATTGCTTTGCAGTGAATATGTGTGGGTTTTACACAGGCTAGAAGTTTCCCGGCCTCTGACACAACAGAAGGAGCAGAGAGGTCCCATGGGTCCAGGTCTCCAGGCTCAGTAGAGTCACTGGAGATAGTCTCCCAGTCACTGCCTGAGGATTCCTCTTTGCTAGCAATTGCTAGTGTCTGTGAAAATGACCTTGCACAAGGGATGGATGTGTCCCCTGGTTCCAGATACTCACGGAGGCCAGGCTTAGAGAGATCTCCGCCCTCCTCTAAAGACCCAGAAGGACAGTCCCCTATCTATCCCAAAAGACCACCACCCAGAAGTGGGACCATCGGCTTGTTCTTACTGTCTCACAGAGCAGACACACAGTGGGGCTCAGGGTGGATTCTTGCCCATGTGTCCTGCCTCTCTGACCTCATGAGTGATGTGGTCCTCCATGTGTTGCAGTAGAGGGGCTTGCCAGGGACTGGTATGGAGTACTGGACTTCTCAGCCTCCGAGGCTATGAGAAATGAGTTTCTTTGCATTACACTAGGAGGCTGTGGGCATCAGAGAGGTCCTTTGATTAAAAGAAGAAAGTTTACAGGCAGAAAACAAGTCTTGAGTAATGAATGCATGGTAGGTTAGCGGGGGAGGCTCTGGATTTTGGAGGCCTTGGAGCACAGAGAGGCTCTTCACTGCTGGGTCGTTGGTTGGCCAGACCTTTTCCTCTGACACCTTGCAGTCCCCTCAGTGAGTGCAGGCCAGGGGTCATCAGTGCTACTTCCTTTCCAAGGTCAAGGCAGATGCAGCTTGCAAAGGCAGCGAGCGTCTTCTGAGAGCAGGTCAAAGATGTGCCTGCTCCACTCTTGAGATGTGCCACGTGGATGCCCTGGTGCATCCTGGAAGACAGACACCAGGCTGCTCTGACTTTTCACAGTGTCCAGGTCTCTACTGAAAATGAAAACAACAACAACAACAGCAAGAAAAAAAAAACACTCCCATTTCTCAAGCTACTTAATTTGATTTAATCAGGAACGTGGACCTACAAAAACTTCCCCTGCAGCCTGAGCACCCTGCTGAGACATTTCAGCCCAGAGTGCAATTAGCCAGAGAGAATTGGGAAATAAAAGTCCGTAAGATAGAGCCTCCCAATTATGGGGACAGTGTCAGTTATTCACTCCGAATATATATGTATTTATCTCATCATCTTGTCGGGTTAATGATACAAGCAAGGCGATCCACTCCCATTATTGCTCAATAATGGACCGTGGAGATGGCGTATCTTTGCCTTTATTTTTGCTGGCACATCCTAGCACTGAAGCGCATTAAAGTAATAAAATTAAGCAAGGCGTCCCTGTCCCTCCCACCATGTTCCCGTAACCCCCTCATTTACGGCAGACTAAGATAGAAAGAAAGTTTTAGAGCAATTTAAGATGAGGCAATGCTAGCTATGTAAATCCCGTTTTATTGGCAGTTGGGGCAGCTAGCTGAGATACCTAGGAGTCTACAGTTTATGGGCTCCACTGGCTTGGAATAATTCAGTGTCAAGGCCACATGGGGGACCATGGATAGTTAAATATCCCCTCGTTGTCTTTACAACATGAGCTCAGTGGCCACTGGACCATTTTCTTATTTTCAGAGTGGATGTCACATCCACTGCAGATCTGTTAAGGAGCATGACAGGTTTTCAAGAGGGTTTTGATGCCTGCGTGCATGTGTGCATGCGTGCACATGCATGCTCACATATGCACATCCATGAGTACCCATGGAAGCCAAAGGTTAATGTTGGTGTCCATTTCAGTTGCTCCCACCTTATCCTTCTAAGTAGGGTCTCCCATTGTCCCTGGAGTTTACCAAGGCCCCGGGGAGCTCTCTGTCTGTTTCTATCTCCTCAGAGTGGAATTACAAGCAAGGACCACTATGCCCTGGCTTGCTTTTACACAAATTCTGGGGCTCAAACCTGGGTCCTCATGCATGCACAGCAAACATTTTGCCAATTGAACCATCTCTGTGATGGTTCAACCTAAGTTTTTATCGAGGTGAATGACAAGGGCATTTCTTATATTTTGAGAAGTGTAAGAGTTCTCTCTCACACTGCTCCCAGGCCCGTGTTTCCACCAAAGGAAGCAGCTGCCAGGGTTGAGAAATTGTTGGGGACAATTCTGAGGAAAATGTGGAAGTGAGTTTGGGAGCATCCGAGAAACAGCGGGCAGGCAGATCCGAGAGTGTACTCCAGTTCTCCAGACGCTATGGTGGGAGGCAGTGAGGGACACAGAGGCTTTACCAACAGAATGTATTGCCATGGTCAGCTCTGTCACCGGACAGGCAGCTGTAGAACAGGAGGCCCAGGACTCAGCAGGCCTTTGCCCCATTCACAGTGAGCTGTGATCAGACCCCAAAGATCCAAGAAGCAAGAAGAGAGAACTGTCACCCTACTCCATGGACCTTCTAGACTTTATGGTGCTTAATGCAGCTATTATAAAAATAAGAGGCTTAAAAGCAAGCAAGCGAGCAAGCAAGCAAGTTGGGGCTGGCCAGTCGGCACATCCCTGCCTTCCCCTCACCTTCATCCTTTGCTGTGTCTGACTATGCCCAAACCTGCACCAGGTAGGAAAGTGTAGGACAGGCTTCCAGGCAAGCAGCAGGGACTGGACATTCTATACAGCTCATCTCTGTTCTATGGAACAGAGAGCAGGAGACCAGGGTATCAGGGGGTGGGGTCCCTGCTGGTTTGTCCTCGGTGGGCGAGGCAGGGTGGAGTTTCAGGGCAAAATATACTGCGATGGCTGTGTCACAATGGTTCCCTGTCAGCCACTGGGATCCAATCCTTGCCTTCTAACAGGCAGAGCAGAGTAAATGTGAGCTGAGGGAGAGGAGGCTTGGGTATGGGTGGGAGACAGAACCCAGACTCTGAGCCTAGGAGACGCTTTCTGTGGCTTAAGCTCAGCTTGCTTGGCTAGTACCTTTAGAAGTTAAACTATCATCTCTCCTCTTCTAGGACTATCCAGTCGTGGTGTTTGCTCACTTATTTTCCATTGACATAACCTGCACCCTCTCCCCAGGTGTCTCACCTCCAGAGTCCTCCATACTTTGGTTGTTTTGCACTGATTTTTAATCTTTTACTGTTCACCGTACGAGCAAGCCGCTGACTTTGTGCCTCATGCCTCGTCCCCTCCATGTACAAGGCAGTGTTTCAAATTTCTTTCTTCTCAAGTTTCTTTCTTTCTTTCTTTCTTTCTTTCTTTCTTTCTTTCTTTCTTTCTTTCTTTCTTTCTTTCTTTCTCTCTCTCTCTCTCTCTCTCTCTCTCTCTCTCTCTCTCTCTCTTTCTTTTTTTCTTTTCTTTTTTTTTTTTTTTTTGAGACAGTGTTTCTCTGTGTAGCCCTGGCTGTCCTGGAACTCACTCTGTAGACCAGGCTGGCCTCAATCTCAGAAACCTGCTTGCCTCTGCCTCCCGAGTGCTGGGATTAAAGGTGTGCGCCACCACTGCCCTTTTCAAATTTCTTATATTTGAATCAGAATTAGATTCTGATTTAGATTTGATATCAGAATTAGATCTCCTAGGTGGAGTGTGGCTATGAATGCCCAGCCCCTGGGGAGATGGAAGGGTCAGGATTGAGAGTTCAAGGCCATTTTCAGCTACAGATGAGTTTGATACCAGCCTGAGTGTCAAGTGGTGGCACACGCCTTTAATCCCAGCACTTAGGATGCAGAGGCAGAGGCAGGCTGATTTCTAAGTACAAGGCCAGCCTGGTCTACAGAGTGAGTTCCAGGACAGCCAGGGCTACACAGAGAAACCCTGTCTCAAAAAACAAAACAAAACAAAACAAAACAAAACACCAAAAAAACCCCAAATAACAACATCAATAACAACAACAACAACAACAAAAACAAACAAAAAAACAAACAGAAAGATTCTGTCTCAAAACAATCAAATAAAAGCCAAGGAATCAAAAGCAGATGGCAGGGCCCAACATCTCTGTTTTGTCTTTTAAATAACATGGTACTCATATGAGAATTGTTCCCAGAGACCGTCCTGAATACATCCCCAGAGCAAGGTCCTGAGTGACTTTGTCACCATCTACTGGGTCCCAGATTTTCTGTGCAAACTTGAGGGAAGCTTTATTTATTTTTATTTTATGTGTGTGAATATTTGTCTGCATGTATGCGGACCATGTGCATGCCCATGAGGGTCAGAAGAGGGAAGTCTGATCGATTGGAACTAGAGTTAACAGATGGTTGTGAGCCTCGATGTGGGTGCTAAGAACTGAACTTAGGTCCTCTGCAAGAGCAGCCAGTGTTCTTAACCACTGAGCTGTCTCCTTAATTTCTGTTTTCCATTTAGTGTGTGTGTGTGTGTGTGTATGTGCACATGTGTGCATGTGTATGTGTGCGTGTGTGTATGTACACACGTGTGCATGTGTGTGTGTATGTCTGTGTGTATGTGCACACGTGTGCATGTGTGTGTGTGCGTGTGTGTGAGCATCATCCCTGTATCACATCCATCTCTAACCTGTCATAGACCCTGAGTTAAATGGACTCAGAAGATCAAATACAGTAACCATTCATAAAAAATCATAATAACTATGTGTGTATATATCGTAATTGCTGACACCTAGCACTGAGAGACCGGGTCAGATCAATCTCTCTCTCTCTCTCTCTCTCTCTCTCTCTCTCTCTCTCTCTCTCTCCCCCTCCCCCCTACTCTTCTACTCTCAGGCTGGTTATGACGGCGAGAGCATCGGAAACTGCCCATTTTCACAGCGTCTCTTTATGATCCTCTGGCTAAAGGGTGTTATATTCAATGTGACAACGGTGGACCTAAAACGGTGAGACGGGGCTTCTGTGTTGTTGCAGAAATTGGGCCTAATTCCCCGAATACAGCAACACACCCTTTCATGTATACAAGCATGCGTGTACACACACACAAACATGCTCACATACACTGCTAGGGACCATGGGCATATAATGATATGCCGATCCTTAGTCAGGAGCCTGGAATGAAGCCCAAGTGCTAGCCCAGCAGTATGGTTCATAGAGAACTCGGGGGTTGCAGTCAGAAAGGGGTAGGGGTTGGGGGCCAGGGAGAGTCTGCTTTCCCTCCCAGAACCCTGCCTGAGTACTGCTCCGCGCTGATAACCCTGGAGAGTTAACTTCCCATTGCTGTAGGCAGCCACCGATCATTTGTTAGCCAATTCCTTGGCTTTAGTCTCCAACAAGCCACCTTATTAATTCACAAACCACTTGAACATTTTCGAGGGTTATAGCTCTTACACGATGAGATCACAACTGAACCTTGGCTGTGACTCCAAGTGCTAGAGACCGTCCATGCAGACTGTTCCTCCCTCCTATCTAGGAAGCCTGCAGACCTTCAGAACCTGGCTCCTGGGACGAACCCTCCTTTCATGACTTTTGATGGTGAAGTCAAGACAGATGTGAATAAAATTGAGGAGTTCTTAGAGGAGAAGTTAGTTCCCCCGAGGTAAGCCTCCTAGGACGGATGCTCACAAGGTCATTGGTGCCTTCCTCCTTGGTCATGCGTACTATGCCACAGAAACAACCAGATCAGACACTTGGAGTTAAGATGGAGTCTGCTTCTGCTCTGGTTTCATTTCTGTTGCTGTGATTAAAAACATTCTGACAAAAAAAGCAACTTAGGGATGGGAAGATCTATTTATCTCACAATTAGTTGTAGTCCATGATTTCAGGGAAGTCAGTGGGGTAGGAATGTCAGCCAGCCAGTCACGTCACATTCACAACCAAGAGCAGAGAGAAATGCAGGATGATATTTGCTACTATTATTGCCTGTTCTGAGTAGTTCAGGACCCCCTTCTTAGGGAATTGTACCACCAATAGTGGACTGGATCTACTATTATGCCTGTTCTGAGTAGTTCGGGATCCTCTTCCTGGGGAATTGTACCACCAATAGTGGACTGGATCTACTATTATGCCTGTTCTGAGTAGTTCAGGACCCCTTTCCTAGGGATTGGTACCACCCACAGTGGACTGGATCTTCCTGTATCAACCAATAATCAAGCCATACCCACAGGCCAATTTGATCTAGGCCGTTTCTCAGATGAGGCTCTTCTCTAGGTTGTGGCAAGTCAACACTGAAAACCAACCATAACAGCTTCCCTTCTATGTATCCATAGCTTGGAGGTTAGGATGGTATGGCAGAAGGAAGGGAGGAAGCGTCATTGCTGTGTGGAATAACTTTCTCTCATATCTGCTACTGAAAGAAACTTCAGGAATCTTCTAGTCAAACATCTCCATTAGACTGGGGAGAGGATTAGGTCAGAAACATCTGGTTGGTCCCTGTGTTTCAGGATTGATCTCACCAGGACCAGATCCAATGCAGTTCTCCCAAATCATGTTTTTACTCAGCCTTGAGAGGCACTGATCACTAATCCAGTCTCCAGGAGCTTGCCATTCTAAACATCTGCCCAGAGACAGGCCTTTCCCTCCATCTGCTTCATCATCCTGACTAGCCGTTGCTTTCTTGTGACCTTCCAATTTTGAACTCTTCAAGGTACCCTAAGCTGGGAACTCAGCACCCTGAGTCCAACTCAGCGGGAAATGATGTTTTTGCCAAATTCTCAGCATTTATTAAAAACACCAAGAAGGATGCAAATGAGAGTAAGTACTCTGTCCTGGGTTTTGTCCCCACAGTTCTGTCCCCATGGGGTCGTCCACGTGGCTGCTGGGGAGGGACTGAGTATCTGGGCTCATTTCATAGAGTGTGGGTACAGACGGGATTCTGTGAACAAGGAAAAAATTTCTATCTTCGACTCTGCATGTGACTTTGGAGAGACAGTTTCTAGAGTTTGGGAATCCAAAGTACAACACTGTTAAGGGGAGACATTTTGACATGCAGCTGTTGCCATATGCAATGAGGCAATTGTTTAAACGGAGACTCTGCCAGTCCCTAGCTCTCCATAGGCTTCTCATAAATGTTTATAAGAGTGGATACAGTTGGGCTGGATAGATGGCTCAGTGGTTAAGAGCACATGCTGCTCTTGGGAAGGACTGCAGTTTGGTTCCCAGCCCCTCTACCAAGTGGCTCATAACCACCTATAACTTTAGATCTAGGGCACCTGAGGTCCTTTTCTGGCCCTTGAGGGCACCTGCACCCATGTGGTATGCATACACAAAGACACGAATAAAAATAAAAATAAAATAAAAAATACCTTTAAAAACGGATGGGTTCTGGGAGTAGCATAGCCATGTAGATGGCACAGAGAGACTGAGTCCTGTCTGCCTCTGTGTCCTTCTGGTCTTCTTGCTGCTGACTGTCTGTGTCTCAGAAAGGAAGCACACCCACTCTCTCCTTCCAAGGCAAAAACCAAAAACCAAAACCAAACCAAACAAACAACGCCCCCCCCCCCCGACATTTGTGTGGCCCATCTCCAGCATCTCTTGCCTTTGTGTTTTAGTTTATGAAAAGAACCTACTACGGGCCCTGAAGAAGCTGGACTGTTACTTAAACAGCCCGCTGCCAGACGAAATAGATGCTGACAGTTCAGAGGATGTCACTGTTTCACAAAGGAAGTTTCTGGATGGCGATGAGCTCACACTGGCCGACTGTAACCTCTTACCCAAGCTCCATATCATTAAGGTTTGTTTTTGCTCTTGACAGCTGGCTGGATGCATGAAAGAGGCTTTACTGGTGGTTTTGTTTTGTTGTTGTTCTGACTTATGCTGAGGCCAGGCATCGACAACAGGCCTGGATGGGAATAATAGTAGATCCAGTCCACTGTGGGTGGTACCATTCCCTAGGAAGAGGGTCCTGAACCACTCAGGACAGGGGTAATAGTAGATCCAGTCCACTGTGGGTGGTACTATTCCCTAGGAAGAGGGTCCTGAACCACTCAGGACAGGGGTAATAGTAGATCCAGTCCACTGTGGGTGGTACCATTCCCTAGGAAGAGGGTCCTGAACCACTCAGGACAGGGGTAATAGTAGATCCAGTCCACTGTGGGTGGTACCATTCCCTAGGAAGAGGGTCCTGAACCACTCAGGACAGGGGTAATAGTAGATCCAGTCCACTGTGGGTGGTACCATTCCCTAGGAAGAGGGTCCTGAACCACTCAGGACAGGGGTAATAGTAGATCCAGTCCACTGTGGGTGGTACCATTCCCTAGGAAGAGGGTCCTGAACCACTCAGGACAGAGGTAATAGTAGATCCAGTCCACTGTGGGTGGTACTATTCCCTAGGAAGAGGGTCCTGAACCACTCAGGACAGGGGTAATAGTAGATCCAGTCCACTGTGGGTGGTACCATTCCCTAGGAAGAGGGTCCTGAACCACTCAGGACAGGGGTAATAGTAGATCCAGTCCACTGTGGGTGGTACCATTCCCTAGGAAGAGGGTCCTGAACCACTCAGGACAGGGGTAATAGTAGATCCAGTCCACTGTGGGTGGTACCATTCCCTAGGAAGAGGGTCCTGAACCACTCAGGACAGGGATAATAGTAGATCCAGTCCACTGTGGGTGGTACCATTCCCTAGGAAGAGGGTCCTGAACCACTCAGGACAGGGGTAATAGTAGATCCAGTCCACTGTGGGTGGTACCATTCCCTAGGAAGGAGACCCTGAACTACTCAGGACAGGGGTAATAGTAGCAAATATCAGTTTGAATCGAAACTAGTAGTTTATAGTCTAGGCAGCCACACTAAACACATGGAACCAAGAGTTCCAGGTGTCTTCACAAAGTACCTGTGAATGTGCTCCCTGCCCCAGGTCCTCCCTGAAGTCCTCAGTCTGAAGAAAAGCTCAAGTGCACTCAGGGTCTCTGTGGCTTGAAGATGATGCGTTGTTGATAATTCTAGGGATAAGCAAAGATGTTCCGGGGACAATAGAAGGGTGTCCTATAAACTCTTAATATCCCCCCCCCCCACATACACAGCTAAGAGCAGCTGATATATCTCCTTGGCTGAGCCTCTTCTATAGCCGGCGTCTCTTCTATAGCCGGCGTCTCTTCTATAGCCGGCGTCTCTTCTATAGCCGGCGTCTCTTCTATAGCCGGCGTCTCTTCTATAGCCGGCGTCTCTTCTATAGCCGGCATCTCTTCTATAGCCGGCATCTCTTCTGTCTTCCTAGGTGGTTGGATATGGTAGAAGAGTCAACAGTCACAGACAACTAGAGCTGTTTGGGGGAATCTTTTAAAAGCTTTTTAAATGTTTATTATTATTATTATTATTTTAAATTTCAGTTCTCTGATTGGTCACTGACCTGGCTAATCAGAACTTGTTGTGGCATCCGTGAGGATTCCCAGGCAGCTGGCTCCACAGCTTGTGGGTGTCAGTTATCATTGTGACTGACAGCCATCAGTGCTATGTATGTGACCTTCAGATGTCTAAAAAGGAAACCTGTGCACTGGGCATCTTCATTATTATTAAATTCTCCCCTAGGCCTAGAGCTAGTGTAGGAACATAAAGCGAGAATAAAGAGGCAACACAGGGAAACAGCAGTCTCTGTCGTGCTCTAAGCTCGTACATATTTGGCTGGTCAGATCACTCATCTGGTTTCAACAGTCTATGGTGGGCTACCTGCCACTCTTGGTCGCTCCATGTGAGAACCTCATCTTTCTCTTCCTGAACAGCTCTTCTTGCCCTCCCGCTGAGTCTCTAACTCTCTCCTTCTCTCTTACCTGTGTACTTCAGTGAGAACTACTTACAACAGACATTGCCAATTCCTTGAGTGAATGTCTTTTCAGTAGCTTCACTAAGGTCCCAACATCCAAAGTAACGAAAGATGCTCAACTCTTGACAATCTGCTGACTCTGGACATCATTTATGCCACTGTGTTGTGATTTAGTCTCTTACGGGAATGGGTTTTTAGTCTTTGTTGTGAATGATATAGCACCAGACAGGTATGTGCAGGCTGAAGAAGACATGGTGGTTACTATGACAAAATGCTTGAGAAAGTCTGTCAGAGCAGAAAGGTTTACTTAAGCCTGTGGACTCAGAGCTAATAGTGCATGCTGAGTTGGCTCTATTGATGTTAGGCTCGTGGCAAATGCTGTAGAACAGCAAAGCAGCTCGTCTGTGGAAGCCAGAAGGTAGAGAGAGCAAGAAGGAGTGTCAGGAGACAAGATGCGCTCTCCAAAGGCCTCCAGTTGCCTAGGCACCACTTCCTATTGTCTAACCCACTATGGTTAATCAGTCGATGAGGCTAGCTCCCTCATGGTCCAATCACCACTAGTTGTGGACCAAACCTTCATTTTACAAAAGTGTTTAATATCCAAAGCACATTGGAAAACATGAGAAATATCTCAGGCACACAGCACTAGTCACAATGTGCTTTATTCATAAAAAAAATAAGGGGGCTTGGAGAGATGGCTCAGTGATTAAGAGCACTGGCTGCTCTTGCAGAGTATCAGAGTTTAGTTCCCAGCACCCATAGCCCACTACCACCTGTAACTCCAGCTCCAGGGGGTCCAACACTTCGCCTGATCCCCGTGAGTGCTTGCATTTACACGAACATTCGACATACACATATGTGTAAGCCGTAGAACGGGCAAGCTTTGGGGTTGGGAGTAGGGCTAAAGCAGTCCATGGTGGGAATGAAAGACCTAGAAAGAGAAGCTGCAAAGCCATTTAGCACTTAAGATACTAAACTGTTTAATGATCTTCCAGCCCAGAGTAAATTTGAAGGAAATGAGAATTAGTCCAAAGGAATTATGGTAAAAGATGAGAGTGAGGAGATTTATAATTTATTTCCTTTTCCTGAAACCCACTGAAAACGACATTAAAAATACAGTATTGGCTTCATCTTTCACGAGCCTACGGAAGAATGACAGATCATCCACAAATGCAAAGGAATCCAAGAGACGGGGTTGACTGGTACATGGCTCTCCCTTTATGGTTAGAAAAGTTCAGAGTTTTTAAGAAGTAAAGAATGCAATCCTGAAATGCCTGAGACCTTTGCATAGAGGGTGGAGCATGAGCTGACAGTGAGGCAAAGATGACAGAGAATACTTGTGGATTGAGATCTCTAAAGAGACAAAGTTGGAGGAAGATCCAACAGAGATGATGTCTATACAGCCTGTGCCCAGCTCCTCTTCCACACTGTGTCCTGGTGGGAGATGGGTTAGAAGAGGAAGGATCTGGCACTCTGTTTTGTGGCTGTTGAACAGAGGAAAAAGAAAAAGAAAAAGAAAAAGAAATAAGAAAAGAGAAGAGAAGAGAAGAGAAGAGAAGAGAAGAGAAGAGAAGAGAAGAGAAGAGAAGAGAAGAGAAGAGAAGGGAAGGGAAGGAAAGAAGCAAGCAAGCAGGCAGGCAGGCAAGAGTTCCCTGACTCTAACTCTAATGCCAACCCTATCTCTAACCCTAACTCTAGCTCCAGTGTGTCTCTGAGGCAGAGTAGAGGTCAAAGTTTCCTGAATGAATGCTCCAATGGAATACTAAATTTGCTCTACCAACTGACCTGTCCCCACTCTCCTATTGCTCTACATGATTTCTAAGTAAATGGTAGTTTCAGTATGTCTGCCTCATTAACTCCTCAGTAGCCACAAGAAGGGACCCACGTACGGCCACTGTATAACTACAGACAATAAAAGTGAAAAAAAATGATGGAAGACCCAAAATTAAAGAAAGGAAAAGGGGGGACGGGAAATGCATATGTGACAAAGACTTGTCCTGGAAAGTCAAAGAACATTGTATATTCTTCTACAACCTTGAAAAGGGAAAATGCTACGGACTTCTTTAGAAAAAGCTCTAACACAAGACACTGAATGTCGAAAAACACAGTACCATAAATGGATGCAAAATGGATGCAACTTAGGCCAGAGGCATTTGAGTAAGAAAAGAACAGATAAAGTCCTAAAGAAATAAAAAATTATGTAGAAGTAGCAAGAAGCAGACAGAAGGACACCACAAAAAGTAGCTAGACTGGATCTGAAAATAGATCATCCAAACTCAGATATTTATATTCAGAATGACAGTAGAGGGAAGGAGAGCAGGAAGAGGGCCGTCCAAGCAGGGCATTATTTTAATATAAAGTAGAGCCGGGCCTTCTGCTTTATCTAAAGAATAATCCTAATTGATTATTTGTACTAAGATGACACCCAGGAACTTGCACACACTAGACAACTGCTCTACCACAAAATTCATCACCAATCCTTGGTATTTTGAGACAAGGTCTCACTATGTAGCTCAGTCTCGCCATTCCCCAAGCCTGTAATGAATCCTAGAGCTACAAGCGTGTACATCATACAAGACTCCTTATTTTTATATCATTACTGTATTTGTTATTTGCTGAGTATAAAACCCAGGGCCTTGGACATTTAAACAAGCCCTGGTGCATCCTTAGCTCCAAACTTATGCTTTCAAGGTCATGCCGTATTTAGGCAGCATATTCCCAGGACAAACGACACAATGAGCCGTGTTTGATACTTGACAGAGCCAAGGATAGAAAGGAAGCATTAGAAACTGAATCTGTCCACTTTCCATTACTATAACAAAATGTTTGGGGCAGGGGTATGCAGAAAAGCTTATTTAGCTCACAGCTGTAGACATTCAAGAGCATGAGTCAACTCTTATACGGACCTTATGGCATCCCAGTATGAGCGTGTGTGTGTGTGTGTGTGTGTGTGTGTGTTTGTGTGTGTGTGTGTGGTGTGTTTGTGTAGGGGGAGGTGATCATAGGTGAGACAGGATGTGACCACAGGTGAGACAGAAAGTTACTATAGGAGAGAGAGGAAGTGACCATAGGCAATACAGGAAGTGACCATAGGTGAAACAGGAAGTGAGCATGGGTGAGACTGGAAGTGATCATAGGTGAGACAGGAAGTGACCATAGGTGAGACAGGAAGTAGCCATATGGTGAGGTAGGAAGTCTCTGTATGGTGATACTGGAAGCATTCAGATTTGCTCTTGTGTATCAGACAACCAGATTCCCATGAGAACTATCTCAGTCTCTCCAGATGGTGTGCTCCAGTGATGCCCTCCTCCAAGCCATGCTTCTTGAAGGCCTCACCACACATTGCTCTACTGAGACCCAAACTTCCAACCTGTGACCTGTCAAAGAGCATACTCAAACTAGAGCAGACAGCCAGGCAATAGTACTCACCAGCAGCAGTGATGACATAAATAAACAGCAGAACTGCCTACGGGAGGAAGGCATCTACAGTGGCCTCAAGAACCTTCATGGCATCAAAAATCAAACAGAGAGGAAACGGAAGGCTGTCTGGTGTATTATGAAAGAGTTTTATATCCCCAGTTATTATCTCCCCAGACACCCAGCCTCAGTAAAATAAGCACTCCCGAGTAGTAAAATTACTATATGTTGAAATACTCAAATGATCATGAAAATAGAAGACAGACACAGATAAGATGTGCTTTAGAAAAGTCTGTTAAGAAACAGGGAGCCTGTCTTGCTCTAATTTAGAGCACAAATTTACTCAAAGGACACCGGCTTGCTCATAGTGTGCCAGAAGAACGAGAAACCTAACTATACAGTCCCAACACACACATCTCTGTCATCTACCTGTTTGGTTTCTCTGTTCTCATGTGTTTGGTGAACACACGTATCAAGGGTTTAGAGAGAGGGAATGATATAATTACATTTTAATCAAAAGTGAAATAAATGTATAAAAATAGATTGCAGTTGAAAATTCAATTAGAGGGACAAATCCTTTCCATGAGCTTCTTAGCTTGGAGCTGCAGCCCTTCCTGTGAGGAACCAATGCTGACACCAGTAGAGACCAAGCAGCAGCTCCTGGGACAGAGTAAAGTCAGCATATGGTAAAGGAAAAGAGCCAGAAAGACAAGGAGACCTAGCACGTTCCCTCCTTTGTCATCAACAGGAATCAACTTGATAGAAAATATTAGGGAGCTCTCAGAAAGAACCAAACTACAGCCTCTGGGCTACTGAAGCGGAGTGTGTGTGCGTGTGTGTGTGTGTGTGCGTGTGTGTGCGTGTGTGTGTGTGCGTGTGTGCGTGTGTGTGTGGGTGTGTGCGTGTGTGTGTGTGCGCGCGTGTGTGTGTGTGTGCGTGTGTGTGCGTGTGTGTGTGTGTGTGCGTGTGTGTGTGTGTGTGTGTGCGTGTGCGTGCGCACATACACTCAGGAAACTCAGAAATCATGATGGGAGTGGGGATCAGCGGCTAAAGAACTTGTCACATAAGCAAGAGGACCTGAGTTTGATTCCCCAGAATGCTTGCAAAACGTGGCAGATGAGAGGCATCCCATCTCCGGAAGGCACGGGCAGGAGAATCACCGAGTTGCTGGCATTTCAAGTTACAGGCTCAACAGGAGGTCTTGTCTCAAAAATGAGGTAGAGAAAAAGGGATTGGGGTGATGGCTCAACAGTTGAGACTTGTGTTTGGCAGAGACCAGGCCTTGAGAGTCGCCACCTGCAAGTCCAGCAGCAGGGACTAGAATGCCTCCTCTGGCCTCTAGGGACCTCTGCACACACGTGTACACACCCATAAGAAATACTTCTTTAAAACAATACGTTAGGCCAGTGGTTAAGAACATTGGCTGCTGTTCCAGAGGACCTGCATTTAGCACTCATGTCAGGCAGCTTATAGCTGTAACTCTAGGTTCATGGGAACCAACCAAGACTCACATGCACAGACCACCTCCCCCAACCCCCTCACTTCCATACATCATAACTTAGAAAGTAAATCTAGAATAGAATTCAAAATGTAGTTAGCCATCCAGAAAGTCACCCAGTGTTGATCTGACTCCCACACAGTATCCACACACTTGCACACATGCACAAAGAGATATATACAAACAGAGAGAAATTATAAAAGCAAGTGTCCATGTATGATCGGAAGATATTTACCAAGTTTCCTCATTAATATTAAAATATCCAGGGCTGATGGCACTGGCTTGTAATACCTGCCACCCACGAGGCTGATGGAGGTGGACTGCAAGCTCAACCCTGCGTGGGTTACAGAGCGAGTTCAAGGCCCACCTAGGCAAGATAATAAGACCCCCATGCCTAAATAAAAAGTAGAGAGAGCTGGGCTCAGCTGGGGGAGGGGCTCCACAGGGGAGCAGTTGCTTAGTGTGCATGAAACTCCAGGTTAATATTTTTCAAAAAGATCACAAGTGAATCAGGGAAGCATCCACCAAAGAAATAAGAATTCTTGATTCGAGCATTCCCTAAACCTGCATTCAGACAAAGAACGCCAGACCCTGTCACAGGCTCTCTAGATGTTCCTTGGTCCTAATTGGCTGCCACACTGCATGAATGGTGGTCTCTGTTATAGTCTGACAATTGAGTACTGAGATCTGATTTGTGCTGAGTCTCATGTTGCATTCATTCCAACATCCCAGGATCAGTGGGAAGAGTGGGGACACAGCAGACATGACCTTTGTAGCCCTGGATCCCTGCAGCAGATGGAATCGTGCTTCCCCAAGCTTTCATATCTCGGTCCTAATCACTATTACCCCAGAATGGCATGTATTTGGCATGTGGGTCTTCAAAGACACAATTAGCTAAGTTAAAGGTGCAGAAGAGAAGGTTGGACCCTCCTCCAATATGGCTTGCTGCTAAAAGAGGATTTAAGACAGGGACACCCAAACACAGCAAGAAGACATGCACAGACTCAGCTGTACTTCCGTAGTCAAGAGTTTAAGAAGCCAGGAGGAAGGCCAGAGATAGATTCTAACCTAGAAACTTTAGTGGGAGCAGGGCCCCACTGACATCTTGACTTCTGGGACTATGATAGAAAACCTTTTTGTTTTCAGTTGTTCAAGTGTGCAGCACTAACAGAGACACACATCCCTGTCACTGGACACTGTCCTTAGTGACTGATTTCCCACCTAGCCCTTTCAGGACCAAAGAAGCCATCTCACAGGGCTGAGTCCCTTAGTAAACCCACCCACTTGTCCTTTTCTTGCTCCTACTGTCTCCATGACGATGAGGAACAAGCTGTTTTGTTTATGCACCTCCTTTTGCACACAGTAAGCTCATGGTTGAGCAATCTGCTTAGAAGAGAGTAGTGGACTTCTGAATACCAGACGTTAGGGATCGCTGGAGATGGGGTTGAACAACTAGAAGAGAGAACTGATTAAAAGATCCTGATGAAATCTAAAATGAAGACCTCCTGTATGTGTGTCTTCATGTACCACGTAACGCAGTAGCTGACACCTGCCAAGGCATTGCCACAGACACAAGGAGAAAGCCACTGGCATGCTGTGCACACGCATGGCTGGAACCCAAGGACCACCTCTGGGAAACTTGATGGGCACATTACAAGAGGAAGGTTGACTTTGGCTTACAGTTTGATGGGATAAAGCCCATGGTGGCAGGGAGGGCAATGGGGGCTGGAATGTGAGGCACTTGGTCCCAAGGCATCAGCAGTGAGGACACAGAGCACTATGGGCGCTGGTGTCCAGCTCCTTAAGCCCTTTCTGTTCAGTCCAGGATCCCAGCCCATGGAGTCGTGTCTTCTACATTTAGGGTAGGTCTTTCAGTCTCAATGAACACACCCTAGAGGCTCCCTCACTGTGGTGCCCACAGGGTGGTCTCCCAAGTGATCCTAGATCTCATCACAGGGCACTTCATTTGGGTCCTGTACTTCTGTTGCCAACTCCCCCTCCCCACCCCCCAGACCCCCGCCCTTCTCCCAAGGTGCCCTAGAAGAGTTAAAGTGCCACTATGGGTGGCCCACATAACCATAGGATGACATCAGAAGCAAGGCTGTGAGCCTCCCAAGGAAGGGTTGCCTGACCTGATCACCCACGTGAGTGGCCTGTCACCTTTCACCATCTCCCCTTGATTTGCAGATTGTGGCCAAGAAATACAGAGATTTTGAGTTTCCTTCTGAAATGACTGGCATTTGGAGGTACTTGAATAATGCTTACGCCCGGGATGAATTCACTAACACGTGTCCAGCCGACCGGGAGATTGAACACGCGTATTCCGATGCAGCGAAAAGGATGAAGTGAGGCTGGCTTGCGGCAGATGAGTGGGCGGACCTTCCAGGAGAGCCCTCTGTTTCTTCCCTGAAACAGCTCTTTTGCAAAATAGCGCTGACTCTCTAAATGCCACCATAGGATGCAGGGCCTTGGCGATTTGTCTACTCATTCCTCCTACGCTAATTTATATCTTTGGGATTCAGTTCTCCTGTAATCCATGTTTAGGGCGATAGTGTTTTGTAGCTTGTTTCACGGCAAACAGGCTTTGACTTAAGTTCTTGGCATTTTAAAGAGGTTAGTCTTTCTTTGATAGTTTTCATAATCACATGGCTTGTTTTTCTCTTCTCAAGTATCAGTTTAAAATGGAGATGCTGTTTTATACTTATAGAATGCTTTAGAACAGTATTAGAGGGTATGAAGAAGAAAGTTTTTAAAATCACATAAAATTCTATATATTTTCTGATGACAATTTGATGAATATTTCCAGAACCGGCCAATCTTTCATGTATGCCTGTGCTCATACATACTCGTGAGTGCACATACATCACATATAATTTCATTCATCCGTGGAATGGCATTTGTGTAAGAAGGCAATGAAGGTATCTTCTGGTTCCTTAAAGGTTATCACAGAAGACTTAAAACAAAGGATTTAGCCCTGCTGAGCCACACAGGGGTTGTAGAGCCTCTTGCAGAACCATGGGACAGCGGGACCTAGGGTAATGAGACCAGGGTATCTTGCTTCTGCTTTAAGGATGTTGTTGCTCTGAACCCAGGTGTGGAGGAGAGGGTTCCCCGTGCCTTTGGAACCCACTCTTCTCACTCCCCCAGAGGGACTGTGCTTTCATGGGGACTCTTCCTGTCAGCTCTGGCTTGGAGACTCTCCCTGCCTTACATCACAGTGTAAGCCTACAAGTCCTGCTCATGTCAGTGCTTCGGTGAAGATGGTGTACCCGAGGCTAGCTCATTCACGTCTTCTTTCTATCTCATTGCTGTTCTTTCTATGTCAACCTGAGGCGAAGCAGGAAAACTGAATTCCAGATGAAAATCCGGAAAGTCCCACTCTTAAGCTGTTCTGGAAAAATGGTCCTTTCCTGAGAAGTTGAGGAGTTTCTGGTGTGCTTGTGGCATTCCCTCCATCATCCTTGGGGCCACCCTTGGTCATAGTGAGGCCTGTTCCAGCCTAACCATGAATGAGGAAATGTGAGCTTGCAAGCTCTGCAAGGCTTGTCCCTTCACCACCATACACCCTACAGGAAACATCTCTTGTACACTTGGCTACAGCGCTGGGCTCTGGAACCTCATGCTTCATAGGCACTTGGGTGAGGGTGCCAGTAAGATCCCGAGATTAGGTGAAGAAATATCTCGAAAGGAAACGAAGTCCAATATGGTGGCCACTACATTTTCTTGTTTCTTGGAAGCTGTGGCTTCAGTCCAATCGTCTGTTTCTTTGTCACCCAAAGAAGGTTTTCAGGGTTCTGTCTAGCCTGTCCCATCCTGGTCCAGCACCTCTGTAGGAGTCACCTTGTTAAGCTCTTGTGACATTCAAACTTGGTAAATGAGTTGATGGTTGGGAGTTAGTTATGTTAATTTTGTTCTTTTAGATATTAAAATGATCACAAGCGATGTGCCTTACAAATTAAACATTCTCAATCAACTCCATTGTTTTTCTTTAGTTTGTGTATGTGTGTTTAACACGCCTGCATGTGTGTTTGTGTTTGGGATGTGTGGGTGTGCATGCACATGCGGTGAAGGCTTGGGATGACAGAGGTTGAGAATCTTGACTGCTCTGCTACCTTACTCTTTTTTGTTTTTGTTTTTGTTTTTGTCTTTGTTTTTCTGAGACAGGGTTTCTCTGTGTAGCCCTGGCTGTCCTGGAACTCACTCTGTAGACCAGGCTGGCCTCGAACTCAGAAGTCTGCCTGCCTCTGCCTCCCAAGTGCTGGGATTAAAGGCATGTGCCACCACTGTCCAGCTACCTTACTCTTTAAAGGCAGAGTTTTTCAAGCCCAAAGCGTATGGCTAGTCGCACTATTAAGCTTGCTCCAGGGATCCTGTCTCCACCTCTGAGGCTGGTGCTACCACACCCACCTGACATTTACCTGTGTTCTAGGGAACTGAACCCCGGTGCAGCAAGCACTTCACTGCTGAACCATTTCCCAGCCACAGTAGAAATTAAGTGAAACCAGCCTCCCCTGCCCCAGCTTCCTCTCTCCCACTTTGCCTTTTCCATTTGGATTTGAAGAAATAAAAACCGAAGAGTGCAAATCTGAACCAGAGGTTGCTTATGTTCGCGTGAGATAATCCATGTGTGTTGTAAACCACAGACGTTTTAATGGCACCTCAAAGCGGTCTGAACAGACATGTGTGGCCTCTTTGTCCAGGTGGCTGAAATAGATGCTGTGTGGGCCTTTTCATGATGACTGGTAGCTCTAGGAAAGTGGCTCCTGGGGGCAGTCATCCTCAGTCCTGGCCCCTGTGCCCAGCCTTATGTCCACCCTGCTTGGCCACGCCCCCAGCTCCACCCTCCCTGGGAAATCCCCCCACAGATGCTGAGTGTGTGTAACATCTGGGACGATCTAATTCCATCCTCACTTACAGTTGTTGAGAAGAATTAGAAAATAACCGCATCATTTTTACTAGAAAGCCAACTCTCCTTTGACTACAGAGAGCACTGACTGCATAGTTATCCTGTAGCAGTCAGTCTGAGAAAAATCTTAGCAGATCCAGAAATGAAAGGCCTTTGCTAGCCACGTGCCGACCCATGGCACACATGCGCTCACCAGCACATGCGCACTCACCTGCACATGCGCACTCACCAGCCCATGGGCACTCACCTGCACATGCGCACTCACCTGCACATGCGCACTCACCTGCACATGCGCACTCACCAGCACATGGGCACTCACCTGCACATGCGCACTCACCAGCACATGGGCACTCACCAGCACATGCGCACTCACCTGCACATGGGCACTCACCAGCACATGCGCACTCACCTGCACATGCGCACTCACCTGCACATGCGCACTCACCAGCACATGGGCACTCACCTGCACATGCGCACTCACCAGCACATGGGCACTCACCTGCACATGCGCACTCACCTGCACATGCGCACTCACCTGCACATGCGCACTCACCAGCACATGCATCTTATACATGCTCACCATACTGTCACAAATACATATACATACACCCGCATTACCCTTAACAACCCCGCACATACACTTATTCCCACGCGTGTTTGCATGTATATGCACATACACGTGCACGGCTTCGCCCAACTCCCAGAGCGAGCAGAGCTCAGGGCTCCCCTTGCACATCCTGCACCAATGCCTGGTGACTCACTCCCAGTGGAGTCCCGCCACCCTTTAGGCCCCAATTATCAGTGGTTCAAAGTTATTCTTGGAATAATTGCTTTAAAAAGCTAGAATACCCCCCCCCAACCTTTCTTTGTCTTTTACAGTTAAGAGAACAAAAACATGTTTTATTCTAAGAATGTGAAATCCCCAATCCGGTAACATGGACGAATAAGTGATAAACGGTACAAAAATGACAGTGGCTTAGCTTTTCCTCTTAAGTCATTTACCTTTCAAAATTTAAATTTTTGCTTAATCTGTTACCATGCTTGTGGGCGTGGTCATTTTAAAAGGCTGGATGGAGATCCCTGGCAACAGGGACAGGCTCACCTGGCACTAGTAAGTCTAGCCTGCTCTCCTATCCTCTGTGTGCTTAGGAGGCCAACAGGGAGCGCCTGCGGCCATAGCCTGGCTTGGACAAAATAAGTGGTGTCACCGCTGAAGGATCATCCTGAGTTTTGGACAGCTCTTGCTTTGAATGAGGCTGTGTAGTCGGGGAGAGCCCAACCCTTATTATTTGGCTTAAACTAACTAGTACAGGTACTTGTTCAGGTTGTGATCCAAGGGAAATTATGTTCAGAAGTGTGGAGCAGCACACATCCGGATGGCGCAGGAGCTATCTGTCCCGAGAATAAGGCCCAGGTAAGACTACCAACAGGGTCTTATCTTACACACTATTTCGTTCATAGCCACCCAGCCCCTGTCCCAGCTCACTCTGGGTGCCTCCAGGGCTCCCAGCTCTTCAGTGGATTTAACGACACTCTTTGAGAGGCGCCATTCTCCCCACTGAGACTGCTGCCTCTTCTCACCTCTTCCCATAATGCCCTCGGTGACAGGACAAGAAGAATGTCCCCGTGGTCTTGCCCAGGATGGCCCAGAGTCCATCAGATCAGCCAGCTCTGTCACCCTGGAAGGCTGTCCTTCCAAGAGGCTGCTGTCTGTGAATTTGAATTAGATGTCTTTCTGAAGCTTTGAGTCTCTGTGTACTGACACCCACCAGAGCCTTGCAAGGCTCCTCCACACTTCCGACGCCCGTAAACTCCAGAACGATCTTATGATAATCCTGATTCCCGGAAGCAGTGGGTTAGTCCTTTCTGAGAATGTTCCTTGCTTTGAGAACAGGAAATGTTTTCAAACGACGTCATGGTTTTCACTTGCATTATTTGATTTTCTCATTTGAGGATTAAGCGCTAAGAAGCCGAGCGTGTTCTCCGCCTCTTCCCCAGAGGATTTTTTTTTTTTGAGGCAGACCTGAGAAAACAAATAATAAACGGCAGCCAAATCCTTAGCAGACATAATAACATGACATTATTGTGACAGTCTCCTTAAAGCCCAGCACAGGGGAGGCTGAGGCAGAATGAGTCCCTTGAGCTTGAAGCTACCCTGGGCTGCAGATTCAGACTCAAAAAGAAGAAAACATTCTCTATAATCTACAACATAGCTGGCTGTTTTAAAATTATTGTTATTATTTTGGTATTTGCTCTTCTGATTGGCTTTTGTCATAAAGCAGAAGTTGTCAGAATCGGATCCTCTGTCACACAGGTGGGAAGTAGTTATACTCTGAATTCTTGGTTCTCTACAACACAGGGATCTCGGGATGGTGGTCACTGGAGACTCAGTTGTCCCTTCCATAGGTCTCTGGGCTGACTGGGTGGGGAGAGTTGGCCTGGGGCTTTGTCAGACACACTGAACTGGGAGGCTCCACAGTAGACTGTCAGATTGATTGGGAAGCCCTTATTTGGCTTGGACACACTATTTTCAAATGCCTGATACTTACATAAGACTTGATTTGACTCCCTAAAGCCAGAATCCTAGACCCATGCAAGCCAGTCTCTCTTCACCACTAGGTGGCACTTTCTCCCACCCCTGGAGCCTCCTCCACCTTCCATGGAACTGGACCAGAAGTACTAGTTGGGTTGACCATTCTGGCCTGATGCAGACAGATTAAAGTTTTCATCAAAGCCCAGCCCAGGCCTCTAGGTATTTCCTAGGGGGACCAACCCGTCAAAAGGTGGCCTGTCAGAGCCAAACAACAAAGTGTGAATTCACCCTGTTGGTTCCTGGAAACCCACCCCAAACCCTGTTTTGTTTTTTTTTTTTTTCTTTCTGGTGTGCTAAATGACCGTGGGAAGCGGCATTCTGCTCAGTCCCGTAATTATTTGCCTTGTCATGGAAGTGCCAGGAACAAGAAGCCCCCGATTATGCCTGACACCAACATAAGTAGGGAGTCGGGATAAAATCAGATGTATTGATGAGTTCTTGTTTGTCGACAGATTTAGGGACATTTAAATCAATCTTAGGGACTCAGAGGTCCAGCTCCAGACCCTTGGGCATCCAATATAAGACTTCATTGTTCCTACCATCTCCCCACCATGTGCAGTCTCTCATGGTACAAGGGATGGCCCAAGAGTGTTTGCACTCGACCCCCTCCCCCCTCAATATCTCATGTAGCCGGGAACTGGGATCACCGTCTACCATTGGCTGGACCCCCTCTAACGTTATGCCTAGTTCAACTTGGATTTCTGCATCCTGGGTTCTAGCATCATATGGCGTAGTCATGAAGAACATTTCTGGGGGGTGGAGGTGGGGCTGCACAGAGGAGAAAGTTGGTTGTGGTTCATTATGGGTGCATGCGCCTAAGTGAATGCGTAGGCATGCTTCCATGCATGTGGGCATGCGAGCATGTGTACACTCACCCATCTGCATGTGCAAACATAGACATATACACACACACACAAGTGTATATATGTTAGAATATATTTATATATGCATACACACACACACACACTAATGTAAAATGTTCTCTCAAGATTCATAGTGGCTTGGAACTGCAGCATATGACCTTATTTCAAAAGAGGATCTTTGTAGATGAAATTAGTTAAATCCCAATGAGCTCCCGTTGAATGAAGCTGGTCCCTAATTCTGGTGTCATGGATGTCGTCCTAAGAAGAGTCAATACACGGACACACAAAAGGAAGGGACCGTGTGCTGACAGGATGGGAGGCAGGAGAGGTGCAGCAGAAAGCCTGGGAACGCCAAGACTACATCACTTCTACATCATCTCTGTCACCACCTGAAGCTAGAAGAGACTCTGCTGATACCTCAACTGAGAGTTCCAGTCTCTGGACCAGTGAGAACATAGCACTTTGATGAGGTAAGCTCCGCCCACTGTCTCCATGGTATTCTGTTACTGAATCCCCAGGAAACTAAGACTCAATGAGAGGGGTAGGAGTCCTGCTTGTGCCGCTGTGGGAGAAACCTGTGCTACTCTTTTTATTGCTGTGACAGAGGCCCTGACAGAGAGGGACGAGGGGAGGAGGAAGGGCTCATTCAGGGCCCTGCTCTAGGCAATGCTGTAGCCCATCAAGGCTGCTGGGAGCCACATTGTACGCATTAGGCAGCAGGTTACTGGTTCCGTTGCTGTGGCAATCAGGAAACGGCTGAGATCGGAAGTGGAGCCAGCATCTAACCTCAGCTCATACTCAGAGGACCCTACAAGTGCCATTCAATCCCCAGGCATGGAAGATTCCGAAACAGTGCCAGCAGTTGGGAACCAGCAGTACGGTTGCATGAGCCTGTGGGGGACACTTTGCATCTGACATAACGACAGCCCCACTTTCCTACTGTCAAATGCAGGAGTTGCACGGGCATTGCAGTCTGTGCCTTTCCAACCTATTCAGTGTGCAACCCTGACTCGGACTGATGGGCTCAGGCCCAGTGATAATATTGTCGAGAACAGTCCCCGGGCACAGAAACGAATGCCATCTTTATTACTCACTGCCTCATTGCTGTGACAATATATTTGACAAAAGTGACTTAGGGGCATGGGTTTATTTTGGCTTACGGTCCGAGCGCACAGGGAAGTGATGGCGGCAGATGGGGGAAGCTGTCCTATTGCATCTGCAGTGAGGTAGCAAAGCAAGATGATCACTAATGCTTTTTATTCAGCCTTTTATTCAGCCCAGGATCCCAGCCCATCGGGCAGGGCCACTCACATTCAGAGTGGGCCTTCCCAACTCAGTTACATCTCCTGGAAACGTCCTCACAGGCACACCCAGAGGCTCTTATACCAGGGCTAGTTCTTAGCTTGGACATTGCTCGACACCTGCTTAAGGAATTTTTGGTAGACATTTTGCTTTCTGAAGGAGCCATTCTCCACATTTAGGGCATGTATGACATCTGTAACTACAGGAAGGGTGTCTACTCACTGGCCTGCTTCTTAGGGCATCAGCAGTGCTCGCCCGCAGTGTGTCCAATGGGATTCCTTTGCACAGAACACCTCCCGTGGCATCACCTCAGCTTTTGATAATCCAAGCAGTAAGGAGTGAAGGTTGTGGGAGCCTTTTGTGGCATCCCATCAACTTCCTTCCATCTAACCTCAGCTTGCTTCACTAAAGGAGTAACTAATACACGTGCTTTGGGAAGTGTGTGCAAGGAACATGGATGTGGAGGAATGCGGGCATGTTTTCCCTCTAGAGTTGTTTTTATGGCCATGATGATCATGGTGACGATAATGGTGTGTGTGTATGTGTGTGTGTGTGTTACATGTATGTAGGCAGGCAGGTGTGTACTGAGGCCAGAGATGGGCATCAGGGCTTTCCCTCTTATTTCTCTCTAGGTTATGTATTTAAGGAAATCTCTCATTGAACTGAAAGCTTGCTGTTTTGTGAACTACCAAGAGATGCCTGTCTCTACCCTCTGCCACCCCTGTACGTCACTGAGTTTACAGTACACATAGCCATGCCTGGTTTTTCAGGTGCTGGAGGTTCAAACCCAGGTCCTGATGCCTGCACAGCAAGTGCTCTTATCTCCCTAGTCATGACGTAATCGCTTTCTACACCATGCAACAAAGGCCACAAAGTTATCAACTTAGCATACGTGACTTGTACTTATAAGCCACAGGCTGCAGGCATCAGGGAGTATTTTGGTTTGGCTCTGAAATGTCCTCCAAAGACCTTGTGGTGCTGAGTGTTGGCTGCTAGCTTCTGGTGCTGATGAAATGTACAAGGACGTTTAGCAAGATAGGCTTAAGTGACTGAGAAGTGAGCAACTTGGGATGTGTCCTTTGAGGGTCCTTCCTCCATCCTGCTTTCTCAACACTAGGAGGTGGGTGGCTTTGCTTTCCCACATGCTCCTAGCCACAGAGACCTGACTAATCCACTAGAAGTCGGTGTGTTCCACAACTGCTTATCTTGTTCAGGGTCACAAAGGCTGAGAGGAAGGTCCTGGCTAAAGCTGGATTCCCATACCAGGTTTTAAGGTCGGCTCCTGGTGTTTAAGACTGCCTTACCTCTCTGCAATCTCCTTTATCTCTGACTTGTGGTCTTCCTTTGAAGCACTCACTTGACTAGTCCAGGCTCATCCGAGGAACTCTCCTTTATAATCAGCTGATCAAATCAAACCCTTGGAGTCCCTATACTCAAGTCAACTAATTAGGGACTGTCATTTCCCTTGCTCTGTCATGTGACCTAATCACAAGAAGGATACTATATTTTGTCCCAGTTCTTTCTCCAATCCCATGCTCCTTGGCTGACTTAGCTATATGGCCAAGGTATTTGTAGATAAATTTTAAGACTCAGACTTAAAATATATCTACGAGTACCTTGGCCATATAGCTAGGCTCTTCCTTGACTAGATCATAACTTATTATAACCCCTTTACTGTAATCTCCACTCTGCCCTGTGGCTCGTTACTGGTGCTCAGACACCGTTAGTATGTCTTGTCACATCTTCCTGGGTGTCTCCTGGGCCCGACTCTATCCCAGAATTCTCTTTCTGGATGTTAACCTTCTATCTCCTGCCCAAGGAAATCAGAGAGGGCACAGGGCATCAGATTTATTATTGACAGGTGCCACACCCATACAGACATACGATATTCTCCCTACAGTATTTATTCAACAAGTCCTACCCAACCTCAACAGCAGGAGTATGTACACCAGGGCCTGGGGATCTCAGGAGCCAGCTTAGGCTTGTCATAGTCAAGCGAGAGAGTCTGTGATGAGCACTCTAGAGGAAGACTCCACCAACAACACACAACCCCTGGTTGAGGTCAACAGAGGTTGTGTTGCCAAGCCTCTTAGGTGTTGCCAAGCTGAGTCGTGGCATCGGGTGTCTGCCACATATCTTCTTGGCGTGCATCCTCCAGACTCCCTTACTGTTAATCCTCAGGCTCAAACTCCATTGGGGCGGGCAGCTCTGACATTCCCTGAAGTCCACTTGACCTGATTCCCAGGTTCCTGTGACAAAGCAAGAGTTTGTTGACCTCCACGTCTTGGCACCAAGTGCACTCTTTACCCAGTGTTTTTGCCAAAGGGTGGGGAGAGAAGGTGGAGCCGAAGGAAGGATTTCTTGCAGTTGGTCAATGAAGGGCTTTGTCGCGACTCCTCTCCATGTTGAACAGGTGGCCAAGTGTCTCGGTACAAGGTAGGCATGTTTCTCCTCTAGTCCTCCCTGAATTCAGCTCAAAGGCAGTTACATAAATGAACAACAATAACACCACCACCACCAGGGATAACAGCCAAGCCAAAGCTGCTCCTTTAGTAGAAAAGATCATTTTAATAAAGAGTCTGGAAGATGCTGCACACAACTCTAAGGCCCAAATTCTTCCCTGTTCTCAGGTTTCATCCTCGAGATGGTTGGCTTTGTCAGCTTGTCACAGTCTAGAAGCACCTGGGAGGAGAGTCTCAGTGAGGGGTTGTGTACTGGCTGGTTTGGGGTGTCAACGTGACACAGGCTAGAGTTATCACAGAGAAAGGAGCTTCGGTTGGGGAAATGCCTCCAAGAGATCCAGCTGTGGGGCATTTTCTCAATTAGTGATCAAGTTGGGAGGGCCCCTTGAGGGTAGTGCCATCCCTGGGCTTGGGTTCTATAAGAGAGCAGGCTGAGCAAGCCAGGGGAAGCAAGCCAGTAAAAAACATCCCTCCATGGCCTCTGCATCAGCTCCTGCTTTCTGACCTGCTTGAGTTCCAGTCCTGACTTCCTTTGGTGATGAACAGCAGTGTGGAAGTGTAAGCTGAATAAACCCTTCCCCCCACCGCCATCTTGCTTCTTGGTCATGATGTTTGTGCAGGAATGGAAACCCTGACTAAGACAGGTTGTGAGGGCAGGCTGGCCTGTAGACGTGTCTTTAGGACATTGTCTAGATTGTATCAAGACCCAGCCTAAACGTGGGCAGTGCCTTTCCTTGGCTTTGGGTCCTGAATAACCAAAGAGCAGGAAAGTGAACTGAGGAGCAGGTGTGCACATATCCACCCCCTGTCTGCTCCTTGCTGTGTGACTAATTGCTTCAAACCCTGTCCTTGACTTCCCCACACAATGGACTGGAGCTATGAGCTTATTAAACCTTCTCTCTCTAAAAGTTGCTTCTGCCAGGGTGTTTTGTCATAGCAAAGGAAAAAAAGCAAAACTGCTACCCATGCACACTTGGTAGTTTTGTAGTATGTGTTGTTTCAATTATTGGATTATCCTTCAAACCAGTCACAGTCTTTCCAGTGGTGAGAGCTGTGAAGGCTACAAACTGGCTTCTCTGGGTTGCGTTCCTGAATATGGGAAGTTGGAGGCCTTCAGCACTTATACCGAAGGGAAAGAAAACCTCTGTCAAAAATCAGAACACTAAGGTAGTGACCAGGCTCCTGTGGATAAGAGGCAAGCAAAGCCTGCTTGTGCCATGGAAGGTCACAAAGGCAGATACAAACACCAACAGAAATCCGGTCCTCAGGCCCCAAGGCTCTTGGTGCAGAGAGGGAGACTCAGTGTGTGTCATCTCTGAGATTTGTTTGAACAGCACTCTGTCTGGTTCTGTATGACACACACTTGTCTACGCAGCTTGAGGAGCTACATCACTGCTTCCCAACTTTTGGGGAAAAAAAATCCCCTTCCAAGGACATGATGAACATTTCTCACTGGGAAAGGCTGGAAGGTGACCACCTTATAGCCTGCTTAGCTTGGTTTCCCTAGGAATCACATTCCAGTGAAAGATACCATCATTTGTGTAATAAAACTAATATTTTAAGCAGTATTGCCTACTCTCCTGATTCTTGGGATTTTATGTCCTGGGAGAACAATTAAATTTTGGTTTTGTAACAGAACTCAGCCAAGTTGGTTTTGTTTTCAGGCATGGTTTCCTTCAGTCCTGTTGGGCAACACAGCAGTCTCCTTGGTGAGAAATGAACGCATGGTCTCAACCAGCATCTTAACAGCTGACACGATGATGTCCTTTGTCAGGAAGCACCTTTTCTGGGGACCCTGGGGTACCCTGTTATTGTGTTTGCTATAGAGACACATACTCCCAACTTGTCCTGAAAGCCAGACCCAAGAAAATGTTCCCTGTGTGTTTAGGAGTTAATTTGGTTTCCTAAGAACTTTCTAGAAAACAATAGTGACTTGATCTGAAATGGCTGAGATGGGGGAGGTGTTAAATTTACCCCCAGGACATCTTGATAAAGAAAGTGTCTCATCTTTCAGAGACATCTCGGGGTTGCCCTGTCTGGTTGAGCTGATTAGATCACCTGTTGGCTTGGTAGCAGTGATCACTTTTCTGAGAGATTCTTCCTGGCACTTCAGAGATGTCTGAAGATCCATTTCAGTTTTCTTAGTGTGAGTGACAGGGATGCTCATGGGTAAAATTTGAGCTGTGTCTGTACAAGGACCACCTCCAGGATGCCGTCACCAAACCTCTAACACCCTGTTGCTGGCTGTGGCACCTCTGTGCTTTCTGCCTGATGGGGCTCCATGTCACAGTAGTGACTCTCCACTATAGCAAGTGTTGCCCTTACTGTCTGGGATGCAAACTGTCTTCCCAGGGTGCTCGATGGCAGCTGGCCAGTCTTGGCTGTCTTCCAAACTAACAACGACTAGGCCATTTAATTCTTACCTAAAACCCAGGGCAGCATTAATAGTTAACGCCTGAAGCTAATTTTTGTGGAACCATGCATTGCAGACAAGATCAGGAGAATGACGGTTCCCAGCAACCCAGCCCTCTCTTCCCATCTCCCCATCCCTCCCCGAGTCTTTCTGGGATTCTTTTTTTACGGGCACATGTGTGTATGGCGGTATCAGTAACATCAAACAGATGTGAGTTCAGATCCACTCCCCATGAGATGGATGGAGAAGGAAGTTGAAGTAGATGAGAATCAGGGAACAGGGGGAGGGGTTAGCACAGCCAGGAACAGTGCGATTACTCAACACTTGGATTTTTTAATCAAGGGATCTTAGTAATGAACAATATATCCTTTGTTGAGCACAAAAAAAGAAAAATACAAACCAGAAGCCAGTGGGGATTTAGTAAACAGAGCAATCTATAGGGCCCCGAAGGGGCATGTGTGCACAATGGCTGTTTTAAACTCTGTTCGAGACAGGCTCTGGTTCAATGGTCAATGCCAGTCTCTTTTGGCAGTGTCTTGCACTGACCCAAGCAGAGACGCAGAACATTTTGGATTAACTTGGATGGTTCATGCTCATAAACAGTTGGCCAGCAGTATTTAGCGAGCTCTCTGAACTTTAAGATAATAAAAGGCTTACTTGGGATAAGCCTTTGGTCCTTTTAAACACTCCCAGAGCTGTGAGTGGTTGGAGGTACCCAAGTGTGGTCACTACGGGTACTGAAGCTCCCAGACAGCCGTCCACATTCCTTTAAGGGCAGCCACCTCTAGACAGCTCATTTCCCGTAGTCGAGTGGTTGGTCTGCAATTTCTTTCTGGGATCCAGACAGTTAATTGTGACTCAAGATGACTGGGAAAGAGCCGTGTAGCCTCCGGCGAGTTATTTAATTTTGTTGAATCTCAGTTTGCTCATCTGTAAAAGATTCTCCCCCCAATGTCCCCCCCCCCCCGCCAACACCCCATCTCAGCTTTTGGAACTCTGATAAAGATGATCATGAAAATACAGGAAAACATGAAAAACGGGCAAAAGCGCTTATCAGGCTTTCTCCCGACACACTGTGCTTAGCTTTTGCATCGGACACAGTGAACACAAAATTTGTGGGGTGGATGATGGTGGTGGTGTTAAGAATTTAGGCAACCGTTGAGATGTTAAGGAAATAGGCCACAGTAGGCTGACCAGGGCCGGGTAGGCTGGGAGTTAGGTCAGTGCTGGTTGGATGTAGAACTAGCTTCCTTTCCTCTCCAAGTCCCTCACCTGTTATTTTGACTTTGAGAGAAGAAATGGAAATGAAATCATTTTGACTCTGAACAGAGCAGTATTGCGGAGGGCTACACAACTCCCAAACAATTTTAACAGTAACCGTCCCAGGTGCCTCTCATCCCTTCCCAAAAGAAGTCCGTCAAAAGAGCCTGGGAAGGGGCCTTGTCTGAGTCCAGATCACTTCAGAAGCCATAACGAAGCACAGGGCACTCACATCCAGTCCGAGTCACTTCCTCCAGCAGATAATCCGCGTGACGAGCGGAGCAAGGCACAAGCCGTATGTCTGCCGTCTGAACCTCAGCCGCTCTCTCTCTCTCTCTCATCTTCCAGATAGCGAGCCACCATTAAAGGTGACCGCAGACCTGAAGAGAAACTCAGCTCCCCGAAGCAGCCAGAATTCTGGGAGACTCAGAAGAGGAAGGGCAGAGGAAATGTCTAGTGTGTTGATGGTTGTCTCCTTAGTCATTCATTTTCTGAAGAGCTTCAACTGAGAAACTTTTACAAGACCCAGAAAGGAGAAGAGAAGTGCCCAGCAGACTGAATTACCCTGCCTGTGCTTTACAGCTCTGATCTCTCACAGTCAGGTGCTGTGTTCCACCCCTGGGGATGCTCCTTATGAACCTGAGTTTTCAGTTCTTGGTTGTCAGTGTCCCCAGAGGTCCCAAGGCTTGGTCTCAGGGGCTGGCAGAGCTGGAAGGCAGCCGAGGGGTTAGAACCTGACAATTCTGACTCAACAGTGACAAATGGGTCCTCTATGAAACACATCGAATGTCAGTCCCAAAGTGTTGAAGTTCTACCTTCTAAGAATTTTATTTTTAATAAATACATAATTGTACCTATCTTTATAGGCACAGCATGAAGGCTTGATACAGTTTATATGTTGAGTAATAATCAAATTAGGGTATTTCTCTTCTGTCATGACGCTTGTTGTTTCTTTTTGATGAGAATAATCCAAACCATTTTTTCCAGGTGTGAGGTGTGTCTGATGTGGTGCTGTTTCCAATCTCCTTGCTGTGTATCAAAGGACCAGGATGTATTTGTATTCTTCCTTCCCAGCTCTAACTTGCAAAACTGACTGGTTATCATCCTCTCTCTCCAGTGCCCCCAGCCTCTGCTATCTACAATTCTAGTCTTGTCCATGACATCAGGGTCGTTGTCCTCCCCTGCCAGGCAGGCTTGCTTTTGTATCATCACCCCCTAAAGATTACCACACGGAAAATGGTTTCCCATCACCATCTCTGAAGGTAGACATTTCATTATTGGCTTTTTATTTTGACACAAGAGAACTAGCTTAGTAAATCTTCTCCCTTGAAGATGTCTGGGAACTGATGTGTCCTCATGTGCTTGTCACAGGTAGAGATCCTTTTAGGAAGGGACACCTCCTGCTTGGTGATGCTAATGAGCATGGTAGATACTCCTTTCTGGGAAAGTATCTGAAGGCATCCAGGAGGCCAGGAAGGACCATGTGGCATTGAGATGGATCTAATACTGGGATGTATGGAGGGTGACACAGTTCCTTCTTAAGGAGTTAGTGTTCCTCAGAGCCTGGACCTCAGGATGTCATCCCAGCTTAGGCTAGGCTCCAGTTCCCCATGCAAACTGGCCTGGCTTTCTTCAAGTCAGCTTTCTGCATCGGTTTTGTTATCTGGTCTCTGTTTCTTTCCCTTGTACTTAGCTCTTCCTTGGGACCCAGCAACAACTAGAATTGAGCTCCATGATGTGAACAGTGGTCCACGTTCTGAGTCACCTAAGATCTTATCACTGAGGATGACTCAAGGGTCTTTTGAGGGCTTGGATTACATATCCCTAGTCTCTTATCTGGTCATAGCTGATGACCATGGGTCATGGCGAATATTCTCAAAACGTGTTTCTTGGAGAGGCCAACAGTGGCCTCTGTTGGAAATGTCAACTACCAAGGAAATGTCCACCCTGACATCTGTTGGAAATGTCAAATACCAAGGCATACTGCAAATTGACCAATTTAGAAACTGGAGAATTCACACCCTCATCCCAAGCCTACCTTCTCATGTTGGGTACATTTTGGAATGGACAGACCCACTAGGTTTAAACCTTCCTCGAGGAGATACCAGGGCACTGTGACACGGGCAGGGGAAGCTCTTGCTCTGAGATGGAAGTCAGTATATGACTGGCTCTTTGAGTGATAAGGACAGGAAGGGAGGTTTGAGGATGATGTAGGAGGCAGAGGCAGCAAGAGCTTCCCCTGCCCGTGTCACAGTGCCCTGGTATCTCCTTGAGGAAGGTTTAAACCTAGTGGGTCTGTCCATTCCAAAATGTACCCAACAAGAGAAGGTAGGAGGAGAGCACAGTTAGCAAGCCAGTGGTGTAATAAGACTAGCAAGTACTAGAGTCAGGAGGCAGGATGGGCTAGAGCAGTGGGTGCCTCTTCTCGTATGAGACCTATGAGAAGTTAGGAGATTCAGTCTCCCCAAAAGTAGTGGCCTTAGAGACAGAAAGGAATGAGTGTCTATCTCCATCTACCATGTAGTTGTTGACTCTGAAGCTTTTCTCTAGGGGAGGGGACATATTTTCCGGCTGCACTACAATACATTGAAAGCTTTTACCCGATTGGGGTGGGAGGACATATTTTCAGGTTGCACTACAGTACAAGCCTCAAGCAATTTGGCATGACTTGGGCTATTGGGAAACAACTGTGCTCTGGGGACAGCCTGACATGTCATTCCAGCAGCCTGCTAGGGCCAAGCTGTCCTTTTAAAGGAAGCTTTGAGCTGATTCTAAACTTGGAAGAGAGTCCAGCAAACAGCAAGGGGCAACAGAAGGTTGAATCACAAGTGCGTACCTGGTCAAGGTCAGTCCCTGCTCCCAAGCATGGGGCTGTATTAGTCAGAGTTCTCTAGAGTCACAAAACTTTTCGGTAGTCTCTATTTAGTAAGGGAATTAGCTTAAATCTGTAGGTCAACTCTCCAACGATGGTCAGCAGCAGCTGTGAATGGAAGTCCAAGGATCTAGTAGTTGCTCAGTCCCACAAGGCAAGCAGGTGAAGAAGAGATATTCTTCCTTCTTCCAATGTCCTTATGTAGGTCTCCAGCGGTTGGTGTGGCCCAGATTATAGGTGTGTGCCACCAAGCCTTTAATGCAGATGACCTTGAACTCAGAGATCTCCCTGTCTTAATCTTCTGGAACGTATAGCCACTATGCCTCAAGATCTCCATGCCAAGATCCAGGTCAGAAACTTGTATCTCTCTGCCTCCAGATTAGGATCATAGGTGAGCCTTCCAATTCTGGATTGTAGTTCATTCCAGATATAGTCAAGTTGACAACTAGGAATAGCCACCACAGGGATCTTGGGTGGTTATTGTCACACTGCGGCATACAGTGCTCCTTGACCCATCGGGACCATCACTCTGGGTCCTGCTCAGAGTGCCTGGAAGCCAAGGCACAGGTTTGTGGTGGTGGGCCCTGGAGTACTTCTAGATTGTTCAGGAAACAATAGTCATCTCTCTAAGTATTCAGCCCTGGGGTATCTTACTGTGTTTTAATGTTTGAAAGAGAATAACCCTGTGCAATCTGTGCCAGGGTCTCCTGCCTGGGGATTTGTTACTGACCAGTCATACCATTTCCAGCTATGCCAAGCAATAGAGAACTATAATATAGCAGCTACTACCTTTGAAGGCAGTACAGGCTAGCATGGACTGGGGACAGCCTCGGACACTGTGCTGTGGCTTTAAACTCTTCCTCTGTGTCACTTATAGGTTCCTACAGGGCAAGCTTAGTACTGCTCCGATCGTATCAATGAGCCGACTGAACCATGATTGACATCTCCCAAGTCACATAAGAAAAGGTAAAAATGGAACCATGGGGATGGGGGGAAGAGGCATGGACAGACACACTCAAACCCAAGAAACACAGACAGACAGATGGCCACAGACACACAAAGACATATATGGAGTCTCTCTCTCTCTCTCTCTCACACACACACACCCCTTGATGGAAGATGAAATGGCATCTAAAGCTAGCATCTAGTGATGGGGTTCTGTGGATTGAGAAACTTCTAGAAACCCTGTTTCCTTAGAAAGGAATGCCTTCTTCACAAGATGATGTGAGGAATACCTGAGGGTGTTTGCTGAGAAACTTTGCTTTGTGCCTACTTGCTCTGCTCACTGTATCCTGTGTCAACTGAGGCAGTGAGTCCCTGCTTATCCTCAGAACTTCCGATGTAATCCACTTCCCCCCATGCGTGGGCTGATTCCAAGCCCATCAGTCAGTTTATTTAGTTAATGGTCACCATCTGTCTGCCCAGGCAACCTCGTGAGTAGTCAGTGAACCTTCAGTTTTGCATGAAGCCGTGTGGAAAGACTTGGACCGCTGAGCTACTCTGACAAATGAACGCTGACAACCCTAAAAACGCCAATGTCCTATCTGTGTCTTGTCTTTCCTACGGCCTTTGTGGCAGAGGTTTAGAGTCCCTGGTAATACAGACCTTTCTTTAACATCTGGTACCTCAGGAACCTGCAGGCTGAACCCCTTGACCTTGTAACTCCACTGGCTGGGATCCATCACATTCTGGGGGTTCGCTTTAAATAAATTAGGTAAAACGGTTTTTTGGGAGCATGACTTTCAAGGTCCGTGGAAAGCTTCATGCTGGAATCAGAGCTAATATTTTTACCCCTTCCTCAACCTTCTAGACTGAGCAGGACAACGGAAAGGGCCCCGGGTGACTCCTGAGTCTGGAACTTCTCCCAGAGGACAGAACCTTTGAGCGAACTAGGTGCTAATGCAGTCTGAAGTGTGGGGATTAGGAAGCCTATACATTAGGATACATTATACATCAGGAAACAGATACTCTTCTTCTCCCTGTAGAAAACATATAAAACTTACTACCAGTTACCTCCAGTTCATTCAAGACACATATGGCCATGTGCCACCTCTCGAACCCATCATAGTCAGAAGGAAACTCTCCCTCCATTGGGCAGTCATTCTCTGTGTCCCCATCTTTGCAGATCCTGGAGACCACTCACCTGTCTCTCTATAGTCCTGTCTATCCTGGATATTTTCGTAGGACACTGGCATGATCACATCCGTGTGAACTTTCTGTCATCCAAAGCACTTGCAAATAGAAAGGTCTGCAAGGTTTCCTGTTCTTCCAGCCCATCCCCCACCAGCACTGATCCCATCCTGCCCACAGATACCATCTCTGTTTGTAGATTCTTCTAGAATTCATATATCCCTGTCCCAGGACACCTGGAACATTCTTATCTCTCTATCGTGAACAGTGACGTTCTATACGTGATACACTGTTCCTTGTTTTTTTGTCCCTTACCAAAACATCCTGGATCTGTGCTCACATCAGTACCAGACAGCTTCCTCATTCCTTCTCATCGCTGTGTCTGAGTTTGTTGTTCAGCTGTCCCATGCCTTATTTAACTAAGCTTTTCTTGACGGACATCTGGGTTTATTTCCAACTTCCAGCTCCTGCCAGTGAAGCTGTGCGGAGTCATCTTGCACCCACATTACTTGCAGAGTATCTGGTGGCACTCCCAGAAAATGGCAGAAAGGATCAAAGGGCATATCTGCTGATTTTTGTGACCCCCCCCCGTGTGACAAAAAAGTCAACCCCATCGAATGATACCAGTCAGCTTCTTGCCCAAGTTCATTACGTCTCTACGAGGACGAGGCTCTCCTCTGTGCAAAGCCTCTCTCCAGCATCTTTATTTACTGTTCTTAGAATAGACTTCTTCCCCCTTTCACATCTGTGCACAGCTCTCAGGGAAAGGCTGTATCTCAGAGAGGTTTCTAGTGCTCTGGTAAATGCCATGAGCAAACTTGTGGAGGAAAGTGTTTATTTCTTCTTACAATTCTCAGGACAGAGCTGATCATGGAGGGAAGCCAGGGAAGGAACCCAAATCAGAAGCCTTACCTTCCACTATCTAACCAGGCTGACCTTAGCCTTTGTTCTCGCTACAGGTTTCTAGTGTTGGAAGAGAATGGAATAGCATCTTGATCCATCTTCTTTCTCTAACAAAACTGTGTGTTTAAAAGATATTTAAATCCTAAAAAAATTTTTGTTGTTGTTCTTAAAAAAAAACTAAATTATAAACAGTTACAAACAAAAATGCCTTCTATGAGAGTGATTATCTTTACCACATCTGATTTAGGTCACAACACATGTAAAAACATTGGTTGAGAAAGCATGGCACCTGCGCGTGGTTTTGCAGACTTGCAATCCAGGATGCAGTAGGCTGAGGCAGGAGAATTACCAACAAGAGACTGGAATGGCCTACATAGTAAGTCCCTGTCACAAGAAGCAAGAGAAAACATGGCTGCATGGTTTGAGTTGACCATTTTTTAACCTGTCTCTCTGTGTCTCACTCATGAGTTTACAAGACATCCCTGCTCCAGCCATGAGGCCATCTCTGCCTTTTTCTCCAAATCTGACTCTCAGTAGTTATCTCCTCACAGCTCTGTGGCCATCAGTCTGTCTGAGTTGCTTGTGTTTGAGTGTGTCTGTATGATGGGGAGACCACAGATGGAGAGAAGGCATATGTAGCCACGTCATTGCCGACCCGTTTTCCCATTCTCCAACTGTAGGATGATCCTGAGAGGACATGCTGAGCCCGTTCTCCAGCTTTGCTCCCAACCTGCCATCCAATCCCAGACAAGTCCTTCCCCTTCTCCGACGTCATAGCTGCTAAGCAGGAGCCGATCTGCAGGTCACTGACTAATGCTTGTCATGTCTGAGAAGGACTCTGCACATCCTAGGTGGCTTAGGTCTAGTTTTTTTTATATATATACTATTTGTAATAATAAAAGAGCTGAGATTGGGTGTCTAACATGCAGATATGGAGACTAGAAGTCCCAGATTTGGTAGCTGCCTGTGCCACAGGCTTATCTGGAGAAGGGTTTGTGCTCTTCTGTACATGGCAGAGCGGGCAGAAGGCAGGGGGCAGTTGCAAAGAATGAAAACTGGCTGGATATGCCATATAGCCAACCCATTCTTTGGAGAGAATCAGTAAGGCTTTCAGGAGAGATCTGCTCAACGCCTCTCACTGTCATCCCATCAGAGACCCAAGCATCAGCATGAGCTCTGTCTGTTAATGAACACTATCTAAGACTTTGTAAAGCTTCCTCTTCAGCTAGAAACCATGGAACCTAGATGCAAACTGCTATTGTCCATGAGGATCTTCCTTCCACACCTAGTACTCACACTTCCAAACAACAAGGTGCTATACCCGGGGTCAGGAGGAGGTGCACTTACAGCAGATCTAGGCCAGGCACAGTGGTAGTAGCTTCTACTGATGTTTTGCTATAAGCCCCTTTGTGGCAGTGGGCATGCCCAGAGCGTGCCCATAGATCTTGGGGGAGTCTGCTGATTTGAGCATGAAGCTGGAAGCCACGCTGACTAGTGAGTCTTCAGGTGAGTCCTCAGGTGTTGCCTTAGCTCCAGGTCTCAGTCAGCAGAACCCAAGACAGTCCCAGCTCTTCGGTCCCTCACAACCTTATTTACCTCAACATTCCCCATTAATCAAGAGACACCAGTCTCCATGTCTCTTAGAGTCTCCACAGTTGAACTTGAAGAATGTTCATGATAACAGCAGACAGATAGGATGACGACACAAGACCCTCTGTGTGGAAACAGTTACCAAATGCTTTCTGCATTCATCATTTTCATGAACATGGACTCCCATTAGAGCAATTCTTCTGGGACCTCCCAGGTATGGAGGCAGATCTGGGGTCCCAATCGGGCTAGGGTTCCCACCCTTGAGAAGTGGTGGCCAGTACTTTTTTTGGGATCCCATCTGAAACAGTCTCATTACCTACTACCAGCCTGGGAAAGACCCTTGGAGCTGACACCTACCTGACACAGCCACAGCATTTGAGGAAAGACACGTAGACTTAGAATCTAGTCTTCTCAGCACCCAAGGGTTGGCACAAGGCAAGACCAGAAAGGAGCCTTGTTCTCAGCAATGTAGAAGCTGATACTCAGTTATACATTGAACCTCGAGCCAGGGAAATAGCTCACTGGTAAAGACTTGCCACAGATGCAGGAGGACCTGAGTTCTAAACCCAGCAAGCACCCTTTTAAACAGCCCAGCAAGTGGCTTGAGCTTGTAATCCCAGTACTGGAGATGTCTCCTGCCTTAGCTGGGACCACAGTCCTGTGGGCCAGCTAGTGTACCTTAATTAGTGAGTCTCAGGTTCCAGAGAGAGCCCCTGCCTCGAAAGACAAGGAGGAGGGTCCTGAAGAATGGAACATGAGGTTAGTCCTTGGCCTCCATGGATAGTGTGCACACATGGGTACAGGTATTCAAAAATATACTGCTAACCTGCACACACAGACACACACAGACACACAGACACACACAGACACTCAGACACTCAGACATACACACAGACATACACAGACACATACAGACACACAGACACACACAGACACAGACACACACACACAGAGACACACAGACACACACACACAGACACACAGACACACACAGAGAGACACACAGAGATACAGACACACACAGTCACACACACACAGACACAGGCACACAGACACTCAGACATACACACAGACATACACAGACACATACAGACACACAGACACACACAGACACAGACACACACACACAGAGACACACAGACACACACACAGAGACACACAGACACACACACACAGAGACACACAGAGACACAGACACACACAGTCACACACACACAGACACACACACGCAGACACACACACAGACACACACACAGACACACACAGACACAGACACACAGACACTCAGATATACACACAGACATACACAGACACATACAGACACACAGACACACACAGACACAGACACACACACACAGAGACACACAGACACACACACACAGACACACACACAGACACACACACACAGACACAGACACACAGACACTCAGACATACACACAGACATACACAGACACATACAGACACACAAACACACACAGACACAGACACACACACACAGAGACACACAGACACACACACACAGACACACACACACAGACACAGACACACAGACACTCAGACATACACACAGACATACACAGACACATACAGACACACAGACACACACACACAGAGACACACAGACACACACACAGAGACACACAGACACACACACAGACATACACAGACACAGACATACACACACACAGTCACACACACACAGACACACACACACACAGATACAAAAACAGACACACAGAGACACGCACACACACACAGACACACACACACACAATAACGCAACTCAAAACATCCTGTCTGAACTACCTGGGTCTTTGCTCAGCTCTTCAGAACCACCTAAGCCAACATCTGTTGGAAATAGCAAGAGCTTCAAAGAGACCCAGACCCTTTGGCCTGGCTTGTGACCAAAGAGAATTCACTGGGGCTGGATCTCCTCTCTAGGGTGCTTCTCTCTGGTACATCCTTTAAGGACAAGCTAATGGTATGCTTACTGTCTATAGCATACTTTACCACAGGTCAGCTGCAAGCACCATTCCTGGGACCCAAGAGCCCATGTCCAAGCTAGCCTGAGAATTCCTGGCATTCATCACATCATTGGAGGGCCATGGTTGATTTGTTTGTTACAAACGCAGCAAGAAATCTCCACCAACTGAGGGTGGACCTAAAGTCCAAGTCAAAAGCATGGGCAGGCCTGAGCCCTTCTGAGAGCTGTTAGAGATCTGCTAGGCCCAAACACAAGAGGGAAAGACTAGAGACAAAGGGATGTCTGGGAGCAGAGAGCTGCAGACCCCATGCCAGGTGGTGTCCAAGTTCCCAGTTTGTTTCTCAGCCAGGTCATCAAGAAAAATGATAAGGATCTGTCCCCATTTTGCAGATGGGAAGACTTGAAGTTGGTCTGGAAAGGGGAAGGTTTGAACTCGGAAGTGTGATCTGATCGGTCTCCACTGTGCCAGCTCTTCCAGAACATCTCTGTGTTTGGAGCGGGTGCGGGGAGGGCATGCAGCTATGCATCAGCTAGGCAGGTATGGCCTAAGAGAGGGGTGTGCAGTCTCCACCCTCACTCACCTTGCACCTTAACAATCTCCAGATATGTGTGTGTGTGTGTCCTGCTCCCTCCTATGGTGACTTGTCTGCCTGCAATGGTCTCCCAAGGCCCCACCATGTGTCCCATCTCTTCCCACAAAACCGAAGCCAAGCCCACCGAGCAGCCCCGACAGGGAGTGTCCATCATTGGAAAGTGTCTGAGTTTCTCTTGTTCTGTGCCTGGGTTTGTGTCCAGAGCTGATGGAAAAGCAGAAAGTCCACAAGGTGATGACTGTGGTTCACAGGGAAGGTATCTCCTCCCAACCACTGACAGTTCACATGCCAGGCCCCTTGGGTGTGGGGAATTTACAACTTTCTCAACTCTAGTACCCTAGGTGGCAACCCCACCCTCACCCTGTGCTCTGCTGATGGGCCCAGATGCTCTTTGGAATTTGATGTTGCTGCTGTTGTGTTTGTGTCTCCAAGTTTCTCTTTCCTGACAATCAAATCCAATTCTTCTCTGGGCCTTATCTCCTGAAATGGTTAATATTGACTGTCAACCTGATGGGATCTGGAAGCTACACAATTTATGCTAATAGAGGAGAAATGGTGCTCCTGAATGTGGGTAATGCTAGTCCATGGACCGAGGTCCTGGGCTGAAGACAAAGGAGAAAGTGGGCAGAGTGCCAGAGTCCATCACTCTCCGCTTCACTGCTGACCATGTGGTCAGCTGCCTCGTGCTTCCACTCCTACAGTGGACTGTACTCCCATACGTCTAAACCAGAATAAACCCTGCACCCCTTAAGTTGCTTCTTGCCAGGTATTTTGTTACAGAAACTACAGAAACATGGAGGATAACTAAAACACCTCCTAGTGAAAAGCTAAAGATGTTAAATTAATCTCTTAATATCTTATTGTTTCATATAAAATAATATCACATCTGATATAAGCCTCATGTAATTCACCTTATGATGAAAAAATAAATAAATGGGCAGAAGAGTAAAAAAAAAAATTAATCAAAGAGCACTAGACACTGGCGACATGGTGAAGAGACCTCTGAGTCCCGCTCCACCATCACCCACCATCATCCCGTGTCAGGTGATGCTAGTGTTCAGGGTGATGGTGCTCCCTTAGACGTGAGCAGGAGCCAACTTGAGGTGGACTGAAAGGGACACTGGATATGAGAGCTAGGCCTTCATCCCAGGAGGAAAGTTAACCACAGACAAACATGGCTGGCGTCTGAAAGGACAGTGGGTCTCCACCCCCAACGCTCCCCAGCCTAGGTCTATCATGAAGGAGGAAACCGGGTGGGAGGTGACTCGGGTAGGAGAGGGCTACAGTAAGGAGAGCCTAGAATTACAATCCTGTCTCCTCGTGGCTATTTCTCCCCCCTAGCTGGCTCCCAAAGGGGCATCTTCTTTTTCATGGTGCGACCATACTCCCCGGACCCAAGACTGGTGTTCCTAAGCCTGTATCCTCTTCCACAGAGCTCACCTCTTTGGGCTTTCCTGAGCCAGCAGTAAATACCCTCCGGTAGTCCTTGCTCATGGGAATGGCTCTCTGCAGAATTGAGCACAGTGGCTCAATGAACACCTATTCTTGGCTTACACAAAAAAAGTTGATATAAATAGAAATTGAAAAACACACACACACACACACAGAGGGGCGTGAGGGAGGGAGGGAGGGAGGGAGGGAGGGAGAGAGAGAGAGAGAGAGAGAGAGAGAGAGAGAGAGAGAGAGAGAAAGTTGCTTCAAGGTTTATATAGTCTTTTCATTATACAGAAAATTCTACCTGGCGAAGCCTGGAGTAAGAGCATGCTGGGCATGTCTCTGCAGTGGCTCCGGCATGGACACCCCAGCTCTGTAGGCTGTGGGAAACACTGGCTCATCCCCAGCGCCCCCACTCCCCAGGGTGCCCACCACCACGTCTTTGCAATGGTCATTCCCCATCACAATCTGCAGATGATATTTCTGACCACTCTGGCCTCCATTGCAACTGGAACCCTTGCATGTAAAAACACAGAGACAGACAAACAGGTTCAGACCTGCTCTGATATTACCTCGGGAGCTTAGGTAGCTACTTGACTGTGCTGTGTGCCTCAGTTTCCCCTGCCTGCAGAACAAAGATTATAATGGCATCATCGCGTAGTTGTGCCATAAAAAAAAAAAAAAGGCTCTCTGAAAAGTGTTTGAGCAGCAGCTGGCTGTGGCATGTCACCACCCTCCCATGGTGGTGGGGACCTAGCTGTCTTTCCCTGCTGACAAAGCTTTTGTTGTGTCAATTGCTGCTATGTCATGTCCTGAGTTTACCTTGGCTTGACTTGATTCCACTTTCAGTAGAAAATCGAATTTGGATAGACTGCAGCCGGACATGGCTGCTCTCTGGGTCTTGGCCAGTGAGCCTTCAGTCACTACAGACAGAGTAGGGTCACTGGGATTTGGATGTTATATGCCACACCCCATAGTTTTGGGTAAGAGAGCCTCTCAGACCATCTTAAAAGTGGTCTTTCTGGGAGAGCGCTCACATCCCTTTGAGGGTCAGCTGGAAAAAGCTGCTTTCTGGGCAATGCCATGTGTCTGTATCCAGAGCTGCCTTTCTTTGCTTCGTGGCTCAGCTGATCCACGTCTGGGTGACACCTGGCTCCATTGTCCACTGCTTTACCGGGTGACTGGTAGTGGTGCTCCCACCTGCTGGGCCATGGCTCCTTCTGCATCAGCTGGTTCTGTTCGAACCACAAACACCTTCCCCAGCCCCAAGTCCTCTAACCTGAGCTCCTTGGGGAGCAGGGGCAGAGCTCCTGGCCCCCATGTTTACCTGAGATTATGGTGTAGATCATCACTGTGTGTGTCCTTCTACCAGCTCAAGCGTAGCCAGCAGAGCCAGGGCTCCTGCTCCTTGGCTGTTTCCACACCTCTCATGGAATATTGTTGACTGACCTGAAGCCCAGAGACCTTCTGCAGATGGATGCCCAGCCTCCCTTCATTCTCTATGACTCTGTGCTTGGCTAGTAGAAAGTTCTATACATATACAGGTCATCTATGGGGGAGGGGGGAAGTACTCACAGCTCGAAGCATATCCTGTGATTCTGTGTGTCCTTCCAGTATCTGCTCACTTACTTCTTTGGAACTTGTCTAAGTCCAGAAGTCCCTAGACATGCCAGCCCAGGCCACTAAGTCATGAAGACACAGAGAGACTAGGCAAGATGTCAAAGTAGAACCCGGGCTGTTCACAGGCTTGAGGTGCCAGCATTGAGGTTGGCCAGGCTATGGCCACCACTGGAGGTACCCCCCGATGTATCAATGATGTAGGAATAACGTCCTTTGCTGAGCCCTTTGCATCGCGCTGGGCCATTGCCATCAGCTGCAAAGGGAGTCAGTGCTGGAAGAAAATCTGCCAGACGATTTATCCCGTTGGCACAGAGCCTAGAATTATAATCAGATCTTGACTTCTTCAAAGCCTCTTGCTTTGGATTTTTCCAAATGAAAAATAAATATTGAAGGCAATTACCTTCCTTTCGTCCTCTGATGTACGGAGGGGAGTTTTCACCCATCAGTTCAGGGGCTCTCTCATTTCACTCTGAAGACCTCAGCCCGCGGACTTGTTAACTCAGCACCGACACGGTCTGTCTAGGCTGCGGCTGAGAATAGAGGGGAGTTATCGTGCTGAGAGTTAGTATTTTCCCCCTTTTGAGAAGGCTCTGGCTGGCCAGACACTCCTTTGCCTACAAAATCGGCTGTTTTCTTCCTATTACTGGAAGCATTGTTTATGTGGGTCAGTTTGCTCGCTGTTATCAGGACAACCTCCAGGGGGCAGCAGACCACAGCGTCTGTGTGTGTCTTCTCCGCTTCCTAGCCCAAGGTAAGCTGATGTGAAGTGAAGGTCTGAGGGGTTGGACCCTAGCCTTCTTCCCAGGGCTTCTCTGGACTCCACGTGAAAGCCTGTCTCCCGGAGGAAAAGCAAAGCCCCAGCCAGCCTTATTTTGGGAGAGCTGTGGACATGACCAGACCTATTAATTACTTAATTGAGGCACAGCGCTTTGAAGATGAAAAGTACCTGGTAAATAAGTGGAGAATTCGGTGGCTTCCAGCCCAGGAACATCTTTTCAAGGTATTGTGTTCTCTCAGGTGACCTTTGCCTGCAAGCACAGACACCCCTCCCTCTACTCCACACCCCAGCGGGAAGATAAGGGGTGTTTTCTAGGAGGATCCTTTAGCAAAATTTCTTTGATCTCAAGCCACACCCCCTCCCCAGCTCCAGTAACTAAGTCTATCTTCCCTACAGGAGGCAGGCACACATGTGCTGACTGTCACAGGTCCCCAAGGCGATAGAGCCAGTGTCAAATGGACACTCAGTAGCCTCTGTAGCTCCAGTCACTAATCAGAGAGGACCTGCAAGCATGAGATCAACATGTGAACAATGTCCACTCCCTCCTTCTAAGGTCCGGATGACAAACCCAACTACAATCTCCCAAACTGAACCTGGGTGATTAACGGGTTAGTTTGGCTAATAGAGCACGTGAAAGGTGTTAGCTACTCTGGACAGATGTCATTCAGCATGGAGGATGGAAAGCCCCTCCGTTAACCCTCTCCAGCGTGTATATTCCAGTACCTCTAGAGAGATCACATACGGTTAGGGCAGAATTGTATACAGGGGGCTGGAATCTCAGCTGAGCGCTCAGTGACCCTTTTTCTCTGAGGAAACACGGGGGCCAGTCCCTGATGGGGATGGTCTCTTACAAGCAGGCACACCTGATCCGATGGTGGCTGCTTTGCTCTGAGGATTGGACCAGACCAATTCTTTCTGGGTGGAGCCTGCAGTACATTCTTGTGAGGGGGGTAAGGAGTGGCCTTCACAAATGAACTGAGACACAGGTAACAAGGGAAACACGTCAGATGCAGGTGCGTGTTTTAGGTTAAAAAGAACTCTCCCTCCTGCCTGGACAGTCCTCTTCAGGTCTCTCCAGGAGCCTAAGGGTATAGAAGGAAGGGTACAGGGTAGTATGAGCAGGAGATAGGATGGAGTAGGGGCATGGGTGGGGATCAGGCAGGGCCAGGGACTTGTCTAAAAGCCCAGTGTCTGTGGTTCCTTCATCATTGTGTTGGGATGGTTAAATAGGCAAAGCCCTTGGATCTGTGAGTTCAAGGCCAGCCTGATCTACAGAGCGAATTTCAGGATGGCCAAGACTACAGACACACTGAAACTCTGTCTCAAAAACCTAAACAATACAAATAAATGCCCAGAGGCCAGAAATCCCAGATGGGGTCCAACCTACTACAGGAGTAGCTGGTTCTGCCATTAAGTATTAACAGCCATCCCTCCCTCCAAGTTTGATCTCTACCAGGGTTTAAAAAAAAAAAAAAAAGAAAAAAGTAACTAAAGTAAAGTCAGACTTTAGCTATGCTCTGCTCATGGGAAGGTAATTCTTAGAGACATAATTATGTCTCCTGAGCCTCTAGACTGAAGACCCAAAGGAGCCATTGAAGAAACTCAAGAGTCTAGACTCACTGCAAAAAGCTCTGAGGGAAAAGAGAAACCCCAAACTCACCCAAGGCCCCAGTCACTCAGGGCACATGAGATAGGTGTGTGTGTGTGATCATGTGTGTGCATGTAGGACCAGAGGACAACCTCAGCTGTCGTCCAGGTCCTGCCCACCTTGTATTTTTGACAGTTTTTCATTGGCCCAGAACTGGAACCACTAGGTTAGTCTGGCCTATCGGTGGGTCTTGGACATCCGGCCATCTCTGTCTCCACAGCATTAACGCTTCGAGCACAAGCTGCCAAGCATAGCTTCTTAAAAAGTGAGGTCTGGATATCAAACTCAGGTCCTCATGTCTACCATCACTCACCAGCCCAGCTGTGGTTTCAAGCTACAGTGTTGAGTCTCAGACGCACGGATGGCCCCTTTCCTTTAGTTTAGACCCTAGCTTCAGACGCACGGATGGCCCCTTTCCTTTGGTTTAGGGAGCCAATGGGCCCAGCTTTCCTAACTAGCTTATTATGACCACAAGGGCAACACCCTGATTTGTTTTACTTGAAAGTCCCCCAAACACCAACTGCGGGGGTTTCTGCCTTCAGCATGGTTTCCACCCGTTACCGAGAGAAGGCTGTACAGGAAAGGAGCCACGTTCATCATGCAGCCCAGCAGCGGCGAGGATCCTGTGTGTGCAGCTCTCGAGTGTGGACTCCACCTTATGAGTTTGGCAGCGGCATAGTTGCCGTAGTTCCTTCCACCAGGAAAGTGGTGGAAGGCTGGGATCTCACAGGCTCAGATGTGGCACAAGGTGACAAGTTACCCTTTCTGTGCCCTCCTGCCCCCAGAGACTCCATCTATCTCATGCCTCTGATGTTGCCCTGTGGTTTCTTCCACACACAATGTGGCCATAGGCCTTTTCCACAATCCAAACAGATGAGGCCACACAGTCTTAAACTTGCAGCCTCCAAAACGGGGATGTAAAAAACCCCCTCTGTTTTAGAGAGCACTGAGACTCAGACACTGTTGCGACTGGACATTCAAGGAGAGCAGTGGTTAGTGCTAGCCGACGCCCTTTGGGCTCTGTCTATCCACACACCCATCTGTAGCCACCTTTTATGAAAATAGGACTATGAGGACCGTTCTTTTTTGTGACTTTTCTTTTGCTATTTCCTATTCTATTGAATGTATGTTTTTTTTTTTACTTTTGAATTTTTATTATGATTTTATGTGTGTGGATGTTTGCCTACCTGTAGATCTGTGCACTTTGTACATGTCTGAGGCCCCAAGAGGCTAGAAGAGGGCACTGGGTGCTGAGAATTGAACCTGGGTCCTCTGTAGTAGCAACAGGTGCTCTTAACCATGGAGCCATCTCTCCAGCTCCGCTCCCATTATTGTTATGGGTGTTTAATACATCCTGTCTCACACATGAGGTAAATCTATTTAATCAGTCCTTGGGTGCTCCAAATTTCTTTACTGTCCTAAGCAACGAGGAGTTAGGTGTCTTTATAAAAATATTTTTGTGTGTTTGTTGGCTCCTTTCACAGGATAAGTTTTTGTGTATAAAAATGCCAGTCTAAGGGACAGGCATTGTTTGAGTTTTCCTGATTGCTCTTTTGAAATATCCTTAATTTCAATGACTCCCACCTGCCAGAAATGAGAGAGGAGCTCTTACATATATTTACAGATTATTTTCCTAGTCTTGTGGGATGAAATGGCATTCCACTACTGGTTTGATATTTTAGAGTTTTAAAAACTATTATTGGCTGTATTTTCAGATCTGGGATTTTGCCATGCACGGCAGGCAGGGTCACCTGCATCAGCCTCTTGAGTGCTGAAATCATAGGGATAAATTTACTTTTTATTGGGTTTAAGTCATACAAAGTGAGCTTGTTATAAGTACACTACTCTGTGAATTTTAATGTACAGAAATGTCCATTTAATTTTAACCCTGACCCAAATATACAACATTTTCAACTCTTCCAGAAAGTTACTTATGTGTCTCTCCCAGTTGATTTCCCCATGTCTTCTCTTGCCTGTCCATAATCCTCATATACTGGGAATACCTTGTACTTTTGCTGTGTCTAGCTTGGTTCCTCCCTCCCCCTCCCCCCTCCCCCTCCCTCCCTCCCTCCCTCCCTCCCTCCCTCCCTCCCTCCCTCTCTTCTTCCTTTCCTTCCTTCCTTTTTAGTTTTTGAGACAGGGTTTCTCTGTGTAGCCCTGACTGCCCTGGAACTCACTCTGTAGACCAGGCTGGCCTCAAACTCACAGGGATCCACTTGCCTCTGTCTCTCAAGTGCTGGGATTAAAGGCAAGAGCCTGGAGCCCGGCATGGTGGCGCACACCTTTAATCCCAGCACTGGAGAGGCAGAGGCAGGCAGATTTTTGAGTTCGAGGCCAGCCTGGTCTACAAAGTGAGTTCCAGGACAGCCAGGGCTATACAGACAAACCCTGTCTCGGGGAAAAAAAAAAGGCACCAGCCTGGCTTTTACAGGCAACTCCATGTCTGTCAGATCCATCCACCTGGTATGCCCACCTGTAGCTTGTGCCTTCTCATTGGGTATATTGCTGTGCATGAGCAAACCATTTGTCACTTACTCCTTCTTCTGTGGAAGGACATCTTGGTTTTATCTAGTTGATTTTGCCATGGCTGGGGGGATGCAGGCTCTCACCTCCTGGGAGCAGAAGAAGGTGTGGCCGCTCTGTATATTTAGCTGTAGTGGATATTTCTAAATCGTTTTCTGAGTGACTGTATCAACTTACCCGCCAGAAGCGCTTGAGAGCTGCAGTTGCCCCACACCCTTGCCAACCCTGTGGTATTTTTAGTTCTTAGAATTGAATGGTTTTTGCTTGTGTTTTTATTTCTCTTTCTATGATTATGAATCAGTTGCTTAAGGTTCCACACACTTGATTATTTGGATTCCTATGCTTCTTTCCCATTGCTTCCCTTCTTACTAATTGCTTTTTGGGGTGGAGGTTGAAACGGGGTCTTGTTATGTGGTCCACGATGGACTTGAACTTGACATTCTCTTGTCTGAACCCCCTGAGTCCCGGGGTTACAGAGGTGCGCAGTCACACGCAGCCCGGATTGCTCCCTTTCAGGAGTTGCTTATTTGAGAAGGCTTCTGTCTTTCTTTTGTAGCAGGGAGATTGTATTTCTTATTGATTTTCAGGGTTATTATTATAACACTTAGTTCTGCTTGTTGCCTTTACATCTGCTTATCCTTAAACAAAACAAGATGGAGTGCCGATAAATCTGGACTCTCTCCCCTTGGCTGAAAGCTGCGCTAAGATCGTTCTGAACACTCCATAGCCCTGACCCTCGAGTGAAGAATCTTAGAATGGAGAGAAGAGATCTCGGTTGTGAGCACAGGTTGTGGGATCTTTCCTGGAACTGTTTCTGAGATGGTGGTCTTGTTCTACTGTGAGGGTTCTGTGTAGAACAGATGTGAGTTGTCGTCATGATTCTCCACAAAAGGGGGCGATGTGTGACTGAGACTCCTGATGCCCTGGATCGTGATCGGCAGAGACACCCTTGGTGGCCACTCTCGGACTCCTCACCCATGATAAAATGTTCAATATCTCCCTGACCCCTTGTGGTGGTTTGAATAGGTCTGATCCTCATTGGCCCATGGGGAATGGCACTATTAGGAGGTGTGGCCTAGTTGGAGTAGGTGTGGCCTTGTCGGAGGAAGTGCGTCACTGTGTGGGGTGGGCTTCAAGGTCTCCTAGTGCTCAAGCTCCACCCAGTGTGGAACAGGTTCCTCCTGGCAGTCTGCGGAGGACACACCCTTTCTGCTTCCTGCAGATCAAGTTGTAGAACTCTCAGCTCCTCCAGCACCACTGCCCTGCTTCCTGCCACGATGAAAATGGACTGAACCTCTGAAACTGTAAGCCAGGCCCAGTTAAATGTTTGCCTTTATAAGAGTTGTCTTGGTCATGGTGTCTCTCCACAGCAATGAAACTCTAAGACACCCCACCAGCTTCGTCACCTGGCAGGCTGTGCTGGTACTGTATCCCACCCATGGCTTGGGTCTGGAAGGCTTCACCAGGTTAGTTCTGTATCTGCTGGGCTACACTCACATTGGGAATGAGGCTGTGGTTAATCTTTTCATCACCCACCATCTTCCTTGTAGCCCACTTAACAATAACCTACTTTATCTGACAGGTTTGTGTATGCATATGATACATTCAGGTCACTTATACTCTCTCTCTCTCCAAATACACACACACACATACACACTTCTCTCCTTGCACCACCCTTTTTTTTTTTTTTTTTTTGGTTTTTCGAGACTGGGTTTCTCTGTGTAGCCCTGGCTGTCCTGGAACTCACTCTGTAGACCAGGTGCTGGTCTACAATCCCTCCCAAGTGCTGGGATTAAAGGCGTGCGCCACTACCGCCCGGCTCTGCTCTGCACCAGCCTCTTACTTTGGTCCTGTTCTTATTTTAAGTTGTGACCCACTTGGTTTAATAAGGGGCTACCTGCATGGGCATGGGCACAGGTGTCATGCTGTCTCTTGGGGTGTGAGGGATTCATTCTGAAGACAGTATTGAAAACAAGGGTTTCTGTTCTACCAGCTACCCCAGGGCCTGGCTGGGCTGAGCCCCAGAGGCCCCTCCCCTCCTGTGACGGAGTGTCTAATGGTTCAGTCTTATGCAGAACCTATGCAGGCACTGCAGCTGCCGCAAGCTCACGACACACTGCAGCCATGACACACCAGAAGATAGCACTGCACAGGCCTCCCCACAGCACTGCACAGGCCTCCCCACAGCACTACACAGGCCTCCCCACAGCACTGCATAGCACTCCTCACAGCACTGCATAACACTCCCCACAGCACTGCATAGCACTCCCCACAGCACTGCATAGCACTCCCCACAGCACTGCACAGGCCTCCCCACAGCACTGCATAGCACTCCCCACAGCACTGCATAGCACTTGCCATAGTACTGCATAGCACTCCCCACAGCACTGCATAGCACTCACACCACTGCATAGCACTTGTCATAGTACTGCATAGCACTCCCCACAGCACTGCATAGCACTCCCCACACCACTGCATAGCACTCCCCACAGCACTGCATAGCACTTGCCATAGTACTGCATAGCACTCCCCACAGCACTGCATAGCACTCCGCACAGCACTGCATAAGCACTCCCCACAGCACTGCATAGCACTCCCCACAGCACTGCATAGCACTCCCCACAGCACTGCATAGCACTCCCCCACAGCACTGCATAGCACTCCCCACAGCACTGCATAGCACTCCCCACAGCACTGCATAGCACTCCCCACAGCACTGCATAGCACTCCCCACAGCACTGCATAGCACTCCCCACAGCACTGCATAGCACTCCCCACACCACTGCATAGCACTCCCACAGCACTGCATAGCACTTGCCATAGTACTGCATAGCACTCCCCACAGCACTGCATAAGCACTCCCCACAGCACTGCATAGCACTCCCCCACAGCACTGCATAGCACTCCCCACAGCACTGCATAGCACTCCCCACAGCACTGCATAGCACTCCCCACACCACTGCATAGCACTCCCCACACCACTGCATAGCACTCCCCACAGCACTGCATAGCACTTGCCATAGTACTGCATAGCACTCCCCACAGCACTGCATAGCACTCCCCACAGCACTGCATAGCACTCCCCACAGCACTGCATAGCACTCCCCCACAGCACTGCATAGCACTCCCCACAGCACTGCATAGCACTCCCCACAGCACTGCATAGCACTCCCCACAGCACTGCATAGCACTCCCCACAGCACTGCATAGCACTCCCACAGCACTGCATAGCACTTGCCATAGTACTGCATAGCACTCTGCACAGCACTGCATAAGCACTCCCCACAGCACTGCATAGCACTCCCCACAGCACTGCATAGCACTCCCCACAGCACTGCATAGCACTCCCCACACCACTGCATAGCACTCCCACAGCACTGCATAGCACTTGCCATAGTACTGCATAGCACTCTGCACAGCACTGCATAAGCACTCCCCACAGCACTGCATAGCACTCCCCCACAGCACTGCATAGCACTCCCCACAGCACTGCATAGCACTCCCCACAGCACTGCATAGCACTCCCCACACCACTGCATAGCACTCCCCACACCACTGCATAGCACTCCCCACAGCACTGCATAGCACTCCCCACAGCACTGCATAGCACTCCCCACAGCACTGCATAGCACTCCCCACAGCACTGCATAGCACTCCCCACAGCACTGCATAGCACTCCCCACAGCACTGCATAGCACTCCCCACAGCACTGCATAGCACTCCCTACACCACTGCACAGGCCTCCCCACACCACTGCACAGGCCTCCCCACACCACTGCATAGGCCTCCACTCCGTCATCCAGCTTCTACATTCTTTCTATACACTCTTCATGATGTTTCTTGAGGCCTCGGAAGGGACAATAAGATTTCTGTTGCCACCATGGCTCTGTTCATTTCACACGTGTCACTTGTAATGCATACATACATACATACATACATATGAACCTCAAATCCACCAGGGCAGGAGGAGTCATTGGCATTTCAGTTTTGCAGATGATGACACTGAATCACAGGTAGACCAGATGTTCCAAAGCCTTAGGGTTCAAACCCAGGCAGGCTGGGTCTGGACTCAGTCCTAGCCATTTGCTGCTAAGAGAATGAGGAGTCAGCCACGCAAACCACTGAAGTCACATAGCTCTGGCCAAGGTCAATTCTCCAGTGTTGTGATGTTTGGCATGTCTCCTTTCCCTTCCTCTCCCTTCTTCCCTCTTTCTCCCAGCTTCCCTTCTCCCTTCTCCTTCTCCCTCATTTCTCCTCTGCTCTTTCCTTTCTTTCTCACTGGGAGAAGTGGATATGCCCAGGCAGGCCACTGGCTTGATCCTGACTCCCCATCCTCAGACTCCCTTTGAACGACTTTACCGACTTTACCGTTCTCACTGGGTGAGTTTGCTACAGCTGCTGCAACGAGCTACCACAAATTGGGTAACGTAAAGCAACAGGAAGTCATCTCCCCATAGTTCTGGAGGTCGGAGGCCAGATGTCTGGAATCAGCTGTCATCTGATGGTCACGTGGTCTGGTCTCTTTCAAAGGCTAAATCTACACTAAACAGCTTTCCTGGCACTCAGTGACAACTGGAATCTGCTCGGGTCCGGTGGCTCGGGGACATATCGCTCTGTCTCTGCTTCTGTCTTCCTGTTATCTCTCTGGTGGGTCAGATCTCCTCCTCTTTTTAGGACATTAGTCACTGGTCTTAGGATCCACCATAAATACAGTGTGATCTCATCCTATGATCCTTAAATTACTCACACCTATCCAAATAAGGCCATAGTCACAGAATAGTGATAGTTGGGGAAAAATGAAAAAAAATGTTTGCTGACACACGTACATATACATGAATATTGGGAGAGCTATCTTAAGGAGGTTTGCAGAAAGCCCCACTAGGACTTGTGCATCTCCTAGTCATCCCCCCCCCATGGCAGAATTTTAGTTCAAGTAAGTGTGTGATCATAAATTCCTTGACCCTATAGGTAGCTTGTCATGCTTATACACACTCATCTCCCATCCCTTCAGAAGGAGTTGGTACTTGTCTGTCACCAAGAAAGAGGCCACCACATTCCTGCCCTGGGCCCAGGATGCTGTACTATCTGTGGGGTATTCTGTTCTCTGATTCTTCAAGCCTCATGTGGCTGCCTTTCTTCCTTGTAGTGGACTGGCAGCCCCCCCATTGTCTGCCTCCTGTCACCCTCTGCATCCCAGGGTCCCTGCCTTCAGTGGTCCCTCAGATGTTCTCATTGTTTCCTCCCTGCTAGACACCTTCCTTAAACTAACCCTCAAATCACGTCTACATTCTTTTGGGAGTATCCACATCAACCTGTCAGTCCACAGAAACTTGTAGTAAAGAAACAGCATCATGGGCTGGAGAGATGTCTCAGTGGATAAAGTACTTACCATGTACACATAAGGGCTTGAGTCGGAATCCCAAGAACCCAGATGTGGTAGCATGCATCTGCAATCCTGCTGCTCCAGGTGTGGTAGCATGCATCTGCAATCCTGCTGCTCCAGGTGTGGTAGCATGCATCTGCAATCCTGCTGCTCCAGGTGTGGTAGCATGCATCTGCAATCCTGCTGCTCCAGGTGTAGTAACACATGTCTATAATCCTGCTGCCCCAGGTGTGGAAGAAGGCATCTGCACTCCTCCTGCTCCTACAGTAATATGAAAGGTGGAGGCAGGAGAATTTCCCAGGAACTTGTGGGATAATTCGTTTGGTGAACATGGTAGCAATCAACAGACAGACCCTGTCTCAATCAGGGTAGAAGGTGAAAAACAACACACCCCAGGAACACATTGTGGCATGAATGCTTCCACACCTATACATGGAAACACATGTGCACACACATCCACATAACATATACACACATACATAATAGACATACACACGCATATATATCATACACACAAAGATCTAAATGCATGCTAATGTATATGTGACCATGTAACATATATGCAAGCTTAAATGTGCATGTATACATGGTAGTGTATGTGTGACCATGTAACATATATGCAAGCTTAAATGTGCATGTATACATGGTAGTGTATGTGTGACCATGTAACATATATGCAAGCTTAAATGTGCACACACACATGCTTGTGTATGTTTGACCATGTAACATGTATGCAAGCACAAATGTGACTGTACACATGATCGTGCATGTGTGTGAGAATTCCATGCACACACTGAAACATAGCAGCAAGTTATGAACTGCTACGGGCTTCTGTGTGTCACCTCTGTGTGTCACGGCCCTTTCTTTTCCATTCTACTGTCTTTGATTCCGCATCATGGGAACTAATCCAGAGCTGCCCTGTGACCTTCATTTTGTAATCTCCCTGTAGGTTGCACCCTTGTTTTGGCTCAGGGAGCACCAAATCCTTGGATTGTTCTCACAGACCTACTGTTCGTCCTCATCTTTCTGCTTCTGGCCTCCACCTTCATCCTCTTCTCCAGTCTCCACCCTCATCCTCCTCTCCAGTCTCCACCCTCCCTCCAGCTCCCTCCTCCCAGTCCCTACCCTCCCTCCCTCTCCCCCCTCATCCCCTACCCTCCTCCCATCTCCTCCCTCATTCCCTGTTCCCAGTCCCCATCTGTGCTCAGCCCAGGAAGTGGCACTATTAGAAGGTGTGGCCTTATTGGAGTAGGTGTGTCACTGTGGGTGTGGGCTTAAGACCCTCATCCTAATTGCCTGGAAGTCAGTATTCTGCTAGCAGCCTTCAGATGAAGATGTAGAATTCTCAGCTCCTCCTGCATCATACCTGCATGCATGCAGCCATGCTCCAACAATGTGGGGACCTTGATGATAATGGACTGAACCTCTGAACCTGTAAGCCAGCCCCAATTAAATGCTGTCCTTATAAGGGTTGCCTTAGTCATGGTGTCTGTTCACAGTAGTAAAACCCTAACTAAGATGCCATCTTCCCCCTAGCTCCCTCTTCTCCCCAGCTCCCCTCATCCCCCGCCACTAGTCCCCACATTTCCCCCAACCCCACCCTCCCCCCAGCCCCAACCCCCAGCCTCTACCCTGTACCACCCTCCTCATCCCCCACCAGCCTCCATGTCCTCTCCAGTTCCCTCACTTGTGACACTATGCACACTTCAGAGACAGACTCTCTCTCAAGCTGTGTCATTTCTCCACCTCTCCTGCTTACACCTGTGGGTCATTCTACTCTGCACAGGCTTCCCAATGCACCTCAGACACAGATTCCATTTGCCTGCCTTCCTGCCTGCTTCCCTCCCTCCCTTCCTTCCTTCCTTACAGTCTGTCTGTCTGTCTAACACAGGGCATTGAGATTAGGAGGGATGGATTCTGTGTCTGTAACGCCCATGTTATCAGTAAATTATCTACTGAGATTCTCTGTTCAAACTATGAGGAGAATGCTCAGTCTAGAGCAGAGTGAGAGCAGAGTGGTTTCCGCTGGTTGTTTAGCAAGCAAGGAAGTTACTAGCGGCCTTTACTACCTGATACCTGCTGCCCTGCAGCCAGCGATCCCTGGACAGCCAATAGTGGGGAATTGAGATTGTTTCCATAGGGTGTTGGTCCTAGAAGAAGCCATTGCTGCTACTATAGCAAACAGGGCTGTATCTGAAATTTCTGTGACGTCTGTGCTTGAAACACATGTGGCAGAGCTTTTCAGAGCCTCATAAACACTCTGTCCCCAGCTCAGAAGATTACTGCTAGAGTGCCTGTCAGCTCCTGTCCTACGGCTTCTCTTCCTGTGAGAATGGCTTACCCCAGCCCCTTAACTTCATTGTGTTTCTAGTTGCTGTGAAACAGTGCGTGATGCTGTCAGGTGAGATGCTCATGACCAGCCGATGACATCCCCCTGCCTCACCTCCTCTACAGCCTGGCATCCTCAAGCCTTCCGTGCCATGACTTGTCCCCATGTGGGTCCCCATGTATTGTCTGGAAGGCCTTCAGGGGTGTAAGATGGAGAAGAAACATGGTGAGGGTGGAAAAAAAAGGCATCAGAAGAAGAGAGTCAAAAGGAAAATGAAGGTAAATAACACGGCATCTCTACCAGGCTCGGCAGACGCTGGTTCTCACCCAAAAGAGCGGAAAGAGAAAGGAGAGGGATTTAGGGGCTTAGCCTGACCAAGAGAAGCAAGGGATGGCCTGGTAGGTATGTTTGGTGGTGGGCAGCTACAGCAAGCACACACAGTTCAGGGCACATGGTACACAGTACACATGGTCCTCATAGTCCTCAGCACTGGGGATAAAGGCTGAGGGCAGACCTGAGCTGAGAAACCTCTCGGAGCACTTGGGAAGCTGGTGGTTTAGAGGCTCCAGGGATGGCCCCGCCCACAGTGGGCTGGGCCCTCCCCCATCAGTCACTAATTAAGAAAATGCTCTGCAGGCTTATAGAGGCATCTTCTCAATTGAGGTTTCCTCCTCTAGGACAGCTATAGCTTGTGTCAGAAGAACATAAAATTAGCCAGGATATATGTATTTGTTTAACCCATTCTTTTTTAAGTTACCATTTTTGATTAGCATAGAAAGTACTAGGTTTCACTGTGGTGTCTCACACACACGTGAACTCTGTGTGTTTCTTTCCCCTTCCCCATGCATGGCTACCCAGTCTGATCCCTTCCCTCTTGTTCCCCCCCTTTTCCCTAGACCAACCCCTTCTGTTTTTTTTTTTCTCACAATGCTCTGTCACCCTCTCTGTTTCCCCCTTAAGATCTTTCTTTTCCCCACACTTCTATTCCTAGTTTCGTAGCTCCCCACACATATACACACATGTACACGCATGTACACATATGTACACGCATGTACACACATGTACACACACATCATTTTACATCTGGTTTCTGCAAACGAGAGAAAACATGATAATTTTGTCTTCTCTATGTCAGACTTCTGTCTTTCAACATGATGATTTCCAGTCCGGTCCATCTTCCTGCCAATGCTGTGATTTCGGTTTTCTTTACCACTGCAAACACTCTGCAGCGCACGTGCCGTGTTTCCCCTGTCCGTTCATCTGTTGGTGGATACGAGGCCTGGTTCCATGTCCTGGCTCCTGTGAAGACTGTAGCAATAAACACGGCTGTTCCGGCATTTCTGTGGTGTGTTGACTGGAAGTCTTTTGGGTACACAGCCAGGAGTGGTTGAGCTGGGTCATGGGGTAGCTCTGTTTGCAGCTTTTAAAGAGCCTCTGTAGTGATTTCCACAGCGGCTGCACAAACTTGCCGTCCATCGCAGTGAATAAGGACTCTTTATTCTTTTCTTCCCGAATCCTTCCTTCCTTGGCAGTGTTTGCTGATCTTGTTCTTTTTTTTTTTTTTTTTTTTTTTTTTTTTTTTTTTTTTTTTTGGTTTTTCGAGGCAGGGTTTCTCTGTGTAGCCCTGGCTGTCCTGGAACTCACTTTGTAGACCAGGCTGGCCTCGAACTCAGAAATCCGCCTGCCTCTGCCTCCCGAGTGCTGGGATTAAAGGCGTGCGCCACCACGCCCGGCTGCTGATCTTGTTCTTGAAGACAGCCATTCTGACCAAAGCAAGGTAGAATCTCAAAGCCATTTGATGTGTGTGTGTGTGTGTGTGAGAGAGAGAGAGACAGAGAGAGAGAGAGAGAGAGAGAGAGACAGAGAGACAGAGAGAGACAGAGAGAGAGACACAGAGAGAGACAGAGAGGAGAGAGACAGAGAGAGAGAGAGAGACAGAGGCACAGAAAGAGACAGAGAGAGAGAGACAGAGAGGAGAGAGACAGAGAGAGAGACAGGCACAGAGAGAGACAGAGGCACAGAGAGAGACAAAGAGAGAGACAGAGGCAGACAGAGAGAGAGAGACAGAGGGAGAGAGAGAGAGAGAGAGAGAGAGAGAGAGAGAGAGAGAGAGAGAGAGAGAGAGAGAGAGAGAACAAGGATGGAAAAGGTGCATTTGAACCATTACGGGCATTTGTAGGTTAAAGGACAAACTCTTGTGTGGCTCCTCCTGTGTGACAGGGTCTCAGCCACCACCATGTGCTCCAGACCAGCTAACCCTGAGCTTCTGGGGACCCTCCTGCCTCCAGCTCCTGTCTTGTAGTAGGAGCACTGGGATTGCAGATGTGCCCTTCACACCTGGCTTTTATGTGGACTCTGGGGATTTGAATGCCAGCCTTTATGCTTTTGCTGCAAGTTCTATATCCACAGAGCTGCCTCCCTGTGAGAATGTTTGTTACTGGATACAATGATAGGTAGCCTTTGTGGGTGTCACCTTAGTCCCAGGGACACAGAGCTGGCAAGGTCACAGGACTATGCTTGAAAGCATGAGCCCAGTCATCAGCAGTAAGGAGGACATACAGGGGGATGCCACATGTGTGTGAAATATGTGTGCATACTCACACAACAAGCATGTAATATATAATATTATAAGCATATAATAAGCACATTGAGCTTATTCATGAACACATATGTATATGTATATGTATATGTATGTGTATGTATATATGTATATATGCACACATAAACAGTAGATGCACATTTATACACCTATGCATGAATATATAATACATACAATAAATATGAATATTATACATGAACATCCGCTGTATATGTGAATGTATATATACAGAAATGAAGGTTTATATATATGTTACATGTAATATTTACATAAATACATGAGTGTGTGGGAGGGTGTGGTATACATATCCTTATCCTTGTGTGTGGTATGTGGGTATGTGTGCTGTCTGTGTGTGGTATATGTCTGTGATGTATGTGTGTGTATATGTATGTGGTATATAGATTTGTATGTGTGTATTTGTGTGTGTGGTTTATGTCTGTGATGTATATATACATGTGCAGTGTATGGATTTGTGTGTGTGTGTGTGTGCATGTTTGTGTGTGGGCTGTGTCTGTGATATATATGTGTGTGTAGTGTGTGTGTGTGTGTGTGGTATATATGTCTGTGATGTGTGTGTGTGGTGTATATGTCTGTGATGTGATGTGTGTGTGTATTGTGTTTGGTGTGCTCGACTTCCTCATTTGGTGTGTTCTAGGCAAGGCTTAGGAATCTACAAACTTGAAGGCTCCGCACATGGTTCTTATTATCACCACTTTGAGGGTTGCCCAGACCTTGCTTTTTCTTCATGAAGAAACACAAGCCCAGGGAGCTGGCACTTTGGTGAAGGTCACACAGCTGGGTAGAGGAGGAGCAGGGCCCAGCTGCCCTGATTCCAGTTCCATGAGGATTGTGATAAGCCATCCATGTATTCCTGTGTTCTCCCAGCTGGAAATCACACTGTCTTGCAGTCAGTAACTGGCCAGGCCACTTTCCTCAGCTCTTGTGTCTGATGACTACATATGAAAGAGGCCCTGCACTCTGCCAGCAGCCCAAGACTCCTGCATGCCTGCAACACTGCCCAGTCCCCGGGATCCTGGACTGCTCTTAGGGAGGACTTGACTCCTTGGTGTGTGTACTCTTTGGGGGCCTGTGCCCTGTCTCCTTCAGGCTCCAACAGTGAAATGCTGTGGGAAGGAAAAGGACAGGAACCATGACATCCATGTCTTCCCCTTCCCAAGGTCTGCTTGGTACAGCATGGAGGAAGGCAGGCTGAGGGACACAAAATGCAGGCTGGGAGGGCTGTGGAAGACTCCCTCAAGATTCTAGCAATATCTTGCTTCTGTATCCAAGGGCAAGTGCAAGGGTCGGCCTGTTGGGCCTGCTGCTGGTGTTCCAACAGTCCATGTCAGAAGAGGGACAGGCAGACACAATTCCATTTGAGAACACAGTGAATCACAATTCTGCAGTGTTATTCCCCCAAAGACCTCGCTTCCTAATTAATTAGCCCGTATTGAGAAAAGTACCTGGCTTTAACTATTTTTAATTCTAAATTTCCTCTATAAAAATATGCACACAGATTTGTTTTCTCTTTGTTTTAAAAGGAATTTTGTAATATCCTTGATTTTTGCTTTCTGACCTACAACTCTTCATTTGTATGTATGTGTGTGTCTTGTTTTTTATTTGTTTGTTTGTTTGTTTTGAGACAGGGTCTCACTATGTCCTGGAATTAGCTTATAGACCAGGGTGGCCTTGTACTCAGAGAGATCCACCTGCCTCTGTCTCCCAAGTGCTGGGACTAAAGGAAGACATGCGGCCTCACTGCCTGTGTGTATAAGTAGAGGCAGGAGTTTAACATTGAATATCCTCCTGGATCTCTTTACTTATTTATTTAAAAAGTTATTTTATGTGTATTGGTGTTTTGCCTGCATGTGTGTCTGTCTACCACATGTGTGCAATGCATGTGGCCCACAGAGGCCAGAAGAGGGCATCAGATACCCTGGAGGTGGAGTTACAGGTTGTTGTGAGCCACCATGTGGGTGCTGAGAATTGAACCCAAGGCTTACGATGATAGAGCAGCCAGTACTCTTAGACGCTGAGCCATCATCTCTCCAGGCTCTCAACTTTATTTCTTGAGATGGGATCTCTCACTGAGGCTGGAGCTTATTGCCTCAGCAAGAGTAGTGAGCGAGAGGGCTGCGGGGGTCCTCCTGGTTTTACCTTCCCAAAATTGAGGGCTTGCTGCTGCCATACCTGCCCTTTGATGTGGGCACTGGAGGTCACAGCAAGGGCTTCCTCAGCTGAGCCATCTCCCCGACCCTCCCCTCTGCCTCTTTTGAGCAAGTTCACTGACTGACACTTGGCTGTGCCTTCAGCCAATGGACTGTGGTGTCAAGGGAAGGCAGAACCTAGACCATGCCTCAAAGTTGACAGGACTTGAAATCATCTGATTCCCTGATACCCAAGACCTAACTGCTCTGAGGGACCACTGATCCCAAAGCTTCTAGGGCCACAAAGCTGCCATCGTGTCAGAACAGTCCTCCTTGTCAGCCATTCTGGGGCCAATGCCCCACTGTGTGGAGCAGCCTGCTGACCATAATACACAGCCCCCAGATAACACTACTCATTGCTCGGTTGTGTAGCTGTGAGGTTTCTAGCCTCTTCCCCACCTTCCTTATGACCATCAGAGTGGTGCATAGCTGATACCTGTGCCTTCCTTAAGACCAGCAGGCTGCTCACAGCTGGCATCGGGAGTGAATAGCTTTAAAATCTCATCAGTCCAGGGAACAGGTAAGAACCGGTTCCCCAGCTAGGGGAAAAACACAACAAATATTTTGGACTGAGCCATGTGTGCCCTATCTTGCTGGAGCTTGCATGCGCCTTTGGAGGCTCTCAGACGGTTCTTAATTAATTGCTGGAGAGCCAAGTGGAGCAATCTTGTAAGCGCCTCTCTCCTGCTAATCTGATCCAGCCGAGCAGGGGGCAGGGCACAGAGCTGGCCCGGATTGGGGATATAGATGGAACAGGCTGGGGCCTGAGGGCTTAGTGGCCCAACCCTGAAGTTTAGGGTGACCTTTGGAATGGCCAATCCATCGGCCAAGCAACAGACTCTTCCTCCCAAGCAGAGGAAGATCTTCTCTTAGCTTGGAGAGGAGGGACCCTGAATCACATCTGACCCTTGCTTCTTGCCAGCATCTTGGATGGATTAACCCTTTAAGTGCCATACTGTCACAGGCAAAGCAGGCACTAATTCTACATCCCGGATTACCAAAGAAGCCAAGACATGGGTAGTGATGTCACAGGAGTCCAAGTCCTGATCCAAAGGCTGTTGACCAACTGTGCATGCTGGCCTCTAAAGACAGTGCTGACCCTGGGCTATGGGGAAAGCAGAGGAGATCTATAGGCTGGACATACTTTCCTAAGGACTGAACAAACTCTAGGTACCAGGGGTTACATGAAGCAGAGATGATGTCAGGTAGAGCTGGAGCTATCGTGTCAGAGAGCACACTCCTAACTCCTGTGCATTAGCAGTTACAGCACCTACAGGGCCTGCAGAGCTATGGGTCCCCACAGCCACGGGATCTACCGTAAAGTAAGCAGCACTTAGCCACACCCCTCCCCTCCTCATCTTTCTGTTCTTCCATCTTCTCAATCTATGGTACGCAAGCTTGTATTAGCCACAGCCTTGGTGTCACGCCAAAGCCTCACCCTGACCCCTTTTGTTTAGTGACTTCGAATAGTGGTTAGGATAGTCATCGCCAGACCGTAAGGCGGCTCAGAGAGAGTTCCATCAGTAGTGACCATTGCAAGAACGCAGAGCCCAGGGTGAGAAGAGCATGCTTGAGTCGCACAGATGTGGCTGTACATAAAGAGAGAGTGAGGGAGTGGGAGGGAGCCGAGTGGGGCTCAGCGGAGTCTGGGAATTGAGAAGCTTCAAAGGGTCAGTGTGCCTGTGATTAGACCAGCTGTGCCCCGTAGCTGGCAACGACTGAAGCTGGGCTCTTCCCTCTCACAGGTGCTGGGGACTGGGCCCTATCTTTAAGTGTTGGCTGCTACAAAGAGTAAATTTACTGTCAGCCTTGAGCTTCCCGAGGCAGGCATTTTGTGTGGGCAGAGACACATTAGGGATGTGGCCATGAATGACTAGAAACTATGTTAGCATTTGCTTCAGCTTTTATGGTGAAAGCTGAGCTCTAGTAGGGAAGAGGGCTTTGAGGAACCTGGCCAGAGTTGTAACCCGGAGAGAGGCTTTGGTGTCAAGAACCTTTTGAGATTTCCATTCACCAGCCCTGTTCTGTGTCCTTTGTCCTTTTAGTTTTCTCCCCCCTCCCCCCGTGCTTACTCCAGGAGTAAGGACACGTCCTAATGCTCTGTGGGGTTTGCCAGTGCTATCTCAGGTTGTCACTTCTCTAATCAACTGTCCACATTTCAGAGAAGCAAATCAGCAAGGTTCTTTGGGCTCAGCTGGGGTAGGAGGCAGGCATCGGTGTGAGGTCAGTGCCTAACAACAGGCTGTGCTGGCTAGAGGAGAGGTGTGCAGAGAGGTCTGGGTCGGAAGCATCAGCCAATCTCACTAACACAAACAAATCATGACAAACTCAAGCTACCGATGTTTAACACTTCTCAAAACCCCTGCCAGCGTGACAAGGTGGACAGTCTCTAAGCAGCCTGCCTCTGGGATAAGCCCCTGGGACACACAGGACTTTCTGCCCTTGGATTTTCATCCCTCAATTTGGGCAGAGCTCATGCAAGCCCAGATCAAGGGTGAGCAGGGTGCTGGGGTTGGTCCTTCTCACAGGATGTTCCTGATCTGGGGCCGATTCACTGGGATAGCTATTCTAAAGTAGAGCTCTCCTCTTGCAAATCCCAAGCCTCAACTCCTGGCCATAAGTGGTGGTGCACACCTGTAATCCCAGCACTTGGGAGGTAGAGGTAAGAGGGTCACTAGAACAAGATTCCAAAATACAAAGAAAAGACGTTGAATTTGGTTCATCATGCTGGTGGCTGCAATGTGCATTCAGCATGGTAACAGCATCTGCTGAGGACCCTCCTGGCTACACTGTAACATGGTGGAGAAGCAGAAGGGAGTGTGGTCCCATGCAGAAGGGGTCAGGCATAGGGCATGGCCTCACCTCATAATGACTAGCTCTCACAGAGACCCAACACAGCCCTGTAAGAAAGTCACTCATTTCTGCTAAGGGCAGAAACCCCTTTACCTACGGCCCTTCCTCCAGGCCATCTTTGAAAGGGTCTAGGACCTTGACACCACCACACTTGAGACAAAACACTTGCCACATGAACCTTAGGGGGATGGCCACGTCTTAACCCTAGCAACATGCGTGGGCCTTTGTATGAGAACCAGAGGGCTGTGTTGGGACCCAGGAGCTGCAAACATGACTGTGCTTTCTGTGTCCTGTATCTCGTGGATCCCTTCCCACTACTGCGACTGTACCACTTAGAGAGTCAGAATCTACTTTGTCCTTTCCTTGGTGACAGTTTTAGTTTGCCTTCTGCTATTGTGATAAAACACCATGACCAAAAGCAGGGGGGTTATTCCACCAGGGAAGCCAGGGCAGGCACTAAAGGCTGGAACGGAAGTGGAGAGGCTGGAGGGATGTTACCTCCTTCCCCGTGTGCCTCAACAACCTTTCTTATACAGCCTAGGACAACCTGCTCAGAGCCGGCACCACCCACAGAAGGCTGGACCTTTCCACGGCAATCAACCAGGGAAATGCCCCACAGACTCGCCTACAGGCCAGCCTGATAGAGTCCTTTCTCAACTGAAGCTATCTCTTCCCACATGCTCCTGGCTTGTGTCAAGTAGACGAAAACAAACAAGCAAAAACCAACCAACACACTGGCATGTCATTGATTGCTCTAAAAAAACTGTAGAAACGATGGCTCTCTACAATTCTATCTTGATGTTCAAATGAATATGACACAGTCTCTGTCCCCATGGAGCTGACACTTGGTGGAATTCAGAGAGAGTAAAGACATACAAGTCAAATGTCAGGCTGTGGTCCAGACATGAGTTTTGAGTGCTTCCTAGAGGACTGGGAGGCTGCCCTGGGAAGGATGCTCAGAGAGCACTCTTGGAGAAGGCAGGGCTGGGAGTGAGCCTTGAGGATGTGTTTCTGGAACAGGCCCAACAGCAACCAGCCAGAGACGCACAATTCAGCACCGACAGCACACCACAGGCTCACACAGTGCCAGAGGACGGCTTCCTGCTCCGTGCAGAGATGTCTGAACAATGCTGCCAGGAAGCAGGTTCGATGAGTGAGCTCTCCCAAGCAATCTGTGGCTCACACTGGAGAACAATCAATGGAATCTGTCCACGAGGAGAGAGGCTCCGACCCCACACGACGTACGCATGGATAGTGGTCGGCTGAGAGTTCTGGTGTGATTAGGAGAAGACTCACAAGCTCAACCAACAGATACAGGGGGATGATCAGGGAAAGTGAAGCTGCCTGGTGCTGACCTGCGACTCAGAGACACAGAGAGGAAGAACATGAGTGACAGTTGAACCAGGTCTCCCAGGTCCCATCACACCCTAGCTCCACATGACCAACACTCCGTGCTCTGTCTTCCTCTTCATGGACTTTGGCTTTGTTCTCTTTCTAGGACTTGACAAAGGCAAAATCCACCTCAGCGTCTCTTAGGCTTTTCCCACCTGGGCTCCATTTTCAGAGGAGTATTTTTGTTTTTGAGATACGGTCTCATGTGGCCGAAGATGACCTTGAACTTCTCATCCTCCTGCTTGGACATGCAGAGGGCTGGGATTATGGGCCTGTACCCCCACGCCTGATTCACAGAACACTTGAGGTTGAACACAGGGCTTCAGAATGCCAGGCAAGGATTCTGCCAACCTTGCTCTACTCCTGCTCTAGCCTAGGAGACATATGACTCCAGGTATATGGGTATATAAAATGAGTATACAAATAAAATAATTACTGGTAATAAATCATCAAGAAATTTACTTTAGCCACAGAAGAGAGAGGAAGGATGAGGAGCCAGAGGGGCCAAGAACACGACCCACAGAATCAGCTAAGCAGAGCTCATATGGGCTCACAGAGACTCCTCCCAGAAGCCGCAGGGTATCATACACAGCAGGGTCTGGGCTAGGTCCTCTGCATATGTGTATGGTTGTGTAGCTGGGTGTTTTTGTGGGACTCCTAACGGTGGGAGTCAGGGGTGTCTCTGGCTCCTTTGTCTGCTCTTTGGGACCCTTTTCTCCTACTGGGTTGCCTCATCCAGCTTTGATGCGAGGGTCTGCACCTTATTGTAACTTGTAATACTTTGTTCAGCTGATAAGCCTGGGAGGTCTGCTTTTTTTTTTTTTTTCAGGAAAAAGGAAAACAAAAACAAAACCAACCAACCAACCAACCAAACAACCCAGAGGAGCAGTAGATCTGGGGGAGAGGGCAGTTCAGGGGACAGACCAAGAGGAGTGGTGGGAGGGCAGGCTGCAGTCAGGATATATTATGTGAGAGAAAAGTAAATAAAAAGAAAAAGTTAATAATTACTTTAAAATAATGCTTTGGTACACATATAATTTTACCATTTATTAGTAATGGAGCCAAATTCACACGCTAATATAGGTATTCATGCTTGCCTAGTCCAATCCAATCCAAATATATTAATTTGATAATTACACGCTGAGGAGCAATCATAGAGAAAGAATAAATATCTTTGTTTCCTATGATTAAGCCTCCATGTTTTCTGTAGTAGAAAATGTCATATATACAATTAAAGTACTGCAAGCGGTAACACACAAGAGTCTTGAGTCCCAGCCATCATGTTTTAGGCAGGGTTTATGGTATAGGCTTTAGAGCTTTTGGTATTGTGTGGAGAGAAGGTAGGCACAGAGCAAACTGCTCAGAGCCAAGGCAGAAGTGAAGTCACACGGTACAGCTCAGGCTAGGGAGTGTTGCCGGAAACACAACAGAGTGCCTGTGTGTTGTTGCTGTGCACTGTTCCATGTTGAATTCAGTTTCAGTTATGAGGTCTTCGGGGAGCTCTGTCACCGTTCTGTTTTTGTGACTCCACTTGGGGTCACAACTCACAGTTTAAGGATCTTCAACCTATTGAACTGTGCAAACTGGAGAGCCTGCTGCATGCTACATAGTATCAAATCACTGTTTCTTTTTCTTCTCTTGTGTATTTACTCATTCAAGAAGTAGGAGCTTGGTCTCAGGAAGGCAACGCAGTACATGGATCTAAAGCGTGGGCTCTGGGACCCCTGTTATGCTCCTTATTAGCTGGGCGACTGAGAGCTACACATGTTGCCTAACTTCTCACAGGTTAATAGGAAAATAATAACCACACCTACAATATGGCTATTTTCAAGGTTAAAAGAGCTAGATAGTCTATGTAGGGTTCTTCATAAATGATTAGGGGCAGAGTTAGCTCCTGAGATGTTTGCTGTATGGCACTGTGATTGTCTGTGGTAGTATACTCATGTTTGTAAGTTTCACTGAGGTGGGGTGAAGGCAACAAAGGCAATCAGGTGACCAACGGTTCAACAATCCTGGCTGTTCAGCTATTGGCTGAGGTGGGTTTGTGTTAATAGCTGTATCACTAGAGCAAGTCCCTGACATGTTCAGGATATCGTTTTCTTCCCACGTACAAAGGGGGGGGGGATAATATTACATACCTGTGCACGAGCATGCTCTTCTCTTGTAAAATTGACTTAGTCTGAGTTGTATGATCAAGTCTGGGGCATCTAAACATCATCTTTGAACAGAGCGCCACCATTCAAATCCATTCAGGTTGGTTTTTGCATTGAAGCACACATGTATAGGACACGTATGTTACAACTAGTGATTTAGCCTGGCACTCATCCTCTGGCCATGGAAGTTGTCTTAGTCAGGGTTTCTATTCTTGCACAAAACATAATGACCAAGAAGCAAACTGGGAAGGTTTATCCAGCTTACACTTCCACACTGCTGTTCATCGCCAAAGGAAGTCAGGGCTGGAACTCAAGCAGGTCAGGAAGCAGGAGCTGATGCAGAAGCCATGGAGGGATGTTACTTACTGGCTTGCTTCCCAGGGATGGCACCACCCACAATGCCCCCCCCCTTGATCACTAATTGAGAAAATGCCCCTCAGCTGGATCTCATGGAGGCATTTCTTCAACTGAAGCTCCTTCTCTGTGATAACTCCAGCTGTGTCAAGTTGACACACAAACCCAGCCGGAACAGAAGTCAGTGTAATAGCCCCCACCCCCTTTTTCCACATACAGTCTGTGATTGCTGTTGCTCCACAGAATTCGGGCTAAAGATACAGGGACAATGATATTCTGTCCCTGATAGAAGAGGTAGTTCACTAGGGGCTGATTTGGCTAAGTCACTAGTTGTGACATGCAGTCTGTGGAGGAGCGGAACTGAGTCTCCTGTTCACGGCCTTCTGAGGGACTTGCCTTCAAAGTCGGCGCCTCACCCTTGGCTGTGTCCACTGGACTGTAGCCATGATACTCAGCAATGCTGTAAGAGATTCTTAAGTTATTGCTACCAAAGGAAACCTCTGAACTCTATCCCAGACGTTGCGGCACATCAAACATCTTGTTTTAAGCTGCTGTGCTTTTTAGCTTATTATAAATAAACTAATTAGTTTCTTACAAGTTAAAAAAAAAGGTCTAAAACACATGCCTTATTTGAGAACATATCTTATTATTTTGTTGTTGTGTAAAAAATTATACATTTTCAGGCCTAGAGAAATAGCCCGGTCGGTAGGAGGGAAAGTCTGCTCTTGGGGGAGACCTGGGTTCAGTTCTCAGCATCCATATCAGGTGGAGGTGGCTCACAGCTGCTTGTAACTCTGTCAAGAACCCAATGTCTCTGGACTCTATGGGCCCTTGCAGCCACGTGTACACACACACACACACACACACACACACACATTAAATAAACAAATCTTTAATACAGTTTTATCTCCTTTGTAGTTACTATTCTAGATGATGTCATACACCTTAGCTATCAATTAGTAATATTCTCATTGATGGTAAAACAAAACAAAACAAAACAAAAACCCATGGACATTTTCCCAGCGTTAACTTTTCCCCTGCCTTTAAAGCAATTTTATCAGATGTTCTGGTTTCTTTCTGTTTAGTAAGCCTCACAAGACACTCTAGCCCTCGTAGCACCAACTGCTCCCCCTGCCTTTCCGTGCTCCCCACACAGAGTGTTTCTACACGAATCACTCACCTCCTCATCAAAGATTATTTTTATATGCTCTTCCTCAAAAATCTTTTTGGTGACAAATACTGTGATTTGCCTGAAGCCACCTTTCTTCTGTCTCCTCTTAAAATTATATGTCCCCGATTGAAGAGGCCGAATCTTAGTCTTTCTTTTTGTCCTAACTTTGAAGACACTTTTCTGTCACTGTCCAGTTTCTTCTTTCCCTGTTTAGAAATTGCCTGTCAATGTTATGACGGCTCCTTGGAGGCGAAGTGTTGTTCTGGCTGATTTTAAGAGTTTTATTTTTTCTTCTGTTTTTCACTTCATATTATTTTTACTGTAATATATGTGTGTGTGGCTTCTTTAGTGTTTACCTTGCTTCATGCTATTAGCAATTAGTGAAGCTCTGTCTTGTTTGCCTGCTATCAATTCCTTAGCCGGTAGCTCTTAGAATATCTTCCTTCTGGCTCCCTTTTTCCTCTCCTGGAATTTTGATTCTGTTTATCTAATTCATCCCTACTCTTCGCATTACATATCTTATATTCAGTTTCTATATGTACTATTTAAAAAATATTGTGATCAAATACAGAAGTGGATGCTCACAACCATCCATTGGACTGAGCACAAGGTCCCCAATGAAGGAGCTAGAGAAAGGACCCAAGGAGCTGAAGGGTCTGAAGCCCCATAGGAGGACATCCATATGAACTAGCCAGTACCCTCAGAGCTCCTTGGAACTAAGCCACCAATCAAAGAAAACACATGGTGGGACTGATGGCTCTAGCTGTGTATGTAGCAGAGGATGGCCTAGTCGGTCATCAGTGGGAGGAGAGGCCCTAGGAACTGTGAAGGTTCTAGGGAATGCCAGGACTAGGAATGGGTTTGGGTGGGTTGGAAAGCAGGGGGAGGGGAAACTAGGAAAGGGGATAACATTTCAAATGTAAATAAAGAAAATAACTAATAAAAATATTTTGGTCTATCTATTTTTTTCTTGACTTGTTTTCTGGTTCACGAATATCTTTTCGATATTTCATTTTTATGTCTGTATCTGTGTGTGAGAGTACATGCCTTGTGTGTGGGTGTCTGTGACGCCAGAAGGAGGAGTCAGATTGTGCAGAGCTGGAGTTCGAGGCAGCTTTGAGCTTTCCAGTATGGGAACTGCTTTCTCTTAGCCACCAAGACTTTGTCCAGCGCACTTTAATTCTTCAGGGTGTTTTTGCTTCCAATCAGATCTAGTTAGTAAGTTCTTAAGTTTAAACATTTTCAGTTGTAAAACATTGGCTCTTGTAGACCAGTCCAGCACTCTGTCAACTAGTTAAAATAGTTAACTAGTTTCTGAGACTTTTTAATCATATATACATTTCAGGATTCATTTTGATTAACTACCATGAGAGCTCTCGATTTTTGTTTGGTTTTTACATTTTCAAAGATCTTGTTTGGGAATTTCATATGTGTATGTAATGTGTTTTGATCCAATCTGCCAGCCATTTGTTTCTGTCCAGTTCCTCCCTACCCCCCACCCATGTCCAGTCGGCTTCCTCTCTATGCCCCGCCTCCCTGCAATGTCCTGTCTGCTTCCTCTCTATGCCCCGCCCCCGCAGTGCCCCGCCCCCTGCTCCCTGCAATATCCCTGTCAGCTTCCTCCCTACCCTGCTTCCAATGTCACGCATTCGTTTTCTAAACCTATAGAGTGCAGTCAGTGCTAGCTGTGTGTGCACACAGGTGTGAGACTCTTTACTTACACCCCTGAAGAGCACCAACATTTTGTCTCCCACTAGCCATCAAATGCTAATAGCTCCTCACATGGGTTAGAACTTCTTGGAGCCCTTCCCCATCCGTGCTGAGGTTTCTGCCAGCTTGATCTTGGCAGGTCTTGCACACGCAGTTCCAGCCACTTTAAGTTTGGGTGTTTAACCGTTATACATCAGTATCTTACAAATCCTGGGACGTTATCTTTCATCTGTGATTTGTCTCGGTTTTCTGTTATCTGTTTATGTCCTCTGGTTTGCCCAGTACATACATTACATACCAAACTTTGTTGAGCTTATTTGATGCTCTGTATATTTGGGTTTGTTTGTTTGTTTGTTTTGTTTAAAGCAGTTTAGAATAATTTAGACGAATTTATGCAATACTGGGCTGGTTGGATTCTAGGCTCCTGTGTGTAAAGCTGCACTCTCTAGTCTCGCTCCTTGAGTATTCCAACTGAAATGTATGCTTCTTTACCCAGTAATTCCTTTCTGAGATATATATATATATATATATATATATATATATATATATATATCTTCATTCCATGTTTTGTCCCTTCATCCTTTAAGACTAACAGAAGTTTATAAACTGCTTAGTGTCACCGAGAAACAGAAGATTGACCTGAGGAGAAAAGGTAAAATCAAAGCTTTGTGTCAGGCTTGCCTCGTTTCTCACACACCCACACTCACGCCCTCTCTTCCCATTAGACTGGGTCCTCAAGTTCCTTGATGTTGGATTGATTTCTGCATGTGGTCACACATGAGCACAGACACATACACACAAACACACACACACACACACACACACACACACACACGTACACTTTTTGAAGCTTTTTGAAACTGTTCCCAGTAGGTGTGTTGGCCTCTATCACAGGAGTGTGTCAACTCGGGAGGGAGAACACTTATATAGTTTTCACAGACCGAATGTATAGCTAGCTCATTTCAGAGTAGGCTGCTTGGTATAGGTCTCAGAACCAGGCCTCTCAAAACCTAAATCATACTGAGAGTTTCAGTAACTGTGTCAGTTCAAGCCAAGAGCCTCCCACACTTGATTTCTCTATGCTTTGCAATGGCTTCCTGGATCCATGTAGGGAAAACTCAAGCTTGCCAAGAACTCAGGTTTGAATCCAGTAGTGAATCTGGAATAGAATTTTATTACTCATTCATTCGTTCATTCATTCATTCATTCATTCATTGTTTGTCTGTGGCAGGCTCTCACTATGAAGCTCAGGCTGGCCTTGAACTCACGATCCTTCTGCTTCTGCCTCTGCTTTCTGGAATTGTAGGTGTGAAATGTCACCACGCATGGCCGAAATGGTGAATTAAAAGATGTCCAAAAGCAAACCCCAGCAATCCAATGCGCAAACATGTATAGACTGTGGCCATTCCACAGTGACGCGGGGCATGTTGGACCCCAGGCTACGCATACCTTTGAAACCATTACCCGTGCTTCTCTAGTCTAGGCAGCTCCTCCAGGAAAACCCAAGTTCTGTGGGCTCTAGCTTGTGTCCTGACTCTGATACTTTCTGTTGTCCATGTGACCAAATGATTTCGAAAGAGAACGGTGACTCCTTACAAACCACCAGTATCCTGGCTCAGACCTGTCCTTTTAAAATTTGGTTGCATTAAAGAGAGGGCCCCCAGTCTTTTAGTATGTTGGAGACAGAACCCAGTATTCTTCATTAAAGGTACTTATTTTCCCAACTCAATCCCAGGATTCAGTGCTGAGACAGAGATGAAGAGACTAATAGACCCTGCTGAGGGAACCACCCGCTAAGTGGTAAATACAGTGTGTTTTAAACTAGTGACAAACCCAAGGGCTGAACTGACTCTTTGATCTTTAAAAGGCTCATAAACAGGGCAGTGCACTTCAGCCTGTATTTATGTATTCAAGTATTGGGAGGAAATCCAAGCAGAGTCTTGGGCTGCAGGAGTTGGCAGTTTAGACAGACGAAGGGCAATTACATGGCCTTTTTACACATGAGGCAGCCTTTCTTTTCCTCCTGTAAACCAATGAGCTAGCAGCTCGGGAGGCTTCTTTTTATGTGACACTTGAACCAATCATTGTACAGATGTAAGATATTTGCGAAGAGAAAGACAGTTGCAACCAAAAGAAAGAATGCTTTTGTTTCCGAGTTACATCTGTGGTCAGAGTCATTCCTGCCCGCTCTGATGAAGGGCTCTGACTACTCCATGCCTCAGTGCCACCCACATACACACATACACATCCCCCTCCCCCACTTTTGCACTGAGATCATGGACCACATCTGGACAGTGAATTTATGAATAGCTTGCCTATCTCATGGAGCAACCAGAGCAGGGGTGCCATAAGGGCTTTGGGGATGGCTGTTGTTAGAGGTAGTTACAGGGGTTAAGAGATAGAGACAACTCATATCTGGGAGTAGCCTCATGCTGGTGTGTTATCTCCTTCTAATTTAAAATGATCAAGTCCTTAAGAAGAAATACACTGTACATTGTGTGTAAGAGTCCCAGGAACCTCCGTAGTAATGCCGGCAGCAGCCATGCTGCCTTTTACCTGATTGCCATGGTGGCTTCCGGTGTGTGTCAGTCACATGACTGGTTGGCTTCTGAGATTCCAAAGGAATTGTGGACAGCAGTGAGCTCAACTGATCAAAAGTACACCTTGATCCGTTATCACTTCACTTAAACCACAGTCTGTGAATTATGATAAAATAAAGGTGTGAATATTCATCATCTAAGCTAATAGAAGATATAGCCTGCCTGGCGTGGTGGCACATGCCTTTAATCCCAGCACTCGGAAGGCAGAGGCAGGCGGATTTTTGAGTTCGAGGTCAGCCTGGTCTACAAAGTGAGTTCCAGGACAGCCAGGGCTACACAGAGAAACCCTGTCTCAAAAAAACTAAAAAAAAAAAAAAAAAAAAAAAAGATATATTCTAGAATCTGCAGTGAATCCTTGTCCCATAAAATATAACCAAACATATTAATTAATTTCCTGTCATTATCACAAAGTACGAGAGACTAGGTATTTTATGGGAAAAAGAAAGAAAGCTAAAAGCTGGAAATCTCAGATGGGTGTTCTCATCAGTTGGTCTTTGCTGAGGGAGCCGGGATGTGCCAGTCCACTGCAGACAGCACGTGATTAGAAGAGATCAGAGGCTGAGCCAGGAGCCAGGATGAGCCCAGGGAAGGGCCAGGGTTGTTCTTTTATCAACTTTCTCATGAGAGTTCATGAAGGTCCCATGAGAGAGAGGCGCACTATTTCCCAAGGCAGCACTCCCAATAGCTTACTTACTTGCTTACCTCCCTCTAACGAACACAGTCCCGATCCTCCCCACATTCCGGGGAAGGCACTTCAGACCTAGAACCGTTTAGAGGGTACTCTGCACTCCGACAACTCTGTAATCACTGAACAGTCTTAATCAGGACCTCAATTTTATGTCAACAGCCACAGATACAGTATCTGGGTGTGTTTGGCTTGGAGTTTCCTATAGATGAAATTATACTCTAGGTATCCACAGTGGTCAGCCATTTTCATCCACATACTCTCTACCATGAGAATGCAACAATGTATTTATCCAGTCTTCAGGTGCAGACCCCTGAGTCTCCAGCTGTTAGGAGCATCTGAGCCTATCTTCTGGTGCTCATGATGAGATACTATGAGATTTTATTCCCTAGTGGTGGGAATGCTTGGACTTTGGACAAAAATGTGTTCATCTTTTTAGAAGTGGTGATACATTGTGTCCCACGATGGTTATATAAATTTATATTCCCAGCTGCGGTGCCAGAGCTCATTCCTGGTCCTGTCCATGTTTTGTATTGTGTCTCTTTTCAGTTTCAGTTTATTATTTGTGGCAGATGGCTACATAAACCTTCAAACTTAATGACGGGTTTCTGTTGCTGTTTGCATGCGAAGATTCCCAGACATGTATTGAATAGTTGGAGAGAAAGATAACAAATGACAAATAAGAATGGTACCTTGGGGGAACTAGGGCCAGTTCCCTGAGGAATTCAGGCCATTACACACCTCTGGGAGGAGAAGGGGGTGGGCAGGCATCAGGGCACCACCACATGGGTGATTCTGGAGATAGTCTAGTGCTTCCCCACAACCAACCTGCCTTCTGTTGCACATGGTAGTACTAGAACATCTGGCAAAACTTGTAGGATGCTGGAAGGAATAAAATCCAAGAGAGACCACTTCTTCCACTAGTCAAATTTTCATGGACATGACTCATGTGTGGGCCGGTTAGGGTTAGGGCTCTCTCTAGTGATGGGGAGCCTCCTGTATATGAGGGATGTTTAGTAGCTGAAGCAAGCCATTGGCCATTCAGAGTTTGGAGGAGAGCTCCACAGACGCTGTGCAGGGCTCTGTCTAACGCAATGCCATCTTCATTCCTTGGGATGTGGTGTTCTTGACCTAACCATCACCTCTGCATTTTAGGGAGGAGGATCAGGAGAGGGGTAAGAGATAAAGAATAAAGCATGCACAGAGGCACACATTTAGGAGAATTCCTGGTAGCTGCCACACCCTGCTGCTCAGATAACATTAGCCAGAAACTTGTCCTTGGGAGCAATAAGTCAGAGGGAGGCTGGGACGTTTGTACTTCCTTCTACGCAGCCATGTGTCTGTCCATGGGGAGGCTGTTTACTGAGGTAAATAGATACGTATGATTGGCAGCTGTGCCTTCTCTGAAGTTCATTAACGGAAGAAAGGTGCTTATGTTTTTGCAGCACAAATCCTATTGCTCTGCATGTTGTAACAGGAAAGCCATTCTCTCCAACAATCAAGGCACTTAGAGAAACCCTTCCTCCATTCTTGACAGCTAGTGTAGGGAGGAGGTGGTGCTCACCGGCAGGCCTCGGCTGAGGGTCAGCTTACCCAGGAAATAAGGCCAAAGGAAGAGAGCATCTCTCACCTGTTAATGTGGAAAGTCAGAGTTCAGCCTTGATGTGGCTCTGCAAAGAGTCAGCCCTAGGTCTCTGGAGGGCTTCTCATCATTGGGTCTGGAGGAACTAGCAAAGATCATTCAGTTCTGTCTCCCCCTCTCCCTGGACCACTAGCCTGGGGCTACAAGATAAACTTGTCTTTCTCCAGACTTCCGTCTTAAGTAATGGCCACTTCATCCTTGGGTTGCTCAACTGCTAAAGTTTTTTCCTTAATCCATCAGCAGATCATCTCTACTTTCCAAGTGAGTTCAAAGTCTTCTTACCTGCTGTACCGCAGTAGTTCTCAGCAGGTTGAGAAAAACTGGAACCGCCCCAGCAACCCAGCTGTGTCCTAGCAACAGAGTCACTTCCTTTGCTCATGATTCTTTCCTCCAGGACAACAGGTTGATCGTTTTCACCCAGATGCCTTGCAGACTCACCAGGGGGTGGGTTAGCCCATCCCATTCTTTTCACTCAAAGCATCAAAACCCCATAGGAAAGTTCTCTAGGATGGCTTTGCAATGGCTGGGACTAGTCTCCTGTTTCAGCTCCATCCATCTCCAGGCAAGCTCCTGTGTTGTGCCCTTGGCAGTTGTTGTTTCTTTTGCCTGGAATAACTCATTCGCTCTCATCACGAGGAGAGAAGCACTTCCCTGGATCCCATCACCCCATCCCATCCCATCCCAGTGCATCCCATCCCAGTGCATCCCATCCCAGTGCATCCCATCCCATCCCATCCCAGTGCATCCCATCCCAGTGCATCCCATCCCAGTGCATCCCATCCCATCCCATCCCATCCCATCCCAGTGCATCCCATCCCAGTGCATCCCATTTCCGTTCCTTTTCATATCACTGACGAATTCACAGGGGGTTGAATCATAAAAAGACATTCTCAAGTTGGGACTTTAGGTTCCTCTGAATATGACCTCATTTGGAGATGAAGTCTTTGTAGATAAATGGAATCAGGACATAGTCACACTTGCAATGTGTCTGGTCCAATGACTGGTGTCTGTATAAGAGCGAAGACATGGGAACACGGAGACTCACTGGGGACGTTGTGTCACTGCAGGAGGCAGGGATGGGACAAGGCCTCAGGGCAAGTGCTTGTCCTTTGTGCTATTACAAAAAAATACTGTGTAATTTATAAACAACAACAACAACAAAATACTGTGTAATTTATAAAGAACAGGAAGTTGTTTTCTCATAGTTCTAGAGAGCAGAAAGCCTAGGGTCATGGAACTGGCTGTCCTGGTGCCTGGTGAGACCCCCTAGAGAGGCTCTGCCTCTCTGCTTTCTAGATGGCACTTTATTGCTGTGTCCCCTGGAGGGGAGAGACACTGTTTGTGATAAGAAAGTGATAGAAGGGGGGAGGCTTGGTACCAGTCCCTTTCAAACATCTTCATGAGATTCCCCGGATCCTATTAATCAGCTCGCCATCCTCTGACAAACTTACTTCCCCAAAGTCACACCTTGTAGCATGATCAGAGGGCAGCTTCAGCCCCCAGCAGCAAGGAACACAGCTGTGGGAAGTGAGAAGAAACAAGGCTCCAAATAGTTCTCCCCCAAAGTCTGCAGAAAGAACAACTTGACTGATACCTTGAGTTAGGCGTTTCATCTTGACCAATAACTGTCTGTCCTTTGAAGCCATCTGGAGATGCACAGATTCATCTGGCATGGGACACACTGCTCATCAGTCTGTCTGCCTCGTCATTAGGAGAGCAAGAATGTCCACAACCATACTTCTTCCTGTGACTTGCGTGGTTCTGGGTAGACAGTCAATACTACACAATACTTCCTGGAAAGTCAAATAAAAGTTTATTCTGCTGGGGCTGATATGGAGGGCTCTCCTTCCCCCTGAACGCAGACATTTTCTGCTCTATCCTCTGTCTTGTCCATTCACAATGGGTGACTGTCCCCTTGGTACCAAAGAAGCACCTTGCTCAGCTGTATCTTTCCAGGCTGCGGACAGACCAGAGCCTCCCTAGGGTCTCTTGCTGAGTCCCTCACTTCAGAGATGTGGTCCCTGTCCCTGGAACTAGGACTTGGGGAGGTTGAATATTACTCTAGCACAATATCTGGGACTTACTCCTGCTGGAATACCCCTTCCCAGATACAGAACATAGGAGAGCTGTGGTTAGTACATCAGCGACGTGCTCACGGCGCGTGGGTATTTCTAACACCACAGGCAATGTACAAAGAACCTTCTGTGCTTCCCTGCAGCCTCAAAACAAACAAAGTTTTCCCACTTTCCGCTTTTGCAGCTTTGTGAGAGGCACAAAGACATTTTGTAATTCACCCAAAGGTCCCGAGGGAGCCTGCGGTAGATCCACGGTTTGATAGGGTTCAGTGTCTCTTGCTCTCTGATGGCCACAGATAGCAATCCTTTAGGGCAATGCAGAAGGAATCTGCAGGGTGTGGTCCAATGAATCGGTAAGAAGCAAGACAGTGTGGAGACCGTTCCCTTTTTCTCTTTCGAACGCATCTTAGGACTCTCGTTTCCCTTTGACAGCTTTATCCTGTGAATTGCATTTAGCTTAGTAAACCTGGTCTTCTGCTTGCACTCCCGGGATCCCTGACTGACAGGGAGAGGTCCTGGGTGACAAACGCAAGCCACACAGGTTAAGTGCCTCTGATTCAGTGGGTGGATTCCCTGAGCCCTGGAATTGGGCGTGTTGACATCACACCCCTTCCCATGGAACTCTTCGTTGGGAAATGATGCAGGTGACAAACAGAATACTTATGTGCTTGCTTCAACTAAATGGCACGTACTGTGCTCCTTCTGCAGAGTCATAGAAGGTGACACTCACAGAACTCATATGAGACCAGAGTCTCTGGGACCTTGCTGTGGCCTTTGTTAGCTGCTGAAGGACAGCCCCACCACTGCCTTCATCTTCTCCTGCTCTTCTGATTGTCTGCCTGTCTCTTGGTCCATATTTCTGTCCTTTTACCTTTTCTTCCAATAGGGTTGGGTTAGATGGCCACCCTCGAGTGCCAGAATTGCACCTTTACCAAATCAACAGCAACCTCATGTCTCAGTCACAGGCTGAGGTGCTGGGAATTAGAGCATCAATGTCATGGCTTAAAAGAGAACACAGTTCAACCCACCATGGTGACTTAGCTACTTTCTCTTTAAACGAGCCCAAGCAAGACCATGTTTGTGTATCTGTGGTTGATCATGCTGCCTTAGACTGTGGCTGAGGTAGCAGCTGAAGCCAGAATGCAATGTGAGGCCCTGGTAGGGACTTGAGCAAAGCCTGGGCTTTGGCAGGAATATAAATCCGAAATTCATAATTTTAACCTGGTAAACTCAATGTCTCAGATGACCTTGGTGGTCCTAGTCTAGGGGCTCTGAGCAGCTGAACAAAGGGCATGTGTGTGTGTGTGTGTGTGTGTGTGTGTGTGCACGTGTGTGTGTGTATGTGTGTTGCGCACAGTTCTGAGAATTGTCTCTTTATTGCCCTTTGGATACAATTCTCACCCCCCCACCCCGGTCTTGTTTAAAAATAATTTTTAATACAATATATGCTGATTGTGGTGTCTCCTCCCCCAACTCCTCCCAGATTCTTCCCTCCTTCTTATGACAGGGTCTCACTTTGTAATCCTGGCTGGTCTGGAACTCACAATGTAGTCTAGGCTGGCCTCAGACTTGCAAAGATCTGCCTGCTTCTGCCTCCCAGGTGCTGGGGCACTGATACAATTGTTCTGACCTTGGCTGGTTCTAATATTTTCTCATTTCCACATGTCCCCACACCTGCACATGGAAAGAGCGTCATGCCATCTCCCTGGACCCCCAACTCCTAGGAGATGCTGCCACTTCCTCATTAGCTCAAGCCCAAGCCCCATCCAGATCACAGGCCGGCATAATGAGTCCTATCTGTCCGTTGAAAGCAAATGGCACTTATTAAAATCTTTCCCAACGTCCTCAGGTTGAGTTTTACAAGTATTTAAAAATGTTTTCCATGCCTAATTACTGCCCCACCTGCTATACTCTGACGGTTCGTTTACCTGGCCGGGAAACTGCCAGCAGTCTAATTTGTGGCTCTCATGCAGAATAGAAATGCAGGGCCTCTTATTAAAAAGTTATTAATAATTTCAAGATGGCAACAGAAGAATAGCCAGGCAAATTCGGGACTCTCTTAACAGTCCAGTCCCTGCAGATGGCCTTGTCTACCTGCCTCGTAGGCCGAGATGAGCCCCCTCACTTCCTGGATCCCTGCCATGCAACGGATGTTGACTGAAGAGATGAAATCAGCAGGAGAGCAGGTCTGATGAAGGTCGGCCATTTTGTGAGTGAGACCTTGCAGTTTAATAGAGCCCTCTTTGCCAGTCGCCACGGTGAGGGGAGACCACGGTGGCACGCAGTTATTTGTCATAACAAATAATGACACTTGTGTGCATGTAAGACTTTTCATCTTCGAAACGTTTCCAAAACATTAATTAATCCTTACAAAAATGCCAATGAAATCGAAACCTAAAGGAGAAGGTGAGATGTGCGGAGTTTAATTACCAATACTAAAATCCGGCTCGCAGACCACACTCATACCAGGAGAGCAGACAGACTCCATGTGCTTTCACTCCAGAGAAAAATGTGGGAGGGCCGGGGGTGCCCTATGTCTAATACAACAGTGAAGGGAGAAGGCTGTCTGTCTCCTGAGGAACATTGCTGTGTGGCTAGCAGGTCACCATGGCAGACAGACAGTAGAGATCAGTTCCCAGTGCTCCAGAGAGCAGGGAGAGTTGTCTGTTCCCGATGGAGCAGAGAGAAGTCTTCACCCAAGGGGCCTGTCCTCACTCTGTCCCCTCTGAGCAGGGGAGCCTGTGGGTTCAGGCTTTCCTGGTGCACTCTGAGTTCTGTCTTCTGAAGGGAAGGGCACTCAGGTCCCCAGAGCATAGAGGAAGGGCTCTGCGTGTGTGTGTGTGTGTGTGTGTGTGTGTGTGTGTGTGTGTGTCTAGGAAGGGCAGGTCTCTAACACCAGTCTAGTTTGAAGACCATACACACAATGTGAAAACAGAAGCCCCCAGGCTAGGTTCATGCCCATTGCAAGCCATTGTTCTCTCTGACTTGGCCTCCTCAGCTAGTCCTGCCGAAGCCCCAGGCAGTGATGTCCTGGGCTACCTCCTTCTAAACCCCTCCTCACTCTAATACCTGATGCTCTCTGCAGTCATCCAGAAGACTAGTTAAGGCCAGTCACCATCTCCCACCACCCAGTGGGAGATGGGCCAGAAGCTTTCCAGAGTGGTGTGTGGCAGGAGGGTGACGAGAGTCGCATAGAATCAAGACTATAATGCTAGTAACAGTTTGGACAGGGAGGAAAGAATTAGTCTTAGAAGTTTCTCAATCACCACCAAAGCCTACCTCCTCTATTTACATAAACAAACATGTACAATGGGACTGGCTTCAGGTGGACACATATATTTTCCACTTCATGTCTACGAATTCCATTTTTTCCTTTTTATAGAGGTGTGTCCGTCCATGTATATGTGTGCACATGTGTGCATGTGTGTAGGTGTTTTGTGTGTGTGTGCATGTGCGTGGACTAAAGGACAACCTTGGTTGTTGCTTTATAGGTTTCTTCTACTTCTTGTTTTGCTTGAGACAGAGTCTCTCACTAACCTGGAACTTGCCAAATATACTGGGCCCCAGGGACCTGCCCCAGGGACCTGCCCATTTCTGTCTCTCCCGTGCTGGGCTTACAAGCACACAGAATCACATGGGCTTCTGATGCAGACTCTAGGAGCTGAGCTCAGGCCCTCCTGTCAGGAGTACTTCGCTGACTGAGATCTCTTTAGCCCTTCTTGTGTTTTAAAGAAGAATTATAACGCACCTCCAAACCCCCTCATAGCTAAAGAACCTTCTGACCCCTGGGGTGCCTGGCCTTCCTTCCCAGGCCCTTAGCCTCAGCAGCCAGGGCTTATTAGAAGTTCTTCTGGGAAGGACTCAGCCTCGAAATTGAAGTGCTTCGTGGAAGAATCTACATGCTGTGTTACAATGCTCCTGGCACCCATCTCAGAACAGACAGACGAAATCGATCTGACAGGGCATAGGTGCTTGTCAAATTGTTTATTTGCCATTCACATGGGTTTGAATATTGGAGTTACAGAAAAGACCATAGTACAAAGGAAAGAAGACATCAGTAGCTTAGGGCTGCCCTGCCCTGGCTCTGCATGGCCCCCAGGAGAGGGGAGCTGCCTCACCGACTGTGTGCAGTGGGCAGGTGCAGTGCCGTGAGTACCCGCTGGCCTGGGCTACTGAGAAGCGTTCTGGGACATTCTCTCTTATCTATGTGCTTTAAGACCTGAGCCTGACAGTGCCCCTTAGGAGGTGTTCTTAATGTTAGTACCAGGAAGGAAAAGGCCCGGGCACTGATTTTGGGATTCCTCACGACCACATCTAACACTTGCCACATGTGTGGGCAGTAGCTGGAGGCTGGAGAACTGCATTTTCTGAGGTGTTTTTTCCCCCCAATACATGTGGTTTACTGCTATTTCAATTTGGAAGTTTTTTGTTTTTCGTTTTTCCATTGATCTTTTTACATCCAGAGTAATAGAAATATCCAACAGTTCATTTGAAGATTGATTTTTTTTGCACATTCATTTCTCCTAGAACATAAGGTGAACTTAAAAAAAAAAACCATTGGAACCATGCTTGTTTATTATGTTTATAAAAGTGAGTAAGAAGCAGCTTGGTTTTTTTTTTTTAAATCTAAAATAAACAAGTGAAGAGAAGCATTTTTCTTCTACAATATTTAGCGAACATAAGAAAAAGTCCTTAGAAACACACACAAAATGTGAAAAAAGTTATTACAGGCATTAACAATATTTTATAATGAAGCATGAAATCTATTTACATACATAAATACAATTGAGTTTGTGGATACAACTCTTCTGAGGAAAAAAAAGAAAAAAAACAGACAAATGATCAGCTTTGGCTATACTGACCCGGCTGAAAGAGGGAAGGCATTTCCGACAAACAGCGAACGGACCAACAGCCAAACCCACCGAATAAAGGTATACTGTAGAGTAAACAAAACAGTCCTTTGTTCAAATAAGGAAAAAAATATATTCTGAGATTGCTGTCAAACTATTTATTTTCATGTATGATAGACCCTCAACATCTCATGCCTTCTCCTACAAACAAAATGAGAAGAACCAAAAAAAAAAAAAAAACAAAAACAAAAACAAAAAAAAACCAAAACAAAAAACCCATCAAAACCAAAAAACCCCTAAGACCGAATGTCCCTGGGGGAAAGTTATTTCAAGAAAGAAATCTGCAGTCCTCAGTTGAGGCCTTTCGAGAGAAACGTATGGAAGAAAAGAGGCAGAAGGAGAGACAGCCTTTGCAGTCCCAGCGTGCGTTTGTCTGCACAGGACGTTTGGGCAGCAGCACAGCTGCTCAGCCACGGGTTGTGATCCTCAGAGTTTCTGCTGCAGTATCTGGGCAGAAAGCAGACTGAAAATGGCTGGTAACGCCTCGTTCTCTTGGGAAAAAAACCCGTGAGCAAGAGAATGGCTGACACACCCTGTTCTTTAATAAACGGAGAAGAACTAGACTTTCTGTGTTCTGGACACTTGGTATGGGGCAGAGGATGTGTGTGTGTGTGTGTGTGTGTGTGTGTGTGTGTGTGTGTGTGTGTTTGGAGGAGGGAAAAGAAAAGTGAGAAGGGCTATTGGGAGGATATAGATGGTGAGAAAACCAGAAGGAATGGAAAGTGTGTTAAAATTATAAATAGGGGCTTGAATAAGCAGTAGGAGTGGCTCATCCCATTTTTCTTTCTCTGGACCAGTATTCCCAACAGCTCCATTATCTCAGAATTGGCTTATGGGTCTTCCTTGAAGACAGTGAATGAGGAGACCCCTTGAAGCACCCGAAGGCAATGAACACAGTTTCTCAGGTAGAGAAATACCTGCCCCGTGGAATCTATCTCCAAGACTACATGTGCCTGATGGATTTTTTTTCTCTGAGACTAAATACTGCCTATGTTGATGAAAGTTTAGGAAGCACTAAATGGCTCTAACACAGTGATAAGCCTTCTTGATGCATGGTGCCCAGGGCAAAAGTTCAATGTGTGAGATTATCTGCTTCTTCTCTAAGGGCTAGAGTATCTTCAGATATCAAAATTAATATGAAAAAATAGAAATCTCTTTCCTTCGTCTTTCCCTACCGTTTTCTCAGGCCAGATACGGCAGCCTATGGTAAGAGGAACATCTAATGTTGGAGAAACAAACTCCTTTTGAGAAATTAAATTTTTAAAAATTTTTCTGACAACACAGCTGTCGAAGTGTTCTGTGGAATAACTGAGTGGAGACCGGATGGAGGAGGAAGGTATGGCTGATATGAAAATCTATTCTGAGTTTCTCTGAATCCTGCTAGCGCTCTTCTCCAGACAAGAACAACCTGGTATCACAGGTTACCAAAGTGCTGCTGCTCTATGTAAGACAAAGAATCAATATATAGATATAGATATAGATAACTCAAAAAACAAGCTGTATTTTTTTTTAAATAAGTCCAGCTGTTTTTGCTGCCTGCAGCCAAAGATCTAATCTGAATGCTTAGATTTATAAAATAATATTAATAATAATAAAAAAATCAAACACTGTGCTGAAGTCCTGCTTTCAAACGCTCTTCGGAGTTGACCTGACATCACTTCAACTAATTTAAGAGGTACATCAAAAAACAAAACAACAAAAAATCCAAACAACCAGATCATTTTGAGCACATGTATGTCAGAACCAGCGGTTAGGCTTCATATGTTGTAGAACAACTGGATTTTAACCAAGTCCTCCACTATAACAATAGTACCATTACATTTACAGTGACACGATGCACATCTGAACCGTAGCCATGGCAGACTGCAGAGACAGGGATCTATCACACTGATGCACCCCAAAGGTCAGGGGCTCGGCCTGGTGGGAGAAGATGCTGGTGAAGGGGCAGCTTCTGAGGAGCATCCTGCACAGGTGGGCGTGGCATCTGCCTCCCTTGACTGATTCCACTAAGACTGGGAGAGGGAAACCAGATCCTTCAGACTTTTGGGGTACACTCTCTTAAAACTCAGCCTTTAGGCCTCAAAGGCACCTGGTCTTACATCTTCTATTTGGATCTTTGGGGTACAGCCTCAAGTTTTGGTTTTCATCAATGAATGGGTACTATTAATGGAAGGCAATTTAAAAATCACATTCAGTGGTTTGGGTCTATGTAAATACTATGTAAGTAACCCCCTGACCAACAGCTTACTTGGTTGAGCTCTGTGATAAAGCATGCCAGAATGAGGAGGCCTTGGGGCAAGTATATCTCCAGGCCAAAATGAAATCCTCTTCAGAGCAAATCCTTGGCACCTCTCTGAACCCTTTCAGGACAGAGTTTCGCCTCTCTTTTTGTAGGGAAGGAGCCAGGTATGAGATTATTTGTTGAGCCTAGCAGAAAATTTTGTACTTCTGACCTTGGAGTGACCCTCAGTGTCTACAGTCCAATTAAAAACATTGCTGCGTTACCTACCAACTTGTTTGAATAACATAAAGGGAGTTTAATGTAAACAATATTTCTAGTTAACCAAGCGATCTCCTTTTTTTCCCAGACATCTTCAACGCAATAATATTTAACTTTGGCTATTATAAAGAAAAATGTAGTACTTGATATCTTTCTTAATATAAGTACATTTAAATAATTAAAAAAGTATCAACACATATGTAAATGTTCAAACATCAGATACATAAATATCTAGGGATTTCTTTGTGGAAATACAGTAGTTAAAAAATGACCCAAAGCTGTAGCTGTCTCTTCAAAAATAAAAACAAAAACAAAAACCAAACACAAATAAAACCCCCAGCTACATGAAAGTCTAAAAGTTAAATAAACCTTACAGAGAAGGGAATTTTATTTCTTTGAGTTGGTCAAAGGAAGAAAAAAGCAAGCTCAAATCTATACACACTTAAAAATAAACGACCACCCAGATGCAAACAGGCATTTTTGCAATCGATAAGGTGCGGAAAAGAAAACTCCGAAATAAGAAATAGATGCCAAACAGGATGGGCTGCGTTTTCCCCACCCCGAACCGAAAACATTCCACACTCTTTGGAATAAACAACGTGGTTAAAAAGTGAAGTCAAGGGTATAAAATCTTTCTTTTATTCACAGCATTGCTAAATCAGAAGCATTCACAGTTTCCCTCCGGGATTCTTCCTGTTGGCCTCCAAGGGCCCTCCTGGCGGGGTCTGTGCATGGACGGCGGGCCCAGTCCCTCTATGGCGATGGCGCTCAGCTCAGTAGGGCCGCCACACGGCCTCCTCCAGGCGCGCGGGGGGCATGTTGGTGGGCGAGTTGCTATGGCTGCCCTCGGTCTCCACCACGTCGCTCTGGCTGGGGAGGCTGGGGTTGAGCAGCGCGGCGCCGGTGGATGCGTTGGTGCAGGGCGGCAGGATGCGCGGGGGCGATCGCTCGCCGCCCACCATGGAGAACTGGTAGGAGCCGGCCGAGGCGCCGTAGTATAGATGGTAGGAGGGCGAGCCTGTCTGGAAGGGCCCGGCCTGCGCCTGCGAGGAGCCGGGGTAGGGCGGCGGCAGGTAGGTGTGGTAGCGAGAGGCCGAGCTCATGGCTGACATGCCGATGCCGATGCCCGACGTGACGGGCGGCGAGTAGGTGAAGGCGCCTGGGTAGTGCATGCGCGGGTCGGAGATGGACGGCAGCGTAGGAAACTGGCGTGGGTCGCCGAAGGCGGTCAGATCCGGAGCGGCTGTGGGCGGGCGGAGGAAGAGAAGGCGTGAGTGTGTGGTCAGGGAGGCTTCCTAGACTGCCTGAGTGCTGCGGCTCAGGACACACAGGATTGCCCAGGGTGCCCCTGCCCACGGTGGTGGGTGGGTGGGGCACAGCGAGTGCTCCTGCCCACGGAGGGGGGACCACAGAGAGTGCCTCTGCCCGTGGAGGGGGCGACACAGAGAGTGCTCCCACCTAGGACACAGGAATGCCCAGACTGGCCCTGCTCATGGGGGGGGGTGCATAGAGAGTACCCCTGCCCCAAATACTGGACTACCCAGAATACCCCTGCCCATGGAGGGGGGCCACAGAGAGTGACCCTGCCCACGGGGAGGGGAGCACAGCAAGTGCTCCTGCCCTAAGACACAGGACTACCCAGAGTGCTCCTGCCCATGGGCGGGGGGCACATCATGTGATCCTGCCCAAACACACAGGACTACCCAGAGTGTTTCTGCCCATGGAGAGGAGGACCACGGAGAGTGCCTTTGCTCATGGAGGGGGCTACACAGAGAGTGCTCCCACACAACACACTGCCCCTGCCTGTGGAAGGGGGGACCACAAAAATTGCTCCCACCCAGGACACAGGACTGCTCAGAGTGTCCCAGACCACCAAGACTGTTTCCAACCAGGTCACACAAGATTGCACAGAATGACTATGGTGGGGGGTGGCACAGGGAGTGCTCCTACTCAGGACACAGAAGAGTGCCCAGACTGGCCCTGACCATGGAGGAGGGAGCACGGAGAGTGCACCCACCGAACACACTGGACTGCCCACAGTTCCCTGCCCAGGGAGGAGGGGACCACTGAGAATATTCCTGCCTGAGATGTACACTTACCTAGAAGTCAACAGGACAGATAACTACCCAAGATACTGTCACTTAAGAAGATGAGATTCTATGCAGAGGGCTGCTGCCAGGGAATGGGGGGGGGTGGCAGGGACTATCTAGCAAGAAGTGGGCTTCCCCCAGCATGTTTGCCATGACAGATGTCAAACAGTGTGACACAGAGCGATGGCAGACGCGTTGCAGGGAGTGGTGGGCGGCATGTGGTATGTATCCTGACACGCCATAGTATATGTACCATATAGGTACCTGTCACACACACTGTAGTGTAATGTAACATTTCCAATACACATAAATGTTAGATCCCAGGTTGGCAAACTGTAGCTCATTGGCTAAGTCTGGCTGGGGAGAAGTTTTATGTGTCCTAGGAATTAAGAATGGATTTTACATTTTCAAATGGTTGTAAGACTTGTACTCTGTTGCAACATAGCCTTAACCTATAGCACAGGGTGGCACCTGTGTGCACTTTCATGGGCGCTAAGTAGCTCCTATTGCTGTTGAGTGACCAGGACAACAGAGTGTCCAAAGCTGAACAACTTCTCTTTACTGGGGGAGAAAAAGGCCTATCCTCTAATGAAAGCATCAATACTGACTGGTATATTGCTAATATAATCAGGACATTGGCATAACAATATTAATACAACAGTATACAATGGCATAACATTAAAATAACTGAGGTAATGCATCCACTGATATGTTGATAGTAGAATATTATATGTTAAGTATGTTATAATAACAATATTATGTCATTGCACTTAGTAGCCAGGTTGGATAATAGAAAACTGTCATTTTTGTAGACTCTGATCCCTTGAAAGTTGGCTAATTTCCCATTATTAGGTGCAGTGCGGCGTGTTGTGGTAGGGATGGCGTGAATGTCGGTGATTGACACATCACTTGCCTCTGTCTCTGCCTTCTGACTTTTTCCCATCTATAGTAACCTTAGACATTTGACTTCTTGTCTCGTCTTTATCTAAGACCTGCGTCACTGTTTTCTTCTTAAAGGTAATTTTACTTTGTGTGGTTATGAGCCTGTGTGTGTGCAGTGCCCCCAGAGGCTAGAAGTGGATGCCAATATCCCACAGAGCAGTGCATGCTCTAAACCACTGAGTCATGGCTCCAGCTGCTGTGTCACTAGCTTCTAACACAAATGGATAGCAAAACTTGTTTTGTCCGGAAATGACAGACTTTCTTTACAAGATTCATTTTGAATTTACAGTTCTACAGACTGCCCTTGCTTCACCGGCTCCCTCTGCACTTGGCACGTGTGCATGCTGCCTTTGAGGCAGACCAGGGGACAGGAGGGACAGGAGGGTTCCCTTGCCAAAAGTGCCACTGCTGGCATCTTTGGGCTGTATTATGTCTAGCGGGTGTTTGGAGACTGACAACTGTTTGGTGGCATCTTCCTTCTTTACCCACAAGATGCCTCTAGTGGCCTCTCCGTCGACCCCCTGCCGGCTACTTCGACATCCAAAAGAATCTTCAGACATTACCAGATAACCTGAGAGTGGTTAGGAAGGGATGCACATCCGCCCACCAGCTGAGTTAGGACGGTGTTTCCGGTAGCTTGTGTCTGTCAGTCAGAGCAAGGGCAGGCTGGGTCTATACTGTTTGCACCAGCACGGCTCAGCAGTAGCAACAACACAGGGCAGAGGCACGAACTAAGTGTTCAAAATGTTAAATTCTCAAATTAAGGTACAGAGTTGAGCCTGCTAGAGAGAAACTTGAGGGGACCGAAAAGCTTCCTTTGAAAGGAAAGCTACCCGGGTGGATTAATCTGTTTTTTGGAAGGCATGGGCTGTGATCAACTTCTTTCTGTTCCAAGCCTATTATTTCAGCACGGAGAGCTAGGGCTTGTGTTCTTGTTTCTCCCTCTCCCCCTCCACCCCCTCTCAATAATCTTTTATTGCTCTAACACGATTTTACAAAAGGAACTCTTGTGTACATTTGGGCTGAATGTGAGAGAAATAGACTCCTCATCAGAGAGGTAATTAGAGTTTATAGGAGCAGCCCAAGTCTGCAGCAAATCCCTCTACTAATGAGGAGACCAGGAGTCTGACTTTCAAACAAACACTCCTGTTAATCTTTTCAAAGCAAGTCAGACATGTGGGCAGGGAAAGGCTGTAAACCAACAGTGGCTCTGGTGCTGCCCTGGTAGGCTGCCCTCTAGCTTCTCCTCCAGCCAGCAGGCCACACCTCATTCCTCAGGGTTCATCTCGCACCCTCACCGGGGACCTCTATGAGCAAACTCTGTGTCACTTGTTTTGCTTACAGAGAGCCATGACATGCTTGAGAGTTAACAGGAAGCTCTACTCCATTTTTTTTTCCAGTTAGATTTATACAGTCTAGGGAGAAGCTGAGGCAGGAGGGAGAGCATTAGGCACACACACAATCAGCCTGTTGTCATCTGATGCAATACACTGGACACAAACAAATGACTCTGCCCATTATCCCTCTTGCTTCATTTGTCCTGAGACAAAAAGGTGAATCCACTGGAAAAAAAAAATGAAGGAGAGGTCACCACGTTTCAGAGCCGTGTCTGAACATGCTCTGCCAGTCTGTCCCAGTTCTTACATGGTAATGTGGTAATGGTACCACGTTACCGGAATCCCGAGTGAGTCCGTGATTTGTCATGGGCATAAGCGCAGGAGTAATGTTACAGTCTCAGCTGCTGGGGGCAGAGTATGTGGAAGATCTGAGATAGTGTGGCGTCTTTCTACGGGAGGTCAGGTTCTCTCTCCCTCCTCCCCCTCCTCCCTCCATCCCTCCCTGTATCGCTTTGCATACACTCTGTAATAAAAAAGACATGGGCCTTTTAGATATGTTCAAATTCAAGTGCTCTATTCAAATACTTGTTCTCATTTACAGCTATTTTATTTTTAGTTAGGGGTGTGTGTGTGTGTGTGTGTGTGTGTGTGCTTGCAGACACTGGAGGAAGGAGAGAGATGCCCTTGAGCTGGAGTTATGGGCAGCTGTGAGCCAGCTAATGTGGGGGGGGGGCTGGGAAGAGCAGCAAAGGTTCCTAACCACTGAGCTACCTCACCAGCTCCCCATGTTTTCATTTTTAAATCCGGTCTAACCTCTTTCCTTACACATCAGCAGTCACACAGAATTTATCCATCACCCAACTACAGCTCCTCTATTCTTTTGGCTAGCCCGGTGCACGCCGCCCCCACCCACCCAATTCAGGTGACGACTGCCCCCCTCCCCCATTCATGGGAGGACTTTAAAAGTAGGAAGTGTGAGGATTAGAAGGTTCAGCTACTTTCACTGGAAGTGTCTCTCCCTCTATGGTGCTAAGTCTCTATCTTGACAGAGCACAGAGTCTTGGCACTAAAGCTTGATGTGGATGAAAGAGGTCCCACCCTAGGCCCCGCCCACTGCCCCCAAAGGATTAAACAACCTGAGCAGATAATGACCGCCTTAAAAGGCTCTTCTGCGTGACTCAGATTAGTGCATGCTGTCTGTCGCCCAGGTTGGCTGCTAAACATTAATTAACCAAAAGAAAAGGAAGAGGGTAAAATAAAGGAAGAAAAGAAACGAGGAGGAAAGATAAACCTTCACGTGGCAGCTCCTTTCAGACAAGGTGTGGAGTCTGTCTGTCTGCAAGGGATAGAGACAGACAGAGCCCGGCTGCTGCAGCGCGCGCATGCGTGTGCGCTGAGCAGCGAAGCAGGTCGGGCTGGGGGAGACTGAAAGCCCAGAACTTGAAGCTGTCACTGGTGGGATTAGAAGGCACATCAGCCACAGAGGGGTCAAGTTCGGCTGACAAACTGTGGGCCTGACAGCCTCTTCCTCTCAGGGACCCCACCTACCCTCTCTGGCCCAGGTTTGTGAGAACACATTACAGGCTTTTGAGGCCTGTGCTCGGGGCTTGGTTTCTAGAGGGAGTTTTGCCAAGTTGAGGCTCACTCTCTATGCCAGTTGTTTGTCATTCTTTGGTCTTCCCTACTGGGCAGCAGAGGGTCACTTTGGGGTCCGGGTGAGGTCTCTCTCCTCTCTCTCTCTCTCTCTCTCTCTCTCTCTCTCTCTCTCTCTCTCTCTCCTCTCTACTCTCTCCTCTCTCTCTCTCTTCCCCCCTCTCTTTCCTGTACTATTAAATAAATACCTTTCCTTCTAGCTTGTATTGTTGAAGTCTGGATCATATAGCCATGAATTAGACCTGATACTTACTTTACTTTGTGTGACAGTGGCTGTGGATAGATTGTGGTAGTGAATGTCCCTAGTCCCATGAGTATATGGGTGGCACTCCCTGCACTCGACTGACAAGAAACACACACACACACACATACACACACACAAAACCTTAAAGGACATGAAGTTCTGAGAGAGACGGTATGGGGAGTTGAAGGGAGGAAGGGACGTGGATACGGTCAAACGGATCATCCCTGTGTACGCCATCCTCAGAGAGTAAATGATGAGTGTTAAAAGCCACTTTTACATGTGATCGCCGGTCAGCCAGAGGAGCTGGCCCCAGGTGCCCGTTTTGGATGGTGACCAAGCTAAAGGACTTATGTAATAAATTTCAAGGGGCAAGTCCACACTGGGGACATTTCCAAGGAAAACAGTATTTCAGATGGAGGCTGTGGCCAGTGGACACAATTGTCACGGGGCGGGGGGAGGGAGTCTGAACGTCGACAGGTGCTGCTGGAATCACACTGTGTCCCCGAGGGGACAGGCTTTTACACACAGCCAGCTGAACAAATGCCAGCATTTCTATGTCACCCTCTTAATTCTGGAGACCGTCAGCTGCCAGGGAGGTGCTGGCACTGACGGCTTCCAGTCAGGTGAAAATGGGAGTGAGCTGGCTTTGGCATTTCAGTCCAGCACCAAGGCCTAGTTGAAGCTAGAAGTTCTCAATGCCCCCAGCTGAGACAAGTGACAATGTCCAGCAACATTTTCTGTGGGTTTGTGTTTGTAGGGGGCGAGTGGGAACATTCTGAGTGTTCAGTGATGAGTACTCTCGCATGCAGGCTCGTGCTTGTGTGCGTGTGCGTGTGTGTGTTCCTCAGCAGCCATCTAACTTGGCTTTTTGAGGCAGGGTCTCTCCCAAGCCTGGAGCTTTCTAATTCAACTAGTCTGGATACTCACATGTCCCCATGTCCCTGTGATGGTACTAGCAGCCTGTGCCACTGCACTTGGCCTTAATACCTGGTCCTCATGTTTGCAAGATAAGGGCTTTGCCCACTGAGCTAGTCCCCAGCCTTGGAGATATTTCTGATGGACAGACAGGGCCATTTACTACTGACATCTGGAGGCCAAGGGTCATCTATCTATTGTTTGGTACATAGGCCAGTCCCCTGTCCCCACAACAAAACATGATACAGCCCAAATGTCAGTATGGTTGCTGGGGAAAGGCGGGGTGAATTGGGGGTGATTGTGAGGGAGCAGCTGACCCGCTGGAGGAGTCTTAAGCAATCGTGGCTGTCTGGAAACGTAGTCTTTCACAACATTTAAAGCAGCAGCCCCAACTCCTCTACCCGCCCCCTCATCTATTCTAATCTGCCTTCAAGAGTCCGAAAGCAAAGCCTGCCCCTCCCCCGGCACACATGGGAGTGCATTCACGGGCCTCTAAAGGATGAAGCTCTCTGAAGTGTTTCACAGTTTGCTTCGGCTCCAATTTCAAAGCCCCAAACAGTAAGTTTCTTCTTTTGCCTTCAACAAAGGAATTTTTTCCCCCCTGTAACTCTGATTTCCCTGCCCAGGAGCGAAGGTGAGTGTGCCAAGCCCAAAGGGCTCATAGGTTAAATGACTAATATTTAATGAGCTCGTATTAACAACAATTATGCTAACCATGACACCTGAGCGTTCTACCTGGTTCCTAGCCTCAGTCTGAACAGCTCTTAGCTGGGAATGTTTATCTTGGGGCGTATTTGTGTCCTATTCCAGTATGTACCCCACTGTGCTGTATGCAGGAGCCATAAAAACTGGCCACCTCTGGAAAGAGTAGCCTCGGTCTAGAATTCAGTTGGGATGTTAATCTCTTGGCCAAAGGAACAAAAATCCTTAGGCCACTTTCACTTATCAGAATAGTAACCCTTGACCACCAACATTTCTCACCAGATATGAGCAAACCCCAAATCCCCAAGGGATGGACTGTCTAAGGCATTGCTGCCTCCTCATCTGGCATCTCTTAGCATGTTAAGAAAGATCAGTGCTCAGGCACTGGACAAGCACAGAGGCAGGAGATTTGGTCTTTGAACCCTTTTCTGGTCCGTTAGCCATGTTCTGCCTTTCCTGTGTCTTTCTGTGTCTCCCCGAGTCTCCTGCAGTCCTCCGAATCCTCCCCTCCAGCCCCGCTGCAGGTGTGTTTTCACAGGGCTTACTTGAGAGTCGACTGGAAAGTTCTGCGGAGAGGCTGGTCATGCCGCTGGCACGGCCGGGTGAAATGGGTGTCGCTGGGTGGACAGAGGAAGAGGTGATGGATCCCAGGTACTGGTAGGACTGGTCATAGGACCACGGTGGGGACGGCTGGATCTGCCTGGCATCTGCAGGGAGACAAGAATGTTGGTCATGGATGGGGTGGGGCAAGGGTTTTAAGACGAAAAATTCTTATCATGATAATTATTAGCCATTATTTAAATGATTGTACATGTGTTTACACAGCTTGTTCACTTGTGTCTAATGAGACCACTAGAGCCCAAGTATTTGATGCCTCTGTTTTACGAAGGCCCATTAAAGATATTGAAGTACAGTTCATGGATTTAGGGAGAGTTTTATTTGGTAACTCTTCCTTCCATCTATCTATCTATCTATCTATCTATCTATCTATCTATCTATCTATAATATATATAGCATATATACATACATATATATATATATTCACACTAATACTGTTGGGAATGGTTTATACTGGACTCTGGTAGTACTGGATCACTTTAAGTGACACTTCAGGATGACACATTCATCCTGGCCAGCAATTACATTTATCATCACCAGAAACATTGTATCGGCTCAGATGGCCACCTGTGTTCAGGAAGCACAAAGGATGTAAGGAGATCTGGAGCGTGGGGGAACCCTGAGGAAAATGTCCATGGGCACGTGTATGTTTCCTACTTCAGCAAATGCCATTCCTCCAATGCCATAGAAACAATAGTGAGAGTGATAGTAAAAAGATAACTCTCCCCCGTACACACACACACACACATACACACACAAAGACAGAGAGAGACAGAGAGAGAGACAGAGAGAGACAGAGAGAGAGACAGAGACAGAGAGAGAGACCATCAGAGAGAGACAGACAGAGAGAGAGAGATACAGACAGACAGACAGACAGACAGTGCAAACATGGTGAACCCGAGAGTTCAGGCAAATGGCTTTTGTGCACTTGACTCCGGAGCTCAATAAGCCTTGTACCTTTCTCTCACTCACTTTGGTTTTAGTGTCCGGGAAAATAAAACACAACAACCACCACAAACTCGACAACGTAAGGACCACAGACCTGCTTGTTCCTGGGCAAACATTTTAACCTGGAATCTCTGGGTGAAGAGACCTCCTGACATCCTCGCAATGGTGGAGAGTTTGTCTGAAGGGACGGCACAGAAAAGGGAGCTGGCACACACTAAACTCATCAGACAAGTGCTGCAATGCAGGTGGAGCCTTGTGCGGTTTTACAGCCGACTGAGGCCTGGAGGTGTGCAGAAACAACACCATCCTGCATCCCACATCACTGTAAGGATCTTGCTCCATTGTGTGTGTGCGGGGAGCCCAAAGCTCACACGCTCAGATGTTTTCCACAAGGCATGCCAGTGCCTTCAATATACACACTTAGCAAATGGACATATACTACTCAAATATTTTAATCACTTAAAAAGCAAACAAAGGAGGTTCTGTAATTGTCATGAAGGCCCCCAGGGTGTGAATTGCGGTATTGTAATCCATGCCTTGTTGTGTAGACAGCCTAGCACCCCAGCCCTGTGTCTAAAACCACACTAAGCATAAAGTGTGGTGCCAGGGTTCATGCTCTGTCATGTTTTACTGTAGTGAAAAACTCAGGCTAGGCCTTTCTAAACTCGTAATTAAACCGTGCGAACGTTGCGTAATATTTCATAGCCTCGCTTCGGTGGAACGGCCTTTATGATTCAGGCTCAGGATCTGCGCCTTCTTCTTTTTTTTTTTTTTAAACACAGGTTATAGATTTGGCATCATCTTACTTCCCACCACAGTGTTGAGTGGGTCACTGACGCCATCAACCATCATTTCCGCCAGCACCAGGAACCTACTCCGGTCCTTTGCCAGGGGTGGGCCAGTAGGTGGTGGTGGTGAGCCTCTTCTTGTGATTTGGGTTGTTTTCAGCTTTTTAATGTTCCATTAAAAACAAAAACAAACCAGACGAGGCACGGAAATACAGTGCATTCTGCGTTTGTGGGAGAGGTTCTGTCCTTGTTAGGATGGGAGGGAGGTGGGGCTAGGAACACAGGAAAGTTAGAATCAGAACAGCCATACTGTTGATTGCCTATCAGAAAAAGGAGCTCTAGGCCCATCTGTTTGCTGAGAGGGCCAGTTGCCCCGGATCAAACCTCCATACTTCTCTCTCAGCAGAGATATGATCTCTAAAACCATCCAGTGGCCACAGGGGAGGTTCCCTGTTAAAAATAGTCCAACTCACCTTTGCTATATGTTGCCCGGGAAGCATCATGTAGGGGACAGGAGTTGAGGGGTAGGTACTTAAAATCGTAACTGTGTGCATTCTGGGAAATGCCACAAGGAGGGATTAAACTGGGAGCTATCCAGAAAAGGCCACTGGCTGAGAGAGTCACCGTTAGGCATTCAGCAAAGTGCAGGTGTACTAGTCTTGAAGGAGTTGCCTCTGGTAAGCCAATCCATCCAAGTGAACAAGAGTTGGTTAAACATATACCATGTGCCAGGCACAAGAAATGTAGCCAGTGATAGTGGTGACTAGGAGCCACATCGCCCCTGCCTTGGCTCATCAGGGAAAGGCTTCTAACTATGTGATGCTTGGAAAGGTTCCTTCCTCATGCACATGTCAGCACACTGAGAGTTGCTTCATTCATTCATTCATTCATGCATTCATTCATGCATGCATTCATTCACCCATTCACTAATTCAAACACTTGTATATTCATAGGCTGGGGAAATTATTTACTTGTTCCCTTATTCATGTTCCCACAAATAGTTTTGCTTCACCCAGGCCCTGGTGGTAGGGATTCACTAGCAAATGGTTTTATGGTCTTTACTTTGTAAGACTTACAGACACGGGATGATGTAAAGGTTGAATGGAGGCTGGCTGCTAAATCACATGACTAATTTGGACTTGCAAATGTCTGCTTCCAAGGTAGAGGCAAGGCAGCAGTGACTTTTGTGACATGCTTATGTTCTGCAGAGGGGAGGAGCAGGGCAGGAAAGCATTAGGATGCAAGTCAACCAGATTTGGGGTTGACTCTTGCCTCCACCATAAACTTAGCTTCAGGCAAGACTCACATTCTTCTGACTACCAAGAATAATATCAAGAAACAAGCAAGCAACAGGAAAAAGACCTGTCACAATATGTGGCCATCAAAAATGGTTAATTAATCTGAGTGATTTCCATGATTGCATTGCTAAAGGAAATTCAGTCCTGCCAAGAGACTTATCTGGTAAGGCAACACACACTTGAACTGGGGTGGGACTCAGGTAAACTACTGGAGTGCTTGGAGCTGAGTATCTTGAGAAGAGGTAGGCTCTGGGGATTAGATGCTGAGTGAGTAAGGAATCTGGAATTGCGTGATACAGAGAAAGCAGGAATTCAGTGTTTTAATCAATTCATGCTTCTGTTTTTAAAAGCACCAGAAAAGTTGAGCCTTCTGTATGCTGGTTGTTTTTGTTTTCAGGACAAATGGTTTTGATGAGATTACATGACCAGGCCATTACAAATAATAGATAAGAGGGGCTCCTTTTACATCCCTGAACCCCATTCCCTTGTATTTGAAATGGAGGTCAAAGATAAGGGGAAAGGTAGGGAGACAGTACAAAGCACCATGACATATTTCACTCAGGAAAAGAATGTCTTAAAGCTACCAACATCAAAACATCTTTAGAGTCCACCATGATGCTGCCAAATAATTCATATCAGAGTGGCCTGCTTCTTCCTTTTTTAGCACTAAAATGTAAAGAGTTTCGGAGTTACCATTCCTGTCCTTAGAACAAGGAAAAAAGTAGAACAGAAGATCCGTTACTTTCCTGTATCTCTCACAGAATTCTAGCAGGAAAGCAGGGTACCACCCAAGTCCTGGGAGGCAGGCAAGCATGTAAAACCAACCCAAAGTCTGTTGATTAGAAACAGAAGCTCATGGGAGTACAACATGGAGATGTCACAAGTTGCTGGAAGCTGAATATAGGCTGAAAATGAGAATACAAGTCTGGAGAGCTATAGTACTTGTACTGGCTATTTTTGTGTCAACTTGACACAGCTGGAGTTATCACAGAGAAAGGAGCTTCAGTTGAGGAAATGCCTCCATGAGATCCAACTGTAAGGCATTTTCTCAATTAGTGATCAAGGGGGAAAGGCCCCTCTTGTGGGTGGGACCATCACTGGGCTGGTAGTCTTGGTTCTATAAGAGAGTAGGCTGAGTAAGCCAGGGGAGGCAAGCCAGTAAAGAACATCCCTCCATGGCCTCTGTATCAGCTCCTGCTCCCTGACCTGTCTGAGTTCCAGTCCTGACTTCCTTTGGTGATGAACAGCAGCATGGAAGTGTAAGCCAAATAAACCCTTTCCTCCCCAACTTGCTTCTTGGTCATGATGTTTGTGCAGGAATAGAAACCCTGACTAAGACAAATTGGTACCAGCAGAGTGGGGTATTCCTGTGACAACCTGACCATGTTTTGGGGAGGACTGTGGAAGGACTTTGGAACTTTGGGCTTGAAGATCCATTCGTTGTTAAGAGCTCTGTCAGATGTTGTGTAGGAGCTTGGAAGGTAATGCTGAGAACAGTGCAGAAGATGGAGGCCTGGTTTGTGAAATTTCAGGGGGAAAATTAAAGACTCTCTTCAGGGCCATTGCTGTTTTTATTGTGAAGATTTTGTAGTTCTGGTTAGCTGGGGCTGAAGAATCAGCTGTGATTAACAAGATACCAGAACTACTAAAGCAAAAACTTTGCATTACTGGGACTATTGATGCTGGTTAGCTGGAGCTAAGAAATTAGCGGTGATTAAGAAGAGACCAGCATCGTTGAGGTGACATCTTCTGGGAAGTGTTTTCTGAAAGCACAAAGAGGCTGTGTTCCAGAGATAGGCAAGGTTGTACTCCTTCTGCAGTGGGACTTGGTAATGTGTAAGGGTCACCCAGGTGGTACTGGTTTTGAAGGCATGAAGGGGTCACACAGCAGCTCAGGCTCGGCACTGTGAGAGGCCATGGAAGGCCATTGGTGAAGGTGCAGCCCCAGTTGTAATTGAAGGCCCAGGACTGAAGAGGTCACGCAGTGTTTTGGAGATGCCAGTACCACGAGATGACCACCAAGAGCAGCAGCAGCAGTGGAGTACAGGCATCTGGAGCCCAGAGGACTACGTGTGTGCTACAAAGGGCATGGCTGGAGAAGTGACCCAAGCCCTTGGAGGAGCCCAGAAGATCGTGAGTTGGATCCCAGACGTTGGACAGTTGGAGATTAATTTTTGCTTTGATTGTGACTGTGCCCTGATATTTTCCCTCTTGAAGGAAGAAACTGTTTTAGTGGAGCCCACAGTTAAGAGACTTTTAATTGTAAAAAGACTTTGGATTTTAAAAGAGATGGATATTTTAAAGAGATTGAAATTTTAAGAATATGTAAAGACTGTGGGACTTTTAAAGTTGTTTAGACCTTGGGGATGAATAAGAATGTAAGGGTTGAGGCTTACTAGTGATGTGTTTGTGTGTCAAGTTGACAAGGGGTCAATTGTACTGGCTATTTTTGTGTCAACTTGACACAGCTGGAGTTATCACAGAGAAAGGAGCTTCAGTTGAGGAAATGCCTCCATGAGATCCAACTGTAAGGCATTTTCTCAATTAGTGATCAAGGGGGAAAGGCCCCTCTTGTGGGTGGGACCATCACTGGGCTGGTAGTCTTGGTTCTATAAGAGAGTAGGCTGAGTAAGCCAGGGGAGGCAAGCCAGTAAAGAACATCCCTCCATGGCCTCTGTATCAGCTCCTGCTCCCTGACCTGTCTGAGTTCCAGTCCTGACTTCCTTTGGTGATGAACAGCAGCATGGAAGTGTAAGCCAAATAAACCCTTTCCTCCCCAACTTGCTTCTTGGTCATGATGTTTGTGCAGGAATAGAAACCCTGACTAAGACAGTACTGTCCAGGAGAAACATGTTTGTGGCCCAGGAACTCAACTGAGTTCTCATGGGTTCCCATCTTATGGTAGACTGCCAACCAAAGAGCTTTAAGCATAGACTAAAGCAGAGTTCATGGGAAGCTCAAAGACAACAAGAGAGGAAGTAACAAAGACACTGGGGGAACTACATGCCTTTGTCAACTATAGCTTTGTAATCATTAAACCCAACTGGACGATCACAGAAAACTCACACCAAAGGTCTAAAGGGAACAAAGTGAAACCAGCCCAGAGTTTTATACCCAGCAAAACTATTCTTCCAGTGCAAAGGGAAAAGCAATACATCTTCTGATGAAATTGAAATCAATGATCACCAACAGACATGTTTAAAGGGCCTCAGACAGAAAGAAAACGAAATGGACCAGAAACTTAGATCTTGGGTAAAAAGGAGGTCATCCCAGAAGAAGTGAAATCAAATAAAATATAGCCCATTTTCTATTCATAATGGATCTGAAAGTTAACTGTTAGAAGTGATAACAGCCACAATTTGTTGGACAGTTACAGCATAAAGATCAAGGAAATAATTGGCAGTAATGACAGATAAGAAAGAAGCGATACAGCTCAGCAGAGTGGCGCTTGTCCAATACACGAGCTTGATCCTCAGGACCCACATGGTGGAAGGAAACCACTAATTCTTGTGAGTTGTCCCTTGACCTCCATATGTACAGTGCAGCACACACACACACACACACACACACACACACACACACACACACACGGGAGGTGGGGGGTGTGAGGTAGGGCAGAAAGGACAGGGAGGGAGGGAGGAGGAGGAGAGGGAGAGGCACACACATATACACAAAAAGAGAGAGACACTAAATTTAAAAATGTAAAAAAAATTAAATATAAGTAACATAACAATTAAGGAATAACATTATTTGATTGTGGGCTTAGTTTTTAAACTCTATAGCAATTATTGAAGCAATTTAAAAATTATTTATCTATTTATTTATTGTTTAATGCATATGAGTGTTGTTTTACTTGCATCATATCTGTGTACCTCATGCTTGTAGTGCCTAGGGAGACCTGAATCGTGTGTTGGATTTCCCTGGGATTGGAGTCAACAGACTGCCTTTAGCCACTAGTGGTTACTAGGAATCAAACCCAGGTCCACTGGAAGAGCATTCAGTGCTTTCGTGTCTGACCCATCTCCCTAGCTCCCACAAAGCAATTAAAAAAAATCATTTGCCTACCCGATAGGCAATAAACAAGCTAAAATGAAGTCACACAAAATGTTTCATTACAGTCAGAGGAGGCAGAAAAGCCGGGGGTGGGACTCAGAACCATGTGCAACAGGCATAAACGTTAGACCATGGCAGATACTAATCCAACTGTATCTATAAAGGTGAATTGTCTAAATCTACCACAGAGGTTGTCAGAACAAGCTACAAATAAAACTTAACTACCTGACGCATACAAATGGCTCATTTAAATGCAGATTCAGATAGGGCAAGCATAAAAGGGTGGAGAGAAATTGTGCTAAGAAAGCCCGAGTTGCTGTATCAAGTTTTCTACAAAGCAGATTGAAGATGGAGCTTTTCAGGGATAAGAGGTAAGTTACATTACGATAGTACGGAAAACCAAAAATACATTTTCCTTAACAGGTGCCCCGAGAACAGAGGGTCTCAACTGAAACACAAGGAAAAGCGGACAAACCCATCCTTATGGAAGGAGACTCTAGCACCCTCTTCCAGTCACCGTTAGACCATGCAAGCAGAAATTCAGACTCGGCTGACCTGGACAGTATCAGTTTGACCTACAGAACACTGGTAGGCTGTTCCTTTCTTCTGAGGCACACAGATCACTCGATAAGGCAGACTACACTTGAGGCCACGGAAGACTACTTGGGCTTAAAGGCATAATCATACGAAGTATTTCCTTAGGCCACAAGGACTTAAACTAAAACCAAACAACACGCTCCCCTCCCCCGAAAAACAAAACAAAACAAAACAACAACAAACACCAGTAACAGAAATATTACTTAGACATTTTCAAAAATTGGAGATTATCTGGAGATGCCATAGCCACCAAATAAGAGAGATCTGAAAAGATGTTCCGACTGTCAGTCACTTAATGAAAATGAAAACACCAACATTTAGGGACTGGAGAAGAGGCAGCTTTGGAAGGGAAATTTCTGGTTCTGAAAACATATTTGCAAGGAAAGCCAGAACACCAGTAACGAATGCTTATGGAATGAGGAGGGGGAGAGAATACTCCACACCCAAGGCAAAGAGAAGTAGCCATATCTAAAGTGGCCAATGAAGCTGACTCGTAAAATCAGAAGAGTAAATAAATGTTGCTGTTTCGAAAACTCAAAAGCATCCCGATTCAGCCTTGTGCCCTCCCTCCCTGTCCAAGGAAAGGACATGTGGGGACATCAGCCTAGTTCACTTGAGCCTTTGGTGGCCCTGGCACCTGACCTCACAGCCTGGGTTTCCTGGGTCAGGACATTGGGGCTCTGCTGTAGTCAGAACTCTGTTCCTTGAGTATTTGGCGGGCATCTCTAAAACAACAAGCCATTTACATTCGATCCATTGAAAATAAACAGTGGGCCATGCAAAGCAGGGCCACTTGCTTCTTAAAGCGCAAAATCTGCTCTGAGAACGAATAAACCCAAGGGGTTTTTCCTTAGAAGACTCCCCTTCTTTCTGCAAGGCAGAAGGCAGAGTCATCCTCAGGGCGCCCTCCCAGTGCAGCTCAGTCATGGGTAGCTGGTGTAATGCCCTCTCGGATGCCTCAGAGAACACAACAGGATGTGAGTCAGGACACAGAGATGTTGAGTCAGTTTCCAGGGTGATGTGTCAGGGCGAGCCCCAGGGGAGGCTTGCACCTTCTCATTTGGGACCCTTGTGAAGAAAGACCCAGGATACCTTGTGTAGGAAAGTGGTGGTGCCCCCAGATGCTTGGAGGCTGCCCCACCCCCACCCTCCACTCTGCAATGTCAGCTTTCACAGCCCTGGGGTTGGGCAGGTGACCCAACTGAAAGGCTGCTTGCCTCTGGTGGTTTTGAGCAGTGTTTCCTTTGGCTTCTGCGGTGGGCAGTAAACCCACAACAGCCCCAGAAGTCAGAACAGATGGGAGTCACCCCAGAGCTCCTTCCCCCAACCCCCACTCCCCAGGTAGCCAGCACTGGATTAGCATCGCCTAAGCACACCAGTGAGAACCAGTGATAACAGGAGTCAGTTCCCACCAGCTCTGGATCCTGGAAGAAAAGAGGGTTGTGAAAGAGCCCTGGGATTTGCCAAGCATTTGTCTCCCACTGGCTGCAGACATTTTGGTTAGTCATGTGCGTCTTGGCTGCGGTCACTGTTCCAACGGTTACTTTGAAGGGAGGCATCCAGAGTGAGCCAGGACGGAGACCTGCCTGGTTAGGCTGTTTCAAAGGCCTTCGGGGTCTGAGGGACCCATTCTAAATGTCATCCATAGACCCAGGAGGTGACAGGCCGCCTGAGAAAGGGAAGAAGGAATTGTGTGGCTTCATCTCCTGTTCCGGTACCCAAATTCCTCGCTTATCCTGGGGAGGCCTCCTGACTTTGTGGTCAGGATGCTACAAATCTGAAACACTTATTCCCAACATCAGGGACACTCCTCACCCTGGTGGCTCTCACCCCAGAATCCTTTTCCTTCCAAATCTCTGCTTCCTCATTTTTTTTTTTAAAATGGGGTTGGGGGGTAACCAGACTCACCTGCCTCCCAGGTGTGAGAGTTAATTAATGTTTGTGGTACAGCTTTGAGATCCACAGATGAAAGGCTCTCTATAAATGCAAAGTGCTATTCCTCATTAGAGCTGCCAGACAGTTCCCAGGGGAAATAGCTCAGTCCTCACCACGAGGGAGGCCGCTCCTCTCAGCCAGCTCAGTCTGAGACACGTCTGGAAAGGGCTCTGTATTTAGGCAGAGTCCTCCCTGTGCAAGGGTTCAGGGAGAAGTCACCCGCTTCTAGAAAAGACGCTGTTTTCATAACACCTCTCATTCTCTGTTGGCACAGTCTCTCCTCCAGACAGAGAGTGGCCTTTGGCATCCAGACAGAACTGTGCTTCTGAGGGCACCAAAGGCCCCGTCTGGTCTCTACAGTGTCCTTTCCTGCAGATAACTTATTTCGCTGAACTTTGTTAAAGAAGCCCCACCCCGACTCCTCACCTGCACGAACCGTCTGCACCTCTGACCTCCACTTATGTTTTCTAGGCCTATAGTCAGGCTCAGCCACCATGTGGCAGGGGCCATCCTAGGAGCACCTGCTGAGTCATCCTTTCCTCCATTTTTTTTCTCTTCTATACAGTCTCCAAAGGCTGAGGGTAAAGATGACTTCCTGTCCCCAGCCCCCAGTGGTTCTTCTCCAGTCCTTACTCCTTCCTTGAATAAGGTGAGGAGAAATTCAGTGTCAGGGGTCAGAGGCCCCAGGTAGTTTAGTTTGGGAGCTTGGGCTCAGCCCTTTGTATGGAGGGACAAGACCGTCACTCATACAGAAGCTCTTGACACCTCCTGTGGGAAGCTGCGAGCAGGAGGACCTCATGCCTCTGGGTGTCTTACAGAGTGGAATGTTCTGGGGATGGTTTACTGACAGTAGCACACACTGCAGGTTCTACTCGTGTGGCTCAGGTCAGGGGATGTTGGAGATATTGGTCCTGGCTGCCTGCAGAAGGTGGCTTGTTCTGTCCAGCTTGCTCTGGGCTGCTGCTGGGTCTTCAGGGTAGCACCAACTGTCTTCAGAAAACTGGATGCAGTAAGAGCTGGCCCTTGGGCGGTCACATTAAGTGAACAGCTGAGACTTTATGAGGGTCCTTAACATGCCTTAGGATGATGGTAGGTACCAAGAAAGGAGTGGCTATTCTTCTTTGGAATTGTAGAGGGTGGTAATGATAGATCTATTATTACCTGTACAATGTCAATCAGGGCCCAGCCTAGATTGAAGTCCGACCTAATCCAGGCTCTGTCATGCCACTAGGTGGCTTTGTTTCCTTTGGGGGTCACCACTACCTGCGCAGCTCCCAGATCTCTGTGCCAAGGGCTGTCACTGAGCCTACACTCGGGACCCTGGTGGGAGAGCAGAGGTCACCTCTACCCCAGCCCCATGGCCTGTGCGTGCTCAACCTTGTAGTCTAGCACTGTATTACTCATTTTGTTAAATGTTAGAACTGCTTGGGAATTTCTAAGGTGGCTTAATGGACAGAACTCAGGCCCTGTCCCCTGTGTTCCTCTGACCAGGGTATTAAGCAGAAATTACAGCATTCATTCTTCCTCAGAGTATTAAGAGAAATTCATATTCGTGGGGTCAGAAAAGAAGATCCAATGCAATATCCTCTAGAATATTCCCCAAAAAAGAACAGAGGATGCCAGTTGTGCTATGGCTTGTACTGGCTCCAAGCATCTCTAGTATCTGGGTACCGCTGCACTGTTCCCTATTCCCGGACCAACAGTGCTCAGGCAATAAGAGAGCAAGGGCATGACTCTCCAGTCTGAGAGGTTGCAATGGAGACACCAGTTTGCCTCTTACTGTTGAGGCAAGTGGGCATACTCCCCTCCTGTGAGGAAGGGTCATTGCATCAGCCTGTGAGGTACTGTTAGGGTGAGATAGTGAGATAGGGTGAGATGGCCTGATCATTAGCAGTTCAGTTGTGGTATGAAAAGGCAAGACAGTCTCCTCTTGCTACCCTTTCAGGGAATGGTAATGGTGTCCAGAGTGAGGACTGCTTGGGCTTTGTCCAGCACAGACTCTTTATCCTCACTGCCGTTGCTCCACCTAGCAGAGACACCGCAAGGCTACCAGGAATGAGACTTGTCTCAGCCAGCCAGAGTTCCAGGGTGCAAACCGTGGTTCCCACAACCATGCGTGTGTGGTTCCGGTGGCTAAGTGCCAATGCAGAGATGCAGCACGAGCGAGTGTCTCCTCCCTGAACACCACAGCTCCAGAGGGAGTCCGTACCTGCTCTGCAGAACACAGGCTCATGGCAGGGTGGCGCTGTGCCTGCCAGGACACAGGGTCTGAAAGCTGAATTGCAAGCCAGCGATTCATTGTCCTTTGTTTTCTGAGGTGTGAGTCATGTCAAAGGGTTGTTCTTTCTTTAAGAGCCTTCATTCCACACTCTCAACTCACAGAAGAACATTTTGACACAGGGTAATAGAAAAATTCCCCAAAGGTGAAGTGCCTAGCCCCCTTTGGTAAATGTTTGCAAGAGAGATCCAGCCAGTGTCTGCCCCCATGTTCTTCTCCTGATGCTTTGTGTATGTGTGTGTGTGGAGGGGTAGGGTTGGAGTTCTGGTCTGGTCTTAAATGACTGTTCTCTCTGGCCTGAACCCGGGACACTGCTGTGTTTTCCTTTCCTACACACCAGACTTGGCCTCTTAGAATCAATTCCCCTTGCAAAGCCCAGAGAGTGGCACCTCAGAGAGTTGTGGGGTGGGGGTGGGGCACTCCCTCTCGCCTCCTGTACCCATCCTCTAGCCAGGCTATGCACAGGTCTCTCTCTGCATCAGAAGAATCTAATAAATAAGTCTAGGGTTTTCCTGATTGGGGGTGGGGGGTGGTCAGCCTTTCATGATTCCTGGCTGTTCTTATCTGGGTTGTTCTAACACATCTTTCACAAGAACTGTCCTGTCTGACTGTCCACACAATGGACATTAATCATTGCACTTCCATTTGATCTTCCATGGCCTCCCCACAGTACTAGAAACAATGGTAGATCAGAGAAGCGTATTCTCATAGGTCTTGTTGTCCACCTAGAAAGATGTAACCCTCACATACCTTACCATCCCTCCTGCTGATGACCTCAAGATGACAGCGAGATGGGTGGCTAGGAACTATCATGAGCCATGCTATGGGCCTCCCAAACTCCAGCCTCTCTTTCATAGATGCGCCTTTTGGAGGCTCGGTGCTCATCACGTGCCATAAACACAAGGTTCCTCCTCCACACCCAGCAAATGCTCTCAGACCCAACTCAGTGTCCGAGGTTCCTAAATTACTCAGATGCTTGCCATGAGGAATAGGGTTGGGGAGAGGGGGCCAAGAAACTTCCCCGCCCCAGGGATTGTGTATCTCTACTCAAGCATTGGCTTGTTTAGGGTTCCCTGATGTCTTCACTTCACTCTCAAACACCGAGGCACCAGACAGTTCTGGCTTCTATGTTTCCCCACCTGTAATCTCTCATTTTCATGGGAGAACCACAGGAGGGGGACTCACTCACTTATATTTGCAGCCCCTTTGCACACCCCAGTAACTGACCTTGATCTGAACTAATTGGGATTGCAATGGATTAGTAACACAGGTTGGTGAGGTAGAGTCTGCCATGCAGGGGAGACCTTTGAAGATAAGAGTCACGCATGCTTTCATAAAGTAATCCCTGGTGCTCTGAACAAAGGACACAAACTAATAAAGGCAGACTCATTTGGGGGCACCCTCCACTCACAGAGGAATTCCACCCTGTGCTCTGATTCAGAGAGGCAAACGGAAGTCTGACAGAATTCTTTTAAACTCTAACACAGATCTCAAAAGACACATACCCATACAGCGTAAAGACTCTCGGTAATAAGCAGGCCTCTGATGATCTAAAGATCCATGGCTTCATTTATTGACTAGCGAAAGTAAATGACATTTCAAATACAACCTTCACACTTGAATAGATGAGGTCACCCTGAGAAAGATGATACCGAACTGAGCCCAGCAGTGGGAGAGCTCCCTCCAGAGAACTCCTTTGATTTACAAGGTCAAGGCAGCCTTTCATACAGAAGCGATAGGTTTTCAGTGACTTGGACGCAGATGGAAGCAAAAAAGCTATGCACAGGTTGAGATTGTGGGACATACCGACACATTTGATCACACAGTGGGACTGGCCAGTGGAGGAAGGAGGTGCCAGAGACCCAGAGGCCGAAGTGATCTGCAGACAGAAACCCAATCAACTCAGTTTTGCACATTGACATCTTATACGCTTGGACTAAACACTTCCGGCTTTTCCAGGCTGGTCTAAACCAGTAGGGAACTCTCCTCTAGAGGACTTTTAGTAATTTCGGGAAACAGGACTACTCTTGATTAGAGTCAGGAGAGCCAGAGACATTGAGTGAGTAGAGACCAGGGGTGCTGTTTGGTAGCTGTTAAGTGCATAAGAAGTTCCCGTAAAAGAATGGTTCAGCTCCCAAAGTCAAGGGTAACTAAAATGACAAGGGAAGACTGACCCAGGGAACGTCACACCGGTAGGGTAGTTTGGCCAACTTCAACATGGAAGCAGAGCATGTGACTTCTAGAGGCTGCTCTGATTTCGAGAGATGTAATCTAGCACGGTGGCCTGGGTGGAAGACCCATGGACTGAGGGGGCTGAGGTGGGGGCAGCCATGGCTAGGCAGCTCCTAAGGAGAACCTCATCTCCACGTCGGTGTTTGCAGAAACTGCTTTCTCACAGTCTCAGTCTGACACGCAGACTTGGCACTGGCTGAATCCAGCCCCAGGGGAGCCACAGGTGTAAATGGCCAATAAGCTTGCCCCTGAGTTGACCACTGGCTTTGCTACCTTGGAAGGGACAGGCCAGCACTTGCTTCTCCTGGGCTTTCTGAGCATGAGTCACATGTAACTAGATAATGGTGTAGATTGTTGTCAACAGTTCTGAGGTCTCATTCCAAAGACTCATGGAATGATGGGGCAGGAAGCAGCCCCAGAGGCTGCCTGTGCCAGCTCCAACTCAGAGAAAGCTGGTGTGCAAGATGAAGGGATGGTCTTTGTTCCCCACACAGGTTGGTGGTAGGATGAAGGTTTACTTCCATAAACCACCCCTCCTCCTACCTAATGATCATACCGGCAAAATGGGAAGGCTTAACCTTCAAAAACTCTAACTGCTGAGGGTGTTGGGGCTTTGAAGAGGGTAGTTCTTCCTATTTTCAGATCTGGGGGTATTCAGAGCTCCGAGGGGTCCCTCAGAATTCTGCCTTTACATTTGTGTCTCCTTTCGTACCCAACGCCTGGATCAAAGACAAAAGTTGGTGTCTTTTACTATAATAATTCACAAATAATTCAAAACCAAGGGCAGGGCAGGAAAAGACCATTTTAGGGTGGTCACAGGGAGGAACCAGGCTTCATAAAACGAGGACGGCGACTGGGGGAGTCACACTGTCACCCTTTGCAGTTCCTCTAATGGCTTTAAGCTGCCAAACACTGCACTGCGCTGACTTGAAACCCTTTTATAGAGAGTGCCATACTCCTTCTGTTCAAATCACTTAAAATAATGAGTTAGCTGCACTTGTATTAGTCTGTCTTTCAAGTGGATTAGATTCATGGGCTTGTTCCCCTCCAGACTCGCAAGCTTTGGCCTGGCTGTCTGAACCTCCAGATTAGACTGACGAGCGAGCGCAGGCCAGACAGCAATGAAATGCAATTACCTAGGCAAACTTTTGAAGGATTTGAGCCCTGGGGCACAGGCTGTTTACCAGAGACTGAAAGCACCGTTTGTACTGAGCAGGGCCAGTTGCTGTGGTCCTGGGAGCTTTGGATCCTGCCTGCCACTGGACTCCAGGCAGGATTTCTGGGGGCCGATAACATCAGCTTCTGTCCGCACTTCAGCACCTCAGGGGCTTTCTGGTTTTCAACAAGAAGACGCAAGCACCAACAAAAGCTGATTATAATATCTCCCTTTGTGTTACTGACTATCTCTCATTGGTGGGGCTCCCCCCTTTCTTTTTCCCATGTATTGTGTACCACCTTGGGGGAAAAAAATCCAGAAGCAATCCTATGGTCGATTGGCTCTGTAAGTTGGTTCTTTGAAAATGAACAGCCTTTCTAAAAAACAGGAACTTCCTGTCTTCTTTTTTAAAAAAGGAACAAAACAAAACACAGCTCATTCAAATCACTTTCCCCTTGATTTGAACAGAAGACCCTCCAAGAGTACCTAGTGAAGGTTCCTCCCAAAGGGGACTAGTGGGCCAGAGGACTTCCTGTGTGGGGGCCACGATCCGACACTCTTTCACACAGATGGTGGGTAAGGAGACAGACAGGTGGATGAGAGAGAGCATCTGGTTGGCTGTCCGAGCACCATCCTGTGACCAGAGAAGGACAATGAGAGGAAGACAAGCCTGACTTTCCTGCGTGGTGGGAGTCATACAGTAAAGTCCCCAGAAGCTGGGGACAGGGCCCTGAAGCCCCTTGACTTGGCACTGGATCAATTATTTTTAAAGAAAAGATTTCTTGTGGTCAGACTAGCCTTGAACTTGTATACGTGAGAACCGAGAATGGCCATAAACTTCTGATCCTCCTGCCTCCACCTCCTGAATGCTGGAATCCAGATGGTACAGAAGTCGGTGGGTGCCAAGTGCTGGGGATAGAATTTAGGGTTCGCACGCCCTAGGAAAGCACTCTCCCAGCTGAGCTCCAGCCCTGGCCCCAGGGCAAGGCTTTATTATGGTGAAAAGGTGGGAGGGAGAGAGAGAGAGAGAGAGAGAGAGAGAGAGAGAGAGAGAGAGAGAGAGAGAGAGAGAGCACTAAATAAAGAGTTTCGAAGGATGGATTTGAAAAAGAATCTAGAAATGTGGGTCTGGGAAGGAAGCAACAGACACACACACACCTGAAGGGCAGGAAGCAGGAACGTGGCTGGTGGAGGCAGTATTGTGCTGTGGTAGGGGTTGGGATCCCCAGGAAGTTGTGGGTAAATAAGACATCTTATTTCAGGGCCTAGGTCTCTAATTAAGCATGCAAAGCAGGTTCAAATATGTGGAAGTTTGCCTCAAGTGAGGCTGAGCTGTCTGCAGAGGAAGGAAGGCAGGGTGTCATGGGAGGAGTATTTGGTGTGGGTCTGGAAACAGCATGGTAGGGAGGGGCGGGTATCCAAGGCTACAACATTATGGGCCATAATGTCAAGAGGCAAAGGGACCTCCCAGTCACTGCGTTGTTTCCTGCCTGGAACTTTGAAATGGGGTTCACACCTACCAGTGCCCCACTTTGACCTGTGTTCCTAAGATCAGAAAAAAAAAATGCTTCTACAGGGGTTGGTGCTGGTCTCTGTACCTCATGGCCTGTATTCCTGAGGACCCAGAGAAGTGAAGGAGGGTTCAAGGGTACTTGGGACTCTGCTGACCCTTCTGTGGGTCTCAGAGCCCAGATGTGTGGGGAAGGCCATGCTGGAGCACATAGATTCTGTCCTCCGGTTAGCAAGCTGTGGTTGTTAACTGGACAGGATGGCGCCTCACTCAGGACAGTGAAGAAAAAGACACTTGACCCCACCACCTCTCAAGTATAACCAGAGAGCAGACATGGGGAGATGTTACAGTGAGAGGGACTGTCAGGCTTGTCTAGGAACTGGGAGAGGACTCGGCTTGGTCCTTGAAGGAAGGGACATGTGAGGATTGCTGAAATATGGGAGAGTGTGGGAACAGGGTGAGGAGGGAACAGGACTAGCCAGAGAGGAAGACAGGTAAGCTAACCTCACATCCACTTGGTACCCACCCCCGACCCCCTGCCTCCGTCCTGCTCCTGTGATTGGCTGAGAGTGATTTCAGAGCTTGGATGGACTAGGGAGCCAGGGAGCCTGGAACACCACAGGAATGGAGGCACTGCTCGAGAAGGGAATTTGATGGGCAGCGAAAAGAGCTCTGTGCACCAAGTCTTTGGCCTTCAGTTGGCTTGAAAGACTTCTTCGGCCGTGGGCATGGCCTTTGAAGGCTACATGATCAGACCAGGTGGACGCACAGGGCCTAGGGGGGTTTATAATGGTCACCGGACTCCCTGAAGGCAAAGGAGCCAAGGGGAAGCCACAGGATCTTCACTTACATTGCCACTCAAGAGTCATAGCAGCAGAAGGCACACTGAGGTCAGAGGCATCATTATTCCTGTACATTGTGGCCATTCTGCTGTGTCTGAAAAGCTGTTCCTGTCCACTGATATCCACATAGACATACAAGATGGCCGACGCAAGATGGCCAAGCAACAATGACTTATGCTACAAGAAGAATGTGAAATTCAAGGAACTTCAAGTCTCCTCAGTCCTCAGTTGCCCATGAGCTAACAGTGTTTGCCTTCCCTGTCGTGCTCAGAGATGGGCTTGGTGTGTAAGGGAGCTCTTTGTAGCTCTGAGAAAGATGGCCACAGGCACCTAAGCTGCCAGCTTACTGGGAGACTGCTGAGTTTTCTGAGTCCCCGAGGCAGGGTGGCAACATGGTGGGGGGCTGAGGGGAAGAGAAGCACCAACGGTTCCTACATGGCCTCCATATCGTGGGCTCTTGCATCACAGAATGCCTGGGATGGTTTGCACAACCCTTGTTTTGAGCCTCCCCTATACAGTTCTGTGAGGATGAGTCCATGGCTGACCAATCTCCCTTTAGGGACACCAACCCTGAGGGGGGCCAACCTGGGCTCTATCTATTGCTGTCAGAGCCTTGGGGCAGGGGGCTGGCTTTGCAGAGTTACAGGTGGGGCTGCCCATCGCCAGCTCAGTTGTCTGTTGACCTTGTGGGAGAGGCAGGCTGGACTGTAGTGAGATGTCTGGAACCTCACCAGTGAGAGATTCCCTTTCTCATGTCAGCAGAGGAAGGGAAGAACGAGAAGAGACACAACCATGAGTTGGGGCGGGGATGGGCTCAGGTTCCAGAGCTGAGTGGTGGTGGGCTAAAGGTTACATCCCCTTCCTTATCCTGTGTCTCTACAGATGGAAATTGATTTCCTAAGAGACCTCTCTCTCCTTATGCTGCAAGACGTTCTTCACACCAGGGCTGCTGTTGGTTAGAAACTATATTTAGTTTCTAAATATAAATTTATTAAATTGGGGGGGGGATGGGAGTGGGCAGGGAGGAGGGGACAGGAAAGGAAAAGAATGCAAGCATTGGCTGACCTAGGACTTCCCTAGTCTTGCCTTGGCTTCTTCAGTTTCCCCTCCTCCCAACTCCTCCCCCAAGTTCTGAAGGCTGGAGATGCCTCTAACAAGGCCCTCATTGTCCCAGACAGGTGTGAGATTGGACTTGATCCTCGGCCAACACCTCCAGCCCCAGAACCAGCCCTGTAAGCTGCAAACACGCACCAGCCCTCCAGTAATGCCTCTGCAGCCAGCCAGAGACTCAACAATTTAAGGCTTAACACGCACAGCATAAATCAAGGGAGGATGGACCAGCCGACCGGCAGCTTCTTGGGCAGGTGCCTGCAGACTGTCTGCAGATCAGACCCTGCCTGTTTGGGTTATTTGAGACACACACACACACACACACTTATAAAATATAAGGATGAGAAATTGGGTGGAGCCGTGTGCACAGGCACACCTGGGTCTGCCCTATCTTGTCCCAACAGCCCCTCGTTCGCCTGGATGGTGTTTGGAAGGGACTCCTTAGGACAGTTCCCTGTGCTACTTCCAAATACCAGGAATGTGTTCAGCGACCGAACCGGAGAAGACAGCCAGGCACTCGGATAACAGTGTATGCCACCTGTGGCAAGTCACTTTCCCCTCCAGGCTGCCATTGCTCCTCTGGGATCTGGAGGTGGTGTGGGGGAGAATCCTTTACGTTTTCCCAGAATGCCCTTCATTGCTCTAGCCTTATCTTCTTTAGAGACTTGTGTTTCTCAGACAGTGGAGGAGGCAAGCCCAGAGTGCAGGTCCCCTGGGAGTTCGGGTCATGACTTGTCAAGAGCACACTCCGTGGGTGGTGAAGGTGGAGATGACAAGCCAGCCGGCAGGGCTAATTAGTGAAGGGAGTCAAGTCGCCATTCTCTTTTGAAACCCGGTTAACTATTAAGTAAATATCACTTAAGAGCCAGGATGCTGGAGTCCTCTGTCTCTCAGTTAAGGAAGGGAGCCAGAAGCCACCATCTATGCAGGATATTGTTCCCTGGTAGCTCGGGTGGGGGCAGAGGGGGCGGGGGGGGGGGGGGACGAGAGTGGTGTCTAATCTTACAAATTCCAAAACGCCTCTGATCTAGCCATTCAAAGCCCTGACTCTGAGTTCATGGCAAAGACTTGGCTGTAACAGGGGCACCTCTGGCTGGATACAGGTCTCGGCTCATGCATGCGGTCTTCTGGGAGTAATGACAGAAGTCTGGCAGGACCATTCTGAACTGGGTCGAGGGGACTGTCCCTCGGCACCTCCCCCCTGTCCCAGCCTAGGGCCTGCCCGGAGTGGCTGTCCTTCCCGCAGCTGTGGCTGTGTCACCTCCCACACTGTTTGTTGTCCTCTTCTGGGTCTGACAGCCTGGGCTGCAGCCGAGAGCAGGCTTACCGTGGTGGATTTGGCAGAGGGAGGTATTGACTTAAAATCAGTCAGGGAGATGAGACCTCATTCAAAGAAACCCTTCAGTAGACGGTAACACTAAAAACACAGAAGAGTCAGGCCACTCATACGAGGCGAGTCTAATTCAAGAAAGCAACGGAGAAGGGAGAAGGGGAGGGACCATCCCCTGAACGCTGCCCAGTCAGGGCCGCTGGGTTCAGGAAGTGACCTGTCAGCTCACTGCAGCTGTTAGCAGTCTGGGAGTGCTTGCTGTGGACTGAAGAGGATGAGAAAGAGTGAATGGCCTTGTATATTTAAAACAAAACAAAAAAACAACCCTATTTTAAAATATATTATTGTAATTATTTCTTAAAAAAAAGTTTTAAAAATAAAATTCAACATTAAGCGAAGAAGAGAAAAGGGACCATAAGAAACTAAATCCTGCCCTCTCCCAGAGCCAAAATCCCATTTCAGGAAAAGGCTGAGTAAGGCTAAGCCAGCGCTGGGGAAATGAGCCGTTCCCCATATGACCGACTTTAGTACAATAGGACAGCCTGGGAGAGCTCAGTTATGGAGGGCACCTGGACCTTCAGGGTGTTGGCTGGGGTGGGGTGGGGTCGTGGGGCAGGGGAGAGGTGCTAGGCAAAGACGTGGATAGTGACTATGGGTGGTCCTGCTGGAGTTTACCCAAGGACCCCAAACTCAAATCACCAAAACTCTAAAGGCCATTGTCACAGAGTGGCTGTGAGCCTCGCAGGACAGGCCTCATGTCAGCCGGAGAGCGGGCAGCAAGAGCTATAGCAGGAATGGCAGTTACGGTTACACAGACGGCGGGAGCAGTCTCGAGAACTTTAGACACGCTGGGTGCTGTGCTCTGCACATCCCAGGATCGCATCTCAGCCTCAGTGAGGGGTTTCTGCAGGAGTGAGCAAGACACAACCATACCAAGACACAACGTGCTGGCCACCCAACACTCTACTCATGCTGACTTCGTCTTCAAGACTATCTCTTGAGTCAGGCATTATGAGCGTGCCCATTTTACAGATGGCAACAGTGTGGCACAGGGACCTGAGTGCTTCCTTCCTTCCTTCAAGGACCTATAACTAGAAAGTAGACAAAGTGGGAGTCTGAGTCCCAAATCATTATGGATTGGCATGAGGCTGTCCTAATGAATTAGGCTTTTCTAGGTACCCCCCTCCCCAAGTTTATTCTGGAGCCCCTCTGATGACCAGGTGTGAAGATGAGTTCTGTGCTGGATGATGGGATGGATGGATGGATGGATGGATGGATGGATGGACAGAGGACTTGTCCTTTTGCCCCAACATCTCCAGGTTCTGGAGTCCTCCTCAGAGGAAGCCATGACTGGCCAGGGAGAAAGTCTGACTGCAAGAGCTACCCTCCGTAGGCCTTCCACCGAGTCTCCCCTCCCCCAAGGCGTGAAGGACTCAAATGGGGAAACCGGGAAAAGCCACGGGACCATGAATAGCAAGGCTTCCTTCCCCTTCCACCTGAGCTGGCTATCTGTAATTTTACACAAATTCAATTTCAAACCCCTGCTTTGTCAGTTATGGAAAATCATATTAAATCAGACAGATCCATGTCTGGGCAGTGGCTTCTCTCATTTAGCAACATATGGTGGCTCTTAGCCTCTCTAAGCTTGATCACACAGCAAAAAGTATCACCCCCACCACTACCACAAAAGTCTGCCAATCAGAAGCAGCAGGGTGGGGTGGGGGCTCTAGGGCATCGAGGTCGGTTTCCCTGAGGGTGTTAGGGGTGACTCTAATCCCTTCAAGATACTGTGCCCACAATTACAAAATGTTTAGGACCAAGCAGTGACTCACTTGCCTGACAGCAAGGCCTAGGAAACTGTAGAGAGCAGTGCCAGGCAGTGGGAGATTCAGTCCGTGAAGCTCTCTCCTCACAAGTAGGAGGCCCTCAGTTTCATCCCGAGGACAGGATGTGGCGGCACATGGCGGTTACCTCAAGGATTACAGCGAGATAGGAGATACAGACAGGGGGACTTCTGGAGTTGGCTGGTCTTCTAGCCTAACCACTGGGCAAAGCAAAAGGCTAATAAGAGGCCCTGTCTCAAGCAAATGTGGCAGTTATTGGAGGCTGACATTTGAGACCGTCCTCCAACACCTGAGGCTGTCCTCCGACTTTCAGGAGTACATGTGTGTGTGTGCTCACCCATATACATCCCCACCCCCACACCCCCAGAGAAAGATATATACGGGGGTGGGGAGTGTCAGGCACTATGAAAAAGAAGGAGTGGCCCACCTGAGCCTTCTAGAGGGTATTTCCTCTGCCTGTGACCTCACCAGACCATTCGCAATCTGTTCTGGTCAACATGAACTATGAAGGCTTTATAATTGCCTTTGGTAAGTGTGTGAACCCAACAATATCATTATGCTAGTCTTTCGTGCCTCAACTACTCTGATGATAATCTGGCTGCAGACACGGTCACGCACCTACCCTGAAGTTTTAAAATTGGGTAGGGGTGACAGTAGGATTAGGTCTGAAGAGCTCTGGGCTCACTCTTAAGAGTGCCAGTGCCTTACTGGAAAACCAATGGAAGCGCAGCCTCAAAAGTGGGCCGTTCCGGTTGGTCTGTGGAGTGGGCGGTTTACCACAAAATACAGATGCTGGCGAGCTGACCTTGGGAGATGTAAATAAACCTCGGAACGGGCAGGAGGGCCAAGTCAAGCCCTTGAGCCTGGGCTGACTTTTACAGATATTTTAATAACCTTATCGTTCTGTAATTTGCCATCTGATATGTGCAGAGAGATGTGCTAATGGAAGGAGAGTGGCCGAGGCAGTGCTGTCGTCCCAGGAGACGCCATAAAGCCATCGTGTTCATTTCCCTTGTGTGAGCAGCAACTCTAAGGCGAGCAGTCCTCAGTCTCATTAGTCCTCTGCCCCTTTTGGTCTGAAGATACTCTCTCAAAGCCACCCGAAGCAGCCCTTCAAAGTGTGCGGAGAGGAAACAGCAAAGATTTAGCTCTGAGCCTCGGATCTGGTCCTGGAACGCCTCATGGGGAGAGGACCACTCCTGCCACGAAGCTGGAGACGGCCCTAATAGGTGAACCATCCCACCCACGAGAAGACCAGTTCATAGACCTTTCTGGGGAAGTTCTACTTTAATCCATCAGTGGCGTCTCTTCATTCCAGAGCAGCATGGTTCTAGCACATCCCCTGCCACACTCCCAGGACTGACTGGTCAACCCTGTGCCCAAGTCTTGATGAGTTTACCTGTGCTACATCCTGGAACCCCAAATTCAGTGCCTCAACAAGTGAAACTGTGTGAGAATTAAGATGGGGCAGGAAGGAACCAGGGACAGACAGACTTGGTGTCCTCAGACGGCATCCCATAGTTGTTGGATGGCATGGAAGGTGTCTACCCATCTGATATGGCAGAGAGATTCCATCCACATAATCCCCTCTTAGAGGAAAAGGCTGCAGTTTTGTGTTTAAAATGAATACCCACCTGTGATGGTTTGTATATGCTTGGCCCAGAGAGTGGCACTATTAGAAAGTGTGGCCCTGTCAGAGTAGGCATGTCACTGTGGGCATGGGCTTAAGACCCTCACTCACCCTAGCTACCTGGAAGTCACTATTCTGCTAGCAGCCTTCAGGTGGCGATGTAGAACTCTCAGCTCCTCCTGCACCATGCCTGTCTGAACTCTGCCATGTTCCCACCTTGATGATAATGGATGAAACCTCTGAACCTGTAAGCCAGCCCCAATTAAATGCTGTTCTTTATAAGTCTTGCCTTGGTCATGGTGTCTGTTCACAGCAGCAAAATCCTAACTAAGACACCAGCTTTCTAAAAAACGGTAAGGTTATGATCCATGGAGATCAGAATTTGAACCATCAGTGACGGTTCAACTCTTGCAAATATGTCTGGAAGGTTCTAAGCCTTGCATGTGCCCGAGGGAGACACTGAGCAATGAGGGAGGCCCAGGTTCTGTAACCTTTCGACCTGAGTCAGAAGTAAGGGTCCCTTCTGGCCAGCCTCTACTACCAGTGGCTTAGAGGCTCATTCTAGCTCAGGAAACATGGTTCTGTTTGCTCTGAAAATGCTCTACTTTTAAAGTGGTAAGCACTGCTCAAAGGAGCCAGGCTCAGCTAGGACTCAGCCTGAAGACCCTCCATCACCTGGTTACAGAGATCAACAGAACAAGGAAATAGCACAGTCCCTGTCCCACTTCTTTCTTGCTCTGTTCTCAGGCATGCACAGAGAGGCACCTGACTGATCTGTGTTTGTTTTCAGGGTGAGTTCTACTCTATTTTTCTCCTTATTAGTTTGTCATATTGACTGTGCCTGGGTAACCGAATCGCCCGACATTGACACATAAAATGTCCTGCCAGAAAGGGATTATGGGAGGAAACTCCGTGGAGAGATGGGAGGCTTGTCAGTAAACAGTGCGTTTGCAGGCTTTCCGAGATCCCTACCTTTAATCTCCACAACAATGGGCTGTTCTGCAGCTCTGCAGGCAATTGTTTAATATGAATATAGAGTCTGTGTGGGGCCAAGAAGTGTGGTAACAGGGCAGAGACTGGGTACTAGGCGGCTATTAAGATAAGGGGTACCATGTGCCTTAGTTCATGGTCCCCTAGAGTTAGGATGGGGTGTCCTGGGAGCCAGGGGGAAACAAGACAAGACAGAGTGATGAAGCCTTTGGGCTGCACTTACAAAGCCCAGCACTGGGAGAACGCCTAGGTGGCCCTTTCAGCCTGACACTGTTCTCTCGGGCCAAACTTTTGGTAAACTTTGACAAAGCTTCACAGCTGCTGTTAAAAATTCTCTTCCCCCTCCAGACTTGAAAGGCTATCTGTGATCTGTGACCTGTGGCTTGGCATGACCGGGGCCCAACGCAAACCATGGTCCTTTTGGCATGGGAATCTGGTTGACAAGACTCTGTGGTAACGCCTGCTGCTTGGTCCTACAAAACAACAACATGCCTGCCTCTGGCCTGGCTTCATCTGGAGGTCGAATTCTTGAGTTCCTCCCAAATGGCTGGCTTTGGGCATCAGGGCAAGTTTTGTTTCTCTGCTCGCTGCTATCTATGTGGCCACAGGATTCTGGAGGCTCCAGGACTCCTGTGTTCTGACATTACACCCTAGGTATTGGGGTAGGGGGATGGAAGCCTCCCTTTCCCACCACCATTGACCCTTTGGCTTCATCTGTATGGGTGCTCTAGAAACACTATATAGCTGATCTTGCCCAGAAAAAAAAAAAAAAAAAGAAAGAAACTCTATTCTCTGACCTGGGGAATGGAAGAATCATGACATGGCTCTGGCAAATGAAGGGCTGAGATGCTGAAGTGCAGATGACAAGACAGGGACACACAGGCATGAACTCACATTTATCTTGACACTAGGTCTACTCTGAGGGACACATGGGAAGGTGCTCACGGGACTGACCGGGATCCATCGGCTAATGTTCTGATGACATCAATATCTTGGTTTTGATCTCGGGCACTGAACGGTGACACCAGAAAGGCCAGGGCCATATTCTGATCGTTAGATTGTGACGAGGATCTCACTGGCAAAGGGGCTGGTCTCTCACACACACAGCTAAGTGAAGGGCCTGACGCTGTCTTGAGTAACCTAGGTCTAGATCCAGTGACACGTGACCTTTAAAGGAGAAGAAGGAGAGATGGAACAGAGAAGAACTGTCAGAAGAGAGGGGGTAGGAAGGATGCAGCCATGGACCAATGAGTGCCTGGGGCTGGCAAGGGTTAGAGGAGGCCAGAGAGTCCTTCTCTTAGGCCTTCAATGGGAGTGCCACCTCGTGTCACCTTAATGTTGGGACTTGTAGCCTCCAATTTTGAGAGAATAAACTCTCATTGTTTTAAGTCACTAAATCTGTGGTCCGTATGTTGCGTCAGCCACAGGAAAACTAGCCAAGATGGTGTTGTCGACAAGGATTATAACAGTGACCGCTCAAAGGACATTCTGACAAGAACAATTACCATTCCCATTTTGCAGATGGGAAGACAGAGGCTTTAAGAGGTTAAACTTCTTGCTAAAAATCTTAGAGTATATGCCGTAGCCAGTTTGGGACAGTATTCTTCCCACCTTATCAGCTAAGGACGTTCCTTTTGAAGCCTCTAATCTTTAACATCACCATTCAGCAAGTACACAAAAGACCACTGAAAGGTCCGGAGGACGAGGTTTAATGCACCTGAGTGCAGCCGCCAGAGTCATTACCCTTAGGGAGAAGTTCGAAGGACGATTTGATCATAGAGACCAAGCCCCATAGTAAGTGATTTTTCCCTTGTAATCAGAAAAGGTGTCCACAAGGGACTAACAGGATCCTGAGAACATGGGCAGACCTCTTTGAGCAACAGTCATGAAACGCTTTGGAAACCAGGTCCTATTAAACTGTGGTTTTGGGTTACAAAGGTGGTGTCAGTTTAAGTGGTAAGTGATTCTTTGAAGGGCTGATTAAGTGTTTGGGGGCAAGGTTAATACATAATACACCAAGGTCGTGACACTGCACAGTTTTAGGGTCCAAGGTGCTGGCACCTGTGCCCATCCTTAAGGTGGCAGGTTGTGTTAGCACCTCACACTCAAGAGATGAGGGGCCCTGATAAGGAGAACACCAAGGCCTGTTGGCGCTTCCTCCCTGACACCCATCTTTCTCTTCTCCTGAATGTCTATGGTACGGTTCCTTAGCCCACACTTTCATACTTTCTTTAGACATAGAGTTTGTGTTGCACCAGCTAAGAATATATATGCACATGGCAGGGCGTCCTCAGTTCCTGCCTAGAAGCGCTTCTCTTTCTATATACTTGGACTACTCCTTCTGTCTTCTCACTGTGGGGTGAGAGGAGGGGAGCACGCACCACGTGGTAGGGGCGGGGCAGCACATACCATGTGACAGAGGCGTGGCAACACATACCACGTGACATGGGCAGGGACTCACACACCAGGTAGCAGGGGCTCTGTAGTCCGCACTCTTTTTTTTTTTTTTTCAGGGTTTTCTCTTATCCACCTCTTCTTTCTCCCTTCCCCTCCCCACTTCCCTGTTTATTGCGTGAACATCTGATTCTGGCGTGTTGTGCGTGTACAACTCCGGTCCTGCAGCTCTTCGGAGTAATTACAGACAGGAGTAATTTTTAAGGGAAAAATTACTTAGTGCTATAAGCAAGCTGCAAGGGTTAATTTTTAGAACTTTATGCTGTGTGCAGAAAATGGAAATGGCCTAGGAAATCAGCAGGCCCATCCCACACTGGCTTTAAACATGTATGTGACTAGGGGTGGAGACAGGCATATGACAAAGACAGAGAGACAAACACAAAAGGTAGCGCGCGCACACACACACACACACACACACACACACACACACACACGCCACACTGATTGGGGGGTGGGGGGAGGCAGAGAAAAGCAGGCAGAGATTCTGAGCAGTCCCATGCTTTACCCCAGGGCGGCAAGGGCTTGCAGGTCCCTGTCTCTCCCCCTGCTTATGCTAGTTATGCTATGTGAGTTGAGTTGGTGGTGGGCAGGACAAGCTGTTTTCACATGCTCTTGTGGCCTGGCTCTCTGGATGCAGGAGTTCGCTCCTTACTCTGGAAGGTGGAAACGCTTCCTTCCCTTCCCCGAAACATGACTTAGCAAGACATCCAGCACACAGTCTGATGTTATTATCAACGTCGACAGCAGCATCAATCTCCAATTACAACCAAACACATTCAGTCCACATCTTCTACACGAGTGGCTAGCCCAACACCTCTCCATGCCTGTCGGCCCAGTAGCACACCAGTCCCTGAGCCAGGAGCACAAGTGTGCCCCTCCACACCACCTTCCTGCCTGTGCCTTCAGAGAGGTCTGGATTTGACTTCATGTCTATCCCCTAACAAAGCTGGAAGAAGTTGGAGAGACTGTGTTTCTGTCTAAAAGTCACACCAGAGATTACCGAGCAAAAAGAACAGTGTAGACCTCGAAGTCTGAGCTCAGCTTCATCACAACGAATCCGAGGAAAGTTAAAATTTACAGCAAGAGGCTTAGAGTACGTATTGGGTCTGAAGGATTTCGGAATCAGTATCTTTACACCTCATCTGCATCCCCCCTACCCCCCCCCCCCCCATAGGCGGAAGTCACGACACCTTCATGATGGTTCCCGAGGAAATCAGAGCCCAAGACCTAAAATGACCCACATGTGTTGCTCGGAGCCATTCCCGAGAGGGAGGTGTGAGGGACCAGGCCCCGATACCCCAGAACTCTGTAATCTGCTCCATCTCCTGCAGAGAAAAGTCCTGAAATTTGGCAGGACTTAACAATGGTGTCCCGACTTGCGTGAACAGGCAGCCATGACAAAACAGCTTTCTGTTCCACTCAAAGACTTGCTCAAATAGGAAGTCGAAATTAACCTCTGCTGTTTTAAAGTTAAAACCTCAACAAACAAAACAGTGGTTTGGTGGCATGGTAACTGTCCTCCCTCGCCATCTGAACCCCAGTGCAGATCACTTGAGGTGTCTATTTGGTAAGATAAGGAAATGTGATATTCTATACCCATGATCCTCTGCTGGCAGAGCCAAGGGGTGGCCCCAGCCTGCAGTCTTCTGCTTCTCCACAGATGCCTCCCTGCAGTGACTGACACCTCTAAGACTGACAAGCATTCTCTCTGTGATGTCCAGGGAACACCGCCCTGGCTACTTCTGGAATAGTTTTCTTAAAACTGTGACTGCCATTTCAGAGAGCCACAGACCCATGGTGCATCGCTTAAATCCCCACCTTAAATAGGCACGTGTGCTCTATGGCTAGGACCAGGCAGTAACTGTCCGTAACGCCAGGAACAATGTGAAGAGCTTGTCTGTTACACTATCCCTGTTAATGTTTACATTTCAAGGGTGAAAAAAAATCAGGAGTCCACTCAAAACTAGATTTGAATAAAATAGCACTTTCTTATAAGAAAAGAAGAGATGCGAGAGGAGAGCCGGAGAAGGGAGAAGGAAGAAAGAAGAGAGGAGAAAAACCCAGCAGGTGGGAGAGAGAACACAAGAAAGAGAAATTGGTTTTATATGCAATATCTTCAATGAGGTTTGAAACCGCGCGTCTGCCTGGAGGCCAGTAAATCCCCGCTTATTAAATTTATATACTGGAGAAATAAAAAAAAAACATCCACAATATAGTCCACACATCTTCTCAGAGTACCAACCAAGCCCCTAGGACACTCTAAGAGCAAGTGCAGTGCTCTGGAGAGCCACTGATGCACACCCACCTGTCCATGACCATGCCTCTGTGCACAGGTGGGCGGATCCAAAGGCCCAGGGCTCCCCTGAGCACCCCCACCCACCCTCTGCAGTTTCTAGGGACGAGGCATGTAAGATGGCAAACAGAAGCAGTCCAGGTTCACGAGGCAGGCAGAGGCGACCATCTGATTTTGCTCCTGCATGGTTTGGCACTGGCTTTCAAGACGCTTACCAGTTTGGGTTTGACTGTCTGTAAGTAAAAGACCAGCCTCCTTCTCAGCTCACTGGCGCTCAGGGCAGCCAGGAGAGGGCAAGAGAACAGCCTTTTCTTTGGGTTTTAGACATGGGGTCCCGGAGGAAACGTATGTGAACTTAAGTGAGGGTAAACAGAAGGCAGAAAAATGTCCTTGGACATCTCCTTCTCCCACAGTCCATCCATCTCACCTAAAGTGTCATTTGCCTCAATTCACCACCGAGCTGCACTGTGGGACCTTGGAAAATTAGTGTGGGTATTTTGAGTGATTATTTGTCACTATTAAACACACATACACACACACACACACACACACAAACACCTAAGGATTTTGGTGTGGCCTTTTTCTAAACATACCTAGGAAGAAAGCCTAATTTTTTGTGTCTGTTCATATAAAAGAGAGGCACCATGCTGTGCTAACACGGTCTCATGTATCTCTGATTGGCTTCAAGCTGGCTACGTAGCCATGGCTGGCCTTGAACTCTTGATTCTGCTGTCTCCATCCTGCAAGTACTATGGTAACTGAACTGTATCACCATGCCTGGGGGTATAGGCTTTCTATATTACATTCTGGAAAATGTGGGCCTATTTGTGAGCCCTGCATGTGTTTCTCCCCAGAGACAGCCATCGGCTCAGATAAAAACTTTATCAAGTAGATGCTGCCTGTACGTCTCCTGTGAAGCTCAGAGGACACTAGTCTTTGCTTTCTGTGAAGGTCAGAGCCCCACTCCTGCTGCCCATCCTCTGCCCCTTTCTCTGTATGGGCTGCTCATCCCTTCATTCGAGTTGCCCAGGCCTGCATCTCTGCAGGAGTATTGCTGTAAGCATGCCATATAAATAGCTGTGTCACAGAGAAAACTGCCTTTCAGTTATTATAATGGTATATCACTGAACAAACAGATTCCGACGTCAGCCGTCCGACTGGGGAAATGCAGTGAGCATTATCTAACTTGGCACAGAGGCTATGTGCAGTTATTACATCTTACAGCATGTTTGCCACTGGTGACTGGCCCACAGAGTGAACAGAACTCACACTACTGAGCTGAAAATGTTCTGCCTGATACAGCCCACACCACATACATACACATGCATGCCTCCTTCTTCATATTTTGAAAGAAGAGATATTAAATGAAAACTTAGCATGAAATCTAAAGGCGACAAGAACTTAAAAATCCCTTGCTGGATTTGTATGTGTATGTGTGTTTATACATGTATACATAACGCATACATGCATACATACATACATGCAAGCAACTGTGTGTATCGTGGCTTCAAGACTAATGGATAGATAAGAAAACAACATAGTAGAAAAGAGTCTTACAAAAACCTCTCGTCAGCTTCTATACAGGAGGCTATTTGTATCTGTAGGTTCTATAGCTAAAGATTAAACTGAAGGTGGGTTGATAATACAGCTTTTTAAATGTACACATATTGAAATGTATTTTCGTCAGGATTCCTTAAGTAATATAACTTAGTGATTGTCAACATAGCATGAATAGCATGTTAGATGTTAGCCGCAGAACGGATTACAGTCTCCAGGATGATGTTCACAGGCCTAGGCAAGTACTAGGACATATTGAACTCCTGTGGAGTTTGATACCTGGAACCGATAACTGCAAGGGTACCAAGAGAGATACACGCGTGTAGCCATGTACACATATGGCTTCCACAGCCACGATTCCCTCCCACGTTCAGCAGCCACACTTCTCAGAGTAGAGATACTCCGCAGATGGAACAGCGTTTTCCTCATTAAGCTCCCAGCTGATGCTGCGGGGTTTCAGCAGTTCCCTTAGAGCACCCAGAAAGGCCTGGCAGCCCCGGTGCTTTCTGCGCCTGGGACTCCAGCAAAGACAGAGGGTAGTGGGCTCCGTGGGGTACTTACCCTGCATCTGACTTTGAGGCTGAGGGTTAAAGGCAGTGGAGTGGTTCAAGGAGGCCCGAGGGTTGGGCGTGGGGGCTGGGTGGTGCGGGCTGACCCTCATGGCCGTGCGCCGCAGCTGCTCCAATTCACTGAGCCGCTCGGAAAAGGACAAACTCCCGGGCTTGGTCTGATCATCTAGTTTCTGCCGATGTCCTAGTGTAGGGACCGGGAGGGGAAGGGAGGAGGAGGAGGAGAGGGAGGCAGGGAAGGAGGGAGGGAAGAGATCAGAAAACGTGTTGTGGAGGGGACTTTTCTTATCTTTCCCCTCCCTCTCCCTTCACCCCCAAGGTGAGCTTGTTGGACATTGCCCCTTGGGCTGGCTGCCTGTGGGAACCAGGGCTATCCTTCCGATAGCCGGCTGAGGTTCCTTCAGCCCACTGGTCCCTGGCTGTTGCCTCAGTCTGGGACTCGGTGCCCACAGCTCTCCGCACATCCCCTCGGGTGGGCAGAACGAGAGACACTAGTGAGTGGAACTGCCGATGGTGGCCCTGGGTAAGAAGCCCGTTGCTTGTTGGCTGTGGGCCTTGGGCTGGGAACAGAACTGTGGCAGCCAAAAAAGGTGCCCTCCTGGGGTCAAGAATGCCCTGCCTTCTTGAAAACCTGAGCAGCAGGTCTGAGAGGTGCCAGAGTGGGCCCTGGAACGTAGCAGCGTGTCCCTTCAACAGGAAATTGGGTGCAGCTGCAAACCCACAGCTGAGGAGTGAGATTTCCTGTTACATGCAGGCAGGCACAGGGCATCCCTCTCTGCCCTCACACACCCAAGCCCCTTCCTCCTTCCTACAGGCTCCTCAGAAGCATCCTTTCTTCCCTGAAGCCCACTCCCTGGGCGGATCCCTAGGAGGAAGTAGGCAGAAAGGTGCAGCCTGGGTCTGTTCCAATATTTCTAGTAGGCCAGGCCCTTGGGAGCTCAGAGGGAGTGGCCAGCTGATCTGCTGATTTTCCCAGGGCCTCGGGAATGAAAGCAAGGTGGGATGCTGTCTTGTAAGGGTGGTAGGTGTCTCTGTTACCAGGAAACAGCAAGTAGGGGCATCCACATGGGCCAGTCAGGAGGGCTGGGCCTCCAGTTTTTTTTTTTTTCTCTCTCTCCATCCCTTTCAAAGTATCATACAGGCTGGAGATTGTAGAGGAGCCCAGCCTCCCACACAGTCACAGTGGAGATCCATTCCTCCTTTTAAGAGGCCGACTTAGTTGTTTCCTCCTCATTCTCAAGGTTTGTTTGACTAGAACCCTTGACTGAGCCAGGGCCATTTTCCTGTCAATGGTTACACAGCCTGAGCCACAATCATCCTCCTGTACACAGCCTCACAACAACACAGGGGAAGCCGTTGGCTTCTGCCCATAGAAATGTTGTTGCTGCTACCCCATCCCAGCCCAGAGCTACACAGAGGACCCTGGACCATTCTCCCAGCACAGGAGTGGTTACAAGGCTACCCCGCCCACCACCTAGTTCCCGATTGCAACAATTATAAAATTATGTCGTAGAAGTTGTGTTATGGTTTCAAATCCCCGCGGCTTGCTATTTCTTCCTGCTACGGGGCCTCCTTGGCACTGCCAACACGGTCTCAGATTCCAGGCCAGAAAAAGGGCCCACTATATTGCAGCGATTTTTATCACTGACAAGACCTGTTTGGCTCCAAATGGAGGGAAAAAAAAAAAAGCTTAAGCATAATATTTGTGTAGTTCACATGCAGCGCTCGCTCTTTCCACGTATCGCCACGGCAAATCTGGACTGTCATTCAGAGCTCACAACACTGGACTCAAACACAAACACCCTGAGTCACGCAGGCTCGGCCGGGGCGCATGGGAGAGGCCTCTTGTAGCCGGAGTATTTAAAGCTCTATGGACAAAAGAGGCCAAGTCCCTGAGCCACCCCCTCCAGCCTTTTACCAGCAGAAGTACAGAAACTTCTTTTTCTAGAGCCTTCTACCTTGCTCAGTCTTAGTATATGTAGTTCCGTGTGCAGCCCTCTCTGGATCCTTCCTCTTCTTTTCTTTGCGACCCAGTCAGTCCCACTCCTCATCCCACCTGAGAAACCTCAAGCTTTCTCACAGAAAACAATTCAAGCTCTAAAGCCATTTAAAGCGTGATGCGGCCCCTTTTAAGTGTCTGCCGTGGTCTCTCATGCCAGTCAAGGAAGAGGAAGGTGGGAAACATGACGCTGGATAGCTTGTATGGTCTCAGAAAGAATGTGGGTCAGCAAGAGCTTGCAGCAGGCTTTGTCTGTGTTGCAGCCTTGCATTCCTGAGGCACCCAGTGACATTTTGGAAGAACACCATGAAGGACAGTGTGTAGCCATAGGAAGGGCATGTGTGTGTGTGTGTGTGTGTGTGTGTGTGTGTGTGTGTGTGTGTGTGCGTGCCCCCTCACTTGTGTGCATGATCATTCTAAAGTCAGAGCATTAGTTATGGTGGTGTCTCTGGCCAGCCTTTGAAGAATGGCTATCTGAGTGTCTGGCTCTGTACATTTGGGGACTTGATCACTGAGAACTTAAACAGGAATTAGCTGTTTGTGGCAAGCGGGCAAGCCACTATGTGGCCAACACACGTGACATATTATTTTTATTTCTCTTCCCTCGTTACTCAATTAAAAAAAAAAAGGACTCCTAATATGTGATCTGTTTTCATAGCAGCTGACACCTGCCAGAATTGTAGTCATTTACAGAGATTAACTGATGACTGCCTGCTCTGGCAGGAATGACTGGGCCCGGCTTCTCAGAGCTGCTTCCTAAGCCCCATGAGTCTAGAAAGTCTCGAGCTGGGTTTAATGCTCTGGATTAGGGAATACTTCATTCCACGCTCTCCCCGTGTGCATTCTGGGAGTCTGTAGGAGAGGTTCTGCCTGAAAGAAAGCCTGAACCCCACGTTCACAGGGTGTTAGAGATTTGCAACACCAGGACACCCAGGGAACTCAGGGCATCATCATGTTCAAGGCGTGGCCCCAAGTGCATTTACAATCAAGAGCCCCTAATTCTCTTCTGAAACCCTTGGGCTTTGTGTGCCAAACAGCAATATTTTGCATGGAACATAGGAGCTTCCGATGGAAACTCTCAGGCTGGGGGAAAATGAATGCTTTATGTCTTTAGTTTCCTGGATCTGCATGCTATTAAAATATCAATTTGCCCCCTGAATTTTAAATGCAGGAGTATGGAAAGTGCCCACTATGAAATCCCCGCTTCACTCTTACTGATTACTGGGCTCTGGAGGGTAACAGGGAATTCAACACTGGATCAAACCACCGGAGGACTGTAACGTAGACTAAACACACACGTTCTGGTAACCTGGGCTTTCAAGTTCACTGCGAGTCCATCGTGAAGGTTTGCAGAGTGGGGCTTCAAGCTGTGACCACAAGGTACTGGGTGCATCTTTCTGAAGCTCGCACAGAGCTGAAAGGAGGTCCCAGATATTCTATTATTATTTTTTTACATATTTTGAGAAAACACTCAACTCAGAATGTTAATATAAATGCACAGCCTAGAAAACAACAAAAAATGGGAAGAGAAAGCTATAATAAAGTAAACTCATGCTACTCTGCCCAGTGGCTCCATCCCAGACAGATCTCTCTATTTCCCTGAGGTGGCTGCCCATCAGAGCACCCCTAAACGTTATTGTATTTTATGGTAGATAATGAGGTCAGTTGCCATCTTCTTTCTGTTAAAAACAGAGCAGAATAGCATGCACAACTCACTACCACCTCAGCTGCCTTTGCCAGGGCACCACTGTGGTCTGTGGCTGGAAATGACTGAAATAGAGCATCTGGTTCTCTATCAAGGCAATGAGGTGGAATTGCCAGATTTTCCTGGAAACATTTGATTAGCCAACCTGTCAGCTCCTATTTCTGACCGCAGTTTTCTGGTTTTCTTGATAGATCACATGGCATATACTGAAAGTCTTGTCCTGCTGAGCAGATTGGAAAAGTCTATACAAAATGGCAACACTGAAAATATTCTCTCTCTCTCTCTCTCTCTCTCTCTCTCTCTCTCTCTCTCTCTCTCTCTCTCTCTTTGTGTGTGTGTATGTGTGTGTAAACTGTGGTTCTCCTAAAATTAATGGTGAATTTTATATATTCACCTTTAAAATGACATCTGCATTTCAGAAAATATCCTTCAGCCAACCCAATGGTGGCTACATGATCTGGGTATAAGAGGCTCACTCTTCTTTGGTTGGGGCAGTTTTATGACTATGGAAGAGGAAGGGCAGTGTAGAGAACACCTCACCTTCTTTGTGTCCCAGTCAGTGGCTAACTGCACTGAACTCAGCTCTGACCCTTCCTTGAACTGTCTTGCAAGTAAGACAAGCCTTCCGACCAGCAAACCGGCTATCTCCCAGCTAATTAAATGTTGAGAAATACCGTCTCCTATTGCATATTATTCACATATTACAAAGCACTGGGCATGTAGCTCAGTGCGAAACTGCTTCCAAACATTCACGAGGCCCCAAGTCTCAGTGCTAGCATCGTAAAAGGAGGAAGAGAGAGAGAAAAAAATCAGTTTAGCAAACATTTAAATTAATTAAACTTCATTTAAATTAATCCACATGCTATACCTAAAACGTGCAATGATATTATATGATGTATGCTAATATATACCCTAATACATTTTATATGTGTATGTTTTTACAGATTGTCTGATGTTATGTGAACTTAGATGGTTTCATCTCGTCTCTTCATTTCCTCTCATGCCATCATGCCAAGAAAACAGGACACAGCTGTTACACCGAAGAACTAGAAAAGGACCAGAGAAATCAGCCATATCTTTTAAAATGACAGATGACAAGTCAAGTTCAGAGAGGTTATAACGTTTAACCCATCTCACACAGCCAGATGGAGGAAGAATACGGGTCCCAACCCACCCTCAGTGCCCCAGTCCTCCCATCTGACACCCAGAGCACCCAGAATGAGTTGTTTTGATTTTGGTGACCCCATCCCTGCCTAAGTGAAGAAATACAGAGACACAACCCAATTGAGACTAGATCACAGGTCATGCACTCCTCTTTGTCCCACTTCTGTCCCCAGTGTGACCCATGGGTGAGGAGGGCCAGAGGGGCACAGTGGTTTGCAGCCCTCTGAGGGATCTCTACGCCCGGAGCACCTGGAGACTCTTGCTAGGAAATGTAAAGACCTGTAGAACTTCAGTTTCTAGAAAGATCTGTGTGCTGCCGCTGTTGCTGGTGCCAGGTATATGTGTGAGAGGAGGGGGGAGGGGCTCCCCCCCCCCCCCCGGCCCGTGAATTTCCCACGAGCTCCATGACTTCCCTTCTCCTACAGACTTCTGCTTTGCAGAGAGCTGGAGAATAAAATACCACTTACAATCCCTACCTCAGTATATGTGGGTGACTGATTGCTTGATTTCTGTATACTACCAAGCCGGTGGCATTCAAGCTTCTGATCTAAACGGCCCCATATTTGTACCTACAACCCATGCATGTCTTCCTGAATTCTTTCCATTGTCTGAAACTCAGATTTTTTTTTTTTTTTACATTGTATCTTTTGGAGAACAACAAGAAGAAAAGTCTTCCCGCTTAATAGACATGCGTTTGTTTGTTTGTTTTTTAAAGAAGAACATTTCTGTTCATTGTTGAATGAGTTGGCATGTGCAGGGCTCATATTTACCAAAGGCTGGTTGTACTCTAAGTTCATGGCCACTTTGTGATGGCCCCGTTTGGTGTGAAGACTGGTGATCTTTTGGCCTGTTTTTAAAACGTTCTTAGGTATATACAGAGAGGCTCTTCCTGCTGATTGTCGTATCTCCTGCTGTGGCTAGATGGCCTTGGTGACAACAGTGGTTCTCAGCTTTCCTAATGCTGCGGCCCTTTAATACAGCTCCTCACGTTGTGGTGAACCCCAACTGCAACATTGTTTTTCATTGCTACCTCATAACAGTAATTTTACGACTGTTATGAATCATAATGTAAATATTTTTGGAGAGAGACGTTTGCCAGCGGGGTTGCAACCCATAGGTTGAGTAGCATGGAGTTAGAGACTCCTCAGAATTCTTGCGGGAGAAGCGGGACCTGCCTTGCCATCAGAGGGAGTGTGACCACAGCAGGGACCATGGTGCTCATACAGAGCTTATTGTTCTATTTAGGACATGTAGCAGGTTAGAGCTCAGAGTGCCCCTGAGGGCCAGGGTGTTAATGCAGCTTCAGACTCCTCCCTGCTGAGAAGGAGACACCACTACCCATCTGGCACCCCCTGTCCTAAGTCTGTGCTTCCTGCAGACTCTTCTGTAGGCTCCTTATCTGCAAGTCTGGAATTAAAGGACTAAGGTGAATTCCTCCCAAGGGCACCCATGGCAATTACGTCTGCCGCCCCCATCTCCTCTGCTGGGGCTGACTGGATGGCTCTACGCTTGCTGCTTCTTAACAACTTCATGGGATGCCTTGGCTCAATTTCCTTAGTGTTTCTTTTAGGCAAATACCTGGTCTTTAGAGCTTGTCCCCACCTAACCATTAAGACAGTCTTTAGAGCTCTGACTGTGTGTGTGTGTGGTGTGTATATATGTGTGTGGTGTGTGTGTGTGGTGTGTGTGTATGTGTGTGTGTGTGTGAGTGTGTGTGTGTATGTGTGTGTGGTGTGTGTATATGTGTGTGTGTGGTGTGTGTGTGTGTATATGTGTGTGTGGTGTGTGTGTGTGTGTGGTGTGTGTATGTGTGGTGTATGTGAGTGTGTGTGTGTGTGTGTGTGGTGTGTGGTGTATGTGTGTGTGTGTGTGGTGTGTGTGTGTGTGTGGTGTGTGAGTGTGTGTGTGTATGTGTGTGTATGTGTGTGTGTACGTGTGTGTGTGTGTGTGTATATGTGTGTGTGTGTGTGGTGTGTGTATATGTGTGTGTGTGTGTGTATGTGTGTGTGGTGTGTGTGTGTGTGTGGTGTGTGTGTGTATGTGTGTGTGTGTATGTGTGTGTGGTGTGTGTATGTGTGTGTGTATGTGTGGTGTATGTGTGTGTGTGTGGTGCATGGTGTGTGTGGTGCATGGTGTGTGTGTGTGTGGTGTGTGTGTGGTGTGTGTGGTGTGTGTGTGTGTGTGTGTGTGTGAGACAGGCTGCCATGTAACCAGGCTCATCTTGAAACCACTATGTAGGATGACCTTGAACTCCTGGTCTTTCTGAGTACTGCAGAGACATGTATCTACACCATACCAAGTTTACACATTGCTAGGGATTAAACTCCGGGCTTTATGCATTCTAAGCACGAACTCTACCCACTGGCTTCACCCTCAGCATCTGGCTTTTTCCACAGCACTGTTGTGTCACTGTGGTGTGTCTGCACCCGCTGAACCTTGAGTCCATGGAGACATGAATCCTGCTGTATCCTTAGTACCTAAGGCTCCGGGCACACATCCTGCTAAGGCTAAATGCTGACTAAAAACCAGCTTTAACCCAGCAAACAGACATTCTTGATCAGCGCCATCCACCCTTCCTACCCAAGACTAGAGGAAAGTAGAATTAATTCATTTGGGGCAAAGGAATCCAGAACTAAGTGTGTGAGCAGTGTGACTGCTGTGTGGACATAGTATGACTGCTGTGAAGATACCTGCTGAGGCAAAGTCTCAGGCTGGGCAGTGTGGCTCCCTGAAGAACTGTCCTGTCAGAGTCAAATCTGTCACCAAACCCCATTCACTTTCTTTTCATCATGCCGAAAAGTAAGACAAGTCCCTTGTGTAGAGCTGAGCACAGCACACTGGCATGAGTCAGCAGCCAGAGTGGATTCTGCTTTTCTCTGATGCATGTGTGTGTTCACACACATGCTTATGCCACACATGCATATGCCACATGCTTATACCATGTGCATTAGATGCATCTACATACACACGTACCACATACTCACACATGTGAATGTCTACATATTCCTATCAACTCATATGTTCACCATGCTGGTATACAGTACATACTTCTATCATATCATACATATATGTAATATATATGTAATGTGTGTGTATATATACATACACACACATATATATACATACATACATATATAAATTACACACATGTATGTAGCACATGTCTACTACACACATATACAAGATAGCACACATATATGTTATATGTACATACATGTACATACAATGTGTTTATATCACATATACATATAGCATGTTCTATATATGTATTATATCTATCACACACACATATAAGTCACACATATATGTATGCATTTGTCATATATGTGTGTGTGTACCTGTGTGTGATCCACCCATGCACACACACACACACACATTCACATTTCTCAATCAGACACAAACTATTTCTTGATCCACACATGGAACAGTAAAGCCTGCGAAGGCCAAATCCAGACCAAGCCTGACAGTCACAGACAACAGGCTGACAGGCCCCGCCTCTCTTGCTCCCTGAGGCTTCAGGACTCCTCTCTCCCTCTCTGAGCCCTGGGATTCAGGGAGAAAAAAAAGCAGCAGTCTCTATCAGTCATTCTCCATTCTGGGCCTTGAGTGACAGACTTCAGGTGTGGTGGCTCCCACGGGACCCTGGTGTCCTGAGAGCAGAGGGGTTTGTCTCTGTGGTCATCACCCTCCTTCACCTCCTGCTTTGTCTGGTGACTAAGGAGGTAATTGTAGCTTAGAGCAGAAGCTGTCTGGTTATCTTGTGCTCCTGACCAGCAGTGGTCCTCCGTGGGGGTGGCTGGCAGGGACTGCCTGTGGGAGAACTGCAGGGAACTCACGCAGCAAGACCTGCTCCTTTGCCAGCCTGTGATCTCAGCTGTTATCTACTCTCCTGAAAGCACGGTCTCAGGACCCCCTCTGTAAAGTGTAATTAAAAAGTAACCTGATGTAACTGTCCCTACCCATCTACCGGCCTAGCTCTGACACAGATGGACTTCAGGGAAGACAACCATGAAAGGTTAAGTCTGAGCTGCAGAGCACAGGCAGAGGTAGGAGAGCTCTATAGTCTCTGAAATGCACCTGGACTCCGGCCTTCAGCAGGGCAAGCCCTAGGTTGCACGGGCCTGGGAGGAAGGAGAAGACACCCAGAGGCCCCCACCTCCATCTCCATGCTCAGTGCTGGGCCTGAGCAACCCTGCCATCTCTCACTTCTCTTAATGAGCTGTCCTTCTTCTCCTGTTCCGGCTGATGCTACATGTGATTGGCAGTGGTGCTGAGTATGTTTGCACAGAGTCCAGATAAACAGAGGCCTCTTGGAGGAGGCTGAGTGATGTCCCTGTAAAACCTGGCTGGACGGAGGAGTGAGAGAGAGAGAGCGAGCGAGCGAGCGAGTGATTGGATGTCCTTCTCCGGGGTTCTCGGCTGGCAGCATCAACAATGATCTTTCTCCCTCCGTGCTTAGGAAAAGGGGTAAAGAAAAGGCACCATCAATCCCTAACCCTGAACGGGGAAAAGAGGAGTTGCCAATCAGAGCTCTAGGCTGGCCTCAAGGAAAAGGACCAAAGAGACAGCACAGGGCCGACGCCGAGCACCTGCCAGTTCACAGTTGTGTTTGAGCAACACACTGGCTGAGTGTCACATTCAAGAAAAGGTTACTTTCAAGTTGTTTGGGGGTGACTCTGTCTCTCAGCCACTGTGGTGTGTGACTGGGGAGGGGGAGGGGGAGGGGAGGCAGCTACAATCCAGGAACGGCCGGCCGAGTGAGCAGAATCTTGTCTATCAGTCACAAGTACCCATCAGCAAGCGGCCATGTACCTGCAGAGCACCGGCCTGGTCACTTACAAAGGGAGAGTTCTACTCATTCCAAATTCTGAGCACACCCCACCTCCCACCCCCATTTGACCCCCTGGTGACCTCATCTCAGGCAAGGAGTAGGGAGCAGTGTGGCTACCTCCCTATCAACCCAAGACAACTTTCTGCCTCTGAGTCCTTCCCACATTTGGCAGTGGTGGGCCTTGTCCCTGGTCACCTAGGGACTGTCCTATGGGAAGCTGGTCAGGTGAGATCCAACTCCCCTCTCTCTGCTGTCTTCTATAGGAAAATCGCTCTTTCCAATGGGTTTTTGAGTCTTTCTTTTTACTATATCTGTTCAGCCCAGACACTGCTGTCTGTTAGGACAAATTTTGGAGCCCAGAAAGAGAATCCCGGAACTGGGCAGACGGCTCTGTTGTCTCTTACAGCCTGGGGGGCGGGGCACCCCATTCCCTTCCTGTTCTCTTCCCCATCCCCCACCCCCACCCCCACCTCCCTCGCCAACACACACACACACACACACACACACACACACACGGTCACCTCTGCTTCCTCCATTTTCTGTGCAGCTGCAGCTGAGGTATAGTAAGGCTACTGTATAGGACTTTGAAAGCAGGGCCGAGCAGGGCTTTCCAGACTCCATACAAGCCAGCTATTCTCTGTCTTGTTTTCTTTGGCTTCGGGTTAAGCAGCACCGAATGAGTCAAACAGTATTAACTTTCAATAGGGAAGTGGTGTGGTCAACCAAAGCTGTTTGTGGCTAGATTGTGGAGATAGGTAGGGCAGGTAATGAGGAAAGGCCCAGCATACGCAAGGGGGGGGGGGGGGGCGGGAGGCAGCCTCACTCAGCAACGCTCTGGCAATTAAGTCAACAGAACTCACACCATCTTTTTTTTTTCCAGTTGGCTGAGGAATTAACACCAAGGTCTCTGGCCGGCCAGCTTTGGGAAGTTGGCCATTAGGCTCGGACAATTGAGCACTTTGTGTGTTTACAGATTTTTTTCCCTTTCTTCTTTTTTTTTCCTAAGGCTGCCAAAGTCATGGGAAATATAGTTTTGATGATTTCCCCTGCTTAAGCCACTCCACTCTGCATTTATTCCCGTCCCTTTGCAGCAGCTTGGGCTAGGTGGGTCGATCCTCCCTCTGGCCCTACTCCATCTTGCTCCTCACTAGCCCCTCCCCCACACTCCCAGTGGCCATCTCTTCTCCATCCCCCTTTGGACACACTCCTCAGAGCAGGTCACCTGCTAGAGGCTGGAAGAGGATGCCTTGCAAGTTCTATTGCTCCTGGAGACATCTAATCAGGCTTTGAGTCGGTCAGCGCCTTAGCCTTCACTGCACCCGCCTCCCAGCTTTGTAGATGACAGAAGTGAAGTTCCAGCAGAAGCTGAGAATGGCACAGAGCCAGGTGGCAGGGCCTCAGGGCTTTCCATTGGGCACTGCCCCCTGCTCAGGACTCAGGAGCCTGCTGAGAAGAGCTCCGCCCTCCAGACTCAGATTTCAATGTTTTCCAGTCCTTCCTCTCTGCACTCTGCTACTTATTTATTTTGAGAATGGCTGAATCACTCTCAGAGCAGAAAAGATTCTCTGATCCTGCCCCCAGCCAGTGTGTTGGCAGATGCACGGACTGCCCAGTGGCCTCCAGAGCCTCAGCATCAAGTAGCTGAAGGGTTTGAAGCAGGCACTGGGCACAGGGTGGATCATTTCACCTCCCAGAAACTGCACACACACACACACACACACACACACTCTAACACACACATTTATGCACATACTCACACATATACAAACAGGCACACACACAGAGACACAGACAAACACACAAACAGACATAAATATTCATACACAGACAGACATACACACTCACAGGCACGCACTCACAGACATACACAAACAGACATAAATACACATATACAGACATATGCACTCACAGACACACAGAGACATACACAGACATATACACTCACAGATACACACAGACATATACAAACACACACACACACACAGAGACATAAATACACATACACAGACAAACAGACATACACATTCAGACACACACTCACAGACGTACACACACAGACATAAATACACTTACACAGACAGACATACCCACTCACAAACACACACTCTCACATAGACACACTCACAGACACACACACAGACATAGACACACACTCTCTAACACACATTCATACACATACAAACAGGCACACACAGACACACACATAGACACACACAGACACACGTAAACATACACAGACACACAGACATGAATACACATACAGAGACACAGACACAGACGTACACTCTCACACTCTCTCTCACCCATACACCCACACAGATATACATAGACACACAGACACACAGATACATACATATATACCACACACACACACACACAGGGAACATAGACTCAGAAGCAGCAGGCTATGCTGTTCTCTCCTATGGTTTTGCTGCTGTGAGAGCCGTCTGCAGAAGAAAAACTATTTGGTCCTGGAAAAGAAAATGAATTTAAGTAAAACTCTGAACTGTTGCTAAAGATTGCTTTCTTTGTTTCCAAGTGCCTTAAAAAGTTTCTGGAGGGAGGCAAACGAAGAGGGAAAAGTTTCTCCAAGTCTAGCTTTACAGTGTTGGCTAATTTAAATGCGGACTTCCCCTGCATCCTCACCAGTCTGACAAGACAAGATGGAACCTATCTTCCAGGCGGAGAGAGAGTACTGCAGTTACGAGCACGCGTTGCTCTTGTAGAAGACCAGAGTTTGGTTCCTAGCACCTACATGGCAGCTCAGAATCATTTGTAACTGTAATTCTAGTTTGAGGGGAGGCAAAGACCTCTTCTGGCCTCCAGGGCACCAGGCATGCATGTGGTACACAAACATACAAGCAGGCAAAACACTCATGCACAAAATATAAAACAAGCAAATCTAACAAAACCAAAATTATCTTTAAGAAAACAATCATTATTTTCCTTAAGATCACTAAGGATCTTGCCCAATACCTGTAAAACATTAGCAGTCGGTTTTCAGGTTGCTTTGTTTGCAAATATCTCATTCATATCTATTGTATTCCTATTATTTAGTGGGTAGGCTATTTCTATTACTTAGTTGATAAGCCACACTTTGATATATACCACTCAAATAAGACGAAACCCTATACAGTAGAGAGACTCCCCTCCCCTGATACTCATAGCTGACCCAGTAGAATTTTCTAGATGCTAGGAGCTTTGGTAGGTGACAGCAACATGGATGCCCAATGTTCTGCTGGGAAACAGAGCTACATATGACAGATAAAGCCTCTATCTGGACCCACCTGCCTGTTCTCTGAAGAGGCAGGCTCGATGCAGGTTTCACAAGGTGGTGCCTTGGTAAGGCTTGGGTTTGGTTTCTGGTGCTTCGGGATTTAAAGTGACCATGAGGTCAAGTTGAAGGAGAAAAGGCTCCAAGTGCTGAGTCCTGTGGAACCAATTTGCCAGGTTTCCCCCTCATCTTTAAATAACTTGGTATTGGTAAATATTTGGTGAACACTTCGGCAGAATTCCATGTGATTCCTTTGGTAAATAAAAGGTTGGGGATGAAGGAGACTGACTTGCCTGTGTTCCTGGTTTGTGTTTTAAATGGTACAGGGTGCTTCTGTGCAGGGCTAGGTGAAGAACCCTCACATGGAAGTCTCCATGCATGGTCTTGCAATCTCTGTGATGAAAGTTTGTTATCAGAGCCAAGACAGTTTGGGAGCTGGAGTCAGGCAGCTAGCCTCAGAGCAATGGCGCCCACCTGGTCTATCTTGTTTCATCCCTTTGGAAGGTGGGCATCTGGAAACCCCTTCTACAGAGGGAAAAACAGAGGCACACAGCCAGTATGTATCAGAGGTCTGACTCCAATTCCCTCTCTTACTCCCTGTCGAACCCTCTGATTCTTTTCTGAAATTTGGGGCTGGGGTCCCAGGAGTACGGTCAGATTAGGAGTCCCTCCCGTACGTTTTCTCGTAGCATTATAAAATGAGTGCACCAGAAACGCCGTGAAGCCACTCACAGGCAAGTGAGGCTGAGATAGATACCTGGGTCAGAATTCCAAAAGGGACCATTAAGTCATCCTGAACTTACGAAGTGACTTATTTCAAATGTTTACATTTTTGCCTCAAATGACTAGAATATGACTTACCAGCCACGGCGTACAAAAGTAAAAAGATCCAGCAAGCAAAAAAATGCCCACTGTTCGGCATTTCAGGGCAGGCAAGTACACTGAACTCTTTTTTTTTTTTTTTTCAGTAACAGAGAGGGCTTTAGTCAATACTTGCTTTAATGGAACCTGGGCATATGGAATTCCTAGGAGCACAAAATTAATGCATCACCATTAATGTACTTCACGAGGGCCTGGGGAGTTGCAGATTAATTCCACTGTGTTGCTTTAAGGGTGGCGTGGGGGCGGGGGTGTTGGTGACGGAGGTGGGGGCAACCCACAGGAAAAGGACTTCCCTTTGGGTGCTTGAATATCTTTCTAACCTTGGCTTTCACTATGGACAGAGACTGAGAAGTCTGATACACTTACAGGTTCTCCCAGGGAAAACCTTAAGATTGACCTTGACGGAAACTGAGCCACTAGGAGGGCTTTTGGCACCTGGCAACAGCCGGTGCTTTCCCGGGTCTGAGGACAGCAGAAACACTCATAGGTGGATTAGAGTTAATGTACCCCCTTCCTAAGGGCACTATCTAATGCTGCCAGAGCCCCAAGGCGGGACACCTTACAAAGGTTTTCCGACACAAAACATGAAAGAAAGAGGCAGATTCAAATGAGCTACAATGAACTTAGATGCAGATCTAAAATGAGGAGGGTGAAGTTTACTTATTTGATCAAAGCTTTGGGGGAAAAATCCTTTTGCGTATGTGTGTGTGTGTGTGTGTCAGTGGCCGGGTCCTTTGAGACACTGTGTACCAGTTTTTTCCTAATGGCCTTTCCCAGCACACAGCTTTACAGGAAAACCTAAACCCTTGGGAAAACTCCCGAGTTCCTTCAAAGCGGAAAAGGGAAAGTGGTTAGGCCTTGAAAGAATTGAAATTGAAAGGGGAGAGGTAGGCATGGTAGTGTGCTCTGACAACAGGGGCTGTCTGCCACAGACCTTCAGCTAGCTAGGAGGTCATTTGTCCCCATGGAAGATGCACAACAGCTGAGTGTCCCAGAGCAACATCCACAGGTAGCAGGAGTGCCCTACACACACACACACACACACACACACACACACACACACACACACACAATGGGAGGGAGCCCTTCAGAAACCTGTCTAGGCTAGGTGCTTCCTGTGTGTGCACTGTGTACAGGTCTTGTTAGAGACTGCAGGCACCCTGGAGTGATGAGCCCAGTACTGTCTGTCTGTCATCTTTCATCCCTCCACATCTGCAGCTGATACAACCCTGGATTCAACCAAATCCAGGCTGAAAATACTTGAAGAAGAAAAAGTGCCTGCACTGAGCACACATGGACTTCCCTAGCAACGCAGTCTCATGGGTATTCATTTATCCAACCTTGTCTCCAGTACTTCAGTAACCCGGACAGTCTACAGGAAGATGCTCACAAGTTATCTACAAATAATCTGCCATTTGATATCAGGGGCTTCTGTGTGGCAGATATCTGCGGTGTTGGTTCCTGGAACAAATCCCCTAAGGTCAGCAAGGGCAGACGGGGGAGGTTCTGCTCTTTTCTAGAGCAATGTGAAGACTCTCCGTTAGCGGTCTCGTGCATACACTGAGGCCCGAGTTTCAGATCTCAGGTGTGAGCTGCTTTGTTACCAGGACATAAGTTTTCTTCAAGTTGTTTACAAAGTACAACATTTGGGGACAAGTCTTTTGGAACCGTGAGGGACTTAGGAACAGTGCCCAGAATATTTTAAGGGGCCATAATATGCCAGAAAAGAAATTTACTGGGCCTAAATAAATAAAAAAAAACTGAAATAAAAAAATCGAAATGCATAAATGTTTAATTACATCTCAAAAAGCGCAACATTAAGGCCACTTCATGAATTTTTAAATTTAGGATTTCACAGATCCCTTTGTTGTTGTTTCTGTCAAAAGTCCTTTCTCAATTTCCACAAGACTCCAAGGTAAATACAAACAATAGCCGACGTCTTCTAAATGTATACTGTGTCCCAGGGAAAGTTCCCAGGGACCCCATGACACTAATATGGATGGCCATTGTCTCTGTTGGATAGAGAGCCAGGTATCAGCATCCCAAAGTTAAGCAGGGCAAGCATGAGATGGCAGAGGGCCCCTTCCTTGGGCCCCTCCCAAGCTGAGGGGCAGAGACATCAGGGCTGTGGGACATTAGGCTTGTTACTTATAGCTAGAGAAACTGAAGATGAATTACAAAGCCCATTCAAAAACAGAGAGAGGGTAGGGGAAGGGAAAAAGAGGAGAGAGAAAGGGAGAGGGGAAGGAGGAGGGAGGGGAAGAGAGAGGGACAGGGAGAGGGAGAATCTGAAGACCACTGTGGAAGCCCTGGTTGGGGACATGAAGGATGATAACCTCCAGGGTTGTGGCCTGTAAAGGGGTCCCGTTTGTGAAGAAGCTATACCTCTGTTTTGCTGACAAGATTTTGTTACCCCAGCTTGAGTGGGAACTAATTTAGAGATTATCTCGTCTCATTGCCTAGTTTGACCCAAGAGGAAACCAAGGACTAAAAAGTACTTAAGATAATTGCCCAAGTTCACACCCCCAGGCCCGATGGCGCCAGGGTGAAAGCCCAGGTCCCGGAGTTAAGGATCCTGAAATCTTTTTACACATTTTAAGATTAAGAACGGAAGCCTCACCAGAGACAGTATTACATTGTTGGGTTCTTTTCTCTCTTTCTGCGCTTCGTACAATCATTCCTAACAAGGACTGTGTATCAGCGTAGACCCCAGTTTCACTGAGATGGTGTTCTAAGTAGCAATATGATTTTGCAGTGCTCTAACTCAAAGAAATACATTCAAAGGAATGGCTTAGCTTCCATTCATTACATGTTTCTTCTCTCTTTCTCCAGGCACCAAACTGAGGAGGTGTCTTGCTTATGCCTGTATAGTCTTACTGGTACCTGGGAAGAACCTGCTTCAGGCAGCAAGAGCCACCTAAACTTTAACAACTTCTGCACAGAAGTGGGGCATTGACTAAAATCTCACTCGGTAATATCAAGGTAGGCTGTTGTTCATGGGTAGTATCATAGTGAACTGTTGCTCATGGGGTAGTGTCATGATGGACTCTTGTTCACAGGCAGTGTCATGATGGACTGCTGTTCATGGGTAATGTCATGAAGGACTGCTGTTCATGAGTGGTGTCATGAAGGACTGCTGTTCATGGGTAATGTCATGAAGGACTGCTGTTCATGAGTGGTGTCATGAAGGACTGCTGCTGTTCACAGAGACAGAAGTATGATCTTTTCTCCCACATCCTCAGTTGCCCCAGAGAAACTTCTAGGCCTTAGTCTGAATTCAGGGAAATCTTGATGCTCACAAAACTCTTCTAGGTCTAGTGTCCAATAACTAAAATAATAAACAGGAAGAGATTCTAACATTCCTTAGAAACACTTAGGCACAGTTATTATTAATGCTTTTAAGAACTGCTTCCCTAAGACTCTAGGTAGTTAGAGAGATTAGCAGAGTGGGAACTAAAATCCTTGGGTGAAGCCCCCCAGAATCTCCTGCTTAACCTGAAATGCCTTCAGACGGGAAGAGTGGGCATACAGAGCACTGCCCTTGACCCTCTATCTTTTGCTTTCCATCTGGGTGGAAGGAAGGAAGGAAGGAAGGAAGGAAGGAAGGAAGGAAGGAAGGAAGGAAAAACTCTCCATTTTCCTTTATGCACCGTGATTCTGCCTTGAATTGATAGACATGTCTGATATTGAACACTCCAAGGACCTGGGAGGCACATGGCACGGTTCCCTGTGAGCACCATGACCAGCCATGGCAACCCTAAGAGCACACACTGAGTGTCCAAGCTTTACCTGGGGACCCTTTGCTAAAGCGGATCCCCGTTTAGACACCTGCCCCCAGGGCTGCTCCGGTCGGTCACTGTCGTAATCTTCTCTTTGGGAATCATATAGGTTTTGCATTAACCCTGGTTTACGTCCCATTGCCACCATGTCCTCAAGCAGACCTCAGTGACCCCCCAGAGCCAATCGTTAGCACATGTGGCAGCAGGCAGCATTGGGAACTCCCTGGGAAGCATGTGGGTAACTCAGTAGACCCACCAGTAGGAAGACTGACTCCAGTCAAACGTCTGGGGCAGCTTCAAAGCTATAGGAAAACCACATGTGAGTCACACCCAAGTTGATAAGCCTTCCTTATCAGAGATACGGCATCACAATGCAGTGAGGCCCAAATACCTTAGTGCTCAGAAGCAGACCTAGGTGTGCAACATCTGGATTCCACAGCTTCCATTCTGGCTGATTAGCTGGGTGACCTTGGGTGTGCTTCTTAATTAGCTTTGGCTTCAACTACCTTAACTGTTTCTCCCAAGATTTTATAAATTAATATGCCTGCAGCACTTTGAAAGGTGCTGGGCAAATAATGAGTACTATATAATGTCAGCCACTATTATTAGGGACTCTTCTAACCCAGAGAAAAGAATATCTTGGAAAAGATCTGCACTGCCTTCAGTGTTAAGAAAAAAGCCACAAACACCCATTTCACTCTTTTCTTTTTGAGTCCATTATCACCGAATGCTTACAGATGTCTTTCATGCATTTTTCTTTTTCATTAGAAATTATTCATCAAATATAAAGGTTCTATTTAATATACATGCATGCATACGTACACATGTAAGATTTTATTTGTTTGTTTGTTTGTTTATTGTTCGCTATGTCCCTTCAAAATCAAAGAAGAAAATAAATTCATGAGACTGAGACACAGTACAGTCAGTAAGGTGTTTGTTGCCCAAGTATGAGGAACTGAATTTAGACCCTCAGCATCCCTGTCTAAAAGCCGGGTGTGGCAGCGCATACCTATAACCCTAGCACTGGTGAGGTCAACATACAAGAATCCTGGAGACTCACTATCAGCCAATCTAGCCAGAATTTCAAGCTCAGTAGGTTCCAGGTTCAGTGAGAGACCCTGACTCAGACAAACAAAAGGGCAGAAGGAGAGCGAAGGACGAAGACACGCGACATCAACCTCTAGCTTCCACGTGGGAACACACTGTAGGTACACCTGCATAAACATGCGTGTGCCACTTCTTACACATGTGTACATGCATGCACACACACATGCAGAAGCATGTGCATTTACTCCCAGGACGACTTCAACAAAACTCTCTAAAAAGCAGTTGGCTGACAAAGAGGCCCTTGAGTTGATCCATTCTAAGGATACTTTCTTTCATCCAGAAATGATCAGTCGGTGAATGTGATGGTTTGGATATACTTGGTCTAGGGAGTGGCACTATTAGAAGGTGTGGCCCTGTCAGAGTAGGCGTGTCACTGTGGGTGTAGGCTGTAAAACCCTTATTCTAGCTGCCTGGAAGCTAGTATTCTCCTCATAGCCTTCAGAAGAAGGCTCCTCCTGCACCATGTCTGCCTGGATGCTGCCACGTTCCTGGCTTGATGATAATGGACTACCTCTGAACCTATAAGCCATTTCCAATTAAATGCTGTCCTTATAAGAGTTGCTTTGGTCATGGTGTCTGTTTGTTTTATTTTGTTCTTTTGTTGTTTTTTTCAAGACAGGGTTTCTCTGTATAGCCCTGACTGTCCTGGAACTCACTTTGTAGACCAGGCTGGCCTTGAACTCAGAAATCTGCCTGCCTTGGCCTCGCAAGTGCTGGGATTAAAGGCATGCACCACCACGCCCGGCTTGGTCTTGGTGTCTGTTCACAGCAGTAAAAGCCTAAGACAAAAGTTGGTACCAGGGAATGGGGTATTGCTGTAATAGGCCTTACCATACTTTTGTTAGGGAAAAATGTAGATTTTGGGACTTTGGATTTGGAAAGCAGTGGAATGCTTTAACTAGGGCTTAATGGGCCATCCTATTAGGACTATGAAAGACTTCATTGCTGAGAGTGATTTGAACTGTTCAGACCTGGCTCAAGAAGTTTCAGTGGAGAAGAATTTCAGTACATGGCCTGGAGCCTGTTTTTGTGGTATTTTGATGAAGAATATGGGTGGCTTTAGTCCTTGTCAGAAGAGTCTGCCTGAGGCTAAGGAGAAGAGACTCAGATTAATTGCAATGGCAAAGGAAATCCAGAAACACCCAGCAGAGACTTTGTTCTCTGGTTAAGTCTCATGAAGAGCATTTTAAACAAGCATAGCAAGCTTAGAAAGGAAAAATATAAAATATATGGTTTAAATATTAAAGGGGCACCAGGAAGCAGAATGGAGCCAACTCCTATGTTCTAGGAGATAGCAGATTAAGGGAGTAGGACTTTGGGGAAAGATCCTATTCAGCTAAATTTAGATCCAGGCATGGGTTTATCCTTGGAGATAAAGTCAAGAAGATCTCAGAGTTCAAGGCCAGCCTGGGACAGAGCAAGTTCTAGGTGAAGAAAAGCTTAAGTCCAGGTGTGGTGGTACACACCTTTAATCCCAGCATTGATAATGTAATAGAACAAGGGGGGCATGTTCCAGCACCAGCAAGCAGCAGAACTCAGCAGTTTGGGCTCAAGCTTTAGAGTCAAGAATAGAAGGGGCTACTGGGAAAATGGATGCTCGTGAGCTGGAGCTACAAAATTAGCAGTGATTAATAAGAGACCAGCATCACTGAGGTGAAATCTTCTGAGAAGTGTTTTCTGAGAATATAAAGAAGCTGTGTTCCAGAGATAGCCAAGGTTGTACCTCATGCTGCAGTGGTACTTGGTAATGTGTAAGAGTCTGCCAGGTGGTATTGGTTTTGAAGGCATGAAGGGGGCATGAAGAGCAGCAGAGGCTTGGCACTGTGAGAGGCCATGTTAGGCCATTGGTGAAGGTGCAGCCTCAGTTGCAGTTGACAGCCCAGGACTGAAAGGGTCCTGCAAAGGATTTGAGGCTTGGACCTAACCTGTAAGCCAGCCCCTATTAAATGTTGCCCTTTTGGTCATGGTGTCTGTTCACAGCAGGAAACCCCAACTAAGGCACTGAGACCTGCATCCTGATGGCTGAGTTTCAAGGAACTGCTCTCTCTTGTTCTCATCACTGTGAATCTCAGAGCTTGAACCGTGACTGCCCAAGACAGCTTTACCAGAGGGCAGAAGGTGTCGCAGGCGGACACAGCCAGTATTTGTTTCTTGACCGTTTTGAATTTTAGTGAAGTCTATTCCCCAAGTCACAGGTACTTGACTTCCCAAGACTCATCACGAGTGGGTTTTACATGTTTCTAGAAATATCAAAGCAACATCAAACCACTCTTAAAATTCTGTTTGTGAAGAGAAAATCCTTTTATGGAGCAGGGCCTGGTGCTAAGGAGATTGCTCAGTCAGTAGAGAGTCTGCCGTCCAAGTATGAGGATTCATGTCCCCATCCCTAGATCGAGTGTAATTGGCTGGGTGATTTGGTATGTCTGCACTAACCCCAGTGCTGGAGAATAGACACATACAGGTTCTTGGAGCTTACTGGCTAGTTAGCATAGTTCAGCAGATGAGCTACAGGTTCACAGAGAGACCCTGTCTCAAAGAACAAGTAGAGAGTTGAAGATGATGATGGTTGATGCTGACCTCCACATGAACCCATAAACACACACAAACACACACACACTTACACTACACACACACATACCCATATACACCCCTCACACACATATACCACCATCCTTGTAGCGTATCTTCTACCACACTATCTTCCAGCATGTTAACAAGTCATAAAATGGTCTACTTACTGCCTGAAAACAAAAACCTTCCGGTGGCACTCTTCCCCTCTAAGGAACTGAATTCCCCCAAGCTCACAGATTTCCCTATTGGCTGGAGATGTAGAAGGATCCCATGGACTGTGTGAAAAGCAAGTTTTGACTTACTCGGGGGCAGAGGGTTACTAGGACTGGCCAGTTACCATCTGAACTGCAAAAGGCTGGGGAGTCCCTGGAGCACACAACCTACTACAATACAGCTTCAGTCCTGACAACCATGTCAGCGTCGAGGTCACCTTGTGCCCTACAGGGCAGCCTCAGAGCTGGGTCCCACATGAGAAATCATGAAAGCCAGTCCACAAGTAAACACAAAGATTCCAAAGGCAGGAGAGAGAACTCATAGGATGTGAAGTGCAGACGGCATGGTATGGATGGACAGATGGACAGATGTGTGGTCCAAAGTCAGACACCAAAGTCAGACAGTGAAACTCGCCCTCCACCCTGTGGCTTCATCATCTTGTTTAAACCTAGAAAGGTTGCCTCCCTTCTCTAGGGCTGATTTTCCTTTTCTTGGAAGGATGAGAGAGGTTCTTTCTGTCTGAGTCTTTGAGTTCCTAAAGTGGGAGAACTGAGCAATGTTGCTCAGTGTGGCAAACACTAGGGTTCTTGGGCCAGACTCATCCAGAATCCATGATCCTTCCTAAATGAGGGGTGGGACAGAGCTCCTAAATCTACACGGCTGCGTCCGTCTGGCAGCCCTGATGGGCACACAGGGTCCTCACTTCTCACTGCATCAAAAAGTGATGATGGGCAGATGATGGGCAGAGCGCCAGTGGAAATGATCAGGGTGCTATGAGAACCGGTATGAGATGTGGTGGCACACGCTGTAACCCCAGCACTCAGGGTCTCTGGAGGCCCGAAGTTCAAAGTCAGCCTGGTTTACATAGCGAGTTCCAGGCAGGCCAGGACGGCATAGCAAGAGCCTGTCTCTCAGCTCAAAGCACAAAAATAAATAAAAAATGATAGGAAGATAATAGTACAATTAACCACTAAGGGTCCACTGTTCTTACAAGTTATAATAGCAGAGGCGGCAAACGCTTTATCTGAATACTTGGTCTATACACATCAGGCAAGCAGCTGCCCCAATATGGGGGCCGTTTCCCTTCCCCCTGCCGTTTGCTTTTGCTAAGGCTCAGCTCCCCCCTCACTTCTTTGGAATGTTCCAGGAAAAAAATACACACAAGGTGAAAGCCTGTCTTTCTTCGGTGTGGAAGAATAAGGAAAATAGAAGGCTTCTCATGGGTCCCCATTTTCAGCTGTTTCCTTGTGCACAGTCATTGTATAATCTGTCCTGGAGGCAGCAGCTGCTTTAGAGAGCCACGGACACCTAAAGGAGCCATCCTGTGAGCAGGGTCACTCTCAGCATCAGTCTTCCTAAACCTCGCCCCTTTTCCTGGTCCTGTGCTAAATCATCACCTCGGCTTGCTTCCTCTCCAGTCCCCTGCACTGGGCCATGGCCCTCGGGTGTTCTGTCATGACTGTCTACTCTGGGAAACCAGGGAGTGCTAAGAGGTTTCCTGGGCTGTGTGAGGACTGTGTGCTACCTTGGTCTGCTGTTCACACTCTTAAAGAAGTAGGGCGTGCTATCCAGCACAAACCCCAGAGTTCCCTGAACCTGATCACAGCTAGGAAATCTCAAGGAGGTTAACAAGGAAAAGCTGAACAGGTTTTGTGGTAGGGAGGAAAAATGGGAGCAGGGTGGGCAGAGTGGAGGGAGCTGCCCAGCCCAGGGAGGGGAGGGAAGCGCAGCCAGGCTGAACACTCTGTCCTGTGGTATTGCTGGTGACTGCGGCTGTTCTCTGTGTGTTACTGCTTCAGGGAAACTGGGGAAATGGAGGCAGAGAGGTGACTGGTTCCAAGGATAGTCCAGATACCAGAAGTCATGACCATGATGGCAAGAGACACTGCCATAGCCACAGTGACCACCAAATTCCCAAGGGCTACTACCTCAGAGCCCAGATGAGATGTCTGTGTGGACAGGCTGCCTGTTGAGGGAATTACCTCAGCAGGCTCAGTGGAGCTACCACATTGAAACGAGGGTCGAGGGTCGAGGCAAGGAAGCTCCACAGGGGATTCCTGACATTCCCTAAACTCATGCCCTGCACCGGGCACGTGACTTCATCTAGTTAAGTTTTAAAATGGTGCTGTCACCTTTACATACATTTTGTACAGGAAACTGAGGTTCTGGCAGGCTCTGAGACTGTTCTAGGGCCCCTGTTCTCAGTACCTTCATTCTTATCAAATAATCTCTCTGCACCATAGTTTCTGGGTACAGGAGGGACGCCATGTTTTCGCATCCCAGCCTCTGAGGGTATCACTTCCCAGGGGCCCCTGACATGGTTTGGAGGTGAGCTGCTCTTCGTTCCGGGCTCATCTGCCTACAGGCTTGGAACTGTGGCACAGCTGCAGCTCCTGGGCCGGGGTGTGGCCCTAGAAGAGTATCACTCCTGTATTTACTCCAAGATAGTCCTTAAGTCACTCTGAAGACATCTTTCCTTCAGACTAAACAACCCCACTCCTTTTTAAACACTCTCCTCACAGGAGTTTCGGGGTATTTTGGAGACTATCTTTCTATATTTACTGGCTTCCCCCAGGGCTCTTCGCCCGTCCCAGGCTCTATTTTAAACAATCCTAGAATAAGATCCCTTCAAGGGAAAAAGAGAGGATGATTTTCACAGGTTTCATCTCTGGCCTTAACAAATTAACACAAGCGTGGATGGTAAGCTATCTCTTCTTGTCCATCCTGACCTTCAGGTCTTCATTGTCACACCCTGTACTTGGCCAATTGTCTATCCACTGCTTGTGTCTGATCACACTGAACATTGTTGTATATGTGAGGGTCTACTCCTTGCCTCAGAAAACAAAAACAAACCCAAAGTGTTCTTAACTCATCTGAGTTGGCCTAATTTCCCTTTGACGTGTAACACAACGCTTTAAAAAGAACCCAGTTCACACAAACAACGTTTGAGAGGTGAGAGACTTGACCTGGAAACGTCTCCTGTCTTCAGGGGCCTGACATCCCTTCAGGAAAGAGGCTGAAGGCACAGATACATTGTGAGACCTGGTGGGTCTTTGTGTACACCAGCCCAGACAGTTACCAGCCCCAAGGGGGCTCACTTACTTCGGGGTTCTCGGGGGCCGTCCACTGTGATTTTGATGGCTCTATGGTAGGTGGCAACTTGTGGCGGGTTTGTAAAGACGGTGATGGTCAGAGTGAAGCTCTTGCCTGTGGAGACAGGAAACAGAATAGAACATAGTGAGGGGTGGTCTGAGCCTCTCCCTGTTATGTCAGTCTATGCTGTCCAGCCCTCAAGCTGGAAAGGCAACAGAGCTGGGGCAGCAGGACTTGTTCTCCTGGTACTCCTGGGTTTTGTTTCCAATCTGGAATGCACACAGTGGGTTCACCAGGTGGGGCATAGTGCATAGTCACGTAGCTATAAGTCAACCATTAATTACCAATAAGATCCGGGAGATCAGAATTTACTCCCATATCAGGACTTTGGGAATTGACAGCTGGGACTCATAGCTATCTACTGCTCACCTCTCTCTGTCTTCCCATTCCTCTGTCTTCCCTGCATATTTGTAAAATCCAGGCAAAAGAAGAAGAAAAGACACCATCACACATTTCTCTCTTTACTCTGTACTTCCGAGGAGTAGAGAAGACTGACTTTCTGGGGCCGGGGTAGGTCAGTGGTTAGGGTGGTGATCTAGCAAGCATGAAGCCCAAGGATCTATGCCAGCATTGTATACACTGGGTGCCAGGCTGCACACCTGTAATCCCAGCACTCAGGTAATGGAGGCAGGAGGATCAGAAGTTCAAAGTCACCCTCAGCTACTCAGTGAGTGTGAGGTTAGCCTGGGCTGCATGAGTCCCTGTCTCAAAACAAATGAGCAGGCCAACCAAAATCAACAAACACCGAGTTTCTAAGTGTAAAAACATGCTGTTAGCATTCTATCTAAACTCCACCTCACAGTTACCTGGCAACATCCAGGTATGCTCCTTCCCACAGTTACCTGACAATAGCCAGGTAGGCCTGATCCACTATAAAAGGGGCTGCTTGCCCCCTCCTCTCTCTCTTGTTCTCTTGCTCTCTTGCTTCTCTTTTGCCCTCTTGGGCTCTTCCCTTCCCCACTCCTTCCCTGTTCCCTGTCCCCTCTTTCCACGTGGTCATGGTCAGCCTCTACTTCTCTACTCCCTCCCTCTCTCTGCATTTCTGTCTCTACTACCCTCTTAACTCCCCTCCCCATGGCCTGAATAAACTCTATTCTATGCTATACTGTCATGTGGCTGGTACCTCAGGGGGAAGGGATGCCTTGGCATGGGCCTCCCAAGGCACCCCCTCCCCCCATACCTCACCACACCTCCATAGAACATATTCTTATTCTCTATCTTTTTATTAACACAGCACATGCTAAGTTAGACGTTATTCTCTGCACCTATTAGAAATTGATGGTTGATGCTAAATAGTATTTATAAATACCCAATGATTAGATGCTACGAAAGCATGGCTGGGATAGAACAGAGCAAGGGACATAGACAGGACAGACAGAGCAGGCTTCAGGGGATGGTTTCTGGGTTTAAATTCCGGATGCTTGACCAGACAAGCCACTAGATCTAGACTTCTCTGTGTTCTTGTTCAGGCTCAGTGTTCTTGCCTAAAAATTGGTATAGGCAATTTTTCCAAATTTCGACCTTTTGGGCCCAAGAGAAAGATAAATGAGGTAAGGCATTGTAATGGTGTCTGCCCATGGGGGTCCGAAGGCTCACACGCACGCACGCACCTCTCCCCGTCTCAGAGCTCTGTATGGAATGCCCGTATTTGGCCGGGTGCAATATGAAGTCTTCTACCTAAATATTAGTTCCTTAGCTAGTACAATCTCTCCTCTTATGTAGTACACAATGAAACTCAAGGGAAATGGGAACAAACCGTGCCCCAAAGGCACTGGCTACTGTAAAACCCAGCTTACCTGCCTAACCTCCTTAGAAAAACCATACCACTTCCAGCTGAAGGGGGAAGGCCACTGAGACGTTCCCAAGGATACCACCTATCACCAGAGCAAGTAGCACTCCCCATCAAGAGGACACTCTCCCAAAGATCCCCGAGCCTCTGAAGTCTGTCTGCTAACTTCTCTGCCAAAGAGAACAATAGTGTCAGGCAAGGTTCAGGCGGAGGCCTCTTGTGCATCTTGAGAGGCCCAGTGGACCAGACAGGAGGGATTTCTGAAGACTGGGGTTCTATGGCCCAAGAGACTTTGTACCTGAATCCTTCCCCAGCTCCCCCAGAAGAAGGCTGCCAGGCTCTGGCACTTGCATCAGACACCTGCGGATACACCCTCAGGGGATATTCCATATGGTTTTCTACCTTAGCATCTAGCAGACTCGGAGGGATGGTCCACAGAGGCTGAGGGTGGACATGTTAAGAATGGTGTGCCGATGTGTAACCTGAGGGAGTTGCTCATCGTTCTCTGTAGCCTTCGACTGTGTAAAGGCAGTGCCCCGGGGCCTGCTGGGTAAGATAAGCAGCCTGCAGACCTCACAGTGGGTCTTCCTTTCTCAGCAAGTACCCATGATGGGCGGGCGAGCCCTTGGTATCATCAACACGGAATCTCAGAGCCAGTTTCCGGAATCTTCTCCCTAGAACCCGCCCCTCTTTCTGCAGCTCATGAGCTCAGCTCTTTAGCCAGTGCCTCGCGACTCTGGGCCTTCTGTACTCAACCCCGCTTCTCCAGCCACCCAGATTCACTCTCTCAAGTCTTCCCAACTTCAAGGCCCAGTGAGTCTCCCACTGACCTGCTTCCCAGGTGACCTTTCCTGAAGGAAGAGTTTGCTTGTGACTAGTTCCGATTGGCCCCATAAATCACTTTTCACCTTGATTAATTAGGCCTTCCGCTTTGACAGCATTTGTGATGGTCCAAGCTTAATCTGCCTGGGGGTGGGGGTGGGGGCAGGGCCCATTTCTCCATTTCTCCAAAGCCTCACATTCCTCAGAAGTGAGAAAGGAGAACAGGAAGAGGCTCTCAGGCAATGGAAGATTGTAAAGCCAGAGGGGAAATAGGTAAAGGACCTTGAAGACACCAGTGACTGATAGGTACATAGCTTGGTCCTGAGCTGGCCTTGGTGTGTGTGTGTGTGTGTGTGTGTGTGTGTGTGTGTGTGTGTGTACATGCGCAAGTGTGAGGAGAGTGAACAGACAATAAGATCTGGTGCCTCTATCTAGAGCGTTCGAAGAGTTGGATTCACCCACATTTTTGCCAATCTGGATCCCAGGTCAAGAGTAGCTACTTGTGGAATAGCTCACAGATCTCCTCTGACAGTGTCTTCTGAGCCGGAGGCAGTAGGATGCCTACATGGGAGCTTGTAGCTCGGTGACAGCTCAAGGTTGTGGAGTACTGTGGCATCTAACATTCTCCAATGCTGGCTTCAGCCATGGCTTGCCTGAAATGCGTCACGAAGGTCTCGAATGATGTCTTCCAAACCTGTGACTATCTAGCACGCTGCCACCACACACAGAATCATGTCCTCTGTTGCTTTCAGCCTCGGAAGTGCAAAGACTTCAGGAACACTGAGTTCAAGCAGTCTTGGGGCTGATGTAATACAGTGCTATGGCTTAATGCACACAGACTCAGTCTCTTGTTCTGGAGACCACAAGGCCTGTAAGACACCTTAGGTGGCAATGGGGGTGATGGGTTCCTTCCTTCTCCTTCTCCTGACTTCCTAAGATTGTCATCAGTATTGACCTTCTGGAGGCACTGTGGTCTCAGTGCCCCGATCACTGCTTTCTACCTTTGTATGCTGCCTCCTTAGAGTATAGCCCTTGTCTCTAAATCTCCCCATCCTTAGAAGTTGTCATGCATGAGCTCCACATGAAGGCCGTCATATGTGAACTCCACATGAAGGCTAACACACATGGTCTCCACATGAAGGTCTTCATGCATGGCCTTAACCTCACTGCATCGGTGAATTTTCTAAATAAGAACATGTTCGGAGATCCTGGGTGGGTGGGGACCGTCCAGGCACATTCTTCATCCTGGCACAAATACAGAGCATCCTGGGCTTAGCATTGCTAAGGGTGTGTGACTTTGACACACACACAGGTTCCTATGACTTTTTGGTCATCCTTTAATGTGCAGATATGAGGAATTCCACTTAGTGATTCCCACCAGGTAGGGAGATTAGGGAGACTGCATGTCTGTAATGGGGTTCACCTGGGAAGAGATAAACTGGTGGCAATCCTCACGATGGGCTCGGGTTGCAGCTGACGTGTGTGCATGTGTATGTGTGTGCACAAACACACATGTGCAGTTTTATGTGGAGGCCACAGGTCAGCCTTAGATATCATTCCTTAAGCTCTGCCCATCTTGTGATTTGAGACGGGATTTCTCACTGGTCTGGAACTCATGGATCCAGCTAGGCCACTGAGCAGTGAGCCCCAGGGATGTGTCTGCCTCCACTTCCCCAGAACTGGGATTTCAAACATGTATTACAAATTTAAAATTTTAAAAGCTAGGCTCTAGGAATAGAACTCGGGACCTCCTGCTTGTGCTGCCGGGATTTCACCAACTGAGCCACCTCCCCAGTCCTGGTGAGAGCTTTGAGTACAAGGACTTCTGCTTATAATCTATAGACCAAGATGACTTCTTTGTCACCAGAGTGTGACTTTTCCCTCTGGTTCGAACCTGACCTCCATTTTCATTTGTATTTTTCCAGCTGGGTTTAGCACCATCCCTGACAATGGCTTCCAGGTAGCCAGAGGCAAATCTCGGGTGCTCAGAATTAGAGAAGCTGCAAGCTCTGCTCTCCACCCACCCAGGCCCGTGGTTGCTCAGACACAGCCCTGCTTGGCCAGCACCTGCAGACGTGGGAGCTAGGGCCTCCAGCGCACATGTGTTGTTAGCCAAATTCCCTTATTAAAATGACCTATGGGCTTGGTATTTTAAGTACATGGGCGTGGAGAGTGAAACACTCTCAAGTGTTTTTCTCCGCTGTAACTTGCAGCCGCCAGGAGAGGAGAGTCTCACAAGGGACCGACCTAGAGGAGTACGGTCAGCAAAATAACACTCGCTTTCCTGGGCTCTTCAGGATCTAAGGCAGGGCAGAGAGACTGGGCTGTCCAAGACGTCACGTTTTAGTCTGTTGCCTGATGGGAGACCCGGCTTTCCCAGAAACCCTGGCTGGCCAGGACATAGATCGCCTTGGTGCTGATCAGGGGCATTGCCTGGAGGCAGAGGCTTTTGGTGGTAGAGGGGCAAGCGGTAAGCCACTGATGCTCTGAGTCATCCAGCCAGTGAGAGGGGTGACAGAGAGGGGGAAGCATCAAAATCTTTATTCTGCTCCTGGTACTGAAGGAACCCGCCACATCAGCTTCAATGGATGGCTGTGATCCTGGAGGACTGATACTTGACAGGAGTGACAAGAGGGCTGAAGGGAAGAGGAAGGAACATCAAAAAAGAAAGACCAGGGGAAGAAGGGGGAAGTCTGGACTCAGCCAAGCATCCAGAGACAAAGCTTGCTCAGAACATTCCAAAGCTGGAAGTACATAGGGAGAGGGCTAAGTGTGAGCGCTCAGCAACCCCAGTATACCTGTGTTCGAATCCCACTTGTTGCCTGTGCAGTTGTACTCACGGGCAACTTTGTTACTGTCTAACAGCCCTAGCTTTCTCTTCTGCAAAATACAAAGTGGTAACAGCTTTTGTGTCTCAGTCTTTTCATGCGGACTAAAGGAAATGAGGAACAGAAGGTCAGGCACCCAGCAAAGTCTTGTGAAAAAATGTCAAAGACAGGACAACCATTCCACAAAGCCCCAGAGATCTGGTGAGGAGGGGTTGGGAGGAGCTGCCCAAGGACACCTGATGGGGGAAGAATTGGGGAAGAGGAGGAGCGCTCAACAGGTGACAGAGTTGCTGCTCAGACTGATTTCCATTTGAACTTGGCGGTTCATGGCTGCAACACCAGCTGGCAACCCTTTAAGGCATCACAGCGAGGGGCTGATCTGTCCTCCTCGACGCCAGTCTGCCCATCCAAAGGGCAGAACAAAAATACGAACTACTTTATTTAGTTGGAAAGGTCATGGGGTGAGCCTTCCTGGACACTTCTTGCTGGGGCCGTGTGGCATGCTCTGCAAGGCCAGGCAGTTCCAGGGTTTTGGGGGAGGGCTCAGTGGTGGACACCGACAGCCCTGGAGTCTAATACAGCATCAGCAGGACCCTGCCTCTCTGTCTAGCCTAGACACACTGCTTCCCTTTGCATGTAGCAAATGACTAAACCGCAGGATCAAGATACTATAACACTGTATATGGCTTCCTCCGGGAGGGCTGAGGGCAGGAAGCAAAAAGTAAGCAAGAAGGTACATGGCTGAAGATCACTGCTTGCCCAGGCTCTAAACATCACTACATTCCAGCTTGACCCCTGCCCCGCCCTCCAAGCCCGGATGGCCTCCAGTCTCTTGCTGGGAGCCCGCTGCCCTTCTTGGCCTGTGGGTGGGCTGCTCTATCCCCACCCCCACCCCCAGTTCTCAGTGGCTCCGTAGCTCTCATTCTCCTTGGTGTAGGTTGGGACACATGAGTCATCTTCTCCTTTTGGGGACTGTTTCTGGGGATGTGAAACTTGCCCTTTGTCACGAAAAGGAAGATTACACATGCAAAGGATCTTCTGCCCTGGGGATGTGGGGTAGCCATTTTCCTTAAGCAGTACCCGTAACATCCCTCTCTTTGTGTCTCTGTGAGGGAACCTTCTGCACGTTGCTACTTTAGGCACCCCCAAAGCATGTGAAAGGAAACTTTCCTTTTAAAATGTTGCCTTTGAAAAAATCAAAACAGCCAGGAAGGGCTGGGAGGGAGGTCTGCTCTTCACAAATTCAGGAAATCCCCGAAGATTCTCAAAGGTTACAGGGACTGTAGATTATGCCGTGTCTTATTGTGGGTACAAATAACTCTGAGCATTGAAATGCACGCACCCAGGCCAGCGACAGGGCTCAGTGAGTGAAGGCCTGCGGCTAAGCCCAGTCACCTGAGTTCAGTCCCTGGCACCTATACTGTAAAAGGAGAGACTGGTTCCCACAAATTATCCTCTGAGATCCACACATGTGTACACATGTGCAAGCCTAAACACACATAACACACACACACACACACACACACACACACACACACACACACACGGCTGGGACTTTTTTTTCCAAGGAAATGAATGCTCTCCCCTAGATTCCAGGGATAACTTCTGTGTTTGCAGGATATTTCCAGCATGCACTTGGCATTTTCCCCCTTATTTTCCCACTGGTTGCTTCCTAACAGCCGACACTTACGCGTGTGTCCATTCTATTTCCCTTCCTCTTCCTATTTCCACCATGATCTGTTGACGGTAGAGTTGCATAATTTACTTAGGGACTTATAGGCAGTACACAACCCATTGGACTTGCACAGCTCCTGTAGGCTGAATGATATTCATGCGAAGAGCCCTTGTGTCCAGCTGGCCTGACCCTGTCCTGTCTGTGTCCATGTAGGCAGAATGCAGACCAGAGTCTCTGCTCTTGGCCATTGTCCAAGCCTCAAGAGCCTAACTGAAAACTTGAAGCACAGAACTCAGTTCTCCATAGAAACAACCTTTGCCTGGTTGTGCGGAGTGACCAGCAGTTTGAGAGTGAGCCATCCACTTGGAGAATGGGAAAGCCATGTGGGACATTCTCTGGGGTTCTCTGGAAGTGACTCAGTAGAGCTCAGGGGCTGGGCTTGGACCCTATTTGTGTCTTTTGTTCTAATATTATTTAAATTAAATAGAGCAGGGCAGTTATACCCCACTTTAATCCCAGCACTCGGGAGGCAGAGGCAAGCAGATCTCTGTGAGTTTGAGGTCAGCCTGGTCTACAGAGTGAGTTCCAGGACAGCCAGTGTTACACAGAGAAAGCTTGTCTCAAAAAAACCAAACCCAAACAAAATAAAAACAAAAACAAAACAAAGAATAAAGGAGGGCTGATGGGCTGGGAGATGCTCAGGAGATAAGGAGCTTGCTGCACAAGCATGAAGACCTGTGTTCGGACGCCCAGCACTGTGTCAAATGCCAGTGGGCAGCAGGCACCTATACCCTGATTTCTGGGGGTTGATACAAATGGATTTGGGGGAGGGGGGCTGCCAACTGAAATGGTGAACTCCGGGTTCAGTCACAGACCTTTCCTCAAAAAAGCAAGTGATGAAAGAGTGTGGACAGCAGCAGCTGCTTCCACATACACACCTGCACACACATGTGCACACACACACAAATTTGATATAGTGAATCAACGAGTTCTGCCGACTTTCAGCGACGGCTGCCCCTGCCTGGGAAGCATGGCTGTACTTGACGTGCTGGGTTGAAAACAACCTTAGGGAAGAAATGAACGCAGTGGGTCCTGTCTCTGTCTCTGAGGGTCCGGCCCACCACCGCTCAAACATACAGGACAGAGATACGGCATCTGCTGTGCGGCAGGTAGGGTAAAATCATTCTGAGATGACACAAACTCGATACAGAAGAGGAAAGAGAGTGGATTGCACACAAATGCTATACCTGTGCCCACTTTAATAAGGTAAAGAGATGTTTATAGATTCTGCCATCTTATAGGAAACATCCTAAAATTGGATCAACACTTATATTGCTTGCCCACCGCACCAAAGCATCAAGAGAGTCCCAAGGACTCTGCTTTCTTTCTTCACGCTGCATGTTCTCTCCTGTCTTACTCACTTGGAATCCTAGCCCCACATTATCTCAGATGACTAGCCTGTTTTTAGCCCAGACATGCACAAGAGTCTCTTTAGATTAAGGCCACGTGCTCTTCTGTCCTTCCATTCAGCGACTTCTTTCGTTGATAGATGCCCAGATTCCCCAAGCTGTGCTGGTCTATCTGCCTTGTGTAGGGGCCATGCAGGGAAAATGCCTAAGGTGGCTTCCCAAGGCTGCCTGACTAATCCCCCTGCCTGTACCTGTGGTCTAGAGTGTCATGCACACAGCATCCTGTGCTGGAGTAGCAGGGAGTCTGGGTATGAGTGTGGGCATTCAGGAGGGAGGGGAGTGTTGGGGTCTGCAGTTCCTGCTCACCAGCTTCTTGAACTTTTGCTGTTCTGAAAGGAGGCAGGGCAGGTGGACTGGATGCTAACGGAAGAGAGGAAATCTGGAGACCAGCCTGAGGTGGGTGCTAATGCTAAATGGGGCTATTTGCGAGCTCTCCATGCACAGATCTGAGGCTGCCTGAGAGGAGACATGAGTAAGGCTGGTTTCTGAGCACCCCAGAGCCCCCAAACAAATTCCCTACTCTGCACACTGCAGTCTAAGTTTGTGCACCACACCTGTGTGGCGATGTACGTCTCTGCCAAGGATCTGTTGGCTGCTTGCCAGGGCACTGGCATCAGACCTAGTGCCCAGGATGGATGTCAAGGTCCTTAAAGCATCCTCAGCCCGCCGTACGCCAAGGCCTCCAGAGCAGGACACCCTAGTATCTCTCAGTTCCTCGACAGACAAGGTGAGCCCCTACATCCCCGCCAAATGCACACTTTGTTGCCTCCCACAGGTTTCAAGAGAGATGACGAGCTGCCTGGGGAAACTATCTGCCCTTCGCTAGGTTACACACAACTTGTATTTGCCCCCCGTTGCACCTGTCCTTTGTCACAGAGACGTCCACACAGAACAGTGAAGGCCTGCTTCACTGTCACCCCTCATGAACCCTTGACCTTGAGAATGCCTCTTCAGCGGACTCACGATCCTCTAGTGCTAGCCGACACAATAGGTGCACAGCAGATGTGCGATGATGAATCAAGAAATAGATGAACGGGGACATGGCAGGCTGAGGCAGGAGGATCACTGTGAATTCCAGGCCAGCCTGGGCGGAACAGTGTTAACTCTGTTTCCAAAAAAGCAAAAGAGAAGAATGAATGAGTGAATGAATGAATGAATGAATGAATGAAATGCTCTCCTTAAATGCCTTTAGGAGACGGGGTAAGCAAACAGACACAGGGAAGGGAAGTCGATTGCATATGCACAACACACAGGGCCCAGACAGTGCCCTGAAAATGATTAGTTGTTTATTACTGTTATGCATGCATTGATTTATGAATAAGTGTGATGCCTCCGTTTTATCAGGTCCTTAGCAGAACAAAGGGATAAAAGTTCCTTGTCATGGATGAGAGGCAGCACCTCCTTCCCTAACTTCCTGTCATCTCCTCCCTCCTCTTCCCACAATCCCACCCTTCAGTAGGAAGAGCCGCCACGCCTCATCTCCTAAATCTCCTCATAAGTACACCATCTTGCTATGATTATTATTATTATTATTAACAACCCTGTGAGGCCTGAGTGAAAGGCGCCACCATGCCCATTACACAGGAGGAAAAACCAAGGCTCACACATCTCAGGGCATCCTGAGCACTTCTCAGACTCCCTCACACAGCCTTCCAAAGACCCACCGAATCATTCTGAAGAGATACGTGTTTCTGTGGAATTGCAATGAATCAGAGGAATCGGGTGGCTTTACTGTGACCCAGAGTCCAGGAATTTGGCCAGAATGCAAGTCAACGGTGCAGCAAGAGGCGGCAGCAAACCACAGTGCACATCAACTCTCTGGGTGCTCTGTGTCCACCAGAGAAGACCCAAGTGTGAGCACTCCCTTGAAAATTATTAAAAACAATGAGATAAGAATGGCTTCCGGTAACACGGGGTGGCCTGGAGCACCGTCCAGAGTCCGTTCACCCGGGTCACATAGACATAAACCTCCCCTAAGCTTGGGTGGAGACAGCAGTTACCACTCGGGAAGAATGTGATGCCGGGTGCCAGCCTGCACAGCTCTGCTACGGGACAAAGGGATTATTCTGCCCCATTGTCAAAATGCACTGTTTATTGTTAAAATACACACGGGAATTAGAAGGGGCATGTATGAATCATAAATATTTGCATGCTATTAACGGTTGGACAAAAGAGTTGGACTGGCTAAGTTGGGAGAACTTCTTTTCCCATGAAAAACAGTGCTTCATATTACAGTCCATATTTAATTTCCTCTCTCCCATTGCTAATCTGAAATCTCAGTGTTCGCTGGGTATAACCCTTTCGGGCCCTCAGAGTTCTAGGAGCCTGGCTGGGCAGGAAGGGTAGGCTAGGAAGCTTTCTCTCTCAGAAATCCACAAGGAGCCACAAGAAACAGGTCTATCAGTGACCCTGCCAATGTCCCTGTCTCCTCTGGGGACACTGTCCCTGCTGAGACCTGACCCAGGATGGAGACTGGAGCCAGCTTGTTCTGACCCAGGGAAGGCATAATCTAACCAGTGTCCAGTGTTTATCTCTGAAATTGATCCTCAAGGCTCCTCCCTTGGGCAAAAGCGGCAGAGATCGGACGGGTGCAGAGGGAAGTGGTTCCGAAGTTCCCCACCCTCAGGCGAGGAGGGTTGATAGTGTCTGCAGATATTTCAGATGGTCACCAGGAGTAAGGTGGGGGTTGCTGCTATGCTGTCAAACATTCAACAAAGCATGACACAGCCATTCTCCAATTTTCCCCTGATGGAAAGGCATCCTCAAGGTAATGGGTGCTCTTAAGTGTCAACGGGGGACATCCTCTCCGCTCTCTGTTAAGAAGACGGTAAGGTCTACAGCCTAGAGTCGTTAAACAGTGCTAAGAGCCTAGAGTTGAACAGTTAAGCAGGGATCTGAGTGGGTGCCTACCTGCCAGGCAGGAATTGCCCACTGAGGGCACCACTGGGCAGCGCTGGGAATGCGGGGGGAGGGATATCACAAAAGTCCATTCGTCGGGACTTCTGGACATGTTCTTATTCATTTACTATTTCTTTTCTTTTCTTTTTTTTTTTTTTTTTACACACAGTTTCTTATAGACCAGGCTGGCCTGGAACTCAACACAAAGCCAAGGGTGATCTTGAACTTCTGATCCTCCTGTCTGCTGTCTCCTCTTTGACTCAGTGTGAATACCATGAATTAAAATTTTCACGGATTCTTTTTTTTTTCAAGGAAGGAAAAGAGCGGAAGGAGGAGGAGCAAGGGAGATAGCTACCTAACAACAGATTCATCTAAGTGTTGGGTCAGGTCCGGCTTTCTCCAGTCCTGGCATGATTAAAGATTTAGAATTGGTCTTTGTTTGGGGTGGGAGGGGTTATTATACACATAATAGGGTGTTTAGCAGATCTCGGGCCTTATCCCCTGGATAGTAGGGACCACTCCTCTAGCCCAGTGGGTGACAATCAAAAACATCCGCAGACGCAGACCTCATTAAATGTCCCTTAGGGGTCAAAACTCATCCCAGCAGAGATAAACTGAGCCAGAGGCTCATCAAAACTGATCAATCACCGACCTAGGAAATAGGGAAGGGGACCTGCCTCTTGGGTGGTTTAAATACAAGGATGAAAATGGGGCCCTTACTGCATGCAGGTTCTGCAGACATTGTTTAAAAAGACAAAGAGCCTTATGAATGATCCAGGCTCAGATAGCTTCTCATTGATAAGAGACAGAAACTGATAGAGGCTGAATATACTCCATACAGACATCTCAAATAGAAATAAAAATGTCTGTGAAGACCCACAGCCAATACTGTAAGCAAACAGGAGTCCTTTCCACCTCCAGACAGTCCCTCCCTTCTTGTCTTATCCACAAAGATCTGATACGGATGCAGATGAATTCCATACAACTCCTTCCTTTGCATAAAGTGACTGGATTAGAGGCACACAGTTCCCTAGAGGACACTGGCCAGCCCTCCCATTCTCTGGACCTGAGCCTCCTGGGATCAGGTGTTGGGGAGGTGGTACTGCTGGGTCCATGTGTTCATGAAGAAGGACTTAAGTCTCTAAAAGCATGGAGTACTTTGAGTCAGATAATTTGCTTCCAATTCACTTCCATCTTCTCTGAGAGGCATGGAGTTTGCGTGGCTCCTGAGTGTTTCCTCCTTGGCTTAGGAAGCCAGAGGCAACATGCTGGGGCTCCAGCACTGCAGCCTGAGCCTGTCACAGGAGACCACTGGGATTTCTGTACACTCGTGGGGACCCATGTAGCCTGGTTCGCTGGCTGGAGAGTGTTTGGGCATAGCAAATAGAGTTCCCAAACTGGATAGGCTGTCCAATATAGGCTAATAGAGGCTGGGCTGTGAGCTGGGACCCCCAACGCAGTGCAGAGTAAAACTGGACGGTGTCGTTAGCTCCACCCTCCACACACCCTCCACATGTGTGGATGTGAGATTCACTGCAGAGCCAGGCACGGAGGACATAGAGGCATTGCCTGAAACGCACTAGTGCGTGTTTATAAACACAGGCCTGAAGTGACCAGCTAGCTTACCGTTACCCACCCGCTCCCTGATAGGCAGCTGGCACGCTGGGACATTTTCACAGACAGCTTGCTCACCCATTCTTGTTAATTGCTTGACTGGGGCTTCATGTGCACTGGGGCTTCAAGAACATTTTAGTCCAAGAACTCTCTCAATGAAAGTAGAGGCTCCTCTGCCTAATGGCCCAACAGAGTCTACAAACAGCATACCACTACCATGAGTCGGTCCTATGTCCATGGGTCCCCTGGATTCAAGAAGTTGCAATCACAAATATCTGTGGGGAAATCCATTTGTACTGAACATATATGTGGACTTATTTTATTTTTTTTCATTATCATTCCCTAAACAATACCGCAGCAACTATTTATGTGCAAGCGATATTCTGTTAGCTAGATTCATAAATAATCTAGGCGTGATGTAAACTATGCTAGAGGGTGTGCTGAGGGTCATTTACTAAGGCTGTGCCATTTTGTATAAATGGCTGGAGCAGCTGCAGATGTCTGAATTGAATGGAGGGGGTTTCTGGACCAACCTTCCACAGACACCGAGTGTGACTCCACAGTCATTCTTAAACACCCCCTACTGTTCTCAGCTTGTTTTATAATCAACAGCAGGGAGGAGACACTCACCAGACATTATACCATCTCTCTGCTTCAACAAGTAATTTTTCTTAAAAAAATATCCTGAAACAGAATATATTCTTCTATAACTAGCCTACTCCCAGTACCAAAAAGAAGGTGAGGAAGAGGAAGAGAAAGAGGAAGAGGAAGAGGAGGAAGAGGGGGGAGGAGGAAGAGAAGGAGGAGGAGGAGGGGGAGGAGGACGAGGAAGAAGAGGGGGAGGAGGAGGGGGAGGAGGAGGATGAGGGGGAGGAGGAGGAGGAGGAGGAGGAGGAGGAGGGGGAGGAGGAGGAGGAGGAGGAGGAGGGGGAGGAGGAGGAGGGGGAGAAAGAAAGAGCTAGCAGGTTGAATTTGTTAGAACTATTCTCACTGATTGGCTAGCTGGATCACTGTTTATGTCTATGATGCTGTCAAACAGAAAATTCTAAAAGTCACTCAACCATTATTCCTCTCACTGGTACTTTCTGATGGATAGCCTTTAGTCCTGACCAAAAAGGGCTGGCTCACTAAAGGAAAGCCTAGCTGCTGGGGAAGGGATGGAGCGGGGCTCCATAGGAGGACTGCTTCTGCCCCACAGGGAAAATTCCTAAGCATGCAAATAACCTCGGCTACAAAAGCTATGTGACACCATGCCTGGCACTTTGTAAAGCCCGCTGGGGTAGAGCGTGACACTACAGTTTCCATCAGGGACAGCGTCCAGCGGGCAGCTCCTGGTCCCTGCTGAGGCTCTGCCCACCCCATGCTTTAAGCTGGACAGGGAGAAGCTTGCTTGAGCAAAGTGTTGCTAACCCTCTTATTGTGGAATAAAGAGAAGGGGAAACCTGATCCTTACAGGCAGGTTCTGAGTCAGTGCCATGGGTTCTGGGGTGAAGCTTGTTGGCCTGCTGTGGAAAGGAAGTGTTTGCTAGGACCGGCCGGGGCTTGTTCTCCGAGGGGCCCAGGCTTCCCTTAGTTTTGTTGGCTTTTGCTTAGGTTTTATTTTTGTTGTGTACCATTTTATCCTTGTTTGTTTGTAGCTAAATCCGAAGAAAACAGATTTTACTACATGCGCTATTACAAACCGTGAACCAAAAAAAACAGAAAGAAAACGGAAGAAAAGTGGACATTGGATTTTAACATAGCGCACACCTTTTCCTCTTGTTCTCCCTAGGAGACCCAACAATCAGTTTCTAGTGCTTACATGGACTGCTCTCCGAGAAACATCCCTGGGGCTGGCAGTTGGATTTCTTCTTCCTCTATGAATTTGTGATCAAATAGAGAATGATATGGATCCTGTGATAACATCATGAGTCACTAAGACCAACTCTCCGGGAAAAGCCGCACACCAAGGCGGCCCTCCCTGTTCGGAGCGCCAGAACAGTTTATCCTTCCCGCAACGTGTCTCCACCACAGCCTTCCGCTCAGCCGAGAGACAACATCCCACACTGTACCCCAAATCACGTAAAAGAGGAATGGAAATGCTTAAAGAAACCGACACTACACAAATATGAAGGAGCCCAGACTGTGGCGGGATAAATATTATGTCTGGGGGGGGGGAGGAAGATGTGGGGGTGGGGTGGGGTGGGGACATCGACAGTGAGAGTCCAGGGAGGAATTTCACTTCAGAAAAGCACAAACTGGGCAAGTTCTGAGCTGCCAGGATGTCAACGTAAACAGCAGATTCCACTAAGAAAGGAGACCTGTTCCTGGCAAGCAGAGAATATTGGTTTTCTGGGGACGTGTGTGTCACTGCAGCCAGGACTGACAGTCACTAGGGAAGAGACTGCTCTGCCAATGGTGGCTTTGCTCCCACACAGACGATTACATCCAGCCATATGCCTAGTGGTCCACCAGATGCCTGCCCTGGCCTTTTAAATTGCTATACCTTTCTACCCTCTACCAACTAGGTCCCGAGTCTACAGATATCACCGCCATCCATACAACAGAGGGGCACAGGAAAATGTCAACCTTGTGGGTCCTCGTGTATATTTATCTTCTGGGTGTGGGCTGAGTTTAAGACTTGGCGTTGAACTGACCCTCAGCAGGGTCACGTTTTAGTATCTGCACGTCCCAGGAAGATCCAGAAACAATCCCGAAACTAAGCTGCACAACAGAAGTCTGGGCCCGTGTGCATTTTTTTTTTTTGGACCTTGGGAAATCTTTGGGGGGATTTTCAGAATCATCTATGACAGCTTCCAGAGAGATTAAAAGAATCACCAAACTTGGGACAAGTGGGCATTGGCTCTGGTCTCCCTCCTTACATTTGCCACACGGCCGTTGTCATGTTTGGTAGTTATGTGATCTGTTTCCCTGTGACAGGCATCATTAAAGCTAAGTTCACTGATGGATCAATTCTCGGGCAGCTGGTAAAATACCCCAGCAGGAAATGGGTGCTTGCAGATGTCACTGCCAAGGTTTCTTAAATGTTTGTCACCTCACTCCCTAGCTCACAGGAGCAAGTTACAGACCGAGGAAAAGGCTCAGTTAATTGACCTCCCTCAGAAAGAGATCTCTTTTTGACCCTGAACTCGGAGATGACTGATAATCTCAGGCCCTGTGACTAAAGCATGCATTGTTCTGGGCAGCCACTTGAGCGCCCTCCTAATCTCTGGACTTCAGAGAGGGTCTCCCAAGATCCCCTCTGATTTTCACCGCACCCTAAACTCCCAACCGGGAGCAGCTATCTCTCCTTCCTTTGTAGAGCCATACAGATAATCAACATGCAGATTGGGAATCAAAGGGAGAAACATTCCTATGAGGAGATACACCCGAGCTGATCTAAACTACAGGAGAGCAGGTGGAAGCCATGGTCATGGAGGGAGCAGGCAGGAGCTTCCTCTGCCTTCACCAGGTTTTCACAGGGGCCAGCAGGCAGCCAGGGCTTAGAAGCCAGACAGGCAGGTTTTCCCAGTCACAGGCTGAACCCGAGGTTAGAACTGAGCATCAGCCAGCTCCCAGACAGATCCATTTCTTGGAACAGAGAAAAACCCTTCCTTGGTTAACTGGCAATTTCTGTGAGGGTCACAATCCCCAACATCTGGCATCTGGTAAAAAGAAAGGGGGGGTGCCCGTTCATGTCATCTCTACCCTTTATCCCACACGGAGTACCCAGGCCCCTCGGAGAAGCCATCACTGACAGAACCCCAAACTGACCTTACGGAGTGGGCATGAGTTGGAAGGCCAGGACCTTCTGGGCCAGTGTGTGACCTCTGAGGGCATATTTTTAGGCACATTTAAGAAAAAAAACGAAAAATGAAATAGTCGGGTCTTAAGATCGTTCACTAAAGCATAACGCAACGTTTAAAGGATAAAGTTCAGCCAGGGAGATGAGGGCTAATTGTGAGAATTAGCGAGAGTCGTTTCTTCAGTTTCTAATGGGAAGCAAATCGCAAGAGAGAAGGAGAGAAAGAGAGTGAGAGAGGGTGGGGTGGGCTGGGCTGGGGAATATCCAGCAGGCTTTGATGGCATGAAAAAGCAAAATAAAATCATATTTTGTGACTACAAAGTGAAATTATGAGATAAAGCCATGTTTATTATACTGACAGCTCACTTGTCTTGGTATTGACACGAGAAATTTAAACCATAAAAACTCAAGACCAACATTATTTATAGAAACCATAACTGGGTCAAGTGGTCAATTAGTCTTCCTGAGTTTTAATTACTCGTTACCACTCATGAAGAGGAGAGCCTGCTCAAGTCACATATAATCCAATTTTTTGCATCTGATTAATTTTTTCATTCCAGGGTATGGGAAACCAGCCTGGCCTTGGGTGCTGCTGTTTTCCTGGGGGGGGGGGGGTGTTATGCAAACTCAAGTGCACACTGGCACCAATCAGACGGCAGAGTGCAAACACACCACGCCTTGGGGAAACAGTCCACCGTTCCTCAGGTAAACACCAGCACCTCTTAGTCACCCACTCAAAACAGAAATGGCCAAAGAGGGATAGGCGACCAGCACACAGCACCACACAGGTAGGCAAGCACGCTGCTTTCAAAACCCCACTCTTGATCATCATCAACTGGCTGCCCCGGTCGTCACAAAGTCACCATGCGACTCCCTACGGGAAAATGTCACTGGAATAGGCCATTAAATCGTCTTCGAAACTTCCATAGCCAAACATGACAAAAAGACCCACTTAGATGCCTAGGAGTATGGAGACATGTTCTCTGGCAACCCAGCTAGGTCCTACGAACTAAGTTTATTGCTAGGCAGGTGGGTGTGGGCCTGGCTGTTGGGGTCTTCCTTTCTTCTTGGCCTCCTACCGGCTCGGCCAGCGACTCATCTGAAACCTCCCTGACATTTTCTAAACACACGTCTCTGAACCGTAATGCGAATTCCATTTGCTGAAAGGCAGACCTTCAATATTCCAAGTGGATCCACTTAATGGCGCAGGCTCTCCCAGGCCTTCGATAAGTGGGCAGACTCTTCTTTCAATCACCCTATTATTAGCACAGTAGCACGAACACATATTTTCAATAACATTATATGTTCTCTACATTTTTTTCCTCCAGCTGTGACATCATTCTGAAACTGCCCTGAGCATCTGGGGGTGGGGGTGGGGGAGCAAACACAGAAGTCCAGGCTCACACTCTTAACCCTCTCCTCTTTCTCACTATGAACACGGAATTTCTACTGTTCTGAACGCCTTCAGAATCAGCAGTAATGATCCCTTTGCTTGATATTTCCTGCTTGTTGCCAGTCTACCTGCTTTGTTTTGCTTGCTTGGTGCTGGGGATCAAACTAAAGGCCTTACACATGGAAGGCTCTACCACCGAGCTATGGACATGACTAGCGCCTCCCTGTGTCTTCCCCTCTTCGAGAACTGATAGTATGATTTAGATCTATGTCATTCCGCTTTGATTAAGCTAGAGATACCATTTACGGCTAAGATCATTCAATTCTACATTACGAAGGTGAGGGTTTAAGCAAAGACCCCTCACTCCTAGACTCTCACTACCTGCTGATGTTTGTAAAATATGCCGTAGCTCCTTGAAATGAAGAGAGAACACACACACCCCTCGGAAGATGACTGGAAAGCAGACAAGCCTACAGTGAGAGCAGGTTCCTCTTTCTACTCCAATAGTTTAATAACTGGTTAAAGGTGAGGCATAATAACTGCATGTCCAGCTGGGCTAAGGAAATAATTTGGTCTCTCACATGAGCAGTATCTAAATGTTAAGTGAGTCTGGCTTCTCCCACCAAACCATAATAGACTTCACAAAGAATGCATAGTGAAGCTCACGCTGCTCTCAGATGTACCAATAAGAATCCATTTTTTTAATCCTAGGAATATAAGCTTACTTAAAACTATATCAGTAAGGGTTCCCCAAAAATTATTGATGTGACCAACTGAAACCCTGTCGCATGTTCGAGGGAGCATAAGTACCACATGATAAAGGCTCATGGCTTTGATTATACCATAGTGACCACCCATTATACAATGTCAGTCCTCATTCTGGGGTGGTTCCTTCACTTATCTCAGTTTAGGAAAACGGTGGAATGTTTTATTGAACTTCACAATTCATGTATCACACGCTGTGCATTCCAAGTCAGTTGTAAGCCAATTTAGTCATCAAAACGTGATAATAGCCAGTTGGTAGGTATCAAATAAACATTATCTTAAATAAATATCATTATGCCGCATCAGTAATAAGAAACGGGCTACTATTTGGAAAACCCGGGTTCGAATTTCACACCCATCCGTGACAGATACGCACCTCTACCACTCCGCCCGACAAACCTGAGGTCGTTGAATCTCGCCACCTGGTTCTTCATGGCCGCGGTAGCATTTCTCAGCTCTGCCGAGTAGTTTTCATCGTTGCCTGCCATGACAGTGACCAGAGTGCCATCCGGGACGTCCCCCAGTGCCACCACCTAGACATCAACCAAGGGACAAATGCAGACATCAGTGCTGTCACAGGCACCTGGCTGTGTCATTTGTCTGGCAATTGCTCTGATGTTAAACTTAATGCTTAATGGTGACACTTTCTAGTTTATAGAAGAGCCGTCATCATTTGATCATCGTGACAGAAACAGCTTGCTGCGAGTCCTGCGATGCAGAGACGGGTGTGGATTTTCAAATAAGGAAGACACAGAGATTCAAGGAGAAAAGCCACAGAAGGTCACAGGACACAGTGGGAACAAGACAAACAGGGACAGGAATTCTGAAAAGCTACTGTTGCTCATCGGTACAGTTATCTCTTAAGACCTCATATTCGAAAGACAGAAAGTCTTGTGTTTGTAGATTTGTGATCTAATTCACTTTTAAAAAAAAGATTTATCTTGGTATTTTGAATTAAGTGTATGTGGGTGGGCATTTTTTTGAGAGCAGGCCATGAAGGCCAGAGGAGCACGGTACCCTGGGACTGGAGTTGTAGGCAGATGTAGGCACCTGACATAGGTTCTAGAAATCAGACCCATTCTCTGTACCATGCATCATGTTGGTAACCACTGAGTCATCTCTCTGGCCCCACCTTTTACTTGCTTGGCCCATCCTTGGTGCGCCTAAAGAAACCTGGACGAAAGTATTTAAATTTAATTCTGCTCTGAATTTGCTACTGGTTTTTGTTGTTGTTGTTGTTTGAGGCAGGGTCTCAGATAGCCCAGGCTGGCTCCAGGCTCACTGTATAACAGAGAGTGATCTTGAACCCCCGATCTTCCTCTCTTCTCTGCTAGTGCTGGGGTTAGAGGTGTGTGTGCCACCCAGTGTGCAGCTTCCCAGCATGACCTGGAGATACTTAAGCTGTCTGTCTGCAGCTAATCTCTGCCACCTCTTCCTGCCACTCTTGGACACTCACCAGCAGCAAACTCTTGCACCCAAGGAGAAAAACTAGACACGGGCCACTTCTTTATTATTAATTACAAGAGGGATGACCTCAGTGACCACGGGTGCTCCAGTGTAGTCATTCTCCTCAAATCAAAGGTAGAAGCAGACTGCAGTTTGGCATCTGCATTAACTGTGTTCTGAGGGATTCCGTTACTGCCACTGAAAAGGTAAGGGCTTACGATATTTGGGAAGACAGCTTGTAGATGAGCTTGCTATCATATCCAGAAAACCAAAAGGCAGTAATTCCATATTAAAACACTCTGAAGCACGCGCCTTGAAAGTGCTTCACAAAACATTACCCACTGCTTGACTGCTCTTTGATCCTTTTTGTTTTGTTTTAGAGAGCTAAGGTTTCACGATGGAGCCTAGCATGGCCTTGAACTCCCAGTCCTCTTCTCTTAGCCTTCGAGGTCAGGATTTACAGGTGTGCACCACCAAGCCTGGCGTTCTTTGACTTCAGCTAAAGTTTTCAGTTTTGACTTGATTTGGTTATGTTTGCCTTGTTCTATATTCAAAGTGACCACGGGATTTCAAATCGCCCTGCCCCGAGAGTTCAGTTTGTTCCAACCATTCCAGACACATGCTGTCAGTCTTCGGTGAGATGTCTATTATTTAACTCAGTTGTGTGGTCATCCTTGGGCAGGTTTTCCCAGGATGGCAGTGGAAACATCTCTTCTTCTACTGCCACTTTGTTTTTCTCAGTTTTTGTACATTGGCTGCTTCACAATCTATCAGAGGGATATTTCTCATTCCGTATGAAATAACCCTGCCGCAGATTTGCTAATCTGGTATCAAGGTCCGGTCTCTCTGCTCGCCATCCTTACTGGGTGCTTAGTCATGTCTCCTTCCCGCTGTTCGATGTCCTGCAGATGGCTATCTGGGTGATTTTATTCATTGTGGCTGCTCTATCTCCTGCGTTCTAAAGAACCTATGTCAGGAAATTGCCCCAGCTACCCTGAGAAATGGACAGAGGGGCCCCCTAAGACATCACCAGGACACTCTGCTCTCTAGGACTGGGTATGTATCTTGCTATCTCTTTAATTTTTATCTGTTTTCACTCACTTGCTTTGTGAAACAAGGACCCTGTGGCCCCTTGCCTCTGCTTTTAACCCTTTCATGTCAAATGTTGGACGTGTTTTCTACAAAGGAGATTTTAAAAACGCTTATTCTCCAAGCAATCTGTAATTAGATGTTTCTATCCCACCACAAATGTTTGATGGCCTTTAATTAGCAGTGGTAATAAGACAACTCTTTTGTTTCAAAGAACATCATTGAAATACATCCCCCTGCTTGGTTAATTGATCATTATTATCTTTTCTTTCTATTCCTACAAAATGTTACTCCTGTAAATTCTGTTTTCTGTCTATTTTTCCCCCATCTCTCTCGTCAATGTTTTCATTTCCCTCTGCACAGTTTGCTCACAATGATGAGATGCCCTCTGTGGAAATGCTTCACTTCCTTGCCTTCATCTCCCCGTGGAGACGTAGGCCTTTCCAGTTCATCTCAACACCCACTGGGCTCCCAGGGCACTGAATCGACAGCCGGGCTTCCAGTCTGAATGCCTGACTGTTGGGGCCCATATCTCCTAAGAGGCCAAAATGAATAAATCCTGTTCCATAGCGCCCAAAGGCACGCCAAGTCATGAGTTCCCACTGTGCCCCACTGTGCCTCAGTTTACCACGGTTGCTCCAGGGATCCCTCATTACCTAGAAGTCAAACCCGTGAGGCCCCCCCATCTACAGCACGAGAGGATCATGGTGGCCAAGAAAAGCTTGTTGATGTTGGAATTCAAAAGTCTAAAAATTAGGAGTTTAAATTGCATCACCCCCATTTCTAAAGGAAGCAGGAAGGGGGCATCCAGGGGCTCGGTTACCACTTCTTGGGCTTCTTGATTTATCTCCAAGGAGTTTTGATGGAGAAGGGAAGGAGCCAAAATTAAATCCAGGGACATTTAACTCTGTACTTAAAACAATGACAAGCACACCTAGGCTAGGTTACTAGTGATGTTGTTGTCCTATTTAAAGCTAAGATGTCTTCCGATTTGATATAGATTTTTGTCACTGAGAGATGATATAAAAAGAATGAAAAGAAATCAAACTTCAAACAGAAATACAAAGCAGTGCCTGCAGTAAAAAGCTATAAACAATAGGTAAGGCAAGAGAAACATTTACATTTAGCACAGACCAAACAGACAAGAAGGGACTTGCTGGCCAAAGATAGCTCATATTTTGTTGAACTTCTCTGTTCTTCAAGTATCAGGAAGTTGGGCCAAATATCAGCTGTCTTCTCTGCTCTGAGGACTTCCCAGCACTGTTCTTGGCTAGCCTATTCTTAGTTTGAAACTGGCATTTTCCAACAATTTTACAGGTTGAAATTAAAGTAATAACTTATTTACTGCAAATTCTCTAATCTTCCAGAGTTTCAAAGAGGCTGTGGAGTGGAACATAGAATTTATCTGAGATGACATTTAATGTATACCTAGGGACCATGGTCTTCCTGCCAGAATATTATTTATTTATTTATTTATTTATTTTTATGGAAAGCATATTCCATCAGCACCCATGGTCTTTGAACTTCCCTGATGAAGGTATGTTTATATTTTTGTGCTCTGGTGTACCAGGGGCTAAACAAATTCTTCTATTACAGTATTATAAAATCTACTGCAAGTCACCTAGACAACTTTGTAGGCAGTATCTCCAAATACTGCGTAGTAGGGAGCAGATTTCCCAGTTTCTCGGCAGTGAAATTAAGTGTTTCTTCTATGCTGAGATAAACAGTCTATAGGTGGAAAGAGGGGTGGAGGATGGGAGGACTAATTAGCATAATTTTAATCAATTTTCAAGGGACTTCATGATTTTAAGTCTCCTGATAATTCTGAAGATTAAAGCGGAGGACTTAACAAGATTCCGGAAGATTCCGGGAGATGCTCTTCCACAAGTGATCTGAACAGGGCTTCACATCATCTGATTTTTATCTGGGGGTGGTGGTGGCAGCGGGGAATAGGATAACTCCTGCAGGGTTAACCCCTAAAGAAATTCCCGAATTTTAATTCACATGTAAATGTAAAGACACACTATTGGTAGAAACTAACTGCTTTTGTGTGTTTGGTAGGAGCTGGCACACAGAGGGGCCAGGGGCCCATAGAAAATACAGCAAGGAAGATGGTCTGTTTCCAAGTCACCCAGCCTTTAAATCTCCTTTCCCTCCGCAAATTCTATCTACTGACTGGTGAGCTCCTTGAAGCAGCCGTCCCTCTGTGGGACAGCATAGGTGGTGACAGATATTAATCCAGAGGTCTGATTTTTCAACTTCCCTGTCCACCGTGACCTTTGTCATGGCTACTGGCTGTCACTCAGGGAAACACACTGAGGTCTTTCCAAAATCATCTGTAAAAGGGAAATCTCTACGGCAGTGATTATTTTTGTTAAAAGGAAAAAATTTTTTCGTGGCTTGTAAAGGCAATATGTAAGGTCTTTAATTCTTTTGAAAAGAAAAATAAACATTTCCGTGTGGCAGCTCAAGACGGTACCATGTCAACTCCTGAAGACCATTTTAAAAATCAATTATTTAGTGTCTTGATAAACTGGGATTCCCTGGTAGACTAAGAAGAAGAACAACAACCACAACAACAACCACCACAACAACAAAGCTCAGAAAAGACCCAATTTCTTCCCCAAGGAAGCCACAGTCCCTTTAGCTAGGCTGGGCAGGGAGACCTACCTTAACTGGCCCTTTCCTTGACTACAATAAGTTTGAGTTCTCTCTGTTCTCTGTAAGTGACCTTAGGGCTGAGCTCAGATAGGTCAGGGTAAACAGAAGACAACACCAGCTAAATTTGTTTTTCTAAAGGAATTGGGAGGGATTCCCCAATAATTGGAAGGGAAGGAAAAACCAAGTGCCTGGCTCCCTCAGACTCTCAACCCCACTTCTATGCCTTTAAAAAGTTGCTTTCACAACAGTGGTAAAGGTGGCAATTCTACAGACAGAGTCGGCAGCAAATTCTACTTCTGTGATTTTTTTTTTAAATGTGGATGGTCTTTTTAGCATAAAAAGGGGAACCGGACAGCACTTTTCAAAAAGTGAGCATTATTCATTGTAATTAGATCAAGATCCAGCTGAGGCCTGGAACTACGAAAAGCTTAAATTAAATTAATCTCCCTCCTAAATGAGACAATTATTCAGCTAAATTGAAAAAAAGAAAAAAGAAAAAAGAAAAAAAGAAAAAAGAAAAAAAGAAAAAAGAGAGCCGCTTCCCTTTCCAGCTCGGGTCCCCGCCTTCATTAGCCTTTTAAAAACACAACTTGACAGAGTCATTTTGCTTTCAGCTGTACCTTTCAAAACCCACCTCAGGAGAAGACCAAAGAAGAGAATCTAAATTCCTCCAGCTCCCTGCCAGAGTTGTAGGGTGGTTCGTTCTTTCTTTCTTTCTTCTTCTTCTTTTTTTTTAAACCGCCCGAGGTTGTTTATATATAGCTTCTGAAAGCCAAGTTTTAGATGCAACTCAAAGCTAGGGCAAGGTCAGGGTGAAAAGCGACCAGACCAACGTGAGCTGCCCACCTGAAGTTGCCGGGTCTATAAGGCCCCCTCCTCAAACAGAAAAGCTGCTGGATTGGACCTTTTCGGGAAGACACCTTGTCACCTTTCTTGCCTGGGGCTTAATTTAGGTGAGCCAGCGATAATATTCTGGAGGTTTCCAGAAAAGACAACAGGATTCACTACTTGCGGCTTCTGGCAGGAGCAGGCTACAGGCTCGAAAAACTCCGGACTTTGGCAAACTTAACCAACTACTCCTGCCGCGGACTTTGGACACGCTGAATCTTATAGCGCGATTAAAAAAAAAAAAAAAGCGGCAGGGCGGGCGTGGGGTGGGGGTGTGTGTGGGATCCCTGGCTGTTTATTTATTTATTTATTTATTATTATTATTATTATTATTATTATTATTATTATTATTATTTTTACTGACCCGAAGGTACTAAAGCATCTCTTATTTTATTTCCTGATGCTTTCATTTGAGAGATACAAAACGGTCTGGGTGTCCATCCAGAGGTTCGGGGAACCTTAAGGAAGATGGACTGGCCCGCTCCAAGGTTCTAACTTTTTCTATTTCGTAGCAAAGATAAGGAAGGTCCTTGGTAGGCGTTCTGAAATTATCCTGATTTTTTTTTTTAAACTCCCTCTTGGATAACTCTGAGGCTGACCCTCCCGAGGGTCGCCACGGTAACGCAGCATCCCCCCACATCCCAAACTCAGTGAGAAAGACCAGAGGCTTCTACTACAGGAAGCACCCTTCTCTAGAAGCTGCCTTAGCCTCTGCCCCCTAGGCTCACTCTGGCCATCGGCTGACCTCCACCTGCTCCTCCCGCCACCCTCTCCAGGCAGGAGTACCTTGAAAGCGATGGGCAGGGTCTTGTTGCAGCGCCAGTGAGTGGGCAGCACGGAGCAGAGGAAGTTGGGGCTGTCGGTGCGCACTAGCTCGCCGGGGTGGTCAGCTAGTACCTCCACCATGCTGCGGTCGCCGCTCCTCAGCTTGCTGGCCAGGGCGGCGCCGCCATCCGGGGCGCCCAGCGGCAGCGCCTCGCTCATCTTGCCGGGGCTCAGCGCGGTGGAAGGCGGCGTGAAGCGGCGGCTCGTGCTGGCATCTACGGGGATACGCATCACAACAAGCCGATTGAGTAAGGACCCTGAAAACAGCTCCTACTAGACGGCGACAGGGACTCGGATCTTCTGCAAGCTGCTCCCGGGAGACCAACATACAAGTTCAGAAGCCTTTATTACTACCGGAGGGTTGTGGGGGTAGGAGACTAAATTACCATCAGTCCCGGACTGAGATCTAGTTACACGGATCGGCCTCACACCCAAGCAGGGCCGCTTAGTGCGTTGAAAAATGGGCAACCAGAATTCAAAGTCAAATGCCCAAAGGAGCCTCGCTTTGAGAGTTGAAGTTCAGTCTTTGGCTATTACAAACGGTCCCGGAGGCAAAATTCCCATACACGTCCTAAAATATTTATGCGCACAACAACAACAACAACCAAAAAATGACCAGCAAAAACTAGATTTGGAAGTTCCAGCAGTTAGCTGCCTGTCAGTTTGTTTTTCTTTCTTGCGGGTCAGTTTTGTTTAGAGTCTCAACAAAATACAAAACTTAGGAGTGTCTTCCAAACAGAGCGCCCCTCTTACCATGAAAAACTCACTTCGTTTCTCAAAAGCAAGAGCCGTAACTTTAAAAGATTGTGCTACTAATGTATGTGCTCGTATATATAAATATATACATATGATCTACTTCATAAAATATTTACAATACAATCTGTAGAGAATTTAAACACAACAGAAATCCATTAATGTTTGCTGCAGTTTTTTTTTTTTTTTTTTTTTTTAAGTAGCCTTGAAAATCAGCTTCAGTAGTTGGAAGGCTGGGATAGGATCACTTGTCATTACTCTCTCAATTAAATTCTGGCCAAATAAATGGTCAGTGCTTTACAAAGATCTGTAGCTAATCTTAAAAAAAAAAAGTCAAACTCGATGACACTCAGGGTAGAGCTTCCCACAGCTGAGGACTCTGGTTTGGGAACGCTGGTTAAGTTTGTGGCTGATCCTGTGGTTTGGTGGGAGTTGAGCCGCAGTTGGGTCACACACACAGGCAGACACGCACTCTTCGGAAGTCAGCCACTGTCTACATTGGTTGAGTGAGTCAGCCCAGAGTCTGGCAAGATGATCTTCCTCCAACGTCGCCCGGCGGTGGCTGGTTTTCTGCTGGGGCGCACAAATACCCACGAGCGAGCACCGTGTAACCGCAGCAGGTGGAGCGGGCCTGGGAGGAGGCACCGTAGACCAGTAGGCTCAAGTTACACACGCTCACTCCCACGCACCCTGCCACGCACACGCAACTTCACCGCTCGCCTGGAACTCCGGAACACTTTCTCCCGCAGTTGTCAAAAGAAACAATCGGAGAAAAGTTCACAGCCTAGAAGTTGAAACATCCAAAGACTAGAAGCCGGTTCATTCAAAAGTAAGAAAGGAAAAATAAAAATAAAAATTAAAAAAAAAAAAGGAAAGGAAAACAAGAAGGTCTAACGCAGATCTAGAAAGAGCCGCAAAGGGTGACTTTCTTGCGTCTCCGGGAGCTCAGGATGGAAGTGCCAGTCGCGGGGCCGGGCAGCGTGGTGCCCTGGCTGGGTCCGGCCGCGGGGCGCCCGTCCTGCCCGCGCCCGCTGGCTCTATGAATGAGAGTGCCTGGAAATGAACGTGCTTTTACTGTAAGCCCGACCCGAGGAATTCCATTCCCTCAGCTCGTTTGCATAGAGGAGACCGACGGCCAATCACAGGCCTTTCCGGTATCAGCCTGGGCGCGGCCGGCTGCCGCGCTCCTGGAATTGGCCCGCGCGCCCCCGCGCGCTACTGTACGCTGCCCGGCCCGGGACTCGGTGGCAGCCCCTACCGTCCCCAGCTCCCGCACCCACGCCGACCCCGCACACACAGGAACACGCTGCCATGTTTGCCCGAAGCCAGGCCCAGGTTCAGACCCCACGCCAGGCAGCCACGCGCGGTGCTGCACTCGCCCTGGGTGGGTTTGCCGGGCGCAGCGGCGCCACTGGTGGCCTCGGTCCTGGAGACCCCGAAACAGGAATCGAGAGACCGGTCGGGCTTGGGGACCGAGAGCTGCGTCCGGAGAAGCCCTGGGCCTGGAGACCAGCGGGAGGGAGACGCCCTGTGCGCCCTGAACACAAAGCTGCCACCGCGAGGCTTCGGGGACCTGGGCTGGCATCCGGGAATGGTCCCTAGGCAGCCTTGCACTGCAGTCCATGAGCCAAGGCTTGGGGTCCTGGGAGGACAGGGAGGACAGGCCGCAAGAGGGTTGGAGGGCTGATGGCCGAGTGGGGGGAAGCTCTGAGCGCCTCCCTGGGCCAGGCTAGCAGGTGAGGCGAAGTGGCACCGAGTCATTTAAACAAGGCCCGCCGCTGCTCCGCCGCAGAAGTTTTGGATTTTAAGCATCCTCTCCTTCGCAGAGTTGCTTTATTTAGTGTCTTTTCTCTGCGGCTGGGCTGCGGCTTGATTACGCAGCGCGCCGCGTTCTGAGTGTGCGCAGCGGCTGGAGAGGAGATAGTTTTCTAACCAAGGCCTCAAAGAACTCTAGACTACAAAAAAAGTTGAAAGCATGGGGGGCGCAGGCCACCCCGAACTCATGAGCTCGAATCCACCCTCCAGCTCCGGCGGGAGGCCGGAGCTCTCCTTTAGGCAACGAACCCACTCCGCTTGAGCAATGTAGGGGCACCTCCCCCACCTTGTTCGTCCCCGCGGCGCCGAGGGCATTTTCCCCGAAGAGCTTTAAGGGTCTCCTTCCTGCTTGGCGCGCGGCCGGCTACTGTCCCCAGCCGGAGCAGCTGGCCTGTGCTCCGGGGTCCCTTACTTCTCTTGGGCCTTGCTTCCTCCGGAACTTCTTACTACCCACTCCATGGAGCCCGCTACTGTCCACATATTGACCGAACCCCTCCACTTTCATCTGTGCTCGGGTCCCTGGCTGGTCCCCGCGAGTATCTTCCTTCCACACGCATCTGCGCAGCCTGGGTTCAGTGGAAGAGGAAGAAGCTGTGGAGGTCCCGGCACGGAGGCCTTGTCTGAAGTTTGGGGTGACTTCTCTTACCCCAGGCGGGTAGGAGCTGGCGGCATGGAGGATCAGGCAGGCCTTTCACGGTCATGTCGGGGCTCAAGTTGGACGCCAGGGGGCAGCAGCGGCCCTCGTTAGGCGTCCTGGGAAGCCGAGCAGGGCACTGGGCACGCCCGGACGGCGGGAGGATCACTCACCTGGAGGTCCTTAGGGTCGATCTTGTGAGTTTGGGGACAAACACTAGGCAGTGGCCACCAGAACCCACCTGAGCGCCCCCGTCTCTCAGACCGGTGGTAGCCAGTCCAGCTTGCATGGGAATCCCCCGGCTGGTGGGTCTCTACTGTCGTGGTGATCCACCCAAATTAGGGTCTCATCTCTTCTCAAAGCCTTTTTGCCTGGGCTCCGCCTTATGCTAGTTCAGGACCATGAGTTCCTCAGGTGTCCAGCGATCGTCAGCGAAGGCTCAACTTCTCCAGCCTTCTGTATTTTTCCGAGTGGGCCCGACTTTCCTCCTTCAGCACTAAGATCGTGACAGCAGGGCAAAGCTCAGTGCTCCCCTGGCGTTTGGGGGGATCCGGAGCTTTGGGAAGACATTTTTTCCCCTTGCTTTTCTTTTAAAACGAATCTCAAAGAAGTCCCAATTCAGGGGTCGAATCCCGCTGCCTGCGCTCCCCTGCCAGGGCCACAGCTTCCTAGTGCAGCCAGGTTCCGGGTGTGCCGGCTTTACTGGAGAGTTCATGGCCAGTGGAAGCGAGACTCCCTCAAATAGCTAGCTAGACTCCCCTCAAATGCATTTTCTGAGCAGCCTACTTCAGATCCAGTGCTCCTGGAGCCACAGCCAAGCACATCCACACAGACCCACCGAGCCAGGGCTGAATCAAAACAGTGTGGCAGAGACAAAGCTCGACCTTGACTCCAGGGAAAAGGGTGGCTCTCCGGCCCTTCAAACGATTAAAGGAAGCGCGATGGGGTCAAACATCAAACCCTGTATGGAGTTTAGGGTTGTCTGTCTGGCAGAAGCCTAGGAAAGACAGTTACATGAACACACGCACCAAGTTTGGCTTTCAAGGTTCGCACCTTGAGCGTTGCTCAGCTGAGTTACTAAGTTCGAAGCCCTATCATGATAAAGCAACGAAAAGCTGCAAAAATCCGGCCTCGGGCATCCCTGGACCTGTCTGGGTTGTCACTGAGCCACTTGACACGCACTTGAAAAACACAGACAAACAAAATCATCGCCCCGTCTTTGCTGCAAAATAGTAACCAGCAAGCGCGCAGCTGGGACTCAACCGAGGGGCACCGTGAACGCGCAGTCCTTGCGGCTTTGGACAGAGTTCATGCAAGCCCTGCAGCGCGAGAGGGAAATGAGGAATTCCTTCCCACCCAGAGTGCGCATTTCACTGTCAATGCTCACTTTCTCTCTCTTGCCTCACCAAGAGCTAAAGGAAAGGTTTACAACTTTCACTTCCAGGCTTCCCCCAGAGTGACACTAAAATTTACATGATTTAAAAAAAAAAAAGGAAAAAAACTGTGAGGGAAAGATTTGTTTAAGCTGCTACTGTGTGACAGTCTGACAAATTTGTTGCTGGGGAAGTTTAAAAGTGAGCACAACAGGATTTGGACTCTCTACTATGAATTTAAAAAGTAGTGTTTGGTTCAGTGAGAGGCAGGCAACCATTTCAATGGAGGACGGAGCGGTTTTATTGACTTATTCTTCTACATCCTTACGTGACTGGCTAACTGTGGTCTCAGAAAACTGAAAGTTTTGTGTGCTTATTCTATGAAATCAACTCCAAAATAAAAAATATATAATAGTTCTCTTAAATAAAAATTACCCCTCCAATATAATACTCTATCTAAATCAGATTCTAAGCATGCAATAGTTTTAAAGTTATTTCCTCCTCCTCCTCCCCCTCCCCTCCTCCTCCCCTTCCCTCCTCCTCCTCCTCCTCCTCCTCTTCCTCCTCTAAAACTACTGTAGTTTTAGACCAACTCCTTGCAGTTGGTACTTTCACAGGCACTGAGCCATTCCAGTGAGCAGTAACCACTACATAAGTGACTGGCTGTCCATGCTGTCTGACTCTCCACATTGGAACTTACATTTTTCTCTCAGGTGAAGAACCTGCATGCTTATGTCACTTTTCACATTTGTTTACTATTGTTTAGGACCAAACTCCTGAATTCTTGCACCGCATCCTCCCTCTCTGAATATTTCTATGCTGTGCTGGGGGGACACTCAATTCTAGCTTCATACCTTTCCCCCAACCCCCGTACAACTTACAAAACTTACAAGGAGCAAATTGAAAATATTTCTCCTTTTCCCACAAAATTCGTGGTGCTTAGTAAACATTTTACCCTCATAAAATTTTGCGTCACCGTTGCTCTAACAAGTGTAATAAACTCTGTCATAGTTGACGGAAGCCAAGCCACATTTTTTTCAGAGAGTCACACAGTCATTTAATCACAGCAGAATGTGTGAATGGTGAACGCCATAGAGCTGAGGGTATCATTTAAGATTTCATTGGGGTATTTTATGTGGTATGACAGCTACAATATGGATTGCTCCTTTTAAGTATATTTGAATCAGCAAAAAAAAGCTTTAATTATTTGGCAAAGTGATATCATAAAGTATATACGGAAACACATCAATAGACAATCATACATATATGTGTATATGAATATATACTTCATTAAAAATATAAATTGGAATCTAACACATCATGAACCTCTCTAGGATTCACTTTATGTATGCACTCCAAAATAATAGAAAATAAAAATAAGCCCATGAATAAAGAGAAAGCTAAAATTTTCATAATAATTCCAGTACTTGCCAGCTTAAAAAAAAAAACAAAACAGATTCTCTACTGAATTCTTTTACTTTTCCTATTTCATCACTTGCCATCTTTTTGAGCACTGGGAGTTTTATATCACCGTCCAAATAAATCCGTCATCATTGGCACAAAATTAAAATAGTAAATCACCACGTAAGTGAACTGTGATCTGTCTAGAGTGTGGCTTTATGCGCTTTCTGTCCGTGCTGGATTCAGAATGCGGAATCTCCGTGTCTCAGGCGCTCTGAGTTGCATGCACAAACACATGAATTAGCTGCATGCATGAACACATGTGAAGTATTTACTAAAGCTCTGGGGATGACTCAGAACTCCAGGTGAGATTAAAACCAAATCCCAGCTTAATACAAAATGGTTTTAAAATCAGTAACAAGGCAGAGGCTAAGCACAAGGAGAAAAAAAAATCTGAGTATCATTCCAACAATTTATTTCCTTAAAGCCAGTGTTTATCCAAATAAACAATTTAGAATACATTTTCTAAAAGAGATTACCTGGTGCTTCTGTGTTCCAGTTGCTTTCCTCTAGTGGTAGATCATTTCAGAAACACCTCCCCCTTGTTGGTTCCCTCCCCCTCCTCCCTCCCCCTCCCCCTTTAAGCTAGGAAAGCAGTTTGTTTACATTGACACCACTCTTTCTTGAAATGACACAGCCTTAAATATTGTTGGAAATCATCAGCATATGCTAAGATCCCAGGAAGACACTTTCCTTCCTGCAGTCTGTTGCTTCTAAGGTACAGGGAAGCCCACACCAAAACTGTGCTCATTTCCTTGGGTATTTACAGATAATGTGAGTTAGAAATTACCCTTCCTTAGCCTTGTACACTGACAGTGGTCAGTACCCAGTGACAGCAAGGGCACATGGTTGATCTCAAAGCCTTAGGATTTGGGTAGCCACATTCCATAGCAGGACAAGACGGCTTATCAACAATGTTGTGAAGAAGAAGAAGAAGAAGAAGAAGAAGAAGAAGAAGAAGAAGAAGAAGAAGAAGAAGAAGAAGAAGAAGAAGAAGAAGAAGAAGAGGAGGAGCAGAAGGAAGAAGAAGAGGAGGAAGAGGAGGAGGAAGAAGGAAAGGAAGAGGAGGAGGAATGGGAAGAGGAAGAGGAAGAAAAACAGGAAGAGGAAGAAGAAGAACTGGAAGAGAAAGAGGAGGAGGAGGAAGAGGAGGAGGAGGAGAAGAAGAAAAAGAAGAAGAGGAGGAGGAGGAGGAGGAAGAGAGCTAATTACTTCAGATTTCCAGACGCTGTTTAAATAGGCAGGAGGACAAGGTTTGCAGCTCCGTAGTCATATATTTTTTTGCAAAAGCAAAAAAAGAACAAATAAAATAGGAAAGGCCTCCACAGGGCTGCCTTCTAATGACAGACTGAGGGACTTAAACGTGTGGCCTCCAAGGAACAACCTTAAAATAATTTTTAAAAGATCTTGGTTTACAAGGACATAAAAAACCTCCATAAAGTTTCCTTTTTTTGAACACAGTAGGGACAGAACGATTTGCACTAATTATTAAGGTAGGATGAGGTAAGAAATAACAAATGGACTCTGAAGTTAAGGCAAGCTTGGTTCTAACTGGTGAGCATTGGACCGAACAGACTGACCCAGTAAGACTGACCAGACCAGGTAAATTTATTCCAGAGACCTGGTGGAGCCAACCCCCCCCCCCCCCCGACATTCTCTCATGAGACCCAGAGACACCTCTCCACCTCAGGCTGAGTGGCTGGAAAAGCAGAACGGAGCGCAGATCTCTGTACATACCCTTAATACTTCGACAATTCTTAGAGAAAAGCCAAAGTGGCAAAAGCGACTGTGCTTGGAGAGGACTGTGTGTCATTGTGAAGAACAGGGAAACTGGCTGAACTCAGTGAACAGACACTTATAGATAAAGGCAAACCTGTGGAATTATGAAGGGATTTCTACCTCCAGGAGCTGGGGAAGATGCCACCCTGGGGCTTGGAGAGAGACGAGAGGCTACATACTCATTAGTGGAAGCTAGATAGGACACGATCTCCCTTCCTTGCCCACTGTATGCCATCATAGAACCGGCAGTGATTGGATTGTCTCCCTGCTTAATCCTGGGAATCCCACAGTCACTCCCATTTTATAGGCCAGGAGCCTCCCCTTTAGGGAGCTTAGGAAACTTGCCTGTGGACACACATGAATGCCCATGTACACATGCAGATTTAGTGTGCACACACAGGCACAAGTATGCACAGACATGCACACTCACCCCCACACCATACATACCCATGCAGATGTGAGTACCACACACACATGCAGACACACAGGCACATGAACACACACATGTACACATGTACACCTGCACACACAGGCACTGGTACACACACTCAAATGCATACACAAGCCCATGCACAGCCACAGGCATGGGTCAGCTATGTTTCTTAGGTACAATTGACAGCTTTGAGAAAATTTAACTCTTAGTATGTCCTCTTTCCTCCCCATTTCTTGTAATTCCAGCACTTGGGAGGCAGAGGCAGGCAGATTTCTGATTTGAGGCCAGCCTGGTCTACAGAGTGAGTTCCAGGACAGCCAGGGCTATACAGAGAAACCCTGTCTCAAAAAAAAAAAATCTCAAAAATTCATCATGTGCGAATCTCAGATATGTAGAATTCCTATCCTGTCATTATTTCTTGTCACCGAGAGTGTTTGGACAGGCAATCGCTATTTGGTTGAGAGATTTTTAAAATCTATAATAGGCTTTTAGTCTTTTCTGACCTCTAGTCTTTTCAAATGGTAACTCCTAGACTCTCTGAGAGCATAAAACATTTGATTTTCTTCCTCCCAGCCTTCCTAGAATGGTCCTTATGTGTCAGGGTTCTAGGCTCATTGATGACAGAGGACAAATAACAGACAGCAAATGGGGTATCATGGCTACTGGCAGGCATGTGTACATGGTCCAGAGAACAGAGGGAAGGGACAAGGGAGAACGAGGGCAGCAGCACCTGGGGATGCTTAGAAGAGGCTCTGGTGCTAATACTGGTGATGTGTCCTTGACTTAGAAGATGAATAGAGCTTCTACTTTCTGAATCCCAGAGAAGGGGCTAGAGAGGCTGTGGTGAGCTGGACAAAGTTGCTCCAGGGAGGAGGATCGTAGAGAGCAAAGCTAGGCACTTGTGGTTCAGGTCACGGTGCCGTTGCCAGTAGAGACTGAGTTGGAGTGGGGTGTGGTAGCTCACATAAGCTGAGAGGACTGAACCTCAATATGAAGACAGTGGGTTCCACTACAGCCAAGGATACAGCCTAGCCGAGTGGGTACTTTAGAAAAACGAGTCCACCAAAAGTGTATAGGTGACTGGAGGAGAGAGAGAGAGAGAGAGAGAGAGAGAGAGAGAGAGAGAGAGAGAGAGAGAGAGAGAGAGAACACTTGAGAATTGTGTCCTGCATGTCAAGCTGGCTTTGCCGCTGCCGCTTTCATTGTAGTTATACCAAGTCTCTGGATTTGAACCCATGGACTTACTTGTGTCTCCCTTCCTTTTGTTGCTAAGTCCTCTGAGTAGTGTTTTTTTTTTTTTTTTTTTTAGCATTGGTTGTTATGATTTCTCTCCTCTTCCCATGCCCATCCCAATTGCTCCCACCCCAGGGCTAGTTCTCTGACTTCTTGTCAGATTTCTTGCAAATATACCCTGACAAGGGATTCCCACAGTTTTTCTACACCAGTCCTTCTCGCAGGCTTCTGCTAACCTTGTATCTCTACATACCCAGAACCCAGGGCCAGCTCTTCAGCTCAGTGCTGCAGGACTACCCTCCCTGTTCCGATCACAGAGGCATGTGTCAGCTTTCTTGCTCAGGTTAGATTCCCTCTCATGGATTATCCTAATATTTCATCATGGTCTCCATGTCTCCCAGATGACCTTTGAACTATACTTGGTGTCTCAGCTATTGAAATGATGGAGGGCGAGGTTGGTAAGAGGCCACCTTCCCCTGGCTTCAGGTTTCTATGTAGAACAACATTCCTCAGTGTGCAATCCTTGGCCCCTTTCCACACCCCCATTTATCCTCAACCAGGAGAGATTCAATTACTCTGCCAGCAACTTAGGAAGCAGAAGCAAGAATATGAGGAAGAATCCTAAAATAGACCCTTAAGATTGTCCATCCTAAACAGAACAGTGAGGGAGAGGAACCCATATGAGCTGGTTGTAGAGCAGGGAGCAGACAGAGGGCTTTTGACAGTAGTTAAGGCTGTTATTCAGTTGGACTCCAGTCAGCAAGCAGAGTTGATCCTAGTTGCTACAATGTAGCCAAAGGAGATGGTTAAAAATGGTAAGTTTTTCTGCCTGGGGCTGGAGTGAAGCCAGCTGTTGCTCTAGCCGAAGAAGACAGAAGACGGTGAGAGAGAGAGAGAGAGAGAGAGAGAGAGAGAGAGAGAGAGAGAGAGAGAGAGAGAGAGAGAGAGAGAGAGAGAGAGAGAGAGAGAGAGAGAGAGAGAGAGAGAGAGAGAGAGAGAGAGAGAGAGAGAGAGCTGTCCTAATTCTCTGACCCTCGCCCTGGCAGCCAGCCAGCAAGGAAGCAGGGCCTGTCTTTCTTGAGGTTTATAGAACTGCATTCCGCCAGCTACCTGTGTGACCTTGGAGGAACATTGCCCCCTAAAGACTCAAGTTAAGAGCTTAGCTTGGCCAACCTCTTGATGGAGAATCCAGGGAGACTAGTGGGCGTGCTGACTGTGAGCTAATAACCGGGTGTTCATTAAACTGAGGTTTTTAAACTTGTGGTCTGATAGCAGTGGAGAACTAGCACACTGACCTTCAGTTCTCCTGATAGGCTCAGGAGACACAGCCTGTGCTTGGGTGAGTATGGGCACCAGCACTCGGAAGCCACATACCAAGCCACATTTTCCAAAAGTTCTGACTGTGGTAAGCTTGCTATTCTGATTCTCCATGCTTTGTCTAGCATACCGGTTGTTCTGGGCCACTAGGGAGCAGAAGTCTTTTTATTGAGTCCCCACAGAGACACTATATAATATCTTATTCCCTTCTGAGTCATTGCACCCCCCCCCCCCCCATACCCTTGTGCATGCTGCACACATGACCCCTGGATGTTTGCACACCTTGTCCATGAGGCTGTCTAACTCATATTTCAATTTTTTTGGCACCACTGTGCAAAACAAACGTGATGGGAAGCCCCAGGGCTCTTATTAAGCAGAGGCTCTGACTCAGCAGGTCTGGGGAGAGACCCAGGACTTCATTTCCAACAAGCTTCCAATGATGTCATGGTGGCTGCTGGTCCATGATGCACACCTATAGTTGACAAGGTCCCTGGAAGCTCTTGGGTCTCCAAACAAAACTGTGTCCAGCATAACCCTTTAGACAGACGACAGAAGGGCTTTTCATAGATAACATTATAAAATATGAATCCATAGCAAGTCATCATAGACAGGGCTCTTTAAACTGTCATCAATGGGCTGAATATTTGGTGTCTGTTTGGAAAGCCCTCTGTCAGAGACCTAATCCCCTGTGGGATGGTAAAGCTTGTGGGGCCTTTGGAAGGAGACTGGATAAAGACCAGAGAATGGAGGTGGGACGAGTATCCTTATATGGCTTTCTTTTGCTGGGTGTGGTGGTGTACACCTTTAATCTCAGCACTGAGAAGGCAGAAGCTGAGGCCAACCTGGTCTACATGCCCTAGGCTATCTAGGGTTCACAGTGAGACTCTTATCTCCAAAAGGTCAGATTCTCCACTTCCCTTTCTCCTCCCTCCCTCTCTCCCTCCCTCCCTCCCTCCCTCCGTCCCTCCCTCCCTCCCTCCCTCCCTCCCTCCCTCCCTCCCATTTGCCCTCTCCTCCCTCCTCATTCCTTTAGACATTCTTTAGGGTCTCACATGTGGCCTCACAGTCACTGGATATGTGTTCCAGAGGGAAACTAGAATATACACATAAGCAGCCTTTTCCCTCCCCATTTGGACTTCCAGAAGATGTGGCCAGGACACAGCCAATCACCTGGGGCACAGAGCCTGGCAGGCATGTGCAATCATGTGCATCATACCAGCCATATATAAACCAACAGGGAAGCACCTCTCCTTCTGCAGAAACAACGCAGTACATGTGATTTAGACTTTCCCAATACCCAGGGTTTTCTACTCTTGTAAGCAAGCAGATGGTGTCCATGAAGTCATCCGTTACTTAATTAGGATTCATTCATTTGTGTACTGTGTGGGCAAGCATGCTGCATGCAGCTTGTGTGGAGGAGGTCAGAGAACAACTCCTGGGACTTGCTTTGGCTTCTTCCCTTCCACTGCATGGGGCCTGGGCTCACATTCAAGTCACCAGGCTTTGGCAGCAAGCACCTTTATCTGCCGAGCCATCTTGCCAGCCCAAAAGTAACTTCCATAATGGTTTATTTAACCATGATCCAAACCCATTGTCAATACAAAATTAGATATTTTCTATCTCTTTTTTAAAATCCTATTTTCAAAAGTCTATGCGTGTTCTGTGCCTACAGTACGTCTCGTTCTGGTTTGTCTGGCTGTTGGTGTTCAGTAGCTGCTTGGGACAGGTGACAACTGTATTGGTTGGAGCAAGACTGGAGTGGCTACTCAACAAGCAATCAATGCTGACAGCAACTTTGACACTTTTCTCCTGCAACCCCAGGGGGCTGTTTCTTCCCTGCTGTAGGTGAGGCATGCAGGTCTCTTCCCTGACTTAGGTTTTCCCTCTGAGCATACAGTTTATTGTTTGAGACACTCCTACACTGTAGCCCTGGCTAGCCCTGCCCTCGTGCCCCCCTGGCTCTTGGAGGTTGTTCTGCTCTTGCCTCCTGAGTGGTGAACTTCGAGTCATTTTCACAGCATCACATGGTTGAGTGGAAAGCAGTAGAACCCATGTGCAGGGCTCCAGCGACTGCTGCAGGAGGCTGGCTTCTATGGTCAGCATGCTCCTGCATTTTGCAGCCCAGGTAAGCCCTGAGCTAATCTCCTGCTTCCTACACTGCCTCTTCACACCCACCAGCTGTGATGGCTCAGCCTGTGAGACAACTTTGGTTCCTTCGCAGTCTGAAGCAACATCACAGAAAGGATTAAGCTAGTTCTCTATGAGATTTGTGGACTGGATTATTATTATTATTATTATTATTATTATTATTATTATTTTAAATAGCTTATACATATGAGTGTTTTGCCTACATGTATGCCTGTGCACCATATGCACGCAGTGCTCACAGAAGCCAGAGGAGGGCGCTGAATCCCCCAGGACTGGAATTATGAATGGTTGAGAGCTGCTTTGAGTGTACTAGAAACCAAACCTGGCTCCTCTGTGAGAGCAGCCAGTACTCTCGACCACGGAGCTGTCTCTCCAGTGCCCATGGGCTGCACTGATAAACACCGGCTAGGACTGGATGTTCTGTTTCTCACAGGCCACAAGTTTTAAATTGCTGGTGCTCTCTCTCAAGTAGGAATTCCTACAGTGTGTTTATCTGGAAATACAGCATAAAGGGGTTTTTCAAATTGCCTCTTTGTTAGCCAAACCAGCCGCCATCCATCCCTCTGCAACTCAGTACAGTAGTTTGGTAATGTGTAGTGAAAGCCTGGTTGTAGGAGAGTTAGAGGGACAGCAAGAGAGGAGGGGGAGGGGGAGGGGAGGGAGGAGGGAGAAGGAGAGGGTGTGGGAGGAGGAGAAAAAGGGGTAGGAGAAAGGAGAGGGAAAAGGGGAGGGAGAGGGAAAAGAGGTGGGAAAGGGAAAAAGGAAGGGGAAGGGTATGGAAGGGGGAGGGGAAGGGGGAAGGGGGATAGGGAGGGGGAGGGAGAAGGAGAGGGAAGTATCATGACAGGAGGATTTTAATTTAATTCTTATTTTATGTGTATGTGGGTATGTCTGTTTGGAGGCATGCACACACATCTGGAATGCAGCACCTCTAGATGTTAGAAGAGGTTACCAGGTCCCCTGGAACTGGAGTCACAGGTGGTGATGAGCTGCCCGACATGGGTGCTGGGATGAGGGTGTTCACTCCCTGGCAGGAGCAGCCAACAGCACTAATCACTGGGCCATCTCTCCCATCTGAAGTAGCCTCGAAAGCCATATCTATCATGTTTGCTTGTGGGACTAGAGACTTGCCATACTCCACAGACTTTAACTTCATGTCTATGAAATAAAAAACTGTAGCTGAAGAAGTCAGCCATGGTGGTAGTGAGAATTCTCACGTCTAATTCATATGCGTTTTCACTTAAAATGTCATAAAATCACTAAAGTCTGTACAGACCTGGTTACATACTTTCATATCGGATCAGGAACATATACTTAAGGTTCAGGAAATGGTCGCACTTCGGTGGATCACACATCCTGCCCCAAAGCTAGTGAACATTTCTGAGGCCAGTTCTTATAAAACTCAACCCGTCCAGTCTCTCTATCAAGCAATGGTTAAGTCAGAAGTAAGCTTTAAAAAAAAAAAGATTGTTTCAGGTTTGCCTAGAACCGTGCTGCCCTCTGAATCTCCCTTGTAAAACACAAAGCAGAATTTTACTACCTTCCCCTGAGAGCACACAGCAGGAATTCTCTGGAGCTTAGCTTCTTGGAGGGGAAGAGAGTGAGTCAGGGAGAGAGGCATTTCTGAGAGCAGATATTATCTAGTGTTCAGCTTACATTCACAGGCAGAGTGAAAGCCATCCTCAGAAGCAGGCTCAAAGTGATTAAAAATGGTCAAGACCAAAAATAACATTTGAAGAATTTTGCACTCTTTTTCTTTTTCTTTCAGGGTAGGTAGGCTTTAAAAATAAAATAGCCACAGCCAAGCAACAGATGTTTGCCCACACATAACCACAAATGACCTCAAACTGAATTCAAACTCACTTCTAGTGTGACCATTGGCCAGGCAGACACAGACATTTTACTGCTGGCCCATGGTCCCCACTTTCTCCTAATATTTCTCTAATCACTTTAACAATTTAAATGCCCATGAAGATGTCCGCTCTGAGGGTAACTTTTCACATGAAGATTTCTGCTCTGAGGCACAGGAAGATGTCTGCTCTGAGGGTAGCTTTTCACATGAAGATGTCTGCTCTGAGGCACAGGAAGATGTCGGCTCTGAGGGTAGCTTTTCACATGCAGAGCCAGTTAACACAGCCCTTTCGAGTAGGTTGCAAGAGGGATTTGAAGGAAGATTGTCGTAGAAATGTGGACTTTTAAGTTTTTAGTTGTAATCTTTTAGTGCTCAGATCTAAGTAGCTCTGTAATCAAGTCAGGCCCTTGATTTAAGAACATCCCATATGTCAGGGGAAAATATTGTGGATGATGTCAGCTTGTGCTGGTTGTGTGTTGGGAAGGGTCTCAGGCAGCTCACGCAGGGCAGGCACTTACTTTGCAGCTAGGGACAAATTTGGAGTCTCAATCTTCTTGCCTCTGGCTCCCGAGTCAGAAAATGTATAGTGTGTAAAAGGGTAACAGTCTTGTTTAGCCAAACCCCCCTTTGAGCAGAAGCCACCCAAGTCCCCTCAGAAGTCAAGAAGAGGGTCGTTCTAGCACAGGCTGAGATATGGAAGAGAACTGGCTTCCCTATTAGCTGAATGACAGTTGTCACAGACAGGAGGTGAGAGGGCAGGGGTGGGGTGGGGTGGGAGGTGGAGTAGGAGGTGGGGGAGGGGGGAGGGGTACACGGGGGTGGGGTGGATGGGTGGGTGGGCAGATTCCTCCCCTCACTATCCCAGCCCACAGGAGGATTCTTGCTTTCTTCCTTTTGCCTCAGGCATATCCAGGATGGCAACTTTCACCCCTTGGTTGAAGTGCTACATGCCTTTCTTCCATCTTGCCCAAACATCAGAAAAGAAGTAGTCTCCAGGTTAAACCCACTCCTTATACAAACTTCCATAGTCATATTTTTTCTGACCAGATGCCCACTGGTCTGGTTGACCACACCCTCCCTAAAGTTTGTCTGTAGCAAAGACTGAGGCTCAAAGATAAGAAAACAAAACAGCACCCATGTTCCTCAGAATGTTACCCACCTCCATTGTCTTTATGTAGAAGTGTTCACAGCTGGGCAGCACCCCCCACTCAGGGAATGCCAATGCAGGGGAGCTCTGGCCACACAGGGAGACACCATCTTACTCCACCACCACCACCACTAACAGCAAAGGGGTTTTTCAGATGCAAGCTAGGACGTTGTACAACAACAGCAACAAAGAGCACAATGGACTCCCCACGGTAAAGAGAATGCAGGAGGAGACCAGGGGTCCTTTTCCTGGTCTTTACCTTCTGTAGTAGCGGATCAAGGGGAACCAAGAGCATTGGAAGATGTCTAGAAAGTGCTGGGTCACCTGAACCTCATCAAGGAAAATTTTTCCCCCCTGCAGAAGTTAAAAATAAAACTTCTATAACAAAAACATCCTCTTCTTATTGATTTTTAAGATTTTTGGAACATTGAGGTCCTAAGTACCTGCACCTTAAGTGACTTTGCTGCAGCAGCTCAAGAGCAAAGCCCCTCGCTTCACTCCAGGGATGTTTGTTGTGGTATGAATAAATAAATAAGTAAATAAATAAGTAAATAAGAGACGGGCTTCTTCACCTTCCTAAAATCTCAAGTCCTTCCTACATGGATGCTTAGATACTCAAACGTAACCATGGTTCTTGTCTGTGCTTTGAAGATTAATACATAAGTACGCACAGCATTGCCTTAGGAGGCCAAAGAAGTAATTTATCTTTCCTGCCACAAAGAGTCCAGTGAGCAGGGCAGCAGGCTCTGTTGCCCCTGGATCGCTAATGCTGGGGTGTGATAGGTTGGGGTTCATGAAGAAAAAGATGGGACCTCTGATCTTAACCTTGGGGGAGCCATCGAGTGCCTCATGTATATAAAGACAGAAAGTCGTGGGATCTCAGAAATAAAAGCCTTGTTTATGTCGATGGGGTTTTGTCAGCCAAGCCAATGTGCATGACCAGACACCAGTGGTCTGCAGTATCTTCGGAGCTATTCTGAGCGTCACAGTCGTGACTAAGGCTTTTTGTGCACTATCTTATTTAATCTAAAGTCAATAAGTTAGGACCATCCCCCTAGGCCAAAAGACTTGCCTAAAGCCGGAGAAGAGCAATGCTCATCTCTCATGTGTACACACATGTTTTCATGTGTGTGTGCATATGTGTGTGTATATCTGTGTGTGTGTATGTGTTTGTGCATGTGTGCGTATATGTGTGTGTGTGTATCTGTGTATGTGTTTGTGTGTGTGTAAGCCAAAGATAGCCCCAGGACTCACTCCTTTGATGCTTTCCTTATTGCTATCAAGACAGTGTTTCTGACTGGCCTGGAACTCACAGTGAACCCCAAGATCTTCATCCCCAGACCATAATGCTCACCTGTGTCTCATGGCCCTGGGACTGAACTCAGGCTCTCCACGAATGGAGCAGATGATCTTCCAATTGTGGGCATTTTGACCCTTTTTTGTTTTGTTTTGTTTTTGTTTTTGTGTGTTTTTCTTTTTCTTTCTTTCTTTTTTTTTTTTTTTTTTTTTTTTGGTTTTTCGAGACAGGGTTTCTCTGTGTAGCCCTGGCTGTCCTGGAACTCACTTTGTAGACCAGGCTGGCCTCGAACTCAGAAATCCGCCTGCCTCTGCCTCCCAAGTGCTGGGATTAAAGGTGTGCGCCACCACCGCCCGGCTTGTGTTGTTTTTTGAGACAGGGTTTCTCTGTATATCCCTGGCTGTCCTGGAACTCACTCTGTAGACCAAGCTGGCCTTGAACTCAGAAATCTGCCTGCCTCTGCCTCCCAAGTGCTGGAATTAAAGGTGTGTGACACCACCGCCCGGGGCATTTTGAAAACAACATTGTTCGCCTCCCTAATTCCAGAAGTTTCTTAGAGATGCCTTTTTGGAAGGACTGCTTGGCTTGCTGGGGACAGCCTCCCACCAGGCACAGCGGGCAGATGGATGTGCCAACAGTCCTGTTCTAGCTGTACGTCTAAGGAAATGAGCTGTTTTAACAACACAGAACCCAGCAAGCTGGATAGATAGTTCAATGACTTTTCCAGAATGGTACTTAAGGAGCAGAGCCCATCTCCACTTGGGTTTGAGCCCATGGCCTTATGGTTTAAATATAAAACGCATTACAGCTCTTTATTTAGAGAGCCATATGCCATTTTTAGGGAGCAGCCTCCGTTTTCTCTCTGACTTTGGTGGTGGACAGTGCAGATAGGTGTCTCAGCGCTGTCATTAGTATCCATTATTTATTAGGTTTTGATGGTGGATTAGAAACCAGCTGGGAGGGTTATGCGCCCCTTCAGTGAAAACCTCCTCACTAAGGTCAGGACTTCCAAGTGTAACCTTTGGAAGCTCAGGAGAGGGCAAGGGACCCAGCATAGTTCAGGCCTCCAAAGTTCAAGGTCAGGGAGAAGAGGGAGACTTCAAAATTTAAAAAATAGCCTCAGGTTTTCTGCCACAGAATAGACTCCATTAGTAAAGAAGAAACGAAGGCTAGATGAAACACCAGGCAATGGTCTAATGCCACCCAGGGAGCAATGCTTGCTTTCCCAAAGATCAAACCATGGCAAAGGCCTTCTGGCTACAAAGAAGTCTGAAACCTTCTGACCAGAGGGAAGTCCATCTGAGAACACAGTCTGTCACGTGAGTTCCATGGCTAAGTGTGGTAACACTGCGCGTGACTCTGCAGATTCCCTGCCTTCTCTGTGTCCCTCTTTCCTCCATTGCCAAGTCTGAAACCATGCTGTTCTCAACACAGTACAAAGAAGACCAGACTGAGTTAGAACTGCTGGAGCAGTTTGAGATGCAGGAGCACCCTGAGATGCAGGAGCACTCTGAGATGCTGGAGTACCCTGAGATGCTGGAGTACCCTGAGATGCAGGAGCACTCTGAGATGCTGGAGCACTCTGAGATGCAGGAGCACTCTGAGATGCTGGAGTACCCTGAGATGCAGGAGCACTCTGAGATGCTGGAGCACTCTGAGATGCTGGAGCACTCTGAGATGCAGGAATACTCTGAGATGCTGGAGTACCCTGAGATACTGGAGTACCTTGAGATACAGGAGCACTCTGAGATGCAGGAGCACTCTGAGATGCTGGGGCACTCTGAGATACAGGAACACTCTGAGATGCTGGAGTACCCTGAGATACTGGAGTACCCTGAGATGCAGGAGCACTCTGAGATGCTGGAGCACTCTGAGATGCAGGAACACTCTGAGATGCTGGAGCACTCTGAGATGCTGGAGCTGGTCACCCACACGAAAGGACATTTCTGAAGTAAGTGAGAGAACAGGGTTGCTCCAGTGGCTACCTTTCTGTGGTAGATGCTGCTAAGCATTTTCCTCCAGACAGACGTACAGAGCAAGTGGGCTCCTAGAAACAAGTTGACTTCTCTCAGCTTGCCCATCTCGCAGGCCTGGGACCCTCCCTCTGAGAAGGCTGTCTCACCCTCCACTCTAGCCCTGTGCCTCTTCCATTGGCCATTTTGTAACTTCCCTAAAATCAGGAGGGTCTTGTGAAATTTTCTCTAGAAGAAATTTAGAAATTACTCCTGGAAAGCTCCAGCGGGCCTCTTCTCCTTCAAAGTCCTTTCCTGAGAGCAATCCACAAGTTTAAATCCAGTTCCCGAAAGTCCCAGGAACCAACAACCTGATCTCTGGAAAAACACAAATGAAGCATTCTTAGGAATTCTCAAGCTATGGTACAGTGAGATGGAAAGGGGCTGGCATTAACGGGCTCTCAGGATCTAACTGAGTATTTTTTTTATTTCTTGATTTTTCTATTTCTTGATTTTTTCTTATTTCTTGATTTTAATAGTTAAGAGCAGAAAAGGAGGTCTTACTCAACGAGGCCACGTTGGACTGAGGAACAAAGAGGCCGTCTTCCTGGACAAAATGTCCAACTTCAGGGACATTTATTTTTTAAATAGCATGGTGGAAGGGGGGGGACTTTTTTTTCTTTAATGACCTAAGCTGAAACAAAGGCGACAACAACAACAACTACACCCGAAATATCTTTGTCTTTCCTCAGGAGAAGTGTCTTAGGACAGAGTGGCTGCTACAGAGGTGTTGCTCAATGTTGTGTTACAACACTATTCCAACTGTCACTGGGGCCGGGATGGCAGTCTTGCATCAACCCCCTGCAAGGTGTTTCCTGGACTTTGCAGACAGCACTGGGGGAGGTGCTGCTCCTCTTGTGAAGGCAGATAATGCCTCCCGCTCCCTCAGCTATCTTCTGGGGCTCGCCCTGTAGATAACAACTTCACTGCCTGAGGGAGCCCCACACTCCCAATTTGTAGATCTATATTGATGAAGCTTTTTGTGTTTATCAGACACAGTTTTATCATTCCTCTCCAAATGCCCCCAGTCACACGCAGCCTTTGAACTTTGGCGCATTTATCAAATGGGAGCAATGATTGAAGAGATGTAAAGGCTTATGTGTAATTCTAAAGAAAGACAAACCGAGCCATGGATCTCTCTGCTAGAGCAGGTCTTTTGAGTGTGTGTGTTTGTGTGCATGGGCTTGTGTTTGTGTGTGCTTGTGTGTGTACGTGTGCACACATGAGCACAGGCATGTGTGTTTACACATGCACACGGGCACATGGAGACAGAGGAAGATGTTTCTTATCTGGGGCAGTAGATTGCGCTATGTAGACATCTTATGCATTTTGTTTTCCTGGACACCTTGTCTTGGATCTTTCTCAAGGCCCCAGAGCAGGTGGTTGAGCTCAGCCTGATTCGCAGACTCTCGGTGTGCACAGAATGACAGGCCCTGCATGAGACCCACTTTGCCCTCATTTAGATCAGGACTTTCTGAAACCAAGTATCAGCCCTTGAATGGGATTCATGCTGGCTTGTGTTACTTGTATCTTCTTAACAGGCAAACAGCACGAGGCTTTTGAAAGGTTCCAGGCACTTTTAGAATCTTGTTCCTTCTTTTTTTTTTTTTTGTCTTGTTCCTTCTTTTTTTGTCTACTTTTCTCCCCCCCCCATCTCTCTTTGTCTCTGTCTCTCTCTGTCTCTCCGTCTCTCTCTCATTCTTTTATCAAATTCTACTCTGCAAATCAATCTAGAAAGGCAGGGAGCTGGGGACAGATCAAGAGGATGAGGCCCCTCCTTATGCTGGCACAGAGGCCCCTGAGATGCTCTCAAGACCAGAGAGAGTGGTAGGGGAGGAAGGAGGAGAGAGAAGGGGAAAAGAGGGGGAAGGAAGGAGATGAGAGGGAGAGGGAAGGAGAGGGAGGGGAGGGAAGAAGACGAAAGGGAAAGCACTAGTTACAGACCTGGAGGGAATTTCAGAAGGGAGTCCCTGCCCCAGAGTCCCCGTTCTTCCTTGGGTTTGTCCTCCAATCTCTCAGCAGGCTGTCCTTCTGAGAGGTACGATTGATTACTCACCATTGGCAGCTATGGGAAAGGCAGCCTGACGATGAGACTGAGATGAGGACTTTCATCAAATGATCTCTGCCATTATGGCCCCACCCTTTCCTCCTCTCCTTATTCCCCCTTCTCCTCATCTCTCCCTCCACCCCAACTCCTTTTCCTTTATTCATCCTTAACTTCCTGACTGCTAGTGAGCACACAGGGACATGCACACACACACACACACACACACACACACACACACACAGAGGCACACACACATACACAGAGGATGAGAGAGAGAAAGAAGAGAGGAGGAGAGGGGGAGGGGGAAGGGGGAGGGGGAGGGAGGAGGAGAAGAGAAAGAGGGAGAGGGGGAGGGGGAGGGGGAGGGGGAGGAGGAGGGGGGAGGAGAAGAGAAAGAGGGAGAGGGAGAGGGGGAGGGGGAGGAGGAGGGGGGAGGGGGAGGGAGGAGGAGAAGAGAAAGAGGGAGAGGGGGAGGGGGAGGGGGAGGGGGGGAGGGGGAGGGGGAGGGAGAGGCTGTTGCAACACTGTACAGAGTCTGGGCACTGCCTGTTGGGTGGCCACTGTCCTCAATCCCTGGCCAGCACCTGGCCAGGGTGTCTTGCCACCACACTACACCCTCGCTGACTGCTATGGTTTACACTGATGTTTAAAGTAGAGACAGCATGATTTTTTCAGTACAAGGTCTGTCGCAAGGGCACAAGAAGTCTTTAATAAAAACTCTTTGGGGACAGTAGGAACTGTCAGTAAGGGATCAGATAGGTCATGTCTAGATCCAAGCTTATGAGCTCCCGTGGTGGAGCGGGGCCTGTGGATACTGAGTGGCTAACGTTGTTGTTTACCATAACATCCAAATGCAGTTGCTGGACAGTGTAAGAAACAGGGGTATTAACAAGAGTCGCTGCAGTGTCTATCGCTGGAGAACGTAGACTAGACCTCTGACAGTTCTAGGAATCCTGCATCCATGAGACACAGAGAAGGAGCCATGCCATACCTGGCAAGACTAGACCTGTGTGTGGAGAGAGGAATGGCCTACCACTGGCTCAGGGTTGGGAGCTCTGGTTGGGAGGAAGGAGGTACAGCTCTTCCCAGCAGCTCCATGGGATTACTGTCTCCATTATCTCATTCTGGAGCGGCTGCCTGATCACCCTGACAGCTTCTGCTCCAGCCTCCCTGCAATCAAAGGGTCAGAGTAAAGGAAATCGGACCCGGTCTCTCCTCCAGACAGAGTGTTCCGGGGCGCAGAGAATCCCAGGCCCTGTGGGAAGTTAGCCCAGCCACAGCATGGCCTAAATACCACTGCTCAGCTTACCACGCCACGTTGCTTATTCTGCCCACAGATACCGAAATCTCCTCCTTCCTTGGAACCTTTTAGCATCTCTCCCTGAGCCAGGGACACACCCCTCAACCTCCCAGTTTTTGTCATGGCTGCTCAGTTATCTAGGAAAGTATGAGCTGAAGCAATCTCCCTTCTTATGTCTGGTATCAAGTCGTTCACTGGACTCTTTCCTACCATCTCGTTATGAGTCCTTGTCTGATGCAGACCTCAGACTGAAGGGATGGCTATCTCTAGGTGTTTAGTCGTTCAAGGAAACCAAATCAAAAACCAAACCTAGTCTCTGTCCATCTCAATGCTAACTCCACTTTCAGTGTAGGACAACAGACCCACACAGGACTCTCCCCATGTCCTGTCTTCCTTGGGACCTCCAGGGTTTTGGAGGTTAGGAGGTCAGCAATCTGAGGAACTCCTGAGACCACATTGGTGTTTTGGGCACAGTGGTAACCACAAGTGGCCAGTGGTAGCCTCCTCATCACACCCCTGCCCTGTGTATGCGAACTCATGGACTTTCTCTTTGGTAAACATTTCTGGCAAAACAAAAATCACAGGGACAGAGTGAGGGTGACATCTCACTACTGTGCTCTGCTTGTCTCTGGGGCTCGAGGAGAGTTGGGTAGAGATGGCTTCTCTGTATTTGAGGAAGCTGTGTTGTAAGCAAGTCTGTTTTTTTTTTTTTTTTTTTGGACAGGCTTTCTCTGTGTAGCCCTGGCTGTCCTGGAACTCACTCTGTAGACCAGGCTGGCCTTGAACTCAGGAATCCACCTGCCTCTGCTTCCCAAGTGCTGGGATTAAAGGTGTGCGCCATCACTGCCTGGCTTTGGAGCAAGTCTTGAAACTCCAGGTCAAACTTCTTTCTGTACATATAGGACATGTGTGAAGTGACTGGAGCAAAGTTAAGTAGCCCAAGTTGATACAAACCAGGTTGTGATGGCGGTACTTCCTTTCTATCATGGGGGTTTCATCCTGGGTCCTCTCTATCACTGGCTCTGACAGAGTAAAACTCCCTTCCCACAGGGCTCTGTAATCATGTAAGAATGGCCACGGAGCTCACTGTAACACTGGGAAGGCTCTGGACACTGTCCACTGAGACGTCACTCTCCTGACCAATCCTGGGACCTGGGTGGGCTTGTCCTTGAACCACATGGTCACTGATGCTTCATGCCCACACCACAGCAGTGAGTCTTACCAGGACACTTCACTGAGTAGAGTATTGCCCTGAAAAGGAACAGACCTGCAGGGCTCTGAGGCAGGCTACTCAACCACAAAGGAAAGAAAGCATTGTTGGGGGAGCAGACTGCCTGGGGATGAGCTGGGCTCCTTGCAATCCAAGATGGGAGCAGCCTAGCTGGGGAAAACACTTGAGCAGAGCTGACCCCATCCCTGCTTCCATCAGACACTTTATTCTTAAGGCCTGTCACCTCTCTGTTACTACTACTACTATTATTATTGTTATTATTATTATTATTCTGTTTGTCATCTTACTTTATACTATTTTCCATGGGGACCCATGAGAGCATGGGCATTTTTTAGTACCCTCTAACATCAGGTTTCAGTTGGGGGGCAGGCATGGGGACCCTTTACATCGCATTCTTTAATAATTCAAGTGGCAGCATTGTAGGGCTTCTCTTAACTGCTTCTTAAAAGTAATTAATTGATTTTCTGACATATCAGTTAACAATGTATTACTCTGACACAAAGTTGTGTTTCAGCTCTTGTTTGGAACAGAGTGCTGTATGGATTCAATTCGGCTCAGAGTTTAGCTCGGGAGACACTAAAAATATGCCTCTATAAAAAGAAACCCTCTTTACATGGAGTGTTGTCTAAAAATCTAACCCATATGTTCTTTCCGGGGCTCTCAATGGGGTGACGTATAGGTTCAAATTTTTGTGGCTGTTCAGGCTTGGAACATTCAAGAAGCATGGAATAACGCACTGTTACTCAATATACTCTGTGGTCTAGAGGGGGAAACATCACCCAGGCTGTGCTGAGCACAACAGGAGGCTCCCCATCTAAACACAGCGTGCTAAGTTTCTGTCCTGGGTGTGAGTGTCTACCAGCAGCCAGGTTCTCTCTGTAGCTGAGATTGTAAGATTCACTCACTGCAGGCCTGTGGTGGGGATCCACCAATGGGAGGAGGACTCCCTTCCATTATGTAGACACTCTGCATGGCAACTCTCAGAGCAGTATTGTAACTGGCTTGCCCTGGGACGTGTGGTGTGGAATGTGGGCACTAAGCATGGTCTCTTGGCCTCTACAGAGATGCCTGAGACAAACTTCTGCACCGAGGGAGGTAGCACTCCCTCCTGGGAGTCACCACATTTACTTCAATATATACTGGAAGCTCTCGATAGATCCATTTTGGTAGTGTGGTATTTCTTCACCACTGTGGACGTACGTCACTGGGGCCCTGGTGTGACTCTAGGCACTTTGCACTTGGTGTGGGCTGAAGATGGGTGAAGGGTAGAGAGCACAGGAGACCCAGTTCCCACCTCATCCTGCCTTCCAGTGATAGGGCCTGGTGTGTAGGCTCATGTCTTCATGATTTACAGGTCCAGCACTGGTTCAGCTTCGTTTGAGACAGGGGAGTGACCTCGACACGAGGCAGTTGATGCTCCTCCATTCATAATCCTCACTTCCCAGCAGGCAATGCAGTTGTGACCCTGGCTTTCTGACTTGTGTGTGTCTCACTTCTTCATGACTGTGTCTGAACTGATCCTTTCCTCAGGAAGGCAGCCCTTCATCAAAGTCTTTCAAGCATTAGCAGCACCAAAGAGATCTGGCATAAAGCCAGGAAACAAACCCTTGGGAGGGAGACCCCAGAGTGAGTGGATGGAGGTCTTGCTTCCTCTGTGTGTCTCGCAGGCTGGCCATTTAGTCTGTCTCTTTAGTTGCAGAATGAGGACAGCGGTTGCTAATTTACCACACTCCTGTGATGACTGAATGGCACAAACCCCGCGAGGAAGCTTTTACAGAGCTCAGCAGCAGCCGCTCAATTAAGGGAACGCGAGCTACTGTAGTTTTCTCTTGCTAAAGTACAGGAACGATGAGAAAAATTGATGAAAAATATTACAACGTGTTCCTAATAGTTGGTTTGCCTTTCAGTATTTGAAAGCATTTTAAGTTCTGAGGCTTATAAGGAAGGGACCTTAGCAGAAAGAGCAATGGACAGATGGGGAGAAAGAAGTGACTTCAGGAGGCATAGGGAATGACAGACAGGCAGAGACAGGCTCGAAGCAGGGACCCACTAAGGACAGACATTCCTTGCCTTTCCTTGGATGATCACACCTTTTTTTATGCCTTGCCTACTCAGAATCTATGTGGGCAGCAAAGACTCCTGCCCCTCAAGGATGGCTGTTGTGATGACCCTCAAGGGAGGAGAGCATTGGAAAGACAATCAGAGAAACACATGTGAATATAGACTGGCATTACTTGCTATTAATGTCTGAATATTTCGATCCCGTCTCTTGCTATGTTTGTACTTCCTTGGTCAAATGGACAGTGTCACCAGACTGGAGAAATGAATAAAAGACATCAATATTGTTGCTAGTGACTCATCCCCGACTTTTCTCTGGATATAAATACTTGTGGATTCCATTTTTCTAGGCTAGTGTTACAAAAGTTAACATCACAAAAGTCTGTAAAAATAAATAAATAAGTAAAGAAAGAAAGAAAGAAAGAAAGAAAGAAGGAAAGAAAGAAAGGAAGGAAGAAGGAAGGAAGGAAGGAAGGAAGGAAGGAAGGAAGGAAGGAAGAAAGAATCCTTGGATATCTGAAGTGTGGACTATCAACAACTTCTTCCCATTTTTATTCTTGGAAATAAAAGCTTTTATCCTGAAACATAGGCTGTCTTTACTCCTCAAAAGCCTGCTGATAGTACAGATTCTGAGAGTTATTCCAGAATGAGAGAGGATTTTCTTTTCGTTTTCTTTTTTAGTAGGGGTGTGGGGAAGAGACATGAATTATTTACCATGGCTCTAGAGTCGGGAGAGAGCTTTAGGATTTTGCTCAAGTCTCAGATTGATTTTCTGACACACCAAGTGAAATGAAACTGGAGAGCTTGGTGCCACGTCAGACACCCGATCCGCAGCAAACTGCAGAGTCGCTGCTCAGCGGCGGTGCGCTTACGTGTCTGGGATAGGACAGGAGTTGATCCCTGCTGCTTTGCAATGAACACACTCTATAAAGCGTTTGAAGAAATTAGACTGCGAACTGTACACTCAATTAATACAGAGCAAGTACTCCTCACGAGATAAGTCCCATCCTGTGCATTTTGGGGGATGGCAGGGGTAGAATTTGATTGAACGACCCCACCCTTTAACAACTGTATAGTCCAGTGTGGGGATGGCAGGTTGATCTACAAAAGAATCGGTGAATGTGATCGTAAGTTGTCAACCACAGGTTACAAGAGCCTGGGATGGGAGAGTAATGGGTCCCATCAAGAAGGGCTGGGGAAGCTTAGAGGAGGAAAGGATGGGTGGATTGAGTCTGGAAGAAGTGTAGGGTTTGGATATTAAAAAGGGAAAGGCAGACAAGTTATATGGTAATGCAAGCCAAGAAAAGAGGACGGATGTAGAATGTCACTGAGTGGCTCACTTGGGAGCCCGCTGCAGCACACACTTGCTTGAGGTGCGTGCAGAGGGTGGGCTGGAGGGGTGCAGCATTTTGAAGTTGTCAGAGCCTGAGTGAGTCTTTTTATGCATCTCCTCTCACTGAAAACTCATCACAACCATTGAAGAAAGGATCATGGAAGGTCTCACATCACACAGATATACAGTGCCAGACAGCAAGACTCAAAGCCTCCCTGTCATTATAGCAGCAGAGCCAAGCCGTAGACTCTGTCAGAGCAACGTGGATGCTGTGAGCCATGGCGTTCCCAGTTTTGGCATGCTAGAAGCACTATAACTTAACCTCTGAAACTAAGGGGTTTGAATGCCTTTTTCCTAAAGGCAAGTGGCCATTATTCAGGGGATTTGACCGAAAGATCATGTGAGCAGTTATGCCTGAGACTACAGTGAGAAGGGTGTGTGAACAGACACTGAGCCAACCAGGTTTGGAGACATCTGAGTGAGGGACTATGGGGAGAAAATGGACCCCAGAGCTATGAAGCTGGACAGAGGGAAGGGGCCATCATGTAGGTGAAGACACCCTGGTGTTTAGCCTGGGGGGCAGAGACAGAAAGCCCACATTAGAAATCGTGCAAGCTTTTAGTTGAGTTATTGGAATTGGAATTTTGCCTGAGCACCCAGCATCCTGGTTCCTAAGGCATGGCCCCTTGATCATTAGCCCATAAAAGTGATGTTGGACAGAGTTGGGATTCTAAGTGGAGTCAGGGATGATGCTCCTGTTGAGGGAGAGAAGTGACAAAGTGACATTGCCTTTCGATTTCTCTCCACTCTCAGGTAGGAAAACTGAGAGTGGCGGGAGGCACATTAACTAGCATGCCTGGATTCCCCAGTCTTCATATGACTGCCACAAGGGGACTTTGGTGGCTACCCAAGACAAGCCTATCATTGTCCCTGGAACTTGGAGTCGGTTTGTAAGGTGGCTCACCCCGACCTCGGATGCATCAACAGAAGTATAAGGCTTTAACATTGGCTTTTACCCAAGCTGTGAGCCTAGGTGAACATCAGACTGGTCGGAGACATCCCCCACCCCCCATGGTGTTCTTGGCATGGGAAGGCAAGGGCACAATGACCCTTGCCTCACCGTAAAAACATCTTGAGGACATGTCCTGACATATCCTCACAAGTGCCCTCTGACCTTTGTACCTAAATTACCCATCCAGTGCCAGCCTTGCCAAGTTCACACTGACTGCGAGGGAAAGCAAGGTGTATGTGGAAGGGTCTGTGCTTGACTGATCATTGAAAAAGCATTTTCATCTCCATCTCCATTGGGATTGCCTTAGTGCTCTTGATTTTACTCTCTGTTGAGATGCGTCGACTTTTTACTAATGGGGGCTCTACGGCAGATCTTTTACAAACTTCTAAGACCACACTAAATAAGACGCGGACAATATGGAAGTTAAACTGAGGAAGAATAGAATGCTTCACACGTGCCAGACACTATTGCAATACATCATGTCATTGTTGAGCGACACAAATCCCTTTCGTTGTCTATTGCTGTGAGCTAGTTCTTGCTTTTATGCACGTTCAGTAGATGAAGAAACTGAGGCACACAGACATTCACAAGGTCGCCTAATGTCATAGCACATAACAAATGGAGCCAGGGGTAGAACCCAGGCAAGTGGGTTCCTGAATGTGTGCTCTTGTCTGTATCCTCCATACCAAAACCTCTCAGTCCTTGGCAAGGGACCGCAAGCTCAGTCTGTGGCAAGTGCTGATGGTGGAGAGAGGGGATGGTGGGAGAAAGGGTCTAATCTAGTGATAAGTGAAAACCAAGGTAAGAGACTCGTCATGATTACATTTAGAGATGAGCCAGGCTGCTGTGGAATAAAGGACCCAGCTGGCTTTTGGGTCTTCTTGGCCTCTGGATATCTGATTATCTATAGATTCTCTCCTCTCTGCTCACCAGGTGCCACTGGCCTACCTTTTGCTTCACTGTGTTGGGTGGGCTCTACTCCCTTCTTAGAGGCCTGGTTCTCTACCAAACATCTGGCTCATTTCCCCCAGAGCCTCCCTCTTCAGAGAGAGGTGATGACTGACCAAATTAGCATGGAGATAAAAATACTTCCTTCTTCAACTGAGTGATCTCCGCATAGACCGGAAACAGAATCAGATCTAGGAAGTGACAAGTATTTTTGGTAACTGATGTTCGATAGTTGAGCATATTACATTCAGGTTTATGCTGGTTTTAGAAAATACTAGAAAACGATCATTTCAGATGAACCCATCTTAGGTCTCAGTCAACTTGAGAAGGAAGCACGCACACTTTAGAGTAGTTCATTATATTTGTGCAGCACACTAGTAAGTAAATAGAAAAGCTTTATGTTTGATCGTTTGTTCATTCATTCGCTCATTCATTCATTCATTCATTCACTCCTTTAATGGCCAATCACTGATCAGGGACTGTTAGAAATCCCTCATTTGGTTCTCTGATGAGCATACTGAACAAAACAGCAAAGCCTTCTGGAAGTCCACATTCAGTGATCAGACGGAGAAACCAGAATGAATTCAAGCCCATGTTTGAAGACCAGATGCTACAAAAATAATTATTATCAAAGGAGAAAATGTTTTCCCTCTTCAACATCTTGATTCGGACTGACTTTCCCTCCAGGGTTGGGGATTCTCAAGGATTTTCTTTAAAGCTGTATTTTATATTTTAGCAAGTAAGTAACAGTTACAGCCTCACTCCCAACCCCTCTAATAAATATTTATCTTGATGTTTTCTCATTATAACCAAAACCTTTCCAAAGACCCCAGGCTGTCTTCCACCTGATGGTAAATCGTGGGCAAGTCTCTAGGAACAAGGATTACTCTGTTATGTTCCTGGATGATGAGATGAAGCAAGAAGAAATGCCCGAGGCTCTCGGCACCACCCGGGAGAAGTAGATTCCAACCAGACACACCAAGACGCTTGCCAACTTCTGACCACATTGAACAGCCAGGAGAACAAAACCCTTTCTGAGCAGGTCCCTCTTTATACCTCATATGTCAGTGGAGGCACTGCCTTCCTGGGAACACCTGGCTGTGTCCTTTGGGTGACTTTTGGGAGAAAGTCTTCACACTTGGCATTGCCATGGCTCTTTCGGCTTCTAATCCGAAACCTACAGTGAAACTTGCGGGCTCTGAGGCCCCCCGAAGCCCCTCTGTTCCTCTGTACACAGTGTGTTCATACACGCACCACAAAGCCCTTTTGTGTGAATAGCAAGACCTCTACTAACATTACTCCTTCCCACATCTCTTTGATAATGGAAAACCATACCCAACATAGCATTTTCTATCGTAATCATTGTCAACTGTATGGTCCCACGAGGTAGGTTACATCCATGCATGCTGTTTTGTGACTGTCACCTACCATCCATCACCAGATCATTCTTATTTTAACTGAAATGGTATCATATTTTAACAACTCAGAATTTCTCCCTCTTGCGAATACTTGGCAATCTACCTACTCTATGTCTCCGTGGCTTCACTAGCTTTCTGTACCTTCATGAAGGGGAATCGTATAGCGTCTTTCTTCTTCCTTCTTTTAAAGACTGGTTTCTTCTGGGTCCAACTACGCTGTGGACTACCTCCTTTCATGTATGTGTGCATGTGTACAAGTGTGCCTATGATGATGTGTGTGCATGACTGTGTGTATGTGTGTATATGTGCACATGTGTAGGAGAGAGAATATACATGTGCACGTGTTTGAATGTGTAAGTGTGTGAGTCAGAAGTGAACTTCTTATGTCGTCTCCTGGAGCTGTCTATCTTTTTTTTTTTTTTAATTCTATTTAATAGAAGAAGTGAGTCCCAGAGAGGATATACAATGTGTTATTTATGGTTCACATAGCTGGTAATTGGATGGGTGGGGATGGGTATATGATAGCCCTCAGGTTCAGATGGTCATTATCCACGTGCCAATGTCCTGTTTATATGCCACCCCTTGTATTCTGCTTCCTCTCCTTAACATGATACATTGAGGGCCTTGCTTCGCCTTCTTTTAAAAAAAGTAATGTATTTACTTTTATTTTGTGTGCATTGGTGTTTTGCCTAGATGTATGTCTGTGTAAGAGTGTCAGGTCTTGGAGTTACAGACAGATGTGAGCTGCCATGTGGTTGTTAGGAATTGAACAAGGGTCCTCTGGAAGAACACCCAGTGCTCTTAACCTATGAGCCATCTCTCCAGCTCCTTGTCTATCCTTCTGAAAGGACAGTGTGCCCCTGGCTGTTAGGACAGGTGGCTGAGTAGCTCCACCCGGAAGGAAAAGACAAGACTATCAGGCACTGTGGGCTGTTGATTCTCTTTCATCTTGTGTAACAGTAGAGATGCAATATCTATATTTAAGCTGTATTCTGTAAGAGGCAGGCCGCCATTGTCCGTTAGCTTTGTGGTTTTCATTTCTTTCCAGTTCACACTTGAACTTGTGAAGAAATCACAAAGGCGACGAGCGAAGCTGAGCTGGGCTCTGCTTGCTCCTGATGACAGTTATGTACATTTTAAGGTCGGTGATGTCATAAAATTGGGAGGCAAATTTCCAGAGTCGGAACTTGATCTCAAGTAAAACTCTAATTATAGTTGCCACTGGAAAAAAAATAAAAAGATCGAAGCCCCCAAACCCCAAGCCCTAGCTTTTAATTTCGTGAAGTTGAGACATCCCACAGGAAAGCAAAATACTCCAGTGTGAAACTCAACTGAAGACGACTGGCTCCCAAGCCCATTGGGTGGTCTCCTCGATGCATCCAGTGATCAATTCTTTTTTTTTTTTTTTTTTTTTTTTTGGTTTTTCGAGACAGGGTTTCTCTGTGGAGCCCTGGCTGTCCTGGAACTCACTTTGTAGACCAGGCTGGCCTCAAACTCAGAAATCCGCCTGCCTCTGCCTCCCGAGTGCTGGGATTAAAGGCGTGCGCCACCACGCCCGGCAATTCTTTTTCTCATTGCTCAAAAGGGAGGTCACAGCTATTCTTCCTCAGTCGCCCCACTGGTTTTTGTCTTTTTTATGTCCCATATTCCTCATCCTTTCCCCATTGTCTGGAACTTCTCATATTCCCTGTGTCCAGCCTTGGCCATGTCATCTTCAATACCCCTGCTCAGTCATGCCTCTCCAGTTTAAGTTTGAATGTGATTTTCTGAATGGGACTTTCTGTCGTCGCTAACCCCTGGAGCACAGTCCGTGTTTGGAGCTCCACCATGTGCTCTACACCACCTCTCCTTGTAGATCTAATGGCTTCATTGTGTCGGTTTTCGTGTGGTTTTGTAGTGTACAAACCATCTCACCAATTAGGGACCTTACTAACGGGTACCTTACATGGCAAGATGGGCCTTTCTCTCCTGGCAGTTCACCACAGTTGACAGGAGCTTGGTCACTAGTCTTGAGATACCATTCCTCTGTCAGGCCCTAGCTGCGTCTATCCCCTCATTTCCTTTTCTTTAGAATTCAAGTAAAGTCAATGTCACTGGCTCCACAGAGATTAGGTGCTAAGAAGTAGGCTCTGTGCTATTTGTTGAGACTACAGAAAGGGTACAGTCTCTGTCCTGAGCCTTTCAGGTTAACAGTCACACAAGGGTACTGGCAGCAGCCATTGGAATAGGACTGATTCTCTTGGGAGGTTCAAGATTCCTGGACTTCAGGATGTCAGGGTTAGGCAAGCAGAAGGGTGATCTGTGGTGGTGGCAACAAGAGAGGGGCCATTGCAGAGTAAGAGACGTGTGCATGAATGTGGACAAATGACAGACGACATCTGAGACCCCTGGAGTTTCAGTGGCTCTGAATACTTTGGGAGCATGAGGTAAGACAGTGAGCTAAGGACCCAAAGAAGAAGTCCCCTGCTTACTAGACTTAAGAGTCCCAGCTGTCCCTCTTCCTCAGGGGTTCCTCCCCTCTCTGCCTCACTTAGCTAATGCTATCTAGACCAAGAAACCTAAATGACACGTATGGGTCGTAGTTCTGCAGCGGAGAAGTCCAATGTCAAGGGCGTGGGACGGTGAAAGGTAGCTTGGATCCCGGGTGAGCTAAGGTTTGATGACCCGGAGTCCCTGAAGGGACAGCAGGTGGTGTGTCTTGTTCCCGCACACCAGGCCCGTCACTAGACACAGTCCCCCATAGATTTATGGCCACCAGTCACATAAGGGCAACACCCCAAGCCCCTCCACAGGTAGAGGACATGCCTGTGGTCACAAAGACTGGAGACAGATCTCCATTTTAACGAGGTACCTTAAGGCCTGGAGGGCTTAGCCAATAAGCTTTCCTTCCTAGACACTCCTCTCTGAAAAAGGTATTTAATCTCAGGCCCACCCTGAGAAGTGGGGTAAAACCATTTACACATCCATTTTCCACCATGACAATAAATGTCTTAAAACCATGGACTGCATCTTTTCATTGGGATCCTCAGTGGGGAGCCATGGAGAAGGACTTTGCCTTTACAACTGCAGTCTAATCTCCCATAGAAGGCCTCTCTATGCTTCCAGCCATGACCAAGCCAAGTTCAAGCCCACTGCTGTCAAGCAAGAACTCCTCACCGTGGGACCAGCTGGAGTTCCCCCTTTCTCCCCACCATGGCTAGATCCAGCCTGCAGACCCCCACTTAGTTCTCAGCTGTTCCATGGCTTCTAGCAGCACCTGGATGTCCAAGAGCCTGAGAACCAGACAGCCCAGGCCTCCTGGCAGGCCCGGGACCCCTGAGCCAGCTCCGTCTGTCTGGCCCCTCAGACTGCCCTTCCCAATTCCAGAGCCGTGTCCCAGTGCTTCATCACAGCCTAAGACCCACCCAGTGATGGCATGGGGTAAGCCTGGTCAAACTTCCTGCATCCTGCCTCCCTGAGCAGCCGAGTCCTGTGGAGGAACAGAGCCACAAAGGTGCCATCAGATTTGATTCTGTTTCCTGGTTGTCACTTGGAGACCTTGCCATTGTCTCCTCATAGGATGGAGAGAGAAGCAAGCTATAGTGCCTCTGTTTGAAGGGTGCCAATCCCCCTCAGTAACCCATGAGTAACCCATGACTTCTCAAGAGTTATGTCTTCTTATACGCCATTAGTATTTAAGGCTCCAATGCTTCATCGTATGGATGGAGGTGCTGGAGATTCATCTAAGCTCCATAGATTCCATAAATGCTTTGTGCTTCCAAGCCATCTCCTTCTCCTAGAAAAACCATGAGCATTTCCATACCACTGATAGTTTGGGTCAGGTATCTGAAGACTTAACGTACACAGACCTCTTATTATTCTCGAATGGGATGGAACAAGCTTATTTTGACTTCCGAAGTGTTACAGACTGAATCGTGTTCCCTCTGCCCCCTTCCCCACGCCAAGCTAAACTGAACTCCCAGTTTTCAGGAGTGGTATAGGTAGCTGCTTTTGGAAGTAAAATCTTTACCACTTATAATCAAGTTAAGATTAGTGTGACCCCTGGTCCAGCGTGCCTGGTATCTTTATGTATTGTGTGGCTCTTTCCTCCAAGTTGAAGCATTCCTCTGTGGTGGGAGGGGGAAGGCTCAGCGTATTCATGATACAAGACTCTTGAGTCACCAGCAAGGAGAGGAGGGACTGTTCAGAGGCATAGACACCTACAAGCTGCATAGAAGACTCAAGTGGTTCAACTTTCATACATGGTCCCCCATGCTACCAGAAGCTTTGCTGAGATAAAGCCACCTGTGGGATACCTCCTTATGTAAGTGACCCCTCCCCCACGCCTCCATTAGCATCCCCATCAAACACATTAGTCCAGCAAACTCAGTTCAAGACGCAATCCTTTCTTTGGGCCACTGTTGCTCTCTCTGGGGTGAGTAGACATAGTCTTCCCAGAAAAGGTAAAGAGAGACATTACAGACGGAACAGAGCATCATGGAAAGACAAAGACACAGAAGGAGAATGTCCTGGGAGTCAGCAGCGGAGACTGAAATGATGCAGTCCCAAGTCAAGAGATGAGGAGTGGCAAGGATAATTCTCCAGTGGAGTGTGGCCTGTCACACATGATCAGGGACAGAGACAACAATGTTCTGCCGTTTTGATCTGGTTACTATGCAGAACTTTCTTAACACTAGCTTGAGAAAAATCCAAGATATCAGACTACTGTTGGTTGTCCGTTCCTTAGAGGCACAAAGTAGAAGGGATAGCTTAGCATTATGAGAGCACGGCTCAGAAAGGTGCCTAAGAATGTTGAATTGGCACAGCGTGTGTGTGTGTGTGTGTGTGTGTGTGTGTGTGTGTGTGTGTGCACATATACATGAAGGAGGCTTGTGCCTAGGGAGTTACCAGCGTGGAATCAGTGGTGTTTGTTAAGCAGCAGGGCCACAGAGCACCCTTCTTGCCATCTCTTTGGGCAGTGGGAACACTGTAGTTCTCCAGCATTTAAAGTGGTCTCTCTGTGGCCATTAGAATCAAGACTACGGGCAGAACATACATGAGTTGTTAACAGAAGCTGTCCCCAGAGTGTGATATTTTGGACAATTTTGACCAACTTTTTGCTTAAGTTCGAAAGGAACATGTATTCTTTGATGGCAAGAAGCAAAAAAGTGCCTACTGTGGATAGGCAGCCTGTATTTACTATTGATTAAGCCTGTCAGCAGTTTGATCCCCAGCAAACACAAGCTGGAGTTCTCTAAAGCTCTCTGGGGCCTCTCATAAAGGCAGGCTTTTAAGCCAATGTTTTGAATAGATCAGGTTAAGGTATGTTAATATAATACACGAGCACTGGGGTTGAAGACAGGATTTTGTTCTCCTCGAGAGAGAGAATGAGATGGGTGCATTCTTCATACAGAGCTGTTAGCTGAGACTGCTGGCCAGACAGGTAAGACAGGTGCTCCCAAAAGACATCAGCACCTCGCTCAGACCATCAAAACCACTGCACCGAGAAGCAGGAAGGCAGCCGTGCTGTCTGCAAGGGGTGGCCTGGAAGCCTAGAGTGGTTCCTCTCTCTGCACTTCTTTTCCCCAGAGTCCCAAGTCTTTCCCTTTGGCTAAAGTGCTGTCAACAGGTCAGCTGCTGAAATGAGTCATTTAGTGAGAGAAAAAGTGTGAATTCAAGCATTTCAGAGACCTTGACTGTACTATAAGAATGAGAGGAAATTCACAAACGAAAGTAGGCCAATTAAAGAACCATCATTTGCCAGTATAGGTCTGGGAAGCAGTCAGACCTGTGAAGCCCCCACTGAAGAACTGAATCACTGACAGGTAGGGCCCCACTCTCCTTCCTTATCACGGTCCTTGCAACAGAGAACTCACAGGCTACCAGGCTATGTGTGGATTCTTTGACACCATCAGGGAATCTGTTGTTTGTATATTAGAGAGAATTAGTGTCTCTTCTTAATATGAAACCTGTTTTCAAGCCATGATGTTTTCCCTTGGACAGAAGGTGTGTGTGTGTGGGGTGTGTGTGTGTGTGTGTGTGTGTTGATGGTGGTGGCAGGCAAGGGCCCCAGGCTAAAGATGGATTCTCTCTTGTTATGTGGTTTGGGTGGGCGCAGAGCAAGGAAGAGCTCTTTGCTCCAGTGGCCTTTTTTTTTTTGACTACAGGTGATATATATATATATATATTCAAAGCCTGAATTCATAAAGTTTTCTTGGCTTGTGTCTATCATTTACTTGACATTGACAGTCATATTCAAAAGCATAATATCACACAAGAGGTATTTTTAGATGATAGTAAGTGTTGCTAAGAATAGATGAAATATAGTACCTATCACAGACTAGGTCCTTCATCATGCTTTCTGAGAAGAGCATGCTTCAGAGATAAAACTGTATGTTGCATGGAGGGTTTTCAGGGATTCAGATCACTGTGTTGACGAGTGGAGCAGTCACCTGGTCCTGACAATGCCTTTCCTGGAACAAACGATTGCTCAGGACAAAGACGTGGTGGTTGATACCGACGGTCAACTTGACAAGATCTAGAGTTCCTCTGGAGATGAGCTTTTGGTATATTTACAAAGAATTGTTTTGGTTACGTTAACTAAAGTGGGAGGACCCATCCTAGAAGTGGGTGACACCGTTGCCTGGGCTTGTGTCTGTACTGAACTCAGGGAAGAAAGCTAGCTAAGTGTGGGAATTCACATCCCTGTGCTTCCTAACTGAACGCGGTGTGGCCAGCTAGCTGCCCCAGTGAAGCTTCTACAGCTGAGGTTTTCTGCTGGATGACAGACTGTATCCCAAAATGTAATTTTCTACCTTAAGTTGCTTTTGTCTGGATATTTTGATCACAGTCATAAGAAGAATTAGGCAGACAAATAACCTGAAGTGTCCTTTAAAATGATTATGTCTAAGATATTTCTGGGAACAGAAATTATTCCTTAGTATTAAAATGAATTCTTCAGAAAATGAGCGAAGTAGCATTGAGAACCAGGCAGTGATTCTGTGTTAACACAGCTCTCTCTCTCGTCATGTGGATTGAACTACATGTAAATCTACTGTATAATACATAAAGTTAGTTCCTCAGCTGCAATAAACACCAGGTCACTCAACTGCAGCATGAAAATAGTGACTGACATAATCAATTACAGAGTCAGGATTTCCCATCATTTAGAAATTTCTATTGTTATCGACTGAGTCTAGCGTTCTGGATTTTTAGCGTGGCTTCAATAAATGCTAAATAACAACACTGCCAATAAAAATTAAGTAAAATGCACTTGCTCTCGTTCTTTTAACTTGCTGCTAGTCTCTGAAAGGATAAAGTTAAATTAATTTATTTAAAATGTTTGGTCACTGCCCAATTCTAGACAAATAAATCCAATGTTCATGTCAGAGCCCTAGGGGGAGATAGCCCTAGTTATTTTCCCATGGTGGCTACATTCATTTTATGGCCAAGTCACTTGAGGGGACAGGCAGAACTTTGATAATTTCTAGGCATCAGAAAGAACCCAAGAATCTTGTGTTTATTTCTCTAGATCTCTTTGGGATTTCATGCAAACAATCTGTCTTTAGAACTCTGTCTTCTCCCATGAGTCCTTGAGTGCATTGGAAGCATCTAGCTATGTCCTTCATTCCAGATGTAGATCAGCCTGGAGAAATTTGTTACCCCAAAAGCAAAAGGTGAGAAACAGGCTTCCCCTTAAACATAGTAAGGGGCAGAGCTCAGAGCTGCACTTCAGCAGTCCATCTGTTCTGTGTTTGTTTAAGGGTTTCTTTGCCCATAGCTGGGGGGGCAGTGCCATATCTGGGAACAGACTACCCTAGACATTTAGACTCATGTTGAACTTATAGAAGAACATTTTGGGGGTATCGAGCACAGAACCTAAGAGAAAGGGAGAGCTCAGGGAGAAGGGCAGTCCCCCTGCTCCTTGTGCAGGAGCCAGGGAGTCTCACGGTCTTAACATTTAATGGGCTTTGCCATAGAGTTTCATAGTGCTCAAGGAATGCAGATCAATGCTTCCAGAGAAATACATTTTTGTTGAACACTGTGAGCACTAGTGGACAGAACGGCACAGGATTTGATAATATACCAGGGAGTAAACAATATTGAGCCTTATCCTCAGGACGGGGGAGACGAGTCACCAGTTAAAATGGTTCCCTTAAGAGTCTCCCGCAGAAGATCTGAGTTTGGTCATTAGCGTCCCCACCCAGCAGCTCACACCACTCCACACTCCTGCTCCTGGGGAGCCAACGCCTCTGCCTCTGTATGCACCCGCCTTCATTTGCACACATCCCCTGCCCTATCTACATACATATAATTAAAAATAAAAATAGCATATAATACATCTGTAAAAATGTATTCTATGCCAAGAACCAAGATCTCCTCAAGAAAATTCTATTTTAATGTTCTCTACTGAAGTCTCTTCAGTTGCCAGGCCTTCATTAAACACACACACACACACACACACACACCCTTGTTGGGCATTCTTCAGAGCTCTGAGAAGTGCGATGTATATATTTGAATTGTCACCCTGAGAAGCTCTGAAACGTCGATGTTAATCATTTTCAAAGGCACCAAAATATGCACAAGACATAGTTCTTTGGTGTTTAAAGATAGACTATACATCCTTTAAGAATTAATAATAATCAATATAACCGGTTATATGACCTAACTGCTTGGTGTGTTGAGCTTTGAGAAGAAAAGGCCACAACCTAACCATATTTAAAAGTATTTGTGCGCCGGGCGTGGTGGCGCACCCCTTTAATCCCAGCACTTGGGAGACAGAGGCAGGCGGATTTCTGAGTTCGAGGCCTGCCTGGTCTACAGAGTGAGTTCCAGGACAGCCAGGACTACCCAGAGAAACCCTGTCTCGAAAAACCAAAAAAAAAAAAAAGTATTTGTGCAATCCCCTGACCGAGTTCATCTACCTCTTGATTTTGAGGACAGCACTGCTCCGAATCTCAGACCTCCCCCCCCAGCCCCCCATCATTTCCTGGCTGAATCCGCAAGGCAGGGCGTGTTCCATATTCTACCAGCTCACGAGCAGGCACTGCACTCTGAGGAAAGCTGGGTAGAACTGGTGAGCAGCCCCTTCACTGTCACCTGCTTGACACTCAGACTGGAGTCAGATGTGTTTTGTACAGTAGGGGGATGATCTCATCCACCTCTGAGTTGTCCTGTGTGGTTCTTGGTGCCCAGGACCCCGTGAATACACAGCAGGACGTTTACAGTATTTCATCGCTGTCATCTTCACGCACATGTGCTTAGAGGTGACTCATCCCTTTAAGATTGCTTTAATATTGTTATTTTTCTAAGTGTCTGGTAGGCAGTGTCTAGGATTCTTGAGCAGTGTTTACATTTGAAGATGAGTTAGTCAACAAGTCTACTCCTCACAACTCAATTGCAACAGTAAACAGACAGTCTCAACCCAAGTTAGATGCTGCCCCCATTTCTCTTGACGAGATGCCTAGAGATAGGACAGACAATGACGTTTACCTGGAGTCAGACCTCTGCGTGATTGACACTGTCTTGGGAGAAGACTCTGAGACCAGAAAGGAGAGCCCTGGTTAATTATTAATGTCTGCAGTAGACATAAGGGGAAGATGTGGCTGGATCTACAAATCTTCAAACACCTGAACGTGCAGAAGAGACAGTGGGAGGTAGGAAGCACTAGATAGGTAAGCTCACGTTGAAGAGAGAGGTTGGAAAGTTTTGATTGAATTCTTTAGGCAGTGGAACATTCTGGACGAGATGTAAACATGCCATTCCTGGCAGCAGATTTAACCCTGGAGGAAACCAGCTGGCCTGGTATGCAAGGAAAGCTGGCATAAGAACTGCTTTCCTGTGTTTGCTGTAATAGTGAGTTTCAAGAAGAAAAATGCTTTAAGACATATGCTCTTCTCTCAGGGAGGAGCAATCCTCTTGGGAGACATGTCTTGCTTCTCACCTTTGGTTTGGCTGGACACACAGCTCACAGATATGGCTTCCTAATATAGTGGACTAATTCATGCATCTCTGCCTACATACCAGAACACACGAAAGTCTTCCCACGTATGAAGTGAGGAACTAGAAACATGTGTGCTCCCTCGGCAAGATGCAGAAGAGCTGTTCTTACCTAGTGGCTGTCTGGGAGTGTTGAACAGCAGCCTGCAGGGATAGGTTGCCCTACTGAGTGAATTTGTAATCCATGACAAACAGCAGATGGGAGAATCCAGAAACTCGCCCTTTTCTAAGACACACCGGATTCGCATAGCTTTTTAGAATATGTCTTGAGATGTCAACTGGGTTTGCTATAGGTCCTGACCATAAATCATGACTAGCTCAGCCACGACTATCTTAAAGGGTCTTCCTCTTCCTTTCCCCCTTGAGATTATTTATCCTATGGGTCCAGTCGAATACAGCATTAGCATGGCATCTGTGGACATAAGTTCTGCTCTCTAGCCATCCGTCTTAGGCCAAGATCCATTTGTGAACATTTTGCTAGACTCTAAGATCCCGGAGGGCAGAGAATGGGCTCTGCTTATCCCTCTGTTGATAACATCTCTATCTTTACTTCATATTTGCTGAATAAAGTGTCCAGTTGACCAGCAGAGGATGGTTAGCCAAGGGGATCAGAGTCTCTCAGCTAAGCTTAGCTTTGAGGTTCATGCTGTGCACAGCCTGGACCCAAATGCTGGTCCAGCCTGCATGGCTCATACCATTGACACAAACGATGCTCGAGCCTGCATGGTCTTGGCAGTGCCTGGTGAACTGAGAGTTCTAAGCTCACAGGTTTTAGGTGGCAGACAAGGCACATCAGAGAAACAGACATTGAAGGCATGGGGTCATCTTGTGACCCTGGTCCCACAGCGGTGACAGTAATGGATTCCTAGGGTCAAAGCTCTGATGGGCTTTGACTGTCTTGGAAGGAAGGAGGTTCTGTGGGTGTCAGAGAAGAGAATGGAGTCAGGTCTGAGAGGGGACAGAAGGCTAAATAGGAGCCTCACAGTGGGAGACTTTCTGCTACCCACCAGGAAACGCCAGGCAGGCACTCCCTTCATGCCCCCTCCTCTCCGTTTTGTTGGACTTCTCCATACTCATTCTTTCTATTTGCCATTCATTCTATTTTTTCCATTCACTCTCGCTCCAGTATTCCTCCCAATTCCCATTCTGTCTTCATTCTAAATTTGCAGGTTAAAAACATGACCTCAGGAGCTTGAGATGGCTGTCTCCTGAAAGACTCTGCCAGAGCCTGCTCAATACAGGTGCAGATGCTCACAGCTAACCATTGGACTGAGCACAGGGACCCCAGTGGAACAGTTAGAGGAGGGGCTGAAGGAGCTGAAGGGGTTTGCAACCCCATAAGAGGAACAACAATATCAACCCCACCCCCACCCCAGAGCTCCCAGGGACTAAACCACCAACCAAGGAGTACACATGGAGGGACCCATGACTCGAGTTGCATATGTAGCAGAGGATAGCCTTGTTGGGCATCAATGGGAGGAGAGGCCCTTGGTTCTGTGAAGGCTCGATGCCCCAGCATAGGGGAATGCCAGGGTGGGGAGAGAGGAGTAGGTGGGTGGGTAGGGGAGCACCCTCATAGGATCAGGGGGAGGGAAGATGGGATAGGGGGCTTCTGGGGGGTACTGGAAAGGGGATAACATTTGAAATGTAAAAAAAAAAAAATCAAATTAGAAAAATCAAATTAGAAAAAATACATGACCTCTTTTACACTTAATAAATCCCAAACCCAATGAGAGTTTTAAAAAGAATGAAGTTAATAAAGAGGCTTAGAGAGGAAACCAAAGTGCGCTCCTCTAATGGAAGTTGCGCACTGCCGGGTGCTAGCTGAGTCTGCTGAAAGTGCCCCTGAAGACCATGAACAGAACCCAGCCATGGGAGCCGCAGCTGGTGGCTTGCCTTTCTGGGCAAGGTTTTCTATTATAGAGCTTTGGTGATTCCTAACTGGGCTGGGGTAGGACAAAAACCTGGATTTAAAATTTACTACTGGGGGCGAAGGGATGGCTCAGCTTGAGAAGGCCCTGCCTTGCAAGCATCACAACCAGGGCATGGTGTGTAGATCTGTAATCGTAGTTCAGGGGAGCCAGAGGTAGGCTGTTCTCGGGGGCTTAGTGGCCGGCTAGCCTAGCATAATGGGTGAGCTCTGGGTCAGTGAGCAAGTGTCTCAGAAAACAAGCCTGAGGAATGAGACCTGATATAGTCCTCAGTCTCTGTACTCATGAAGGACATCCATGCATGTGTATATTTGCACATATAATACACAGACAGACAGACACACACACACAGACATACATAGACACACACACACAGACACACACACACACACACAGACACACACACACACACTCCTGCATCTGGTATTTAATTATTACATAGTTTGAACACTTGGCTTCTTAGTTTCTTCTCAGTACTGCTGATATCTGAGGCTAGACAACTGTTTGGCAGGGAAAACTTTGCTGTGTACTGTCTACAGTCCAGCAGCCTTGACTTCTATCAACTAGAAGCCAGTACGATCCCCTGTTCTGATGCCACATGCAAAACTGTCTCCAGATGTTGCCAAACGTCCTCCTAGATGGGGACTGTGGAGCAGGGTGTTCCCAGGGGAGCCAGTGTCCCATCCATGTGTTAATGCTTCCGATGAGACTCAGAGGATAAGGATGATGGATGCTCCCACAAACGGCAATGTTCTTGGTAGCAGCAGGTCAACATGACAGTCTTTGCTAACCTTCAAGTGCACAGCTTTTCAGCTACACTTCCAACCACAGGAAGAGAATAACATGGCGGGCAAGGGCTGGGAAACCACCCTTCCCTGTCTTCCGAGTCATGATACATATGTGAGTAGCAGTGTAAACTGATTTACGACCTGATCGCTATTTGTCCACATACATCAAATAAAATTTGAGCCTCGAAGCCGCAGGCTGCCACGATCATCCCCCCACCCCCACGCCCACGCCCTGCTCCTGTGAGACAACCGTCCAGAACTCTGCCTCTCTGCTGCTTTTTAAACAATGGCCTTCTGTCATTTCCAGAAAATGTTTTAAATTAGTATAAAACTTGGCTAAATTTAGCTTTTATAGAAGAAAGAATAAAACATAATTAACTGTTTAAAGAAGCAAACAGAAACCACATGAAGGCATCAGAGTCGCTGGCCAGGAATCTAACAGTAGTGCCTGGTAGCTAACCCATCTCCTGCACAACAGATGTTCTCACATTTAAATGGAAACAGGGTCGGCTTTCCCTCCCATGGAAGGCGTTTGTGCTGAGAAGCTGCGGACTCTACGGAGGTGAGCTGTCCAGGTGTGGTGCGCCAGTGCTCCAGTGGTAGGGAGACAGAACTGTCGGGACCCTGGGCTGGGCGAAACATCTCAACGTCACAAGAGATATTGTCAGAGAGAATGCGTTGAGGGTATGTGATGCTTGCTAATGCCTGACAGGTGGGCAGGAGAGTCAGCACTGGATTCGAAAGCCCTCAGATTTCTCAGATTTTAGCGGAGCAGAGAATATCTTCAGAATTTTCATGTAAGTGCTTGTCAGTTCAGAAGTTCCACCCCATCCAGGCTATTTATGGTGTTTTATTGGGGAGAAGGGGGCAGAAGGTAAATTTGATTAAAGATTGAAATGGATTCTCTGTTTCTTCTTCTTCTTTTCCTTAAAAAAAAAAATTCTGCCTGGAGCAGAGACAAAGGGTCCTATTGTGCCCTGACCTAGGTGTGCCGCGTCTCAGACAGAGGCCTAGCCCAAGGCGCACCGCATCACCTCACACACATGGACCCAATCTTTGTCACCTAATAAAGACTCATGGAATCAAAGGGCAGGTTATCATTTATTCTGTAGACTGACTAATGCACCGTTCTTCCTTTCGAGCACTCTTTTCTGAAGACTCAAACAATTAGGCTTTATTATTGTTGCTGTTGCTGTTACTGTAATATTTTAAAAACACAAATAGACCTGCTAATGTGCCATTGTAACAGGATGGCTGTAGGCCAAAAAAAAAAAAAAAAAAAAAAAAAAACCAAACCAAACCCAAAAAACACAATAATCTATTGTTGTGCTGAATTTCTCTGTAAATGGTGGTCTCTGGGACGTCTCTGAAAACCTAGCAGTGACTTAATCCATTCATTTATCTTTTGTTCTCCAGTGTCAATGTTCCACCCCTGGGCACACCTGAGAGGGCTTAACCTCTCCGCAGTCACTTTAGACTTCAGATCAACCTATCTCATGGAAAGAATCATTTTCCTCAGTTTAACAAATCTGAAAAATGGGCTCTGTGTGAATTAATTTTTTTCCTTAGTGTCCAGTTTGACCATTGGGTGCTGAGGAGGCCCGAGAACAAACAGAAAGGAGAGTCGTGAGCTGCTCCCATGGTGCGGGAAGGAGAAAAGGTCCTGCTAACTCGGTCACCCCATTCCATCTCTCTCTTATTTTTCTGTAGAAAATACCAGCGCGCGCGCAGGGGGGGGGGGTACTTCTTTTCCCAAGAGTTGCACCCAGTTTGGCTCACGGATGCTGCCACAGCCCCAGTGTCTCAGAGAAATTAGGGGTCAGACTCAGCGCCTCCTTCCTTCCATGCCTTTCCCAAACATCTCAGCTCTGCAGTCATGAGCTGCTGAGGCCTCACACCCTGCAGGCAGCCCGCATTTCAGCTCTACCAGGCTCTGCTCCAGAGACTCACAGTCTCTAAAATCACGGTTTTGATGAGCAGGATCAATTAGTAAGCCATGAGTCAGAGGCGGTATTCACGCTGAAAAGCTCCTCACGCCAGGATGGATGAGACCGCACGTGTGACTTTATTCTGAAATAGTCTCCCATCAACTGTGTTTCTGAGGGGATAAACCTTGGTCCCTTTCTCATCTCTATCAAAACAGAAAAGTCGGCAAGTCCTCTCTCAGAACTTAATATTTATCTCAACTATTCCTGTTTCTAATTTAGGGCTAAATTAGTTCTCATTAGAAGGAGAAGTTGGAATCAGTTTCTTCCCTCTTGAGCCTGAGTTCTCCTAGCCTGACATCTTGCTGAGGCTCCAGCGAGACCAGCTTTGTTTATCTCCTCTCAATTTTGTCTCTGCTCCGCATTCACTCTCCTTGTCTTTGATTCTTGGAAATGAATGCTTTCCTTTATGCGGGCATCCTTCTGACCTGCCAAATACCACATCTGTCAAATGCTGAATAGACATTGTTTAAACAAGAGGGTGGAAACTCAGCCCTTCATTAAAATCTCTAAAGCAAACGCTACCCTCTTTCCTCTCAACACATTTTTTTTTTGGTGTGTGCACTCGATATTAGCATTTAATAATAATGCCTCACTACGTCTTGGCCCAAAGTGCCAAATGGAAAGGCTTTCTGATGACAACCCTTAAGGAGACAGCCAGATGATCACCCCAGGAAGCATGATGCTGGTTTCACTGCTTATCTGGCCAAACAACGAGACCAAAAGAAGCCGTACACACCCTCCTGGCCAGAGTCATTCTGAGTTCATTTTGTCTAGATTCGATTCCTCTGAAAACACATTCCATACTTTGAATGCTGTCTTCACCAAAGGTCTACAGGTGAACTGTTTAAGTAGATCAGAACTAAGTCATGATCATTTGATGCTTTAGATAAATATGTAAATGGTGACCTATAGTGAGAATCCTAATGGACCGTATGCATTTCTATTAGATCATCACCCAAAAGACTAAGTCATTAGATAAGGTAACTTATCTAAAGATACGCTTCCCTTCTCTCCAAGCTACAGAGGAGACAGAGCATCTGAAGATCTGACTTTATCCTCCTGCCTCAGTTTCCTTCTCGCATGCTTGTCCATGGCTTTATCTACGGCCCAATTGGACACTGAATGGCCTCTGTTGGTGAAGATCATCCTGCCTTCACATGTGGCAAGGGTACCCCCTTTCACAGCAGGAAACGTGTAAGAGAGGATGTGCCCCACCAAACTGAAGTACAGCTGCCGTGCTGGAGTAGGAAGACATAGAAGGCTCCTGTCCCCATGTCAGGCACCTCAAACCGACAGCAGCTGGGCCCCAGAGTTCAGCCTTGTGCACCAAGGAGTTGAGCTTTATAACAAAGGCACCAAGGACTCTCTGGGCCATAAGAAGGGCTGGCTGACAGGGTTTATCATCTGCTCAGCAGTGTCTCAGAACACATCTGCAAGAACAACTGTCTTTGGAAGCAGAGCTCCACATCACAGGGATGCTAGACCCGAAACAAATTCTACACGGGTGTTTTTTGAAAATTCTGGAACATTTCAAGTTCTGTGATCTTTGGATCACTCTGCTTCCAGGTTTTGTTTTTATTGTTTTTTTTAAAAAGTCTTCTTCCCAGAGAAGTGCTTTCAGACTAGGCCAGCAGTTGTGCAACTTAACCGAGCTATGCCTCTCTCTTTAATATTTGCTTTCATTTTGAGTTTAAAGAGAAATCAGCAGCAACGAGAGAGCAAGGCTTCAACCTCATTATGTTTTTTGGATTCTTTAGAGTGTCAAAAAGTAGTATTAGCATCTTTCAGCATACGGTTAACGCCAAGTGCTCTTGCTTTGCGTGTCCAGGGGATGGGCATGGGCTGTGGAGCTGTGGAAGGATGCCCGAAGGTGGCTATTGAGAACCTTGTGGAATGGGAGCTGTCAGTAGAATGGAGACGCATTAATGATTTATGAGGCAAGTTAATAATGCCAGCTTCTATAGAAGGACCAGCCCAGAATTCTTGGACCATCAGTAAAGGATTGCCTGTGGTGTACCAAGTGGCAAGCATTCATTAGTTCTTTAGTGTCCCAGTTAAATGAGTTTTACATTCGTCATCAACATCTAGAATTTCTCAAACCAAGTCATAAACACACAGGGAAGAGTAAAATAGTTCAAGAGGAATAATTATGATGATTTTAAAAGTTGATTTTCTTTGACAGGCCAATGTCCATATTCTTGTATGTCTAAGGACAATAGAGGCAGGCATGGGGTAACCTTAAGATAGGGATTATAATTATAAACAGCTGGCACCAAATGCTTGAATGGGTCTCTACATCCTAAATCAGCGGAGAGAAGACACCAGGTCTTTGTGTCCCGGGAGTGTGAAACTTGCTAGCATTTCAGGGGTCTCACTGTGAGCTCATTTACCAAGCCTTGAGCTTTTCTTCTCCCACAAACAGGAACATGAAGGTCTACCTCGCATTTTCATAAGGAGGCAGAGGAATTTTCTGGCCCTTTAAAGAGTGTTGATTAGTAGGCGTCTCTTCCACCAGGCTCAGAACCCTTTAATTTGTGTTTCCGGTTTGTCCAAGAGAGATTTGCCCTTTTCAACTTAAAATGAAACAAACGCAGTCCAGGTTTGCCTCCATGAGAGCAATGACCTGATACTATTAAAATACCATCTCAGAGAACTGGAAATACTGGAGCCTCCCACCACGTGAGGATTATGGGCATCACTGAACCCAAGAGGCAGGAATGGCCCTCCCTCAAGTCTCTGAGTTCTGGTTATCATGCTTTCTCTAGCCTCGGTCATCTGATGAACATAGCAACAAGCAAATTTTCCTTCCAGAAAGCCTTCACCCAGTCAGGACAGATGCTATCCCATGTTGCCCCAAAGTCATGGCAGTGCCTTGGTCTCAGACAAGAATGGCAGAGGCTCAGTGATGGACTCGTAGGCTCATAGGAGAACTAGATCTACCCATGAGACATTGGTCTAACTCGATGTGGTGGGAAAACCAAGTGAGGATTAGAGCCCATTCAGGTGTGTTCAGTGTCTTGCTGTGCTAGGATGCAACACTGAGGACCAACAAGGCTGGGGGTGCCGCTCCCAGGGTAGAGCTCTGGATTAACACATTGAAGAGGTTCCGTGCTTTAGCCCCAGCATCTCACAAGCCAGAGGTGGTCATCCCTATAAGCCTTGTACTTGGTAGAGGAAAGAGAATCAGATGTTAAGCTCTACTATATAGCAAGTTCAAGGATAGCCTGAGATAGATGAAGTCCTTCTTCAAGACACACACACACACACACACACACACACACACACACACACACACCTGAAAAAGCAAAACCCTAAGCCCCAAAGAACCTCCTTTATTGTTTTAAGCAAGTTTACAGTTTTATGGTAAGCCATACTCATAGCCATCTTGGGCTACATGCAGCCCTATGTTGTAGGTTGAACACTCTTGGTGCTGTCTTCTCCTTCTAACTCAGAGACTTGGGGCAGTCTCCTTTTTGCTCCTGAGTTCCCACACCTGCCTTCTATCTCCATCCACCACATCTGTCTTGGGTTAGCCATCCTGAAGCCTATGTAAGGATGTCTGGGAACTAACTATGTGTCTACCAGCCTTGGGCTTTCAGTCAGCAGTGCTAGGCAGTTCACCATCTCTGCCCCCACCTCCTCTCTTTCCTAAGGTAAGAGGACTAAGCGAAAGTAGACAAGGTTGAAAGTGAAAGGCAAGCCTGAGGCTGACCTAGGTCACACCCGTGGAGGGAGATCTCTGAAGCTGGAGACTACATCAAAGACACCAGCCCCAAGTGCGACTTTTCTTTCTTCCAGAAGGTTCAGGCCCTCTGCCCAGCAGTGCACCTCTTTACAGTGCACCTCACAACATGACACAGAACAAAACCAACTAGCTGACACCTAAAACTATCTTCCCACTCTCCCACAGGGTTTAACCGCTGCTCTGAGCACACTGCGAGCCTGACAGTGGGACACACTTGCATGAGGTTCGAGGATGAATTCTTGCCTTGTGATTCCCAACGCTGCCTGCCAGCCGGTCTTTCAAAATCCTTACTTTCTCTGTATGCAAACTCTTAGCAAAGAGCCCTCTTGCATGCCAGAGCATACGCTCAGCAAGAGATGTTAGTCTCTGTTTGCCCACATTCTTTATCAAGGTCATTTTGCCAAAGCCAGATAACTGAAGACGAACGTGTGGAATCTAACTTCTTAGTAGTACTCGAGGCTAAAAATAGTTTGATTGTTTGATGTTTAGCTATAGATGGTGAGTCTCTTTCTTTCTTTCTTTCTTTCTTTCTTTTTTTTTTTTAAAGTCTGGAGGATTATTTAATGAGAGACACGTGTGGCAAGTCACAGCATGCAAGCTTTCTTCATCTCAGCAATGCAGAAAAATTCCTCAGACTCTGGGTTTGCCTTTGGAGGGCATTCTAAACCATGCAAAATATGGTGTGAGCTCTCAAGGAGGAGGAGGTGGGTGAGGAGCAGGAGGGGGAGAGAAGAAGAGGGGAAGGGGGAGGAAGAAGAAGGGGGATGAGGAGGATGGGGAGGGAGGAAGAAGAGGACACAGCTGCGGCTACAAACTAGATGAGACTCTCTTGCCACCTCCATCCAATCAGGAAAGAATCTGAGAGATTCAAATGCTAGAGATGTTCCGGTACTGGGATGCTCAGAAACCATTGCCCAGGCCTCTCTCCTGGCTGAGGTGAACCTCTCTACCTATAGGAACAGAGTGTGAGAATAGACTCCGGCATATGCACACTTGTTAGCTCGGGTGATCCCCCATATATTATTTATATTCGGTTTTCTAAGGCATCACACTGTGTCTCTCTGGTCTTCTGCTAATATGCTCACACATTAACAAGTGACCTATTCGAATCTGCCCACTCATGACTCAGTCTAGGGCTGTGCACACGTAGTTGTACACATACGTCCACTTAATTGGTCCACGGTTCGGGTTTCATAGTCACTGGACAATCACTTGCCAGCTGCTTCAAGGAGCTCACACCTTCCTCCACTCTACTCCAAGTTCAGGACCAGGTGTCCATTATGGCTAAGAGCTAGTCTGGATTGGGCTTAATTGACAGCTCCATTAGTCTGATGAACACAAATGGCATCAAACACCAGGATCGGACACAAATTGAAGATGAGAGCTCCTTTGCATCCATTGGGAAGGCAAGCAGGGATTTTTAAGACAGACTAGTGAGGACAATTAGCAGGATTAATGGGCTCCCCAGTAGGGAGATGACACCAGATGCTCTCTGCTGCACAGTTCTGTGTGCATTCCATAGCAAGTCCCACTGGCTTCAGAGCCAGCCGACTGCATTCAGTAATGGTGCAACCTCGTATCTCTAAACCAGTAGGCTTGTAGGTGGGCTGAAGCCTTGGGTCAGGTCAACGTAAGTTTGGTCCCTTGCCTCCCGTAGCAGACATCCCCAGTGACTGTAAGCTCAGAAGTTCCGTGGAGTCATTAGCATGACTTCCCTGCCTACTGATCAGCCTGAGAGTGATTCTGGCTTTTCACACATGTCCCTCTCCCTGCCTGCACCAGCACACTGTATATCTCCAAGTAACTGGAATATATAGAGAGAGCATAAATGGAAGATGTCCACAGGGAAAGATCAATCATGTCACCAAGATCCATTTCTGAAGAAAACAACCGCAAATGTTTTAGCGAATATAAACGAATCTCACCCTGGTCGTTCCACTGTTCTGAGTTTTATGACTATGTTTTTTTCACACTGTGTGGAAAAATACAAAGAAGTGCCCAGGAACTAAAAACAGAAATGGATCTGTTTTAAGGAGTGTTTCCCCCTTGATTTCTTTGCTGTATTTACCAGATGTTGCCTACCCAGATGTAACCCAGCCAGCCTCCAACAAGAACCACACCGTAGACCTGAGGTCTGTTCCAGCACATGAGAACTGGAGCCAGGATTCTTAAAGCTTAAGAAAGAAAGAAGGAAAGAAGGAAAGAAGGAAAGAAGGAAGGAAGGAAAGAAAGAAAGGAAGGAAGGAAGGAAGGAAGGAAGGAAGGAAGGAAGGAAGGAAGAAGGAAGAAAGAAGGAAAGAAAGAAAAAGAAAGATCTTTACAATCTTCTTGCTTTAGATTATTACATGAATTTCCAGTCTTCCAGTTGTTACCCCAAAGAAAGACAGTGTGTGTGTGTGTGTGTGTGTGTGTGTGTGTGTGTGTCTAACTCACCACAAGCCATTTATTTAAGACAAAAGAGAGATGTTACAGAAAGTCTGTGGCCCTGGCTTGAGGAGACCAGGTGGCGGTCCACACGACTTATATCAACATTTCTCACTTCATGAAGATCAGGGCTTTACAAAAGTGTGTTCTAGGGGATCTCGGAGTTCTTTTGTGCCTAAGTGAAAGTTGTGTGTCTTACCTGGACCCTGACAAAAGGGTCTTATAGACATGGGAGAGGGGAAGAACAGGAATCTTGTCAAATCTGCTGTCTAAATTTGACTGAGTTACATAGTTCCCACTTTGTACTCATTTGGCAGTGACAGTTGTGCGGGTAGTTCTATGGGAGAAGTTTGCCCCAATGAAGCATTTGCTAGATGTCACCTTGTGTCTTCCCCAATTTTATGTGTTCATGGTGTGCATGCGTACGTGCATGCATGCGTGCGTGAGTGTCTGTCAGTCTGTGATTGTGTGTACAAGTACATCTGGCCATGTGTACAGCCAGAGGTTGACGTCAGGTGTCCTTCTCGGGTTCTTCCCAGCTTATTCTTTGGAGACAGGGTCTCCTGTTGACCCTAGAGTTCAGCAGTTCCCTTACACTGGGTGGCCAGCAAGCTGCAGAGATCTGTCTGGCGATGCCTTCCCTGCCACGGTTACAAACAATGCTCAATATCATGCCTGCTTTGGTAGGGATGTCAGGGATCCGAACTAATGTCTTCACACTGCATCCTCACCCCAACCATATCAACAGCTTTCTTAGTCTTTGAGCTTCTCGCCATTACTGAACAATCATGCAGAAATATTGCTGAACTGTGCAAGAACCAGGGCAGACTGGATTTAGAGAGCGTGACCTTCTGAGAAGTAGGTAGAGAGAGAGAGAGCACGCTCATTTTCCCAACTGGTTAACATCTGTGTGCCTCAGCATGCCAGCACAGGAAGTGTGTGGCTAGATATTGTATTACTTTATCAGCCTGCTGGGTGCTTCTTCCAGCACATAGACTGTGGCAGGCCTGGCTCTCACATTCCAAATGAAATCTCCAAGGCTGGGGACATGGCTCTGTGGCAGAATGCTCAACTAGTGCATGTAGAATCCTTGGTTCAATTCCTAGTATTGGAGCAAAGAAAATGTCTGGTTTCGTAAGAAGCTGTCATCTCATTCTGGGTCTGAAAGCCTACGCTAGAGACTGTGACCAGTACAGCTGGAGACAGCTGAAGATGCATGGGCTGTGTCTGGAGTTCACACCCCATCAAAATCACCTTGGGATGCAGGTGGTGATGAAGTAAAGAGAAATATTTCATTTTCAGTTACCAATGAGCATTTGAAAATAAATTCGCAACTCCAGGACATTCTTTGGCGATATTCAGTAATCAGTGATCTAAATTTAAAATACTTCAAGTTGAAAGAATATTGTCTATTAGCAACGTACAGAATGCTGTAACTTAGTGACATGGCTCATGTTGGTGAATTGCTTCTCCCGGTGATGAGGGTGACTGTGGACTGAGCTCCCATCTGCCACCCAGGGTCATGAAAGAATACTGTATGAAATGCCCTCGGCCATGGAAAAGACTGACATTTAAAGCATTTTCTTCCAGATGTTTTTGCACACTATCTAAAGAGGAATCATGGTTATGTTAGGACTGACTGGTGCATCTCTTTTCCCTACACTCTTTCCTGCATTGTCTTTTGACACCTGATGCTGATGAGTGCAACTAAATCATCATGCCGAGTGAAGACTTAGCAATGGGGATCTTATCAAGACAGGCAATTTGTCAAAACGTTATTTGTCGAGTGTCCTCTGTGTTGGGGTGCGGTAGGAGATCTTTATATTCTATACAGTGAGTAGACTATGATCCCATGTGAAATTTCAGGTGGACTGGAATAGCCCGATTACGTAAAACACGGTCAGGGGCATCCCAGAATTATTCTTGTCAGTAATGAAACAATTCCACCATCTCCCACACATGTGCTGATATGCCCAGGTCATTACCCGAATATGGAAGCACCTTATAAACTTCACTATTTCCTTCCATGAGAGTGTGTGTTCTCCTGTCCCACCTCTTGGCCTCATGTGCTTACCACAGTGCCCCCACCTTTCACCACAAAGTTCTCACTTTGTGGCCCAGGGCCCTACTCTTGCCTCCCACTGTTCTCCTGAAATGTCTTCTCAAATGTCTCCACAGTTAACTCTGGCTGAGTCACTTTTTCCCATCCAGACATCTTGGTCTTGGTCTACTTCATGTGGTAGGACCTGAGGTTTCACCCCCTGTCTGAGGATGCTTTCCACCTCTGTTCTTTCCTCCAAAGATAATTGTCTTCATTGTGTTTGTCTGTTTAATTATTTGCTTGATGCAACCATCTGTTGCACACCTTTGCATTTTCTGGGCTTCAGTTATTGGATCTATGAATTGACTGTCATTGTCCTTCATACCTAGCTTGTCCTTGGATTCCAGCTCACTGCCTCCCTTGGCTAGCCGAACTCTCACTTCTTGATTATGTTTGGCTCTCAAAGACATCCTCAAAGGTAATGGTTCTCAGCCTGCCTAAGGCTCTTTTATATTTAATACAACTCTTTAATACCATCCTTCATGTTGAGGTGGCCCAACGTACTGAGTTATTTTTGTTGCTACTTCATAACTGTAATTTTATACTCTTATGAGCTGTAATGTAAATATCTGATATTCAGGAAGGTCTTAGATGACCCTTATGAAGGGTCATTTGATGCCCAAAGGGGTTGTGACTCATAGGTTGAGAACCAGTAGGTTCACTGTTCAAAGGGTAGAAGGGTTTCAGAGGGGCAGGGAGGAAAAATAGGAGGAATTGGCAATAAAATGCCCCTAAATTATCAATATACATATGTACACATGCATGCATGTAATTGTCAAATGATGATGATGATGTGAGTAAAAGAAAGCCATTTCCCGAGAAGGGCTTGGACCCCTTTCCTCAAGACTTTCTCACTTTTTTTCTCTGCCCTTGAACCTGACCCCTCTTCCTTCTGTCAGTAAGTGTCCTGGTCTGTTTCTCCTGGACAACCTTTGGGTTTGTCTGCCACCTCCTCCCTTTAGCCCTGGGTAGTTGTCTCTGTGACTGGGCATGACTCCCTAAGTCCCTTCCCATGCCCCAAGTCCTCCTGGGTAATCTTCTTGAAATTGGCATCACTGTGATATTTCTTTCCTCCCAAATACTGCATTGGGTTCTGATGCCCAACCTCATGCCTTTAGGATTTCCTTCTGCTTTTCCTAATACTTATAACCACCGTCCTTCATGCTCCATGGCTGTGGTGCCTGGGTTCAGATCACACATGCCACTTCCCTCTCTGCCTGCTCTGTGTCCTTCTAGCTGCATGGGCATCTTCGTTCACCCTCCTTGCTTTAATCCCTGTTCTGTCATCAGCCTTACTTGGTGTCCTCTTTTTGTCACTGCTTGGAAAACCTCACAAAGTTCTTGCTCTTCTTTCCCTTGGTCTGACGGGTGCCTTCCAGAAGATAAAGATGAGCAGCATCTCCTACCAACACAGTGACGTGTGCTTGACAACTCAACCGAGGACAAAGCTTTTGAGTAGGGAGCTATGCTTACCACAGCTCTGCAAGCTTAAGAGCCCCTGAGTCAGGGGGATGGCTGGCATTGCTCAGCAGGACTGGCATCATGGGGAATCTGAACAATGGCCATTGCTGTCTTTGGACTCTGCTGCTCATCGCAAAGGCTCAGGTGAGTGCTGTACCGACAGAGACTGTCTACATCTCAGCTTCAGAATGCAAGTGAGTCCTTCCTCCTCAGCCATGCGCCGCCTACCTGTCCTGCCCGGGTCTGTACTCACAGACCTCTCACCTTGGCCAAACTAGCATATCCTCTGAAGGCAACCATTTGACTCGCTTCTTCCCTTTTCTGACTGCCTGTGACACCACATCTGGGTCTTAGTTGGCCTTGAATGTTCTTCCTTGTTTTATATACGCTATCTCACCAAATGACCTGCCAGAAGCTTCATTCTGTGTTAGCATTTGACGCAGCCTCTGACCCCTTTGCTCCTACAAGTCTGTTGCATGCTAGCTCTTTACTCCTAACCAGGATTTAACTAAAAATTATTAATTAATTAAACTAATAATCATTAACTTATTTGCTGCTTCTGCCTTATTCTCTAAAGCAACTAAACAGCAGGCAGACAGAGCTGGAAGGCAGGGAAGAGGGAGTGTAAGATGCCTCAATGCACTCCCTGAGGGAGAGTGTGCTAAATGACACCCAGAAGTTCTTGGTAAACAACCAACATGGATGTGGCTGTTGGGATAAATATGCCCACTAGTTCCTTTGGGAGAACTGGGGTGTTGGGGGTGGGTTCTCTGATGACAGTTTAAAACCAGTAGCCTATGCCTTGTTGATTAAGTAGCTCCAAGTGTTGAACTGTGAAGTGACTTTTTAAAGAAAATAAAATTGATCACTAGAAGAAAGAAAGAAAGAAAGAAAGAAAGAAAGAAAGAAAGAAAGAAAGGAAGGAAGGAAGGAAGGAAGGAAGGAAGGAAGGAAGGAAGAAAGAAAGAAAGAAAGAAAGAAAGAAAGAAAGAAAGAAAGAAAGAGGAAAGGAGAGGAGGGGAGAGGAGAGGAGAGGAGAGGAGAGGAGAGAAAAGGAAAGGAAAGGAAAGGAAAGGAAAGGAAAGGAAAGGAAAGGAAAGGAAAGGAAAGGAAAGGAAAGGAAAGGAAAGGAAAGGAAAGGAAAACAATTACCCATCCTAAGAGTTGAGAGATAGCTTTTAGTGGTGGGGAGATATTTTACATGGTTAGGTTAATTGTTGGGGCTATGGACTGGTTTGGGTAACAGTTTTAAAATGTCATTATGTCTCTCTAGTTGGCCATTTGCTTGGCAATAAAGAGCAATACCAAAGAAGGTGACCCTCCAGCTCTGGAGATGCCCCCACTATAGCTCAGCCATACCAACGAGGAAAGGTCAGAACAGCCACCTGGGGCCCTGGCAGAGTGCAAAGTGAACCCCCCTCATCCTCTCTCTTCCCCACCTACATTTAGCTCACCAATACCAAATATTTTCAGTCATCTCTCTATTGGCCCTGAGGGCACAGAGATGAGTAATATCCCAGGCCCCTGGTCCAGGGTTCCATAGTGCTTCCAAGACATAGTGGGGTGTCCCTCTGATGTGGGTGAGGACGGCTATGGCCTCTTGTGCTTAGAGCTGCTGAAACCCCATTGACCTGACATTCTGGGATCATAGGATTTTATTCTATGACGGGGACCTTAAAAATCTTCTAGCAAGCAAAATGAAATGTCACAGGTCTTTATAAGTGCTCAGAGCTAAACAAACATAATTATTGTGGTTCTAGGCTTCTCAGATTGCATAGCAGACAGATTAATACAAAATTAAATGATTGTCTTGCATTTTATAGCTGTATGTTGCAAAGGTTGCTTAACACGGATAACCCATATTTAACTTTTCTGTTTAGTATTCATAATTAGTATTTTATCTTTCAAATTATATGATAAATAATAGATACAAATTATGAAACCGCATCAAGGAAATATTGGAATTTTTTTCTTGTGCATCTAAGGTATAATTAACAAGCATAGTATGTAAGCAAAAATTATTTTCAATCTCTTATAAGAAAGTATTTGAGTGGCAATTGATTTTTTTATATAAATATGGGATGATTTGGTGGCATTTTAGAGAATATCTGTGGTATGCAGTAGTCCCTCAAGACCCCCACCCTAATCCCCAGTGTCTGCCTCAGAGCCAGTATCCAAAGTGGACTAGAAATGACACCAAAGTCTTAGCGATTCCTCAAGAAGGAAATTCAAGCTCTGAAAGTTGGTCAGTTTCATGTATTCAGGCCTAGGTTGAAAAGCTCTCTTTGGCTCAGGTAGGAGGGGAGCTGAGGAGGAGATGGCTCCTGTGGGTGGAGCTCTTTTGAGTTATCATCTAGGGTAGGAGGCCATTTGCTGGCTGATCCATTGTAATAGCGGTTCTCAACTTCTGGGAGCTGAGACCCTTTTCTTACAGTTCCTCATGTTGTGGTGGCCCCCAACCATAAATTGTTTTGTTGCAGCTTCATAACTGTAATTTTTCTACTGTTATAAATCACAGTGTAAATGCCTGGTATGTGGGATCAGTGACGCCCGTGAAAGGGTCACATGACCCCTCTCCACAAAGGGGTTGCCAGACGCATTACAAGGTGTTACAAGGACCATGGTGGATCCAACTCTTAACGCAGATGGCAGAAGGGCAGGAAGACAGATGAGCTGAAGAGAGAGACCCCCGCCCTACAGTCTGATGAAAGCCATTCCCCAGCTGACCATAAGCCCCTGCTCCTACCAGGCTGAGGCGCAGAAGTGTTCTATGCGGCTATCCAGCCCCGTGTCCCCACTGTGGTGAAACTAGCTCTTGCATTTCAGATGTCACAGCTGCAAAATGGAGGCAGCCTAGGGCCCATAGTCCTTGCCTGGGGGCAGGGGTGCTCTGGTGGAAGGCTTGCCCTCAAAATATGGGTCTTTGTGTGAGAGAAAAGCAAGTTTTTGCTGTATAAAGTTACCAAAACCTGGGGATTACTGTAGGGCAAGTGGGCATTAAACACTGATTCTGATAGTGCTCTCCGGCAGGACAAGTTTCTATTATCCTTCGTAAAGTGAGAGGCATAGCTCTGTGATTAGGAGTCTGGGATTTGCTGTTGGTATGATGTCAGCCTCAGTTTGATTACTGAGTGTGTCTAGACAAGTTTCCTAACCAATCAGAGCCCAATTTCTAGCTAATCTGATGGGAATTTCTGTTTTACCTCTTTGACAGGACAATGGTTTTGGAAATGTGGCTGTATAGACCCCTCATGTTAGAAATGACCTATGTACTGCTGAAGTCTGTTAAACGCATGACACTGAGTGTCCTGCCAGAAGACCCTGAACGCAGGTGTTTATGAAATGGACAAGGCAACATAAGTCTGTATCAATGAATGGATAAATGAGCAAATTGATTGTGTATATATGCATGTGGGAGTATGTGGCCATGTGTGTGTGTGTGTTTGTCACACACACACACACACACACACACACACACACACATGTATACACGTGAAGACCAGAGGTCAACACCAGGGGTCATTCCTCCAGAGTTGTTTACCTTATCTTCTGAAGAGAAGGTCTTCCTGTGATCTGGAGCTCTCTGTTTAGGCTAGGCTAGCAGGCCCTTGAGCTCTGAAGACCTGTTTGTGCCTCCACAGCCCTGGGACTGCAGCATACACTACGCCACCAGCTTTGTATGTAGGTGCTGGCCATCCAACACAGGTCCTAATGCTCAGGTGACAGGCACTTTACTGTCTGAGTTGTGGCCCCATCTACAGCTCTGAGCTTTTTAATAAGTTCCACCGGTGACCCCCAAGCTCACAAAGGTTTCTGAGAGAGCAATTCTATAGGGCAGAGGGGCTTATATGAGACACTATGTGTGGGTATCAGGGTTCATGATCAATCAATGGGAGTCATTATTTTTGTTTCCAGAAGATGGAGTGATGTAAATGTTCGTTTACTCAGAAAAGTACGGCAAGTGCGTGGAAGGTGAAAACGAGGGGTGTCCTTGTTTTCTTTAGAATTTAAGGGAGACAAGAAGAACTCCAAAGGAGGCTTGGGGTCCATTGCTATGACGTCTTGAGCATTCACTGACAAAATGACCTGGAGACACACAAAGGAGAGGGTCCCTTTCTCAGCAGCAAAACCCCTCAAGACTCAGGGGCTTCAGGAAGGTGGATTTTCATGTAGCTAATGAACGAGTCAAGGTGTGGCTGGAGGCGAGCATGGTGCCTGGAGCCCTGCTGGAAGTTATTGACAGCTATATTGCTTATCCCTGTAGCGGTTAGGAAATGAAATACCTCAGTCTAATCAAGTAATTGCATTAAGGAGCTACAGGGGACCTGCAGCTACTTTTCTGGAACAGACAGGCAGTCAACTGTACTACAACCAGGTTAACTGTCAGGAGGAGTTTGACTCAAATCTCTTTTTAGTTCAGCTAACATACTCCGAGCCACCCCTACAGATGTAAGCAAAAGACGGGGGGGGGGTGGTGGTGGTGGTGGTGGTGGTGGCAACTAACAGTCAAAAGAAAACAGCTGGTAATATGTGGCTCATATTTCCAGAGCGAAATTCAGCAGAATTCATATTTATTGTTTTGAGCAGGGGGTTGGAGGGTGGGTTGTGGGTTTAGGCAATGGTAGGCCCTAAAATAAGTATTGGTTCTTGGGATGAGCAAGCTCTTCAGAGGCGCAGGCAGGCAGCTGCCTGGCCACTTTGCTCAGCCGGGAGAGGGCCACGCACGTGCTTCTCCCCTCCAAGCTGATGGACAGTCATAGTCAGGGTGATGATAATTATCCAGGAGATTCGGAATGAAAATCTGAGGCGTTCTCATTTGAAGGATGAGCCAGAGGAAAATAGTGACCCCAAAGTATAGGACCATCAGAAAAACAGCCAGTTTGTGTTAGAGCTGTTCTTGTGATGTTTCCAGTGTTGTGGGTCTTTCAGGCACATCGGTTTGAGTTGCTGAAGCTTTGACATCACTCCCCTCCCTCCCAGGCTCGTATACACAGCACTGCCCAGGACTGTGTATTACTGCACCGTGTATCTCAGTCCTCAAAGCTTACAAAATCACTTCCATTTGTGAGGTAACCTTGCGCTTTCCCGCTCAGCCTTGAATTTGCCCACCAGGCTTGCTGTGAAGAATAAACTTAAAAATAAACTATTTCCATGTGGCTGGACCCTGGGATCCCAAACACAGGCCGTACCATCAGGACAGGCATCATACTGTTCTCGTTTGAAGGCTGGCGTTTTATGAAAGGTGACAAGAGACAGCAGCTGCCTCCCAGCCTCTGAGCTTGGTGTCATGATGCCTGTCCTGTCCTGTCCTGTCCTGACCTGCGGCCTGCATCACCCCAGTCCCTTGCAGTATGCACATGGGGAGAGAAGCGCTGACTTAACGAGTGTTCGGGAGATATTCGCTGACTGCTTTGAAGATGAAAAGCATTATGGGGCACTAAGTACAATAATTATTAGTATAAAACCTCACACACCTCCTTGGAAAACGAAGGACAAATGGGCAGGCAATATAAACGCCTGTGACAGGAGGCGAGGAGCCAGGGTGGCTTGTGAAATGGGAGGACGTAGCATCATCATTAGGGAGAGCCCGGGAACTCAGAGACCTTGGACTGAAGGAAGAGAACAGTGAAGCAGGCTTCCCAGGAGAACTGCATTCCTCAACACCAGTGGGATTCTGGGTAGTGGATCCTGGAGGGTGGCCTCTTTTCTAAAAGGAATACAACCAGAGCATTGACCCATGGGTGCTATGGACGGAGAAGCCCACTCAGAGTTCGTCTTGGGATCCTCCATTACCTCGCCTCCCCTCTATCACAGTAACAGGGTGGTAGTGTGCTAACTGGAGATCTTTGGGCCACACATACGTTCTTGACAACATCATAGCCGTTGACTCCTTTACCCAGGTCCTAGAATAAGACGTGCTTACCTTCTCTGGCCATTTAAAGGTGTTTGCAAACCCAAGCTCTCTGATTCTGATAATCTCTAATCTTCTCTGGGTATCCTGGGGTCATTAAGTTTGTGCTGCAGCTGGCTATTGGCTCATGCAAAGTGATTGACTTTGATGGTCTCATCCCAGAGATGCTGGGCAAGGTGTCTTTGTCAATATCAGAACTTTCCCCATGTATGAACAGAAATGGGGCCTCATCCCAGCCTGGTCCCCAAGCCTTCCCTGAACTTTCTCTCCTATCAGCTGGGAGCAGATCAGGATAGTCAAAGCCTGTACTCTGATATGATTGAGGAGTTCTGGGGGCTGGGGGCAGGGGATGCAATACCACTTGTCTACATGAATTTCTTTGGTAAATCAATTTGTGGTATTTAAGTTAGCTGGAGTGTAGCTGTTGTGGACAGGGTTAATCTAAGGGTAAGTTCAATGGGATTTTGAGACCTTCTTTGGTCTTTAGTAGCAATGGAAGCCCTCTCGCATTTGACCACTAACCTGCAAGATGACTGGCTTAGTTCTTGGGCAACTGTGTTGAATTTTTACCCCTAGAATAACTTAAGGGGATATCCATGATCACGTGAGCTGACATAGCATTTAATGTGTTCGTAAACCCTGCGGAGAGTATGGGAGAAAGCATGTCATGAACTAGGGTCTAGTTAGTGTCTTGGGGTTGGAATTCGTGACAACAGAAAATGAAGGGACTTGACCTGCAAAGGAGTCCTCCCATTCAGGAAAAATTTCACCAACTAACTCCCTCAAGGCTTTAGTTGGTGACTGTTAAGATAAAGTATCAGCTAGCATAAGAAGCCGTAAGAAGCACGCTTTCTTGTGACCTGATTTTAACAAAACCTAACACTTTTTTGTATGTATGTGTTTGCATGTATGTGCTCACGTGTGTGAATGTGGCGCGGAGGCCAGAGGTCTACATTGAGTGTCTTCTTCAGTCTCTCTCTGCCTTGTAGTTTGAGGCGAGATCTCCCATTGAACCTAGAAGTGGCTGCCAATCAAGCCCCAGAAATTGTCCTTACCCTGAAGTTGTAGGCACACTCTGATGTGCTTGGATGTCTTAAATGTGGGTCACAGGAGGTCAAGACAGATCCATAGCTTGCGCTTTGTACCTGGAACCATCTCTCTAGACCCCAGCAAGCTTTCGAACGAAGGATATTCATAAACTCCCCAAGTGTCTTGGTTTGGCGCTTGAGAGCAGATAAATTAATGGTCACGTGCAGACTGGGTTCATTTTCACAGACTTTGAAGTCTAGTGAGATTCATTTATGGAACTCCAGTCCCTGGGATGTTGTGAGGACCCTATGACTCTCACTAACTGCTACACTGAAAGGTATGACTTCAAGGCAAAGTGGGGACAGCGCCCAAGGGTGATGCATCTGACCTGGACTCAGCCTGTTAGTCTAGTTTCTAAAGTCAGGATTGGCATCAGTCAGGGTGGATAGGTGATATGCCTTCCTAAGGGAGCCTTCTGTGAGAAGTGGGGGGACCCTGTCTGCCAGGTCTTAGGGTGACCTCTTCTCCGGGTGAATTATGTCTCTGAGCTATACTGCTCTGCCTCTCTCCATTTGTGCTCTTCTGAATTTCAAAGTTCTTTTAATGGAAATTCTATTTGTGTTTCTAAATTTATAGATTTTTTGATGTCTTGTAAGTTCACTGCACTTTGTGTTTTGCTTCCTCTAAACCTTTTAGAAAACACAGAGTCTGTGTTTAGCCAAAGGCAAGAGGAGACCAAGCTCCCTTTGCAACTTAGGAGTTTGCTGAGGATTCCGATGGACCGTCTGTTTGGACAAAACAAAATGGAGTCTCTGCTATTAATTCCACGGCTCACTTACTGCTTCCCATAGGTCTGAAAGCATGCTCTATCAGGCAGTCAGTAGGACAATGAGATAGAGATTTGGAATCACAAGGTCTCTTGATACTGACATTGCTGTTGTGTGGGTGTCCCCACCCCCTTTTCATGTCACTGCCCACATCCATAATGACACACCTACTTCAACAGGACCACACCTTCTAACAGTGCCACTCCCTGGGCTGAACATATACAAACCATCACAATACCTCTCTGAGGGAAGAAACACTTTAACTGAAAAGGAGCTGAAGGAATGAACTTCATCACACACACACACACACGCACACACACCACACTACACATACTATACACACATATACACACACAAACTACACACACACACACACTCATACACACATACACACACACACTACACACACTGCACACACTATACACACATACACACACACACTACACACTACACACAAACACTATACATGCTCATACTACACATACTCATACACACACACTACACACACACTACACACACTCATACACACATACTACACATACTCATACACACATTACACACACAACACACACACACTATACACACATGTACACACACTATACATACACACTACACATATTCATACACACACATTACACACAGTCATACACACACTACACACACTCATACACACACTACACATATTCATATACACACACTAGACACACACACTACACACACACACTATACACACACACTACACACATATAACAGACACACTAAACACACTACACACACACTACATACACTCATACACACACTACACACACACACTACACACACACACACACACACATACACACAGGAAGGTAAGGACAAAAGGTGGGTGGCAAGGGTTCTTCTACTCTCATCTGCAAGAAAGATAAACTTAAAAAAAAGTAAAGGATGCATGTGCTATGTTTGTTTAAAGAACAGTATGCTCTTGCTTACTTGTAGTGGAGACCCCATTGCCTTTCCAGGATTTCTGGTGGGCATACTCACCATTTATGGGGCTCATCAGATGAAAATCAGAGATACAGAGAATGTACCACAGGCACACATGCATGCACGCACAGATATGGACAGGGAAATGCTGTGTGCGACTCTGTGCATCACAGCCACTTCCATATCCTTCTCACTCTTGACCTGGTTCCACGGCTTCACGGGAAAGCTCGTGAGGTCTTGAACTGGGTGGGATGGGGCTTCCACACCATGATGAACAGCTGGGAAAACTCACACTGATAGCTCCCAGTCCTATCCCTGCTCCCACAGGGATGGCTAGGGACTAGCCACATCCCATGTGGGCCACCATGGAGCTGTCCCTGCAGTGTCACCCTGATGTCCTCATCAGAACAACATCCTGCCGAAGCACTTGCCTTCTTCCATCTCATCTGCCCATTAGCATAAATGCCAGAGCTCCGTTTAATCAATGCGGAAACAAAGGCTTAGAGGCTCATTTGCCCAATTTCACCACAGGTAAGAGGAAGAGTGAGGACCTGACACGTCACCTACATCTAAATATAGTTCCTTGGTTATGGTGGCAGAGAAATAACAATAATGTCTAAAGACAGTAGATAATAATAGATGATAATGGATGCGTTACTAAATGCCCTGCACCGTTTTTAGTAGAGTTAATGATCAGTTTGCTTCACTCTCATAGTCTTATGAGACAGGTACATTTGTTACCCACAGGAAACAATTGGGGAAATCACGTCCCTAAAGTTAAGTGGCTTCCCAGAAGCCATATAGCCCGGGAAGGGAGAAGGAGACAATTTGGTCTAACTTCACAGCTGTCCAGAGCATGATCGGTCTTCCAGGCACAGCGACATATGAACGACACCTCCATTGTGGGCATCCCTGCAAGGCTCCACAGTCACTACATTAAAGACAATTCCTCAGACGAGTTCTCCATGTGCTCCAACCTAAGAAACCTTAGGGACAGAGCTGGTCACAGGTCCCCAGGAAGAGAACTTCTCCTAGGCATGCCTGAGGTGCCCCAGAGCCATTTCTGATCTTTTAAAGATGACAAAGGTATTGTAGCCCCACAGGGGTGAAAAGCAGCAGTTAGCTTGGGATGGTGAGGTATGGTGAAATGCTAATGGCTAATGGCTAGACGAGGTATGGAGTGAGTCCTGGGAGCCTCTGAGATGCCCTAGCAGGCTTCTCTGCCATGCCTGTAAGTAGAGGACTGACAGACCTATGCTACACTCTACATGGGGCAATGGCCACTTGTTTCCCAAGGCAGTTTCCATCAATGGGATCACTCAGTCAGTCATTTCAGAGGGACATCTTTTCTGTGACAGATGAAGACTTGTTTTGAGGGCACTTGAATGCAGGTGTTGAGGGGAACTCACACAGAGGCACCAGATGTTTCCCTGCCCCCTCTCCTCTTTGCTCCAGCACTGGGCCTATGTGCACAACAATGACAGACATTTGGGGCTGCTCTGGCTCCTTCCCAGACTCACACCCTGTGTCCAGCTTCCTGAAACCTTCCCAAGCTTTAGCGCTCAGGACACAGGATGAAGACTCTCTAGGCTCTAGGACAACGCACAGGTTTGCTCTCCTTGAACAGGACCCAGGAGACAGAACTGCTTTGGCCTCAGAATCCCTTCAAAGCTACACGTGTCAACCTAGGCTGCCTCAGGCCAGCAAAGCACTATGGGAGAAAGTGAAAGGTGTGGTTGTGCTTGGTGAGACTCTTTGACGTAGCCTCTACTGAGTCCAAATGTGAACAGGGCTCTCTAAGACTCAGTGACTTAGGAAGCCACTGGTATGGAGACTGACCAGTTGGGTTTGCTGTCATTCTTAAGACCCACTGTTTATACCTACACCGAGGCAACTGCCTCTCTCTACCTTATGACGAAAGTGGCTTCTTTCGTTGTCTTGTCAATTCAAGACCATGACTTCCCAGGACATCCTTTTATCCTGAGTCCAGATGCCAATATTGACAATGGAGTCCACATGAGGAGTGAATTAGCGGGCCTCGTTCCTAGCCACTCTCTTGTGGAGGACCAGAGGCTTCTGGAACATTCTAACACTGCTGTGGGAAGAGTCAGCAAAGCAGCTATCCCAGTGAGCAAGTGGCTCAGCTGTGTGAGCAGTAGGAGGCCGGGGCTGCCCTTTATGATCAGGATATGGTTGCCAACAGGGAGTTTTGTTTCTTGTTGAGACCGTCTGCCCAGGCAAGGTGAGGGCCAGGCGTCTGTAGTCTTTGGAAGCCATGTTTGAGTTTGCACAAGATGCCTGCCATTCAGCAACCACACAGGCAATTCTGAAACAGGACTTGGAGCAATGAAGTCAAGGGGGGAAACACTGTCTCCCTACTTAGAAACTGTGAGCAGAGAGGCCCAAGTCAGACTTTTCAAACCCCAGGTCCTTCTGTGAGCCGAGGAAATACAGTTTTCACTTATCTTTGGAGCCTTTGAAGTACAAACCTCCCTCAGCTTAATAGCACAAGCCAGTGAGAGGAAGGTGGATTCCGTTTGCATTAAACAGACCCAAGTCCAAAAAGGCAAAAGTATTATTTGTAAACAAGTAGACATTGGGGCCATTGCTCACAAACATCCTTGACATGACTGCTCATAGGACAGACATCTAAGTCACTATAACAGGAAATGGGCAGGAGAGGCAGCTGATGGTTTTCCAGTCTCTCCTCTATTGGACTCTCAGAGCATCTTATCAAGAGATGAAATGTGTGAATTTGCTCGACTGCATGTGTAGAGAGAGAGAGAGAGGGCGAGAGAGAGAGAGAGAGAGAGAGAAGAGAGAGAGAGAGGGGGGGAGAGAGGAGAGGAGAGAGGAGAAACAGAGAGGGAGGGAGTGAGGAGGAGGAGAGAGAGAAAGAGAGAAAGAGCAGAGAGAGGCAAAGAGAGGAAAGAAAGAAGGAGAGAGAGCAGAAAAGGAGGGTTGGAGAGAGGAGAGGAGAAGAGAGGAGAGGAGAGGAGAGGAGAGGAGAGGAGAGGAGAGGAGAGGAGAGGAGAGGAGAGGAGAGGAGAGGAGAGGAGAGGAGAGGAGAGAGAGGAAATGAAAAAGTCTTTGCTGTGCAGTTTCTTCTCCTGCCTGACCCAATTATCAGATTGTGCATTTAAGTTTGAGACAGAAGATCAAACAGCAAGAGGCCCTTTGTACTTCTGCCAGGAGACCATATGATATCTCTCAGCGACTCTCCTGCATGCCAGGAATACGGAACCATGCCTCTCAGCTGGGCCTGCTTATGGTTCAATGTGTAAAAAAAAAGGGGGGGGGGAGAGGTGGGGGCGGGGGAGAAGAAGAGAAAGAAGGAAAGAAAAGAAAAAGAGCAAAACATGTGACTGCCCTCATGGATCACGGCCAGGAGTTTTAGCAGTTTATCAGTTACAGAAGAAAAGGCAAAAGGCCCAATCTAATTATAACTCGCCACAAATAAGTCAGAAGCCGAGTGAGGACCGAGCCTGTGTCGGGCTTACGCTGTAAAACTGATCACGTCAAGGGGTGATCATGGCATACAGATTGTGTTACAAGGTATGGATCGGATCTGTTCTGGCAACGTCTATGGCAGTGTGTCCATGAGTGGGAGGGGCTGGATGCTGAAGCTGTGCCTCTCTCTTCCCCGGTTTATGGCTTATCTCCTGAGGGGATTGCTGTAAGGGCACACTACGCTATGGAGTGGTGTGTGCGAGTGATGTGGTGGGGTGGGGTTTCTTGTCTTCATGAAGACTTTACATCCCAATGAAAAGAGATGCCTTGGGAAAGTCACTTCCTGGACTCAGAGACTCAGGGGACCCTGACCTACACGGCAAGGCTGTCAGCATATGGGACATGAGTTGCAGCATACTGTCACCCCTTCATGAACAACAGCAGAATCAGGTTGTACCCCAAAGCACTTATCTTTCCCAATACACCTGGTCCCCTGGAGGCTTTGTTAAACTTGAGCCCCACCTTTTTGGGATGTGACCAAGCATGCTTTGTCTGGCTACTGGTGGTGAAGTGGTCTCAGGCAGACCCCATAACTCCTGTCCTCCAAGGCCTTGCTCAGTTCCTGGTCATTTCCTTCACCTGCATTCCTGCATCAGCCAGCGGTCCTGCTCTGCGCTCCGTGATGGTCAGTGCATGGGCCTTGTTCTTTGTGTCTGTGTGCTCAGACAGTCCTCCCACTGATGGAAGAGCCCGTTTTCCTAACTATTATGGACCCATAGCTGGCCCATAGAAAACAAATCCCGAGCTTGTGGCAAGACATGAACAGTCGGCCAGTCTGAACAGAGATGGTCTTTGCATCATTAGTGTAAGTTCTCTGTGTGTTCAGATTATTTCAAAATGTAAAGAGAAAGCCAGAGATGGAAAGACTTAGATAATTCTGGGTCTTGGGATCAGAGCAGTGACAGACTGGCTTTTGGTAAATAGAGGTGTGTGTGTAGGTGTGTGTATCCTATACATGCCTATATATCATCTATGTTATCATAGACACATATATTTATGTGCCTACTCAATCACTTCAATCTTATAAAGTTACATAAATATCATTTATCACAATTGTATACATGAGGACGCAGGATCTAAGAGATTAATTAAAATAGAAGTCTGGGGCCAGTGAGATGTTTCAGTGGGTAAAGGCCCCTGCCACCAAGCTCAATAACCTGAGTCTGATCGATCCCTGGGCTCCACATGGAGAGAGAAACAACTCAAGTTGACCTCCTACCTCCTTATGCACACCATGGTGTATGTGCCCCTGCCACATACACATAAATAAAGAAGTGTCAAAAAAAGTATAAATGTAAAAACAAAAGTATGTGCGTGGGTGCCCTGTGTTAACTGATGCACAGTGGGGATGGACTCAGTAACACAGTGTGGAGCTGTGAAGACACACACTCTGCTCTTCCCAGCAAACGATGTCCATCCAAATACACCATGGTTGCCAATCAAAGCCTAGACCTTGAGAGAGGCTGCATGGAACTTGGCATTCCTTAACTTCCTCTAATTGAGTCTGAATAATAAATGAGTAACGAGAGGCTGAGATCTGGAAGTCTGTTAACTCCAGAATACTTGTAATCATAACAAAGTTGGTTTTTAAAATTTAGCTTAAGATGGGGCTGGAGAGATGGCTCAGGGGTTAAGAGTATTTATTGATCACGTGATCATTGATTTAGTTCCAAGGGGATCTGACCTCCTCTTCTGGCTTCTGCAGGCCCTGCTTGCCCATGATGCACAGACATACATGCAGGCCAAACACACATTTACATAAAAATAAATCTTTAAAAAAGTATTTTAAGGAAGTATATCATCTTAGTATATTATATCTAGGTATAATAGTAACTATTATAGTTAGTTACAATGCTATTGGTTTGAAGAGACATCATGACCAATACTGCTTATGGAAGGAAATATTTAATTGGGGCCTTGCTTACAGTTACAGAGGCTGAGTCTATGGGCATCACGGCAGGGAGCATGGTGGCAGGCAAGCGCGGAGCTGGAGCAGTAGTTAAGAGCTTAAAGCATCCTGGTCCACAGGTAGCAAGAAGGGGGTTGGGAGGGTAAGCCTGCTGTGGACTTTTGAAACCTAAAAGCTCAACCTGTCCCCCCATGCCCAGGGACATACTTTCTCCAGCAAGGCTACACTTTCTTATATTTTCCAAATGGTCCACCAAACCGGGAGCCACGCATTCAAACATACAAGTCTATGGGAGCCTCCCACATAGTCATTCAAACCTCCACATTTATCACTTGGCCACTTTGAAGGCACATTATTACCCTTTTTTACTCATCATCTACCTATCATTTCTCCAGCATCTACCCAACCCCGAGTCCATTCACATCCCACCCATCCTTCCGTGACCCTTCATGTGTACCTCATGCCCTGTGCTCAAACACAGTCTTTGTCGAGGGGGAGGTGAGTGTTTTGTCTTGGCTGAGTTGAGGAAGAAGCTGGGTATATCAGAAGTTAGAGCTCAGTCAGCAAGAGAGCAGGAGACATGAAGAGAAGAGCAGGCGGCGGCAGGGCAGGGCAGGGCGGCGTACCTCTTCCCTGAGGCCCCCGATCCGATTGCTGCAATCAAACCTCAAGCACCACGTATTTTACAGAACAAGCATAACGACACGTTGTGTGGTTCACCAGCGCTCTATGAAGGGTTTCTGTGGCTGCCCAGATGAGGCAGCCACTGAGCCGACGGGCTCCCTTGAAAGAGCCACTTCTGGGACATCATTAATGACCCATTGCGTGCTGGTAGGATCACTTACAGACCTAATCTCCTAACTACGGCTTAGAATACTTTCTCCTAAACTCATTAGCAGTCTACTCTTGAGCATCATGTGACACTTTTACGTCTCGCTGCTTGGCTCTTTCTGTGCTTCATTCACGTTAGTAATACCCAGATTAGTTCATTTTCACCAGTAAAACTGGAAATGTCACTGTCTATTGCTTGGACTTTCAGATATTTATAGCATACTGAATTAGAGAGCCCAGTGTTAATTTCTCTCTCTCTCTCTCTCTCTCTCTCTCTCTCTCTCTCTCTCTCTCTCTCTCTCTCTCTCTCTCTGTGTGTGTGTGTATGTGTGTGTGTGTATAGGGAGATGTACATTTGGTTTTGGGCTCCACATCAATACTCTAGAACAAAAGATCTTCCAATCCTATCATAATTAAATAAGTAGAAGTTCTTACTAGGCTCTGTGCCAAGACGTCTCTGCATGTGAGATCAATTCTATTTACTGGCCCCATTTGACCCTTTTTATTCTCTACATAAAGACAGTTGTCACACACAAAGAGAAAACAAATGAAGCACCCCAAAGCAAACACATGTTCCTAAAACGAGTTGGAAATCTAAGTCTTGTTTGTTCCTTGGTGACATACACTGTGTGGGCCCCTTACCAAGGACACTGGCTATTGGGAAGACTTCCACCGTGAGTCTATGGTGAAACTATAACATTACCCCCCCCCAATCAATCTTGTGTAGAGCCGGTGTTTATGCATCTGCCTTATTTATTATAGACTATAGCCTTCAATGGCGAGTAAAGACATGAGTTTGTACTTAAAGGGAAAAGTGGTCTGGGATTTTGTATTGATCAGTTCTGCAGAATGGTGAGAGTTCACCTTGCTGCTGGTGGAGCTCAGACTGTGCAGCCACCCTTCACCAACCTTCCCAAGCTGTCTCATGTCGCCTCAAAGGCCTGGGGCTACCTTTGACCCACTTCACTTTCAGAGATTTTCTGGGTCTTGCCATTAAATTCGACTTTCCGGTAGTGATCGGTCAGCTCTCATCTCCTGAGTTCTGCCCTTAGACTCACTGACTTAAATCTCTGAATGATCGTCAAACCTTGTATTTTTCATGCGAGTCCCCCAAACTAGTATAGCCCAGACTGAATCCCGATGCGGACAGATTTGCTAGCTTGCTGGATGTCAGCCCCTTGTAAGTCTTCCTTCCTAGGTTCTTTGGTGTGGATCTGTGCAGAGGGAGGGCACAGATGTGGGAGGCTTCCATCCTTGTTCCCCAGTGTCCTGATAGACGTTCTCACTGTGGCACCTGTGACCTCAGAGTGCACAGGTTGGTGCAGGTTTTGTCTGTGGGTGAAAAAGATGGACAAATTGCCAGATGTCCACTTTTACAAGCTCCTTGACCTCACACACTCTCTCCAGGAACTAGATCCAGTAGATCCATATGTGGAGAATATTTGTGTCTGGATTTTTACATCACCACAAGGATGAGCTATTTTTAATAAGCCATTCATTTTCCCTAGAAGCTTTCAATGTAATCAATGCCTTGTTGCAGTCTCAACACATCCTTTCTCATGTTACTGGACACCAGGCTATAGAAGCATCCCCAGTGAAGGGTGGGAGAGACGGCTTAGTCAATAAAGTGCTTCCTGTGAAAGTCTGAAGACTTGAAGTCAATCACCAGAACCCACACGAAACGTCAAGTGTGCTGGTACACACACATAATCCCAGCACTGGGGAAGTGGAGCCATGCAGAACTAGGGCTTGCTGACCATCGCATCTAGACTGCTTAGTTCTATGTCCCAGAGAGAGACTCTGTCTCAAAAAACAAGATGCGGTATCTCTGAAAGAGTGACACCAAGAGTTGACCTCTGACCTCCTGGGCACCTGCGTGAACACCCACCCCTCTGCACACACTCCCATGGAGGGAAAACTGGTGTTGTGTCAGTCCATGCTTGTGGGGGCTCCTAAGTTTGTCCATCTTCACTATCTCAGGGATACTGAAGACTTGGGGGTCTCAGCCTGGATTATTCTCAGGATGACTTCAGATTTCTTCTCTGCTTCCTTCTGCATGTGGAACTTTTAGAACAAGCTCCTCTCCTGCGCTGGCTCATTTTCATTTTGCTGTCATTGCTCTTGGAAACATCCACGAGCAAGGAGATGAACTAATCCATGATGCTTCTTTTTTCTACGCTCGATGTTTCCCAGTCGTGTAAATCATTGCAGAAATGAAGCTACTCAAGCCCTGGGTTTTCAGAGGCAGACCCAGAAGCACCCCCCTCAATGCTGGCTGACCCGAGGTGCCAATGAAGCCGAGTCCATATTAGCTCAAGCTGTGCCCAAGCTCTGCCAAGGGAACACTTCTGAAACTGGGGCAGACTTTGCATGAAACCTCATTTTCAAACTGAAACCATGAAGAAGAAAAAAAAAAAAGGTGGTTCAGTGTGGTTTTTTTTACTCAAAACCAGGTGAACCTTTGTGGTTCAGCCAAGTTTTGACTTGAAGACAGAGAGGGCTCGCCGTGTGTGGCTGGGTCTCGTTTCAGCTTTCATGTTCCATTTGGTTCTATTTCCCAGACCTGAAATCTTGGGGTCAAAGGAGGGTAGAACATGAATAAGATGAGGTTGGCATGAAATGGGGTGCAGATGACAGCAACCTCAGCTTTCTAGGGCCTTACGCATTTCTGTTTGCCTCCTCTTCTCTGAGGACTCCTTGGAAAGATCTTCCAGTCAGACTTTTAAAATTATTATTAAAGGAAGAGAGCTATTAACACCATACAAAAATAGCTAAGGTGATTGGCCTCTCGTTTATGCTAACGAATCCATTAATAAATCTGTTTTGGTAGCTCAGTTATTGAAAGCACGGAGGAAAACATTTTAAAGCAAAGGGTGGTGACATCACACATGCCCGAATTTCCGTGCTTTAAGTGTCTGCCCTGCAGCACGTACATGAACTTGCCACATTCTTAGAATGAGTCTTGATAGTTTACAGACAAGGAAGCTAAGCTCTTAGAAATTGGATGGCTTGCCCACACACTAAGCGAGAAACCATGCAAGTATAATGCAGGCTAAGACCCCTTATCTGAGATACTTGGAAGCAAAAGCGTTTTGGATTTCAGGATTCATTATATTTAGAAGATTTGTGTGTATGTAATGAAGTATCTAGGACTGACTTAAGACCCAAATCTAAGCATGAATTTTACTGATTTCTCCTCGTGTACACAGGCTGATAGTAATTTCATTTTTGTCTTAGTATCATTTCTACCGCTATGAAAAACACCCTGACCAAAGGTGGCTTTGAGGAGAAAAGGGTTTATTCAGCTTACAGCTCCAAGTTACAGTTGGCCATTTTGAGAAAGTCCAAGGTAGGAACCCAAGCAGCTAGTCATACCACATCCACAGCCAAGAGAAAAGAGAGAAAATATGCACCCTTGGTGTTTGCAGTCACTGGCTTTCTCCTGCCTCACACAGTTCAGAACGCCCTACCTAGGGAATGGCGCCGCCCAGAGGGGTTGACGTTAGTTACCAGTCAAGACGGTTCCCCGCAGACAAGCTCAGAGGCTAACCTGATCTAGACAGTCCCTCAATCGAGGCCCTCCTCTCAGGTGATTCTAAGTGGTGGGAAGCTGACAAATCCTAAACACTACAATATGATATTTTCCAGATATATGCATTTCAACTCAGTAAATGTTTGGAGTTTTCACATAAGACAGCGCAGGTCTATGATATTGGGTTGGGAACATTTCAGATTTTCAGACTGTTGACATTCTACCTACACCAAATAGATTACCAACCAGTTGATCAGTGGTAGGGGAAAATCCCTCTAGATTTTGCCTTCATTCCTTCTATTTGCCAAATTTCTGTCCCACAGAAACTTTTTAACTTGTTAAGCATACTACAAGATACACTTAAAGCCATAACATCTGGGTAAGGGTTGCCGAGTACCCTGGGATCTCCCCCAGGGAGCTCTATGGGGAAAGGGATGGTGGGGAGAGAAGAGGGGAGAGGAAGAGAGGGGAAAGAGGAGCAGGAGAGGAGGGGAGAGAAAGGATCATTTCCGGTTTTGAAGGCAGGTGGGTAGAGAGGGGCAGAGACTGAAACATCTTTGTAAGGCAGTAGCATTTGGGGCTCTGAAGAAGACGGAAGCATCCTGGAGTTCAGGAAGAGGAAAGAGAGTCTTGGAAGAGACACAGGCTGGGAAGAACAGGGATGTGAGAGGCACAGGAGTGGAGTGTTTATAGTGAAGAATTGCAGAAAGTAAATTTTGTAAGAGAATTTGGGCCTAAATCACAAGGGATTTACTAAGTATTCCAAAAGCATAAATACCCATGTTTTCTATTCATATGTATTTTAGCGTTCAAAATGAAGTAAACTGTTGGAAAAGTTACAGGATCTATGTACTGCTGAATCCCCTACTCTTCCCAAAGATCAATCATTCATTATTCCCAGGAATGGAGGTTTGATTGACATGAGGCTGATAGACAGGAGTGTTGTTATTTCTCAATAACCTAAAGTTGGAGACTTATTTATTGGAAAAGCTACTGATTCCGTATGCACACTAGAGAAGCATCCTCTGAAACCCATCTCTAAAGGGTCATCTTTGATCTTGAGCTGAGAATATACGTTCTGAGCCAGTTGCCAATCTGGTCAATTTACTCAAGTCATTGACTCCATCCCGTTAGCCAAAGTTCTTATCGGATGGTTCATTGTGCCAAGTTATTGCTGGCTGCTTCGCTGGGAAGAATGGCTGAGATGCAACCCCTAAATGGACTTTGAGCCACCATTACAACACAAGCATTTGAGAGCTGGGGTAGTTAGATATTTGCTGTGGGTTTGAGTAGACATAACTTCACTCTTGGGTAAGACACTGCAATCAATGAAGATGCAGGAAAACACACTGGTACTACCAGACTGTAAACCTGTAACTGCATAGCCTGGATTCAGTGTCTGTCTGATTAATATTCTCACGTGGCCCAAAGTTATGGAAGACACCCTGCCAGCCCCTCATTTACTCTATAGTTTTGTTGTGAGCCCACAAGGCAACACAGAAAATACCCAGCATCTTCCTGGTCTAGGGAATGCCTTACGCCAGAAGCGTCCTCTGTGAAAACATTCTCAATAAGCAGGGACGTACTGTGGACGAGGGCACTCCTCTGCTGGTTTTCCACAGAATTCCACAGTCAGCCACCCATGTGGGCAGAGGACTGGGGATGTTACTGTATTTAAAAGCAGCAGAAATGGACATGTCTCCCTTTTGACTGACTGCCTGTAAGTACAGGACAGAAACCCAGTTCTTAATTTATACTTTTGTTATTATTTATACTTTTTTTTCAGGAGGGAAAAAGATACTGTCAAACTTAAGGATTTTTCTTTTTAATCTCGAGCGAGCAACAAGATGCCTGGGCAAGCATTAGTAATTTGAAAGAAGACTGGTTTATTACTGCTGTGTGTGTGTGTGTTGTCTGCACGGATGTCTGTGTATAACTTTTATAGAGTGCCCATTGAGGTCCAGAAGGAGTCACATCCCTTGGAAATGGATTTACAGACAGTTGGGAGCAACCGTGTGGGTTCTGGGAATTGAACCTGGTCCTCTGGAAAAGCAGCCAGTGCTCCTAACCACTGAGCCATCTTTCCAGCCCCTGAGCATTATTTTGTTTTGCTTTGTCTCGTCACGTGTCTGCCACAGTTTCATGTCTTTCACGATTGTTTTTCCCAGTCGGAAAGCAACAGTTATTTTTTTTTCCCCTGATCTTTGCTGCTCACTTGTGAGCCAGATCCAGGCAACAAAATCCCAGCATTTATGAACAGCCATAGAAATAGCTTAAACGGATAGACGGAAAATTCTGCCAGCTCTGATAAACCACGAGCTGGCTATTATTTAAGTCTCCGTCTTCTTGAGGACTCATTTTTCGTGTCCAGAGACATGTTCTCCTGAGCCACCTGGATGAAACATTTAAAAAGAGAGAAAAATGTTTCAGTGACCTCAGAGTCTCCCTTGCCAGAATTTTCAGACAGAACAGGACTTTTCGTCTGTGCCGAGCCAGGCAGGCTCCTTGTACTCCAGGAGACAGATTGCCATTCTTTGTATTGAGGAGGGTCAGATTTTCATCCTCCTGGGCTGAGCTTCCAGTTCTGAGATCTTCAGCTACGCATGGATAACTGGAGCTGCTGAGAAATCAGGACCATTGCTAATATTCTGGGATGTCTCCCGTGACCCTACAGCCTCAGAGATGACAGAAGGATCCAGAATCTGTGCTTGGGAGACATGCTTTAAGCGTTATTTATCCACTGGAGAATCCTCTTGAGCCTTTCCTGTAAGTCGTTGTCGTACTGGTTAATATTTTTTCCCTGTTTGTTTGTTTGCATAGGTTGACAATCCAGAGGCTAGTGCCAAGCATTCTGCATAATTACAATTCTCAACTACCTTTATTGAGAACAGTCTGCAATGTGTTCAGCCAAGTGATTGATTGGGGAATGACACAGGTACATTTGTGGCTTAGAGGTGAAGATTTATTTTCGGACAGACCTGGACAAATAGATTGCTAGTATCAAACCACCAGACCAACATCCAGTCTGCCTGGGGGGGAGGGGGATACATTGCTCCTTGTGCGGCTGCCGTCCTTGGTAGTATTTTACCTATCTGTACCCTGATATTTTGATTACCTTCCCTGAAGATATATAGCGTAACAGATCCCTTAATAACAGGGATATGTTCTGAGATAGGTGCTGTTAGGGAAATCTCATTCTTGAGCGAGTGTCCTATATAGGGTGTAGTTGTACAAGCCAAGACAGATTTGGCATGGCTGGGCAATACACAACCTCAAGAGACCACCATTAGACACATGTGATCTACTGTTTACTGAAACATGGCTAGGTATCACGTAATCCTCCATCATCATCTGGTAATCTATTCAGCATCGACATCTGGCTTCAGCTCCCATCTGTTCTGAAGTTCATTTGATCATGGTCTGATGATGTGTTTTTAGAGACATGAAAAATGTAAGTTGTGAAAAGTTGGGCTGAATTGCTATTTGCAGTCCTTTCTCCTCTTGCTCCCCAAACAATAGAATAGAGAGAGTGCAAAGGGCAGAACTGAGAGAGAGAGAGAGAGAGAGAGAGAGAGAGAGAGAGAGAGAGAGAGAGAGGAGAGAGAGCTAGGCACGCCTATTAGAGCTCTGTGGACTCTGGAGACAAGGCTCCCTTGTCCTGAGCACAGGTCTGCCCTTGACAGCACCTGGCCTAGAGTTCTACTTATGCTATGATAGGATTACAATACCGACTTAACAAGTTGTCAGATGCATTGAGTCACTGCACATGAAGCATTAGCACACACACACTGCAATGTGTGAACAGCATCTACGGTCCAGAGCATCACCCTGACCTTAGCATCTCTACTGAGGAGGGCTTTGGACCTCTCTGGATATCACTCTTTTTTCTGTGATCTGAAGGTTAAGTGCTGAAACCACTTATCAATATTATTTTGCTTTTAGATAAGAACTCACGTCGCTCCCTAGGGAAAGCCACACAAAGGAAGAGACCAAAATATATGAAAATCTCTATGCAAGCCCGTGGGAAAGGCCAGGCTAGTGCGACAGCTAATCCTGGAGCTGGTTTGTCCGGAGCCATATACAGACTGTAAAGACACGAGGGCAAGGTAGTTGGTTCCTACAATAACTGACACATTGAAACAGGACTCGGGTCTAAAAAGCCATTTCAAATCGAGTTTGGCTGAGCAGTGGTGGCGCATGCCTTTAATCCCAGCACTTGGGAGGCAGAGGCAGACGGATTTCTGAGTTCAAGGCCAGCCTGGTCTACAGAGTGAGTTCCAGGACAGCCAAGGCTATACAGAGAAACCCTGTCTTGAAAAACCAAAAATAAATAAATAAATAAATAAATAAATAAATAAATAAATAAATAAATAATAGATTGAGTTTGGCCCATGGTCTTTCACTGTCCTACTTCATATCTTCCTGCCTTATGGGAAGGTTCATCATCAATGAGATCATATGATGGGTGATGTGGTGGTTATCTGTATTGTCTACTTGACGGTATTTAGAGTCACCAAGGAGAAGTGAGCTATGTGTGCACTGTCCTTTGTCTCTCTCGGCGTTTAGACCGTGGACACGATGAAACCAACCAACCTTAGCTCCAGCCATCATGGCTTTCTGACTTGATAGATTGCACCTTCAAACTGTGAGCCAAAATAAACGCTCTCTCAACTTGCTCCTGTCAGATCTTCCACAGCAACGAGAAAAGTCACTAGCACGGCCACTGAAGAAAGCCTAGAAGGGAAGACTTAGCCAGGCAGATGTCACTAAGCTGAGATTTTCCTGTGGAGCCCTCTCTGTTATCCCGAGAGAAACATTTTCCCTGTTACTGATGGAAAGTTAAGCCTCCCTCAAAGAAGGCCTCCTTTCCAGAAACACCAAACAAGAAAAAAGCATTAGACCATGCGATTTTGTGTCAACCAGGAGCCTTTTCCAAAGATTCGAATGGAATAATTTGTTTTTCATGGTTTATAGGTAGCAGATAAAACTTACATGGAAAAGCGGGCAGGCAGAAGTGGAAAATGAGATGCAGAACCTGGAATCGTCAGCTTAAAAAGCAATTTGTTTCATTTCAGCTGAGCCCAGGAATAACTTGAGGTTAACAAGTAAATATTTCTACTGGAAAGATCGGCTACAATTAGGTCACCAACTGAGAAAAGACGTAGGCGGAAATTTAAGCTCCAACTCTATCATTAAAAAGGTACTCCGTCAGCAGAACTGTCAGCTGTGATGACGAAGCTAAAATATCAAAGGAGAACACAAGGAGGCTTTGGAAGAGCCTACCCCCTCCTCAGATCAACAGCCACCCGGCTTCCAAAAATGGAGAAGGGGTTGAAATAACACATTGGGGGACTTGGTTTGAACTCCTTGCCTTCCACACCAGTCTAAAATGAGAAAAATTGATGCTTCCTTTGAGGCTCCAAGTGCTGCCAAAGACTGCAAAGGCGACGCTTTTAATTTTGGCAGTGGCAAAATGCTATTTTTTAGATACCGAGAGATGCTAATTTTATTTTGCTATCATACTGAGGAATGAACAGACTTAAGAACCGGTAACAATGGGGGTTCGAAAGCATACCATTCAAATGAGGACCAGGGAGGCAGGGGGCTGGATGTACTTCCCAAAATCCTTGCTGTATGAGAATGAGAACCTCAGGTCAATCCCCTGCACCCAAGTTAAGTATGATGCAAATCACCTCAAGCCACATGGGATGGTGGACACATGAGATCCACGTGAAAAGCCACATGGGATGGTGGACACATGAGATCCACGTGAAAAGCCACATGTGATGGTGGATACTTGAGATCCTAATTATGGACAGGTAGAGACAGAAAGAGTGAACATCAAGCCCCAGGTCTCTCTGAGAAACCTAGTTTCAACAACACACTTGCAAACACACACTTGCAAACACACACACACACACACACACACACACACACACACACACACGGTACATGGCTCTCGAGGGATGCATGTAGGCAGTAGTGTAAAGGCTGAAGACCTGTTTGAGAAGTAGACTGCGGACAGTCAGTGCTGTAACAGATAGGGACTCAGACAAGAACAGGTTTCTTTACTCTTGGATGTTTATTAGAGAGTCTGAAAAGACGCTGTTATTAATTTGATGTGTATTTTTCATGTTACTTGAGGATTTACTAATGACCAGATTTTGCTAAGATTTAGGTCTACCTAAGCTATGGAATTTTGTAGAATACTAATTTTTTGTTTTGCTCATCACTGAACTCTTTTGTTTGTTTGTTTGTTTTGTTTTTGTTTTTTGAGACAGGGTTTCTCTCGAAACCCTGGCTGTCCTGGAACTCACTCTGTAGACCAGGCTGTCCTCGAACTCAGAAATCCGCCTGCCTCTGCCTCCCAAGTGCTGGGATTAAAGGTGTGTGCTGGCAATTCATTTATCTACTTGGTTTAATTGTTCATATATCCAAACAATGGGCTTTCCCCCTCTTTTCCAAATCTTTCACCACAGGAGCCTGGCTTGAGTTACACGATGAGTCTCTTTCTTTGGGACTGTAAACTTTCTGAGACGTGTGCTTTTGGTGGATGCAGGCTCACAGTCATGAGCATAGTTAGGTCCTCTAGCCAGTCTCTATTCCTCAAAAGGGGCTGATACTGGGTCAGACTTCCTAAAGGGTGGGTCCTACCATAGCTGCCCAACCACCATGCCCCTGGAAAGGGAGGTGGGGCTCCTAGGGGAGGTGGTTTGGGCCATGCTGAGCAGAGGAAGGTACCTACAGGAGGAGAGGCATTGCTTCATCCTCTGGTCCTTCTGCTTGGTTCCCTTCGTCAGATGTATGAACGCACAGCTGATGCCCTAACTCCAAGTTTCTAAATCTTTTCTCTTCTAGCAAAAAATTACATTCATCAATTTCTTATTCCCTGTTCCATGATGAAATATTGTCGGGCCTTGTCTTATGCAGGTAGCACATTTGCCATTAATTTATAGCACATGATCTATACCTTTTCCCACATGACATAAATAGTGTCTTCTGCTACATACTAGACACAGCTTTCTAGGAATGGACCATTAAATACAACCTCCTTCTATCACATGCTCACCCAAGCAAAGAAGGCTGCCTGTTACAGGAGGATAGCTCTTACTGGGGTCCTCAGGTCAGTCAGGATTTAATTATAAAGTCAGAAGATGTGTGTGTGTGTGTGTGTGTGTGTGTGTGTGTGTGTGTGTGTGTGTCGCATGCCTGTGCTTGTGTATCATGTGGAGAGGGTGATCAGGTATTATGAACCCTTAGAATTGCACAGTCAGCCATTAGCTTATCCGTGGGAGAGACCCCATTGCCTTGGTTCCAACTGTGAAGTCTGGAGACAAAAGATGGTTGAGATAAACCAACCTTTCAGAGGAAGGGATAGGAGAATGGAGATAATTAAGATGGAGACCTGAAGGAACAGCAGAGGCAGAAAGGAGGTGTTTGCAGACCAGAGCAATGCCTAGCTGGTAGAGAAAAATCCAGGAGAGGAAAGGAAAGGAAGGAGAGGAGGCGTGTGGAGCACACCAGTTTGCAGCACCCATTCTGAGTGCAACTTTGAGCACCCATTGATCATTCAAGAAGGTAAAGAAGTCTGAGGGAAGATGGACGGGGTTAGTTAGTAGGAACGATCCATAGAAAGGCCCCTTGCCTTTTCACAGTCCAGCCACCATGGCTCAGAGCAGATTCATGGAGCAGGGAGCTGTGGTTGGGTTGATGGGGAAACTTGTCCTGTGGCCAAGGCCAGGGTCTAGGAGCATCATGGCAGAACAAAGAGTATCACAGGTGTCGTCATGGAGACCGGCAGTGAGCCTGCAAGGATGGCGAATGCAGCCATCAGGAGTGAGGAAGCGAGATGAGGAAGAAGGCAGGTGTGTGTGTGTGTGTGTGTGTGTGTGTGTGTGTGTGTGTGTGTGTGTGTGTGTAGAGGAACATTCCAGAACATGATCTCATGGAGACAGTACTGCATCTGCTCTGAAAGCAGTTAGCCTGTGATGAAGGAAGACATTCTGAGGATAGCCACCCCCTCACCTACCCCTGTCCTGCCCTAGTTTTAAATGTTGGAAGGAGGCAGGAGGGTCTCAGTGTCCTATGGGGTTCCTGAGTTCATCCTCAGTGGGGTGGTTGTCCTTCCTCACGGGGGGGGGGGGAGGAGGAGAATCATCTCGCTTCTGTGTTATAGGATTACAGTCATTTTGCCCTATCCAGCATTTCCTTCTACAGCATGACCTCAGGTGTGATATGTTCTAAAAGTGTCTGTTGGTCTCTGTTAGGGAAGTCTTTGGATCCATCCCTTAAGCTCTTAGAACCTAGTCCTCTCCTCTAGGGTGCACTGGGTTAACTCCCACCGCTCTCTCCTTCAAGTCCCATCATGCCTGTCACTTATCAAAGGCAGGCACAGCCTCATCAAGAAAGGGGAAAGATCAAGATTTGGCACCAAGTACCACCACGTAGCCTGTGTAAGAGGTTCCAAAATCGAGACTGGCAACTGTTAATGCCAAAAGACAGATTCAGGAGAGCCCATGGATGATGCAGCAAGAGAGTTGGGGGTTCTTGTCATCTCTCCAGTAAAGAGAGTTGGGGTCCTTGTTTGACATCTCCCCAATAGTCAGGCCTTCCCAGGGCTCTTGGCTTAAGACTCCTTTTAGAATAAGCTCTCTATGGATGTGGTGACCCTGGCAGCAGTCACAGGGAATTGGGTTGATGCTAAAGTCAGTGACCAATATCTTTTTCAAAAAGGAGATCCACAGGCGTTCAAGGGAAGGCACACCATGAAGACAGAAGCAAGGCCCACAAGCATGCAGGCAGCTAGAATCTAAATGAGATGCACCAGTGGCTGTCTGGACCCCCAGACCTGGGAAGCAGCAAGGGGGAGTTGTTCTCTACTGGAGAAGAATGGCAGTCTATGATACCTTGACCTGGAACTTCCACACCCAAGAACTGTGAGGGAACAAATTTCTGTTATTTTCAAACACCCTATTGTGATCTGTTACAGCCATGGAGGACCTGGCCACCCAGTTTTTCCCTGCCTACTCAGGAAGCCCCACCCAGTGGACCACACTGTCCCTGAAGCCAGTCCCAGTGCAACTAGCATGATTTAAAGGTCTGGGAAGCCTCACCCACGAGGCTTCATGCCCAGGTAAGTGTGTTTCTTGGGCCCACCCTCGTCATTACTGACTTCCATCTGTGTTCCTTTGAACTTCAATCAATGGCTGAACCCAGAAGGCTGTTTTGACTGCTGGCTTCTAAACTCCCCACTGTGTGGTTTTTTTGGGTCAGACAGTCAGGCTTACTTCTGTGAATCATCACCCAAAGATTCAATTAGCTCTGGCTTCATCCACCTTGTGGCCGGGCCTTCAGGGACAGAGCGAGAACAGAATCATTTGGGCAATGGCTGAGGAAAGCCAGGCATGCCAGGGGCTCAAGGTGCTGACACAGGCAGGGAGCAGGAAGATTAGAGTGTTAGGACAGCAGGGAAGAATGAAGTCACTGGGGCTCAGGGTCTGGCACAGGGACAGCTGCTGATTCCTGACAGTAATTCAGGGCGAGAGAGAAAGTGAAGAGGCTTTGCTGTGTGACAGAGGGGAGACAGAGGCCAGAGTCAACCAGAGGTGAGACACGTGTTAGCAACACAGTGCTTTTACCAAGACAGAGACTGAATCCCAGGCCCAAGTCTGCTGGGATAGAAATGGCTGGAAAGCTTCCTTTGAAGTCTGACATCATTAACAAAAATTCACATAAAACCAAAAAGGGAGAAGAAAGGGAGGGAGAGGGAGAAGGTGGATGGGAGGGAGACTGAGTTTATCTTAACAAAGACGACGGTAACAAAGAATGAACAGAGAGCTGCTTAAGATTTTCAGCATAGAAGGGAATTCCGTTAAACCCATCACAAAGAAAAAGTCAAGCAAACAAGCAAACAAATGAACAAGGTTTCTTGCCGGGGCCTGGAAGGTGCTGTGCTGTGGATGGGCTTGGTCCATGAGGCAGAGCCCCAAGGAGCACCGCTAGATTCAGGCTGAGAAATGGCTTGCTTCCTGATACAGGGGTGGCCCTGAAGTCACAGACCAGGGTTTGGTTTCCATTGAGATGGGATGATTTTTGCTGGCCCCTTCTTCTGCTCTGGCAGGAGTTTCCCAGTGTGCTCCAGGAACTACTGGTCATGACTTGACTGGAATTCTCTAAGCAGGAGCAGTGGAGCACACGCAAGCAAAGGAGATCCCTGACTGAGGCTGGACTCCAGTCACCCTGGAATTCCACCGACTCCTGCTGGTCCAGGTCCACTCTGCTGAGCACTGTGATATCACCTACTGCTTTTAGAGTGTTCCTGAACCTGGCTTTGGGACCTCTCCTTTCCTCCCCGGCTACTAAACTCCTTCTGCCTAGGCCCCTGAGTCCTACTGATGAGGGACCACCTGCACCAAGAGACCGTGACCTGTAGTTTGTGATTTCTACAGAGGACACATTTCCTACTTCTCCCTTGGCTGTAGAGCTACGAAATGGAGAGTCAACACCCTGTGATTTGCTTCGGACAGATTTCTCCCACACCTGCCATGCCATCTCATGCCTTTGACACTCTGCCTGTGACAGTCCCTTGCATATACAGTTGGGTGTGTCAAGGGATGCTTCATTCTCATCTAGTAACTGACCACAGGCAGGACACCTTCAGGACCCTGTGAGAAAAGCTGGAGCACCTGTCTTTCCTAGCTCAGAGAGGATATTATCAATAGATTTTATTCAGAACAGCGAGAAGAGCCAGTTTGGCGCACTCAGAGCCCCTGCAGTGACCTTCATTGTTCTACACCCCATTTGGGATAACCTCTTAGTTCATACTAACGTGTGAGAAATTGATAGTCTCACTAATTCTGGTATAGGTGGCCCCTCCAGCAAATCAGGGCAAAAGCCAAGAACCCAGGCAATGGTCTAGTGCTGGGCGGTTCATCTCAATTTCTCAAACAAAACAACAATAACAACAACAAAGAACACATGAGTCCCATAGGAGTCCCTGGAGTCTGCTGTGGTTCTAGACATGAAGGATAGGTTATGCAGAAAGCCTGATTGCAGGACACACTCCATGTAGGTAACACACTACAGAGGGCCACGTGCCAGTCAACAGATATGTTACAATTTCAGATAGTAACAGGGCAATAAAATAAATCCACTTTCCAAAAGATGAGAAAATCAAACAAGACAGAGCTCACACGTTGAGTGACCTAGGCCACGTGATGGTCACATGCTCAGGCATGTCGTCTCGGAAGTCTTGGTTCACACTTCAGTCAGTGGTCAGAATGTCCAGCTGGGGTCACAGGGCAGGCCAACTTGTGGCCAGAGGGGCCTTTACAAGTTTGGTTTCTCCACCTTAAGTCCAGCAATAAAACGGATGACGCTGCAGGCAGCCTCCTTTGACCTTGGCAGGAGGGAACACAATCTCCTGGTGCCCAGCTTCCTTGGGAGTTGGCAGCCAGGCCCAGTGTTCCCCGAAAGGACCATGTTTTCTTTTCCCTGCCTGGAAGAGCTTTGGGGTCTGAGGGAAGTGTTGGGTTGGTGGGAGGGGTGCTGGTTGCTTCCATGCCTGTGTGGGATTCTAAGGTGCATCTTTGGGGAGGAGATATGTGGTGATTCTAGGACTTGACAAGCCTCCAGAGGAACCCAGGCAAACTTCCCAAATTGAACCTTGGTGTCTTGGTGGTTGTGACTCATAGACACGGTAGTATTAAATGCATGCAAAGGGACTTAGGGGCAAGGAAAGATGATGGAGACACAGGTCATATTAAAGACGGATAATAAAAATTGTGGTTTTGAGAGAATAATTTTGGGGTGATCGGGATGTCTAAAGGCAAACAAAGCTTCCCTGAGGGTTACCTGTCCCTCAGTGACTTTTCATTGGAGTGGCCTTCTCGGAGTTATCTGAGCTAGGACAGGAGCCCAGGGGAGAGGGCCTTTTTGCTAGCTTCAGGGTCTCTCTCTGTGTCTCTCTCTGTCTCTCTCTCTCTCTCTCTCTCTCTCTCTCTCTTTCTCTGTGTGTGTTTTTGTCTGTGTCTGTCTGTCTGTCTGTCTGTCTTTCCTTCCCTCCTTCTCTCTCTCTCAACTGAAGTAAAGGCCCAGGGATAAATAAAGTTTATGCCCAAATTTCTTCCTTGTCAGCCCCTGGGATTCTGGGATTTTTGTTTTCCTGAATATTTCTAAACAATGATTCTTTTCCCCTATGCTTTGGAGCCAGGCAAGTGACTTTGGGGAAAGCCATAGCTTCTGGCGTGGCTGGCCACAGACTGCTCCCCATAGCTCTGTTAGTACACAAACAGGGCCACTTCCTTGGGAAGGGGGGAGATAGCAGAGTTCATGATCACAGGGATGTAAGAGACCCCAGGGATCCAATGAGGCAGGGAACTCATTTTGACAGCTGTGGGGCTGATCCAGGGCTCCAGAACATTCAAGGAAGGGAGCTGCTTTCCTTACAGTGGCAATTCAACGTTTAAAACCAGAATAAAATAATTGAAGAAATGTTCTAAGCTTGCCAAAAGAGTAAAACATTTACGTAGATTGTCACGTCTCTGACAGAAATGAGTGATTTTTTTTCTATTAATAAAGACTTGGATGTGGATGCTTTCACACCAGGAACTGCCTCTGACACCCTGTGCATGCCGAGCGAGTGTTCTACCACTACACTCTCTGCACATCCTTCTCACAGCCTCATTAGCCGATAGCTGCAAGCCACCTCAGCCACCTCAGGAAAATGGGAATAATTTCCAGCCTGGATATGGCTGGCCACCTCTGCTCGCATCCACCCCGAGCTCTCAGCCAGTCCTGGGGCCCTGACTGCTCTCCTGCCTGGGATGGTGACTTGTCCCCAGCCATGCCCATGAACAGGTTGCAGGAAGCACAGGACACAAGAGTCAGCTCTGGGCTGGTACCAGGTGGCCTGGGGACTGGAAAGGAAGCTTGACCACTTGTGGTTCACAGCAGGCTCTGGGAGAGCTGTGTGAGGATGGGTGAGGAGTGGGGAGTGGCTGGCTCCTGAGCATGGCTGGGGACCGCAACTTCCCAGGCACCCACACACACTGGCCTCCACCCTTCCCAGCAGACTTGTAGCTCATCCAGCTGTGACCACAAAGGGTGGAACCGAATGGCCTGGGAACCAACTTCTTATTGGTTTTGGTAAATTCAAATGATAGACTGAGTAACGCATTGGCATCTTCAGATGAAGTTATATTACAGAGCTGGGAATAGAGTTCTGTGGTAAAAGGCTTGCCCGGCACACACGAGGTCCTGGGTTCAATTCCAACACCACTCAGACACAGACAGACAGAGAGACAGATAGACAGAGACAGATATGCCTGTATCACTCTCACACAGTAAATACATGTGCAAGAGTGCATGTGCACACACACACACACACCTACACACACACACACACACACACACACACCAGTAGTAATCACAGCTCTCTTTGAGGAGGTGACCCTGTCTCATTGAAAGATTGGTACTAGTTACTTTCTTGGCTATAATTTGAGGTTTAAATGCTGTCATTTTCTTGTTCCCTGCTATCATTCTGTTTATAGGACAGGCCGTTGGGAGCTAATGGTTTCTTTTTTTCCCTCCACTCTGTTCTTTCTGTGCCCTCTGTCTGTCTCTTGGAATGTACACAATGGGGCAAAAGGACCCATATCCTGTGCCTCCCCTCCCCCTGCTGCCCAGAAGATACCATACCCTCAGCCAGGCAGCGTTCTCTTGCAGAAGTTTGAACACAGGGAATTGTGTTAGAGAAACATATCTGTTTGATGCTTCTGTGTCCTGTCCACAGGGATGTAAGATCATGCAATGCCAGGCCAGGAGGAGTGGGCCTATTAATGTGTCCCCTTGTTGCTGGGCAGGAATTGTCCCAGGTAGTGCCATCTTTGAGCTCGTCCCAGTGTCAGGTTTCCCTGAAGCAGGTCTGATCTCTGAATCAGTCCCTCAGCCTAGCTGTGGGGTTCAGACAGGAGTCAGTGTCCAGGAGAGAGGCAGGGAGTCCAGTGGAGGGAACAGACAGAGACGCCTGTGTTGGGATGCAGAAGAGGCAATGGGAAAAAAGGAAGGCTACCTCTGGGGACCTGGGGTGTGTCTTCATCTTGTCCAGGGTTTAAGACCACAGACATCCCTATTGCAGTGCCTGCAGCAGCACATGTCTGGCCCTTGGCGACTCTTTCTCAAGCACTGTGGACATGTTTATGAAGTAGACCACGAGCTCCTGGGGTCCCGTGGGGAAGGTAAAGAGGAGGGCAGGATCTTTGACCTAAAAACAGACTTCCCGGCATAGTGTTGACACTTCTCAAATAACAGCTAGCTGAAAAAGAAAACCCCAAAACCAGGAAACCAAGCTCTTTCCCCTCTATGTGCTGTCTGAATGGACTCCACCTCACTGTAGAGTGTTCCTTGACACAGTCTGAGGGGGTGGGGTGGGGTATTGAAAAATCTGGTCACAGAAAGTGTTACCAACAAATGATGCAGGAATCCTGGTGTTTTTGGCTTGGCTCCCTAAGCTTATCGCTTTTCCTTACGCAGGGAAGCCAGGAGGTTAAAAAGGAGACTCAGGGCTGCAGGGACAGATCTCTCAGGCAGTAAAGAGCTTGCTGCAGAAGCAAGAGGATTGAACTGAACCCATGCAAAACAGCTTGGATTGCAAATAATTCCTTGGTAATCTCGGGCCTGGGGTGGGAACCAGGGAGCAGAGAGAAGGATCCCTGAGATTTGCCTGCAGCCAAACTGAGGAGCTCCGGGCTAGTGAGAACTCTGTCTCAAAAGACAAAGTGGACAGCCACTGAGCAACCTCCTCCAGCCCTCACCTCTGGCACCCCCTGTGCCAGAACACACACACGTGCATGCACATGCATGCAGTACAAAAAGTTGAAAAGACATATGTGCACACACAAGCACACAAATAACCTGCCCAATTATTTAAAACAAAACAAAACAAAACAAAACAAAACAAAACAAAACCAAACCAAAACGCATGTATGTAAGAGATCAGGTCTTAAGCAACAGGATATAGATACAGATACCATCATATTTTTTTCAAAATATAGAAATATTGCCACATTTTCCATGAGGTTAAATTTTGAGGCGAAAGGGTAATTTTGAACCTATGATTTCTTAAAAAAAAAATCTCTTAGCCAAAGCAGAAACATTTTCTTGGGAGAGGAAAATGACTGAGTTGTCATAGTCAGAGCGGGGTGGGGGACATTCTCCAGGTTCTCTCATTGCTTCCTAACGTCACAGGCTGGGCTTTGGTTACACATTCATAACACCGTATAAATGTGAACAAAATCTTGCAAGGAAGAGCCAAATGGCCGATGACAGAAGCGCACTGGCGCCAAGGCCATCCACCCCAGCCCAAGAGCCCATATTTAAATTTAAGCTGGGAGTCATTTCTTCCCTTCACAATCTCAAAAATGGCGTCTTCTCGCCTCCGTGAGATGGGGGAGTGGAGGCTTTGAGTGGGTTTCTTCCTGCAGTGTGTCTGGCCTTGGGTTCTTAGAGTCAGCTAACATCAAAGGAAGCAGAAGAAATGGTGTGAGGACCACAGATAACTGGGGGGGGAGGGGATTGCTAAAATTAGGGGTGGGGTAGCCTGGGCTCTGGCAAGGACTGTGTGGACCATCTCCAGAGGATACACTCTTACTTACAGTCTCACCTTCAAAGAGAAAGGCTTACTCCACAGGCCTGAGGGTCTTCCAGAACTGCATAGCTCTGTGGCCTCGGGTCCTTCCTAACAATTCTCCATGCTGATATTCAAATCCATTGCTTTGTGCTGCGGGGCCCTGTGTAATCCCGAAGTTGACAGACATGTCTCTTGGCCTGCAGATGGTCTAAGATGGCTTCCATAATCAGACACATCCTACACGCTCCCCCCCCCCCCATTTCCTTCTGCTCAAGATCCTTTACAGAATTCTCTCTGCATTTGGGATGCATCTGGTGAGGGGGGGGGGTGTTGCAAGCTGGGGTAGCAAAGTTAGGGCCAGCCCCATGTGTGGGCTGAGGGAGTGGTCACCTGGGACGCTGTGCAGTATCTCACTTTCTCCCTCTCTCTCTCATGATGCACGTGTTTCCCTAGCTACTGTATCTAAATGTCTACCCTTCAGGATTTATGCTTTGAGGATAGCTATCACATCCCGGCTGGGCCCATCACGAAAGGGTTGAACTTTTTTTCTGTGAATATTTTGGCTTCCCTAATTTCCTTCCTCTTCAAAGAATTTACGGACACCAGAAAGTTTGAGAAAGGATGAAGAGAAGCCAATTTGACTCAAGTGGGGACCACAGAGATCAACCCTATTTCCCTAAGAAAGCCCTTGTGGGCCTTCTCAGAAAGCCGCCATGTCCAGAGAGCACGACAGGACAGTCAGAGATAAGAGGAGCTGTCCCTGTGGATCTTGGCCCCTTCCCTCCTTTCCCCTGCCACACTCATCTTCCTCCTTTTGGGAGATCTTTTTTAGGCTTTGAGCACCAGATGCCTCAAATTTGGAGAGTGAGGGGAGAGCCAGAGAGCCTCATCCACTTAGTCAGCTCTGCTTGTCTTCTGTCCTAAACAAACCACAAACTGCCTCACCCCAACACATACATGGCAAGCACAGCCCCAGAGTGGATGTCCCTGTCCCACCCTGGCCTATCCACCATAAGCACCGCCCCTAAGTGGATGTCCCAGAATAGAACCCCTTGCCTCAAAGAGGCCAGCCTCCAAAGCTCTCTTTCACTAAGCAGAGGGGTGCATGGTAAGTGGGTAAGTTACAGGTCAGCATAGGGGTCTCAGAATTCAGGCCTGAGGGCGAACAGGGCACAGCTGGGCAGAGAGGGCCTTTATCTCCTGCCAGTTGGACCCAGAGATGGTTTTGGAGGCTGGAGTGCTCTGTGTGTTCCTGGCAGATGTTTCCCAAGCTCCTCTGGTGGCTGTGGCTCTGGGCCTAGCCCAGAATAACACATTGTTAGCATATGTTAACAGTCTGCCTTTTCTCCAAAGCTCACATAATGCTTCCACTTAGTGTCTGTCTCGCAAGTGTTACTATCTGTTTTATGGTCAACAAAACTGAGATACAGTGAGGTTGGGGAGCACCCACATCTGAGTGGGAATGGATTGGGGGGGGGGCTTGACCCTGGAGACCTGTGCTTCCTGAGTCTCAGCTGTTATTCACCAAGGGCCCTCCTCACCGGTTCCTTCCAGAATGCTCTCTCTGGCTGACAGATCTCAAGATCTGGTAGGAGTTAAAAGGAACCCATATGTTCTGATCTCCCCAGTCTCTCTCTCTCTCTCTCTCTCTCTCTCTCTCTCTCTCTCTCACACACACACACACACACACACACACTTCAGTGTTTAGCATGTGGTGACAGATGAAAGAGGAGGGACTCTGTTTCGGTACAGGGTTTTGTGACCACACATGGTTTCTTTCCTTCGCCCCAGAGGAAACACATGAAATGGAGACTGAGCTCCAGGGTTGCCCGCCTCTCTTCCCTCCCTTCCCGCCTGTTCTTCCTCCATCTGAAGCCCAACTCTTTCTGTCCCCTGAACTTTCTTAGTAACTGGTCACTGATACCATTCCCCAGAAAGAGGAACCACCGGGCTGAAGTGAAGTGGAAATTTCCAGAAGACTTCAGTGGCTCTGAACAAGGACAGCTCCATGCTGCTGGGGCAGGAGATAAGCTTGCAGGGGGGCTGCTGACTTAGGCTGACTCCCTCGTAGGCAGAGGACTCCATAACTGTCACTCAAATGAAAGCAAGAGATCTCCTGGGTGGAGACACCTAACAGAAGAGCTAGAAATGTAGAAAGCCAAGTCCTTAGGAAAATAACAACAGAGCAAAAGTTGTCAGGACGGAAGGTTACAAAGCACAGCCTGGAAATTAAAGACCTGAATGAACGGAAAGACAAAACCATTGAGAGACTGTGCTCCATGCTATTGAGAGACTGTGATCCATGCCATTGAGAGACTGTGCTCCATGCCATTGAGAGACTGTGCGCCATGCCACTGAGAGACTGTGCACCATGCCATTGAGAGACTGTGCTCCATGCCATTGAGAGACTGTGCTCCATGCCATTGAGAGACTGTGCTCCATGCCATTGAGAGACTGTGCTCCATGCCATTGAGAGACTGTGCTCCATGCCATTGAGAGACTGTGCTCCATGCTATTGAGAGACTGTGATCCATGCCATTGAGAGACTGTGATCCATGCCACTGAGAGGACAATCAAGCAATCTACAGATTGAATGTAGTACTTGCTGAAACCCCAATGGAATCTCTCTCTCTCTCTCTCACTCTCTCCATGAGTGTGTGTGTGTGTGTGTGTGTGTATATATATGTATATGTGTGCACACATATATGTGCAGATGTGTGTGGAGGTAGGAGGTGGGGACACACACCTCAGATAGTGTTTGATAGTGCTCTGTTGTTGTTGTTTTTCTTTTTTCCTAGACAGGGTCTCTCACGGCCTGGACCTTACTGAGTAGGTGAGGCTGGCTCACTTGATGTATTTCTCACCATTGAGGATCGCCATCTTTGTCACTGCTACATTACCAGGACAGAACACATAATAAGCACATAGACAATCCTCAAGATAACAACTTACTGAATGCACACGGAGGAGATAAATATATCTGCACCTTGCCTTTTTGCAATAAAGCAAGTGAATACTAGGGGAATTTTGTAGTGCCCTGGGGAGCACAGTCGTGCTGGACGGTGAATTGTCACCACACACGTGAAGAAGCAGTGCTGATTTCTTTTGCTTCCTCCATCTGAGAAGCAAGTTTGCTCCTCTGGGCTGTTTCCAGATCCTCACATCCAAGGCTTGGCTCCCTGGATCATAATCCATGTGAAATCACTTCCCCATCTGAGAAAGTCATCAGGGGATCTTAATCCATCTTAATCATCGATGGCGAAGGGGCCCTGAGAGTGGAGATGCAGTTATGACTGTGTGGGATGCCAGCACTTGGCTTCATCTGGGTGAGAGCGAGTCTCCATAGCAAGGAGCCGACAGCTGGCAGGAACATTGCAGAGCTGTCTGCAAGTGACTGAGCTGGATAGGCCGGAATGGGAGCCTCCCGCAGGGAGACACTTAGGACTTGTAGACGCGACTACGTCCAAACAAATGTTCAATTTCATGCTTAACTGATGATCTCCACTTTGATGACGAGTGACCAAGAGGAAAGCTGTCTGTTAAAAGGTGACTCACCCGCCTCTCGTTTTAAATCAATCTTGGGAACATGGTCCTGAATTACATCACTGACCTCCTGAAGACGGGAAGTCTCTGAGAGAACACATCCCAGAACCACAGATTCTGTGTGAGGGTTGATACCTTGTGAGGAAGCCTCTTCGTTCTCAGGAATGGCTGTTACCAAAGGACAGGAGGACTGAGCTGTCCCTGAGATCAGCAAGAAGAATTTCCTACCCTGGTGGCAGTGACAGTGACTGTCACTGATTGCCTAACCTGAGCACGTGTGAAGCATCTTCAAAGTAATAACAGAACTAAGGGATGGCTTATGTTTTGCAAGCACAAGGACTTGAGTTCAAAAGATGCCCTGTCTCAAAAAACAAACAGGTATAGAAAGCACCAGGACATGCCTTTTGTATGCACCCATAAGCTGTGGAGGTTCATGCCATTGCATAAATCTGGAATCCTGGCATGTGGGAGGTTGAGGCATGAGGATTGTGGATCTGGGGGCAGCCTGGGCTACTTAATGTTAGGCCAGCCTAGGCAAGCTAGCAAGATTCTGTCTCAAAACAACAAACAGACAAAAAACAGGCCAGCAAACTAAAAAAGTCTACATGAAGACTATAGATAAATGATAGATAGGAGTGTGAGACATAGGTTGCTCTGTAAGCATCCTGGCACAGCACTAGCAGTGAAGACTTTAGTCTTATAGCACATTTCAAAGGCCCCAGAATGAAATCAGCTCCCATCTATGAGAATTTTAAGACAAGGCAAGGCTGAATCTCAAAGTCAAAGTTCACGCTCACAAATTCCGTCTTCATCTCTTCATTCTTTGCTGATAGACTATCTCACTCTCCTGGGTGGATCAGCGATTATGTGAACTAAACACACGACTCCTTCCCATCCCCCTACCCCTATTTCCAGCCCATCCTGTGGCCTCTGTATGGGCAGATTCCCTTCTGTAATGAGACCATGCCTCTGCAGAGAGGAAACACTGACGGTTCTAGGGCAGAATGGAGACAGGCTCCCACTTCTGGCATCTTGGGGAGGTGACTGTCCTAGGCTTCCAGTGGACATTCTGCCCTGGAGGACACCAAACCTCCAAGAACACAGCAGCAGTGCCCTGGCTTTAAGTCCTTGCCATGTCACTGTCACTGTCACTGTCACTGTCACTGTCACCGAGCAATGTTTCTCTGATTCTCTCCAAGGCCCCAGGCTGGGACATTTTGAGTGTCAGTTTCATTTTTTGTGCCTCTGTTTCATGACTAACTCAGCCACATCACTCCCCTTTCTGCATCACAAACCTCAAAGCCTGCTGCCCTACTGGGTAGAGAACAGAAAAGATCTACAGGTTTCTTGAAGGATCTATGCTTTGTTGGGGTTGGATTTTGTTCTTAGCAAGCATGTTAATCCTAGTCGATAGAGTGATGGAGGAAAGGGAGAGATGGAGACAGAGTTAAGTGTGTAGATGGATGAACGGACAGTGAATGAGCAGAGAGCAGAGAGATGGGTAGGTGGGTGAGTAGATGGATAGATAGACAGGTAGACATAGACAGACAGATATATAGGTTTCATTTTTACCCCCACAGCCCATACACTACCTAAAGTCCTATAAACAACATTAGAATTCTATAAACCCATTTTTATGTCCCAGGACAATCATGCTTTTACTTCTAGAGCACCATGTTCAACACAGCAGTCTTGGGTTAGATGGCGCATAACTCCTGAGCTTGCTGCCCTACTGGGTAGAGAACAGAATGACTACCTGTGATGTCATTATCCTAAAACATTGCATGTGAAGTATTTTGCAATACATATATTCTCCATCCATCTATTTTTAAGCCTAGGAATTACCTGTTTTTTCAATTGTAATATATATGACTTAGAAGAGTCTCTGAGGTCCCACCCTTGTCACCATCTCTGTAAGAGACATCTGCTCTCTCTCAGCTCCATTTCAGCTCTTGTGAGAACCCAGCCTCTGGTGGGAGAGCCTGCTGGGGAGTGTGGGGCCATTGGTTGGGCTCAGTGCCTGTGCTGCTGTAAATACTGAACAGGGAGGAGGAGAAAGTGGGCTTGTGATCATAGCTGGGAGCTCTCATCCCTCGAATACCTTTGAGACAGCTTTGTGTCTCTCGTAGATTCCTGGGACTGTGGCCACACATTGTTAGGTTATTTCCCACTGTGCTTTGCAGGTTTGTCACATGACCTCGACACATTCGAACTTACTTTTCAGCTGTAATGTGACAGCCATCTCCCTAGCTATCCTGGCTTCCTTCATCGCGAATGGCCGAGGTTGGATTTTACCGGATAGCATGGCCCCATCTGAGCAGAATCCCTCAGAGGCCTTACCTCCTTGTTGGCAGACTCACCCCATCTTAAGTAGACCTCTGAGATAAGGGGGCAGAGAGACTTATCTACTGTTACTGGCAGGTCCTTCAGTGCTAAGGAGCTAAACTGCAGCTCAATGGCCAGGAGTTGTATTAGAGAAAAGGATATGGACAAGGAGGTGGGGCACGCACACATTGATGACCAAAGGTGAAGTTGAATGGTCTCAGTGTATGGATAGAAATATTACTTTGCTTCTGCAAAAGCCCCAAGTAGAAAGTTTACCTAAATGTCCCTTTCAGAAAATACAAAAAGAAGGACGTTCTATCTGGTTGAATAAACGTAGATTCTCCTCTCCATCCACCCACCTTCTGAGGCACCCTTCCTCTAGCAGCCACAGAAGAAACCTTCTCATGTGGTCCAGAGGTGAGGAACATGGAGGATTTGAGACCTGGCTCCAAAGGGTGACTCAGGTAAGTTAGGTGAGCCCTCTGATCCTATGAATATAATAGTGCCAGTATTTTGGCTATTGCATGTGAAGTGCTGGGCACAGTATTTTTGCATGTGAAGTGCTGGGCACAGTACTACTTCTGGAGGAGATAAAATTACATCTCTCTTAGGAAGTCATGCAAAACCGTACCTGAGAAGATCTACTGATCCGATGGGGGAAACACCGAGGAAGAGAAAGAAAGCACAACAGAACGCAGAGGCCCACTGGTAATGAAGAGACCGGCAATTGGCTTTGGAACCGCTGGTCATCTGTGTGTTGAATTACAGGCAATTATCAGTGGGCTCCCTGTTGGCCATAATGTAGAGCCATGTGTCAAAGGGAAACCTGATCTCTAAGGAGGGAAGCCCCACAGCATCTTTTAACCCTGAGCCAACTCTGCTGGGTCCAAACCTTTCCATGGTGAATTTTTATTCTTGAAATCCATCTAATAATTATTGGTAAAAGTTGCTGTGAGTTTAAGCGTCTCTACCAGATCATCTGGTTTTCAGAAGCTCCAACTGGGGTCATGAACATAGGCAACTTTGAAGACTGAAATAAATCCTGCTTTATGTCTTCCATACTGTTTAGCAGTCTATTCTCCAGACACCTGCATGTTGTTTACTGGGATGGTCTTTGTTAAATTCTTGTGTGTGTGTGTGTATGTGTGTGTGTGTGTGTTTGGGGGCTTATGTGCATATGTGTGCAGTAGGGTGTGTACGAATGGAGGCTAGTATCTTCCTTAGCCCCTCTCCACCTGGTTCTTTGAGATGGAGTCTCTTACTGAACCTGAAGATCACTGCTTCAGCTCAACAAGCTGAGCACTAAGCACCCAGCATCCTCCTGTCCTTGCTCTCCAGTACGAGGAGTACACGTCTTGTTGCATCCAACTTTTCGTGTGACTACTGGGGATGTGAACTCAGATCTTCCTGTTGGGCAGCAAGCCATCTACCTATACCACTGAGCCATCTCCACAGCCCCACCCAAATGATTATGGTGTTCTGGAACCTTGCAGCTTCATTCATCAGAGAACAACAGGCAGCTTCGTGCATTTTGGCCATGAGTTACACTTCCTTATACTCCCGAGTACTTGGACACTGGAGCTGATCCGATTCCTGAGCATACATCACTGAAAGAAGAGACTTCCAGGCATCACAAATGGTGTGTAAAGCTAGGCCCGCTGGAAAGCGATTGGTACCTCTCCCACACGTATCCTGGCCCAGTCGGAGCCATCCTTGTCCACCTCTGTCCCCAGGTCCCCATTATAGCCAACATGTGTGCTTCAATCTGGAAGAACTGAGGCTAGCAGGTACAGAGCATTGAAGCTCATTGCTAAGTGACGGCTCCTTCTAGCTTCCTGTTCTCCAGGTCAGTTTAGGATATTCACACAAAGTAAACTGTGGGCCTTCCGGCTTTAGATTTCTGAGCTTTGGTTTCCACAAGTGCAAAAGGTGGGCTTGGCTACTCCCAGGCTTAAGTGTGCTATCAGCTTACACTGCATGCATCAACTATGCAAACCGCACTCTACCTAAATACCCCAGAAAAGGCCTGTCCTCCGACAGAACTGCTCAGGGAAAGCCCAAATGTTGGTGGATGCTAGGTGGGGCTCGGACTGTAAAGCACACGTAAGCCACATTGCACCTTCTAGTTTCAAGGAGGTATTTCCCACATTAGAGCTCCTCTATCAGCAAAGAATTAACTCCATAAAGCCTGGAATTAAAATTAAAAGATGCCCTCAATACCACAGATAATGACAACCAAGGCCTGGAATGTAATATTTTACTAGTTTCTTCTCATTTTTGTTTTTGAGACAGGATCTCATGTAGCTGGGGGCCAGCCTGGATCTCCCTGATCTTTCTGCCTTTTCCTTTCAAATGCTGGGATTGCAGGCATGTGCCACCGGGCTTGGTAAGTATTAGGCCACTTACCATTGTTCATCTTAAATATGCAGGCATCCCCATGACTGGGACTCACAGACTTTGACACCCCTACCCCATTTTCCAAGCCCTGAGAATGTAAAAGTTGATGAGAATGCTCCTGTCTGCTTGGGTTTTATATTTTCTTCCTATTCTTACCTTCTGGACCATGACTTGGTATGTTATGATTAATAGAATCTTGTTAATGTGAGCCAGCGGGTGAAGACTACAGCCAGTCAGCTACTCTGTCTCCATGAAGGCACTAGCCCACTGATTCTGAATGTGTCCTGTGGAAGAAATTGTCATCAGCCACTGGCAGGAATTAAAGAAACACCCCATGTCTTGGTCTATCTCCCAGTCTCAGGCCTAGGGCATACCTGACTCCTGAGCCCTGATGTCTGTCCTACAGAAAGGGATTCTAGAACTCCAGCTCTAGGCACTGGGGTAAGAGCCGAGATGATATCAAGTCCCTGCCTATTCTCTGTCTGATGATGAATATGCAAACACATTCAGATAAGGCAGGTCACAGTAGGGGAAGCCAACACAATAAAGACAACCTGGACTAGAACGTCCTTGGCCACAGGCATAAGGGTAATAGCTGATAAAACGATAGGAATCAAAACAGGCCTGGGAGTCATCATCAAACATCATGTGTGGGGGTTGGGGGAGGGTCATCATCTGACATGACTGAGGCAGGAGAGCAGCTATGGCTTCAAGCAGGAAGATGACTTTTATAATTACCGCTTGTGTTGTAAGGCACAGTGGGATTCTGGACACCCGTCTCCCCGAGCCAGCTTTGCTCCTGACCTTTGAGTGGGCAATGCTGCTGTGATTTCTCAGTTCAAATGAAGTCTATAGAGAGCCAAAGAGAGGATGTGGACCCCAAAGCTGGCTTAACGGCCCTTGGGAGGCAGCTGGCTTGTAACATGATCAGGGCCTGCTCCTTCTTTGTGTGCTGGGCTCTGGCCCTAAGAACCGGTTATTGGATGTCTCTTGGCAGGTGCTATGGGATTAAGGAGGTGGCTGGCCAGAGGCAAACTTTGAATTAGGGTAGTTTAGTAAAAAAGTAGGTGCCTAAGGTAAATACGATCTTTAGCTTAATCCCCCATAGCTAACGTTTGGTTCGAATTTAATAGCAAGGTTTGAAAGGTTGGTTGGCATGTGTATCTGTCATTTGTCTGTATGTCTTTGCGCTGCACACCAGGAGTTATATTTTTAACTCAGTGATGAAGTCTATATTTACCAGGCCTAGCAATCCTCAAATACCAAGTGCATTATTTTTCCTTCTTTTGGAGACACAACAGGGTGGAATACTAAAATGTTGGGCAATTTATTTCTTAAATCACGTTTTTCCTTCAGTTGCTAGGAATGGACCCAGTGAGCTCTCACACGTGTCCAGTACATGTTCTTCCTTTGAGGACTCAGAGCCTCCCTGTTATTTCTTATAAACTTTGAGGGCACTTACATTCTAAGGTGGTCTCTGAATTTATGCTGTGAACTCATGGTCTTCCTGCCTCATCTCCAAACAGCTGCAGTGACAGGACTTCACCACCAGCAAAGCTTCTAAAGTCACTCTTAGAGAATATCGCAAGGTCTGTAATTTCCACTCATACAATTCTGAGCCATGATAAAGGACACACACACACATTATGTAATGACCATCACACATTCCAAAAGTTGCTTCAGGTTCCTGAATCACTGAAGCAAGACCGACCTCAGAGCTGGGAATGTTAGCTGCACTGGTATAGTGCCTGCCCACCATGTGTAAGACCCTCAGTTAGATCCCAAGCATCATGGAAAGGGTAGAGTACATCTCTAATCCCAGAACTTAGGAGCTATGTGTTTAAAGGTCACCCTGGGCTATATAGGGTTTGAGGTCAGCCTGGGCTACATGGATGGCACCTTCCTGTTTTCCCGGCATTGATTCCCTTGCCACACCTACTCATCAAGCCAGCAAGAACTGCTCATCCCTGTGCTTCTCACTCATAGGACATGTGTGCATGCACACCTTGTGTCTGTAGCTACCATCCCCACATGTATGTTACCCAAGAGAGGTGTAACCTATGAGGGGAGTTTTGGAAAGCAACAGTACACACTAACTGATCAACAGAGACAAAAGAGGGTCCCCAGTATGGCGACTCTTTGTATGTAAAATGGTAAGATCCCAAATTTGAAGTTTCAAGACCAATTTTGCATGCAACTTTGGACAATCATTCAGCCTTAGAGAGGTTTGTCTGCCTCCCGAGGGGCTACAGCAGCAGTGGCAGTTGCTACTATGTAGCAGACAAAGTGCACACCCTGAAATGCGTTTGTTTACTATGTTTCTCTCTTTGCCTCTCTCCCTCAGCCCTTCTCTCTTTTCCTGTGTGTGTATATGTGTGTGTTTGCTTGTTGGTGTGTATGTATATGCATGCAGAAGGTCAACTAGATATTGATTTTCAGGAGACATCCACCTTTTTCTTTTGAGCCATGAATCTGGGTCTCACTGAATATGTTGGGTTGGCTGACCCAAGCGTTCCCAGGGATCTGCCTGACTCATCCTTCCTAGACTTGGATTACAAGAAGGATCTACATTCCTGGCTCTTTGACAGAGGGCTTGAAAAGATTTTTTGTATGGTTAGTCTGGGAACTTTCCCAGTCAAGCTGTCTCCCTAGCCTTGAGATGCTAAAGCGTTAGGCAGGAAGCTAGTAGAAAGGAAGGCATCAATGATTTCTTACTGGTCATGATTTTAAGACCAGAAATTCATTTTGGTATTTGGAGACTCTCTGGACACTTTTGGGGAATCCCTTTGATTCTCTTTTTCACCATAGGCTTGGGCCAGGCCATCTCTCTGAAGACAAGGAAGCCTGTCTCCTCCTTTTTATTCTGTGTATTCCTTGTGGTCCATTCTCCATCACTGTGGCTTACTCCTGTATCTCTCTTTTAGACATATGGCAATGCTTCAGTAAGAGCTGGATCCCCCAAACTTGAATCTTAACAGCTTCTCCAAACGTGACTGAATGACAAAAGTACTGCTGTATGGTTTAATGGTCCCAGGCTGAGGACAGGGGCAGGGGCTACTGAGCTCCACACAGGTTAGGTAAAGGAGTGAAAATGGCGGCGTATAGAGAAGTGCCTGACTCTGAGGCTGTGAGGACAGGGGTGGGGCTGAGCCCGCGACACCTTCCCACCCAGACCCACAGATGTGGGTGAGGCTTCCCAGCTAGCTCTGCGAGTGGAAAGCCTGGACTTTGCTTATTGACCCCAGCTTATTGACTTGGACTATCATGGTTTGCTCATCATTGCACAGGGAGAGGTGAGAGACAGCAGCAATCCCAGAGCACAGAGAAGCGGGGGCAGTCGAATATCATTAGGCGAGGTGCAATTTGAGTATTTCGTGAAGTTTCCAAAAATGTCAGTTTTGCAAGATGTGTGTTTAAACACTCGCTTGCAAAATTCCTGGAAATTAGCAATCAACACTCATAAGAGTGGATAAGCAAGAACCATTGGCAGCCATGTTGTGGCTGCAGGGGGAGGAGGCAGGTCTTCAGGGAACTCAGCTTCATGGTGTGGGGAATGACTGACATGTGACCCTGTCCCTCCTACACAGAGCCACCTCCACCCAGCTGCTTTAAATTGACCCAAGAATCCAGTGGCAGTCCCATCCAGTCCCCTGAACTTTTGCTTTCTGTACTTGTAGCAGATACAAATCAGAAGTAATAGGGTCAAGGAAACCGTGGGGAAACTGAGGTTTGGGAGTCAGCATGATCCACAAGGAGGACTACTGGGATGCAGGGCACAGTGAGACTGAAGACAGCATCTGTACTTACCAGAAATTTTAGGTTGTCACAGACTTATTTATTTTTTAAAGCTAGGGTTTCATGTAGCTCAGGCTATCCTAGAACTTGGGTTGTAGCCCAGGGTGACCTTGAACTCCTGACACTACAGATGTGTGCTACCACATTCTGGGTGTGCGGTGCTGGGAATGGAACCCAGGGCCTCATACTTGCCATGCAAGCACTCCATCCAATGAGTTACATCACCAGTCCCAGATTACATTAAAAAAAAAAAACAAAAGCATTAAATTTAAAATAATTCATAAAATGCAGGCATGTATATGAAGTTATTGTGCATTTACATTTTATTATATTACATGGTTTACATATTATATAGCCTGTTTTTCCACACTTTTTTTACTATATACTACATTTATACCAAGTGTGTGTGTGTGTGTGTGTGTGTGTGTGTGTGTGTGTGTGTGTGTGTGTGTTAAATAGATATAAATTCGCCAGCAAATTTAGCTTGGGCTGGCTCAAGAGTGGAAGGACCCACCTCTCTCCCTTCCTTACAATACATGTTCCTGAGTTTACTTAAGTTCTGGCCAGGGAATTGTGAACAGATTCTGTTCTTGCAGGGAACAGCACATGGTCCCTTCAATACTTTCTCCTTTTGCCTGCAGAGTAGAGATGCTGTGTCAGGGACAGCAGCAGCCATCTTGAATGAAGTGCTATAAGACAGTCATGACAGAAGGCAGGTGGTCAAGGTAGAAGAAACCTGCTTCTCTGTTATAGTAAAGATGCCATACCATATCTACATAAAAGAGAAACACACCTCACATCTCTGGCCTTGCTCAAGCCCTAACAGCTTGTCTACGGACTTAAACACTGGAGTGTGCCTGTGCTAAAAGTATACTCTGGGTGTTCTCCAAAGTCTCCATGTGATATTAATTCACTTTCTACATCCAGACCCCTTTAATGTCTCAGGCCGTGAATTCTAGTGCTCTGGTGAGGAGCCTGTCCTGAAAACAGGGCATTGCAGAGCTCCCAGGTCCTCTGTGGTCTCGCTTCCTGCCATCTCAGTTAACCGAAGCTAACTGTAACCTGAACACATTAAATGGAAAATTCCTCAAATGAACATAAGGTCTAAACGTTGCACAGCTCTAAATGGCCTGAATCAGCACATGCAGCCCCCACCTGGGCCATCAGTCATCTTTGTCCAGAGTATCCACGTGTTGTGTGCTACCCTCCCGTCAGGGCCTTGGCATCGTCTCAGTCATCAATCCGATAAACGTTAGTGACACTCCAGTGTTCATGTTCATTAAAGTAAGTTTTATTTTACTTAACATTGACCCAAAGCATGAGTGTGAGGATGTCCGATAGTGAGAAACATCACGGAGAAGCCAGCAGGAGCTTACAGATCTCTACCAAGAAGGAGGGGAAAAATATATGCTGAGGTTGCTAACATCTTTGGTAAGATCTGCCCTATCATGATCCATGCCAGGCTTCCTGTCACCTGCATAGACTGTGGCAGTTATAGCCTGGTGAGTGGCAATTAGTAGGATAAAGCTATCAGGAAGAGTCTGACCCTCTATTGGTTTCAGGCAATCATGGGAGTCTTTGAGAGCATCCCTCAGAAGAGAAGAGATCCTTACTGCTATGCCAGGCTGCATTCTTACTGTTCTGTTCTGTTCTGTTCTGTTCTGTTCTGTTCTGTTCTGTTCTGTTCTGTTCTGTTCTGTTCTGTTCTGTTCTGTTCTGTTGTTCTGTTTTCTGTTTGCTAGGCACAACCCAGAGTGAAGCTAACCCTCTGAGCGCACACATTCTCTATCACAGTCTGACAAGACCACCTTCACCCCAGTCACTTTGTAACTCCACACTCTCCTCCCATGATGCAGAAGCACCCATATTAACTAGGAGTTCATAGCATGGACCGTATTCTGGGCAATGTCTGTCGTGCTCAGAGGAGAGGTGACCGGGCTGAACTTTAGGATCAGCCAGAAGCCACGGAGGACACGTGTCTTTGGAGGCTAGCAGTATTCATTCTGGTTAAAAAAAAAATGAAGTGGAACCTAAAAGAAGAAAGGGAATTTTCTCTCCTTTCATCAGTTCAGTAACTCAAAAAGTTACCTCAAATGAGCAGACCCTAGAGTCTTTACAATAGTGACACCGTCTGAATGGTGTCTTGGCCGAAGAAGAAGTTGGAGGGTACAGTTAGAAGTGTGGAAACTCTGACATGTATCTTTATAATCAATCTCTCAGCCTACACACTGTCATATGTTTATAACAACATTTCACAGGAAGGAAGCCCACTTGACTTCTTTCATGAAAATGGTTAAAACAGTAATGGGACAGTTTGGGTCACTCCCTGACAACCCCTTCCTTAGCTTTCTTACAATGGGGCTCTGTGTTACCTGAAGCCTCCAAGTATCCTTCAGGATGTCCCACGTCTTACACTCATCTCATGAGACAGCTGGGTTCCCCCAATGGACTCCATCTCATGAGCCAACGGAGCTGAGACACACTCTCTCCACCCCTAAGACATGGACATTCTTTGGCCTGAATCTTTGCTCCTTCGGGATTGTCAACTTAAGCTGTTTATTACCAGTGTCTGTGCTAGCAACTGTACAGAGATGCCTGGGTATCTGGGCTAGGCGCAGATATCTCAGCAGAAGTTAGATGAGAAGAGCCACTCCAGAGCGAGGCCGTGGGGAGAAAGACACCAAAGGACAGACATGTACAGAGGAGAGCCGTGCACAGTGCCAGCCACTCAGGGGACTTGCTCAGTGGAATTGATGTCCATTTTAAAGAGCTTCCTGGAAGAGGAGATGGGAAAATCACAGGGATTTTCTAGAAGTCCTTAAGAATAGACTGGATTCTTCCCCCCAACCAAGATTTTTGTACTTTTATTTTATGTGTATGAATGAGTGCCAGCATGTGTGTCTGTGCACCACGTGAGAGCAGTGCATCAAGAGGCCAGTAGAGGGCGTTGGTGCCCTGATATGAATTGCAGGCGGTTGTGCACTGCTGGGTGAGTGCAGGGAGCTGAATCCATGTTCTCTGTAAGAGTAGCATACACTTAACCACTGGGCGGTCTCTCCAACCACCACGTTAATTTTGTTTTTGTTATTAATCTTTAGTTAGCATAAAAATAGCAGGTTTCACTATGACATTTCTATGTATATAAACACACATGTAAATGTATATGCGTATGTATATGTGTATACATATATGTGCATGTATATGTGTATATGTATATGTGCATGTATATGTGTATATGTATATGTGTACATGTATATGTATATAGTATTTTGCTCATATTTATCTCTAGCACTCTCCAAATCCCCTTACCTCACTGCCCTCCCTCTGGTCCCCCTTCTGTTGTCAGGACATGGATGTAAGAACATATTTATCCGGCTTTCTATTCATCAGATACACACAGACAGTGATGAAGGGTATTGGTGGTCTTTTCCCTGTGTTCTTGAGAATAGCAAAGGTGAACTTGAAACTCCAACTTAGGTGTCAGGATCCAGAAGGCCCTCGGGGATAAAGGGGACACCATCATGTGTTGCACAGTGGCCCCTTCTTGGATGACTTAACAACAGCTCTTAGATGCCATTTGCTGTGACATAAGATATCCACTTAAGTGGTTGTGTGTGTGTGTGTGCGTGTGTGTGTGCATGTGTGTGCACATGTGTGTGCATGTGTGTGTCCACTTTATAGCCCACCACAGCCTCAGAGTCATTGCAATTCCCCTGCCTCAGCTTCCTCCAAGCCGGGATTATAGGTTGTAGCCACCACACTGACTGTCACTACTTCGAGAAGCAGGTCCTATGGAGCCAAGAAGGCAGCTTTCCTGTTGATTCTCAATAGCACTCTCTGCTTCGGAGGGTCAAGCTGTTTGGTTCCCAGTGAGTTTGTGGTCATACCAGCGGTTACCCACTGACTTCTCATCTGCCTAGCTTATCTGATAACAGGCAAATGGGGAAGAGCTTTTAACACCCCCCGAAAGGGGAAGGAAGATGGGCACGCAGCTATTCACAGTGTGGAACCAGGCCAGGGCACATGACTCCAAGAAGGAAAACTACCTCCATGCTGGACTCTGGTGTCCCCTTTGCTTTTGAATCTGGTATTTCATCTCTCTGTGCCCATCTTTCTGTGTGTCTCTGTCTGACTGTGTGTCTCTCTCTGTGTCTGTCTTTCTCTCTGTCTGTCTCTGCCTGTCTCTGTCTTCCTCTGTGTCTCTGTCTCTTTATCCTTCTCTCCCTTCCTCCCTCTCTCCTCTATTAAAACCAGGTCACAATAGCCCACGACACAGAAAGACAAGAACTCTAGGATCTAAATGTGTCATTTTCAAGACAGTTTAGTTCAATACCAGGGTCTGCAAGCCTTGCCATTCCCCCGACTCCTGTAGTCCCCCCAGGTGTCAGCAGCCCATCAGGAGTCAGGGTTCCCTGTTACTCTCTGATCAGCTATGCACTGCACTAAGGAGTTTTTTAAGGAAAGCAATGGTCCCAGTGGCTGAAGGGTCCAGTAAGTGGCTGGTAGAGCCAGCAAGGAGAGCGATGGAGGGATGGTGTGAGGAGGAGACAGGAAGGGAGGCGGTGACACAGGCCTTCACAGGGCCGCTGCAGCTAGGAACTGCTGCAAAAGCAAGCTGCCCACGTTATCAGTGGCGCGCAGGCCTGCGGTTTTCTCGCTCTTGCAACCCGGCTTCAACTGCCGGTTTATTTTTCGACAAACAGGATGCCTCCATCTGAGGCTGTCAGCATCCCAGGCTCTTTGAGAAGAAAAGAGGTAGTGAGGGCCCCACCCTAGAGCCCAGTCGGGAGGGGTGGGTGAGAGGTCCTGTTTCTAGATGCTTCCCAGAGAAGTGAGAACCTAGCAGGTGCAGTTGCCAGGGTTCAGGAGTGTGTCAGGAAGGGTGGAGGTGGAACTTACACCTCCCACCCCCACCAAACTCAAACGTACTCCGTGGGCCCCACCTCTGCATGGGTCCCAAGGCTAAGAGTTCCAACTATAAGGGGATGGACAGCTTGGGCATGGAGAAGCTTGCTTCTGAATGCCTGTGCAGAACACTTGAGGGCCACCAAGTGCTGATCCTCTGGTCCACAGACCAACCAGTCCTAAGATGGGAAGTGTTAGGGCTGTTAGCATGAAAATGCTTAAGGATGCACAAGGATGTAGTGGGTGGGAGGGTGAGTGTGTGAATTTATTCCCTGGTTTTATGAGAGCTACTTTGTTAATGGGAAATGGAGTTCCTTTATGTTCTAGAAGGAACAGGAGTTTGAGTCAGGGAAGGGATTTGAAAACCCCAGCTAGAGAGATGACTCAGCTGTGAGGAGCGCTTACTGTACTCTCAGAGGACCAGAGTTCTGTTCCCGGCATCCACCTCAGGCGGCCCAGACTGCCTCTAACTCCAGCTCCAGAGTAATTAGGTACTTCTGGCCTCTGAGAGTATCTGCAGTCACATAAAGACACTCACACAGGCATGTACACGCACACAGACATAGAAACACATACATACATACACAGAAACACAAATACACATGAAGCACCCACATACACACACATACGTTCATGCACACACCACACACACACACAGAGAGAGAGAGAGAGAGAGAGAGAGAGAGAGAGAGAGAGAGAGAGAGAGAGAGAGAGTACAGATATCTACATTTATGCACACACACATCCACACACACACACACACACACACACATCCATCCACATCCACACAAACACACAAACACACAACACACACACAAACACACACACACACACACAATAATAAAATCTTTTTAAAAATCCTAGCTGGGAACGCCTTCAGAAACTGGGGAGAACCCGGATCGGTCTTTCACCCAAAGGATGGAAGGATCTGACAGAAAATAATCCAAGCAGTGCAGCCAAGCCAGAACCCTGCTTGTCCCCGGAAGCAGACTTGTTCTCCATGTGGATCTTCACAGACACAGCTTTACAGAAACTGGGTTGTATTTAACGGCTCAGAATTTAGATTCCAAATTTCAGATCCCAAAGCTTAACTTGTTCTCAAACTAAGTCTAGCAGTGTGGCCTGAACTTTAAAAAAACGAATACCCTGAATTTCATATAATTAGCAGTGTCCTACGTGGAGAACGGAGGAAGCAGACTAGGAAATCCACTGTGTTTGGATTGCTCACCAGCGAGAAGGCACAAAAACTACCAGATGCTCCGTGTAAGCCTGAAGTTACATCAAGATTCCATTTTGACATCACCACAACCAGTCAGGGCGTCCTGTTACAGACTGTCACTCAAAGACCTTGGAAGCTACAAGGACTATTAAGGTACAGAGTTTCGGGCTCCCCCAGACTTGGGGTTTCTCAGGTGAGCTGTAGAAATCTGTATTGTCAAGCCAAGGACTCGGTGGTATGCGAAGTTCAAGCAACTTTACTGTGGCCTTCTGAGCGCAGGCCAGGTTGCCCCGGCCTGGTCTGATGCCATTCTCGGGTTGCTGATGTCCTGCTGAGTTAATTTTTTATTTACAGAGTGTTTTGGGTCTAACTTTGCCTCTCTACCTAGATGGCAAGTTCTGGGAGGCAGTTATAGGTAGTTTAATGCTGGCACGGCAGGTCATTTTGTAGCAGAGAGTCACACACGTGGACCACCCCAGAAGATCTACGGATGCTCGTGACTGCTAAGTGAGCTAACAGTCTTACCTACATGGCTTTGGTTTCAGAAGAAGAAGCTAAGAGGAAAAATGAGGTAGCAAGTGGGGAACATTTCATAGGAACCTGGTTATGTGGTTAGTGGGAGTGGGGGAGGAGAATGGGGGAGGGGACTGGGGGAGGGGAGCGTGGATCTGCTCAGCTGTCAGCTGTGTGGATTACAGAGAGAATGGCTTCCAATGTTTTACAACATATTCTAGCTTCAACTCACCACCTCCATAGACCAAATGGTGGGTGTTTTCTCTACACTCTCACCCTCCAAAGGTGGATGGCCTGGGTGGCTTCTTCCACTGTCTTCTTCTCTTGTTGCTCTACCTGGCTTCCCCCATTTTCTGCTTGACTTGTGGTCATTCCAAAACCTCACTTCCAAGCTCGTCAGAGGGGCTTTTAGTCTCTTACATATAGCTAGGCAGAATAAAGGCATGCATATATATGACTGAATCAGATTAAGGTACTTTAGGAAAAGCAATAGAAATACCCCACTTAATCCCAACACGGCGAGCATAATTGGCCGTGTGGTCTTGGGTTCCGTTCTTAACCTTCCATGGTATTGGCTGGTCATCTGAACTCTGAGGCACAGTGTGTTCATTTTGCACATCAGCTTGACCACACTGGCTCATGACGCTTTGGGTAGCTGCATGAGAGATACGTGATGAGCTTTGGAGAAAGCCAGGGGTCCCAGTCTTTCCATGCAGGTTACTTCTTTAAGGAAAACTTCCCGGTGTTCCTGGCCCTTCCTTCTCTTGGGTCCACTGTCCTTGGGTCTTTAGTTTCCCCCCTGAAGGGAATCTTTTGGTTTCTGTAGGAATCCCATTCTTTTGGAATGCAAGACTATTCCCATTTGTCATCTGGTCACCCACAACCTCTCCCTGACTCTGCAGCGAGGACCCCCTCCCTTCCCCTTATCTTGTCCCTCCAGCCTTTGATCTCAGTCTTTAAAGGCTTTCAGCCGGACTACCTCATCTTATATCTCTTGCTTCTCTGATCCTTGAAGTCCCTATGAGAGCCTGCAGTCCTTGTGCTTAGGGTGGCAGTTCTCTTCTTTGCAGGACACAGGGAGTAAGATCCCCTCAGAATGCTGAGGTCTGCCTTCCACAGATAACAGGTCCCCAAAGGGCCGAGCATCTCAGCTGTCATAATTTCTGAGACCTTTCAACTTTTGTAGTTGCATTTTTTTTTTACAGGGAATTGGGCTGTGGTCTTAAGATGTACCCAGTTGCTTTCTCAATTCTGGTAGTGGTGGTAGGTGTGTGTGTGTGTGTGTGTGTGTGAGTGTATGTGTGTGTGTGTCTGTGTGTGTGTATGTCTGTGTGTGTGTGAGTGTATGTGTGTGTGTGTCTGTGTGTGTGTGTGTCTGTGTGTGTGTGTGTCTGTGTGAGTGTATGTGTGTGTGTGTGTGTGAGTGTATGTGTGTGTGTGTCTGTGTGTGTGTGTGTGTGTGTCTGTGTGTGTGTGAGTGTATGTGTGTGTGTGTCTGTGTGTGTGTGAGTGTATGTGTGTGTGTGTCTGTGTGTGTGTGTCTGTGTGTGTGTGTGTCTGTGTGTGTCTGTGTGTGTGTGTCTGTGTGTCTGTGTGTCTGTGTGTGTGTGTCTGTGTGTGTGTGTGTCTGTGTGTGTCTGTGTGTGTGTGAGTGTATGTGTGTGTGTGTCTGTGTGTGTGTGTCTGTGTGTGTGTGTGTCTGTGTGTGTCTGTGTGTGTGTGTCTGTGTGTCTGTGTGTCTGTGTGTGTGTGTCTGTGTGTGTGTGTGTCTGTGTGTGTCTGTGTGTGTGTGAGTGTATGTGTGTGTGTGTCTGTGTGTGTGTGTCTGTGTGTGTGTGTGTCTGTGTGTGTCTGTGTGTGTGTGTCTGTGTGTGTGTGTGTCTGTGTGTGTGTGTCTCTGTGTGTGTGTGTCTGTGTGTGTCTGTGTGTGTGTGTCTGTGTGTGTGTGAGTGTATGTGTGTGTGTGTCTGTGTGTGTGTGTGAGTGTATGCGTGTGTGTGTGTGTGTCTGTGTGTGTGTGTCTGTGTGTGTGTGAGTGTATGTGTGTGTGTGTCTGTGTGTGTGTGTGAGTGTATGCGTGTGTGTGTGTGTGTCTGTGTGTGTGTCTGTGTGTGTGTGAGTGTATGTGTGTGTGTGTCTGTGTGTGTGTGTGTCTGTGTGTGTCTGTGTGTGTGTGTCTGTGTGTGTGTGTGTGTCTGTGTGTGTCTGTGTGTGTGTGAGTATATGTGTGTGTGTGTCTGTGTGTGTCTGTGTGTGTGTGAGTGTATGCGTGTGTGTGTGTGTGTGTGTTATTTTCTAGGAAATGGAATTGGAGGAGTATAAAGGATAAAATCTTTCCCTTGTAATCCTGGTGATTGTATGAGGTTGGACTTCTCTTCCTTGTCCTCCTTTGGGTGGAACGTTTCTTGTTTGGAGTTTTCCCATGAACTGAATGTGTGTTGTGGCATCTTTAGACTTCACCTACTCATTTGTTGCTAATATCTTCCCCCTCCTCTCTCTCACTTGAGTTGTGACAACCACAGACAACTCCAGACATTGATAAGTCACCCTTCTGTCCTCACATGGCTTCCTTCCCCTTGTTATAAACCAGAGGTGTATGGCACTCTCCTGTTGTAGAAGAAATCTGATAAGGAACCTTACTCTGCAAAGCCATCATATATGACCTAAGAAGCGAGAAAGAAGTTGAATGAACAGGCCTGCTAGAAAGACCGAATCTAAAGAAAGAGTGAAAATGATGAAGCAATTAACCAGCAACAGATGAACTGTGGGTACAAACCACTCAAAGGAGCAGAAGCCTCTTGCTTTTGGTTTGGATGAAGACTCATCATATGAGACCCTAAAGGCCTGATGGCCAACGTGAAAATAGACAAACGGGACTGTAGCAAATTGGAAAGTCTTTCCAGTAAACTAAGCAATTAGCAGGGTAAAAAGGTGTCCTGATGAACCAGGGGACATATGGACATATTTGAAATCATATCTCTGCTAAGGGTTTCATCTTCTGCATACACATAGAACCCAGCAACTTGACTGCAAGACAAGAAATAACCAGATCAAAATGTGGGCAGGGGACTTGGAAAAATTATTTCCCCAAGACATACGAAATGGCCCAGGAGTGTATTTAAATTTGACCAACACCTCTAACTGTCAGGGAAATACAGAGTAAAGCCTCAATCACAGGCCACCTCGGATCTTTAGGACAGATGATATTAAACATTCCAGAGACTCCATAGCTGTGGAAATGTGGGGGGGTCTGAAGAGATATGAAGAAATGGACCCACTGTGTGCTGCTGGTATGAATACAAATCAGTATAGCCACTATGGAATAAAGTTTGGAAGTCCCTTAACAGCTGAAAATCAAACTCGTGTATCACCCTATCTGACGGTTAGTGTTGTCAACTGACAAGCTCCAGTGTTTGCCAGGAGTAATGCGTGCCTGTCAAGGGGTTTCTAGGCTGGGTTAACTGAAGTGAGAAGTCCTGCCTTGACTTTGGGCAGTAGCATCACGACTTGGTGTTCTGGACTTAGCAAAAAGGAGCCTGTGAAGCTAAGCACCAGTATTTGCCTCTCTCTGCTTCCTGAGCTGATGCAGAGGGAGCCACTGCCTCGAGCTCTGGGTACCATGCCTTCCCCACTGTGAGGGACTGAACCTTCAAACTGTAAGCTAAATACACCCGTCCTTCCTCAGGCTGCTCCTGTGAGACACTCCAGTGCAGAAATGAGAAAAGTAACCAATACACCCAGCACACACACAAACACACACACACACAGACACACACAACCAGACACACAGAGAGAGACACACACTCAGATACACAGATACACACACACCTAGACACACATACACACACACATACACACACACATACACAGGCACACACAGACACACAGGAACACAGGCACACGCAGACACATACCCAGACTCACACACACACACACACACACACACACACACACACACACACACACAGATACAGAGACACACACACACACACCCAAACACACACACACACAGACACACACACACACACACAGAGACACACACACACACAGATACACATACACCTAGACACACAGACACACAGACACACACAGACACAGACACACACACACACAGACACATATACAGAGACACATACACAGAGACACACACACCCAGAGACACACGGACACAGACACACACACCTAGACACACAGAGACACACACTCACCCAGACACACACACACATACACACATACACACACATACAGAGACACACATACACACCCAGACACACAGAGACACACACACACACCCAAACACACACACAGAGACACACACACACAGACACCCAGACACACAAAGAGACACAGAACATGTACATACACAGATATACTGACCCACAAGCACACATGCCCACACACATACACACACACATGTGTACACACACACACACACACACATGCAGACATACCCATGTACCCACACTCAGCACCCAGACACACAGACACACACACACAGACAAAGGCACAGAGAAACAAGTATGGACACATGCACACAGATACCACACAATAAATGTAATGTAAAAATATTCCTTTGACTGTTAAAAAGGAAAATATTAAATACTATTTTTGGGTAAAACTAGAAGATGCCTGTCTACACATATGTAGTCCCTTAAAAAAATGTCCTTTGGAGCAGATAACAGAGCACACGTGTCCCCAGGCCTGGGGGAAATGGACTAATTGTTAGGACTCGTCCTGTGACTTTACTGTTATAGTTAATCTTCTAGTTGCTGTGACAAACACTGGACAGACACATCTTAAGGAAGGAAGGAAGCGTTTATTTAGCTCAGTCTGTGGGTACCATGAAACTCGTCCAGGAAGGCCTGGCAGCAGAAGCCCAAGGCAGCTGTGCCCACTGTGTCCACAGTCAGGAAGCAGAGGGACATGGGTGATGGGCTCAGCTCACTTTTTCCTTTTGTCAAGACTTGGCCCACTCTCATCAGAACATGCTGCCTACAAGCTGAGTGGGCCCTCTCTCTTGAACATGTTTATTCTGCAAACACACTCATAGACCTATCCAGAGGTGCATTTCTATGGTGCGTCCTCTTTCCCTTAAGTTGACAATGAGGACGAACCATCAGAGACACCGACCCTGTATATAGGCCATGACTCGGGCTGCTTAGTCTGACACTCTCTTCAAGACAAAAGTTGAGCAGCCTACATTCCAACAGCTGAATTGTGTGTCTCTCCTTTTTGTTGATTACAGGAGTTAAGAGCAGAGGCAAAAGGCGTCAGGGAGGGATCATGCCAACGGGCAGTACCTTCCTGCTGCTAATGGTGTGTGGTGTGTGTGTGTGTGTAAGGTATGGTATGTGTGTGTGAGTGGGGTGTGGTGTGGTGTGTGTGTCTTGTGATTGTGTGTCTTGTTAGTGTGTGTCTTGTGAGTGTGTGTGTGGTATGTGTGTGTGGGGATGTGGTATGTGTGTGTGTGTGTCGTTTGTGTCTTGTGAGCGTGTGTGTGTGCACGTGTGCATGCACGCAGCACACACACGTGCACATGTCCAAGATCACTGTTACCTCTATGACTGTTTAGAGTCAAACCTGCCACTTACACAGAAGTAGCTGGTGTGTTAACTCTGTCCTGATTTTCAGTTCAGAGTCTGCCATTACGGGTTGCTGGAAGACTCCCCAGGCAAGTCCTAAGTTCTGACTGAAGGTAACAGCAGACACCACTATGAGGAAAAAGGAAGGCAGATGAGAAGCAGGGGCACCTGGCTGGCTGGCCCTGGGGTGTACACAGACATGCAGAAAGATCATAAGGAGGGCTAGCGGGGCTTCGAAGTGCCTTCCTCGAGCCTTGGGTTTTGATTTCCCAGTCTATCGTAGCCTTGCGCAGGCAAAGCAGGGCCCTGGCCTTCTCCAACGGAGCTTTATTATTTTATTACTGTTTTTTATTACGGGATAATAATTAGCTTGAGCACCTTTTAATTTCTTCCCATCAAGATGTTTGCACAGCAACAATTAGAGGCTGGCAGCGCCTAGCATCTACAGAGAGAGTCTCTCAGAGCCAGCTGCTGGAGCTGGCAGGGGGACTCATCGCTAAGGTATCCTCCCTTGGGGGCCAGCAGAGACCAGAAGGGAATTGGCGAGAATTTGGTAATCCCTGGCACGGATGTCAGGGAGAGAGGAGCCTCTGAAACAAGTGTGGCTCAAAGGAAGAAAGCACACCATATCCGCAAACCTCAGGACTCAGTGGGACCAAGGCCCCACAGCGGGATCGCAGGATGGGCCACCAGACTTTCGAGGTGATAAATGTTTCTAGAGAAAGCTCTACCATGTCCAAGCCCTTCTCCCTCGGGAAGCATATCAGTGCTTGCTGTGTGACTGGCAGGCGATGACAGGAAGGTCCTGTTCGCAGGCCCACTTTGCTGTCACAGCTGAGTCAACTGCTTCCGGCTAGAGTCTTTATTTCAACCACCGAAATAATGAAATGAAGGGTTTGGTGTAAGGCTCTGTGCAAACCCTGGCCAGGGTCAGAGGTCACAGTCAGGATCATGTGGGTGCTGGCTCCCAGAGCTTCCTATATTTTTGAAGGGCATCCTGGTGATGGGACATCCTGTGGACTCTCTAAGTCTCTTCACTCTCTAGGTCTCAGGGCCTATGTTAGCATGGGGTCAGAAAAGAGTCTCAGACAAGTTAGAGCTGCCTTCCGGGTCAAGGTCAGGCAAATGCAGGGTCTGATGTGAACAACTTCCACAAACTCCTCTTAAAGATTTTCATGGGATGTTCTCAGGACAAAGACAAAGGACATAAAATGAAAGCATCCCTATTAGATACCTGTTGGGTCACAAAGATGTCCAAAATGTCACCTCCTTCTATGTCTGAGGGATCTAAAGACTGAAAAAAGCCATGGACTACTGTGGAACACTGAACGGTTGACTGTCCCCAGCATGCTGAGAGGGCCAGGATGGACGTTCAGGCTTGAGTGCTGCTGGCTTGGGGGAGCATAGGCCCCCTGGGGGAGCCTAGGGGAAGACAAAGTCTCCCTCAAAGGGCAGCTGTGTTGGGGAAGAGCCTGAAAGTGTGGACAGTAAGACAGGAAGCACGGCCTGCCCTGGAGAGAACTTAGGCCACTGAATGCATCTAGGAACACCAGAGAAGTTCAAGAGAGGGAACAGTACCCTCTCAGAGCTGACCCTACTGTCCTCAGGATATGGGAGCCATGGCAAGCTTTTGTCTCCAAAAGGCTTGACTTCCTTGAGAGTCATAGAGACAGTCTTTTTGTACTGTTTTGGTTTGGTTTTGGTTTTGGAGACCAGTTTCTCATGTAGCCCACGCTGGCCTGAGGCTTCTGATCTTCCTGTATCCACCTCCTGAGTACCACGACTGTAGGTATAGACCACCAAGCCCAGTTTTGACAGTGCTGGAAATCCAGCCCAGGGCTTTGTGCATGCTTATCAAAGCATCTTATCAAAGCAGCAACATCCCCAGACCCACATTGACGTCCTTAAAACCCACGTGTAACCTCTGCAGGCAGACACTGGGCTCTGTATCCCAGTGAGTGCTTCTGTTTGGATTGGGCCAGCATTGTCCCTGCAGTCTGACCCCAGGTAATTTCCTTTGCGCTGCATGTTATGTAGAAGGGTCATTGTGAGAACACAGCTCATGGGGTCATGTGAAGAATTCAATGCTGTAAGTGTACTTGTCTCACACCTAGTAGGTGCTCAAGGAACGCCTGTCGCCCTAAGCTTAGTTTAAATGGATTTAAGTTAACCCTCAGCCTGGGGCACTCACTTTACCAGAGACTGAGACGAATGGGCTGTTTTCTCCTTCTCAGGTGCACGGTTCCAGGAAACACCACAAAGCCACCTTTTGAAGGTAACAGAGGCGGCTCCCCTGCCTCAGATCCACGGCAGTCTCCACAATTGCTTGTTACTTACTTCTTGACATTCTCTGGGTATCTCCCGTCGTGTGTGTTTCATCTCCAGCCTTTTGATAGGTCTGCAAGGGTTGGGTCATTTCCTTACTTTACAAATGGGACTCCAAAAGGTGAAAACATGGCTCCAGTTGACTCTGGTAGTAGATCCTAGTGACTGGGTAGGAACCAATGGCTGGGTGCAAGGCCTTCCCCAAGAGGGTGGGAACCAATGGATAGGTGCAAGGCCTTCCCCAAGAGGGTGGGAACCAATGGATAGGTGCAAGGCCTTTCCCAAGAGGATAGGAGCCAATGGTTGGGTGCAAGGCCTTCCCCAAGAGGGTGGGAACCAATGGATAGGTGCAAGGCCTTTCCCAAGAGGATAGGAGCCAATGGTTGGGTGCAAGGCCTTCCCCAAGAGGATAGGAGCCAATGGTTGGGTGCAAGGCCTCCCCAAGGCCCCTGTCTGCCCAGGTCTCTGTGTGTTAGTCTCCCTCTGAGGATGGCCCATTGAAGAGGGTCTAATGGTCCAGAATACTTGAGCCCTCTTGGATCCCTGCTGGAATGATTGGAATGGTCCTGTGAGTGGAAAAATGGAAGTTCTGAAGGAGAGGCAGAGGTTTGTGAGGATTCAGGGATTCTCTGATTCAGGGATGTCCTCAGAAGGGTGGGAAAGGACATCCCGACTTGTGTTTGAAGCTTTTCAATTTCATTCGAGCTGTGCTTTACAATGCAGATTCTACAACAGTGGTGGTGTGGGCGTGTCACATATAAATAAAGACCTATGCGAAGATTGTGGGCCTGCTTAACAGTTTGCCAGGCTTGGTAGCAACATTAAGAGCCTGAGGTGGCTGGTACTCCTGCTGCCCATGGAGAAAGCTTCCTCTAAGTCAGTGTGTCCCGAGAGTGCTGGTGGGTTCCCTGAGGCATGTCCATTTTGAGTGCTGGCCCGTGTGCACGTGACGGTGGTGTGAGGGGAGAGCTTCATTTCTCCCGAGAGGAGAGAAGGTATTTTTGGCCTCATGAGTCAGGAACCCCGAGCTTTGTTCAGAGTAGGAACTATAGTCTTGTTTCAAAATTTCTATGCCAGCTTCTCCTGCTTTTCAACAACACCCCCTCCCCAATCCGGAGGTTACCCCATTCTCTACATCCATGACCATGTTCCGAGAGCTGCTTTAAATTTCACCATAGACACCCATTCAAACCAAGCTACTTAAGAGCACGGTAGTCCAAAGAACAGATGGATGTATCCTCGGTGCTGGGTTTATGGGAGATGGAGTCTCCATGGGACCCATGTTCCTATCATGAGCCTAAGGAACGTGCCAACAGCTCAGGGACCTTACATGTTGTTTGCTTAGTGTTTGTATTCACATAGATGCTTGGCCTGCAACGGGCTCTGGGGTCTGACCAAGGCAGAGGATTACTGATGTCTGCTAACTCTTTAGAGGCTCGAACTGTAGCAATCACACAGATATAGTGTTAACAAAGCTCTGAGAGACAGAGGGTAAGACTCAGATAAGACCTCTGATAAGCCAATCTCCCAAAGCGCTGACGCAGCTTCCCCAAAATTACTCTATCCAGGGCCTAGGGACAAATCTCAAAAAGTAAAGTATTTGCTTTGTAAGCATGAAAACTTGAGCCCAATCCCCAGACCACAAATAAAAAGCCAGGCACCATGGTAACATGAGCTTGTGAGCTTAGAGTCTCTGTGGAAGGGGACTCACTGGCCGGCCAGCCTTACCTACTTGGCTCTCTCCAGGCAGTGTATCTGAGGAGGTACAGCTGTTATTGTCCTCTGACCTCTGCAGACATACATCACACATGTGCATGCACACTGTCCTGGCACACACATAAAGACACATGCCCATCCCTCACCACACACACAGTGAAATGGTTCCAGCGAAGGTTTCTGCCCAAACATTCTGATCTCTCTTTCTAGTTATTTAAGAAAAATACATAGTTACAGCTTTATAACATAGTGACAAGTGTCAAATGAAACTGCAGAGCCATTGTGAGGCTACACACAAAAAAAATATAGATTTTACACACACACACACACGCACACGCACACGCACACGCACAAAACTATATATGAAACATACACGTATCTATAAAGTGTCACCATGTGGAATAGTATCTCATCTCATGGTTCAATGTCTTTGGTCATTTGGACTTTAGACAGATTCCTCTAACTCTGTGCCCCAGTTATTTGCTTTGACAATGAGAAGCAGATGAGAGGCAAAAACTTTTGAAAAGAAAAAAATGGTAGTGTGGTTGACTGAGCGCTGAGCATGGCCTCCTGCACTGCTCTGTGGAAACCCGGTGCATGAGAGTCCTAATTGGTTAGCACGACCGCTGACTTCCTTTATTCCCTAGGAAGCTGAGGGCAGGTAGCGGTGGATACATGGTTCATTCACTGACCTTTACAAAACTGCAAATGGCCTTTCTGGTCATACCTGTCAACAGCCACACTGTGAGGAGAGCGAAGGGAGCTGATGCTCAAGGCTGTGACCATGTTCCTTTTCTCAGAGTTCCTCCAGTCCTTGTATGGGTTTGGGGTTTCAGACTTTATAAATGGTATTTTCTCAAGGTGGGTCAGAGGGGACTCGGCTGTGACACTGAGCAGGTGAGATAGACCTGTTTAGATGCGGCTCACAGAGGGTGTGCAAAGTGCAGACAGACTGTGGGGGAAGCTAGCCTCAGCGGCTGGTGCTAAAGCTGCTCCCAGAAACCATGGCGGCAGAGCCAAGGCCTTTGGTACATTTGGAGGCTGTAGTCCAGGAAAGGACCAGGGACAGCTAGCTATGTTTTGAATTTTTTACAGGAAAAGGCAAGTGCTCATTCACTGACCAGTAACATGCCTGTTTGGCATGCTTATAAGAAACTCAGCTATGGGGAAGGTGGCACATACAGACATGCAAGGGTGCAATACACACATTCAGATGAAAGACATATACACACACATGAACATGCACACATACAAACACACACATATGAATACACGGACACATACTCTTCCTTCCTTCCTTCCTTCCTTCCTTCCTTCCTTCCTTCCTTCCTTCCTTCCTTCGTCTCTCTTTCTTTTTTTCTTTCCTTTTTTCAGTATTGGTAACTTAACCAAAAGTCTCACACATACCAGGGCTGCTCTTGATTAGCAAGCAGATCTCTTCTTCTTCTTTTATTTTGTATTTTGAGATGACTTCTCACTAACTTACCCAGCTGACCCTAAACTTGCAATCCTCCTGCCTCAGCTCCCAAGTGGCTGAGAGACAAGGCCTAAGCCACTAGGTGGGGCCTGATTCCCTTTGCTCTTTACCACGCACTCTTCTCTGCAAGTTGAGCATAACAGCAATTGCTAGAGTTCTCTTTGGGCTCTCCTAAAGAAGCCCTTCTTTGTCACATTTTCAGAAGAATACTGTCCTTGCGTGACCATGATAAACTTGCAAGGAAGGAGGAAATGCTGCCTCCTGGAGCAGCTTCCTGGGCAGTTTGGTTTGTTGAGCAGTCTTATTTCATTTTCCATTCAAAGAAGTCCCTTCCAAAGAGTCCTCCTGTGAGAGCTGCTCACCCCTACCTGCCTGTGCACACAGTTTCCCTGGCTGACACACACATAGAGGCTTGATTTAGAACCACCAGAATGTGGCTTCACATTTGGACCAGTGGATGTAAGTCTTTAGACTAGTCAACCCAAGAAAGAAACTCAGAACTCTATTTTTGTGACTGTTTCTATTGGAGTTGGGGGGAGGAGGTAGATAAAATGTCTGGGAGAATGATTGGTTTAAAAGAAGCCTGTGCAAAAATAGGTACCTAAGGGGTCGGAAATGGGAGGGTATGCAGTGTACAGCATCAACAGTTATCAAAATGAGCACCCATCTTGCTGCAACGTGAAATGAGAGGTGTGTATTATTTCCTGTCTCAAAGGAAACAGAATAAGGACTTTCTTTCTTTCCTCTCTTTTTTCTTTAAACGAGGCATTGAGAGATTTGCATCCAGACTCCGGAAGCCGGCAGGGCCAGTAATTACCAAGCAAAACCAACCTCCCCCTCACTGCCATATGAGGTATGGATGAAAACCATCCTAGAAAGAGAGCCGCTCCATGGTTATTATCTTTTAGTTTTTATTTCTATGTAAAATAAAAACATCTTTAAGTAAATTGATGGTAAGTCATTTGAAACTAAGTTTCACTTGATTAAGGGATAGAGAGAGGGCTGGGGTATGAATAAGGGCCAGAGTGTGTACAAGGCCCTGGGTTCTATCACCCGAGCCACAGGGGAACATGAAGAAAATTCAAAGGGAAAAAGAAGGAAGGGAGAGAGGGAGGGGGAGATAAGAGATGGAAATAATTCTATAATGATTCTATGGAAAATTATTTTATAAGAAGCAAAATAAATCTATTGAAGACACACGTTAGCCCCTGGCCAATGGTAGTGGTTCTAATGGGAATCTTTTCATCGGATCGCTAGCAAGTTGGGGATTAAGTATGATTTTGAACTTTGACATTGTAAATTGTCACACCTTGTTTCCCATTGAATCAGCTCCCTCCCCTACCAATGACTGCCTTGTCTTAGTGAATCAAGGGTAAACAGCCACTTCAGCCTCCATCTGCCACTTCTGAGGAGAACCACAGAGGAAGTTGGAGATTCTGTGAGAACACAGCTACCTCTTGATGTCCCGTAAAGGGAGGGGTCCAAGTGTCCCCACCCCTATAGAGGACAAAGTCTTTCTTACAATGTTATAATATTTGCATAGAACCTATGTACATCCTTCTAGACATGCGAATTCACCTCTCAATGACTTTCATATCTAACACTATGTAAAGGCCATGCAAACGAGGGTGTACCATACTGCTTAGGGAAAACAGATAAGAAAAAAAAATCAAGTGTGATATTCAATTCGGATGTAATTTTTCCCTCAGTATTTTCCCCTTCTGTTGCTAGTTGAAGCCACAGACGGGGAACCCTGGTATAGAGACAGCCAATCATATTCGTAGAGCATAGTCAGCTTAGAAAACAAAGATACAAGACAGGAAGGTAGGGTCTGCCCGGGAGCTCAACCACTGGATGTTGGACCATCCTCACATTCCTGCCTTCTGCATCCCATGTTTCTCTTCCTTTGCTAGATGTTTATTATGTTGCCAAACTGCCTGCTAAATAGTTACATTTCTCAGCAGCTCTCGAAGCCGGGCAGGCAGCTTCTTTTGTAACAGGGAACAGTTAAGGCGGAGACTCCTAACTTCAGAAAGCACTGAGAATAAGTGAGAGATGAATGTTCATCCCTAGAAGGGACATTTTTTAAAATCAGCTTCCTTCCCCATCACCATGGCCCCAACAAGACTTGCGGAAGACAGGGGAAGAAGCAGAAAGAACCTACGAGCCAAATAATGGAGAGGAGCGCCATGAAATGTGGGTTGTTGTCTGGACGTGGCATGCGTGGCCACCACAGGTATGGTTTCTTGCTTGCCTGCACAAGATCCACCTAAGATCCAGCTCATTACACTTCCAGCACAAACTGAGAGGGCTAAGGAGGTTTAATCCTAGCCGAACAACTCTTTGGGGTTGATGGGTAGTGAGGGAGCACTATTCTTTGTGGGCGTGGTCATTGTTAGTTGCTCAAGCTCCCCTACGCATACGGTCAAGACAAAGTGGACTCAGTGGGTGGTGGTTAGAAATGAAAATAAGGGCTCTCCAGTGATGGCTCCGTGGTTAAGAATTCTCAGTGCCCTTGTCCAGGATTTGGGCTCAGTTTCCAGCACCCACATAATAGCTATAACTGTCTGTAACTCTAGCTCAAGCTCCAGGGGCTGCACACACACTCAGACACTTAAATATGCACAATTAATCAATCGATCAGTCAAGCAATCAATAAAGAGAAGAAGAGGGAAGGAAGTTGGGAGGAGGTATGATGTTCCAGGGCAGATATGGGTGGAACTGGAAGGGAAACAGGGAGTGGGTTTGAGTATATTTCATGGTAGAGGTGTATGAAATTCTCAACAAATAGATTGAAAAATATACCAAAAATATAAATGAAACTTCCCTTTCTAAACAACAAGGCCAGTCCATATGATGCAGAGGCCTGCTGACACTTTTCTGCCTACACAGGGCCTCAGGTGCTCAGCCATCTTGGCCCTGGCACAGCCTGGTGGGCTACAAAACAGGGATGTCTTATGTCCTTTGTGCACCAGTCTGGGCTGCTGGCTCCACACACAGACCAGCCTTGTGTGCACGAGCTGCTGTGGTCAGCTTCTCCTCTATGTGCAGCCAGCACATGTTCACTGAGGAATCCAAGCAAAAGTTTGGTTCTCCCCTTGTAATAAAACATATCATTGCCGGCACCCTTGGGCACGGTGTTCATCTCCGTGCTGTGCCCCCTTGGCACCAGTCAGTGTTATCAGGGCTGCAGAGAGGAAGATGGAGAAAAGTGAGGGCAGAGGAGATGACATCGGGAAGCTGAGATAGCCCAAGAGAACACAGCAGCCCTGCCTGAGCTTGTCTGATGTGGATGGTGATAGGTGGTTCAGACCCAACCCCATTTAATGTGAGATATCCTTGGCTTCCATCATAACACTTCCTGATGGTGGCCATTGTCTCCAAAGACGTCAAAGAAAACACACATTCCCCCTTCCCTCCCCTCCCCTTCCTTCCCCTCCCGTCCCCTCCCCTGCTTTTCTTTCCTTTTCTTCCCTTTTCTTCTTTCCTGAGACAGGGTCTCTGTATCCCAGGATAGCCTCAGACTCCATGTACCTAAGTATATCTTGAACTCATGTTTATAAATATTAGGAAAACAGGATGTGCCCACCTCCCCCAGTTTCTGTAGTGCTAGAAACGGAGCCCAGGGCTCAGTGCATGGCAGGCAAGTGCTCTTCAAAGTGGGCTCCGTCACCCACCGGCCTGGAGACACTCCTTTTCTGCATCTTGAGGGGTGCCATGGTTGTATTTTTGCAGGGTTAATAATGTCACAAAAGACCTAACATCTTGTCTAAGTTTGAGGCTTCTTATAGGCAGAAAAAGCACGGTGTTTGGTGGCTCATGATGAGAAAGGACAGTGGGGACCAGGGGATGGGAGTTGTGGGAAAGCTGTGGGGTGAATACTATGTTTGTACACTAAAGCACGTTCAGTCCATATCTCCTGCACATGAAATGGTACAAAACTTTTCATACCAACGTAAAACATTAAAACAACAACAAACCTTGCTCACATTGCTAAGCTGTCATGTGTTTTATGGTTTCTAAGGAGTTCAAAGACTTCACACAGGAACTTGGTCATTGGGCAGCTAGCTCTTCTAGAATGTTCCTAACCCCTTTTGCAGAACTCGGAGTAGACAGAGCTTCACTATTGACTCATCTAGGTCACTGGGAAGTTACCTGAGAAACGCCTGAACTTCCTGTGTGGGCCTCCCCGCCTGGCCCCAACCAGACAAGAACCCAGGAGCCTTTATCTCTGAGCTTTGACAAAGACTTGTCAATGACAAATATCATGGAGGAGAAGAGGAAACCACTGGCTGTCAGAGTCCCAGAGACCCTGCATGTGGTTCAACAGGCAAAATGGCTTTCTTTAGAAGAGCCTTCTAGACCCTAAGGCTACACCCAGATTCTCAAAAAAAAAAGTGCCTCTGCTCTCCCTGTGTTCTGAGCCAAGGCTCAGCCTGGCTGGGTCTGTAGAAATTGCACCAATGTTCAGTGGACTCTGAGATGCCTCTCCCCTCCTGTGGTCACTGGCAAGGAGGAAGGGTGGGAGCTGATTAGCGCTTTGCCTCCTGTGTCTCTGTGTACAGAGTCTTCCTTAGCTCCATGTTGAGATCTCTGTTGGACCACTCTCTCCTCCGCTATCTTCCCTACTTCTAGAAATTCTGCCACTTCCTCCAGGGAGCCTTCCTGGCGCCCTCCATCATTATTGTGAGAGACTTCTTCCCTGAGTGGCTAGCACAGGTCAGCCAGCTTAGCGGCTGCTGTCTTAGGTAACCAGATCTTTGCTAGCTAACCACTGTTAACGCTGCTCTAGAGGAGCTGAACTCATCCATGGGCCATTCAGTACTTTAACCGTTTGTACGGCAAGATAACAAGACTGAGGTTTAGTCAGGCATGGTGGTGTGTGCCTTTTATTCCTTTAAAAAATATTTTAATACTTCTCTGAGAATTAAGTAAAACCTATTTTGATCATATTCACTCAATTCTCCACCTTAACTGTTTCCAGATCAACCAGCACACACTTTAACCCAGCTCAGCGGTCCTCGCCCTTCCTGACGCTGCGGCCCTTTAACACGGCTCCTCATGCTGGGCTGACCCCAAACCATAAAATCATTTTCGTTGCTACTTCACAACTGTAATTTTTCTACTGTGATGAATCCTAATGTAAGTATCTGTGTTTTCCGATGGTCTTAGGCGACCCCGAAGAAGGGTCATTAGAGAACTGCCGGATTAGGAAGATAGATCCCTGTGAGTCTCAGGCCAGCCTGGTCTACACAGCGAGTTCCAGTGATGGAGCGAGAGCCCATCTCAAGTCTCAAGTCTCAAGCAAACAAGTAAAACCAACTGAAGCACCTTCTGAAAAACCAACAGTACCACTCGCTAAGCAAACAGCGGAACAAGAAAACTGGAGCTTCAGGGATCCTGGGCTTCGACTGAAGGGAGGAAAGGAGAGAGCCATCCTGTGGAGCTACCTGAGTGCACTCAGGCTGCAAATCTCCCATCGCCGCCTCTGCTAACAGCAGCCCGCCCTGCTGTGTCCCAGCCGCAGCCAGCCTCAGTCAGCCCTGTTCCATCCCAGCAGCAGCCACCAGCCCTGCTGTGTCCCAGTCCCAGCCAGCCTTGCTCTGCTGCTTCCCAGCAAAGGGCCACAACTTTCTTGAGCTCATCTTAGGTCTCTTTCCAGAACACAGAGGGATCTCGTTGCTTCTAACTGCTTTGAGAGGCTCTCTGATGATCCTTGCCTATCCACTCATCTATCCACTGTCCTCTCCTCTTTGTGCATGCCCATGTTTATGACAATGTGTCTGTGCACACCTTGTGTCTGTGTGTGAGTGTGTACATAGGCATTCCTGTGGAAGACACAGGCAACTCCTGTCTCACCTCCTATCACAACAGGAACACAGAGATTGCACATGTGAGCATCTGGCTTTTTATGTATGATCTGGGGATTCAAACTCAGCTCCTTACGCTTATGACAAGTGTGTCACACAGAAAGCCGCCCCTCCAGTTCCACCCACCACTTCCTGTCCAATGTGTCACACAGAAAGTCGTCCCTCCAGTTCCACCAACCACTTCCTGTCCTGTACTTAATATGTGAACTTCTGCAGGGTCCTCCTACCCCCTGTCACTCAGCCAAGGTTGGCAAGATGTCCTTGGGGTCCGACTGAGGCACAAGGCAATCCTGCTAGAGGGAGCAGGGTGGAGATGGTGGGTTCTTCAGGCTCTTCTGAAGCTTGACCTTCTTGGGCTTCCATTAGGTCACTGTCAAGTGTGACTCAGTGTACAGAAAGAGTATGGGGCGAGAGCTGTGAAGACGAGCCTAGATCATTTAAAAAAAAAACCTTAAAAAAATAGTTTCATAATGCGTAGGCAGCCTCAGATGTGAAACTTCATCTCACAGGGATGGCAGGGTCTGAGTCTCAAATGTCCAGAGATCCATCTGGCCACTTGCTTCATGCTGGTCTCCTTAAGGACCAAAGGAGGCAGGTTTGCCAAGACACCATGTCAGGGGCTGCATTATTCCTGGACACAAGTCCACACATTCAGGTTTTAACGGCAAGTTCCTCAGAATGTGACTGTCCTGGGTATGGAACATTCTAGAAGCAATCAGGAAGTATGAGAGTGTGCTATGCCCTGTCTGATGACCTTCTACGAGGAGGTGAGGAGCTGGCTTTGGGAAATCTCTCCAGCAATTCTAAGACTCGGTAATTTTAAGAGGCTGGGCAGGAAGAATGTTTTGATTCAAGGCTATCCTGGGCTACACAGTGAGTGCTAGATCAGCCTGGGCTAAATATTGAACCATTGAGAGAGAGAGAGAGAGAGAGAGAGAGAGAGAGAGAGAGAGAGAGAGAGAGAGAGAGAGAGAGAGAGTCAAACAGAGACAGAGAGAAGGAGAGAAAGAGAAACATGAGCCCAAAGAGGCAACACGTAAGTGAACGAGACAGATCTCTCTCTCACACACACACACAAAAACAACAACAAAGTGTTGATATTTTGACCTCAAACTTCTGGCCTCCAGACCATGAGGAAACATATTTCTGCTTTTTAAGCCACCAAGTTTGTGGTATTTTGTTACAGTAGCCTGCTCACTCACTAACAGGTTTTGCATGGTGGACAAAGCCACGCATAGCTCCATCTAGGGCTGGCTGTCACCTAAGTCTTCAGTGGTGTGAGAGGAAGTGTCTTCATGCTTGTAAACAGTTGTAAACTCTGTGTTTACAGGAGAACACAGCTGGCCTCGGTTCTTTGATTCCTGTCGAACAGCTCTGCCGGATGACTCGAGGCACAGAGCCACACTGCTGAGATTTCTACCCGTGGTTCTAGGAACTCAGCATCGCAGGCACTCCGGCTTTGCCTAGACCACTAAGCCACTTCTAAGAGCAAGGTTGCCTGAGGCGTTTTGAAAAAATAAAAGGAGAAAAATGTATAGCAGCTCCCTCCCCACCCCTCCCCAATGCGTCAGTCATCTTTTGTATGCAGTTCATTGCACCTTCTGCGGGGACCAAGTTGGGGTTCTGCAAGAGTTTCATGTCGCCAACCACATGTGATAGTTCCTGGGAGTCTCAGTCGAGTCTTATCGTCTTGCTTAGGCAGACTAAGTGGGAACCTGGTGTGGGGCGATAGAGGGGGAGAGGAGCTCTCTGTGGTAGACCACATTCTTTTTGCGTGCCAGTGTCTCAGATGCTGGCCCGACTCTCACGAGAAAGGGAACAATGGCTTGCTTGGTTCCCCATCTCTGTTTTCTCCCGTTTCCACAGTGGTATCAGGCTGAAAGTGAGTTACAGGTTTCCTCCTGCGAGGATTGCCGGGACTGATAAAGTACCATCCCAGGAGGAAAACAAGATGCTGTGAGCCTGTGAGCTGCTCACAGTGGCTGCTCAGGAGGGAGCACAGGCTGTAAATTACAGGCAGAAGCAGCCACCAGTGAGGAGCCCTAGGAGTGGCAGGCTGTGGTGTGGGGGGCCAGGAGACTGCAGACCGGTGAAGGGGGTGGGGTCTGGAGCTGGGTCCAAGTGAGAAGAAAAAGAAGCAAAGTTTTGCCGCGGTGCTGGCTAGCATGAGTGGCGTGGATAGCCAATATGGGCCATTTAAACCCTTGTGTTGACAGGTCCTTAGGATGGAATAATATTAACAAGGGAGCTGCCAAGAGCTCCCTTAGGTTCTAGAGCCGAGCCTCCGAGTTATTTATCAGCCTGTGGATTCTGACAACCCCTTTCCCTCCATCAGTTCCAATTTGCTCAGAGGAGGAAGTGAGGCCTTTTCAGATGAACCATGCTAATTAAACAAAACAAAAGAAAAGAAAACACCCAACCCCTGTGTATGTATGTGATATATGCATGCTGTGTGCATGTGTGCAAATCCATGTGGGGGAGTGTGAACTCATGCATGTCACAGAGTTTGTGTGTGTGTGTGTGTGTGTGTGTGTGTGTAAGCCAGAGGGTAACCTTACAAGTTGGTCCTCACCTCCCACCTTGTTTGAGGCAGGGTCTCTTTGGTTTTGGGTGCTACCCATGTACTCCAGACTAGCTGACCTATGGGCTTCTAGGGAGCCCCTGTCTCTAACTCCTGTCTCCCCACAGGAATGCCAGGGTTATAGATGGAACACAGCACTGCACCTGGCTTTTATGAAGGTTCTAGGGATTCGAACTTAGATCTCCATGCTTGCACTGTAAGCATTCACTCTTCTGATCTGTTTCTGGGTTTTGATAAGACCAAGGTAGCCCGTTGAATATGAACAGACTCTGGCTCCCTAGCCAGTGCAGGCGCTGCAGGTGGTGCAGGCAGAAGGCTTGTTCCCTGTTACCACATCCCTAACTGTCTTTCTGTTGAACTCATACAGGGATTGCCAGGAGGGCAGCACAGGCTGCAGCCAACCTACTGCCCAGGGGGAATGTTCAGAGTTCTCTGCTTCTGTCTTCCTGAGGTCATCTAATAGGAAACAGCAAGCGTTCGGAGCATGCATTGAGAGGAGAGTAAGCCAGGAATTTTCCTTCAAAGATGGCTTCCTTAGCTTGTTGGCTGCCGGGAGGAAACACAGCCAGTGAGCAGCTGGTGGCTTCTCACCAGGGGCCCCTGAGACTGCTGTCTCTGCCTAACTCTCTGCAGGACACTGGATGATACATGACTCAGACCTGTCCCCATGAGTCAACCTCACTCAGATTTCTCTGTCACCAGCACGGGAGTGCTTGGAAGCCCTTAATTTAAAGCTTGAAATTGGTTAATGACTTACTTTTTTTCCTTCTCTTTAAATCCTGATGCACCCCCCAAACCTACAAACACATGTGCCACCACACACACACACACACACACACACACACACTCCACACATATATACCACATACATATAGACACATGCCACATCTCATTCACACACACACTTGTACCACACATACATATGCATACACACACACCACACCACACCACACACACATACACATACACACATACCACACACACACACATACATATATACCACACACATATACATACACACACCACATACATACATACACACACACATACACACGCCTTCCTCCAGTTTTCACGTTTCAGCATAGATGAGCCATCACAACCTCAATAGCCTTTGTTGTGACAAAGTAGCCAGCAAGCCCTCGCATTCCCCTACTCATTTGGCTGTATGAATAAATAATGATTCACAGATACTGGCTGGGTGTGCAGAATAATTTGTATCCAGAAAACAAATGATTTCTTCCCCATCCCATCCCACTCCATTTTAGCTCTGCCAGAGCATCATACCACAAGCTACACGTCCTGATACACGGCCACGTCTTTGTGAGCTCTTTATGCCACTGTTTTTATTTACTTAAGCTCAGTCCTTATCCTGAAAGACCCAACAAGCACACATGGGCACTATGGCTGAACTCCAGCTTTGTAAGTTCCATAAGACTGCTGTAAAAAAGGCAGGAAGGTTCAGGGACCTACGTGGTGCCAACCCATAAGTCTGTAATCTAGTAATTTCTGCTGTGACAGTGCGTGGACTTAGGAAATGGCTTCATAGTTCTTTCTGAGAGAGACTGTGTACCACAACTTGCTGGCTTTCTGTCTTGAGCAATGCCGGCTGCCTCTTTCAATTGAGGCTGAAAGAAAAACCACAGCACAGCATCTTCTGATGGCTTTTCCCAGAACGAGTCTGCCCAGATCCTGCCCTCTGTGGACTTGCCACTTTGGCCCTGAAATCTCTGCACTGATCCAAGGTATACCTGTGAGCTGCCTCTCGGAGACCACTCTGCTGGCACCGGCTCTTCCGGCCAGCTAAGTACTGAGCCTGCTAAACCCAAGGGCAAGCCAAACTCAGCACCAGGGCCAGACAGCTTGCTGCCATCAGAGTAAGTGCAAGCGAATCATTCAGGGCAAGGCACAGCCAGATAAAATCCAAAGAGTGTCCTCCGCGCCAGCCTTCTAATCTCTGGGACTTTAACTGAGAGCGGCTCAGAGCACTTGACACAACTTTCACCCAGCGACCAAATATTCCAACAGCCTAAGCATTTTCTAAAACATCCCCGCAGCACGGCGTCTGACAAATAATAATCTCGTGGTCTCAGAGTCAACAGCCTCTGTTTGAATTCCTCCCCCCCACAAGCAGGCAGGGACTTCAGGCAGGCACCGGAGGGTCCATGGGCTGCCATCTTAGTCTGTGCAAAGCTGAGCAAAATCAGATATAAAAAAAGACCAGCGTACTCACCTCTCATGAAGCACTGTGGATATGAAGGAAATGACTCAAAAATGCTGTCTGAAGCCATTGTTTCCTTTCGAAAACGCACCTCTCCTGAAGGCGGGGGATTCTATAATTTCTTTCACCTTCAGAGCAAAAACCAAGAAAGGTCACTTACTCTGACCCCACTTCCCACCATGGCTCCCCACGTCTCTTTCTACCCCCAACCCTAACACCTCTGATACTCCATGGGTCCTATGGGGTGGGGGTGGGGGAAAGAATTATTGCAGAAACAAATATTCAAATTGTTAAAGATTAAAAAAAGGAAAAAAAAAAAAAGACGAAAGCACCGCCTATGCTGTGGGCTGAGCTGCTCACCGCTCTGCGAAAGCCTGTGGTTTGCATTCAGTGTGATTCGTCCTGCCTGCTGACCACTGTGCTGGGCTTACACTTCTGACACTGCCAGGCTACCCAACTTGTGGTTCTGTGGTTGTTTATGAGGTCCAAAGAAGTTTTCACACAACCCAAATTACAAATTTAACTGTTCCCCTTTCCACAGCCCACCGCCATTGGCTCTTGCCAATCACGTGACTTAAGTGATGTCAATTTTTTTTTTTTAAACTTTCTGAGCTATGCCCTTCCTGCCCTCCACCTGCCCTCCCCCAGGCTGTGTAAGGAAACAGTTGAGCAGAGCTTAGCAGAGAGGGGCTGTAGGAGAAAATAAGCACAACAAACAAACAAGCAAACAGAAATCCCCTGCCTCAGTCTTTTCTTGCTCTCTCTGTCCTGTGCGGATTTGGTGGCTTTCGGATCCTGTTGTTATTTGTGGTTTGGGGAACAACTGATTATTTAGATAAAGATTGTCTTGCTGTTTATTCAACAGCAATTCAACGTTGGCACCAACTTGCTGCTGAGCCCGGATGCGGCTCTCATCACTTAAATGCTGGGCACCAGCCCGGGAAGAGCTGGGTTCTTGGTGAAAGCAAGTGAGACAGGAAAGTAGAAAAGAAGACCAGGAGCCCTTTTCCCTGAGTGGCTGATCCTGAGAGGGCTAGGCTGGCAACTTACTGACATCTCAAAGCTTGGGAACAGTATAACACGTTTGAATTGTGGGATGAAGAGACCACTTTGCTCAAAACCCAAATGATGTCGTCCGTGGCTTTCTTTCCCCTTGGTGGACAGGCTTAGCATGGGCATCTCTTGGTAAGTAGAGGGAACAGTGGCGTTCTCTTCACACTGGCACCAGTTCCCACGCTCACTTGCATTAGGAAGTTTTGTGGAGAGCAAAGGAGGGGAGTTTCCTCACTCAGCAGAGCTGTGGCCTGTGGGCAGCTATCTGTTCATTGTGTGTACCAATAAAGCCTACTGATAGCCTTTCTGTGCTCCACTCAAAGAAATGTGCCAAGCCTACCCCGCTAGGGATAATTACTCTTTGAATCCATGAAGAGTAACTTGCAACTACCCAAGATCCTGCCTCCTCCTGGCTGCCCCCGGAGGGGGATATTACACAGCCCTCTGCCTCCAGAAGTCGCATGGCCAGGGGACAGACAATAAAGACAAGATGATTCTGTGGGTGTGAGCTCTTCTGTTTGCCTCCACCTAGTGACCTCTCCGTTCTCTCTGTTTTACTTGCTGAGAAGTGAAGCCTTAGTCTTCCTGGGATCCCCAGGCAGGGCCTGGCCTTCCTTTCCTTACTTGGGTCTTCCTTTCCTCTGTTCAGTTTCCCTCCATTTCAAGGTGACGCCCGATGAGAGGCTGGGCCTTGAGCAGCGTAGCTCCAAGTGCCAGCCCCGGATCCCAAGTTCCAGGCATGCAAGGTACTTCTCTAAGTCTGAGCCCCCGAGGGAACTCTCATTTGGTTTTCATGGAGCTAATTTTGCACACACAGAGAGACCCAGGGTATTAATGACACAGGTCTTTCCAAAGGACCAGACTCCATTTTTACTTAATCCTGTTTTAACCTAGGCAGGAATTAGAAACCTAGGCATTTCTTTCTCCCAGCCTCTCTGAGCAGTTAGCAGCAAATACCCACACTTGGCTCGCACTTGAAAAACAGTGGCTGCCCGTCTTTTATGAAGCTTATTAATATCTAAACACAACGTGCGCTTCAGGTTGCCTCTCAATTCACATCCCTTGTTAATATAATCCCCATTATTCAAATCCCTTGTTAATATAATCCCCATTATGTCTCTGTGCTGTTGCTTCTGAACAAATTCCACCCCTGCCCCCCACCCCCTAGTAGGATCTCCAGCCAGGTTGTGTTATCTTCTACCCCTGCTCTGCCTTGGAAGCCTGTAGCTGCAGCTGACTTCTTGAAGGTGACTCACTTCCCCAAAATCGAGACACTTAAATGTCCACGCCGATCAATCCTGTAGTCATTTCACTTCAGAAATTCCCAGATGCTTTTAGCCTTAAGCATCCTCATGCCCACAAGGATGGTTTAGATGCCCAGAGTATCTCTGCCTTTGGGGGTCTCCATAGGGCAAGGCGGGCGGATGAAAAGCCTTCAGGATAGCCTTCAGGTCCACTTCTGGCCTGCAAGTCCCACTGCAGGCTGTCACCTCTGGGTCCCGGCTGCCGCGTGGCAGCAGGGGGCAGACTACAAAGGCGGCAGTCCCTGGTGAGTCCTGTGATGATAGTCATAGAAGTCCAAGCAAGACTGCAGGGCTCACCAAGGAGGCAGCAGTTGAAGCCTCTCTCTAAGGCCAGAATGGCTAGGAGAGATTCAGGTGGCTGCCAGCAAACTGCTTTTTACACTTCCTTGAGAGCCCAAGACAAAAAGACACGTCTGTCACCGCTGAACTGCCTAAAGAAATGCTTAATCCCATTTTAGGCAGAGCTGTTGAAGATTCTTTAAGTTCTCCTGTGGACCCACCCTGCCAGTCTCTGTTCCTGTTGTTGACTCAGACCCCAGGCTGCCTGCCTGGGAACCGACCTGGAGCTGCTGCAGGGGACTGTGGCTCTGCCAAATAATGCCACAGCAATCTTCATCCTCTGATTGGCAAAGTTACTGAGATGCCACTCTCAAGGGTGGGGTGGGGAAACGCTCAGGTGTCTTTGTTAATGGCCCTATAAAAATACCGGGGAAGGTTGAAAGATGCAGGGTTGCATAACCCTGTAATTAATGTCGAGAGCGCTGTGTGCAACTCCATCCAATTAAAACACTCTCTCTGGTCAGGGTTTTCATTGTCTGGTTATTCTGTGCTCCTTCTAAAGTCTACATACACATAGATACACAGATTCTCTGGACAGAAAGCATGGGTATGGATGGATACCCTCAAATTAGTCTGTAGCAAAAATCCTCAGATGGTAACACTAATGCAAAATAATTTCTATAGAGTGTAGATTATGTATGTGTGTGGGTACATGCATGTCTGTGTTCAAGTAAGTGCCCAGTGTGTGGAAGCCAAAGGTCTTTCTCAAGTGCTAGCCTCTTTGTTTTTCCATTTAAAGACAGGGTCCTTCAGTGGCCTGGGGCTTGCTAATTAGGCTATACTGGCCAGTGAGTCGAGAGATGCTCCTGTTCCTGCCTACCCAGTGCTGGGATTACAAGTGCAGACCCCTTAATGTGGATTCTTGGGGTCAAACTCGGGCCCTGCAAGGCCATCTTTGCCCCCTGAGCTCTCTCCAGACCTATCACAGGTGCTTTTGATCTGTTATATCTTTGCTCCGAGACAGAGGCAGGAGCTGTAAACTGTGTTATGCTAGCCACAAGCTCGGGGATTTATAACCGATGCACAGATATCATAGCTTTCTGGACTGAACAGAGCCTGCTCCGGGCAGTTCTGACAGCTAAATTGACTGGAGAACCTGAGACTTTAACTAGTTACCAGCTTTCCTCTCTGGACACTTACATGTACATGTGCATGTGTGTGTACGTGCATGTGCATGTGTGTGCGTGGTGTGTGTGTACATGTGTGTAGTGTGTATATGTGTGAGTGTCTGCTTAGTATATGCATGTATGTGTGGTGTGTGTGTGTGTGGTGTGGTTCACACATGTGGTATGTTTGTGTGTGTGTGCATGTGTATTTTGTATGTATGTATGTATATGTTTGTGGTGTGTGTGTGTGTGTGGGTGTTTGTGCATGCATGTGGGGAGGTGTGAGGAATGTGGTATATACATGTATATGCATGTATGTGTGTATGCGTCCATGTATATGTGTTGTATATGGTATGTGCATGTGTGTTTTATGATATATGCATATATGTGTGGCGTGTGTGTGTGCATGTGTGTGTACAGTTCTGGAGTTTTCCTCATTTGGGTAAAAGTGTAAATTTTGGTCCTTAGAAGACCAGGAGGGCCAGGATGGCCAGGATGGCCAGGAGGGGTTTTAATACTCATTTCCATGACCTTCCTAGATAACATTATAGTGTACCCAGGAAAGCAGGAAATAGAAAGTAAAGAAGAAAGGAAGAACGGAAGGAAGGAGGAAGGGCGGAAGGGAGGAAGAAAGAGAACCATCGAAACCAAGTTAAAAGAACACGGTCTAAAGATTTGACAGCCATCTAGTGACACGTTTATAGTGAAGATTTCGAGTCATTTTGCTGTCATCCAGAGACCCCGAAGCAGCAGCTATGACCAGTCTGTGAACTTGCCAGGAATCAAAGCCTTGGCTCCATTCTCAGTCTCCCAAGTCAAAACCAGTCACAGTCCTGGCCCCCCAACTCCTGTGTACACTGACGCTGGAAGAGACTGCTGAGAGAGAGAGAGGAAGGAGCCTCACTCAGACACTCCAGCATTGGGAAAGAAAAGGGAAGGAGGAAGACCACCGCTTGACCCTGTAACACCCCCCACCCAATCCATAGTGGCCGAGGCAGTTAGATTCCCATCCTGCTGCCCTGGCAGACGTCCCACACAGCAGCCCCCTCTAAGCTCTGGTTTACATCCCGCGGTGGCACTGTCAAAGGCAGTCTGGACCCCTCACGTTGTGCTCGACAGCTTGACATTCTGTGCAGAAGGTTCTTGCTCGCTCGGGTGCTGTCTCGCTGGTGACCACCTGGCTCAACAGTGGCCTCCTGATGCAGGGGCATCAGGACTCTCGGTTTCACTGACTTTGCAGTTTTGAATGTGTGTGGAGTGCTGCGATCAGTGCCAGGCAGTCACCATGAGTCCTAACAGCAGCCAGCCCTGAAGGTGGCCTTGGCAGCGCCCCCCTCCCCATCGGCTGGCCCACCCCCAGGTCCTTCCCATGCTCTGCAGTCATAGCTACCCTGATGCCTTTCTCTGACCTTTGATCAGAGGAAGGGCTCATCTTTTGTCCACATCTCCAATGACTTACTCAAGCTTCCTGCTACAGTCGCGGCATTTCCACAGGTACCCTGGAGGCTGGTCACTGTCCACTGGAGCATCCGATCACTTCAGGCCTGCCTCAGGCCAGAGAACTTGTTTGGGGTAGCTCTTCTTACAGAGTGTTGGCCTTGCTGCTCTTTGCCGCTTGCTACCAGGAGGGCAAACCTAGGCAAGCCAAATCCACTTTGGTAGAAATGTACAGTGTTCGCGGTTTGGTCAAACAATGGAGAGAGTCAGTAGTGCTCGGCTTCCCAGCCTAGCATAGAGGCTAATCCTATCATGCAAAGAACTCCAAGGGAAACCCAAATTTCTGTGAGAGAAGCCAGAGTTCACTGGGTCAGAAGGCTCCACGTCTGATCTGGGGTTCAATGAGCACTTGGTTCTGCGGACTTGGGACTTTTACTGTGAGTGTTGCCTCTTTTCCGCCTTCATTGTCAGTCAAATGCACAGCCTTCCACAAGACGAGGCACAACGCCACCTTTATGACAGGGGTGCCATGAGGATCAGTAACTGTTTGGACTATGCAAAATGATTTTTGAATGAACTAAGAGAGAATTGTGGTTGGCATTTCAATATGGAAACATCCAACATGTGAATTTTAATATGGACACTCGCCAAATATCATACAGGCATGGCGCCAGGGACATAGAGGTGCCAGGGACATAGAGGTTGGAGTTGAAAACAGCCTTTGTAGTTGATGTTAGAGAAATCGCAAGTGTTTGTCACTTTGTGTGGTGTGTGTGTCTCTCTGTGTATGTGTGTGTGTGTGTCTGTGTGTGTGGTTGCCTTCCACACTGTTTGAAGCAGACTCCCTTTGTTGTTGGATGTTGTGTTTTATGTCCCACCTCCCACGTCACTCTATGAGCACTGGGATATAGATTCACTCTGCTTCATCTGGCTTTAATGGGTTCTGGAGATTCGAACTGGGATCCTAACATTTGCCCAGCCAGCATTTGACCCACTGAGCCATTGCCTGACTCCAGTTTTGTCTTGATAGAGTCTCACTACATATCTAAGGCAAGGTTGACTTTAAAACCACAATCCTCCTGCCTCTGACTACCTGCTGAGTTCACAGGAGTACAACTCCAGGCCTGCATTGTTCACCTTTGAGCCCCTTGCTTTGAAATAATATAACCTAGTCCTGTATATGCAGGCTAAAATTCTCTCAGAACCTCAAAATCTCAAAAACAAATTAAGTACACTGAGAAACAAAATATTGGCACTTAAAATGATGCAGTGTGTGTTTTAGTCTCCTTCATTTTGTATTCTTTTTTCTTCCCGTGGACCATTTAGAAACTGGCTGTATTTCTGGAAAGAGCAGGCAGGAAGTCTAGTCCACGGTGCTGGTTCTGATTCCTCTCCTCGGGTTCTGGGTTAGTAACAGCAGAGAAGGAAACTGAGGTATTGCCCTGAAGCACATCTAAGTACCATGTCCAACCTGAGTGGCCCGGGGACTTGGCCTCTCTGTGGTCACACCCTTACTCTGACTGAGCTTGACCAATAAGATGACCACAAGCCTGGCAAGAAGAGATCTGAAATGGGAGAGCGCTTTCACTCCAGGGAGAGTGTTTGCACGCCAGGGAGAGCACTTGCACGCCAGCATAGGCCCGGGTTAGTGCAGAAGAAAGCCATTTGTCCCAGCTGAGAGCATCTGCACTCCTCCACAAGCCCCACTCCAATCCAGAACTACAGATCTGGAGGTGGGCATGGCTATGACAGCCCAGGGAGGTACACTGAGCATCTGCAGACCTTGGGAGAACTGAGCTAACCTAACCATGAGGCCCAGAAAAAGCCAGGCAGCACAGACAAGCAGCCTGCTGGTTCCCCTTTGTCTCCCTCCTCGTCTTTCCAAGCATGAAGGTGTGAGGGTTCACCTAGCATGTTTTCCAGGTCTACTTGTGTTGTAGCATACACAAAAATGGCATTTCTTTCTTGAGGCAGAATAATATTCCAGCGTATGTGAGAACCACGTTTTGTTTATCCACAGGAAGCGTAGACAAGACTGCTGTAGAAGCAAAGAGCTTACATTCTACCAACTGTCCATTGGTTCCAATAAAGCTTGCCACGTTGGCGTCTGAGACTGTGATTTACTGGCCAAAGGACCTTTCTTATCTAGTCAAGCAGTAGAGAAAGGGTCATCCTACAGAGGGGTGATGGGATAGGGTTATCCCAGTGCTTGCAGTTCATCATAAGCCAAGGCTAGCCTTGTCTATACAGTGAGACCTTGTGTCTTCATCAAGGAAAACAACAGGAATGAGTATTGTCAAAAAAAAAAAGCCAAATAGCTTTTAGGAACGTGAATGCAAGGCAAATCACCTGCCAACAGGGAGCGATTGAACGGGCGTTCTCAGCAGCTCCTCTCTGGCATTAATCTATCACTGACCAAACGTAACTTGGGCAGGAAAGAGTTTATGCAGCTTACAAGTCCTGATCGCAGTCCATTATGGAAGGCATCCTTGACAGGAAGTCAAGCAGGAGCCCTGGAAGCCACGGGAGAGAGATGTTTCCCATCCTGCTTCTGGGTCTGTGGTCAGCTCCCTTTCTTCTGCATCCCAAGACCACCCGCCCAGGAATGGCACTGCCCAGAGTGAGCTGGCCCTCCCACATTAATCAATAGTCAAGAAAATACTCAATGGACATGCCCATAGGCTGATCTGATGGAGGAAGCCATTTCCTCAGCTGTGGATGCTTTTCTCCTAGGTATGTTGACAACCAAAATTAGCCATGGACAGGAAGTCAAGCAGAAGCCCTGGAGGCCATGGGAGAGAGTTCCTGTCTTGGATTCCTTCTGCCTCAGAAAGAAATGCCATTTTGGTATGTGCTAAAACATCGGTAGACCTGGAAAACATGCTTAGTGAAATAAACCAGACATCAACCAACATTGTGACTCCGTTGATATGAGGTACTGGGAGTGGGCAGGTTCACGGAGAACAGAAGTGGCATCGCTAGAGGCAGAGAGGAGGGAGAAGTGGGCCACTGTTCCCTGGAGGAGGGAGAGGGGAGCCACTGCTCCCGAGCAAGGAACGTCAGAGCAGGAAGGGGACCTTTCTGGAGCGGGTTAGAGGGAGTGGCTCCACGACGTCTGTATTGTGAGTTGCATGGTTTGGAAGAGTTGCATAGGAAGCACTGATTGTGTACTTTACCACAATAATTAAAATGAACAAAACAAGAGGCATTTGTCTTCAGACCCAAGGAGTTCTTTGCGACCCAAACAACTGTTTAAACCACAGTGGGGCCCTGGGAGTGTTCCGCACGGCTGCTGGATGATGAACAGAGGGAATGGTTTTATTATTATTATTGCTCACCTTGTCCTCTTAGCCATGCAGGGCAGGATAATCTGGAACAGGTACGTCGAGGCACAGTTTTGTTTTTTGTTTTCTGGGTTTTTTTTTTGTTTGTTTGTTTTGTTTTGTTTTTTTGTCATTATGGGATTGTGTTGTTGTGGTCTGTTTACATCTGCAGTCGTTTCATAAAGCGTGTTTAAGTTGGTGTGTGCCACAGTTAGGCAGCACTCGGCCACCTAGCCAACGCTTACTAAATCTTCACTGCCTTAGTGAGAAGGGCTGCCCTGAGCGGTGATGGCTGCTCCGGGGGCCTGTGCTTTTGGATCTACCTTTTGTTGTAAGTCTCTTTAATTTCTCCTTTTACATGGAAGTCCAAAGATACCTCTCTCTCTCTCCCCCCCAAAAGTGTGTGTGTGTGTGTGTGTTTGTGTTTGTGTGTGTGTGTGTACAAGTGTCTGAGGAGGCCAAAAGTGTCTTGGATCTCCTGGAGCTGGAGTTACAGGTGATTGTGTACAACGTGTGTGGATGCTGGGATTCAAATTTGGGTCCTCTGGTAGAGCACCAATCACTCTTATTTTAACCACTGAGCCATCTTTTCAGCCCCTTAAGTTGGATCTTAATTAGAATAAAACGTATGCGAGTTTTTCCTTTATAGGAAATCCCCTGTAGCAATGCTGACTTCAGAAGCCACCAAGAACCCCCCCACTTCCCCCAACTCAGTCCATACCCCTCTGAAATTCAGGGTCTTAGTTTCTGTCTTCCTGTACTCACGTGGCATGAATGTGCTGCAAGCCCCAACTTCTTATAATCCTTTAGCTCTCCATTCTTGGAACTCGCTCTGTAGACCAGGCTGGCCTCAAGTCACAGAGATCCACCTCTGCCTCTCAAGGGCTGGGATTAATAGCGCGTGCCACCGTGCCCAGTGGCAGTCTTAAAGTTAGTCTACTACACGGAGAGCTGATCTGAGCCTGAGGCAGCGGGGTTACTGGTCATTCCGGTGATTGATCGTTGTTTCCTGTGCCGTCTTCATACATGGATGAAGACGATTTTGCTTGATTGGCAGTGGACAGCTGTTATCAGTCCCGTCTTCCTTTGGATCTACCCAGATGTCTAAGGACAGCTTTATAGGCTTCTGTCACCTCAGGTACCATGGGATTGTGTCACAAATGTCTCCCACTGTCAATGGAAATGCAAATGGAGAAACCTAGTTGTGAGCCCATGTGAGGAGCATGGTGACTCTGTACTGTGCCCAACTCAGGACCTTATGGACTTTGAATCCCTGAGAGACTTTCTCATTTAGGAACGGGGATGGAGCAGCAGTGAGATTTTATGGGCAGAGTCCGTAACCTCTGGAAACACCTCAGGATGTTTAATTAGCTTCGCTGACCACCACAGCAGACTTTAGCTTATTTGGTTGGTTAGAACAAATGAACTATACAGAGTCATGTGACTCTACAGTGTGGCCACCAAGCCCTCACCTGAATGGAGTGCCATATTTACTCCAAGGATCAAATTAACTGTTACCAAATATGCTCTCCTTTGAAATAAGGAGGCCAGGCTAGGGAGTTAGCAGAAATTAAAAAAAAAAAGCAAAGCAAACACCACAATGGAGTGTATCGTTAATTTTGAATTTTAGAGAGACAATGAAAATGTCTGTACATGGCCCCAGTGCTGTATGGAATATGAGGGAGTAAAGAGGGTTTTGTTTTTGACTTGTTGATATGAACTCAAATTTAACCAGGTAGAATTCCGAGAATCTCTGTGTGCCTGCTTGCCTGTGTACACAACACATGCGCGTGGAAAAGAATGGTGTCGGATCCTCTGGAGCTGGAGTTACAAGTGGTTTGAGACGCCTTATGTGGGTGCTGAGAATCAATCCAGGTCCTCTCTGTAAGAGCAGCGAGTGTGTTTATCTGCTGAGATATCTGTCCAGCTCCACTGCGTAAATTTTAATTAAATTCATTTTACTCATGTATCAACCATATACCCATGGCCAAGACGTGAGTGAGATCCGAGTGGGTGCGTGTGTCTCAGGAAGGCAGGCTTGTCTTGTGTCCAGAGCAGCAGTGAGGATGCCCGGGACCTTCCATCCCTGTGAACTGCTGTGGGTTTCCCTCCTTCCTTGTCCTGCACCCCTTTCTGAGGCCCCGGAGGACTGTTAAACACCAGCCTTCCCTCTTGAGAGGCTTGCCCAGCTGTAAGGAACAATGGCCAAAGGGATCCTTCTCTCTGTTTTTCTGTGTTGGACTCACCTGCTTCTGGCCCGGGAGGACACATGCATTATTGTTCTTCTCCACTTCTTTCCAAAGGGGAGCCCAGGCGTGTTAATTACTGGGCGGCGGCTATGTTAGCTGCGTGGATGGCAGCTGGGTGCTGGGCACGCTCTTCGAGGAGCGTTTTGGGTTTCCATTGTGGTCCAGGTTGTAATCCCGGACCTTCCATCTGCCCTAACTGTTGTTTTAGGTCAGGAACAATTGGCCAGGGCCGAAAACATAAACACCTCCCCGCGCTGGTCCTTATCATTTTCTTTTCATGTTGGCTTAGGAAATACACCTGAGAGAGCGAAGGCTCACAATGAACCCAGCAATTACCAACCACCATGGGCAGGCTGCAAATGTTCAGAAACAGAGCCCCAGGAAGGGTGGCTGCAGGCTGCAGGCTTGCCTCAGGGCCACGTGGCCACATCAACGCTGAAGACACAGCGCTCCCTCCTCTATCCTGAGCAGATCAATTTTCCAACCACCAGAAATGGTTTGGAAGCTTCCTCTGATTTATTTTGAACAAATAGCTACTAGTTCTGGCAGGGTATGTGCGGTGCTGGGTGCTGGGAAATCTACTTCATAAAGACGTGGTAGGGCATAACCGGTTTGTCATCTACGACAGTTAATTGCAAAAGTATTAAAAGCAAAATTGGATATGCAACCCCCCTTTCTCTCCCAGGTATGGCCTTGGAAGGAAAGTCCCAGAGAAACGTTGGACATGGAGATGTCCTTACAGTGCAGATCCTGTGTTCCAGGCATCATGTCAGTCAACAAAAATAACAGACAAAATTAGACCTTTATCATTAAGTCCTGGATCAAGAAGGCCATGATATGAGAGTGAACATGGAAAGCACTGTGCATGGGTTCGAATCCCAGCTCAGGCACCTCAGCCACCTCCACTCTACCTGCCTCCAGGCTTAAGAAATGCATGCTTGGCTTCCTCGTCTGCTGAATGGGAAGCACACTATTGTGTCTTTGCAAGATTGCTGTGAAGTGGCAGTAATGGTGTTTAGGAGTCCCCTAGGGTCATGGTGAGGACTAAGCCGGTGTTTAAGAATCGCTTAGAGAGATGCTTGTCACAAACCAAGGACACGGTGACTCTCCTGATGAGCTTCTGTTGGAAACTGACAAGTGTGCCACTGTGTGATCTTTTCCATAAATGATGGAGAACGGAAAAGTACTACTGAACTTATTAGGAGTCTGGGAAGACACAGCTTCATGCTCTTGATCCCACTTACCAAGCAATATTAAATTCGTTAAATTGTTACGGTCGGTTTCTATTTTGGGCCTCAGATGTCAAGGATGTCATTTCTTTACCCAAATCTCCAAAGATCATTAGAATACCAGTAACGTGAACCATCAGCCAAAACACTTACATTCATTACGACCTAGTCAGAAATCACAATGGCCTTTTGATAGTTAATATGGATTGTTAACAGGAACTGCAATCACCTCCCAGAGGACACACCACTCTGCCCATGTCAGTGAGAGAACTTTTAGACTGAGTTTGTTGAGGTGGGAAGATATACTGTAAACATGGGTGCCACCACTGCATGGGATGGCATCCACATCCGAGTAAGAAGGAGAAGGTGGGAAAACCATTTCTCCTGACTGCAGACACAATGTGACCAGCTGCCTCATGCTCCTGCCTCTACCCTTGTTCTGCATCACCATGGTCCATCGTGAAGTCTAAACAAACACTTCTTTCCTTAAGTTTCCTTTGTGGGTATTTTACTATAGCAAGGAGAGAAGCAACTGCCACGGGCAGGCCTCAGTGGGTGGTAGGACTGAACACTCTATATTCATGGCGGGTCATACATCCTGATCCTTTGTTCTTCCTAGAGACTGACACCATGACATGGTTAAGGTGTCAGTGACATGCCACTCAAGGGAAAAGCCAGCCACTGATATTGGGGGGAGTCTGTGGTCACAGTCAAGTTCACCAGGATGACACCTTTGGCTTCAACCAATATCCAACAAGTCTGTTCCTCTCGTCTTCTCTCATCTAATGATTGATCACTTGTTGGCTGGCTCGTTAGTGTGGAAAGCAGAGATGCTTTCTGTGCTAAAAGGAAGGAAAGCAAAGGAAAGCATCCCCACCGATTCCTTACTAAATCACTGTGGATGTGCAGGCTGTGCACATTCACCATTTCTTTACCTGTCCATTTATTTAACACGCCTTGGATGGGTACCAAACTTGTGTTGGGCTCTGGGCTTGGTACTGGGGGAAGAAGACAGATGAAGTCAGTTGAGAAATGAATGAGACAGGCTCCTGACCTCAGTCAGGGTGCTTACCCGATGAGAGAGAGACCCTAGGAAGAAGGCATATGATATTCTAGACATTTGTTTTGCTGGGCCAAGTAATGTTATACTCTACTATCCAGCTCAAGTTTCATTGTCCCTACATAGGATATTTTATGAGTTGGTATTGACTTTAGGCTACCCTCATTCACTACAATTATTTGGGTTGAAACTGCAATAAGCAGCCATTATACCTCAACTTTCCAGGCTCCGTGTTAGTTATCTAGACCCCAGTCACTTCTGTTTGGGACAAATCTCTTGACTCATCAAATTTCTTCTGTTTTGATATCCCATAACTTTGTTGGAGGGGAATATGTGCATCCTGTTCTTATGACAAATATTTTAACTAAAAAAACAACTTAATTGGAGAAAAGGGCTTATTTTGGCTCAAGTGTGCAGCAAAATCAGGAGGGGAACTGAAGCAAGAACCAGAGATGGGCCTGATTGCTGTTGTACACAGCACTACCTCTGACCAAGGAACTCACTTCACAGCCAAACGAGGTTTGGAAGAAACCATAGAGGATGCTACTTGCTGCCTGGCTCCCAGGCTGGCTTGTGCTCAGCTACCTTCCTTCAGTAGTTGAAGACCACTTCCTAGGAATGGTGCCACCCACAGTGGGCTGGGTTCTCCTACTTCAATTAACCATCAAGAACATCCCCTACCCCCAGACACGTTGCCAAGTCAGTCCAACCTAGGCAATTCGTCAACTGAGATTCCTTTCTCAGATGGCTCTAGACTGTGTAGAGTAGATACTTCAAGCTAATTGGGACAGAAGGTAAATTCTTTTCCTGCAGTTTTCTTTCCCACAAATATCTAGATGTTCAATGCTACAAATATATTTTTGGTATACATTTTCTTGCCAGAACTTTATGGTTGTACTCTTCTCTGCTCTCCTGTTCTCTTGTATTCCTATATATTCTGGGGACAGCAGTATGTGAATAAAAATTCCTTAAATTTGATCATTTTTTTCCAGGCTTCTGGGTGTACAAGATATCTGGTTATCAACCGATTCCAATTTTATTATGTCTTAACCTCTCGTAAACACTAGAATAAGTCAGATCAACATTTTTTTGTAGTCACAGAGATATGAAATTTCTAAAGGATGGGCCCTCAATTACATAAAAGACACAAGATGACCAGAATTCGTCTTCTAACAATTTTACTTTTACTTGCAAAGTGATCAGAAGAGGGAAAGAGCTCTGCTCTAGCTTGCTTTTTGTTGTCGTGATCAAACACCGTGACCAAAAGCACTGAGGTGGAAGAAACGTTTTATATGGTCTATAAGTTGCAGTCATCAAGGGAAACCAAGGTGAGAGCTGAAGGTGGGAACAGGAGGCATAGACTGAAGCACAGACTATGGAGGACACTGCATACTGGCTTGTTCTCCAGGACTTGCTCAGCCTGCATTCTTACAGTCCAAGACCACCTGCCTAGGGAACTCACCACCCACAGTTGGCAAGGCCCTTCCAGATCAGTCATTGATCAAGACAATGCCAACAGACATGTTCACAGGTCAGTCTGGTGAAGGCAATCCCTTAACTGATCCTCTGTCTTCCCAGGTGACTCTAGCTTGTGTCAAGTTGAAGAAAAGCTAACCAGCACAATTCTCTCATTTATTTTAATTATTTAATTATCAAGTCAACAATCTCTGAAATGACAATCCCTTTAAAAAGGAAAACAAGAATTAGACAATAAATGATAGGCAAATATCCACTGGTAACTTCATCTACACTTGAACTAATTAGCAAGAGTTTACTAACTGTAGCCAGATGTGATGTCATGAGCCTGTAATACAAGCACCTTGGAGGTTGGGACAGGAGGATCAGGAGTTCAAGACCAGCCTTGGCTACATAGTTTGAGGCCAGCATTGGCTACATGAAACCCTCTATTTAAAAAACAAATAAAGCAATCATTAGCAACAGTTGGAGTTGATTAGTTTATAACAGCTGCCATTAGCCGATCACCTGACAAGCAATGGCACCGAGTGTTGATTCTTATTCATATTATCTTATATTATGTGTGTGTATCTTATCTCATGCTCTCAGCATCCATTATATGCCTGCTATTACAGTTTGAATGTAAAATGGCTCCTGTATGGAGTGCATGACTTCCAGCTGATGCCTCTCTACTGGGAGTGTTGTAGAAACTGGAGGCAGGGACTACATAGAGAAAGTAGACCACAGGTCCCCAGTCCCCTCATCTGTCTCCATGCTCTATCCTTCAGGAATGGAGGACAAGCCCCTGTCACAAGTCCCTGCCTCATGAGGCCAAAATATCATGGACCTTCTGAGACTGTGGGACAAAACAGCCATCATTCCCTAAATTGTTTCTGCCATGGATATTGGCAGAGTAATGAGAAAATTAACCAACAGACCCATTTTGCAGACGAGAAAACTAAGGCATCATGGAGCTATATAGTTTGCAGAGACACATGGGAAAAGTGGAGAGCCATAGCTCCCCACCCAGGCGGACTGGCTCCAAATGGCCCAAGTCATCCATGGACTGCACTGTTCAGCTACTCCACAGCATGTTCTTCATTCTTGATTCTAGTTCTTAACCAGAGAACTGCCTGAGATAGGAAAGAGGGGATTTACCTCATCAGGAATTCAAATTTCACACGCTCTGGGATCATTTACTTGAGATGAATAGAAACATTTTCTTTAAAGTTCAGAGAGTTCGTAGGAGGCAGTGCCCAGTTTTATTGTCTTTTGTCTGCACGGCACATATTATTTATAAGGTGTTCAATTAGACTACAAAGCGACCCTGGGATCCCTTGGAGATTTAAGAAGACTTGTGGTGGGATGATGCAGCTTGGCCATGTCTGGGCCTGCACTTCTCTAAGTCTTTATGAAAGGGAGGGTGCCTTTGGGTCACATTAGATCTTATTCAATGGAAGGTGGTATGACCCAATCACTCACTGCAAACTAATTCACAATGACAATTCTGGCCACTTCTTAGCCACTCATGCTGTTGGTGCTGTCCAAGTCTGGCTGGTAGCTAGACTTACCTTCTGTGACAGTTTGTAATATTTGGGCTACAAAGAGGTGAGCGATTAATATAGTGCCTTTAGCAGTAGGACTGTGACACGTGTTTTGTAGAGTAGGGCATCGGTTATCTGTTGCCACAATCCTGCTGCATCACACAAACTCCCAAAGAAGGATCTTAGCATGAAGGCCATTCCTCTCAGGTCTGTGGACCAGCATGGCCCCAACAAGAGGCTCAGGTTGGGTGACCAGCTCTGCTGATGTTGGCTGAGATCTCCCACATGTTGAGATTGGTTGGTCTAGGAGGCTGAAGTCAGCATGAGTCTCCTTCCTGTGACCCCTGATTCTTTAGAATGTTGGGGCAGGTGGGACCACTTGCAGGTTATAGAGAACAAACAGACGTGAGTGTAGTTCTCTGGTTTGAAACAAGCTTGTAAGACGTGGTTACCATTTCTGCTGCTTTCCTGCAGCTAAAGACAGTTATAAGCCCAGCCCAGAGCAAAAAGCGCAGTGGTTGGTTCTCAACTTAAGAGTTGCATATCAGATATTTGCATTAGAATTCATAACAGTAGCAAAAGTACAGTTATGGAGAAGGAACGAAACAATCTTACAATCATGGGTCACCACAACATGAGGAATTGTATCAAGGGTCACAGAATGAGGAATGTTGAGAACCACAGAAGGAGTGGAAGCTACCCTTGGTCAGAAGTGACTCAAAGTCACAGTCAGAGGATCATGCATGCAGGAAGAGTGAAGAACTAGGGTGGAGTCAGAATTAATCAGCTATGAGTAGAATAAACAAAAACGCCCCCAGTTGGCCTGACACTGTTCCTAGTTTCTTTAAAAATTTGTTTATTATTTTGTGTGCATAAGTGTTTTGCCTACAGTATATGTGTACTGCACGTGTTCCTGGTTGCCCTGGGGGACAGAAGAGGGTGTTGCATCTCCTAAAACTGGAGTTATAGATGGTTGTGAGCCACCATGTAGGTGCTAGGAATTGAACTCAGGACCTGTGACAGAGCAGCCGGTGCTCTTAACCGCTGAGCCATTTCTCCAGCCTCAGTTTCAAGTCTCTTAACTGAGGCTAATTACTGGCGTGGGGAGAAGGAAAACCTGGTTCAGGCTTTTGCTAGCTATACCTTGTGGTGGTCTGAGTGAGAACAGCCCTTATCCGCTTGCAGATTTGAGTGTTTGTTCACTGGGGAGTGGCCATATTTGAAAGTATTAGGAGGTGTGGTCTGGTTGGAGGAAGTGGTCACTGGGGGGGGGGGGGCGGGCTTAGAGGGTTCAAAAACCCATGCCGACTCCAGAGTTTCGATCTCCCTCTCTCTCTCTCTCTCTCTCTCTCTCTCTCTCTCTCTCTCTCTCTCTCTCTCTGCCTACAGATCAGGGTCTAGCTCTCTCAGCTTCTGCTCCAGCACCTGCCTGCATACTGCCATGCTCCCCACCATGATGATAATGGACTGAAGCTCTGAAATTGTAAGCCAGCCCCAATTAAATTCTTTCTTTTAATACGAGTTGCTGTAGTCATGGTGTCTCAACTCAGCGATAGAACACTGACTAAGACGTATTTCCTTGAACATAAACTAATGTCCTCATGTCCTTGGTCAGTTTCTCCCTTCCCCACATCATCATGGAACTCCACTGGGGCATTGTCCATTGATGGCTTCAGAAGTTTAAAGTCTGGGTGCATATGGGAACTCTCACTGGTGACATCTAATTAGGTGTCAGGAAGTCTGCCCCCACCGTCCCCAAATGGACAGACACCAAATGATCTCTACAGAGAATGTGTAAATCTACCGAAACTATAGTTTTCTTACACCTCCCCAAGAGTAAGTCTGGCACAGCCCAAGACGCAGCAAAAGCTGTTCATAGGAGTGGAGTCCTCACGAAGATGGGAAACACGGATTTTAGACATGGGGTATCCCTCCCACCCTTGGGAAGAAGAAACACTTACTTGGCTCTGGTTCCTATATCCAAGGAGACTGCATACCAAAAACTGATGTCTGAATTTGTTTCTACCTGTGGGACCAACTCTTCAAAACAAACCCAGTTCTCTTTATTCAGATGTGTGTGTGTGTGTGTGTGTGTGTGTGTGTGTGTGATGGCATAATGTTACAGAATGTTTGTTTGTGAGTTTTTGTTGTTGCTTTTTGAGAGGGGGTTTCATGTCTCCCAAACTTGCCTTGAACTTTCTAGATAGCTAAGGGTGACCATGAACTTCTAATTCTCCTGCCTCTGCCTCAGAAGTGGAGTTTCTGGGATGGCAGATGTGAAGTATAACACCTGCTTTATGCAGCCCTGGGGATCAAACCTGGGCTTCCAGTACACTAAGCAAGCATTCCATTAATTGAATCACATCTCTAACCCGTGGCCTTCGCTTTCTGTGGTTGCTTTTATTCCAGGCCCTCCTGGAGATGAGAAATAACCTCTGTAGACATCAGTAAGGGCATCACTATGACTACTTGAGCTAATGCGTTCCTGCCACTCCAGAGTTCCCTATGGTGCAGAAGACAACGGGACTGCTCATGAGAAGGTTCAGCCAGGAAAGGGTTCCTGCCATCATGCTCAGATATCTGACTTTGATCTCTGGGTCCCACATTTTAGAAGGAAAGAATGGATCCCCACAAGTTGTCCACAGGCACAGAATGTCAGGTGAGTAGGTGCATATTCACACAGTAAATAATGCAATATTAAAAACAATCGTGGTACATTTCACACAAATGACTTGCAAAACGCCCTTTGCCCACTCTAGGGTCTGATCCAGATTGTATGACATCCAGGGGAAAGACTCAACCTGCATGACTTTGTGTTGGAGAAAGCACTCGCTGTCTGCCTGTACATGTGGAGCCCTTAGTCAGCAGTTAATGCTTCAGACCAGATCTGTGGGTACCAGCAAACATGCATGCGCATGCGCTTGCTCATGGAGGCCAGAAGTGCATGTCAGATCCCTGGAGCTGAACTTATAGGAAGTTGTGAGCAACCATGTGGGTGCCAGGAAATGAACTTAAGACCCCTGGAAGAGCAGCAATGGCTCTTAACCACTGGGCTATCTCTCCAGCCTCCTCCCTCTCCTGCTCCACTTTTCTTTTCTAAAAGATATGCCATGCCTGTGTACACCCCCAAAGCTCAAAATCACCATAAATGTCATTACATGCAGAATGTACAAAAATGTCATTTCTAAACCTACAGCATGGATTTGGGGCCTTCCTCTTGGTATTGCCAGAACTCATGTGCTGCATGAAGTTCCACGAGGCCTTTGTTTACACCCAGTCCCCGGTGCAAGCGCACACAGTCCTTAAGTCCAGTGGAGCTAGGTTGGATTGGGCTAGTTCATCCCTTCCCTGTCCCGTGTATAGAAGGTGGCCTTGGATGGAGGCTCCTTCCCGTGGACTTCCTTGGGCTCTCAGTTGTCAGAGCAAAATGGCTGATGGCTGCTTTAGTTAGGGATCTGGGAATGACCGCGCAGGGCAATCTGGTGCAGATCTGGCCAGCAGCAGCAGCTACGCGGTGGTGGAAAAGACAGTGCTATGCTGTTTTCATTAAGTGTATTTATAAACACACTGAACATGAAACATTTTCCCTTTCTTCACAGTGATGGATGATTATATATCTATGAAATGTTTTCATTTATTTGGCGCCAGGGTAATCAAAATCAGTTGAAACTGTCCCAGCGAAGGGAGAGAAAACAAGGCAGCCTGGGACAGCCCCGGCCGCTTCCCTCTTGCTCTCTGGGTAGGAGCTGCCTGGCAGTGAGGGTCCTTCACAGAGGAACCAGCTCTTGGGAGGGGTAATTGCTCCCAGCCCTGTTCATGGCTGCAGTCCACCAAAGCTGCAGCTAGGAAGAGCTTTCAAAGAGCTCGCCTGCCTTCTGGAAGCAGCGTGGGAGCAGCGGGGCCAGCCTGTGCGTGACTCTGTTTAGGCTGAGAGGGAGCTTCGTCCCAGAAAACCTTTGTGAATGAAACGAAGCGGGCTTTCATGTCTGCCCTGGCCCGTGTTCTGGGTCAGGCGCCCTGATCTCCAACATCCTGTTTAAACTGGTGTTTTCCACTACATACAGACAAAACTATTTCTATTCTGAGCTCTTCGTGATTGCACAGAGACTAGCAATGGGGATTAGGTAGGGATGCAGGGTGGCCCTGCTGGGGAGAGACATACAGAAAGCAGACGCTCGATCCTCTGCTTTTGATGTTTCTTTCTTCCCCCTTTTCTTTTCTTTTTCTCTTTTGGACAGCTACAGGACTTAGATCGGTGCTTTACAAGTTCAGCCTTCAGTCGAGGAGGCCACTGTTTTAGTGAGTTTATCCAGCCTAAACCACAGGATAATGTTGTTCGCTTCTGGTCCTTGCCTTTGCCGTTTGGTTCCAACATGGACCTGTTGACGGGCCAGAATTAAAACCTCGGTGCAAGAAAGAAAAACAGCATTTCCCTGGCCATCACTCATCACCTTTAAGGGAATTAAGCTGACTGTCAGGGCAGGGAAAAGACCTTCACCTTGTGGATAGGCCCAAGAAATTGTTTAAGAGAATGGAGGGATTTCTCTGTGGTTTGTTATGGTAGAAATAGGCTACTAGCGTGGTGAAGGATACATTGACACTCACCCAGGTTATTTTCCTGAGAGCTTGAGCTAACTGAGTAAATAGTCCTTTTCATTTTCCAGACTTCTTAAGGAGTAGAAAGGGTCTAGAGCCAGACTGCTTGCTGTTAAAAGGCGACAAAATTGTGAGCATGCACTTCCGCCATTTTGACCTTGTGGAACGGAGCAAGCAGTAAGGGAGCATGGAAAAGCCAAGTAAAGTAAATCCTTTTTATCAATAAATTAATAAACGATTTCATTTTTGGAGGGTGACCTTTGAGGGCATCTGTTTTCTTAGTTCTAAGAAAATTATAACTGTCTCCCAGCACCCTAGATAAATGCACGTTTCCCAGTTCCAGGCTGTGCAGTCCCTCCCTGTGGTCTCTTAAGCTCGGACAGTGGAGTTGATGAGCTCAATCTGATTTGCCCTGCATGCTGCTGGAGCACACATCACACACTTGTAAGGATGCGATTGGAATAAAAATAGTCACCTTAAGATGTGTCTGACACAAACAAAAGTGTCTTCTCTGAAGGGACCACGGGGTAGCTCAGGCCCTTGATTAGCCAATGAGGTTTCCCATTTCTTAAGTTGCCACTTTTGCCTATGAAGTTGGAAGTTGTCCAGTTTCTAAATGTAACTAAGGTTGAAAGTAATATAAGGGCTTAAGCTATTTAAAATTGCTTCTGGGGTGCCAGCACAGCTTTAGAAAGACAAACTATATCAGTTTTCTCTCGCCGCTAGGATGAAACACCTTAACCTAAAGCCGCTTGGGGAGGAAAGGGTTAATTGGCTTAGACTTCTACACCACTGTCAACTATCAAAGCAAGGCAGGCCAGGAATCCAAGGCAGGAACCTAGAGGCAGGCACCACGGAAACAGAAGCTGTGGAGGAAAGGGGCTTATTGGCTTGCTCCGCTCACTTTCTTATACAATCCAGGACCACGTGCCCAGGGATGGTACCACCCTTTCTGGGATTGGTCCCCTGGGATGGGCCTTCCCGCACCACTTAATAATCAAGGAGTAGCCCAGGAACTTGCCTACAAGCCAATCTGATGGAGACATTTTTTTTTTCAGTTGAAGTTCCCTCTTCCCAGATGGCCTTCGCTTGTGTCAAGTTGGCAAAGGCTAATCAGCACACAAATGTTAAGTATGGCTGGAAAAAAATCCATGTCCTATATCAGTTTTTCATAATTAAAAACTAGCTACTGTGATTTAAATATATATTAGTAGTAATTATAAAGGAATATGAGAGAAAGATACTTTGACCCAAAAAGATGGATTGAGTAATTTTCAAGATGGTGACCTTGACTTTGAACGTTTAGATTTTCAATTAGTTGGTGTGAAACCTGGTACTTTACTAAGAGGGGAACTAATTAATTCAGTAACAGGCAGAGACCCAAGTTCCTCCCAGGGAGATAAGATGACATCACCTCAGAGTCTGAGGAGGCAGTATGCAGCTATAACTTCAGATCAGCCAATCATACATACTGAGAGAGAGTGAGCATAGCCAATTGTGATCACTCATCTTCCTTCATAAGCCCCTTTATGTCAGCCTCCAGAAAAAAGCCTGATGAGCTGAGAGGGGCATCCAGCCAAGTCTTACACAAATCCCTGTGATACATTTATCTCTGGATAAATAGATCATTTCACTGACTTCTGTGGCAGAGAGATCCACTGAATGGTATGATGTTGGTGACTTCCTAGGGAACGTATTTCCACCATTACAGCCAAACTGACTTGTTTAAAAGGAACTTAGTTTCTTTCTTTCTTTCTTTCTTTCTTTCTTTCTTTCTTTCTTTCTTTCTTTCTTTCTTTCTATTTTTATAGGCATTTCAGCTAGTTTCATTCAATTTTTATCTAAAGTGGGAGCATGTTCTCAGATATTGTATATGAACGTCGAGGAAGACCCTTACTCAGAGTTTAGCTTCATCTACATTATTAACTATCATTTCTGGCCAGCATGCTACACATTTCTTAATAGTGAGATGCTCTCATCCCTTCTTGGTCAGTGTGTAGCAGGCTCCATGGTCCTTGTTTCTGCTCATTACTTCTTCAGTGTTTGGCTTCACTCCCACACACTTCCTGGTCTCCCAAGCATCTCAGTACCTCTCATTCCTACTACAGAACATTCCAGGTCTTTTTTTTTTTTTTTTTTTTTTTTTTTGGTTTTTCGAGACAGGGTTTCTCTGTATAGCCCGGGCTGTCCTGGAACTCACTTTGTAGACCAGGCTGGCCTCGAACTCAGAAATCCGCCTGCCTCTGCCTCCCGAGTGCTGGGATTAAAGGCGTGCGCCACCACGCCCGGCTTCATTCCAGGTCTTTATGTAGGCCCAAGACCTCACACACTTATCCACCCAGCTACACTTAGCTGAGCCTTTACAATTTGTGAATGTCCTAGACATTTTTACCGCTACAGTGAAGGGCAACACACTGGGTAGTTTATAAACAACAGGTGCCCGTTTGGCTCAGAGTTCTGGAGGCTGGGAAGTCCAAATGGTACATGCAGGTGAAGGGCTTGGGGCTAATGAAGGATGGAAATAATGGGAGGCAGAAGGGCATGAGAAATAGACATAGAAAAGGCCAAATATGCTTTTATGTCAGTGCACTATCGAAATAAGTATACCCTAGTCAACAACATTGGCCAATTCCCGAAGACAAAGCCCATGAGGTAATGGGGTCAACCCACATATGGAGGCCACGCCCACACACGGAGGCCACACCCATGCACGGAGGTCACACTCATACATGGAGGTCAGGCCCGCTCATGAAGGCCACTGAAGTCCTCTTACTAAGTCCTCCTCCCCAGCACTGTTGGCAATTAACTTCCCAACACCTGATCTTAAGGGATTCAATCAAACCATGTCATCCTATATAAAGTAAAAAAATGGGTCCCTTGTTCAAAACTCACTAAGAATGTCAAAATGGTGGCTGAAGGGCCTTAAACCAAGGGTGAGCACGGGAGCTTGGGCAGGCTCTCAGGGTACATGCTGGAGAAGCTGGAGCGGACTATACCAGCAACCATACTCTCACAGGCATCCCTCGCAGGCATGCAACATAGGACGTCCTTAGAGCACGTGGACGTTGGCCCTTTTACTAAATCCCCTTTTAACCCAGCACCAAGTGTTCAGAACTCAGATCTGAGTGCTTTCGTTCCTCCCTTGATCTGAGTAAGGACACACACATCCATTTCCTGCAGTCTGAGTGACTTGTTCGTTCAAAGGCCGTGCTAATTAGTTTTCTGCTTATAAGTACACTATATAGAAAACTAAAAGTAATGAGGAAGAAAAAACTCACTACCCACAACATGGCAACAGTTAACGGCAAAGGCTGTTTCACTTTGCTTTCTGCTGATGAGATAAAATGCTTTGGTCAAAAGCAACTAGTGAAGGAAAGGAATTGTTGGCTTCTATCTGCAAATCACAGCCCATTGCTGATGAAAGTCAAGGCAGGAGCCAAGGCAGGAACCACAAAGGAAGGCTGCATACCAGCTTCCTTTCTGTCTTGTGACTAGTTTCTTGTACAGCACAGATCCATCCACCTGGCTAACATGGTACCGCCCACAGTGGGCACAGGGGACTGGGCTCTTCCACATCAACCATCAGTCAAGACCCTCTCTTACAGACATGGACCCAGGCTCATTTGATCCCCATTGAAATGCCCTTTTCCCAGGAGACTCTGGGTTGATTAAAAACTAACCAGAACACCTACTATTCAGATTTTTCTATGCACCCTTCTAAACTGTATTTTTTTTCTATACATTTTTAGGTAAGAGTTTGTATAGGTTTGTGTGAGCTTTTCAAGTCTAAAGTGGGGCCACATGATCTTTCTTTCACTTAGCAATGGCAACACAAGCCATTTGTATGTTAAGAAATATCTGTAAAGTGTTCTGTCTACATAGCAATTGACATCATAATCTCCCATGGTTGGTTAAGGATTATAGGGGTGAGTGAGAGGTGTTCAGCAGAAAACAAAGCCAATACAATCGGTGCTAATTGCTTTTGCTGCTGTAAGTTCTACTCCACATTAATCCAAAGCAAGCGATTATTCAAGCCAATGTGAAATCTGAACCCAGGTCCACACAAAGGTAGAGGTAGCCCAAGACCTGCAGGGACCTGTGATTTACAGCTTGGTGCAGAAGAAAGGCCCCAGCGCCTGCACATCCTCCAGAGACTTGGACACTGCAGGCTTGGCAGTTGTTCTGCTGTGGAGAGAAGGGAGCCAGAAGAGTTCCTGAAAGAGAGAGTGGGGACGGAGATTTGCAGTGGTGTTGACAAGTGATGAACAGGGCAGCTCCTGAGCCAAGGAAGTGTCACCGTAGAAACAATCCTCTCACTAATGGCCAGTCTTCTGGTCGCAGTTAGTTAGTTCACACACTGGGAGGATCTAGCCAAGCTCTTCTTACTTACGAGAGACAAATGCAGGGAGGGGGTTGGTTTCCATTTTCAGCAGCCCAGCGTTTTAAATTCCCTGGCCATATGTCTTCAAGAGAGAATTCAGGGCAATTTTATTACTATACTTCTTAGAAAACGTTTTTTGTTTTTTTGTTTTTTAACGAAAATCACTTGTATATTATTTCCTTGATGTCAAGCAGTTTACTCTTATGAGACAGCCCCCTAGTGCTTAATCACTTGGTTTGTGATAGACATTCCGAGTACAGAAGCCTCATTCTCAAAGAGGATGGGAAATGTTCCTGGTACTTACATCAGATCAAAGAATCGCACAATGTGTTACAGCAGCTTACTGGGTTCCCATACAGACTGAAAAATGAGCCCTCCTGGTGGTACACCAGAAGAGGTTTCATCAAATGGCCACCAACTTAGTGGCCTCTAAGAACGAAAGATTTTTCTTTCAATAGTATTGGAATCCTGAAGTCCACAATCAAGGTTGTATGCAGGGCTATCCTTGTCTCTCCCTTGCTCCATTGCCCCAGGTGACCCTGGGCTGTATCAGTCTCTGCCTTCATCTTCTCAAGGCCTCCTCTGTGTTTGTATTGTCACCTCTGTCCCTAACCCGGACACTTGCCTGTAGAGAAAGTCCCTTGTGTACTGTATGGATGCAGCAGCTATCCGTTAAAGTTGATTGGCCTGAAGCAGAGGCAGGAAATAGAAGGTGGGACATCCTATAGGCAGAAAGGATTCTGGGACAGAGCGAAGCTCGGGACATTGGCACGGGAACATGGAAGAGGGCAGAAGCATGGGGGCTGAGCAGAGGTAACCAGCCACATGGCAGAACTTAGATCAGAATAAAATTCTGAGTTTATTCTAATCGGAGAATTAATACTAGTTGGAGAATAAGCCAAAGCTTATGCCCAAGATGTTTGTATTTGAATATTTTAAGTGTCAGAGTTGTTATTCTGGGAACTTTGGGACAGGAGGGAAACCCCTGTTTTTATTCTTGCCATTGGAATAAGGGCTTACCGGGATATCCAGGGTGATCTCATCTCAAGATCATTAACCTGTAAAGACCTTGATCTAGTTATCCTGACCTAGTTAGCTGTAGTTATCACAGCCTGGAGATATCTGAGAAAATGGTCTCAATTGAGTGAGAGATTTCTCAGGAGTGGCTTGTGGGTGCGTGGACAGAGATTTTCTTGGCTGTTGATATAGGAGGGCCCAGGCCACTCTGGACAGCACTGTCCCTGGTTCTGGGCTGTGTTCAGGAAGCTGGGAAAGCATGGGTGTATGAGTGGGGCAGCAAGCATGTTCCTGCAGTTTCTGTTGTCCTTTCTTGGTTGGAGGTAATACCCCATGGAATACCACGTGAGCGTGCTTTGAGTTCCTCAATGATGAACTGTGACCTATGAGTTTGAGCTCAAATTAACTCTTTCATCCCTTTAGTCAATTTTGATCCGAGTGTCTTATCTCAGCAATAGAGAGGAAACTATGACATCATCTCTAACAAGGCTGTTCTCATGGGTGTCAAGGGCTATGAAGTAGACACATTTTGAGGGCCACCACTATGACAGAGCTGCTGGCGTGTCCCTAGACAGGGCTTCTGAGTCTGTGTGGGTAGACATGCTCCTCCTGCTTTCCTCTGAGTCCTTGTGGGTAGATGTGGTTAGCTTGCTCTCCTTTGGGTCTTGGTGGGTTAGCCATGGGTCAGCCTGCTTTCCTCTGGGTCCTTGTGGAGAGATGCGGTCAGCCCACTCTCCTCTGGGTCTTTGTGGGTAGACGTGAGTCAGTCTGCTTCCCTCTGGGTCCTCGTGGGCAGACGTGGGCAGCCCATTTTCCTGGGTAAGGCTGTGGTAAGCAAGGAAGAAACTGGAGCTAAGGGCTGTCTGGGTTGAAAGGCAGTCAGGGCTGGCTGACTCTCTCCAAATCTCTACTGCAAAATGGTGTTTATGGGCGCTGAGAGTCATTCAGGAAGTAGAGGGAGAGTGAACTGTGCTTGATGTGTAGTGCCATGTGAGGTGACAACAAAACGGACATGCCTAGACGATAGGATTCCTGCTGTCCCACCATGTCATGGTATCTGGTCTGAGATCCAGCTCTAGGGAAGAAGATCATGTGATGCTAAAAGAGGCAGGCATCCCATCCCACTGAAGGGCAGGAGGCCCAGGAGAAGTGGGAGGAGCTGTCTGTCTGTCCTTTTCTTTGTATCCTGTTAGAACTCTCCAGATAAACAAAACCATTAGGAACTTACATATGTGTACATATACACACGTAATACACGTTCATACATGCATACACTCACACACATACACAGATACCTTACACATACACATATAAGCACACTTACATTCATAACCATACATATGTGCACACACACAGAACACATACATACATACATACATACATACATACACACATGTACACACACTCTCTCATATACACACAACCTCTTTTTCACTTTCACACACACTTGTGCATGCACACACACACACACACAGAGTTGAAGACCCCCACTGGTATGAAGCTGGAGAGAGCTGAGGTTGAATCAGTATGGATTCCATGGTGCAGTCTTGAGAATTCCTTCCTTGCGAAGCTACAACAGACTTTACATTTAAGACCGTCAGCAAGGCTGCTGGATAACTCTACCATACTCACAGTCTACAGAGGTAAATATTAACTAGATGCAAATTATTCATTCACTATCTTACCAACCAGACTGCATTGACACCTCAAGAGAGCTGCCACACAGACACACTAGCAGGCATGGGCCTGTTCTTTGGATGTCTCTGGGCATCTGGTCAATGCCAGAATTGTGCTAGGTGTTGCAGATATGATTGTGGGCATGGGCCACCTGGCCTGTACTGTTAGAACCTACAGTGGGGTTGCTCAGCCAGCCCAAGCCACCATGGAGGTTTGAGTACCCTGGAGTGGTGGAGGCTATTGGTAGAATAGTGACTGGGGCCCCAGGAAGGTCCAGGATTGTCTTCTCAGATTGATAGAAAAAGAATTATGAGCCAGGGATGTGGGGAGACAGAGGAAGGAGGAAGAAGGAAGAGGAAGCTGATGAACCAAGCTAATGTGGGAGACAGTAAAAGGAGGATGTTCTCTGCAGAGAGGCTTAGAGTTACAGAATACAAGAAGCCTACGGGATTGACATAGACTAGAAGGGCAGTGTGGCCAGAGGAGTGGCTTGGAACTGACTATCCTGTACCTCCTCTGAAATGCTGAAGTCAGGGTCACTGCAGGCCACAGAGGGCTGCTGAATTAGGGACCATGTGGTTAGACTTTCTGGGGATGATCACCTACATGAAATGCTTCATACCCCACAGTCTTTGCTGCCCTTGGCCTCAGGGGCTCCTGCTCCCGTGGTACCTCAGAAGCGCCTGTTCCCATGGTACATCAGATGCGGAAATCCTCCTCCTCCTTAGCAGTCTCTTGCCTTTCATGGAGAAGATCAAAACTGGAGTGAGTTACCATCAAACATTATTCAACCTTTCCATATTAAAGGGAACATGAGATCAAATTGTCAGTTTTCCCAAACTTTATGTCAGTTCGAATCAGATTACCATCCACACGCCAGGACAGAGCTCATACAGGCCCAGAGGGGAAGGAATCTTCAAAGTGGGCCAAATCTATAATGTGAAGAAAAAGAGAGGAAAAAGAAAAGGCAGAAAGCCACATCATAAGCAAAGCAAAGTGTATTTGAACATGAACGCGCCACCAGCTCTGGACTTTGGGGGTCGAGTGAGCTCAGCCCACATCGACTGTTGGGGTCCCTCATGTATCACCCTACACCCCCAAGCAGTCTGACTTGTATCAAACCAGAACATGCTCTGCCAGACGCCCCCCTCACAGTTCCAATGTGCGTGCCTTGTGTGGAGTGGAATCCAAGTATTTCTTATCCATTTACCCTTAAACTGTCAGGATACTGTCCAGGGATGCCTCTGTGACTCACAGATCTCTCTGTCTTCCTTGCTTTTCATCTGAAAAAGGAAGTAAGACTTTGCAGAGTGTAGACCTGAAGCTTCAAATTTGTACAATGAAGCAAAATATGGATCTGCTGCATCTCTTTCTTTTTCTGTTTCCTGAGCTTCAAAGATGAGATTGTCAACTTGGTAAATGCACAACTTGCCAGGATGGCCCCAAGTAGCGGTCAGTCTCCTGTTCATATTACTCTCAAGTACTCCACGGCAAGGAAAGGAATAGAGGCAAGGCAGGGGAAAGGCACGGAAAGAAAGAGGGGATAGTTCACAGAGAAAATGACAAGAAGAAAGGGTGCAAAGGCCTGAAGGGCGGCCAGAGGGGAAGAGTTTAAATGTGGTTTTCTGTGGGAGTGCATGGCTGTCTGTGTATGTGGGAGGTCAGAGGATTGGAGAGAGGATGAGCATGGCCGCCTCACTCTTTTTGAGACAGGATTTCACATTTATTGAACTCAAGTAGCTTAGCCTTGCTGGCAATCGAGCCTCCAAGAGTCACCTGACTCTCCATCCCTGGTGTGGGGATTACCAGCTCATGCCACCACGTTCTTCAGTTCTTCCACAGGTTATGAGCATCCAATACAGGTCCTGGAACTTGAAAAGCAAGCGCTCAACTAACGAGGGATCTCTCCAGCCTGAGAAGTAAAAACAACTCTAACACATGGGACATTTGTATACCCAGGTCGAAGGAGTGGGCCGCAGCCCTCTGGAGGAATGGCTTGCAGTAGCCACCACTTGTAGTAGTCACTGCTTGTAGTAGCCAGGTGTCTTTCCATCTGCTCGTTGACAAGAAACAAAGATGGAGACAGGCTCTTTGATAGTCTTTCTACCTAGAGTCTGGCCTGTTCCCTCTCTGCTGGAGTCTATGTTGGCCTGTGACTGCTTTGACCAAAACAGTTTTGTGCTCATGAGGCTAAAGCAGTGTTGAATTACCTTCACTGTGGCCTCCAGAAATTAGTCAGCAATATGGAGGCCAGTTAACAGCCCCACTACTTTCCTTTATTTTATTTATTTATTTATTTTGCTATTTCTAGACAGGGTTTCTCTGTGTAACCCTGGCTGTCCTGGAACTTACTCTGTAGACCAGGCTGGCCTCGAACTCAGAAATCCACCTGCCTCTGCCTCCCAAGTGCTGGGATTAAAGGCGTGAGCCACCACCGCCCGATCTACTTTCCTATTTTGCCAGTCTTTTTTTCTGGATCCCCAAAGTTGCTTTTCTGGAAAACCTTTGTTAATGTTAAAGTGTTTGCTGCAGCTCTGGAACTTTTGGACGAATCTTCAGAAGTTCTGTATCGTTGCTGGCATCTATGAATGACTTGCACAATCTTTTCTATCTCCTTGGATACTCACTGCCTTCTTAGAAGCTGTGTATGTCACAGATGACTTGATTTAAGAGAGATGTGCTCTTTGAATAAGACTCTTATTGTCTGTTTATCTGTCTATCTATCATCTATCTATCTATCTATCCATCTATCTATCCATCTATCTATCCATCTATCTATTATCTATCTAATCTATTTATCATCTATCTAACATATCATCGATCGATCTATCTACCTATTATCATCTAATTAGTTACTATTATCAATCTATTTATTATCTCTATTATCAATTATCTATGTATCTAGCTATTATCAGTCATCTACTTACATCAATTTGTCTACCTGTTATCTATCCATCCAACTCAAATTTCTAATGTGCCTCACATATATCTACTATGTAGAAACATTCCTGCAGGCCGTCATTTTAATGTATTTACCATGACACACATTAGTTAATAAATACTCATTTTAACTTCATAATTCCTTAAATGGATCAGCAGATTCAGTAATTTTAACTTTTTAAATGCCCCTGTTTTGTGTTCTGCCCTCATGGACTTTGATTTGGGTGTGATCTGAAGGGACTGTATGGACAACTCCTGAAAACCCCCTACTTGATCCCCACATGGCTTCCTGTAGTTTGCTTTCTCCCCTCTACCTTTTCATGTATAGCAGTAAATTGATTTGTTCAATGGCCATTTTGAGGAACATTGTGGACCAAAATTATGAAAACCACAGCACAAATACCATCCCAATTCACCCTCACAACAACGCCCGGAAGCGGGCACTGTCTTCCCATTTTATAGCTAAGGAAACAGCTGCTTGCTGAGTTCCAGACCCTCTCAGGGTCACACACTTGGTGTTAGGCAGGTGGTTGGTGTCCAGAGCTGTCCGTGAGACCACAGCCTGCAGCCTTATCTCCTATACACAGACTGATGCACAGGAATTTATTTGTTCGCGGGACAAGACATCTTGAAAGTGCCCAGACATCCTCTGGGTTAAGTAGTTAGCAAAGGGGCAATAAAACAGAGCAAGGCCATTGTTCATGTTTGTAAGAAGATTATTTGATTTAATCAGTGAAATGGGATTCCTACGGAAATTGGTGCGGAGGTTCCTCAAAAAGCTAAAAGTAAGTCTACTGTATGGTCCAGCTCTACCGCTCTTGGGCATATACCCAAAGGGCTCTGCGTCCTATTATAGAGATACCAGCTCATTGATGGACATTGCTGTTTTTCTCACAATAGCCAAGAAATGGGAAAGGCCTGAGTGTTCTTACTTCCCTTAGGGCTCCAGTCAGCAAAGGCTGTGTTATGATGTGGTAACAAATGATAGGACAGTTTCGGCGGGTTAAAGCTAGACCCATTTCTTGCCCTTGATGTGTCTTCCTCATGGTTTGCAGTATTTTCTTCATGTTGCCATCCTTTCTACTTTGACACCAGAGCTGTCCAGCACATTAATAGTTACTGTGACAAAATAAGAGGGGACTCTGGATATTTCAGGTGGATCAGGACACATGCCAACGGAAAGTGAGGCCCTTTGCAAACATATCATACATTGGCTACAGCTGGGAAGTAGCTCCCAGTACAGAAAGCCAGGGTGGAAAGAGAGTAACCAGAGTGGCTGGAGCAAGTGCTAAGGACATCACACATAGCATCATCAGTGTGTGGAGTTTGGAAATAAACAATGGCTATGTATGAGCTATCAGGGTCATGGGACTCGCCTGGGAACGCCGTTACTCTAAGACTTCCTCTGCTCCTTCCTTCCAGACTGTCTTGCGAGAGGAGCAGAGAGGTAACAGAAACATCACCAAGTCCTCTAGTTTTGGGTTTCTACATTCACAGGAGACTTGGGTCTTTCAGCTAGGAGCATGAGGTGATCCAATCGTGCCTTCAAGATGGAGAAGAGCCAGACAGTTGAATGATGAGCATGTTTGCACATGCGTGCTAGCACGTGCACACCTCACATGCACACAATCTGTGTGAAAACCACCAAACTGGGCTCTGTTTAGGGTCTGATGTCTTGTGAAGGAAGGGCAGTTGTAATGAAGAGCCTAGAATACTATGCTGGCCTGAGGATACAGCGATAGATGCTCATGTCTATGGAGGCGTGAAGAGGAAAGAAAGCTCAGAAACGGGGACTAGCTCTCCAATCTGTGTTTGTCCTACAGGTCTCGTCGAGAGGCAGACAAGACAGAGAAACCAGCTGCTTAAAATCTATAAGGTAGATGTAGAGTTCCTATACACTCATGATACTCACTGGACGAGAAGATAGGTTAGTTCAGGGCCTGCCAGCTAGAAGAGTGTCGTTAACAAGCCAGCAGCTGCTTCTGGGATCTCCTATAGACACCCAAATCCACGATGTGTGTCTGTCACTCTGTAGAACAGTATAGTAGCTCCACGGTCCCTGCACATCCCCCATACCATTTAAGTCATCCTTAGGCTGCTTGTAACAGCTGCCATGCCAGTGCCAAGCAAATTGTTGTTATGCTGTGCTGCTGAGAAGACAGGAAAGGGAAGCCTATACTTGTTCTGCATAGATACAATCATAGGCCTGAGGATAATCACACAGAGACTCAAAATGCATCTCATTCAGAGGAGGAGAGAATAAAGCCTTGGGGAACGGTAGCAGCCTGAAGCCATGTGTGCCTGCGCAACTTCCCACTGTTCAGTTCAGAAAATTCACGTATTGTTTTGGAGATTTGGGGTAGTTATAAAAATCACCCCCCATCCCCCCCACCCCCCCACCCCCCCCCCCACCATCTATTTTTACAGAAGTTCTCACTGTCTAGCCCAGATAAGCTTAAAGTCACAATGTAGTCCAGGCTGGCTTTGAACTCTTGCCTCAGCCTCTGAACATCGAGACTATCGTAACGCCTGACCACGTGAACAGTTGTTCATGACCCTCTTCATGCCATTGTCAGTTGGTTCTGAGATCTGAAGCCCACGGATTCATGTTTGTGTGTGGAAATCACGTATTGATATGAACATGAGAGCCTGGTGAACCCACGGGAAGAATGAAGTTGGATGAGCTACACAATAAGATTTCAATGTTTATTATAAAACAGCAGGTTATGTGGAAGCAATACAAAGGCCCACAGTACAAGTCAGCACAGCCTCTTTTAGGAAAAGAGAAATAAGGACAAGGGAATTGGAGAATGAAGGCTGCATCCAGGGGACAAAGGGTGGGCTGTCAAACACTCATTAAGGATGCACACATAACAGTGCGTTCAGTCCCACCGCACACCATACACACAAATTAGCTATGGCTGTCTAGTAGCTTTGACTATGGAAGGTAAAGGTTAAACTTCAAAACTTCCAGAGGATAATTTAGATCATATCTTCACTTCTGTGGAGCAGGCAGAAATATATTAACAGGGACAGAAAGCACCTTAAGTATTTAGTAAATTACTGTTAGCCTTACATCCAACAGAGGGCTAATATAAAAAAATATACAAAGAACTCAAGAAGTTAGACATAAACAAACCAAGTAATCCAATTTAAAAATGGAATGGCTACAAAAAATATTTACACAATGGAGTACTACTCAGTTATTAAAAAGAATGAATTTATGAAATTCCTAGGCAAATGGTTGGACCTGGAGGGCATCATCCTGAGTGAGGTAACCCAATCGTAAAAGAACTCAAATGATATGTACTCACTGATAAGTGGATATTAGCCCAGAAACTTAGGATACCCAAGATATAAGATACAATTTGTGAAACACATGAAACTCAAGAACGAAGACCAAAGTGTGGACACTTTGACCCTTCTTAGAATTGGGAACAAAACACCCATGGAAGGAGTTACAGAGACAAAGTTTGGAGCTGAGACAAAAGGATGGACCATCTAGAGACTGCCATATCCAAGAATCCATCCCATAATCAGGCTCCAAACGCTGACACCATTGCATACATAGCAAGATTTTGCTGAAAGGACCCTGATATAGCTTGTGAGACTATGCCGGGGTCCTAGCACAGTCAGCTATTGGAAGGATCACAGGGTCCCCAATGGAGGAGCTAGAGAAAGTACCCAAGGAGCTAAAGGGATCTGCAACCCTATAGGTGGAACAACAATATGAACTAACCAGTACCCCCGAACTCTTGTCTCTAGCTGCATATCTATCAAAAGATGGCCTAGTTGGCCATCACTGGAAAGAGAGGCCCATTGGACATGCAAACTTTATATGCCCCAGTACAGGGGAATGCCAGGGCCAAAAAGTGGGACTGGGTGGGTAGGGGGGTGGGGGGGAGGGTATGGGGGACTTTTGGGATAGCATTGGAAATGTAAATGAGGAAAATACCTAATAAAAATATTTAAAAAGTATAAAATGATAGCTATTAAAATAAATAAATAAAAATGGGGTACAGACCCAAACAGAGAATTCTCAACACAGGAATCTCTAATGGCCAAAAAGCATTTAAAGAAATGTTCAACATCTTTAGTTATTGGGCAAATGCAAATCAAAATGACTCAGAAATTCCACCGTATATCCATCATAATGGCTACGATAAAAACAAACAAACAAACAAACAAACCTCAAGGGACAGCAAATGCTGGCAAGGATGTGGATCAAGGGGGCCTCTCCTGAATTTCTGGTGGGAGTGTAACCACTCTCGAAATCAGTTTGGTGGTTTCTCAGAAAATTGGAAATAGTTCTACCTCAGGACCCAGCTATACCATTCCTGGGCATATATCCAAAAGATCCTATACCATACCACAAGGACACATGTTCTACTAGGTTCACATCAGCCTTATTTGTAATAACAAGAAAATGGAAACAACTGAAGAATGGATGAAGAAAATGTGGTACATTTACACAATGGAATACTACTCAACTATTAAAAACAAGGACATCATGAAATTTGCAGGCAAATGAATGGAACTAAAAAAATATCATCCTGAGTGAGGGAAACCAGACCCCAAAGGACATGCATGAAATGTACCCACTGACAAGTGGATATTAGTTATAAAGTACAGGATAAACATGGTACAATCTACAGACTCAAACAAGCTAAGTAACAAGGAGGACTCAAGAGAGGATGCTTAAATATCACGTAGAAGGAGAAATAAAACAGTCATCAGAGGTGAAGGGAGGGAACTGGATGGGAGAGTAGATGGGGAGGGGAGAGAGGTGGATCAAGTGTAGGGAAAGCTGGGAAGAGAGGGCTGGGAGAGAGTGAATAGAAATTGGTGTGCAGGGATTGGGGGCATCTTAAGGATGTACCAGAGACCCGGTAGGGGGGAGGCTCCCGGGAGTCTGTGAGGGTGACTCGAGCTGAGACTCCTAACAGTGGGGGATATGGAGTCTGAAGTGGCCACCTCCTGTAGCCAGGCAGGAATCCCAGTGGAGGGATAAGGACACCAACCCACCCACAATACCTTTGACATGAAATTTGTCCTGCCTACAAGAAGTTCAGGGACAACGATGGAGCAGAGTCTGAGGGAACGGACAACCAATGATCTCCCCCACTTGAGAACCATCCCGTGGGCAAGAACCAATTCTTGACATTCTTAGTGATTCTTCATTATGTTTGCAGATAGGAGCCTAGAATAACTGCCCTCTGAGAGGCTCCACCCAGCAGCTGATGGAAACAGATGCAGATACCCATAGCCAAACGTTAATAGAGCTCAGGAAGTCTTATGAAAGAGTTGGAAAAAGATTGAAGAACACAAAGGGGATAGGGACTCCACAGGAAAACCAACAGAGTAAACTAACCTGGACCCTTGGGGGCTCCCAGAAATTGAACCACCAACCAAAGAGCTTATATGGGCTGGACCTAGTTCCCAGGCACTTATAGGTAGCAGGTGTGCACTTTGGTCTTCATGTGGGCTTCCCCAAAACATGGAGTGGGAGCTAATTCTGATTCTGTTGCCTGCCTGTGAATCCTGGTCTCCTAGCTGGGATTCCTTGTCTGGCCTCAGTGGGAGAGGATGTTCCTTGTCCCGCAGTGACTCGAGGTGCCAGAGTGGGTTGGTACCCAAGGGGGACCTCCTCCTTCTCAGAGGAGAAAGGGAAAGGGGAACGGGGCAGAGGTGGTATGAGTGGGGACTGTGAGGAGAGGGAGGCTGCAATAGGGTTGTAAAGCAAATGAATAAATTAGTGGTGAACAGTAAACTATTATTGAATTGGATCATATTAAGAACTTCTGCTCATCACATCACTTGCCATCATTAAATGGGTTAAGTGTGTGTGTGTGTGAAACAGAGAAAGAGAGACAGAGAGAGATGCAGAAAGAGGCAAAGAGATACAGATTTGTGAGCATGTATTTAACGAGGGGTCCATAAGAAATCCATAAGAAAAAGACAACTAAGTAGAAAAAGGATCAAATATATTTAGTACACACTGTAAGAAAAAAGTGATTAACAAGAAACAAAGATGCTCCAGCCAAGGGAGGCCACATAATTTGACACAGAATGGCACCACTCTCCCATCAGAGTGACCCAGCAAAATGACACTGCCCACATTATAACAGGCAACAGATTAGTCACTTCTCTCGCTTCTGTGACAGAGATCTCTTAAAGGAGGAAGGACTGCCTGACGTTTTAGTAGAGAGGGATAGAACACTTAATGCTGGGGACCATGAGATGGCAGGTGCACGAGGCCACTTGCTCACATGCTGGAGGGTGAGGAAGTAGTGCTCAGGCCAGAACTGGGGCTTAGCTACAATTCCAAAGGGCTTCCTGGCACCCAGTGACTCACTTCCTGCAGCTTGGCTCCATCTCTTAGTCTCTTAAATGATTTCCCAAAGGAACAGCGTAGTCTGAGGACCCTGTGTTCAAATACCCTAACGTGGTGTGGGGTAATTTCACATTTACACTATTACAGATGAGATCTTATTTAAACTCTCAAGTTCTCGTATTGCTAGGAGGAATACACACAGACACACCGACACACAGACACACACACACAAAATATTAATATGGAAAATATTTGAACATTTTACTGAAGTTGAAGGGTGTACACATGTCCTCTGATTAGAAATTGAAGAAACCAAATTTATAAAAGAAGATATCTATATACTGTTGTGTGACAAGACTTTTCCTGGGAAGACACAACACACAAGTCTACTCATTTCAGATAGAGATCCCATGACAGAACAAAGTATGAATACCAACAGAGTCCAGTTTGGTGAACCAATGAGTTTTATTGGACTACTTATAGGAATATGGGAGAGGAGTTACTCACAGAAGCAGAAATCATTGAACTACAGCTATGAAGCCCAGTGCATCATGGGAAACAGCTCACAAAAGCTGAGAACATGGAACGCACTGCACAGACTGCAGGCAGCTCACTGGATTGAAGACTGTCCTTTCTAAATGACTCAGTTGGTCTAAACCTCTCCTAGGCAACCCGGGTGGTTCCTGCTTCTTCTAAGAAGCAGGTCTGGTCTCACAATCTCCTTTGCAGCTTTGATCTTCTGAAAACGACTCTCTGCGGCCTCTATTGCTTACTCTGACAGGGAGGGGTTGAGTCAAGCTGGTCAGTCCCAGGGCCCTGGTGAAGCTGTTTGGCATTGTTTACCTTCGGGTTTTAAGAGCTTTCCGACAGGACGGAATGTTTCAGTCTTGAGGAAAGTGCTATGCAATTTTCATAACTGAAGTACAGATATGAGTAGTAAAGCCACATGTAAGGAATATTATTAGGGACATGAGACACTCTCACAAGCATTATTCTTAATAGCCACAAATGTTAAGCAATAGAAAAATGGATACAATGCGTGATCATAGAATGGGATACCATGCAGTAAAATAAATGAATAAATGAGTTGTTGGTACACAGAGGAATGTCACAGTTGAAAGTTGAGGCGACCTTATCTCATCATCTATATAAATTTTACCCAAATGCACACTTAGGCAATGCTGAGAGTGCAAACATATTTATGTATAGGTATTATAATAGTTACTTGACTTGTCTCTATGACAAAGTACTATGACAAAAGCATTTGAAGGGGAAAGAGGTTATTTTGGCTCACAACTGGACTGAAGTGCATCCATCTGGACAGAAAAGTCATGTGACTTAGAACTAGAGGCAGCTGGTCACCTGCCATCCTCAATCAAGAAGCAGAGAACAGTGAATGTCTTGCTCAGTTCATGTTCTCCTCTCTCTCTCTCTCTCTCTCTCTCTCTCTATATATATATATATATATATATATATATATATATATATATACATACATACATACATACATACTGGAACGTCAGCCTAGGGTATAGTGCCACCCATGGTAGGCAGGTCTTCTCGCCTCAATTAAACTAATAAAGATAACACTTCACCCACCCTCCATAGGCATACGCAGGAGACCCATATCCCAGGTGATTTTATATTTCAGCTAGTTTACAATCAAAATTAAACACTGAAGGCAGCAAAGGAGAAATGGAGAGTTTCGGAAAGTGACAATGTTTCGTTTTCTTATTTGTGCGCTGCTTTATAAGTTTGGCCATCTTGTAATTAATCAAGTTTTACAAAATCTGCATCGATGTCTATCTTTATCTATATCATTTATATATCACTTCACTCGAAGTTCTCACCTAAAGACAATACAATCCTATCAGGCAGTTTTAATGGATCTTGGCCAAAGGTTCAATTTTCATATTATTGCAATAGATTCATTTTGCCCAACAGAAAATGGTCAGGTTGTAATTTTAATGTTTTCTGTGAGAAAAGTAATCACATGTCAGAATAAACATGTAAAATAAAAATGCCTGTGACTCCTTGATGCTTTTAGTTTTACTTGGATTTCTGTTGCAAATACATATGGAAACAAAAGAAAAAGTTCTGTAGGTTGAATCATGAATCAGTCCATTAAAGAGTTTTAATTTTTTTCCTGAATTTTGTTACCAAGTAAAATCATGAGGTCAGTTCTTTACAATAGGGTCATCTTCCCATGCCCAAAGCACACTGACACATTTCATTTTTGTTCTTCCTTATTTAAAATGAACAGTGGGAGTTCAATGACAACTCATCTTCTGTAATAACTCCGCAAAGCAGGCTGGGAAAGAATGACTCCACTTCCTTGTAATGATGAGCAAACTGCTGTGTGGGGCTGCTACCATGGTGATGAGCAAACTGTACTGTGTGGAGCTGCTACCCTGGTTCTTGAGGATCACACATAGGGTAGAGACCAGGAGCTAGAATGCAGAGGTGGGGACGGTGGCTGATGTGGGGTTTCCCCCTCATCTAAATGTTCTCTGGGTCTGGGGTGAGAAAATTCAGAGTCCTTGGTTTCTGCTCAGCACTGGCAAAACTGTGAAGGTGAGCTGTGTGCTAGGGAAGGCTCAGCTCCTGAAGTGTGACCTGAATTCCATCCCTAGAATCTACACAAAAGCATAGAGCCTGGTGGCCTACCCTTGTGAGCCCAACACTGGGAGGCAGGAAAAGGAGGATCCATGGGGCTAACTGGTAATGGGTCTGAGACGACTTCTCAGTGAGAGTGGATAACCTTGTCATGTCCAAGGCTGTCTGTCCTATGGCTGCCATGCTTTTATACAGACCTACACACACACACACACACACTCATAGACACTCACATACTCTCTCACACACACAAACACACACATATGAACACTCATCAACACACACTCATACTCTCACACAGGCACATACACACACACTCACACACTCTTACACACAAACACACACATACAAACACTCACCAACATACACTCATACACACACACACACACACACACACACACACACATACAAAGAAGGAAAGTCATCATTAGACAACCCGGAATTGACCTGTTGAAGACCTAGAGAGAGACATGACTGGTACCCGATTTTCATGAATAGATCCTCAGGAAGTTATAGAAGAATGAGCCCAGTCTGATGGCATAGACTTGAATTCCCAGCTCCCGAGGAAGCTGATTTAGGAGGATAGTGAGTTCAAGGTCAACCTAGGTAATTTGGAGAGAATTTATGTAAGAATAAAAAAAAAATCTATAAGAACTTGGGGTTTGGTTCAGTAGTAGGGCTTTTGGATAGCATACCCAGGGCCCTGGGTTCAACTCTAAATAGCGTAAAAAAATAAAAGTAGAAAAATGAGATATTCTGTTCTATATTTGTATTGACTTAAAAGGCAGAAAATGAAAAGTATGCAGAATAATATAGTGAAAACCTAGTTTCAATATGACACATCTGTTTCTTAAAAGGTTCCACTGTTCCATAAAGCAGAACTTAAAATCTACCAACCCCTCTGAACTGCTTCCTGGTGTCCTTTGTCTGGAAAGTCACTAGGAGGACTGCCTTGTGAGAGTGCAGGATATCCCAGAGCATGGGGAGGAGGAGGAAGAAAGACAGCATGGGAAGTGGAGGAGCATGGGGAGGAGAATGGAGAGCATGGGATCTGGAGGAGCATGGGGAGGAGGAGGAAGAAAGACAGCATGGGAAGTGGAGGAGCATGGGGAGGAGGAGGGAGAAAGACAGCATGGGAAGTGGAGGAGCATGGGGAGGAGGAGGGAGAAAGACAGCATGGGAAGTGGAGGAGCATGGGGAGGAGGAGGGAGAAAGAGAGCATGGGAAGTGGAGGAGCATGGGGAGGAGGAGGGAGAAAGAGAGCATGGGAAGTGGAGGAGCATGGGGAGGAGGAGGGAGAAAGAGAGCATGGGAAGTGGAGGAGCATGGGGAGGAGGAGGGAGAAAGAGAGCATGGGAAGTGGAGGAGCATGGGGAGGAGGAGGGAGAAAGACAGCATGGGAAGTAGAGGAGCATGGGGGAAGGAGGAAGAGGAGGAGGGAGAGCATGGGAAATGGAGGAGCATGGGGAGGAAGAGGGAGAAAGAGAGCATGGGAAGTGGGGGAGCATGGGGAGGAGGAGGAAGAGGAGGAGGAGCGAGAGTATGGGAAATGGAAGAGCATGGGGGAGGAGGAAGAGGAGGAGGAGCGAGAGTATGGGAAATGGAAGAGCATGGGGGAGGAGGAAGAGGAGGAGGAGCGAGAGTATGGGAAGTGGAGGAGCATGGGGAGGAGGAGGGAGAGGAGGAGGAGTAAGAGTATGGGAAGTGGAGGAGCATGGGGAGGAGGAGGAAGAGGAGGAGGAGTGAGAGTATGGGAAGTGGAGGAGTATGGGGAGGAGGAGGGAGAGCATGGGGAGCATGGGAAAGATAAGAAGAAGAGATGGAGGAGAAGGAAGAGCATGGGAAGTGGAGGAAGATGGGGAGAAGGAAGAGGAGGAGGAAGACACCAGCTCATTATCCAAACTCAGTGGCACCAAGAGAGACCAGAGACTCCATCCCCTTGGCGTTCTCTGAGGCCATAGCCTGTGGCCACAATGGATGTACAGATCTCAGCTTCTCTCTGAGCCCCCTGTTTAGCCCTTACAGGGCATGGTGTACCTGCAAACCACCTGTGCTCCTCCCAAGATGAGCGAGTTGGGATGATCTGTGTTGAATTTTGAAATACTTCAGGCTTATTCTCTATGAATTTGAAATATCCTTTGACAAGTCAGACCTTCCTCCCTAGATATCGAATCCTCTACGTTCTGGCACTCACAATCACACATATTTCTTCCACATCCCAGAGATAATTGATCATCCCACCTGCCTCTGCTACTGGCCATGCCCCTGGTAGTCCACATGGGAGAGAAAAATTCTCCCCTGAGCCCAGAGTAGGTTTCCCTCCTTTTCACCATTGCTAACTCCTATATTCTTTCTGATTCACTGGTGAGCCTCAAGGGTTATAGAGGGTTATAGACACAGCTGTAAAGGTCATGGTCAGATTCTGATGTGGGACCTAAGGGTCTTTGCACTGGTGCTGCTGTATGGATTGGTGAACCGATGCCAACAAGCAGAAAGCATCATGGCTCAAGCAGTGTGGGAACTACATCATCCTCTTTGTCACCCTTCAAGAGTGGGGGGTGGGGGGGGATGGGGGATGGGGGGTTTCACCTCTGGTGCAGCAGATGGCTTCTGTCATCAGGGTCCCAAGCCTTTTCTATTCTTCCTCTCTGTGGTCTTTGACCAGTTGGGCCAGAAAACAAAACTTCATATTTATCACCTCATGATCACAAGATGGCTGACGTAACCCCCACAAGGCGTTCTCCTCTCAGCACCACAAACAGGAAGGAAGGAGCTGATGCAGACGTTGTTGTCTTTTGATTTAGAAAGCGAATCCCATTCTGCTTCCCTTTCCTCTCGGTGTGGAGACCTAATTATGTTCCTGTCGCTCAAAGATGATCGGTGAGGACAAGTAGGTCCCCCAGACATTTGTGTTGAGAACAGGACTGACCTACTTTGAGAACAAAGAGAACTCTGTTCAATGTCTGGAACACAAGATTGGGAGGTGTTCTAGTTTGATGGCTGTTGCTTTGATGAGACCCTCTGACTAAGGGCACTTCAGGAAGTTAAGGGTTTATTTACTCTTTCAGGGCACTGTCTGTCACTGAAGGATGTCAGCATGAGTCTATGTGGATTAACTAGCCTGACTGGGGAGCTCTCCCCAGCCTCAGAGGCTACGACAGGAAGCATGGAGGAACTCATGGCTCATGCTCTGCTTTCTTTTTCTCTTCTTTCTGATCTAATTTTCACTTTATGTGTGTAAGTGTTTTTGCCTGACCTGGGTGTGAATGACTTGTCTGCCTCACACCCCAGGGAGGCCAGAAGAGGGCGTCAGAGTCCCCAGAACTAGAATTACAGGTGGTTGTGAATCACCATATTGGTGCTGGGAACTGAACTCAGGTCCTTGGCAAGAGCAGCAAGTGCCCTTAACCACTGAGCCATATCACCATCTCTCTAGCCTTCTTAGACAGCTCTCTTATACACCCCAAGACCACCTGTCCGTTGTGGACTGGGCCCTCCTACGTCAACTGACAATCAAGACCACACATGTCTACCAGATATTCCCATAGGCCAATTCTGTCTGATAGGCTAATTTAATCTTGCTAATCTATCAGTTAAGACCCCCTTCTCAGGTGACTCTAGTCTATGTAAAGTCAACAGCTAAAACCAGGGCATGAGGAAACAGCTATGGGGTATGCAACCAGGAAGCCAGTCTAGGTATTCTGCTCTGAGAGAGTTGGTCTAGCTTTGATAACCTTCTTTGCCTTTGACTGTGACCTGAGATTAAGAAAAAAATGAATACTGTGTGCAGCGTGCCTGATTAGTGAAGGGATGAGCACACGCCTCCCTCATGTGTGAAGGGACAGGCACCTGGCTCCTCCAGTCCACGTATGTGTGAGTGGTCACATGAGCACCTTCATCCTTGCACATGCAGACTTACCAGGACTTTGTCTTCATTCTCACATTTACCTCCTGGAAGGGACCACTTCAAGCTTCCTTGCACACTGGTCATGTTTTTTATCATCTTGTCTATTTATAATTCCCCACTCTAGGCTTCCAGGAAGCCTGTCTCTATCATGTTCCTTTTTTTTTCTGAGCAGGCTTCCTCTCGTCAGCCCCTTTCCTTTCTTCCTCTCGGCCGTGTTCTCATAGTGGCTGTGCCTGCCACCACTCTGTTGCTTCTTACTGTATTTTTTAATGCGTTATTTTTCATACAATTATATTTTGATTATGTTTTCTCTTCTTCAAATCCTCCCGGATCATCCTCACCTTCCAATACACCCAACTTTATGTTCTCCGTCTCTATTCCTTGGGGGCAGGGGTGGGGGGAGACCTCTAAGAAACAAAATCAAGCAGGAAGCAGCCCTTTCAAACCACAAAAACTGAAGATCAAACAAATAAACAACAAAAAGCCAAATAGTTAAAAGACCATTATGACAAAAAAAAAAAAAGAAATTCTGAAACAAAGCAATATGAAAACAAAAACAACAACAACAAAACCCACAAAAATACCATTGAGTTCATATTGTATTGGCCAGCCACTGCTGGGCACAGGACCTGCCCTGGCGTGTGGCTCTGTAACATCACTGATTTAAGTGTGAAGTTAGATGAGCTTTAGAAATCACTGTAAATCAGATACAGATTATGTTTATCATCCTCAAGATCAGGACGATCCTTCACCCTGCTTCCCCTTTGCCAGACAGCTAGTTCATTCCTTCATGAAGTAAGGCTTTCTTCCACTCATGGCTTTGACTGGCAGGCAGGAGCTCCATTCTTTGTTTGTTTGTTTGTTTGTTTGTTTTGGTTTTTTTGAGGCAGGGTTTCTCTGTATAGCCCTGGCTGTCCTGGAACTCACTCTGTAGACCAGGCTGGCCACCAACTCAGAAATCTGCCTGCCTCTGCCTCCCAAGTGCTGAGATTAAAGGCGTGCACCCAAAATCCACTGGAAGAAAGAAAATGTTTGGTGATAATAGCAGAAGAATGTTAAGTTGCATCCAAGCAGAGATAGCCTGGTTGGTCAATGGCTCTTCCGATAGAAGGAGTTTAGTGTGATCCCCCCACCTTCAGAGGGTGTGATGAGTTTCATGTTAGACTTCTGTCCTCCAGAGCTGAGGTGGGCAGGCACAGCTTACTGAGATAGAATACACAGAGCACATTGGGCATGCCCTGTGAACACAATGGGAAACTTCTGGGCTTTTCTTCCTTATTGGCTGTCTGTCCCCATCTTCCCCTCATGTACACAGGAACACACCTTACTTTATACCCCACCTAAACACTCTCAAACATTCGCATGTGTGCCTTTTATCTTCCTGGCATAGAATTTGGAAGGGTTTTGACCAACAGCTAAGACGTCACCACTTTTCTTCCCTTTGATCCAAATGTCTGTGTCCCAGAAAATCATATGTTGAAATGTTTACCCCAAGACGATGGGTTTTGGGGGTTTGGCCTTTGGAGGTAATTGGGTCACGTAAGCTGAGTTTTAACATTCTTATAGGCAAAGCTCAGAGTGACATAAGCTCTTTACACCAGAGAGAATATGCCATCTGTGAACCAGGCAACATGCTTCACCAGATGCCAAATCTACCGGCACCCTGCTATTGAACTTCCCACTTCCAAAATGAAGAAATAAACTTGTATTGCTTATAAATCACCTGCCCATGGATTTCCCCGAGGCAGCTGACACACTGATCCCTGAGATTGCAGCTTACCCATTGTCCCCTTGAGGAGCTTTCCGGACGTTCCCAGCAGAATCAATGCTTCCCTTTTCTGGATTCATTTAGGAACGTGGACACATGCTGGGCTGGGGAGGTAGCTCAGCTGATGAAGCATTTGCCTTGTAAGCACGGGACCTGAATTTGGCTCTTAGAACTTACATAGAAAAAAAAAAGCCAGGCATGGCGATACATGCTTCTAACACGCGGGTGAGTGGCAAGGGACTAGGGCTCCCTGGCCAGAGAACTAGCCTAGAGACCATGTCTTCAAAGAATTAATAACAACAAGGTGTGGACTGGAGAGGTGGCTCAGGGGATAACGTGATTACTGTCCATGCATGAGGACCAGAGTTTGTTCTTTAAAATCCAGATGAAAGGCAGGCAGGTTTGATGGCCACTTTAATCCCAGGATGTGTGTGTGTGTGTGTGTGTAGGGGGGGGCATAACCAGGAGATCCCCAGAGCAGGCGAGTTAGCTAGACCAGCTAGGACCAGAGCAGGCTAGTTAGCTAGACCAGCTAGGACCAGAGAAGGCTAGTTAGCTAGACCAGCTAGGACCGGAGCAGGCTGGTTAGCTAGACCAGCTAGGATTGGCATGTTCTGGGTTCAGCCTGGGCAGTGGAGAGCAATTGAGCACAAGCCATGTCCACTTAGGGTCTCAGCATGTACTCACTCACAGGTGTACACATACTACACACATCTGTAACCCCTCCCCCACAAAAGGTGAGGCATACCTGAGGGTCTATATACCTAGGGTCTTTGAACCCCATCTGTACCCCACACCATGTGCATGTATAATATACAGGGACACACGCATGTGCATGCATGGCCACACACACACACACACACACACACACACACACAAGCATGGGCATATTTAGAAGTACTTCACATAAAACGTGACTTGCTGTTTGCCTGGGTGGCTCTAAGATTCTGGCCCGTTGTCAGTTAGCGTAGAATGGGGTCATGTCCATGTCTGGAACCTGTGCCACAGAGGACTGTTGGCGCATGCCTGCTGAGTAGCAGTCTCTCTGGATGGAGAGACTAGATGGATCTTTCACTCACAAGCGTTGTGGGCGAAAAGGGAGTTTAGAATCTTTGTCTGTCTGCTGATTATTATCTAACTTCTCAAGAAGTGTGCTGGATCATAACTTCCCAACCACCCGAAACCAGTTGTTTCCATCCATCACAGGACCCTCCCCATCCTTCCCTGTTGCCGGGTCCTGACTGCTACCCTCCAAATTTTATTTTGAAAATTGTTGTTTGTTCTAGAGCTTAGAGTTGTCATGCAACCTGGTTTGATTGAGAACTATGGCAAACCCATCCCCGTAGTTACGATAAATAAAACTACTCAGAAAAGCGTTA